>NC_049238.1:11239570-12638320 GCF_011100685.1 Canis lupus familiaris
AAGTCAGACAGACAAATACCATATGATTTCACTTATATGCAGAATCTAAAAAAACAAATGAGCAAACAAACAAAAAAGCATAAGCAGACACATAAATAAGAGAACTAATGACTGCCGGTGGCGGGGGGGGTGGGAGATTGGCAAAATGGGTGAAGGAGATTGGAAGGTACAGGCTTCTGGTTACAGAATGCATAAGCCAAGGAGATGAAAGGCACAGGGAATGTACAGTGGTACTGTAATGGTGTTATCTAATGACAGATGGCGAGCACAGCATAATGTGTAGAGGTGTTAAATCACTATGCTGTGCACCTGAAACTGTTACATTCCGTGTCAACTACACCTCAATTCAAAGTAAAAAAAATAAAAAAATAAAAAATAAAAAAAAGAGTTGGGGGCCTACGGGAGATGATCAGCTCATGAGAATGGAGCCCTCATGGATGGGACTAGCCCCCTTACACAAGAGAATACAGAGCTCCCTCACCCCTTCCACAATGTGAGAGCACAGCAAGCAGGCCCCACCAGAGCTTTGATCTTGGATTTCCCAGCCTCTAGAACCATGAGGAAGAAATGTTTGTTGCTGAAGCCCCACAGTATGTGGCATTATTGTTATTGCAGCCCTAATAACCTTAGCCCCACCAACTTCTAGCACTTTTCCTTGACTACTGGCCCATAGAAATATTGCAAAAACAAGTAAGCACTAATGGAATCATTTCCTTTTCATTCCACTAAACTTTAATTCTGACATTAAATCAAACCACACCTCAATCTGTACCAATGTCATTTGCAAGCACCTTATGGGAGTAAGTTACATTCTATAAAATATTCTTTCCCCTCATCTGATGGGAGGCCTAGATTTCTTAAGAGATTACTTTAATAATCTAGAGAGGACAGAGCTGTAACAACATGAAAACAACTGAGAAGCAGGGCTTGTGCACTGACACAAGCCACCCAGGGGATTTTAAAAAGAAAGAGGCATTGCTTACATGAAGTGGTCGAAGGTAAGCTAAGGACTTCTTCCACCACTGCCCATCACTGACGGCCTGCAGCACAGCCTTGGTGGTGGTCGTGGTGCTCGACAGGACCTTCATGGTGGCAGCAGTGCTCCAATGGAAGAGGTCGGAGTTGCTGCCAGGAACGCTGGCTTCACCCTAGTTAAAACAGAAAACGGCAAGAGCAAAAAATGCACACTGTCAGAACAGAGAGTGATAATGAGACTACTTATCAGACATGAAGATAAATTTAAAAATCCATCTTTGCCAGCAACAACAAAAAATGTGAAACAGAGCACTATTGGCATACTGTACCTCCTTGGATCATTTACAAAGAAATTTGGTAACAGAAAAATCATCATTGTCCATTAGTCAAATAATCCCCTTCAGAACATTTATAAAGCAAATAATGGGTTCTCTACTTTTTTACATTCTAATACCCTACCAATGAGAAACTCATGTTTATTTCTTAGACAATTGAAAGTATTTATTATTTAGGTTAATTATGAAATAAATTATTCATCTGAACAATGCTACTGTGACCCAGACATAGGTACAGGATTGGGAGGACCCATCTATAAATGTTAATAAGTATTTTGTTTTTCATCTAAATAAATGGGTGATTGATAGTATTTGAAAAGTTTATAACATGAAATCTCCTGCCAATCTTGAAGCAATCAGCTAAAATTCTGGCGATTTACTCATCTGAGAGATTCCATGTGAAGAAAAATACTAATATATTAACATTATTTTAAATAGAAATGACAACAACCACATCTGCTTTTGATCAAAGAAAAACACTACTTGTTCTACAAAAACAAAGTCCTTGGTTTAGTGTTTATCTACTTCCAATCATTTCTTCGTAAGTTTCGCATTCAAATGAAAGCAAAGTCAAGGCCTAGTCCCCCTATTTCAACAGCCTTCCTAATACTGATAGAAGAAGAGTTAAATAGTTTAGCTATTTAGGTCCACATCACATCACTCACTTATGCATCATAAAAGTAATTAAAAACATAAATCATGTAATCACTCAGTAATTGCCAGGACATCACATATCACAAATACTTAGGTTAGAACGTAGTAGACTTAGGATAGAGCGTGTAGACCAACCTGGCAGTTGCCCTATATGGTAAGTAGAATTACAGGCCCCCAAAGATGTCCACGTCCTAATCCCTGGAAGCTGGGAATACACTGGCTTCCATGGCAAAGAGACTTTGCAGATATGATTAAGGACACAGACCTGGAGGTAAAAAGGTTATCTAAACTACTGGAATGGGACTGACCTAGTCACACAAGCCTTTAAGCAGAGACCTTTTCCCAGTTGGGTTAGAGGGAGGTTATTTGGGACAATGCCATGGGGCAGAGGCAAGAGAGACCTGAGGCACAAGGGGATTCAACTCATTGTTGCTGGCTTTAAAGACGGAGGAAGCGGCCACAAGCCAAGGGACGTGAGTGGCATCTAGAAGCTGAGAATAGCCCTCATGTGACAGCCAGCAAGGCAACGGAGACCTCAGTCCTATATTCCTATTGGCATCATGATTTTGGCCATGTGAGACTAAGTGGAGATCCACCTAAGTCTGCCAGATTTCTGTCCCAAGGGAATTATAATCAATTTGCACGGTTTTTAAGTGGCTCAATTTGTGAAATATGAATAGAAAACATCACGTTAGAATACTTAACTTCTAGAAAACCACTGTGACCTTTATTCTTACTTGCAAAAGGAAACGAATTTAAGCTATACTATCCAGTACTTAAAATTTACCCAGTTTGTTAAGGTTTCTCATAAGATTTTTTAAACTGTGCTTTTAACAGACACACACACACACACACACACACACACAAATTGTGTCCCAACACTAGAAGAAATTATAATTATGTGACATAGTAGTGGTGTCAGCTAAGCTACAATGGCAACCATATTGCAACATAAATGTATCAAATCAGGGGCCCCTGGGTGGCTCAGCAGGTTGAGGATCCCATCCTTGATCTCAGTTCAGGTCTTGATCTCAGGATCCTGAGTTCAAGCTCTGTGTTGGGCTCCAGACTGGGCATGGAGCCTGCTTAAAAAACAAAAAGTATCAAATTAATAAGCTGTATATCTTAAGCTAACACGATATTTTATGTCAAATATATCTCAATTAAAAGTCTTTAAAAATTGTGTTTTCCTGTGGGCTTTTTGGACACTAGCAACAGTATAAACTATTAACTTAGTGTAATCACTGTAATTTGATTATGAAAACAACATAAAATATGGATGTTAGTAAGGAAAAAAAATCATGGTAAGTTGCTTGTATACTCATAAGGGCAACCATGGTAAAAATAACTGTTTGGGGTTTCACTCATTATCCAACACTTCTGAAAGGACAAGGTAGAAAGTTCTATGTAGGAAAAAATGTAATTCTCCCTTCCAGAGTAATCAATAAAAGCTTGTTAGGTGCCAGGATGGCTCAAAGCGCTGCATATGTATACTGGGCATACAACTGAAAAGGAAAACACACAAAAAAACACCAATAATTTTAATGGTAGCATTACTAGAATTCTTTTCTTTCCTTAATTTCTTCACTGTGTGAGGAGATGGCAGTGGCGGCTGATTTATTCTCCACCTTTGTCCTGTAGACAGCTGGTTCATCATGTCTGACTTAAGTCAACAGAAGAAAAACAAGCTGATTCTAGCTTCTGCACCCCAGAGGCCCCTCTTTTCTAATAAGGCTACAACCTCACCCAACGAACTTCTGATGGTGTACAATGGCAATATTAGCTCCAGTTCCCATTCTGCACTGATGGGGTGGGGCCTTTTTCCACCGGACAGCTGGTCATTGTGCATGCAACCGATCCGAGTCCAGCCTAAGCACTTCTCTCTGGGCTCATGAAAGCTCTGGAGATCATGTACACTTGGCTTCAATCGGTTTCTAAGTTTGTCCCCCTAATAACTGTGCACAGAGTGGAAACAGCTCTGTGTGTCTATGAATAACACACTGCCAAAAATAGTTCTTTGCCAGAAATAAAGCTCAGAATTTGAAGTATATATTGTCTCTTTTTAAACAGATGTATATTTGTGTGTGTCAATTTAAAAAATAGGTAAAATATATAGTAAGCATCTCAATTTATTGGCTAGATTTTTGAATTACTTAAAATTTACAACTAAAACAACAAAAACAACAACCACCACTCAGAAACAAATGAGAATTCCTTGCCTTACTCAGCAGTTACTGGGTGACTCTTATAAGGCATCATGCATGATACAAGCAATGAGGTGATAAAAACAAGACACAGTCTGTGCTCTCAAGTTGCTCTGAAATTAGGGAGGGAGGCAGAGATGCAGACACATCACTGCAGAATAACATCAACTTCCGAAGCAGAAGTGCACATAAAGCATTTCAGGAACACGAAGAGAGGTCATATCTCCTCTGCCTGGATGCACAATCATAGAGGGCTTCAGAAAGGAGGTAATATTCCAGCAGGTAAGAAGGCAGGCCCTCCTGAGGAGCAATGGCAGAGATACTTTCAGGCAGATTTATACAAAAACAAGAGCACAAAATGAAGCAATACCGGAGGAATCTTATTAGTCAGAGAAGGTGCGGGCACTGGCACACAAGGACAAAGAGCAGAACACTGATGGAAGGAAGGAGAGGGAACTAGAGCCCAGCTGACCAGGCCAAAGCAACCTCCCTGCCATCCTGACAGATAGGGAGTAACGTAATCAGGTTTGTGTTTTAAAAATATTATTCCAGGCACAAGAATCCAGATAGGACGTTGGTGCATTAGTCCATGTTTAAAATAATCAGGGACTGTATTAAGATCATAATGACATGAACATATGAGGTTACCATAGGGTATTTGTCTACCTGAATGCATATATTAAGTATAAATGTTTTTATTTCTAAATCCTTCTAAAAGTGAAAAGAGTTGAGGTAAGTCAGATACACAGAGAAATTCAACTTTCTAAGAAATTAAGAGCACGATCACCAGGCTGGGTCTTAGTGAAGAGCTGAAAGACATACAGAAGACAGTCAAGAACATAGGCAAATTGTTCATGGTCAGCTGAGCAAGGTTAGATGCAGCAGGGGTAAAACTGAACAACGCAAGGTACTGAGGAAGAATGAACAGAGGACCTGGTTCACAGAGAGAAGTAAGATCTAGACATCTTTTTCCTCAAGGATCTAGACCCTCAAGGGTCTAGCAGAAGTCCTGTATATAATGTATAAGAAACATAAGAAAAATATTTACTAAGTGCATACTATGTGTTAGAGGTACTGAGCAGGTGTTTCCTGTGGTCACTACTAAGTTGTACACTAACATTGCAGAGTAGGTATGAGAATGCCATATGATAGAAAAGTAAGTTGTAGATCAAGTAAGCTAAATATGCTGCTCACAGGCAATTGGCCTACGGGTGTCTCCTTTCTTCTTGACCAGGTCTGGCCATCAAAATGTGTGGTCCACTTCTTCTTCATAGAGTTTTGACATATTACATACACACAGACACACACATGCATTTAAGGTCATTTATTCTTCTGTACTGTAAAACTAAAATCTCATTAAAGATGATTTGAAAAACAAAAAATTAGGGGGCAAAAAGATAGTACTTATCCACAGTTCCATGAAACAAACACAATACCGCCAGTATACTTTCTCCATTCGGGTCTTTAATCCAAGCTTAGAGATCTTTCTTTAAAACCTTTTCATTAAAGGATAAGATATATCAAAAAATGTGTACACGCGAATGTACAGGTTGATAAATTTCAACACGCTTCTGTAATTGGCACTTAGACTAAGTAACAGACCACTTCCAGCATCCCTGATGGTGCTTTTATGGTCACTTCCAGCCACTCACATGGCCAAGATAAACACTATTCTGACTTCCAGCAGCATAAATTTGTTTTGCTTATTTTTATACTTTATATGAATGGAATTACATCCTCTTTTGAGTCTAATCTCTATCATTCAACATAAATTCATTCATATTCTTGCAAGTTGTTGAAAACTGTCCAACTCACTGTCAGTGCAATCCTGTTAATGGTATAGGATTATACAGTGTAAACAGAACTTAACCTTTTTTTCTGTGATGAGCACTTGGGATACTCTGCAGTTTGGCGCCAATACCAAAAGTGTGGCCCTGAACATGCTAATAATTAACTTTTGGAGAACGTATGCATTTCTGGAAATAAGGATTACTTAGACATAGAGTATGCATCTGTTCGGACTTAGTAAATAGTGCCAAAAATTTTCTAAAATGGTCACACCAACTGATACTCTATCTAATAACCAATTACAATAAAAGTTCTGGTTACTCCACACCCATGCCACATTTCATATGTGTCTTTTTCCTTTTAGCAGTACCAGTGAGCAGCATCTCTCTGTGGTTTTAATTTGTATCTCTCCGGTGACTAATGAAGTTGAATAATTTTTTATGTATATGGGATCCCTGAGTGGCTCAGCAGTTTAGCGCCTGCCTTCAGCCTAGGGTGTGATCCTGCTAGACCCCAGATCAAGTCCCACATCAGGCTCCCTGCATGGAGCCTGCTTCTCCCTCTGCCTGTGTCTCTGCCTCTCTCTGTCTCACTCTGTCTCTCTCTCTGTGTCTCTCATGAATAAATAAATAAAATCTTAAAAAACAAAAAGTTTTATGTATATGTTGGCTATTTGAGCATCTGCTTTTGTGAAGTGTCTGTTCAAGTGTTTTGCCATTCTTCTGTTGGTTATCTGTTTTCCTTATTCACTTTTAATTCTTTATATATTCTGGATACACATCCCTTATTAAATGTATAAATTGTGAATATTTTCTGCTCCTTAGCAGATTATCTTTTTGTTTTAATGCTGTCTTGATTAATAGTTCTTAAATTTTAAATTACTACAATTTATCAGGTTTTTTTGACTTTATGATTAGTATTTTTTGTATATTTAAGAAATCAGGGGCATGTGGGTAGCTCAGTCGGTTGAGCATCTGCCTTTGGCTTGGGTCAGGATCCCAGAGTCCTGGGATCAAGGCCCTCCTCAGGTTCCCTGCTCAGTAGGGAGTCTGTTTCTCCCTTTGCTCCTCACTGTGTTCGTGCTCCCTCCCTCCCTCTCTCACAATCACACACACACACACACACACACACACACACACACTCTCTCTCTCTCTCAAATAAATGAAATATTTTTAAAAAAATCATTGCCTACTCCAAGGTCACAAAGAAGTTCTTCCATATTTTCCTTAACATGTAAGTAAAATCCTGTTACTACAATTTGCTACCCCCTCTCCTTTGCATCTGTAGCATAAATGCATCCTTCTAATGGACTTACCATAATATACGGATAGATATTTTGTTTGTCTTCCCAACTAGACAGTAGCTTTTGAAGGGTAGGGACTATGTTCATTCATTACTATATCCTCAAAGTAGGTGAAAATCCCTAAACTGTAGTTTGTATCCTTAGATATGTATAAGAAGTCTGGTTTTACTGCCTATTTAATTGTTTGAGGATACATTTTCTAAAGCCTAATATGTTGTGCCTATAGTAGCTAACTGTTATTCAAATAAGATTTCATGCTACATTTTCAAATCTTGTTCATCTTTAGAATCTCCTTGAGAGGGCAGCCTGGGTGGCTCAGTGGTTTAGCGCCGCCTTCAGCCCAGGGCCTGATCCTGGAGACCTGGGATGAAGTCCCACGTTGGGCTCCCTGCATGGAGCCTGCTTCTCCCTCTGCCTGTGTCTCTGCCTCTCTCTCTCTCTCTCTCTCTCTCTCTCCGCCTCTCATGAATAAATAAAATCTTTAAAAAAAAAAAAAAAAGAATCTCCTTGAGAGGGTATATTGAACAATTTGAATGTCATCAACGAATCCAAATATAGAATGAAAAATATAAACAAGGTAAGAAATATGGCTCTTAAACACAATGCCACTTCACTCAGAGGAAAACCAAGTCAACTGAAAGATATAAAAAAAATACAGGTGATAAAACAATTATTCCATTTCATAAAATGAACCTAAACGTTACTTCTAGTTCACATGGATAGGCTAACTCAAGGTAGGAAATTCAAAATACATGAAACTTAAAAGTTTGTTTCAGAAGATAAATGAAATTCGCATGTTCAGAAATGTGTAAGATAAAAGGATTGTAAGAGAGTCCCCCCAATGAGGATTACAAAAGTAAAATAAAAAGTTCATTTGGACCACAGAAGAAGCATCAAACTTGTAGAGTCTATCAAGATTCTACTGTAACTAAGAGTAATTAATGAGGAAATAGTTTTCCTTCAACTACATGTAATGGGGAAGATAAAAGAGGTTAGGCAAAATTTACTCCTCAAATGATTACTACTGGCACTCTTTATATTCATAGTTGCACATTGCTAATTAATTTAGAATGTGTAACAGCAGAAATAGATTAATCCCCCAAACCAAATCAACAACTCCCAGCATAAAATTTAACATGAAATCTCATTAATGTCAACTGTGTTACATAGCTCAAAGGTTAACTGATTAAGCATTGATAGTATTTTTCAAATTCTGCAACAAACACCATTACCATCAGGTTCATGAGAACAAGAATAGCTCCACATGTCAAGCTTGGCTTACAGAAATGAAATGATTCCTGTTGATCAATTACTATAAAGAATAATCTATTTTGGAGTTGCATTCTCTGGTGTCTGGTAACAAAAGGGTTAACTTATGAGAAATCAGGATGCCTACCATAAAATGAGCTGGCGATATACACAAACTATGTAAGGATTACAAAGAGCACTCGAACTGAACTCATCCACTATCCCTTCTCCTCCCACAGATCTTTAGATGATCCAAAGTTCTTCCCTGCACCTAACACTTATAGTAAATTTCACCCTGACCTCAAAATGATAAGAATACAATCTTTATTACTGGTGATGCTACTTTTAGAAGTATCTGTCAGAAGAAGCAGTAGAAAAATACCCCATGGAATAAATCACTCACTATAAAGTCAGACTCTGTTTCGGTTCATCTGCTAAATAACAGACTGAGTTATAATTTAGATGTTTTTACCTCTGCAAGTCATGAACCACGATACAATTCTGATGAAAGCTTTAAGTCCTTTCTCCAGAAAAAAAACTGCACATGTATGTAGACAAAGATAAACACACAAAGTCACAGACTGACACACACACATACACCAAATATGACACATGATTTCAGGGGCTTTGGGAATCAAACCCTTCCTGAATCTCTTAGCATTCTTGGGCCAAGATTAAGAGGCCTGCAGTTAGGAGAAATAGAAGTAGATGAAGTATTATTTTAATTTTCTTTTACCAGGCCCAATTTTTAAATCACTTTTGATAAATGATTTGGTGTTCTTAATACATCCACAAAATAAATTTACTGAACACATACTTCTGGCATGCCTACTATGTTTAAGACCCAGTGTTAGGCAACAGGGTTACCATGATGATTACGATGTTATCCCTGCTCTCAAAGAACTCATAATACATTAGGAAAGAAAGGCAAATAGAAAATTTGTCTTATTTTACCAATGAACTGAGAACTTATCCAATTGGATCCCATTCAAATATTCCCCCCCTTATAATAACAGAATCTATCTCCACCCATCATATCCACAGCTTAACCTTCCTCACTTATTTTATTCACATATTCAACAGATATTTTTATATTAAGTATAACAAGGACAGACAATGTTCTAGATACTGAAAATAGCATGAACAAAACATTGTTCCTGCCACAAAGATCTCCCCCTACCATTCCAAGAGGACGTAAGTAAAAAATTAATATAAACATATCAGAGAAGTATATCTGATAAATGATAGGATAAGAGCTAGGAAGAAAAATAAAGTAGCGTATAATTGTGTATGTAGAAACCAGGGAAGCTCTCACTGAGGAGACATCTGAGCAGAGACCTGGAAGAAGCGAGGCCAAGTCATCTGGGTATGTGGGAGAACACTGCAGGTAGAACAAAGTACAAGGACCCAGAGGGAGAACTTGATGGGAATGTTTAAAGAATGGCAAGAAGGTCAATATGGCTAAAGTGTGCTGAGCAAAGCCAAATTTGGGGTAGGAGAGGAGACAAGAAATCAAGTCAAAACAGGAGGTAGGGAAACAGATCATGGGTGTCATTGTAGGAGATCCTAACCACTTAATTTGTACTCTGAGGGACGTGGCATGAGTATTTTTAAAGAATCGCTCTGGCTGCCTTGTTGAGCACAGACAACAGCAAGGAAAAGAGCTCAAGCAGGCAGACAAACAGAATAACCACCATAAAACTCTAGGGGAGACACAGTGATAATCAGACCAGGGTGGTAGCAGTGGTAATAAGAAAATATGGTCCACTTCCAAGTCTACTAGGAAAGTGAAGCCAAGAGGGTTTCTTGACAGATCGTATGTGTTATGTAGGACAAAGAGAAGAACTGAGGATGGCAACAAGGTTTATGTCCTAAACAACTAGAAATATGGAGCTGCCATTTTCTGACATAGGATATAGCACAGAAGGAACAGCACTATTTGCCCGGGTGGAGGGTGGGATGTTAAAATCAGCGGTTCACTTTTAACACTTTGAGCCTGATGTCTGTAAGAAAGCTAAGTACAGATGTTAGTTTGGCAGCCATACATATAAGCCTGGAACTCAGAAAATGAGGGCTCATGGTATAAACAGGGAATCATCTGCACAAACTTGATACTTAAAGTCATGATAATAGATGTAATCATTTAGGAATGAGTGTAGATAGAGAAGAGATTTAAAGACTGAGACCAAAATAAATAAATAAATACATACATAAAATAAAAATAAAGACTGAGACCTGGGGTATCTACCATTTATCTGGGAAAATGAGGAAGGACCAACAAACATGAGGAGAATAAGTGGCCAATAAAGTACAAAGAAGACAAATAGGCTGTCCCTGAAACAAGTATATATCCAATGTCACTGGTAGGTCAAATAAGATAAAGACAGATTTGACCCATGAATTTAGCAATAAGAAGTCACTGGAGATCCAAACACAAGCTGTTGTGATTAAACAGAAAGGAGAAAAAGACTCCTGATGAGTAGATAAAAGGTAACAGGAGAAAAAGATGTGACCACTGCTAAGTGAACACAAAGGAGAGTATTAGTCCCTAAGAACAGTAGGTGTGAGCTCCTCCAGGGGTGAGTGGTCATATCACAAGGCCTCCTTAAAAGGAAAGGAAACTGTCAAATTCCCCAAATTTCACTGAAACTAAAATATTTTATTTTTGAAAAGTTATCTTTTCAAGTGGATTTAAGCAGCAAGACTAGATTAAAAGAAAAAAAAAATCTTTGTTACTAAAAGAAACTTAATGAAAACAAACAATTAGAAATCCATGAGCCCTATGAAGAAAGGGTGGAATGAATGAAAAAACCAAACCTGGAATACCAATGGAGGTGTGAAAGGAGGCAGCTAATCTAAGCCTTTGTGAAAAATGGAAATTCGTGATACAGATTCTCCAAGCCAATCATAATGATAAGATTCATAGTCCTGACCATCAAACTATGGTCTAGGCAAACACATTATCCTACAAGCATGCCAGTAAGCAGGTGGACTGCATCCTCCTTTGGTCAGCTTTCAGGAGGAAACACTACATACTGACTGAAATGTGTATTAGAATGGTGTTGTCACTGTGTTACTACCTAGTTCACGGATGTCACTGATTATCATAAACCCAGTTTCCCATAGAAAACACTGACCAGGCAGCAGAACATTAAAGAAGCAGAATCAGCAATTACACAAACTTATGGAGGATACATCACAGGAAAATAGGAAATTCTCTAACTCAGGAGCCCGTTTCTACCACTTTATCCCAGAGCAATGCTAGTTTAACTATGCAAAATACGTACATAAAATGGTTAGTGCAGCTCAGTCTAAAATAGAGGAAAATCGAACACAATCTAAATGTTCAAAAACAAAGAAAAAGATAAATAAATCACTGTATATACATCAAAAGACCACAAACTTACCTTCATATAAGTGGTTTGTATATGAGACAAGTATCCATGACATATAACATTATATGAAAAAAGCCTCAAATTTATGCAATATTATTCCATTTTAGTCCAAAAAATAAAATAATAATTCTCCAAGAGACAGATAAGAGATGCACAGAAAACGTGTTTATAGTCAAAAAAAAAAAGTCTGGGAGATATATATATGTGTGTGTGTGTGTGTGTGTGTGTGTGTGTGTGTGTGTGTAAACTTAAAAGTGTTTATCTCTAAGCAATAGGATTCATGGTATAGGTAGAAAGAACCAAGAGAAGAAAGAGGACTTATCATATTAATGTACGGATGATTAAATTATTTCATCTTTTTAAAAAGTAGAAAAATCAAAGTTACCACAAATTTTCACATACTTATCAAAAGTTAACAAATGTTAATATTTTATCACAGATGTTTCACTTTTTCACTTTCAGCAATAAAATATGCCAAATAATACCAATTATCTGAACCATGTCTCCTTTTAAATGGATTGCTAAGGGCAACCCCGGTGGCGCAGTGGTTTAGCGCCACCTGCAGCCCAGGGCGTGATCCTGGAGACCCTGGATCGAGTCCCACGTCGGACTCTCTGCATGGAGCCTGCTTCTCCCTCTGCCTGTGTCTCTGCCTCTCTCTCTCTGTGTCTCTATGAATAAATAAATAAAATCTTAAAAAAAAATTCTAAATGGATTGCTAAAATAAAAGCCTGTATTATTTTTGTAACTAAAAAGAACCCATTATGAATTCCGGTTAAGATGGAGCAATGAAACCATGTTTCAGTGTGCTCATTCTGTTCCAAAATACTGAGGGTAATTGATGAAAAGAGTAGAAAGGCACTCAAGTTCAATGAAATTCAACATTTGGGGGCTCAGAATTCTGATGCTGGCAATGGCTGCCAGTTGCTCCTATCTAGAGAATTGTGAATCAAAACGATGCCCTATAAGAAGCTCAGACCACTGCCTGGGACTATGTATTTATATAAAACTGCAGGTCTAGAGAGACAGAGAACTAAGACACAGCCCACACCCCTCAATGGCTCCATGCCTGTATTTTTCAGATCCTCAACACTACAAAGGGTAGTGAATCTTGTGTCAAAAGGTGTTATAGGACATGGTTCTAGACAGACACACCAAGGGTTCAGACTGAGGAAAACCATAAAACTACAGAATCCTCAGACAGGGTCCAAGGAGTTCATACATAAACGGAACAGGATGGCACAACAATGAGCTTGAAAACAAAATTCTAAAACACCTAGAGAAAAGAGACAGTAAAGTGGTAATTAATAAAAATCCATTCCAAATGAAATTGTTTCTTTTAAAACTTCAAAATAGGGATCCCTAGGTGGCTCAGCAGTTTAGCGCCTGCTTTCGGCCTGGGGCATGATCCTGGAGTCCCAGGATTGAGTCCCACATCGGGCTCCCTGCATGGAGCCTGCTTCTCCCTCTGCCTGTGTCTCTGCCTCTCAATCTCTCTCTCTCTCTCTCTCTCTCTGCATCTCTCGTGAATAAATAAATAAAATCTTTTAAAAAATAAGAAAATAAAACTTCAAAGTATTAATTTGTCTTTGTGCATATCAAATATAAGATTTAAAATCCTTCAAGAAAGAATAAGCTATCATAAAATATAAAAGAAAGCAAAACTAGTATCATCCCATTGAACTAAATTTTGTGTATGGTATGAAATTCTAAATTCATCTTTTGTATGTGGATATTCCTCAAGCCTATAGTTATTTCACACACAAAGTAGCCTCTTTTTACTTACTTCTCAATAAATATAAGAGCTAAAACTATAAAACTCTTAGAAAAAAGCATAGGAATAAATTTCCATAACCTTGATTTAGGCACCAATATCTTAGCTACAACACCAAAAGCAGAAGCAACAGAAGAATATTGATAAGCTGGAATTCAGCAACATTAAAAGGTTTTGCACTTCAAAAACTACCATTAAGAAATAAAAAAAGTCAAGTCACACACAGAGAGAAAAATATTTTCAAATCATATACTTAAAAAAAGACTTGTAGCCAGAATTTAAAAAAACAAAAACACAACAACAAAACTTTTACAGCTCAGTAAGCAGCAGCACATAAAAAAGATGTTCAGTATCATTAGTTATTTGAAAAATGCACACTGGGATGATAATGATATATCACACACATCTCTAAGAATGGCTTTCGTCAAAAAGCCAGGTAACAACCAAGTGTTCATGAGAATGTGGAGACACAGGAATCTAAAAACCTCCTCCTGGTGGGAAAGGAAAATGGTGTAGCCACTTTGGGAAACAATTTGGCAGCTTCTTTAAATGTTAAACACATATATACATGCAATGCAGCAGTTCTACTCCTACACACCTACAAGAGAAATCAAAACACATTTCTATAGAGAGACTTGTGCACCGATATTCAAAGCAACATTATTCATGATAACAAAAAAGTAGGAACAACCTAAATGTCCACCAACTGATGAGTTGAAAAATAGATGGTTGTCTCTGATACTGAAAGACAACTGCCATTTTGCTCACTTCTAGATATTTCTAAACAATCCTTCTATAAATTCAAAATCACTCTATGCTTAGCCCATGGCCCAGTTCTAAACATTAATTAGTCCAGTTGTATAAATCTATAGCCACTTAAAATGTTCACAAGTTTTCCCACAGTGAAAATGATTTTTTAATGGGAACCTTATATATAATCCATTTCCAAAGCTAATTAGATTTATCTGGGGGAAAATACCATTGGCTAAATGATATAACCAATACTAGCTAAACAAATGTTAATACACTCTAAATGGTAGAATACAGCTACATCTAAAAAAAAAAAAAAAACATAATAACCAACATTAATAAGAAACTGGAAAACTGTAATTTTGGTAATTATTCACAAAATAAGCATTCCGTTCTATTTATAAAGTAGTATCTTGTTCACAGGGACAACAGCCGGTATCTTCAAACTTATAGGCTCCTCTTGAACTAATGCAAATGCTACTACTGTGAAGCAATTAAATCTTTACTTTGCTTGGATATAAAAATAAAAATTATTATTTTCAAACTGAGTAATGAAAGTCTTGAACATTAAGCAGATTACACATATAGTCAGCTCTCATTTGTGAGTTATAATTTAATGTGGTTATTATATCTACTGTTAATGTGTAACACACAGCATCTTACAGCTAAGCACTGTATTTTAATCTAATAATAGTAGCTATAATATTCTGAAATGTGCTTCATGAATCAAAGCCATAATGTGTTCACTGAGGGTATGGATTTGCTCTTCATGAGATCTAGATTTCTTGAATGAACTTGCTGAAAAAGGACAAAGACAAGAAAGCTTTTAAGGAGCTACAAAAAAAGGGGGAAGGAGGAAAAAAAAGATTCATTTTGGAAGAATCCCTTTTCCTTGCTAAATAGAACATGTAAAAGACAGCTGGTGGTCTCCTTCATTTACTAGACTAATGGATGAATACGTGTCCACTTAACAGTGACACAGCATGTCCTATTCCAAAGAAGCCACTAAAGGGCCATGTTGACACATTCTAATTCATTGTAGAAGGAGAAAATAGGAAACCAAAAGTCACAAAGGCTTTTCATGAATTTTATAAAGAAGGATGGGGATTCAGAATAAGCTTATGGAGCTGAACTCAACAGAAACACTTTGCAATTCTAGGCTGAACAGAGAAATGAAACACTCCTTACACTGGCCAAAATATAACAGGATCACAATAGCCACCATAGCATATATAAATGAATTAAATGGGAAATCCCTTTTATCTTTAAGCTAAAATCTACTTTCTAATTAATTTTTACTACAGACTAATATTTATGCAGTGAGTTTCCAACTGAGCTTTATCAAACACTTCTTAGGCATTCACTATGTGACAGCCACCCTATAGAAAGAAGAGAGTACAAAGACTAAAAACATACTTCCAGTTACCACACAATACTAATGATGTGAGAGTATGTGGGAGATAAAGGAGGAGGAATAGTTAGAGGACCCAAGGAAAACTTTACAAATAAAGGGATACTTCAGGGGATCAAGGGATAAGAAAGATGACCAGAGCATAAAGCAAGAAGGGCAGGAGAGGCAGAGAGAAAACTCTAAATCATGCCAAAGGTGTGACAAAGCCAAAGAACGGTGGTGAGTTCGGCAGGACTGGAATGCAGTGCATATTTGGGAGGCATGAAAAGAGATGAGGCTAGACAAACAGGTAGAAAGACAGGAGATGTGACTGAATCAGTGGAGAAGGACCAGAAGCTCAAAAGATACAAACCTTGAGATAAAGAAAATGTCATTGAAACTGGGTATTCAACTGGACCTTGAAAGATGGTAAAATTGGCCAACTTTCTTCTAATATATCAAACATTTAGGAACTGCTGGCCAATATAAGAACTGCTCTGGATCCCATAGAAGAATACCACAGAACTTAATGTGCTTTCATATCCAATGAAAAAAACAAACCAACAGTAATCAGTATGACTACAAGTCAAAACATGCCAAAGAACAAAACACGTCCACAATACTCCAGGGCCCTAGAAAATGCTATGGCATTCAGAGGGAATGCAACAACAGCAACAACAAAGTTCTCTGTCTGCAGCTGACAGCAGAACACAATGCTCCATTCCGTGTCTGATCTTCTGCAACTGTGATATCCAATCTGGTAACCAATATCCTCATGTAGCTATTTAAATTTAACTTAAATATGATTAAATTTAAAGATTTATTCCTTAGGTGCCCTAGCCATATTTGAAGTACTCAGCAGCACATGTGACTAGTGGCTACCATACTGAACAGTTGGGATACAGAATGTCTCCCTCACTGTAGAAAAATCTATTGGTCGGTGCTGTTCCAAAGTCACCATTACAGAAGAATAGGAGAAAACTCCTTAAAAAGAAGAATCACACTACAAACAACTCTGAGCTCCTCAGATCATTCAGCACTGAACTACGGTTATGCAGGTATATTCAATATGTTTGTCAAAGTGAATTTTCACATAAAACAAAGAATTATGGAAATGGCATAGTCATACGTATTCCAGTATATGCAAAAACTGAGTATCTCTGCAGGAACCCCATCAACAGATTCTACAAGTGAAGCTTTGTATGAGACTTCCGGAAGTAACTATAGTACACAACCCCAAATGAGTTTGGAAAAACAGATACAGCCAATTTAAAAAAAAAAAAAAAAAAAAAAAGAGAGAGAGACTAGGTACAGCTCACCCATCACAATAGACATCTTCCAAAATGAATGACATTTAGCATTTTGAAAGTGAAACTTACCATTTAAAGAAATCCTATAGAAAACCAATCTATAAAGAGGATTAGTATCTCTCTGTTTTTTTTTTTTTTTTTTAGGATTTTATTTATTTATTTGAGAGACCGTGAAAACAAGACAGACTCCTCACTGACCAGGGAGCTGACACAAATGGGATTTGATCCCAGTACCCTGAGATCATGACCTGAGCCAAAGGCAGACACTTAACCGACTGAGCCACTGGGCACCCCTGAGGATTATCATCTCTTAACTGATCTAATTAAAAGATCAAAAAATGGGCAACTTGTTTCAACCTTAAAAAAAAAAAAAGCCAATTTTACATGGTTAGAAATAGTAATGGAAAAAAAAAAAAAAAGAAATAGTAATGGAGAATGAAGTGTCATGGAGCCAACACTTACCAAGAGATGAAAAGTGTCAGGGGTTATGTACTCCCTCCTTTCTCTCCCAGGATGAACTATCTTGAGAAGCATACATATTTAAGTGGTTCAGACAAGTTTTATTCACAAGAATCTCAATAAGGTGAAGGAAAAGAAGAAAAATCCTATAGAAAATGGGCAAGAGAATTGAACACGTACCTCACAAAAGAGGATCTCTCTTAAACTAATTCCTTCTCATTAGTAATGAGAAAAATGCAAATCAAGATCATAAAGAAGGATTACTAAGTACTTAGGGAATAGGTAAAATTAAAAAAAAAAACTAACGACTCCCAAGTGCTAGATTGGAATAAATGACAACCCCAAACACTGCTGTTGAAAGTGCAATCGGTAAAACCACTTTGGAAAATCATTCAGGGTTATTGACTGCAGTTGCAACTATGGATATCTGCTAACATATGCTTCCAGGGCTGGGTAAGTAGATGCCGGAGAGAAGAGTATGACACGTACAAACTGATGAGGCAGTTTTGGTTTTAGCCAAAACTGAAAAGACACCAACATGGATCAACATCAGAACAGATAAACTGTAAAAATACGCTCACTGCAATTAATTTCTCCACTGCAGTAACAATGAATAAACTCACTACACATAAGAGCACGGATGAATCTCACCAACAATATGGAACATAGCTATTTCTGTTAAGTACTAAAACAGGTAAAATTAAATTATCATATTGGGAGAGGTGTGATGGGTATTAAAATTCTTTAAAACAAAAACAAAAGCCACAAAGACCTGGTGTCATGACAGTGGTGATCTCTGGAAGGGGAAAGAAGAGCTAGAAATTAAATTGGGAGAGGGTGTGTAGGGACTTGTGGAAGGCTGGTCATACGCTATTTCTGTCTGGTGCTTCACAAAGACTGGATACAGTCTTTGTGAAATTTATTAAGATGAACACTCTCAAGTACCTTTTTTTTTTTAATGTGAACATTGAATTTCACACACACATGCACACACACTTTTAAAAGAAAAACAATCTCTATACATACACACACACACACACACACACACACACAGACACGCACACAAACACAGGGGCAAGGCATTCCCATTTCACTCCACTCCTGGCTACATATGAAATTCCTCTGGCTCAGACTAACTCACCTCTTGCAGCGTTTTACTAATTAATGGTGGAATGTTGATACTCTCCCCTCCTTCTGGATGGATCTGGAAATTCACTTTTTGATAAAGAATCTGGAAAAAGAACATACTATAAAGGAACTGTACTTTTAAATTCACCTAACTTCACAATGTAGCCTGGAAATTTAAAAATTACTCTTGAGGGAAAAACTGCTTTCATAACGAACTGCTTTGGGGAACAGGCTTAACTTCTGGACTTCCTGAACAGCTTCCCAGTTTCAGAAGTAAGAACCACTGGTGAAAAAGCTGGCATACAATGTATTGAATGACAAGGACATGAGAGAATTCCAGAATCTCTTCCTATATTCTTATATCCTGTACTGACCTCTTCCTATATTTTTGTAACAAGAGCATTATCCAACCTTTGGCAGACCTAGCCTGTGAATTTTAGGAATTCAGCATCTCCACAACCATAACTCTTTCCCTTGCCATTCCCAAAGGGCCTCCAAGGGATGCTGTCACCACTGGTTTTTAACTCCTATGGTTTCAAATATATTTTACATGACCATTTCTTATGTTTTATTTTTGACAACACTAACTTTCCCCATTATATTCAATAATTTACTTCTTAGTACTACTTCCTGTTTTTCTCATACTTGCCTTTTACCCTTTCTTCCTTATTGTAAGAGGCCAACATTATTTTATATCCTAATAGCTTTAAATCCCTTTTCACATAAGTGACAAGCTATTCTTCTCCCATAAATTAAAATTCTCATATTATTTGAAAAAATGATCACAAATCTCAGACCCATGCACCCAACAAAATATATTTCATACAGTTCAGTATTTACTTTACTGGGAACACTTACTTCTGTCTGTAGAGAGCTGCTAGCTGCCAAAAGAACTTCAATGCTGCTAGGAGGGCAATGTGTCAAAGCAAAAGCCATAAGCTCCTGACGAGTGGCCAAGTCCCGGTAACTATCTGACTGTCCTAACTGGCTACAAACATCCCAGCTCTTAGAGTAACCTGCAAAATTGGCAAGAAAAAACAAACCGATTTTCACAAGAAGAAAAATCTCCAATCTAACATGAGAAATTCAATGGCTTTCTGCTCAGGTCTTACGTTATCAAAGCACCATCTTCATCATTAGTGATGCATAACATTAAGGATAGAAAAGAAATACTAGGCTGCTTTATTATCCAACAAGTTTAGCAATATTCCAGACGCATTGTTCTGACAAACTCTGCTTCATTTTAGATTATCTGACAATGACTACAAATAATATTACTTAGCTTTAACTTTGGGTAAAAAGCTGGGTGTCTGAATTCAGAAGACTTGAGGGTAGGCCCAACTCTGCTATTTTAGCACTTGTGTGAGCTCGAAAGGGTTCCAAGTGTCACACTTCTTTTACGACTACAAAGGGACAATAATAATGCCATCCTCACTGAATTGTTGAAGGATTAAATAACATTTCTATTTAAAAGCACTTTGTAAACTGCAAAGTGGGAGAAAAGAAAAATTATTATAGGCAGCTACACAGAATCATTCAGTCTACAGAAGACAGAGATCCAAGGACAGAGCAAAGCAAAAAGTCAACGCTGGCTCCCAGGAGAGATCTTTTTCCTACACAATTTTATACTCTGGATCCTTAAAATATATTTGTATCTATAGTTGAAGGAGTTCTAGTTGAAAGAGTTTGTTTGCTCTAAGTACTAAGTTGCAGTTTAAAAGGGTTTGTTTTGTATAAGTACAAAGACCCTGATCAGAATAACTTCTCTAAATATATAAAGTAGAAGTCTAGGTAATACCCTTATGGGAATAAAATTCTTAACAAAGCTCTCTAAATAATTTTAGAGTAACACTGTCTTCTCAAAACAACCATAATTATTCTGAACTTAGTGCTACAAAGCCAATATTGTTTAATATTAATATTGGCTTATTAATTAGTTAATATTTACACTGCTTAGTATTATAGAATGTTGCTCTTTTATGAAACTGATTTTCTACTGTTAAGGTTATAAAGCATTAAGTTTTTTCTCCCAGAGTTTTAAATGTTTTCATAAATGTACTGACAAAAGATTCTTTCCTTGACCAAGTATGGGTCAGGTTCCATTGAAGCCTCTTGGCAACCAGTCCTACACCTTGGCCATCCTTGCCGAGCCTGCACAGTCCAGTGTTGTCAGTGATGAGCCTGTGCAGTTCAGTGTTGGTGATCAGCCTATACAGTCACTTTAGAGAAAATCTCCCATCCTTGCTAACTGATCACACTTCATATCTGATCAAATCCCTCATCCCTCCATCCTTGTTATCTGATCACCCTAGCCTGCCTTCAACAAGAATCCCACTAATCCTGATGTCTCAAAGTAAGTTCACATCCACTGACCCCCTCACTATGCTCCTTGGCTTTAAGTTCCCTGCTGTCTTTTCTGTATCACTTAAGTCTGATCTCTCTCACCTACTGCAACAGTTTTAACATCTATTGCAAAAGTCCTGAATAAAGTCTTACTATTTTTAAGAAATAACGGAAATGTATTTTTCTTTAACAGTATATATACAAAAAGTGCAAAAACCTTACGTGCACAGCTCCATGAGTTATCAGGAAGTGAAGCACTATACTTTTAATTGCTCACTATGAAAGCACAGACAGCATGCAAAAAGATATGCTTGGACTTTCATATATTCAGACACAGCTAAGGAAAGCGGATCATTTAGTACAGACTCAATGATAAGGCAACATCACTTCCTACCCCGCTGGGGAGTATGTTCTTTCCCAGTGAAATTATGCCACAAAAAAATCTGATCTTCCAGAGACCTGAATTTGAATTTCAATATGGAAAATTTTAGGATTGCAAACTACTTCTTATTTTCTCAACATCAGTTTGAAATTCACTATGATGTCCTTTTAAAAATAAAATTAAAGACTAGAAATATTAACTACTCACAAATTAGAGATACTTCAAGATTTTTAAATTTTCTTTTATATAACAAATACACACAAAGGCATAAAATATTTTACATAAAATTGTTCTTAAAATTATGAGCATATTTTTAATAGGCAATAGAAAGCAACCAAAATCTCAGCTAAAATGTAACCCCTGAGCCCATTAAAGTACTTATATTAATATATAAGCACATGGTACACATACAGATCAGTACTCAAAATGTCTCTCAAGTCTTCTACAGAATATGTGGTTGGCTTCCCAATCAGGCCAATTGATTTCAGAACAGAGCTTTTCCATTATTCATCATGTAAAAAGGACCTGAACAAAGTGTTAAGTAATTTGTCTATTTCACCTGTAGACATCAGCTCCTGACAATGCACACTGGCTGCTTTGTAGTCATGGAAACGAAGTGCTTGCTCTACTAGAAGGATCAGAACCTGTCCACGCCTTTCTTCTGGGTCTTCACCTGTAAACACATGCAAATGACTTCATGATTATGACAGCATCAATTGATAAAAGAGCTCATTAACACTGTGTTTCTAATTAATTAAAAAATAAAAGGCAGAGATTAGACTGATTTTTAGAAAGATTATAGGACAAATATCACAGCAGCTCTGACCTTCCAATCTACCTATTAATCCTGGAATTACTTTCAGTTTCCTAAGAGATCAGTGACTAGTACCAACCCCAGATCAACCATTCCAACCTAAACGGGTAGAGAAAAGGTTTTCCTCTCAACAAGAACTTGAAACTTTTTGCTATTTCTTCTTTTATATTTTGTCCTTTGAATGTTCTGTTTTAATTATAATTAATAAATGACAAGTACAAGGAGGGAGACCTAAACACAGAGTAAAGTGGATATAGTTTTATAGTTTCACTAACAGTATTACCTTTTATCATAATAAATATTAGATACTTAGACACTAAGAACACATACCGGGATCCCTGGGTGGCGCAGCGGTTTGGCGCCTGCCTTTGGCCCAGGGCGCGATCCTGGAGACCCGGGATCGAATCCCACGTCGGGCTCCCGGTGCATGGAGCCTGCTTCTCCCTCTGCCTGTGTCTCGCCTCTCTCTCTCTCTCTGTGTGACTATCATAAATAAATAAAAATTTAAAAAAAAAAAAAAAAAAAAAAAAAAAAAAAAAAAAAAAGAACACATACCAAAATTCAGTTTATGTTAGCACAAAGATCTTAATTTTCTCAAGAAGACTCTTGGAAGTCAACTTAGATGTTATGTCCTTCTTGACATCTCTACACTTTCTTCACAAGAAATACATGGTTTATATGGTTCCTATATGTTCCTTTACTTTTCATTCTGTGAATACCAATTTGAGATCATCATCTTAAAAATCTACATCTTTTATCAGAATTTAAGCTCTCTGAAGAGAGGGATTCCTTCCTTGTTAAACTCTCAGTAGGTGGTACCAAGTTGTACATATAACTGGGGCTCAAAACATATATATTGAATGAAATGAGTAGAGATTCTATCCAGAATGTAATTTTCAATTATAAGACAAATGATTCAAAGTTATAACATAAACACAACTGGTAAACTCAAACTAAAAAAAAAAGAGTAAAACAGATTTTACATTTTACTGAGGTAATGAAACCTTAAAATTATTTTCAGTATTTCCAAAAAGAAAAAATAAGAAGAAAAAAGGAAATACCCTCCATTTTTTAAGCTATAATGTAGTTTAAAAGAAAAGATAAACATATTAAAGAAAGGTCTGAATGAAAGTTTTAAAATAGGTCACCATTAATCTCCATCCTGTGCTGCATAGGCTGAAATAAAATGCACATATTTGCCCTAAGCTAATCAAAAAAGATTTTTTTTAAAAAATGGTAAAAAACTATGATTCATAATATTATTAGAATAATATACTCACGTTCTGCAACACTCCCATGTAACACTGGAAATGGAATATGCAAAAAGTTTCTAAATAATAAATGTACATATCACACTTTATATAAAATCTATTTCGTAGATAATACTCTTAAAATGTTAGCATTTATTCAGAATATCTAAATCAAAAATGAGGGCAGCCCCGGTGGCTCAGCGGTTTAGCACACCTGCAGCCCAGGGCCTGACCCTGGAGACCTGGGATCAAGTCCCACATCAGGCCCCCTGCATGGAGCCTGCTTCTCCCTCTGCCTGTGTGTCTCTGCCTTTCTCGCTCTGTGTCTCTCATGAATAAATAAATAAAATCTTTTTAAAAAAATAAATAAAAATGAAAAGGGCCAGGGGTGACTCTTTTTTTCATGAGAAAACTTGACTAGGTTGCAGAGATATTTTGTAGATATAATTAAAGCCCCTAATCAGCTGACTTTAAGGATCCATTGATTACCATCATCCAACAACCAAAAGAAAAAAGGTGGAAACAAAGGGTAAGAGTAAAGGATTCAAAGTGAGAATCTTCTGAACTGTGCTGTCTTCAATCGATTAACTTCTTTATTCCTATTTCCTCACATTCTATGTAAGAGTCATATCTCTGCTATAAGGGACACACAGTAAGAAGTAACTTAGACAAGCATAAAATGAGAATTATTGTTGTTGTTAATGTAAATTTTTACATGAAGATGGGTTAGTCACCTTGGAGTCCAAAGTTCAAATATTTAACTGCTTTTAATTCTGGAAAGTTCCAATCTGAACAAGTGGGTAAAGGGGAAAACATAACCAAAAATAACCTAAAAGAATGATCTAGAAAAATACTACAAACAGAACCAAGCAAAATAAATTCTTAACAGTCAAGATTAAGGCCTGATAAGACATCTATTAAAGAAATTGACTCACATATTTAGTCTGAAAAATAAGATTAACGATGGCATGAGAAAGCTTTGGGTATATGAAATATAATTTAAGCAACATCCACAAATTCTCTGACACTCTTTTCTAAAGATGGAGCTCATTGCCCCTCCCCTTGATGGGGGGCTGGTAGGTGATTTATTTCTAATGGAGTAAGGTGGACGTGATGATGTATGACCTCTAAGACAAGATCATAAAGGACATTACACCTTCCTCCTCTCTTATAATTAAACTGCTTGAGAGGCAATTAGGTGTCATGTTGACAGAACAGTGTGGAAGCCCTATAGAGATCCATATGACAAGGAACTGAGGCCTCTTACCACCAGCTAGGAAGATACTGAGGTCTCCTCCAACCACCCAATGAGTAAGCCAGCTCAGAAGCAAATCCTCCATCCCCAGCCCAGCCCTCAGGTGGAGCCCATACATAGGTCCCTTAAACTCGGGGGGAAAAGGGACTGCCTCCATGAAGAAGACATGATGGCCATGAAACTGCCCAAATTCCAAGGCTAGATTAGAAAACCCCATGAAGCTTTTGCTGGTTTCTCTCAGAACATGGACTCTGGGAGCCTTCAGTCACCATCTAAGAAGTCGTGGTACTCTGCAGCCACCATACGGAAAAGATCACAGGGAGAAACCATACAAAGAAAAGATACAAAAAAAAAAAAAAAAAAGAAAAGAAAAGATACAGCCCTGGCTATTCTATCCCTCAGCTACTTAAGTCTTCCCAGACCAGGTGCCATTCATGTAAGTAAAGCAACCTTTGAGATGCACCAGCCCATCCCTGGACACTATCTGGGTGCAATTTCATAAAAAATCCTGAACTGCCTGGCTGAGCCCAGTCAATCTCCAGAACTGAAGGAGGTAAAAATTAAATGATTTTGTTTTCAGTCACTAAATCTTGAAGGTGGTTTATAAAGCAGCAATAGATAACTAGAATGCCCTACAAGGCTCTGGCAAGTGTCACCAGCCTTGTGATCCCTTTCTTAATTAAGGGATCTTAATTAAGCTCCTGGCCAGGCAAGATATTAGCATTTCCTTTCTTCCAATCTCTATAACACCTGTATGCAGAAGCCAGGTACACATCCTGTCCTGTGCTACAGCATAATCATCTGCTTCCTCAGCCCTCTAAGATTTTGAGTTTCCAGAGGGCAGAAGCTGTGTGTACCACAACCTTGTATCTACAGTACCCAGCACAATGATACTACCTCACCTGTCTCAGCTTCCATTTCCTCATCTGTAAAATGTAGCTAACAAGAGGCTGTTGTGCATCATCAAAGAGCTAATATATAAAAAGAGTAGAGAAGGGGGCTGAAATGTTGTTAATCCTATTAAAAATTCCTACAATTTACCAAGATCACTGATATTCCTATTTCCATGTCAACATGACACAGGACAAAAATGGAAATTAAGTCTCCATATATATGTAAAAAATGCTCACAGCATCCCTGAGCTGTTTCATTACTTTCTGTGATATTTCCTTATGAAAATCCTCCCTGATCAAAGTGTTTCAAAGTTTACAAGGTGCATTAAAAAAATTTTTTTTCATTTATTTATTCACGAGAGACACAGAGACAGAGAGACAGAGACATAGGCAGAGGGAGAAGCAGGCTCCCTGCAGGGAGATCCATGTGGGACTCAATCCCACACCCCCAGGATCACAACTGAGCCAAAGGCGATGCTCAACCACTGAGCAACCCAGGTGCCCCTACAAGGAGCTTTTATAGGTATTAACTCATCTGCGGGGGGGGGGGGGGGGGGGGGGGGGGGGGGGGGTGCTGCTGTCTTGTAAATGTGGGAGCTGAAGCCAGGGAGTATCATTCCCATTTTCCAGAGACTAAAACTAGACTGAAAGTCACTTTGCAAGCATACAGGACAGTCAGGACTGAAGCAGTCTTCTGACCTACATCCAATTTCTCCCCCATCATCCAAGATGCCTCATGATGGGTGGTGGGTTCCAAAGCTGCAACGGGCCATGGTAAAGATGTTAATGCTCTGCTTTCAGACAGACTAGAAAAGGACAACTGACACAGAAAAATTTACTAAAACTATGAATGAGTCATCCACATTAAGATTTAAAAACATTAATAAATGCAGTCCTCTAATACATTAAATATATATATATATTTTAAAGTTCAAAATATAAACAGAAATCCCACTTATTTTGGAGCCTATCATATGTGGTTTGGAAAAGCTTAACTTCAAACCATAGTTTATAAAACATCTGGCCAACAAATTTTCTTGTAGAGATATGTGTTAAGTCAAAAATACAAAAGAAAATTATAAGGGACTCTGGTAAGCAGAACAGTGTGGTGAAAGCAGCATGAAAGGCAGAGTCAGAAAGACATTCCTTGGAAGCCAGAGTCTGCTATCTAACACTGCTGTGCAAGATACTGAACGTCTCTGATCTCCAATTTCCCTTGTAAAATGAGAAAAATACCATCGTCATTACCATTTAATAGATGAAATATAATCACCTGTGTGAAAAACCTACCAAATAGTAAATGCACAAATTTTTCTAGGAAATTGCTCAAGTTCAAAAACATCATGCCAAATTTGGACACTGAAGGTAATCAGGTGAGGCTGACTTGCTCTATATTTAAGCTTTTTGGTTATAAAGGCTAATCCCAGCTTCTACTCCTGACCTCACAAGCATCTCCTAGCATCCTGAATGAGCCCATCCTCGTTAAAGGGCAGATGGACAGCAGCTCAGTATGGGTATATATTTTTATAACATGGTGATCTTTGAAGAAAAGATAAATCCTTATTCGAGAGTGGCACTCTGACACCTGCAAGCATGTATTCTGATGTTTGCCCAGGAGAATGTCAAGAAAAACGCGGAAACCTTACTCTGCAATCCAGCATTCAAAACTTACCTGCTACCCTCAGCAACTCAGCAAGGCCCAGAAGCTTGGCAGACTGCTTGTAGCAGGTAGGGGATTGGCAAATACACTCCTTGATGAGGCTGATCCGATCACCGCGCAATCGCACTACAAAACAAAGACTAAAGACTTGTAACTAGGAACATCACGGAAAAGCATTGTCCATCCAAGTTTAGGTAAGAAAAACAATGAAAACTGTTAGCCTGCAGATCAAAAAGAAGTAAGATACTTCTCACAAATATATATCCAGTGTTAGGGGGGAATTACTTTTAAGAAGTTAAAATTATTGTTGCTTCTGAATAAATAAGATACTACTAGGACCTTTTGTCACCAAACTTCTGAAGCAGCAAATGCACTGGCATTCGGAAGCTAAGAAAAAAGTGTCTCCTTTTCAAATGCTATGTAAGGCCCTAGGGAAAGTTTTAAACAACTCAGTATTTGTATTTGAAAACTTCACATATTTCCTATTACACCAGTGCCCCCATTTACTTTACGTCCCCCCACCCCAAAATCCATTCCATGTTCCAAATACGCATTTTCTACCTCTACTTCATCATCCCAATCTTCAAACTGCTCACTGTTCTAATTTAGTAAACCTTTCTAAACCTTTCTCCAAACAGGTCCAATCTTCTCACTTAAGCCAGATAGATATTAGGAAAATAAAACAAGTCTGATCATACCAATTCACACTATGAGGTAATTAAGGACACTTAAAATAAAAGGAGAATTAAAAAAACTTCAGTAAAAATTATTCCACACATGCTGGGCAGAAGTGATTATTTATTTAAGGGAAAGGAGTCAACATTTAAGAAGCATGGCACTACCTGGGTGGCTGGGCCCCCATAAATATAATAGTAGCAACTCTAATGATAGCAGCTGACATAAAATGAATATGACCTATGTCCCAGGCACTATTGTCAGTGATTTACAGATATTAATCCTGCACAAGGCAGGTGCTATCATCTTCAGAGAAACAAAGTACAGAAAGGTCATCAAAAAAGTGATGGAACCAGAATTCAACCCAGCCCCTTAAATGTTTTTCAAGCCTTCATTCCTTTATCCATTCCCAAATCCATGGCTATCTCCCATATATTCTGTGTTTTCCCAAATCTTCTTATAGGGGGCAGAGGGCCCAGGGGTTGAGGAGATTAAGGAGAGAGGTGGTAGTTTTTCTTTGGAATGGGCTCTTTTAAGTTTGCATAATGATTTAATTTCAAGCTTACAGATAGCTTGGCAGAATGGTACAAAGAAGTATATACTTTTTGCCAAGAATAATCAATTATTAATAATTTGCTCCATTTACACACGCACATGTACAATCATACATGTGAGCCCTCCCTTCTCACACACATGTACACGCACATGTACACATACAAACACACACATCTATTTTTTCTGAACTATTCAAGAATAAGTTGCATATATCCTATCCTTTTATTCCTAAATACTTCAGTGTGCATTGGGTTATTTTAAGATGGATATTTATGCACCTGCTAGTACACTAATCCTTTGCAGCCTTTACTTATAAAACATAAGATAGTAGATGTAGACTTCAGTTACTTACTTCATCATAACAGCCAACATCTACATCTAAGTCTAACTTCAGGAGACTGTATTATTGTTGCCAGTATCCACTATAATTATTTGTATCCCAAATTCTCACCTGACTAACGTTAAGCTTGGCCATGTTATTTCTTGGGCAATGAAATGTAAGTGGAAGTGACATATGCCATTTCTGAACCAATGTTTCTAAAGAGTCACCATGGAATCCCACTAATGATCTTCACCCCTCCTATGAGAATGCCATCCCATGAAGTAGTACTACAGAAATGCCTGTGAGCAAGAAATCAACTTGCTATCACGTCATTGAGGCTTTAGCGATTCCTACGATAGCACAGCCTAGCAAAAATTAACTGATACAGTATATTTCAAATCAAATTTTCAATCAAAAAATTGGAGTTTCTTTCTTCAACATCTGCTACTATTTTATGAGGTTTTCTCCTTGTATGTATTTTAACAATTGTGTAGTGCCACTTCAATATTCCAGATTCAATTACTATGAGAAAGGTACTTTCTGCAGGTTTCTAATTTGATTTTCAAAACAACACCCATCATAGATCTCATCATTACTCCACATACCTGAGGTTTTCATAGATGCTTTTATATCCATATTTGATGAATTAGAGAAACTCTGGTTTTAATAACTCTAGTAAATGAATTTCCTTACTATCGCCATTCTTTTTCTAGCTCAATAAAATCAGAGTAGAAAACTGGAACTATATATAGCAACTGATCCTCATTTTCTCTAATGTTCTAAGTTTGGTTCTTTGTCTGATTCTAGCCCTAAGCAAGACATAACTACTAATATTTCAAGTACATTAAGTAAATTTGGAAAGTGGGATTCTAATAGAGTGCAGTTGCCATATTCAAATGTCTTTATTATTTGAGCCTCTGGACAATCACTGTATCAATTCTCTTTTACTGCTTATTGTAGTATATGCTAAATTATATTTCAAATGTGATTTCTCAGGTAAATTCTAGCCTTAGATATTATATTTCTATGAAGGAAAGGGGTATTTTACACCTAAAATTCCTTTTCAAATGGAACTAATAATATGGATATGCTTGCATGCATCTTTTAATAGCTGAAGACCTTTCACTTTCCTGTGGGATCTCACAAATATATATCCAGTGTTAGGGGGGAAAAAAAAAACTATAATGCACACAGACACACAATAAATGCATAAAACAGCATTTACTGACCAGCTACACACATGCCAAACGCAAACTTATCACAACCTTATTTGAAGCACAGACAGTGAATGGCATCGAAAGTATACAACAACACTGCTGAAGTATAAATCTGAATTGTACAGGTAAGGAAGTCAGCGGTCACTTAGCTGATAAATGAGAACACCCGAGTTTCCTTCTCAAATCCTTTACTTTCATACAGTTTCATCTCTACTGCTTACAAATGCAGGTTTGAATTCCAGCACCACCTCTTACTGTGTGACCCTAAACAAGCTATTTAACCCCCTGAACTGTGATTTCATTATCGGAAGTTAGAAACAATAACTTCATAAGGTATTTTGGGAATAAATGTCTATAAATATACTTAGAACATAAAAATAACTGAATATATGTTTGTTATTGCTATTACTACTGCTACTGACATATTCACAAAAATGCTTATGAAGTTTGGGATCCTCTCATGTACAAATTTTCAGTGTTTCAAGATATAACTTCCTAGTCCTTCTAGGGAATATTTTATTATCACCTCCATTTGAGGAAGGTGAAGTTCAAAAACATGAAGATGGCACAGGTCACACAGCTTACAGGGGCAGAATCAGAATTTAGATTCTATTCATCAGTGTCAGGAAGTAGGCCTTATTCCCTTCATCATTTTGGAGTCTGGAATAGGGTAAACAGCTAACTGAGTGGATTCTGAATGGAAGGAAAGCAGCATAGAAGGAGGAGCACGAGGAGAGGAAGAATGAAGCAGGTAGGAGATGCAAAATTCCACCACCAGTTAGAAACCAGAACCTCCGTGCGAAGTAACAAAAGTGACAGGTGACAACTGACTGCAGAGCTCTTGCAACGTCCCAAGCACTGTAGACATATGGCTGTAAGCTTCCCAAGTGATCCTAGAAGGTGCTCATCCATATCCTTATTTTGTAAATGAGAAAACTTAAACAGAAAACAAGGTCAGATACCTGTCCAGTTACCCAGTGGTAAATGGCTCTAGGCTGGCTTTACCCTCGATGCTGAGACTGGCAAATGGACTTACCCAGTTACAGGAAGAGCATGAGAGACAGCCAAAACTTCCTAACTCTGCTCATGTGAATAAGAAGAATAATTTACACAAAATGCAAACACCCAAATTATGGGGAAAAGCACACACAGGCACACACACACACACACAGACACCTTGTAGGAGATTCAAACACATGAAATCAGTTTCATGTTCCTGTTATCTATTAACTCTTTAATTACAACAAAGCTAGTACCACTAGCCTTCACTTAGTAGCAACTCCTCAAGTATAAGCAAAGAAGGCTTTAAAACAAAGCAGAGTGACAAAATGAACAACATACACTATAAAAATCCCTGGACAATAACATTTAAACATCAAGTTACTTTGTCCAGTATTCCCAGTGAATACAAAAGCAGCTTAAAACTGAATTCTATCTGTGGTATAAACACAATAAACAGGATACAAAGGCAATATCCCATTCTCCACATACAGAAGATTTTCTGACATTCATTCTAATAGGAAACTCTAAATCAATATATCAAGCTGGAAAGCTGTCAAGACATGAAAGCAAATATCTTTCTTAAAACACCCTTCAGTCATGAAATTTCTCAGAAGTAACAGCAGGATAGCAGGTTTGGTTGCAGACTTTCAAGCCCATCAGATGATGTGCAAATACTGCCAGGAAAAATATTGCTAACTGAGCACCAGAGAAAATTAGAGCTCAATTTATTATTTCAAGTCAACTGAAATAATTCATTAGCATTTGGGGGACTGCAATAAGTTTTTTCGTATTACATCAATCTTTCTGGATTAAATCAGTAGCTAAAATACACACATATACACAGAGTCCAAGCTATAAGAAGTTGGCTTTATAAGAGATACAAGAAGGGCAAAAGTTTCATAGTGCTCTAGACTCCAAGTCACTAAACACTTCAACTGAAAATGTAAGTGCTTCAAGGGAGACAGTTCATGATTTAAGGCACTTGAGAATAAAATGAAAATATTTTTAGTAACTCTGATTTATCTTCATAATTTTAAAAAGCTTTGAAACATTACAGGAGCAATACAACTAAACAGAATTTTCTAGTGACTTAACAATCTCCTTAAATATACTTGTTTAGGATGCTACAGGATATGAATAATCCTGTAGAAATTATTTCCAATGATATTCAAGGTAACAAAAACAATATCTTGTGTAAGTCTAATAAATTTATCTAATAAGCAGAACTTTACTTTTTAGTAAAACTACAGTGGAAACCCACATAAAAACATGAGAATATCTCTACTGACTTATATCCCCTAAGATCCATCTCACTCAAAACCCTCAAAAACACAGGACAAAGACATCAAGGAACCTGTAACAACCTGTAACAGGATTCCATTGTCAAGAAGTACCAGGAATTTTTAAAAAAAGAAGAGACAGAGACAATTCCAGTGAAGATCTGTCAAAAACCAGAGATGGAAAGAACTTGGATATACCTCCCTTAACTCCGAATTCCAAACACTTCCATGGTTAAGAATGAAAAAAAGAGATAATGTGGGAGGCACCAAGCATACTGCTAGTAACCAAGCTACCCACTTCATTTTGGGCACCGAGGCCCAGAGTTCAAGGCAAAAGGAAGTCTACTGCCCACGTGTCAGATGAGGTTCAGGACACCAGGAGACACACACTGTCCTCACAACACAAAGTAGTAATGACAAGTGACTGCATATCAGCATGCTTATCTGAGGTGGTATTTACAGGACTTGACCATTTCAGTAGAAGAACTTGAACACTGTTAAGATATCATTAGTAATTAAACTCTAAACAAGAACTTTCTGTCATTTCCCCTTTTAAAAAAAAAATAGTATCCACTTAAAGAATATTCTGTAGTAAGTATAAAAAAATAAACTATTATCATGTACTGCTACTACAAAATCTATACAATTGAAACAAAATACAAAAATAAACTACATCAAAACTGACGGGAGATCTGAAACTCTAACCCATAACCCCCCATTTGTTTTTATCCAATAGCCTCGCTGCTGTTACTGATATATTATTCCTTTTAGTGACATAACTGACAACTTGCAAAATAAATTTATGATAAAATGTCAGCTTTATTTTTTCTTTCAGATGTCCACTTAAGATTTCCTTTGAAAAATGGGGCAGAGGGTAGGATCTATTGCGAATGGATTAAGTGACCAAAAGTATTCTTTAGTTCCAAAAACTACAAAGGAACTATGCTAGTGATTCAATGCTAAATAGGTTAATATTAATAATGCAACACTAAATAGAAAAACTCACCTTGCAGAGGCAGGATCTTTACTCCAAATTCTTCAAGACATCCAAGGGCTTGGATAAGATCTAGTTCCTCCTGAATGGCAGCAGGTCTATCAGTTATCAGCTGTAAGCAGCACCTAGGGGAAGTAAGATCAGTTTTTTAAAAATAAGAAGTAACATATGTTTGGCTAAGTTGCCTTTCTGTATTCAACAACATGAGATCCAACACATATTTATCAAAAACCTCCTATATTCCAGGAATTCTGCTAAATGCTTTCTGTTATCTTACTTAATCCTCATAGCAAGCCTTGTGTGATAGGCAAATAGCATCACCTGCTTCCTAAGGAAGCCAAAATTGAAGCTCAGGGAGGTGAAGTGATCTTCCAGAGTCATACTGACTGATAGTAGGGAATGGCATCACAGTATGAAGCTAAATACATTAACTCTGCCTTCAATGCTCTTTTTACTGCTGACTCCAAAGGTAATAATCATATGAGAAAGGTTTAAAAAAGGAGACAGGGTTCAGATAATTTCTAGTATTCATATAGGAAAAACAAATATCTCGTTTTGGTGACAATTTTGACTCCCAAAGGAAAAAAGGATAACCTGAGACATTGCACAGGATGTTTTTCTGATCATAAGGAAGAGTCCATTGGTCATGCAGTGCTGAGATGAAGACAGAAGAAAGTGACTTTGCTAAACTAAGAATCTGTGACACCTGTGGAATACTTTATAAACACATTTGTAAAAATTCAGACCAAGTGTACTTCAGGAATCTTTTCATTAACAAATAAACTTAACTTCCTGAAAGATGCATGTGGAGGAACACTGGGACACAAGACTAAAGAGAGGCAGAGATTGGGCCAGGAAGGGCTAACGGTGCTAAAATCAAGGCTCATCTGATAAAGATCCCTTTGCCCCAGGATACGTATGACTGAGTGATGGATGTAGGCTTACCTTGCTTGCAAGAGCGTAAAATTTAAACGAGATGAACCCTAACATATACTGCTGATTCAAGTGTAACAAGCAATGGAGCCTACGTGCAGTATCTACCAAAATTCTACTGCACTACCTTCGAACCCACGAAGTCCCATTTCTAGCAATTTGTACTGCAGATAGGCTCACACATGCCCACACATAATTAGAGATGTTCACTACCACAGCATAGTGTTTTTAAAATACAAGAGAATGTTGGGACAGCCCGGGTGGCTCAGCAGTTTAGCGCCACCTTCAGCCCAGGGCGTGATCCTGAAGATCCCGGATGGAGTCCCACGTCAGGCTCCCTCCATGGAGCCTGTTTCTCCCTCTGCCTTGTGTCTCTGCCTCTCTCTCTTTCTCTCTCTCTGTCTCTCATGAATAAACAAATAAAATCTTTTAAATAAATAAATGAATAAAATACAAGAGAATGCATTTTTATCATGAACTAAGTTCTTTAGAAAGTCAAACAATGGGATATTCTACAACCATCAAAAGAGAATGGATCAAGCCTATATGCACTCATGAAAAAACCTTCAGTATAGACTATAAGTGAAAATAATGAGATACAGAAAAGTATGTACAAGTAGTAAGCACTCATTTGTGACTTAAGAAAGAAAAGGCTGACATCTAAGAAAGTATTTTGGAAGGGTACACAGGAAAATGACTTAAAAAGATAGCTGAGGGATAAAGTTAGAGGAATGGGAATAAAAGAGTGAATTATTGTAAAACATATCCTTCTTTGTATTGTTGAATATTTTTATCTTGTGGACATATTACTTCTTCAATTAAAAAAACTAGTTCATAATAGTTTCATTGATAAGAATGTATGGGCTGTTTTCTATATTAAATATAACTGTGAACATTTAAATATATGCAGGCTCACAGGTCATCATCAGTCTGGTGTCACCTTATACACATACAATATTTTTTCCAAATTAAAGCGTGTCCTTGTGGGAGGAAAAAGGGAAATATTGGAAGTGTAGATTTTAAAATGATCTGTGAGAACACCTGCCAAAAAGATTTAGGTCAAACACAACTCCCAGTTTCAAAAGCTATTCTATTTGATATTTTCATCATCTGTAATAGAAATACAATCCCTTAGGAGGGAAGAAAAAAAAATTTACTATTTTTAACAACTCTGTCAAGTTCAATAACATGGTTTAAGAAAACATGGTTCTCTCTGTAATAAGATATCACTGGGGGAAAAAAGTTTCCTTTAAGCTTTTAGCCGCTAGTCATTCGGGAGGAAAAAATAAACCTAAATAGCTACCACCATCATTACATCAAAATAAATTCCAAACGGGCCTAAAATTTCAATGTAAAAATTTTAGGACAGGATTTAAAAGGGAATTAAAGGTCTTTCAAAGGATGACACACAAGACAGGAATTATAAAAAAAAAAAAATAACAATTAAAATCTTTAGATTTTGAATAGCAATTTGAAAGATAAATCCTACATATAAAAACTTTTGACAATGTGGTTTAAACATGTGAGAGAGGCAAAGGGCATATGTCCTTTTACGCACAAAAAGCTCCTAAGAATCAATAGTAAAAAGGGGCACCTGGGTGGCTCAATCAAGAAACCGATTCTTGGGATCCCTGGGTGGCGCAGCGGTTTAGCGCCTGCCTTTGGCCCAGGGCGCGATCCTGGAGACCCAGGATCGAATCCCACGTCGGGCTCCCGGTGCATGGAGTCTGCTTTTCCCTCTGCCTGTGTCTCTGCCTCTCTCTCTCTCTCTCTCTCTCTCTCTCTCTCTGTGTGTGTGTGTGTGACTATCATAAATAAATAAAAATTAAAAAAAAAAAAAAAAAAGAAACCGATTTTTGGTTTCAGCTCAGGCATGAGCTTGGGGTCCTGGGGTTGAGTCTGGCTCTGTGCTCAGCTGGAAGTCTGCTTAAGATTCTCTAGCCCCCTGTCCCTCCCCCCACACCTGCACTCAATGTTCTCTCTCTCTCTCTCTCAAATAAATAAATCTTAAAAAAAAAAAAAAAGAATCAACAGTTAAAAGACCAACCTTAAACTTCCAGGACAACAGGCCAAAAGAGGAACTGAATTCACAGTCCATAAATTTCCACCTGGAAGGGACCTCAAGAGTTTTATCATCTCATCAGGTCCCTCATCCTTAAATAGAGCACGAGTCATGTAAAACACACAGCCGTTGCCTCAGTGTGCTAAAAATTTCCAGAACTTGAATCTGCAGACTAGCTCATGAACCTTTTCTAACAGAAGCAATGTATAATCTTACAGATAATCATCAAGAAAGACTGGGAAGGCATGCTGAGAAAAAGGGTCACCAGAAAGTTGATGAATATTCATAACGTCATTATCTTTCTGTATTCTAACGATAAATAACTGTGCCCCACACAGTGTAGTCAATTCGTACTTGTGTCAATATATTTTGTAAAGGAAAGAATAAAACCTACAATGGAGTCTGTGTATTCGGACTTGTTCCCTCCCTCTCAGGGAAGAATACAGAATTCCTCTACCTGGCCAGATCCATGCAGCTATCCGTGAGGTTGGTGGAAGAATTAAAGTACTCTCTGCTTGCAGCCAAAACCAAGTCGATACTTCTTTCATAACTGACCCTGTACTGGGTTTTCCCTTTATGGGCTCCACTAGCTGGTGGATTTATTGAACAAGCGCTGCAGTGCATCATCTGCCCAGCTAAGTGGATATTTTCAAGGCGGCTGGAACACAAAAGGCTTTCTGTAAATATCTGGGAAAAAGAAGAAATTTTAATTAGTTAAAGAGGCCAGATTCAGTTTTCAACAAAATGAGGACTCTGATATCCAAATGAAATAAATTAAAAATACATCCATCCTATCGGTGGCAGTTATACAACACTGTAAATGCGCTAAATGACAATGAAGTACACTTCAAGTGGTTAATTTAGGTATGTGAATTTCATCTCAATAAAAGAGATTCATCTATTAGAATGAAGAAATAATTTAATGGAACTAATATGAAGCATAATATAGGTGATCCTTGAACAACAGGGGATTTAGAGGTGAACTACCCTGGAGTCAAAAATCCCCATATAACTTTTGACTCCCCCAAAACTTAACTACCAATAGCCTACCATTGACCAGGAGCCTCACTGATATTATGGACAGCAATTAACACATTATTTTGTATTTACTGTATTCTATAACTGTATTCCCACAATAAGATAAGCTGGAGAAAATATTAAAATCATAAGGAACAGAAAATACATTTTAGTACTGTACTTATCAAACAAACAAACCCACATATAAGTAGACTTCTGTGGTCTGAACACATGTTGTTCAAGGATCAACTGTATCTTAAAGATTTACAATGAAGTCTGAGTAAGATCTCTGAAATTCACATTCATTAAAAACAGGATTCTTTAGACATACTGTCCCATACTCAATAGGTCCCACTCTGCTTAAACGATTTATAACAAGCAGTTCAATTTTTTAAAAGAAAATCTTTGAATATGACAGATATAATTTATAAATGCTTCAAGCATCTAAATTCAGTCTCACAAGCTAAATAGCCAAGCTATAAAAGTAATGTTGATTTTTATATTTTTCCAATCTGCAGACTAAAAACTATTTAAATAAAACAAGAAAAAGCCACTGATGGAAGGTATTCATGAAAATATCACTGTATTCTACTAGGCAAATAATAGCATCAATTAACATAAAATTTATTGTGTAATTGATATTATTTATTACTTAGTCCAGATAAGTCCTAAAGAGATCTCTTTAAATCTATACTAATAATGTCAATATATAATTAGTATAAAAACTTCCCAAGAATGTTCTCCCGTATTAGGCCCCAGCTGGATGAGGATAACACAGAAATAGAAATAAGAGATGGAAAAAAAGCAGATTTCATGGAGATTCAAGAGTTTTCTTACAATTAAGACTACCCAATTTTCATAGGATCCCCTTATTTTCACTTGTTTCTACGTTTCTGGGAAAGGCAGTATTTTTAGACAGGGCTTTATTAAAATGACAAGGACAAAATTACTAACATCTACAAGGGATGTGCTACAAAATACCTATTGTAACAAAAAGCAAATTACTAATGAGCAAGCCTGATCATTTATATCTGACAGGTGAAAAGAGCTTACTCCAAGTGATCCAAATGACTTAGATATAACAGTTTCTCTATTCCTTTGGTTTATTCAAGTAAGCCATAAAGGATTAATGTCCAGTTGAAAAATACAACTCACCCTAAAACTTAAGGTTTTGCTAAAATGAATACAGATTTCTGCTCTACATTCTATAACTAAATCTTTAACTTTTTCAAAATTGTATCACTGAGCTTTCAAATTATTTTACAAGATAGCAACCCTGAATAGCCAAAAGTCAGTAAGACAATATAGTATAACTAAAAAGGTAAATATTTAAATTGTAAGTTTGCCAAATCCCTATTACCTTCCTCTATAGCCATTTCAAGCTATTATGTTTTCAAATGTTTTCTCAAAGGAGAGAGGCCAATAGCCAGAAATTAAAATATCAAAGCCTAATAAAAAGGTGTTAAATAAAACAAAATATTTAATATGTCAAGTTATTATGAGCTAGTTTGAGTATAATATATTTATTGCCAATTTTCCAATCAGAATCAGAAACAGAAAAAGAGCAAACTAATGCCATTCCAGCTTAAAAAGACTACTGCAGACATATAAATGGTGGTTAGGGTTTTGGAGCCCATGTGAATATAGATTTTTCTCCTGGAATTGGAATTCAAGTTGTACTTCAGATACAAAAGGGGAAGCTACTGGCAGTTGTATGTACACGGCGTCAGACTATAATCATCAATGTAAACTTCACACTCATTCAAGCATTTAAAAACCTGAAGTTCAAATATAAAACCAATTCTCAACAGTCTGTATTAGCACTCTTTTGTTAAAATTACCTTGAATAAAAATACCAACCAATTTCACAAAATAGAGACCTGTTTTTATAACTCATTTTATCAACAGGTCACACTTGGCAATGTCAGAGCAGAGCAACACAAGAAAGAGTCTATACAATTTCATGTTTGGCCTATTGACAGAAAAACTCAAAATGGAAACCTACTTTTAAATTATATCTCATTAAAAATGTGTCAGCTGGATCATTTTTCCACATGAACTAGGAGTAATTTGGTGATTAGGCACATACCTTCCCCAAGTAATAATTCAACCCCCCTGGGTTACATTCCTACGTCAATTAGCAGCCATTTCTGAAGTATCCTTTGTGTTCTGGATGTTACAATATACACTGGGGGAGAGGAGGCTGAACATGAATATGATAATGTCTACCTAGGGGCTCATGACCAAAAGGCAAAAACCACACATGGAAACCAGTTACTGCATTTAAAAGAAAGACTATAATAGAGACACATTACATGAAAGGACAAAGGCAGACATCCTGGAGGGCATAATTAGTGAAGTGAGTCCTGAAAATTATCAGCAATTTGTAGATAAAGGAAAGAGGCAGATATCCAGGCACAGAGAACAATGCCGGTGGAGTCAGAACCAGGAAGCAGCCTGGTGCCAGGAGAGCCAGGGCCTAGTTGATGGAAGCAGTAGAGCGTGGGGAACGCGGTGTCCCAGTACATGAGAGTAGCACGGGGAAGAGCAGACAGGGAAGCTCGATCTGCTGGGCCTCTTTATGCCATGCTAAGCATGGCCACTTTCTGATGCTAGCATGGAACAAGCATCAATTTCCAGAAAGGGAGTGTCATGAAAGGACTGCTCTGAATCAGTGTAAATTAGAAACAGGGAAGTAGAGAGACAGGTTCAGAGGAATTGCAACTTAGCTGAGATAGGACAGATTTGAAAGACCTTCTCTCCCAGCTACATCAATCAAACAGGCGTTAGTGACAACCAAGACTACAGAAGTGAGAGGAGGCAAGGCTGAGTCCGTTTCCTGGCTGAGATCACCTTGCCAATGACCACTGTTGCAGTGAACAAAGATTGTGGGCGGTGGGGGGAGAGGGTAAGATGCGCTAGGGTTCAACTTATAAAGCACTACTCAATTCATGGCTATGACTCGATCATACTACAGAGAAACTTATGTCACCACATCTGTGTCCAGGAAACATACTGTAACAACCAAACTTTCCAAATTAAAAGGACTTCCATGTGTTCCATGTATCAAGTTACCTCATAGCAAGCATCAGAATCCAGGCAGGTGTAAACATTCTGCTGCATAGTTAACATGTCCTGCAGCAACATTCTCCAATGAGACTCACTGACAGGAGGCTGCCTGCAGGCCAGGAGGGGGGAGAAAAAGAAAAAGAAAAATATTCGTGAAATCTCTCAATTGGCCAAAAGTAAAAAAAAAAAAAAAAAAAAAAAAATTGGCGTCACCATTCTATATACCACACAGCTCCCAAATGATCAATAGGAATGATCTCATGTGAATTTCCTTCAATCAGAGGAAAAGTGGCTCTACATCAATGCTAGAGATGCTGCCCAAGCCACCTCGGTTGTAGGCTGCCTAGACACAGAACTAGAACAGTATAAAGTGATAATAGCAAAGGTAAGCAAGCTGTGAGTTTCTAAGATAAAATAAAGCACAGTAAGATACAGCAGCTGTGATATAGCAGAAAAAGTACTCAGAAGACAGGAGAATTGGTTTCGGATCCATCTTTATCACATTACAATCCCTCACAGGGAATCTTCTTAACTTCAGCTACACGTGTAGACCTAGAAGGCAACCAGAGGCTACCCCTGGTATCAGTTGAGAGGCTGGGGACCTTGGCTCACCAACAGGGCAGCACTAATGGCTCCTCCCACTGGCAGTCCTCACATTAGTCCACTGACACGAGCTCCACAGGAGTCATGTTCATCCCAGGTGACAGCCCAGGTGCCAGAAAACAAAGTCTTATAGGGTAGTGGCAGGAGCCGCCCTATCTAACTCAGTAAGAAGTCTCATGCCCCACAAGCACCATTAACTGTTTTAACAATTCCAAAGGACAGTTCTCATAGCATGACGGGGACCACACTCAGGGGCTTTTTTTATGCTTTAGGCTTTCCTATCAGGTTTTCCAATTCATTTCCAGTTCCACCAGGTCAGAAGCAATTTACCAACCAGGGATCAGGTTTACACAACCAATGAGGCATACGCAGTCTTGTTGATCAAATACCACTTTATGTTGGTATCCAGGGTTACAGAGTTAGAGAAAATTAATGGTTCAGATTCTCCTGCAGAAGAGGTTTTATTAACAAATTCACTAACAGTCACTTATTAGCTGCATGATCATGAACACTTAATGTTCCTGAATTTCAGTTTCCTCACTTAAAGCCCATCTTGGAGAGTGATAAGAAATGGAAAAGATTAATTCTGATAAAACACAGGCATTGAAGCAAGATGTTCCTAAGTATAAATGTAAGCTCAATTACCTATACGGCTCTGAATATGTCTCTTAATTTCTCTGAGCTACAGATTCCACACTGTAAGGATTAAGTAAAACTAGAATGTATGCAAAGACATTCCCCCTCATTTTTCTGGTATAAAATAGTATTCAATAAATGTTAATGAACGAATCTAAAAGTTACAAACACATCTCTTTGGTTTCTATAGTTACACACATGATTACTAATATTGTGTAGCAGGAGAGAGAAGGTGCTATAATTCTGCCTCCCCCAAAAGTTCACCTTTGTTGAATATATATGAATTTGGCATCATTATTCATGTTTACTTGCTAGTCCTGACATGATACATAATCCTGAATCTCATTGTTGAAAAGGGCATATTTTATTTTGTTTCGTGTTTGTCAAAAACCACCTGGATGTTTCTTTCCGATGTACTTTCTCCGTTTTTATGCATTAAAAACAGGGCAAATAGACTATTTACACATAATAAAGTCCCTTGGCAAAAGCATGTATTTGAGATCAATCCTATGAAATTTCTGGTCTTCAGGAACTTTTTCACCTAAAATTTTTAATAAGCAGATGCTCATTTTCTTATACTATTTTATATTTATTACACAAAATGAATAATTATTTCTATCCTATATGCAATAAAGCATAAGAGAATACATTTTTCCCCCAGCCTACAAACAGAAAAAACAAACTGACATATCTGCATGTCTTCCAGGATAATCCCTGAAATGTGTCCATTAGTTAGACTGTGGTATGTGAACTCTTTGGGTGAACTTCAAAGAACTGGAGGGTTCTTTCAGATTTGGCTTGCAGGTAAATAAGTTGCAAAATGTTTGATGAATTGAGTGTCCATCTTGCACCAGCTGGATAATATCAAACCTAGGCATTGTCTAGCTGAATTCAAATTCTCATAGCCCAGCTGTTCTTCTGGAAGCCATCAACACTGGGGACAGATGGTATTAATGTTTTCTCACACATGGCTAGCCGTAAGTACAGGTTCTAATTAAAATAAATTATAAGACATTATTTACAATGGCCTTTTCAGAATACATTCAGTAAATATGAACCAAGAGTAGAACTGGAGGGCACTATACCAGAGAATTGCAAATTAACAGAGAGATCCCTAAATATAAACCTGAGGTATTAGTTACAGCCTTGGAATAGAGGTCTATTTTCTAAGGAGAAACAGTATTACACTCAAGATGGTAAGACTTGATTTGTGCAGATTCAATGAAATTTGCTACCATTTAGAATATGCATAAGAATATTCCATAGATGTTGAAGGCCAAACCATGGTAGCATAGATGAAATAATTATGATTCGCTTCAAATTAAGTAGTTTGGAAAAGAGGCCATATTCTCTTACATATTCAGAGTAGAACACAATGAGTAGAGATTAACTTCAAAGACTTCAGAAGTATTTGAAAAACTCAAGGAAAAGACAGGAAGTAATCTAGATGCAACAGCAAAGTTTTCTCGAAGAGTAGGTTCTGGAGTAGAATCAGCATGATTAGAAATATTGACCATTTGTTTCTAGTTGTTAAAAAAAGAAATTAAGACCTGAGTTGCCAAAATCTTTTAAATTATTCACTTAATAATTATTGAGAGAGGGCCATTGATATATATGGTCCCATATTAGATGTATGAGAACTATAATACTTGCCCCGGAGAAGCTTATGATCTTGAAAGGAACATAAGGCACATAAACCAATAACTACAGTAATCCATTGAAAAAGACAGATAGGGAGAGACAGGTACAAAATGCCAGGGGATTTCTTAGGAAGGAAAGCTCTTTGAGCAAGCCACTACTGGTTGCATTCCATAAACAGTTTACTACTATTAACTGAGCTCAGGATTCCTGGAGCCAACTAGTTGGTACATGTTTAGCTCTCGTAGGGCTTGGGAAGAGGTAGAGCTGTCTCTATTTGCAGATGACAATGATACTGTATACAGAAAATCCTACGGAATATCCAAAAAGAACAAAAACAAAAAAGAACCTACTGGAACTAATATGGGAGTCCAGCAAGGTTGAAAGACACAAGTTTAACATATACCAAAATCAAAAAAATATACGTCAATATATATCAACATTTCTTTTTTTTTTATATCAACATTTCTAAACAAGAGGAACAATCCAAAAATTAAATTAAGAAAATAATTCTATTTACAACAATAAAAAAATGTTGAGAATATAGTATACAAATATTCATAGATTTATCTATAAAAAACAAACCTCAAAACAACTCAAAAGTCCATGAACCAGTGAATAGGTCAACAAAGTGTGATAAATCCAAAATGGAATACTATTCAGTAAAAAGAATGGAATAATTATTGATCCAGGATGCAACATGGACGAATAACAAACTAAGTATGCTGAGTGGGAAAAGCCAAACAAACAAGAAGCATATACTAGATGATTCCATTTAGATAAAATTATAGGAAATACAAAGTAATATACAGGAACAGAAAATAGATCAGTAGTAGTCTGGGGAGAGGTTGAGGGGTGATGAGGAGAAGCAAAGGGGAGAAGAATATAAAGAGGCAAGAAGAAGCTTTTAAGAGTGACGTATTTATTTATCTCCAGTGCAAGATGGTTTCATGAGTATCTACATATATCAAAACTTATCAACTGCTACACTTTAAACACGTGTAATTTAGTGTTGGTCAATTATAACTCAATGAAGTAAAAGAAAAAAAAAGCAGTATTTATTTTTAACCATATACAAATATCAATTAATTTTATTCATTACTTACTTGCGACCAGTATGCCTGGTCAACCTAACCATCAGCTTGCGTGCCTCTTCTGAGCTAGACTGAGTGTTCTTAACAAACGAAACTGGTTTCTCAAGTCCATGTTTCTCCAAAAGCTCCGACACACTAAAAGTGAAAGATGAATTTTTTTTAAAGTCTTGCTACCAAATTAAAAAAGTCTAAGAGTCTTAAATATACAAGTAGCACTTAGGTGTTTAGTACTAAAAACAAAAAGCGTGTAGAATGATGCAATTTTACACACTGCATTATTCTCAACAACAACAAAGCTAACAATTATATATCTGATCTTATTTCCTGTACTTTTATTACAATGTACTTGGAATCAGTAACCCATTTCTTAAAAAGTATGACATATCTTTAACTAAAAGTATTTTTTTTATTATTTTCCTGTACTCTAAAAGCATCAAATCAGTAAAATAAGCCAAATCTATCATTTCAATGCTCAGCTTTAATTCTGAACAATCCTACAGAGTAATTTGTTATATGTAAGGCTGTTAGAAAGGCAATAAACAGGGGTGCCTGGGTGGCTCAATGATTGTCTGTCTTTGGCTCAGGGCATGATCCTGGGTCTGGAGATCAAGTCCCACATCAAGCTCCCTGCAAGGAGCCTACTTCTCTCTCTGCCTATATCTCTATCTCTCGTGAATAAGTAAATACAATCTTAAAAAAAAAAAAAAAGGCATAAACAATTTTAGAATTGGAACCACATAAAAATCACAAGGTGCAATCTCTCTCTAGAATCTGATCTATAAAAACACAAACTATGAAACAAATGTTATCTCCTATGAATCTTCTTGAGATATCCCATTCACTAATTATCAGCATCATAAATATATGATGGTTGGCCTCACCAAACCTCACATTTATGAATTAACTATATTTATAGAATGTGACTGGCTAGAATTCATTAGCTCTTCATAAAGACAGGTTTCATGGGTCATGTCACCTGACATCCCATGTATGCTAAAGCATTTTTCAACAATCAGCAGCTATGAGGTGGAACAAGAATAAAAAGTTCTTATTTTAAAAGGTCAGGAAAAAAAATAAGTCAGTAACTTAAAATAAACAGCGGAAGACATGGGTACCATCCAGAAACCAACAGGGTATAACTGTTTCCTTGAGGTAGTAAGATCACAATCTGACATCAGGATCACTCATGGTTATATCTGGGAACATACTGTGCTTATTTCACTGAATCTTTTTGAGATCACTCTTCCCAGTTTCATTAGGGGGAAAAAAAGGTAATCATGCAAATTTGTAAGGAATGAATCTATACTGACTTAAGCCACTAAGCTTTATTCAAATTATGTTCAACTTTCTAGAGACCTTGAGAAAAGGAGAGACATAGCCAAACTAAAATAAGCAAAGCTTGAAAAGAAAGAGCTTGATTAAGCGTTTTTCAAGAAAAAAAAAATGCATAACTTTCAGAACACAAAGTAACAAGCAGCAAGCCAGGTAGTTACAAATGGAGGAAACAGAAGTCCTAAGGAAACTGAGCAATTAATTCTTCATTCAACTCACATACAGACGTGGCACAAAGACATGGTTTCCTTAAAGACAACTTGAAATATGTTTATACTCAAGTTCATTAAATTGAATGAATAAAACTAACTAGTAGACTGAAAATCAGTATACTTTACTATTCATATCACCACCATAAAGTGATGGTATTACCTATAATTCTATAATTATATGTTGGAAAAAAAAAATCTTATCCCTAAAATTTCTTTTTTAATACAGATATTTAAAAATCACTAAAGCATCTTCATATATTCATAAAAATACTCGTAAACAACATGTGACTTCCTAAATAGCATATAAGAAATTTCAGGCTCCAAGGTAGAAAGTTTAGTGCTTCATTCTGATGTGAAGAATATTATTACCAAGTCAGTTGAAGGCTCTCGTGCAGTTTGCTCTAATCCAGATATTCAATCAAATGTAATAAAAAATGGAAGTCAGGAGTTTAATAAATATTGTTTGCTGGCAGATACAATAATTGCTGCAGGAACTAACATTTCTTGTGTACCTACTGTGTAGGAGGCACTTTCAACGCTTAATCTAATGTTAATTCCATTATCTCATTAGTTAGATCCATAAATAAGAAAATCCGGGGTTCAAAGATCACACAGTTTGTAAATGGCAATGCCTACATTTGAACACAGATCCCCCAGTCTTCAAAATCCAGGCTCTTATTACTTTACCACAGGCTAGCAGTATGCTTATATTAAGAAAACTCACTCCTAAGGGAGTCAAATAAATAGGAAGTCAAACTGGAAACAACCACCAGACATATGGAAAGTTATTTCTTGGACAGACCTCCTCCATCAGCACAGAGTCAAGAGACTATCATTTTTCTCACCTGAGAATTTGTTCCAGTTGGTCTACCATGTCATGAAGAGCTGTTGTTACCTCTGTTTTATGACTAAAAGATTAAGAGAAAAAAAAAATTAAGGTTTAGTACTACACCTTTGTATGTAAAATACAATACTCAATTACATGAAAAAAAAAAAAGAAATGTTTCCCTTATAGTTAATGTACAACTATCTTAGACTGCCAGGCAAAATTTTAGTCTTATTTCCTGAATGCATTCAGCATCTTTCATGACTCAAGAGATTAAGATAAAAAATACTGGACTAGAAGAATATTCTCTATCACTGATTAGTGTGATATGGCCAACTATTTCTTGAAGAACTTTTAGTTCGATTCTGCTAAAAGGCAACAAAGCATTAGAAATCAATTTTAAGTCTTTTTTTTTTTTTTTAATAAGCGTTAAAGGGTAAAATCACCATTTGGTTCTATTCTTTTAACCAGTAAAACAGAGTAGGAAGGATAGCCTTGCATATTGGTTTTTTTCCTAGGCCTGTCTATATCCCTTCCACCCTCTATGAAGTTTCCATTAGGATTCTATATATAGGACTTCTTCCTTGTCCTCATTCCATCTGCATCTACTCCAATATTAAGGAACCCAAAGAAGCACAGCCATTATCTAGATAATCCCTAGAAGGTAGAGGAGATAAAAAAGCAAGCCCCTTCTGATGAAGCATGTGGACAGGCAACTAGGAGAAACATTATCGTGGCAAAGGATCATATACTAATGAAAATGTGGCCAGTAGAGTAGATTTATTAAGGCACAACACATGTACAAGTGAATGTAGGGATCTGTCACAAAGCTGAGATGCTACTTAAAAGTATCCTTCAATCCTACATAACTACTAACATGGAGGGAATGCTCCTAACCGAGAACCACAGTACCTGACACTCGCTGGTGCTTTCCAGCCAACAATGCAAATGAATTCCAGCAAGATCTCAGAGTCTATTATTAGTAAGATGACCAAATAAGAATCTCCATCTGGATTTAGAAAATTAAAAACGCCCTAACTTGAACAAAAAAACCACTCATTATTTTTAAAATTATCAATCTTTCCTGGTCTAACTCTATTTGACAATTATTCATGCAATTTACAAAGATCATACTATCTTTTTAAACCAGGTTTTAGGCCTTGAACTGGAGTGTTAAGTTTGGGTATGTTACATTTAAACTCCTTCAAAAGGTCCCTTGTCACAGCTATCTTCTATTAACATACTATAGTACTGTTTTAATTATGTTTTGTGGCTCTACAATAAACATTTGTCACTGATTTTCAAGAATACAAGATATTTTTCTTTGTGAACTGACATCCATAAACATAATAACTAAAGTTTTTTCTCAGTCACATGGAATATGCTTACCTACATAAGATGCACAAAAAATAATTAGGTTAAGTAAGTGTTCATTTCCTAAATAGTGAAAAAAACATAACAGTTTACCATTGGTAAATGACCATGTAACCACTAAAAATGAACTAATCACAGGCAGAATAAAATTGATGACCCTGGCATGAAGAGAACCACAGGAAAAATATTTTTAAGTCCAAATTTTAATACTAGCCTATTAAAATTATAAGTTATTTAGAAAATTATAATGTGAAATATAACCATTAGGAAATAAATGGAAAACAAGAATGTATCAATCCAGTTTTTGTAGTTAACAAAAAAAAAAAAAAAATCTGTTAGATCAAAAATCATTTATCTGAAGCCAAGAAAAAGAGACATTTCTTAGCCTACACACTCTTCAAAAACACACTAATTCTGTAATTATAATGTCTACATTAAAAAATGTTCTTTTAATATCATCATTCCATTGATACTTCATGGTAGGCAAATTACTATTTAAAAATTGACAGATCAGCTCTAGTTGATATTTATGCTTATATTATCTTACTGAAAAACAAAGTCTAATACATTTATTTCCAAAAATTACACATATTACTCGGGAGTCAATGAGCTTGACTAGGTGGTTCAAGTACAACAAAGAAGGCACAAAGCTGAAAGACAGTCCATCAAGTTTCCTAGTGAGGTCATTTAAGGAAGAAACTCCCTACCACTTCTGCTCTCTAACACAGATATTAAGAGAAGCCTCTGAATCTCTTGTCACCCCCCAGGAAGAACAATTTTCCTACTAACACCCTGATAACCACTGAGTTCAGGTTTCTAAATGATGGGTAATGACATTTTGCTACAAAATCGGTTCATATAATGCCTTTTGCTGCCTAGTGACAGTCATGGCTCTCAGAGAGACCAACAGTTCACAGAGGCACACCTGCTGTTCCTGCTCTTTACAAAGGACATGAGATAGCCTATGGTCATATCTGTATAGGTCCGAGTAATAGACACATGCTGAGGCACTCTGTGATTTACCTTGCCTTATATGAAGATTTCTTAAACCTAGACTGAGGAGGAGAAGTACATATTAAGCATTACTGCGGTCTCCATTTAGCCTTACCACTGACAAATCTAACTGCTTGGATTCCTTCTTGGTAGTCAGTACTGAGACTTGCTGGTGAGGTGATGAATAATAAGGATCTACAAATTACCCAACATTTCTATAACATAATACAATTCTAAGATTATCCTACACAAAAAAATCAAAACTGAAACAAGAGAACAAGCTAGATGCTCACATACATGACAACTTCCCAAGCACTCCTATAATGTAAAGGCTTTAACCTGTTAGATGGCTTCCAATCAGCTTTTTTTTTTAATGTCTTAGATATAAATTAGTGATCGGGAATCACTCAACACGGAAGAAAGTCCCTAGAAGTAAAGGCAGAGATACAAACAAACAGGATATGAAAAATGAGAGGCCATGGTGAGAAAGTGGTGGTGCAGGGAGGACAGGTAGGTGTGCATCTCTGAAACAACTGGGATACTATCTTTTATTTAAAGTTCCTGGGATTTAAATAAGAAAGCCAAAATAAATTTTAAAATTTGAAAGATGGATGAAAAGATAAAACTGAAGAAACTCCAGATCTTTTTTTTTTTTTTTTTTAAGATTTTATTCATTTATTCATGAGAGACAGAGAGAGAGTGAGAGGCAGAGACACAGGCAGAGGGAGAAGCAAGCTCCATGCAGGGAGCCTGACGTGGGACTCGATTCTGGGCCTGCAGGATCAGGCCCTGGACTGAAGGTGGCACTAAACCGGCTGAGCCACCTGGGCTGCCCACTCTCAGATCACTAAGCAAAAGGTCAAAAAGTGGGAAAAAGGATAAAAAGGGCAGTTAAGTAAAGAAAAAAGTATTTTTTTAAATGGAGGAAGATAAAGGAAGGGAGTACAAATTATATTACCAAGGAAACTTATCAAGAAAGAATATAAGAAAATTTCCCAAAGATCTGCAGGACAGGAGTTTCCAAATTGGAATAGACTATCTAAATGAACAACACAACAAATTTAGACTCACAATAAAACACATCCTTATGATAGTTCAGGACATTAGAGGTGAGGAGAAGGTACTAGAATATCTGAAAAGGAAGAAAGGACATATACAAAGTAGTGGTTTACAACGGTGTAGGACAACTCGACAACCCTGGGAGGGGAGGAATAGGGAAAGGTGATCATAAACCTACAACTGCACACACAGCCACACTTTCTATCAAGGTCAAGGGGGCAGTTCTGGTATCCTTCTGACATGGGACAGTCTTATAATAAAAATACCTCTATGTAATCTTTGATAGAAAGCTATTAAGATTGTGTTCCTTCAGAATGATAGAATAAGTGAACGAAGGAGAAGAGATTCCAGAAAGGTGATACATAACATGAGAGAGCAGAAAACCAAAGGATGGCCATTATGCAGAATACAGGACAATTAACCCACATCGAAGCAAGAAAAAGGAATTCCAAGAAGGATGTTCCAAAACAAAGAGAGAGAAGGATAATGGGAAAAGGGAACGAACTGAGATTTGTCTCAGATTTGACCACAGAAAATAGTTTTCTATTGAAAAAGTCTTTCAAGAAGAGAGGAGATAAATGGAAACAAAACAAAAAAAGAAAAGGAAATTCAAAAAAAAAAGAAAAAAAGAAAAAACAAAACGTTGAATAAAAGGGAAATATAATCATACCCAGCTCTACAGAACCAATATTTACATAACTGGATGAAAATACTACCTTAACCACACTGAAAAAACAGTAGAAGTAGGTATGCGGGGAGGTAGAGTTCCATAAAAGGAAGTCAACAATCCTAAAACTGCAGTTACAACAGGAGCTGTTTTCAAGAAGGCAGGCAAAGACCAGAAGAAAAACATGTTCTATGCAAGTATTTCCTGTGAGAAGACAGGTATTCGAGCATAGGGAAGGTGGGGCGGCAAAGAGTTGTTCATCAATTACATTACTTTATAGTTACAATATAGGAGAGGATTATGTATCTTTGGATCCTTTGATTTTATTATTTTATGTTTTTTATCTAAGTAATCTCTACATCCCACATGGGGCTCAAACTCACAACCCTGAGATTAAGAGTCACATGCTCCCCTGACTGAGCCAGACAGGTACCCCCAGACTCCTTGATTTCAGATCAGCACCTCCCCAGCTCCAACATGTTTTCCTCCATGACATGGACTTTTCAAAGTGAGAAGGCCAGGTGACCTATAGAGTGTCTCCCACTCTGCATTTGTTTCCTTCATGATGTTATTTAACTTGTTCCCCTATACCCTGCATTTGCTGTAAAACTGAAGTTCAGCCCAAAAGACTGATTGGACTAAGAGTGAACAACTTTACTTCATACTGTATCTCAGCAGGAAGCATGTGACACCAGGCTGACTGTGATACCACACTTGGTAGCTTGAATAAAGGTGATAGCAGTTAGACTTCTACTTGAGAAAGCCAAATTTCCCCTCTGAAATGACCAAAAAAAAAAAAAAAAAAAAAAAAAGTTGCTGAGGAAATACTTTGGTACCATGCAAATATCCTTTACCCATCAACCTTCCACCCACCTGATTGCAGTACCATTAGTGACTGCATGAAATAATTATTTCACAATGGAGTACAAAATTGGTAATTTCTATCATTCATTTCACAAAATACATAAATTTCCTTAGAAGAGAGAGAGGGAGCAGCATTAGTCAAACCACCCAAGACTTATTAGAAACAACCTAAGTGTCCATTAACAGATGAATCATGAAAATGTGCTAATTATATATACACAGTGGAATACAATTCAGCCATAAAAAAAGAAGGAAATCCTGCCATTTATGATAACATGGACAGACCTCGAGGGCATTATACTAAATGAAACAAGTCAAAGAAAGACAAATACTGTATGATGATCTCACTTACATATATGTGCAATCTTCAAAAAACAAAAAACAACAATAAACTCATAGGAAAAGATGAGATTTGTGGTTAATCTGGGGTGGGAGTGGGAGACATGGGAACCGTATAAAGGTGGTCAAAAGGTATAAACTTCCAAGTATAAGATAAGTAAGTACAGGGAACCTAATATACTTTGGTGACTTATAACGTACATGTTGCAATTGAGGAACAACTTGAGAAACCAACTGAAACCAACCAAAACACTGCTATATGTTATCCTTGAAAGTTGCTATGAGAGTAAAAGATCTCATCATGAGGTAAAAAAAAAAAAATTTTTTTTTTTTTCTATCTGTAGGCAACAACACATGTTAACTAAACTGACAGAGGTCATTTCACGACCTATGTACATCATCATCGTGTCAAACACCGCAAGCTTAGTGCTGCATGTTAATTATATCTCAATAAAACTGAAAGAAAACTAAAGTAAAATAAAATGATGTATATTCATACATTACCACTTAAACACGATTATTATAGACAAGGCCCCAAAACAAATAATTCACAGACGATCACAAACCCATAAATACAAAAACTCTTAATTAGAAACACAAAACAGAGATCTCATGGTCTATCCACTAAAAGCAAAGTATTTTTTTGTTGTGGTGGTGGTGGTATTTTTGTATTTTATCGGATAATTTATCACAGTTGACAAGATTATAGTGACTGCTCAGAGACTGCTGGAAAAACAAAAGTTTATCTCTAGGCAACAGGTGTGCAGATGATTCCATTTTCTTCCCTGTATATTTTTTATATTCCCAAAACTCTCTCAAATGAACACTCAGGGAAGCAACATTTTCGTGTTAGCTGTTAGGATGAAAACACAACAATAAGACCCTCATGCTGTGGGTTCTTACCCGTATCCTCTTTGTGGAAGACATTCTAGTATGTCATAGCAAAGAGACAGCTGGTCATTCCGTTCACAATTGTAGATGCACTCTAGAGCTACTGCCATCAGTTGGTCCTGATCAGGGATAATTTTTTGCTGCAGCTAGAGAAAATAAAGCATGCAGTACTAAACGTCAGTAGATTTACAGTCAGTTTTTCCATAGCCTAGTAAACTGTCAATAGAATATTAAATAGTGCAATTAATCAGCTGCAAAAACAAATCTTGACTTTTCTTTAGCTTACAGACTTTTGGGGTCTTTAATAATTCTAAGTGAAATCACATTTTAATTACAGAATCAGCTAGAAAAGATAATTTGTACCCATAAGCTTTGCATCTGCTAAAAACAGATTCTTCAATTTATGACCCATTCAGGATCAAGTAGATAGAAGAAACACAGTGAATTAAAAAGGCAATTCATTAAAAATATTTCTAACCCTAAAGCCAAATTTTATGTGTTTCAATTACAAAAATTTATAAAATTCCTTAACTACTATTCAGAGATGTTTGAATCTACTATTTTTCAGTATGCATTATATATTAGTCATGTAACTAAACAGTACTGACATTCTATTCAGAAGAAGTCACATTGCAATGCAGTAATATTCAAATCACAGAACACACTCTGATGCAGAAAGCTGGCTACTATGGGTCACTGTCTCTACAGGATACACATTTCCCATCACAAACCAGACTCTCTTATTTTCCGGGATATAAAAATACTGTATTTGTGCCTTGTCTTCTCATCTCTACAATTAGATACTAATATCTTCCTAACACCATTGTTGTGAGGATTAAAATTAATACATGAAGAATGCTTACATTATTACCAAAGACACCAAAATGTAAAGTTGAAACTGTATTCTTAGAGCCCTATTCAATGACAAAATAAGTTTCAAGTAATTTCCATAATAAAGATCTAGTGGTTTTCAACATTTTAGTATAAACTCACAAAACCAGATTAAGAAAGTGACGGACAGAAGCTGCCAAACAAAGGCATCTTCTCAGTAGAAAAACCACATCAATGGACGGGAAGAAGAAATAGTCAAGGTTACAGGGAAATGAAGTTTTCTGAAGTAGCAGGGTTAAAGGAGTTATATACATTTCTTCAAGGTGTTAAGAAAATTGACATTTGACAGAGTTATCCAAGGTCGCAAAAGTGTCAGACAGAGATGAACAGAGCATAATAAAAATTATTATTAAAAATTAAAATTGTTAACTTTTCCGATTTCTGTGTGCCAGGCGCTATTTCTATGTGCTTCATATGTATTGATTCCTAATTCCTCAAACCATCCTGTAAAGTTAATATTAGCTCTATCTCAGTTTTACAGAAGGGGAACTCTCGGGCACTGACAAGACACATCACTTGCTCAAAGCACGAAGTTGGTCCTGGTCAGGCGAGGAATCAAATACACACAACCGGCTCCAGAGCCCATACTAAGCAACATGGGCTCTCACAGTCCTGCAGAAAAATTTCACATACAGGAAGAATGGGAGACATGGAGGAAAACTATAGTAATCAACAACTCATATAAGAAAATGAAAAAACTGAAACCAGTTTCAATGAAAAGGAGTAATGTAGAAAACCAACTGAAGCAGAAGCCATTATAAAGATACTGGTCTTGCCAATTTATAATTTTAATATAATCGCAGTAAATATATCAACAAGTTATTTTATGGAATCAGCCAAGTTGTTATAAAAGTTCAGATGGAAAAACAAACATATAAGAATATCTTTAAATACACACACACACACACACAAAAACCTAGGGGAAAAACTACAGAGGAATATTACCCTTATCAGACTTTAAAAACACATAAAATCTCTCTATAATTAAAACATTGTGCTCTTAAGGGAGCCTAGGTGGCTCAGTCGGTTAAGTGTCTAACTCTTGATTTCGGCTCAGGTGATGATCTCAGGAGTGAGACTGAGCCCCACATGGGGCTCCACACTCTGCACAGAGTCTGCTTGTCCATCTCCCTGCCCTTCTGTCTCTCCCCATGCTTGCTTGCTTTCTCTCACCCAAATAAATAAATAGTAAAAAAAAAAAAAAAAAAAAAATCTAAATAAATAAAACATTAAATAAAAACATGTTCCTAGAGTATGGAAAAACCAGTAACAATATAAAAACTCTATAATTAGACTAACCAACAACTTGAAATTTGGTATATGACAAAGGTGGAATCTCAAATCACTCAAGGAAAGACAACATTTTTAATAAATGGTGCTGGGACAGCTAGGGAGCCATCTGGGGAAAAAATTTTTGAGCCACATCTCATCATACAAAAGAATTTACTCCAAAAGACTGCTCAATTTGACTACACATAGATAAATATTCTGCTTGACACGAATCACCATAAATAAAGTCAGGAGACTGCCTACTAACTGGAAGAAATACACACAATACACACCAAAAAAAAGAGGGCTAAGTACACCAGTAAATCTGAATTTCTACAAAATTAAATCACAAAAGAACAAAAACCCAAGTGAAAAGTGGGGGAAAGACACGGATGGACAATTTACCAAAAAAGAGATAATCCCCTCATATATATGAGGAAATGATCTAATTCACTCATAATTAAAGAAATGTAAATCAAAACAGCACTGAAATACCAGTTTTTACCTATAAATAACACTGGCAAAAATTTTTAAATATGGCAACTAATTTTGTCCACAAAGTTGTGGAGAAATAGGCATGCTCCCACATGGTTGGTGGGAATGTCAACGGGACCAAGCCCTCTGGAGAGAAATCTGGCAATACCAACACGTCCCTCACCTTAGGCTCAGGAAGCCCCTTCTGGGAATACACCTTGAAAGCATACCGAAGACACAAAAACACATATGAACAAGATTATTCATTGTAGCGTTACTTGTAATTACAAAAAAAAAAAAAAAAAAACCTACAAATAACAGAAAACTAGTGAGACTAAAGAAATGAATTTTTAGTTTTATTATTTTACTTTATATAACCACCCATGGCTAGAGGCCATCGTGCTGAACAGCATGGTTCCAGAAGCATTTTTCAATTCCCTGCGGAGTGTGGGCCCAAAGTGGGCAAGCAGGAAATTGCAGGCAGGAGTGTAAAGTGTTAAGTAGACTTCCCCATCTATGCCACTGCTGGGATACAGGCCTAGGTCAGCACCCAGGGCTTCCAAACTCAGGGCCCTGGAGTACTGCACTACGGGACATGGGAGACTTGAAACAGTTCAATTCCTGATCAGATGAAAGTGACCTTCACCACTAAGAGAACTGGAGGATCAGCAAAACAAGAGTGGCACTTATTTGCAACACATATCAAGTAGCTTTCCAACGGAATCGCTGGATAAACTGTCAAATGCATATTCCAGATCCATACACCCCAAATTCTAATACACTGTATCTGGGTTGGGCCTAGAAAACTGTATTATTTTTAAGTCCATAGTTCCCATACACAGAGAAAAAACAACAACAACAAAAAAAAATCTTTTTGTATGGAAGACCATGAACAAAAAGGCAGAATATTTTATTTCCAAATCACCTCCATCTAGACTTGCCCAAGTTCCTTCACAAATTCCGCTTCCCAAAGGGTCATGTAAGTAAAGAGCAACAGCTTAAAATCACAGATGAGTGCTTAAAATCAGGATGTTAGGAAGGAGAGGAAGAGTTTGAGGCGTATGCTCCAGTTAAAAGGACAAATAAGTGTTTGTCTTATGTTCCCAAGTGTTCACTCCCCAAGAAGGATTATGCCTTCCTGCCTCATTAACAACAGGCTTGGCCACAGCCTTCCTCTAGCCGGTGAAACGTGAGAGGCTGTCACTTGATGCACTTTGAACTAAGCTTTAAGAGTCACTGTGTGGTTCTATTTTGTTCCTTCTCTTGTGCCACACCTTAGAAAACAGGCCAGCCCTTTTAGCCAAGTCCTGGAATGAAGCCCAGAAGCCCAACCACAGCCTATACAGTGCTTGTGAGAAATGAGTATCTGCTGTTCCACCAACTCAGATTTAGTGATCATTTGGTTAATGCAGCCTAACTCAGCCTAAGCTGTCTGATACAGAAATCACTGCTCCTGTTATATTACTACAAACACTCTGTACGTGACTCATGGCAGATTCAAGGTTTGTTCTTTTTATAAAGTAAAGTAAAATAAAATAAAAACAGTGCTCGGAGTGCAATCCTAATAAAGCAAATAAATGTAATCAAGTGATCTGGGGCATCATAAATGAAACCCAGTGTCAATCATTCGCCCGTCATTTGCCCTGACAAAATTTCCTGAGAAACTGCTCTTTGCAAGACTCCTTGGTAACAAAGATGCATGAGACATAGGGAACACACAGAGGAAACAAAGGGAGGGGAAGCAAACACATGAACATTGACACGGTGTGATGTGGGTTATTACAGAGGCAAGAACAAGACCTGTCATGGCACAGATAAGTCACAGGTATCCCAGAAGAGGAAATCTTAGACAGCAGGATTTTTATCAGGTAGGGGTCTATAAAAGGAAGGAAAGAGAAGCTGACCATCCCAAACAAAGGAAAGAGTCTATAAAAACATAAAAAGGTAAGAAAGACCTGACAGCATGAAGACAGGGTGAGAAGTTCAATGTGAGTAAACTAGCACATTCATACTCAGAGGGAAATAAGGCTAAAGAGACAGATAGGAAGCAGACCACAAAGAACCTTCTAAAGCCACTCTAGAGAGCCCAACATCTACCTTGCAGACACTGGTTTCCTATAGATCACAACATTATCAGATTTCCATTGTAGAAAGATAATATTGATAAGAATAAAGAGGATGGATTGTTAAGGAAAAGCCCAACACCACCATTTCTGCTTTGATGTTTACATATTTCAACAAAAGCAAATGGCTATATGTTTTATTCAAAAGGCACATGCTAAATTGCCAAGTAAAAACAACAAAAAGCTGACGACATACAAAGGATTTACAAGACTCTGTAAGGAAGAAGTATCACAAACAAGATTACTGGAAGGAATTTAAAGTCACTTCTTTCTTACTCATAAAACATTCATATTCAATCCATCCTGCTTCTCACATAGTATTCTGCTGTCATAAGCAACCCACCCTCGGATCACAGCAAACCACACCAAATTCGAAATCAGAATAGAATACTAAGTAGGAACTGCTTATGAGAAGATGGAAAATTTTAAATAGCCAAAGAACAGATACATTCTTGACAACCCTTTCAGTAACCAAAAAATGTGTAAGGTTAGCTAAGCAATGCTTTCTTTTTTATCTTGATTATATGGTCTGTAACCATAATACTTCAGAAGACTTCAGACTGCTACACAGGCTAGCCCAAGGAAATGCACTCAATTAGAATTTAGGATTGGAAGAGGCCTTAAATGGCTTCTGCTTGAAACCCAATCCAACGCTTTGAATCTCACTACAAAGTCAGTCAGTGGCTTACAGTGACCGTGCTATCCTGCTTGAGCCTCCTCCAATATAAAGGGAGCCACTGTCACTTGAAACAGCATATTCGATTTATGGTTAAATTAAGAGGTTATTTACTTGGTAAAAAGTATGCTGCACTTAATAAAATTACTTCCTGCCAGTGAATCTGAACAATTTGAATTCTATAGAAGTACAGGCTATAAATACAGTTGACCCTTGAATTGTGTGGGTCCACTTACAAGCCAATTGTTTCTTTATAAATACAGCATATTGTAAATGTATTTTCTCTTCCTTATGATTTTAATAACATTCTCCTTTCTCTAGGTTACTTTTTTGTAAAAATAATCAACTGTTTAACATTATTGGTAAGGTCAACAGTAGGCTGCTGATTGTTAAATTTGGGGGGAGTCGAAAATTATGCATAGATTTTTTCATCTGCATAAGGGTAGGGTTGGTGCCCCTCAACTCTGTATTGTTGGAGAGTCAACTATAAAGTATTCTTTAGCAATTATAAAAATTATTAAGAATAGTTATAGATTTCTTTATGAGATCCTAAAGATTTTCATGAATATTTTGAAGGTCCTAAAGGGCAAGAATCTTTTCTTCTTCTATTGGTGTTTGGGTAAAGCTTAATGGTGAAGAACACAGCTGTGAAATTAGAATACCTATGCATGAACCCAGCTTCCATTCCTTATTATGTGACCCATTCTATATCACAATTTTTCATCCTCTCCAATTCTTAATAAAAATACCCACCTCTTAGGACTGTTATAAGGATTAAATGAGTTAACACTTACACAGTGTCTGTCTATAGCAAGAATTCAGTATCTATCAACTATGATCCATATTAATATATATAATCAGTATAACAGAAAGTCAACAAACTTTGGAGTAAATAAAATAAACATAAGAACTTCCAAAAAATCATTTGACTGAATAGAAACTTGTTTAAAGAATAACATGACAACCTATGATTTCATTCATATGTGGAATTTAAACAAAACAGATGAATATAGGGGGAAAAAAAATAAGATCAAACTGAGAGGGAGGCAAACCATAACAGACACTGAACTCTAGAAAACAAACTGAGGGCTGCTGGAGGGGAGGAGAGTGAGGGAACAGGGTAACTAATGATGGACATTAAGAAGGGCACTTGACCGTAATCAGCACTAGGTGTTATATGCAACTGATGAATCACTGAACTGTACCTCTGAAACTAATAATACACTATGATAATTAATTGATTTTAAATAAAATTTAAGTAATAAAATAATAATATGACAACCATTTCCTTTTCTGTTTAATGGGAAATTATTTACAAAGCCTATTATAACAAACTGACAAAATCTAATTTTGCAGAGGAAGAAGTGCAGAGGTTTTTAAGAAGTCAGAGTTTTTACTTACATCTGGTTTGGAATTCTGAAATATCTTCAAGGGAAATTTTAAGTCCCCTTTAGCTAAAGTTACTAAATATTCTTTTAATAGCTCATTAGCCACACCAGGAGACTGTTTCTCACAACGATGAAGAAAGGGAACCATCCACTGGTAGGCACTTGTCACATACTTGTCCTCCGAACACTGAAAATACAATTAACCAAAACAAACACATTAAATACCTGATCATACTAGACAACAAATTCTAAAGCTCACAGCTAATCAGACTAATGTTAAACAGTGGAAGCCCAACACTTTTTAAAACAGGCACTCCATTTCCTGTCTCCCAGGTAGGCTGAGAGGGAGCAGGAGAATCACCTTAGGCTTGGGGCTAGTAGAGCTAATAGCATTTCGGTCCATCCAGCAGCAGGACAATGATCACTCTGGATTCCTCACAGTCTAAGCCTAGCTCTGGAAGACAAACATGCTACTACTACTACTTCAACATGAGTCTTTCAGAGCAAAGAGAGGCTCTACCCCCAAAACTATGTTGTGTGTGTGTGTGTGCGTGCGTGCGTGCAGAGAGAGAGAGACTGACCATAGATGGAAGCAGAGAAACACTAAAAGGCTCTAGAAAGGAACCACTTGAGAACCATCTCCTATATAAAAACCCCAGAATCTCTCCCTTCCTTTTCCTATTTTGTTTTACCCCTTTACATCCACCTTCACAAAACTCTAAATGACATACATGATTATACTCATTCTGCCTGACATTACACAATTCTTTCTTTTATTTACCCCAGAAGATACATCTTAATCTAGTAAGAGGAGTCCTACCTATAACCCAAATCAATTTTCACTGGGTGGGTTATCAGGGGGAAAAAATTACTAAGCGAAAGGGAAGGAAGGGGCAGAGGAAGAAAGATGACGAAAGGGAAAAGGAAGGAAGATGAAAAAGAAAGTATGTGAGAAAGAAATAAAGAAAAAAATAAAAAAAGAGGAGAAGAGAGGAGAGAAGAGAAGTCAAGTCAGGGAGAAAATAGTACATTGGGCAGCCGTGACTCCTCCCCTCTGCGGGGTGGAGTAAAAGACTGTAGTAAAGCAAAAGACTATAGGGGGCATCCCTTGACAGCTGGCACCCAGCGGCCCCATCAGTCTGGTCTTAAAGATGTCTCTCTGTTCAGTGGGCTCAGCAGAAACCAGGTCCTGATATGGGAGAGCGTACTTTCTGAGCAAATTCTCCCAAAATTATGAAGCCCCAAGCCAAGATGCTTTCTTCACACAAGTACCCAGCCCTCTGAACTCTATCCAGTACTTCTGTGTAAGTGAAATCTCTAAGTGATTGTGAATTTTAACATAGTGAAGGACTAGAAACACAATTACTAGAATGGCCAGCTAGTTTAGAAATATGTCTAGCTGAAAGAAAAAAAAAAGTTCTATATAGAGGAGTACAAATAAAGGGCAAGGAAGGTACAAGAAAAGCCAAAATAATTTAGGGATGCTTTCACTAATGTACTCAAAGATTGGATTTTTTTTTTTTTTAAGTCAAGAAACCTTCCTTTATTTACTAAATGCTCAGGTTTAGAGGACATTTTATCTTTAGCTTTGAGACCCACATTAATCAAAGTACATACAGAATGCTTAAGAAGAAAGTTAAAATAAAACCTACACTATTCATCAGTAGTCTTAGTTTTTCAATGTCTTTCATCTGCTGGAGTTCTTTCAAGGTTAGGGTTAAATCACACCCAGTTTCATAAACCAAAGCTTCCAGAGTAACCAAATTATCACAGAGAGCCAGCAAACCAGGAATGTTCCGCTCCATTCCAAGTCGAATGAGTGACAACGCGCAGTCAACCTGAAATGGAAAGGCGACAGTACATCTGAGTGTTGTGTTTCCCACATCTTCTACAATAAAAGCCTGCAGGACACAATCTAATTCTGCTAATCACCTTACATAAAATCATATTATCAGTAACATGCATTTAGTATTAAAACATTAGAGTTCTTTATCAAATAGATCAGTAAACTATTTCGAAAGAATCAGCCCAGAAATACTGAAGATAATAAAAGACAACCATCTTAAATTCATAGAGCTTAACAGTTTAAGAGCAGTTTTCATATATTTGTCAATTTAATGTTCACAACATTAACTAGCAGTGGGGAGGGAAGAGAAGGGTTAATGATAATGCCAAATTAATTCTATTTTCACTATATCATTCTTTATCATTCTGCTCCGGAAACAATAATTTTTGGTTTTATATCCCAGTTCAGTACCTATCTCTCCATAGCACCTCCCATATAAAAAAGCATTCAATAAATATTCACTGAATGATGAACTCTGGTAGACACTTTCCCTGTCTCAATTCAAATATTTACACTTCACTTAGACCAAAATGAGGAATGATTTTCCTAGACATGCTCAGGACACAGCAATTTGACTCCCTATCACTTGATCAGGTTTATGAAAGGACGTAACTCTGACTGGTGAGAAAATCATCTAACGTGTGCCCTTAGCTCACAGCACCTTGTGCTCTTCACTTTACTCCCTAATTCCGAGACTACGGTTATTTACGGAGGACCTCCCCTGAACTGAGCCCCACCATAAGTGTTAGGAATATAAAACTGAGTAAAATGAGGTCTCTTCCTTCAATGTCTCTCCACCTCGTGGGGAAAGTCACCTGGTAAATCAAAAGCTGAAGGACCGCGAGGGTGAGTGGGACCTCAGAGAAGAGGGCACGAGGCCCAACCTGTCACAGAGTCTCCCTGAGGGAGGAAGACTTGAAATGCACGGTAAAGAATCCATGCATACTGGCAGGTCAAGAAGGAAGGAGGGCAGGAGAACAGCATGGAAGGCAGAGATGCATGACATGTCATGAAAGTACAGCTTGTTCCCTAAGCCCCAGAAGATGCTCTGAAGCGAAGTGATGAGAAACGTGGCTAGAGAAGCGGCGAGGGGCCGCAGAACGGGGCCCACTGTTCGCTGAGCTAAGGGACTTGCAGTTTATCCTGAAACGCAAATAGTACCAAAGGATTTTCAACTGAGGCATGTCATAAGTAGATTTACACGCCTGAGAAAGAATACTTAGTAAGTATTTACTGAATGACGAACTGGAAAGGAGCTGAACAAAAAGGCAGGCTGGTTAAGGGAATGGCACTTACTACTATTAGAAGACTCTCCACTAGTAACAAGAGCAGCACCCTGGGGGAACAGCAAATCTTAAGGGACAAGCAAAGGACAAGAGCCACCCAGAGATTAAAACGAACAGCTAAGACCAGGACAAGGGGAAAAGCATGACAGTAGGACAGAAGCCACGCAGAGGATACTGCAGGAACGAGGAAGGAGCGGTGTCCAAGGACAACGTGTAATCAAGAGGAAGGGAATCCGACATGAAAAAGCAGTTTCCCTAGAGTGGCAGCAGCGGCCAGACTCCAGGCCAATGAGGAGTAAGAAATCACTGAGAAAGTGATGACAAAGAGCACAGGGGGCTATTCCCGAGCTGGGCTGTGATGGAAGGAAGACAGCTGTAACCAGAGCCAGGGCAAATATGGCCCTTACTTTTGTTGTTGTATTTGTAAAACAGGAGTGGTTTGAACTTTATATACCAAAAAAAAAAAAAAAAAAAAGGGCAACAGAGTAGAGAAGGAGGGTTGAAAGGGTTGAAGACACTGGGGAGAGAGCAAAGAGCCACAGAACAGCTCTGACCAGGGGAGAGTGTGAAGTCCAGAGCATAGGTATGGAAAGCAGTAGCCAGAACACAAGAGAAGAAGCCTCTTCCTCTGGGAAGAGCCAGAAAGAATAAGAACTAACAGAAGTGAGTTCTCAAATTTCCCAGTGAAATACAAAACAAAATCATCTTCTGGGCATGCGGTGGTGGCAGGCAGGGAGGAGCAGAGAAGGGGAGAGAAACACACCCAAGGGAAAGAAGAGGGTGGAGCACCCTTAAAGCCCTCCAATGACACAGGACTGACCGGTACCGGTAAAATGAAAACAGAAGAAATGCATTCTCAGTTGCAAAGAATGGTGCCAGTAAATACAGGGGGAAAAAAATCTATATGTAGCTAAGACATGAGGCAAAACAGCCGTGATCTGGTAATACTTTGACAGATAAGGTTCGGGTTCCCCCCCCCAATTTCTAGTAATAAAAATACAGTTCATATCTCCCTGCATACCAATTAAAAAAAAAAACTATCAGGTGAATTTTCAGAAAGCATGAAGAAAACGTGATGCATACAACACAACTTAGTGCTAGTTTGAACACACAGAGCACATTAATCATCTGTAACACTCACCAAATTTTGTGAACCAGGTTTGTTTTCCTAACATCAACTCTGAAGTTGCTGCTTTCCCAGATACTTACTGAGGTAAAAATGTCTTAAAACCAAATTACTGACACCTTAAATGAATGCAGGCTCTAATGCAACTTGAATTATACCACACACCCCAAGCCCTCACCAGATAAGTTTCACCATGATACACATTTCCTAATCCGACAAACAAGTTTTGCTAAAAGGCATTTGTAGGCACTAAGGAAAAAGAAGTCCCACATCAATTAAGTCTCTAAAAATGAAAAAGATAAAAACTCTGTTAGAAATCACTTTGTAGCATAAGCCGGCATGAAGCATCAATAAATAAAATGAAGCTGAAGAATAATACTTCTATTAGAAATGTTTTTATATAAAGAGATGAAAGAATACAAGGCAGCTAAATAAAGCACCCCCAAATCACTTTTCTTTATAATTACTCCTAATTCCCCAAAAATGAATTCAAGATGTTGAGGAATTATTCCTAGACTGTTAAAAAAATTTTTAATTTTAGAAAGCTCTACAGTTCCCTATTTATATTTTATAGACTTTACTTATTAGAGCAGTGTGGACAGCAAAAAATAAGCAGAAAGTTATAGCCACTTTCCAGAGAGACTCTACCCACACCTACCCACAGTATCTACAGTCCCCACCAGGGTGGTTCACTTGTTACAATCAATAAATCTACAAAATCTACACAGACACATCATTATCATTCAAGGTACAAAGAATACATTGGGAATTAGACTAGAGCACCTCCAGAGATTCTTCTCATCCCAATAACAGGATTCTAAAAGACTTTCAAATGTATGATGGTCCTTAGCCATCTTTAAAGACCTGGAGAGTCAATCATCAATATTCTTGACCCACCCCCCACCCCAGGGGAAAAAAAAATTGTTCTATAATATTACCATCAGCTCCAACAAAGAACTCCTCTTCAATTCTATGAATATTAAAAGTAGGAGTCAGATGAAGCAGAAATTCAAGGCTATCAAATGGAGACACAGGTCTTGGCAATTACTAAATAGAAATGTAAACAAAAGGGTGTAAATTCCTTCCCACAGGAATGGTGCTCCTCAGAACCTTTGGAATCACCCTTCCTGTCAAATGAAAAACTGATGGTAGGTGGTCCTGAATAGGTGGTCCAAAGCCAAGACTGCAAGTAGAAAGAAAAAAGTATCCACTGGCCAGACCCTGAATGAGATTTCAAACTGCATCCTGCCATTCTTTGCTCTGAATTGCCAACTTCTGTTACCTAAGATGAAGACAACTACTGTTTACATTTGCAGGGCCCTCAATTTGCAGAATTTTTTTTAAAAGACTTATTTATTTATTCATGAGAGACACATGGCGGGGGGGGGGGGGGGGGGGGGGGGGGGAGGCAGAGACAGAGGCAGAGGCAGAAGCAGGCTCCATACAGGGAGCCCGACATGGGACTCAATCCTGGGTCTCCAGGATCAGGCCCTGGACTGAAGGCAGGCGCGAAACTGCTGAGCCACCGGGGCTGCCCAATTTGCAGAATTTTTAATGTTCTGTAATGTCCATTTTCTTTGTTCTCACTGACCTTGGTAGAAGAACCAACCCCATGAAAAAAATTAACGTGCAGCAAAGGTAAGCAGCAGGCTCAGAGTCACGAGGCACACTTGTGGAAGAGTTAAGATTAGTATTCAGACCTCCTAAGCTTCAGTACATCCTCCTCTCTCTCTTCCACAGTGCCTGATTCAGTTCTTGCGCAGCTCCATAAAGGCACAGGGGAACTGAGGGGAATTAGGCTTAGACTTAAGGAAAACATTAAAGACAGAGCCTCAAACAAGATTCCTAAAAAGCAAAATAAAAATCAACTGCGTTACTGCAGTATGACAGGGAACCCGATCAAGTATTTCTGGGTTGATACAGTCTTTTCAACCAATATGGTATTAAGCCTATTAAAAATATATGGAAAATCTCAGACAGTATGTGCCATATTTTGCAGCTCACATTTTAGAGAAAGGTATTGAACAATTTTTCTTATATGTATTTGCTCTTTAAGAATCCCCAAAAAAGCCACAAAAGCTTCTGAGGCAAAGGATGAAAGAACAAAAGTAATAAGAAATATCCATTTCATCTCTGCAAACTAACCACACAATCCCTGGCACCACGGTCGGCTGCCACTACATCCACAGAATCCTAAGAACCCAACGTGGCACTGCCGGCATCACTGAGGAGCAGCTGCCATTCTTCCCTCACCTGTCGAGCATAATGCTCTATTTCCTCGGCTCTGGTCTGATACCAGTCCATAACCTTCTCTACTGTGAGCTGTGGTGTCCTGTACCTCAGTAACTCAGGCTGTGCAGCATACAAGAATTCACTTTCATCCTGGAGACTCGGTTCAACCACCATTCTGCAAAGCACAAAAGGAACAATTAGTAACTTACTGGAATGCCAGGAAGAAAAAACAGAATTTTCTGAAAGACAGAGATAAGCATGGTTAGAGAGACAGAGAATATGCATGGGGGCGAGGGCAGGGGTGTTTGTGTGTCTGTGCTTTCCCATACCTGCAGGCACACTTAAAGATAAATGGGACATTTTGGGGATGCTTAATTTATTTTCCTATTAGTTTTCCCAATTTAAAAAATCAGAACAGACAGTAAATCACAACAGCTATGCCACAAATCAATCAAATACACATTAACAAAATCAAAATCACCCCTGGAGGCTTTTACAAAATGCACATGGCTGGGTGCCTGCCGTGGGCATACTAAATCAAAATTACCTGTGATGGCCAGCCAGGCCCTGTTTAGGAAAAACACCTCCAGGTGATTCTAACTCAAATATAAATTCAGAAAAACTGTTTTGGAAGTTCATAAAAATCAAAGGAAATATGCCTTATTTACATCAATAATATACTGTTAGTAGGCATCAGGAATGTAGTACTACACTGACATCTGCAAAATGCAGACCTATTCTGTGCCACTCACTATAGATTAAAAAAAAAATTTTAAAAATTTAAAAAAAAGAATACCAAGAGGAATGTACAGAATGATAATAGCCTGGGGATCACAAATTGTGAGGAATCTTTAAGAGAATGAGCCTGGCCAATTCCCCTCCATAATCAAAGGACTAAAATAAGGACTTAAACCAAGATAGTACAGAGCAACCTACGGAAAACTGCTGTGCTCCACTAGGGGACATCGTTCATTCAAGCCAGCCAGCAGCAAGTGACAGGTGCTCTCGGTTAAAACTCTGCATAAAGTACTGAGCTCAATCTAATCTTAGATTCATTTTATCCACATAAAATGGGTAGGATACTATGCCCGAGTATTCACAATAATATAAATTAAGTACACAGAGAATATCATCTGGCACAGAGGAGGTGCTTAATTTTTTATTTACAGGTATTATTTTTATTGGAATTATTAGTAGCTATAATGTATGAGCACACCCAAGGCCTCAGACAACCTATTGCGCTTATAATTGGTAGCCCTTTACCCAGCTAGTCTCACAACTGCCATTAATATTCTGACCAGTGGTTTTTCTCCATCGCTGCCATGAAAAAACTCACACTGCCCCCTGAAATCTTTACAGCTGCCCATTTCAGCAGGGAAAAGTACCCAGGAGCAACTCTGAGGTCCTTTGATATTTTTTTCAGTCCTTAATATCTTCCTCTCAGCACTGATAGAATTTCACTGCTTTCTTCTTCCAGACACAGGCTTCCCTCACTGCAGTATGGAGTGTGGGCCACCTTCTCTCATCGTCCTGGAGGCTCCTTCTGGGTCATCTGGGGCGGAAGAGCCTCCTCCAGCTGACCCCTGGGTCCTGGCTCCTCCCCACTGCAGCTTTCTCCCAGTCTCACCTGTGACTCCAAAGCATCAGCTACCACAAGCACTACAACAACCACCCTATTTGACCCCTAACCCCATACTTTACTCAGAAGCCCCAAAATCCTTCTATTCGTCTTCAATGTTTCACAGGCACCTCAAATGCAACAAACTCAAAACTGAATTCAGGATCTCCTCAGGTAATAAAATTATCTTTTTAAAAACGGAAACCTGATGTTATTATCATCCCCATGCCTATTTTTATAGCCTGTAACCTGCTGTAAAATATTCTAGCCTCATCTTGGTGCCAATCTCACTTTTGTTCTGGTTACTTCAACAAGGCAGGTCTTTATCTTTAGTTCTTGAAGGAGACATTGCCTTGAGCCTTCTGCCAACATGCTTTCTCTCTCAGAACACATCCCTTCCTCTCTTTTACCAAACTTGTTCTCCCCCTTGGGCTAAATTAAATCCTGTTCATTCTTCAAATCTCAGATTTCACAAGATTTTGCCCAGGATGAGCTTTCTTACTCTCCACCAAGCTGCGGTGTCCCTATGATGTGCTCCCAGCAATCCTCCCCCCTACCCTGGTCCTTCCTAGCACTCACCACGTTAGTCATTTACAGCAGGACTCTTTTTCCTGCCAGATTATAAACTTCATGAGTCCACGGACTGCATCTGCCTTTCTTCCTCTGGTATTCTTGTGTCTAGCAGATGAAAGACCCCAATTAAATGAGTAAGCAACAGGATATGTCCGGTAATACAGAAAATCTGTACGATCTTCAAAAGCATCTTTTCCTCTGTCAAACTTTTCTTCCGGACTTTTCATTTTTAGTTTCAGGAGTTCTGGCACAGCAAGCTCTACTTACATTTCGGCTTGCTGCACTTGGTCTGAGAGGAAATGCCCTCATGCCTTTCATCTACTTAGAATCACACAAAGGCGCAGGCTGTGGGGAACTGGGAAGTGTGGGATGGATGGGTCAGTGCTCTGCCCCTGCTGTTCTCTCAAAAGCCCATCTGGAAATGAGAGGTTTCACCATCAACAGTCTCCCCACACCTCTGCCTACCGCCCCAGCCCCTGGCCCTGACTTCCCACCACCTTCAGTTTCCCTATTTCTTCAACCTCTCATTACAACTGCTAAGTGATGACTTCTAATTAAATATGGCTGACAAATACCATGCATTTAAGCTCCACTGTCTCCTGAAACTCCCCTGAAATGGCAGGGGAGGAGGATGCCACACACACAGGAGGTACAAGCTCACCATCCCCTCCACTCTGCAAAGTCCACAGCTAATGGCCAAACATCTAGTAGCTACACAGTTGTTACAGATACGGAGTTAATACCTAAACTATCATCTGAAAGAATTAAAAGCAATTGCTTCTGGAGAGCAGGAAATGAGAAGAGGGGAACAATGGACTGTGGGTTTGGGTTTTGCTTCTTTTTGTCTTTTTTAACAAGGTTTGTAGAAAATTGTAACTCTTTAATCTACCTGCAAGTATATACAACTTTGATTAAAACAATGAAAAGTAAATTAAAAACAACTTTTAAAGATTTACTTATTTGAGAGAGAGAGAGTACAAGTGGGAGGACAGAGGGGGAGAGAATTTCCAGCAGACTCTGTGCCGGGCACAGAGCCTGATGTGGGGCTCAATCTCATGACCCTGAGATCACAACCTGAGTGGAAACCAAGAGCCAGATGCCCAATGAACTGCACCACCCAGATGCCCCTAAAAACAATTATATGTTCTCATTCATTTGGGGAATATAAATAATAGTGAAAGGGAATAGAAGGGAAGGGAGAAGAAATGGGTAGGAAATATCAGAAAGGGAGACAGAACATAGAGACTCCTAACTCTGGGAAACGAACTAGGGGTGGTGGAAGGGGAGGAGGGCGGGGGGTGGGGGTGAATGGGTGACGGGCACTGAGGGGGGCACTTGACGGGATGAGCACTGGGTGTTATTCTGTATGTTGGCAAATTGAACACCAATAAAAATGAATTTATTATTAAAAAAATAAAAATAAAAAATAAAATAAAATAAAATAAAAACAATTTTTAAAAAGGAACCAGCGAAACCACAGCAAGGACATCAACTGCCATTATGCTAAAACGTCATGGAGTAAAAAAATGTACCTAAGAGTTACTCCTTATCTCAGTATCCAAGACACAACAAAATGAAACGGCCAATGTTACCACTTACGTTAAGAGAGCTTCCAAATGTCACTTGCAATGATAACGCTACTGCTTATGGCCTTTATTCATCACTTATCAGTCATATACATAGGTTCAAAAATCCAAAACTGTGAAAAGTCAAATCAAATGAAAAGCCAACAATTCCATACAAAATCCACACTGCCACCATCTTTGCCACGTTCTGTGCCATGTTCACATCTTTTAGCAGTCTTCCTGGATTTTCCTCTCTGCATCTAGACAGGATATGCTTGGGACTCTTTCTGATTTATCTATTCTATGCGCTACTCAGCTGTCTTAAACCATAACCATCCCCTTCTCCTAAACCCTCTCCTCCCTCTGTGGATATATCACAATTTAGTTTAAACCACTAATTATTTGCATTATTTTGATTATGTGAATACTATCCTGTCCTGATCCAAGTGGTACATTATTGTAACTATTGTTCTTTTGAACAATTTTTCATTTTCTGGAGTTAATAAAGACCAATTGTGCTCCTATCCCACCCATTTACTCACATCCATCCATTGCTAGGTTTTCCAAATTCTCTAAAAAAATGCATTAATAGCAAAATATAAAAGTTTTTCCCTAAATAGTCAAAATATAACAGGTAATATTCCTGTTCCATTTTTAAGATTTTTCAAAAGACCTTGGCTCTTGAAGCCATCCACACCCTTTCCACAATCTGTGCTGGATGCTTGCTCACCCGACAAGAACACAGCTGTCATCCTGGGCCCTCCTGTTGCCACTGCCCATGTTAGAGCCCAGTCCTGAATCTAGCAGCTTTTTTTCAATTGACTCCCTCATTTTAATAAAACACATCTTTTATGGCTTCCTGAAATGAGATATACTCATTTACGGGTGGTAAATTTTACCAAACCTTACATGATTAACCTCATACTTGATGATTTTAGCTAGATTTAAGAATCTTGTTCAAAAAATATTTTCCACTAGAAGTTTTGCTTCTAGCTTCTTCTCTTGCTGTTCTGGAGATATCTGAGGTCATTCTAATTCAAACTTCCTTTTATGTAGAATGTTTTTCTCTCTGGTAGACTGCATTCCTGATATTCTGGAAGGTCTTGATGGTATGCTTTAGTGCAGTGGGCATTTCAATCTGTAAACTCATAGCCCTTCAATTCTAAATAATAGGCTTGAAATATTTCTTATAAATTTCCTCCCTTTTATTATATATGCCTTCTCCTTATAGAATGCCTGTAATTTGAATATATTTTTATCTGTCTCTTTAACTCTATAATATTTTTATTTTACTTTCTGGGAAAGTTCTTTGCTTTAATCTTTCAACCCTTGTAATTTTTAGACACCAACGATCATACTTTTTAGGTCCCAAAGTTCTCATAGTTCTCTGTTCCTATTTTATAAAATCCTTTTGTAACTTCACAACTGAGTATCTTCTCTTATCTCCTGGCCAATATTAATTTTTGAAGTTTTCTTTTTGTGTGGTCTCTGACTTTCAGTTCCATATTCTGTTTGTTTTCCCTTTCCTTTCCACTTGTTCTGCCTGCTGGCCCCAATCCTCAGATGTCCAGGAAGCCCAGTAGCTATGGCAGGACTTGTTGATTTGCTGACTTCACTGTGACCTGGTAATGCACTAATCTTTTGGGACAACATGTCAGTATCTAGAGGCCTCTTCTCAGAGGCTACTCCATTTCTCCAGGAAAGAAATCTCCAAACTTCTACTTGGGGAATATGCCTACGCTCTAGGAGCTAGAAGGTGGCAGGGAACCCAAGCTTCGACCTAGATTTTCACCAAATGCTCCGATTTTCAACTCCAGCACTCCACCCCCACCCTATGCTGTGCCTAATGCCTAGGAATCTGAAGGATTTCTGGATCAATATAAAGGTTCTCTGCCTCAATTCATGAATCCAAAAAATAAATCTCTGATTTCATGGAAGAGAAATATGAAAGGAGAGATGGTGAAGGAACATCTACCTGACTTTGAGGAGTGAGGAATAAGGGAATTCAAGTGCTTTCAGCCCCACACCTCATCTCCCACCCCCTCGGACTCCACATTCTGAGGATTTGTAAGGTTAAGTCTCACAAAAATAAAAATTCAAACTGAATCAAGAACAAAATTGTGTGCACACCATAACTACAGCTGTGAAAACTAAATTTCTATGTTTCAAAGACTAAAAGGCAATACTTTAAAAAGGAAAGAGGTGCTGCATCAGGATCATTTTTTTAGAATATTTAACTTTGTAGAATTTAATATTCTTCCATTTAAAAGACTGTAATGTAACTGAATAAAATCAAGTCAAGTGCTTAAAACAACTCCATGCAAAGTCCCTAAATCAGGGACCACTATCAAGCACATGGTCGCATGGTCACCTACCACACACCCATCTCTGTCAAGCCCTGTACTCACCCATCCCGGAGAAATGAAGGTCCCTCGCACTGGCTGATCCTTACCTGCACTCCAGCTCCTCGCACCAATCTTTATCTCGGTGTTTGTGTTCATTCCAAGGAATGAGCACCAAGGCGTCTCCATTGTAACTTAAATGAAAAAACAATACATAAGCATTTAAAATACACATTAGCTCAGTGACTGGCTACATAAGAAATATGATGCAAAAATTATTTTTATAAACTTTAATCTCCATTCCTGTTTATGGTATATTAAGTGGTACATGATATATGCTATATACAATATGTAAACAGAAAATACCAAATTATTGATTTCTCTTCAATCATAAAAAAAAGAATATAAAGAAGTTTAACTTCCTGTGATCACAGAAATGTTCTAGAACTACACTATCCACTATAGTAACCAGTGGCTATATACACATGTATGAAGCACTTGAAATATGGCTAGGAGAACTTTAATTTTAATTTCACTGTTAATTAAAATTTAAATAGCCAAATAAATTTAATTAACATTTAAATAGTGGCTACCACATATGACAGCAAAGACCTGGAGGATAGGTAATTATTAGGGGGAAGAAATGATTTTGCGGGCTAAAAATAACAGTAAATGATCAAGAGGTATAGATTTCCAGTTATAAGATAAATAATACTAGGGATGTAATGTACACAATGACTATAATTAACCCCGCCACATAATATACGGAAAAACTATTAGATCAGGAAATTCTAGGAGTCATCATCACAAAGAAAACTTTTTGTTTTCACTTTCTTCCTTTTATATTTTATCTATAGGAGATGACGGACGTTAGCTGAACCTATTGCAATAATCATTTCACAATGTATGTAGATCAAACCATCATACTATATGCCTTCAACTTACACATGATGTATGTCATTTATTTCTCATTAAAACTGTAAAGAAAGTGTATCACTAAAAGATGAACAAGAGAACTAAGAAACGGAAAAATTAAGGCATGACTAGATAGAATTAAGAATAAATTTTTTAAAAAAAGAATAAATTTAGAGGGATCCCCAGGTGACTCAGTGGTTTAGTGCCTGCCTTTGGCCCAGGGCGTGATCCCAGGATCGAGTCCCGCATCAGGCACCCTGTATGGAGCCTGCTTCTCCCTCTGCCTGTGTCGCTGCCTCTCTCTCTCTCTCTTTCTCTGAGTGTGTCTCTCGTGAATAAATAAATAAAATCTTTAAAAAATAAATTTAGAAAGAAAAGTGAGGTAAAGACTGTAGAGTATGGTAACAGAGCAGAGCAACATGCTACATGTTAGGAAACATGAAACCCAGAAACCCAGCTGCCTCCCATCTAGCCAAGCAGTGTTTGGCATGTGACTTTCCAAAGCAAAACCCTCAAACATTATCTTGAAGGTCCCTTTTAGCTCTAATATTCCGTAAGTCCACGACAATAACTGAAATATCCTGAATTAAGAAGACAAAAACTTTAAGAATAAATGCCAATTGCTCTACTTTATGGTTCAATAAAACATTTTCTCTCCTGTTTCTGAATATTAATAGTAGCAATTTTCTAAAATTTACCAGAACTCCAGGGAAAGGATTGCACTTTCTTATATCAGGTTGTATTTTTCACTTTCTTCTCTTACAAGATTATTTAACATGCCTTGCAAAAGAAGCCCTTCGTAAACATTTGAATATTATGTGAGAGGTTAGTCCTCATGTAAGCGGTAACAGGAGCCCACTGGGTGATTTCAGAAAGGTGGAAACTGAAAGGTCTGAGAAGGGGCAGTGCTGTTGGTCAATCAACAGCATCCCCACCAGATTATTACTGGTGCAACTTATCCAAAGTCAAAGCTCCCTATTAAATACAGACAAGAAGAAATGCATTATACCATATTTTATAAATACAGTATTTTACCCACTTTGAAGCTAGCATGTAATGTTCCTGCATAATGTGTCCCAGAGATACATTTGTGAAGGCTTCTGAGTTCATATTTTTAAATTCCTGCATCACACAGATGATCATTTAGCATGGATGCCACAATCACACTATTTCATTTGTCACCAAATAAAAAACGATTTTATTTCCCTCCATGTCAATAACTAATACTTTATCATAGGCTACTGAAATGGAAAGTAAAAGATAACATGGGGATACAATGATGATGATGATAATGCAAACTCTTCCAACATAAGAATAAATTATAGCAGTGAATTGAGGAACAAAGGGGGGGAAAAATGAACAAACGATTACTGCCTTTTCTAATTAAAGCAGACACGGTTCCATAGCTACACAAAATGCTTTCTAAAAGAATTTTAGAAAAATGTAAGTTGAGATTTGTACTTTCTATAGAAAGTACATATTAAATATAAGAGGTATTACTGAAATGATTAATAGTAGTGTGGGACCCTCAGCAAAATAATATTCATTTGGTATTTAAAGACTAGAAAGCTATATAACTTTGTTAAGCTTCACTGAACAGACAGGGTATGAAAACAAGCCAATTTTTATCAAAACACATTTTAAGACAAGTTCTGTTCAGAAGTACACTCCAAAAGGTAGGCCTGAAGAGTCCTGGGTTAATAAAGTTTTTTGCTGCATTTTCAAAGCAAAGCCCAACTAAAATGTTTCCAAATGTGCTAATTACCACTGATGTAGTAATGCTACTACTTGTACTATTAGTATATCTGCAATGATCAGCAACAATAATCTTTAACACTTAATGATCTCCTACTATGGACTAGACAGGATGAAATGTATTTAACATACAAGACTTCATTTAGCCCTGCCAATGTAATGCAGCTAGTAATATGATCTTCCTCATATTACAAGGGGAAAACTGAAGACCAAGTTAACTTGCCCATCCTCATAAAAGTAATAAATGACAGTGCCAAGATTTAAACACAACCAGCTAGAATCCAAAACTTAGCCTTCTAGCTAGCACACACCTATAGAAAGGGCACAGGGGCTATAATCTAGCCCAACCACAAATCCATTATCATTTTCATCATTGCCTTGCTTCATATCTAAGAGCCACCAGGCAAAATCTGTAGGTGGCAAGAAAAGGGTCATTTCAGCCTTCCTAAAATTTAATTCAGACAATCCAATAAGGACCACTTACATGCATATTTAAAGTACAATATAAAACCAAACTCAATACCAGTAGATTACTAACATGATGAAACTAACTTCTCCTAATACAGCTGGACCTTAGGTCTGATCACAAACACTTACATAAAGCAAAAATCAAAAACCTTCTTTCTGTTCTTTCCTTTCCTTACTGAATATTTCTGCAAACTATTTTAAAACAAATTTTACAAGTTTAAAATACTTGCTATAGAAATACCATAAGTTCTTTATCATGTTTCAAATAATTGCATTTCAAAAACAAGATCTCCTTCGTACCTAAAATATAAATTCCTTGAGGACAAAATTTTTGTTTGTTTTTCTACTGCCATATCCTCAATAACTAAAATAGTGCCTGGCATTTAGCAGACTCTAAAACAATGTGTCAGTTGAGTTATTAAATGAAAACACAAAGATTTTTAAGTGAATACTGTTTACTATCCTCAAATTTTTTCAAAAAGTGCTCTCATAGTATCACAGAAATTCAAAATTGGAATAAAGCAATGAAAGGGGACAATCTGTTCATAAAAATACATATGCCAAAAAGTACCTATATATGGAATCTACAGATCTTAGAGTGAGAACGCAAATACTTTCCTAACATAGACCACTACGCTGATGCAAGAGCAAGCTATGCTAGTACTGGTGGACATCTAATCTGGGTAGTTGGACATGTCATGTTCTAGTTCAGGTGAGAAAAATATTTCAGAATATGTATTTCCCTAAATCTCACCATTCTTTAGACTTGAAAATAACTAATCATTACCTTTTAAAAAATGCTCAAATTTTAGCTACTTTACTCTTTGAGAAGGTAAGCAAAATGATAGCACATACAATAAAATTCAGAGAAAAATCTTTTTCACTTAATTCTCTTCACAATAAACTAAGGTCATGTAAATCAATCAATGGGCTAGGTGAAACTGGTTTAAAAAAAAAACAAACCTAGAAAATACACTGCTTTCTTCTAAAGAATTGTAGGAACTTTGGGGAGTTGCAAAAGTTACACTTCAAATCTAAAGTTCCACAAACACAACACATTTACATATACTTTGTTTCATCTTTGTCATTTCTTGTTTCTACTTGGCTTAAGAAGTCGTAAAACTTAAAATGCATCACTAAAAAAAAAGAAAGCACAGGGTAAACTTAAATGATCTCTTTGCAAAATAATGGCTGCTTAATTTTAAGATTCTTTATATTAGAATCCTGTTCATTGTTTTATTCCAAACAATAAACTTAGCTGGTTTCATCTGAAGGTAACATTTATCTGTCAGCAGGAAAAGAATGAATATTTCAAGTTCTATTATGTTCGACTATTCTCTCACCAATTATTTCTCACACTAAATTTAAATGTTTTATTTCAAAGAAATTTTATCAAGAATAAACTTACAAAAAGTTCTTTTGTTCGTGTTCTATGCCATGGAAATAAAAGGCAAAATAAACTGTGAGTTACTACTAATTGCCACCTTTTATGTGCTGGTTTTAAGACGTGGAGTTATATTTATTTCTATTATTTAGCATAGAAGAAAATGTTCTGGTAAATAAAGGACAAGAAATAATAATAACTTGAGCCCACATGTAAACTACACTGTGGTTATCATCACTGAACACATCAAACTGGTCTGAAACTCCTTGGGAAACCAGTCAAAAAGCTAGCTGTCATTTAGAATGCCAGGTTGGAAAAAAAAACTATCTTAAGGCATCATTCAGAGTTCTCTTCTGGACCAACAGGATTCACTTCTATTAATACAGGACTTAGAAAATATAGCAGATTATGAAGTTATTTTGAAACTTAACCTGTATTCTCAGATGTTAGCAATGTATAAGAGAAAGCAGCGTGAAAATACCACCTCCACTGGGACGCCTGGGAGGCTCAGTGGTTGAGCATCTGCCTTCAGCTCAAGGTGTGATCCCCAGGTCCTGGGATCAAGTCCCACTTCAGGCTACAAGGAGCCTGCTTCTCCCTCTGTCTACATCTCTGCCTCTGTGTGTGTGTCTCTCTCATGAATAAATAAATAAATTCTTAAAAAAAAAAAAAAACCACCTCCAAGACTTGGATTCTCCTCCCCCCTCCACCAGCTACTGCATCTATTCCCTGGGACCCTGCTGCTTCATCTATTTAACAAATTCTGTAATATTATCTGCCCAAAATGAAGATAAGACTAGACAAATATTTTCTTGAATTCTGATCCATTATACTTAGGAGTATGCTCTTGGAAGCCAACCTCTGTGACAGATGCTACTGTGCACAGCTGTGTAACCTTGATTGAGTTATTTAAATTGCCTGTGCCGGGATCTCTGGGTGGCGCAGCGGTTTGGCGCCTGCCTTTGGCCCAGGGCGCAATCCTGGAGACCCGGGATCGAGTCCCACGTCGGGCTCCCGGTGCATGGAGCCTGCTTCTCCCTCTGCCTGTGTCTCTGCCTCTGTGTGTGTGTGTGTGTGTGTGTGTGACTATCATAAATAAATAAAAATTAAAAAATAAATAAATAAATTGCCTGTGCCTTAGTTTCCCCATTAGTGACACAGAAAGAACAACAGTATTAACTTCATTTGGATTTGGGGAGAATCAAGGTAGTACACCTAAAGACTTTAGAGTAGTACCTGATATATAATAAATGTTCAAACATCATAAAAAGCATCATTATTCCTAACATCAGCAGAAGGTTTTCATGCAGAGTAAAATATAAGATATATGTAACTGGGTGACATTTCAAGATCTATTTTATGATAAATAGTAACATAATATAAATAATATCAATGATTATATTTACAAATACCTAACAACTGCAATAAACTCTGCTGACACCATCCTGAATACATGGCACCTGGCCAACATAACAAGCAGTAATAAGAAGTGATGAACTGATTTATGACAGAGAAATAAGCAACAGTATCCACAAGGCATCATCTCTCTCCCAAACCCTTAAAACAAAGTTTGAAAATAAATATTTTACCATAACCAAAGGATGATTCAATTATTTCTGAGCACAAGTTAGCGAAATCATTAAAGTTTAAGGGAAAGCCACAAACTTCAAAGGAAATTCTCTCAGAAAAGTTAAGTAAGAAAGGTTACTCTTCACCAAGGTGTTTGCTGTCAACAAAACAAGGGGCAACAGAGGACTACAGAGGTCAGTTGACCTTACACTACCACATCACCTGTCCCTTGCTTGGACAGAGGACCCTCATTCTGAAGAAGAGGCACTCAAGGTCTCAGAACAATGAAGAAGACTTATGTTTGCTACAGGCAAAGTTACTGAGAGGGGAAGGGGGAGGAAAGGTATCCTCAAACCCAACCTCAATGGCATATATTTTAATAAGAATAAGCTAAAATAGACATTTTTTAAAATCCCCAAAATATTTATGTAGTAATTTTTATATTCAGCATGAGGTATTACACACAATATTTATAAATGTTTCTATTTGTATTAATTTTTGTGATGATTTTCATATTTATAGTATTGTCTATGGAAAATACGGGTGAATTAAAACTGGTGAATTTTAACTTTCATTTATAGTATAAACTCACCTACAGCTTCAGAGTAGCCATGTGTACTTATGTGTTCAGTAAGGAAGAACACATATTCAATGTGAAGATACTGAAAGATGTGAGGTTCACGAGCCAACTAAACACTGATGAGGAAGGACCACTTCATATGGGAGAAGCTCAAAACTACAGTGCCAACCACCGTGAAGGAAGTAACGTAAGAGAAATCAAGTCAATTTTACTCCCTGTTCTGTTACTTAGACTGAATAGCAGCAAAACCCTTATTTCATATTACTTAAAGATAACAAGACCCTGACCAATCTCCTTTAGTCTATTAATTAAAGCAGCAAAACCTTCCAGGACAAAGATAAAAGTATATGACAACTGGATTTACCAACTATAAAGCTAATGAAATGTATCAAAATGTTTATGAATGTTTTATCAATGTACATTACAAGCCCTGACCCTACATAAGGTTGTAATGCTAAAGAGTTTAAATCAGAGGTTTAGAGAAGAAAAGAATAATTTATTTTTTTAAAGATTTTATCTATTTATTCATGAAAGATACACACAGAGAGAGGGAGAGACACAGGCAGAGGGAGAAGCAGGCTCCATGGAGGGAGCCCAACATGGGACTTGATCCCGGGTCTCCAAGATCACGCCCTGGGCTGAAGGCAGCGCTAAATCGCTGAGCCACCCAGGCTGCCCAAAAAAGAATAATTTTTTTAATCTTCCTTTTACTCATATAGCTAAAGAAAACAGCAAAACAATGCCTGTGCAGATCTCAAGATACAGGAAGTGTGATCAAGACCCCGCAAATTCGTGCCTCTAAGAACTACACTGAATGGGCATTACTTTGGGGCTTTTTTTTTAAAGATTTATTTATTTGACAGAGAGGGAGAGCACAAGCAGGAGTAGCAGAAGGAGAGGAAGAACGGACTCCCTATTGAGCAGGGAGCACAATGCGGGGCTTGATCCCAGGACCTCAAGATCAAGCCAAAGGAAGCTGCCTAACCGACTGAACCTCCTAGGTGCCCCCCCTGCAAGGATATTTCACACATACCACTTCCTATGTGTGAGCCTAAATACAAAGCTCTAAGCAATTATATTCACACATATATAAATTCAGGAATCTTGAGAAACAGGTATCATGTTTCTCATTTTATAGGAGAGAAAACAGTGCCATAGAAATGTTTACTAACATGCAAAGTCACACAACTAAAAAGCTGCAGCTGAGATTTAACCCAGACAGCCTGGTTCCAGAGCCTGACTTACTAAGTGAATAAACAAATAATCAGTACAGGAATAAACAAATGATCAGGAACAGATCCACTGATATTCTCTTCATTCTAGTATCAGAGCTCTCAAAAACAACTAACAAACTTTAAGAACTGAAAAGATAAGATTTAATTAAGATATAAAACTTAGTCTGAACACATGAGAAATTATTCATCAGGGAAATGCAAATCAAAACCACAATGAGATATCACCTTATACCTGTCACAATGGCTAGAATAAAAAAGACAAGGAATAACAAACAAGTGTTGGCAAGGATGTGGAGAAAAAAGACCACCATGCACTGCTGGTAGGAATGTAAATTGATGTAGTTAATATGGAAAACAATATGGAGATTCCTCAAAAACCATCTGATCCAGTAATTCCATTACTGGGTATTTACACAAAGAAAATGAAAATACTAATTTGAAAAGATACATGCACCTCTATATTTACTGCAGCATTATTTACAATAGCCATGATGTGGAAGCAACCCCATTTCCATCAATGGATGAATGGATAAAGATGATGCCTAGTACACTTATACAACGGAGTATTAGTCATTAAAAAAAAAAAAAAAAAAAGCTGAGATCTTGCCATTTGTGACAACATGGATGGACTTAGAGGGTATTATGCTAAGTGAAGTAAGCTGGACAGAGAAAGACAGATACCATATGATTTCATTTATATGCGGAATCTAAAAAACAAACAACTAAAGAAACAAAAGGCAGAAACAGACCCATAAACACAGAGAACTGATGGTTACACCAGAGGGCAGATAGGTGGGGGATGAGCAAAATGGGTGAAGGGTAGTGAGACAGAAGCTTCCAGTTTCAGAATGAATAAGTCCTAAGAATAAAGGCACAGCATAAGGAATATTGTCAACTGTACTATAATAGCATTGGATGATGACAAATGATAATAACCATTGTGGTGAGCATAGCATAAGGTATAGACTTGTCAAAAAACTATGTTGTGAAACTAATTTGATGCTGAAACCAATCTGAAGTTAATGTAACACTGTGTGTCAACTGTATTTCAACTTAAAAAAAGAAAAAAATTTAATCTGAACAATAAATAAAAAATATGAGCCAACTAAGACTACATAGCTAAGACTGTGATACTCTTGCAACATTTACCTCACCACTGGTGTGATTATTTGTACACAAATGATTCAGATGAGGGCACTTTATACCCTAAGTACCTAAGAATATCGGCAAAATGATTCAAGGAAGTAATTACTCAGCAAGCACCTTTTAAAAAGGAAGCATACATTGTGTTATTCTAACTCTTAAACTTGTCAAAAAAAAAAATATATATATACACTTCAGAAACCAAGTTATATAGTGGCAATAGGAAAAAATGTGGATTGATATTTTTAAAAATAATTTTTAAAAATCATTAATTATAATTAAAAAACTATAAATTCAGCACTTTATATATATAATATATATAAATATATATAATATTCCTCACCTAAATGGATAGAAAAATAGTCTAATTCATGGCATGCATATTTACAACGTTGTCTTTAATTGGAACAATCAGTGTAGTGATCTTTAGAGGGAAAAACAATTGAAACCTTCTGTAATGTTCCCAAATAAAGATTACCTGACTTTTGTCCCCACTACTAAGCTTTTAATGTATTCCTGTTACTGCTGTCACTGCACAGAATTATCAGCAGTCCCCAACTTAGAATGGTTCAATATACAATGTTTTACTTTATGATGGTGTGAAAGGAATATGCATTCAGTAGAAACTACTTTGAATTTTGAAGTTTGCTCTTTTCCTGGGCTAGTGTTATGTGGTATGATACTCTCTCACGATGTTGGATAGCAGCAGTGCACCACAGTTTCCAGTCAGCCATGCAACGGACTACTGAGGATAAACACCCAATTTACTTAAAACCCTTCTGTAATCATATAACCATTCTGTTTTTCACTTTCAGTACTTCAGTAATTCAATAAATTACATAAGATGCTCACCACTTTATTATAAATAGGCTTTGTGTTAGATGATTTTCCCAAACTGTAGTCTAGCATTATGAACGTGTTTAAGGTAGGCTAAGCTAAGCTATGATATTCAGTAAGTTAGGTTTATTAAATGCATTTTCAACAACGGGTTTATCAGGATATAACCCCATCATAGGTCACATAAGATATGTACATTTATTTGTGTCTTGCTCCTTTACTGAACTGTAAGCTCCTTCAAGGTTTTAGTCATTTTTATATCCTTAATACAATACCTGGCATTCATTTAAACCTCACTAAATACGTTTTAAGATTTTATTTATTTATTCATGAGAGAGAGAGAGGCAGAGACTCAGGCAGAGGGAGAAGCAGGCTCCATGCAGGGAGCCCGACGTGGGTCTCCAAGATCACACCCTGAGCTGTAGGCAGCACTAAACCTCGCTAAATAAATAATTAATGATAGATAAATGGATAGGTAGATGGATAAACCACAGGGTATTTACAGTTCAAGATCAATATGCTTGCTTGCTCTGTTGCTACAGATTTAAACAATATACTCTAGGGTTTGTTCAAATTTTTCTGATTTAAAATTTCTGAAATGGATTGTACAACCTCCTATAGTATACCCATGCCATCAGCAACACTGCAGGTACTGTATACTGCAAGTGGCTCTGCGCTGTATATGAGCATGTATAAGCACAAAGAGATGTGAAAAGTCCTAAGCCTTAAATAAACAAAGCAGGACAAAAGGGGGTTTGCCCTAAGATATTGCTGTACAAGTCTGTTTAGAGCCTTTCCATCATGAATTCTTTGGATCTAGTCCAAATTAACTGCAGACTAACATACAATCATAACTAAAGAAACAAAAATCCCAGAAATGTAGACAGAGAGGCTCTGATGTCAGTTCCACAGGCTGTGGTTGGGAAGACAATGTTCTAAACATCTGTGGCACAAGTAATTCTAACACATTTCTACTGTTGATAAAGTTCAAAGTTAAATTAGAGATTGTAGGAAGAGAAAGAAAGAAAAATATTAGAGAATTGAAGAAAATGGGTCTAATATGTTTTAGTACGGATTCTTACTACACTGTAAACACTCATTCACAAAATCAGAAACAAGTTTTTACATCCTTAATATAAAAGGAAGTACTCAGGAAGAGGTGAGCGAGTTGACCCTGAAATAAAAATAGGTTCCAGATTATTCACAAACTAGACACAATATCAAATAAACAGCCCTATACCTGCATTACTAGAACACTTTCTGTAATTTTCAGATTAAGGAAACCCATTATGGATTAATTTAACCCATTATAAATTAAGAAATCTATTCAGATAAACTTCACAGAGAAGCTAACCTAATAGTACACACACACACACAATGTGATTACATAATGCATTATGACAAAGGACCAGGTACATTCCATAACAACAGAGATAGGAACTCATCTGGTGAGATGAACAAACCTACATGCCTGGCATCCAATAAAAAAAAAAAAAAATATTTGCACATCCACGTTCACAGGGACACTACTGACAATAGCCAAAGATGGAAACAAGTCAAATTTCCATCAAGAGATAGAAAATAAAACATGGTATGAACACACACACATACATACATATGTAGTGCATATGGTATATATATGTGGTGTATACATATATGACATATATATTTACACACACATACAATGTAATATTATTCAACCTTAAAAACGAAACCCTTACATATGCTACAACATGAATGAACATTGAGACATTATGCTAAATGAAATAAGCCAGACACACACACACACACACACACACACACAGAGACATATATAGTATAATTCCACTTTTCTGAGTTGTCAAATTTGTAAAAACAGAAAGCAGAAAGTCACCAGGAGCTAGTGGGACTAGAAAATAGGGGGTTATTATTTGATGAGTATAGTGTCAGTTTGGGAAGATAAAAAATGTTCTGAGATGCATGGTGGGAATGGCTATACCACAATGAATATACTTGGTGTCACTAAACTATATACCTAAAAGTGGTTAAAATGATAAAAATTATGTATGCTTTCCAACAATAAAAAAGAAGAAAAAAAAAATACCAGGTATGTAAAAAAGCAGGAAATTAAGGCCTATAACTAGGAGAATTACCAATTTCTTAAACAAGACCAAGAAACACCAATAACATGATATGGAGATAGAAAAAACTTTTTAAGTCCAAATCTAACTCCTAGGAATGAAAACTCAGCAGCTCAGATGAAAACACTTTTCATTAAGAGCATTAAGATGGCATTAAGAGCAGAAACCACAGAAGCAAGTAGTCAACTTGCAAAGTAATAGAAACAATCCAAAATGAAAAGCAGAAAAAGACTGGGAAAAAAAATGAATTGTAAGACAAGAGCAAGTGGCTAGCACACATATAAGTAGTAGCCCAAAAAGACTGTATTAAGGAGGAGAGATGAGAGAAGAAAAAAATATTAGAAGAAATAATACGCATGAATTTACTAAATTTGGTGTAGATCCAAAGAAGTCAATAAGCAGCAATGAGAACAAACACGAAGAAAACCACATCAAGGCACATGATAGTCCAAGAGCTCAAAACTAGTTATAAAGAAAAATTTTAAAACAACCAAAGAAAGTTAAGACACATGATGTAGACAAACAGTGAGAATGAAACCAGCCTCATGGAGGACAATGGAAGACGTCAGAGGTGCACAACCTCTAAAGGACTAAAAGGATAAAAGTGACAGCCTAGAATCATGTACTCAGCAAAAGTATTTTTCAAAACAAAGGCTGCCCCAACAAAGGCAAAATAAAGACTTCTTTGGGCAAACAAAAGCAGAGAATGTGTTGCCAGAAGACTAGCCCTAAAAGAGGTGCCAAAGAAAGCCTTCCAGACAGAACAAAATTGGTATTAGATAGAAATCTGGACCTACAAAAGGCAATGAACAGCAGTGGAAACAGTAAATACATGTGCAAATATAAAGTGTATTTTTAATTTTTAAAGAAGTTACTGATTAAAGCAAAAAAAGACAAAAAATGTATTGTGGAGTTCATAACATACGTAAAAGTCGAATATAGGTCAACAATCATTCAAAAGCCAGCAGAGAGAAAAATGGAAAAATACTGGGGAAAGGTTCTTACATTATACATGAAGTTTTGCTGTGTTATTTGAAGGTAGACCACCATAAGCTAAAGATACATGCTGTAAACACTACAGCAACCACACACACACATACACACATATACAGTTAATAATTCAATAAAGGAGATTAAGTGGAATTATAAAAACAGCCAACTCAAAAGAGGCAGGAAAAGAGAAAAAGGCAAATAATAAATAAATAGAACAAATGATAAATAACCAAAATGTCAGTTTTGAACTAAGCCATACTGAACTATGCATTATATGTATATAGCCAGAGCATGACAATTAAAAGGCAGAGATTGCCAGATTAAACAGCAAGATTCCATTACAGCTGATCCTTGAATAAAACCAGTTTGAACTATGTGGGTCCACTTATACACAGATTTTTCCGATAAATACAGTACTATAACTGTTTTCTCTTCCTTACAATTTTTTAATAAAATTTTCTTTTCCCTAGCTTACTTTATTGTAAGAATATAGTATATAATACATACAACATACATGTTAATTGATCATGCTATTGGTAACTTCTGGTCAACAGTAAGCTAGCTATTAGTAGTTAAACTCTGGAGAAATCAAAACTCACACATGGATTTCTGACTGCACAGTAAGTCAGTGCCCCTAACACCCACCTTGTTCAAGGATCAACAATCTTATATTGTTATATAAGACAATCTTATATTGTCTATAAGAAACACACTTTAAATATTAAAAAAAAATCAATGTACATGCAGCATTAGAAAAGTATCCAATTTGAAGAAATCTGATCTCTGTTGAGATAGCTATCTATGCTTTTCCAGAGTTTAATGTAAAAAAGTCCTCACAAGCCATTCCGTTTCTTTCACAGACAAAACTAAGTTTTGGCATCAGAAGTCAGGATAGTGCTTCTCTTAGATGAGGTGACTACAAGAGGGTAATAGGAGAGGGTATAAGGGATACTCACAATGTCGTTCTTCAACTTGTTCACAAATGCACCAAACTGTACATCAATTGTACAAATATACCAACTGTATAAATTACACATTTACAGTTTGTTCATGTTCCTGTATATATAATTCAATACAAAGTGAAACTAAAAACTTTAAAATTGCATTCAAACTAAAGGTTCACTAGGCAGCCACTTCATTAAGAATTTGGAACCTCAGGTACCTGATATCAAGAAAGGGATGCTGTCCCAGATGGGCAAATCACGGCATCAGTATCTGCAGGGAAGGATATTCCCTACTACATTTACATTTTGTTTACTCATCAGTCTTTCGCAAGCCTACTTAATGCACTTGAAACTACAAGATATCTGTAACATGACATGCTTATCCACATGTACCAAAAAAACTGGTACTGCTGCTGCCATAGCCATACCCTCTGCTACCTTAACCACTGCTGTACACTGAACGCCAGTGATATGCTAGAAACAGTAACAGAGGACACTGATCGCTCTTACATTACTCAATCATCACAATACCTCTGCAATGTCCCCGTCCCACACTTGAAGAAATTGAAATTTAGAAGCTAAGGGACTTCTCAAAGGTAACACAGCTATCAAAGTATCAGGGCCAAGACACACACTCAGATTTTGACAAAAAGCCTTTGATCTTCCCAGAGTACTACCATACTACCACTTCTACATCAAATATGTCAGTACCATGTCATGTGATCCCAACATTTACATATGTCATAGAGGTTTTTTTCTACAGTTATTACATATAGTATCTAAACCTTTAGGATTAAAAATTGGGTCAACAAAGAGGTCAAAACATTTTTTAAAGTAGTGTATGTATGTACTTTGTGTATGAAATATGAATTTGATTCTTAATAGAATTTTTCTTATTACAAATACAATATTTAAACAGGCTTGGCTATATCAGAAATTGGGAAAGTGTCTCTCAGGGTTATTTATATGTTAATTAAATATAGTGTGATAAAGAGATTCACTGCTGTTACAGACAAGTATTTACATATTAATGAAATCTTGACTGGAAAAGACATTTTGTGATCAAGAAGAATTATAGGGACTATTTCCCTAAGGTAATTCAACCATTCAGAAGATGTTATAATCTACTTAAGGATCACATGTTCAGAATTATTGGGCAGGGTACTTAAAGTTTGGAGGAAAATGAATACTGAAAGAAAAATCTCATCTCTATGAAAAGAATATAATTTGGTACCAGGAAGTAATGCTGAATCTAGTAACAGATTTTTAGGAGAGTACATTAGTTTTTTAAAAAGTACTCTCTCAAAGAGGTCTTAATTTCAAATAAAATTATAAACTTTGAACTGCATTAAGCCACATTAAAAACATTTGACAATGTTACACATACACTAAAACGATCATGCAATTAAAGTTATTTTCAAAATGATTCCCTATTTCAGCATATATTTCTACTAATGCCTCTCAAATTTTTTTCCTGAAAGCAGGATAACAATCCCTTTTCTGTTTTGCCCATCAACACGCTGTGAGAAATTTATGTAAAACATAAAATTGATTTGTAAATAAAAAAGAGGAAATCAACAAATCAGCACACCTTCATTTCCTTAGTACTTCTCAGAGTATCAAATACAAAATATCAGTATCATCATACTTTGCAAAGCCCATAAAAATTACTCTGAAATATTCATTTCCACCTTCTTAATCAAAGAAATTGCCCTAAATCCATCTTGTTGCTTTACATAAATAGAAAGACAAGAACTAATTGAGTCAAGATCTAACGTGCCCACAGTGCCAGAAGACAATTAAACCAATTATCCCACTGCCAGCCCCAGACCCTGCTCCCAGACAGTTGAGGTGATTAGCTTTTCCTTTCTGATCCAAACATCAGGTTATTCTTGGATTCAGGAACTGCCAATATATCCCGTTTTGTAAAGTACTCTCTATACTCCTCTCACCACAGAAGGCCAAATACTTATTCCAAGCCTAAAATACAAACCAATTTATTGTTCTTTGTTCACAGCAATTCAGAAATAAACTGCACATATGGGAATTGAATTTTGATTAGGTAACTAATCAACTTTTCAATTTTAAAGGGAAAAGAAACATTTTCATTTTTCTCTTGAGAATCAAACAAGTAAATGCAATGCTCCAATTTTTCCCATAATTATTTTATCTTCCAGGCTACAGTTTAGGTGATATTTCCATTACAACAACAAAATTACAGTGGGGATGACCAACAGAATGACCAACGGAAACTGCTTTTTAACAGTTTCAGTGAAGGAAAAAAGAAATCTTTATGAACAGAAGTAGGCTACATAAAAACATAAGGAAAAAGAAATTCCTGATTGTTTATTCAAATTCTGTGCATTAATTCACTTCAATTAACAGGGCTGCCTGGTGGCTCAGATGGTTAAGCGTCTGCCCTGGGCTCAGATCATGATCTCCAGGTCCTGGGATCTAGTCCCACACTGGGCTCCCTAATCAGCACGAATCAGTTTTTCTCCCTCTCCCCTTGCTTGTGCTCTGTGCCTCTCTCTCACTCTCTCTCTCTCTCTCTCAAATGAATAAATTTTTTTAAAAATTCATTCCAACTAACGAATTCACCGAGAACATCTTTTGTACAGGTGAAGACTGAGTGAGTAAAACAACTTCAGGTTAAATATTCAGACGACTATTTCCTCCTCAAACTTCTCAATATCAAAGTCACACTCAACTTTCAAGGTCTAGAGCAAACCTTACCTCTTCCAAGAAGGCTTTCCTGATTTACCTCCTTTGTAACAGACAGTAATCTCTCCTATCTCAAACCTATCTAAACTCATCCTATAACATGTATTTTAATTACATGATAGTTACATCTATACCTAACCAGCCTGATCTTACCTGCTAGATTCTAATTTATCTATGGACAGGGACCACACGTTTGACTGACGTCACACAATTTCGAATGACTCCTTCATCTTCTTTAAACTGTTCTTTCAATGAAAACGAAATAAGATAAAGCAATTTAGAAATGCTTTAATTTTTAAATCAGTTTCATAGGTACTCATGATTTGTTATAAATTTCACTTAAAAAGATTAAAATTCAAAACTCAGTATCTGATTCGAAAGAAATATTAATATGCTTCTTATGGGAGAGAAACTTCCAGAGTATCCTTAAAACTATGAAACTAAGCCACCATTAATTAATTCTGGTACAGTCTTCTGTCGCCCTTCAAGGAAAACAAATAAAAATTTACAGCTCCCAATTGAAAGCTGCCTAGTGTTTCCACTGAGACTTCATTGAAAAAGATAGTTCAAATTATTTAATTATTTCATTTCTGAAAAAAAAAATCACCAACTAATGCAGAATATGAAAGCATCAACAATCTGAAACGGCAAGTGTAGTAACAATCTACCTCTCCATTGTGAAGAATGGAAACAATGTCATCTGGTTATAAAATCAATTTGACCTAAATCAAATTTGTCCTATTGGAAATTTTAATAAAATGCCTATTTATGTTTTGCTATTTTAGCACATAAATCTTATGTTTGGCTCTATGCTTGGCTACTCAAACCCAAGAGTTAGAGACTAAACATTCCCTTCTGTCTGTATCCTCTCTTTATCACAAAAAGATGAAAAGGTTTGCCATAGGAAATTAGGCAATAACAGTAACCTTGCATCTCAAACTAGAATTCATCTTCATCCTTTACTTCATTTGGGCAGTACTTCCACAGCACAAATAGAAACATGACCCACGGATGGCAAGCCAATCTAAATTTTATTTAATCATAACTTTAATTTCACTAAAAGTATTTGATGCCTTGAGGATATTATGCTAAGTGAAATAAAAGAGCCAAAGAAAGACAAATATCTCATGATTCCACTTACATGAGCCACCTAGAGTAGAAAACATCATCCAGACACAAAGCAGAATGATGCTGGTCAGAGACTGGGTTGAATGGAAAATGGAAACTTGTTTAGTGGGCACAGAGTTTTAGTTTCACAAGACAAAAAGTTCTAGAAACTGGTTGAACAAGGTGAATGTGTTTACTACTGAACTGTATGCTGAAAAATGGTTAAAATGGTAAAATTGATACTATGCATTTACAATCAAAAATGTTTCTAAAAAAAATTAAAAACTGTGGAAGGAGCCTCGGTGTCCATCGAAAGATGAATGGATAAAGAAGATGTGGTTTATGTATACAATGGAATATTACTCAGCCATTAGAAATGACAAATACCCACCATTTGCTTCAACGTGGATGGAACTGGAGGGTATTATGCTGAGTGAAATAAGTCAATCGGAGAAGGACAAACATTATATGGTTTCATTCATTTGGGGAATATAAATAATAGTGAAAGGGAATAGAAGGGAAGGGAGAAGAAATGGGTAGGAAATATCAGAAAGGGAGACAGAACATGAAGACTCCTAACTGTGGGAAACAAACTAGGGGTGGTGGAAGGGGAGGAGGGCAGGGGGTGGGATGACTGGGTGATGGGCACTGAGAGGGGCACTTGACGGGATGAGCACTGGGTGTTATTCTGTATGCTGGCAAATTGAACACCAATAAAAAATAAATTTATTATTAAAAAAATAAATAAAATAAAAGTTTATAATGGCCAAATGATCTTAATGGTCCCTAAATTTAACAAAGCTAAAAATACGCAAAACCAAAAACATGATTTACAAATGCACAAAAGATATATTCATTCTGAATCGAACTATTGAAGAACCCAATTAGGCTATCATCTTGCTGCATTATCAAGTGGGGCAGAGAACAGCACAAAGGGATTAGGTCCTAGGAAAAGTAGGAACGCTTCTGGGTTAGCAAGGGAATAAAATGAGAGGGACAAACTTGCAGTTAAGTAAATAAGCCTGGCACAAAGAGGTCCTGGGTCTCTTGAGGAGGAGAAATGCTTTGCCAGTTGAGCTGTCATACAACTTTTACTGTACTGTTTTGTAATGTTGTTCTAAATGAACGCAGGTGAAAGTGCTTTCTATTTCTATGCTCTAGGAAAAAAAAAAAAGCAGTTTCTAAGTAGTCAGGTATGTGCTGACATAAGATTAGGCTGACATTCTACACAATCTAAACAAAAATGACTTAATGTCTTTTACCCAGCCTCTTCTGATTTTTAGCATTAATGGGATGTCACATTAATTGCCATGGAGCTGAAGGCAGAGAATGATTATAAGTCAACAAATAATTCTTATAATCACAAATTCAGAAAAGAAAACAGAAAGGTCTGTAACACATTTTTATGGTTCACACAAGAACAACCCATCTGCACATTTACAGAATGCTTTTCAGTCAAACTTTCAATCACCAAATAATCTAACTAAACTCAGGTATTTACAAGCAAACAAACTGCCAAGGTACTATAGTAACAGCTTGCCTACGATGATGACTATACAATGTTCTGGATATTCTACTTCCATCAATAGAATTTTACCACTTAGAACTATAAAATACTTTAAATATTGTAATATCTCAAATATACTAAATAATTCAGTCTTTCCTTATTGATTCTGGAAATGATCCAGGAATACAAATACAAGTATCAATTTTCATTATCTAGCAAATACATGCGTCAAATAATTTCCTGCCTGACAGATATATACAACAGAGTTCATTTCCATATATTAAAAATAAATGAAATCGAAATGCAATGTGGTATCCTGGATTGAATTTGGAAACAGAAAAGAGATATTAGTAGAAAAACTAATTATATCCAAATAAATCTGTCATTTAGTTAACAGTATTGTACAGTCAGTTCTGCTATCCTATTTAAAGATGCAAGTTTGTTCTAATGACACATAGGAGTGTAACACAAATTTCACATTTGCTGACTCCCAATTTCATCCACAAGAAACACCAGGTGCACACAGAACACTGAACCCAGTTATGTCGGGTTACGGGTGCAGGGACACCCAAACATCTACCAGTGAACTCAGTTTCCAGAGTGAGTTAGGAAGCACCCTCATCCGCATCTGGTGGCACAACTTTCCACCAGATTTCTAACCACCCTGCTTCCTTCACTTCCCAATAATGCAGGAACGCAACTCTTCGGATACCCATTTCCACATGAGAAGTTGTGCTAAGTTTTTTCTTAGGTAAGTGCCATCTTTTAGTATTTGCATGTCTGTTACCCAAGTAACACATGTAAAAATATATTAGGACTTTAATTTAGTTTCCTAACTTTGTTTCTCTAAACGTTTTTGAGTGCTGGACCATTAATCCCATTTTTTACATAAGCCCTGTGTTTTCACTGCATGATTCTGCATAGTCAGTGATTTTTAGGAATGTATATGTCATGTTATAGCAGAACTGACTATTCCAGTGCCAATTTCTTATTTTTGATAAATGTGCTATGATTATATGGGAAGAAAGAAGTGAAGGATATATAGGCATTCCCCATATTCTCCATTCAACTATTACATAATTATAAGATTATTTCAATAAGAAGTTTAAAACAGTAAGCATATGATGTATATAAAGCCAAGACTCTCCTAGAGGATTCTGCATTAATACTTGCAAACACAGGGTAGCCCTGGTGGCTCAGTGGTTTAGTGCCGCCTTCAGCCTGGGGTGTGATCCTAGGGACCTGGGATCGAGTCCCACGTCGGGCCCCCTGCATGGAATGGAGCCTGCTTCTCCCTCTGCCTGTGTCTGTGCCTCTCTCTCTCTCTCTCTCTCTCTCTCTGTGTGTGTGTGTGTGGGTTTTCTCATAAATAAATAAAATCTTTAAAAAAAAATTGCAAACACATAAGTAGCATTTATCTGGCGCCAAGCACTGTTCTCGGTGTTTTATATACACAGACTCATTAAACATTCTCACAATGCTATGAGGTAGGTGTTACAATCATGTCATTTTACAGTTGAGAAGACTGAGGTACATTTAAGAAAAGCTATTTAAAAACACGAACTAAGTAAGTTGGCTCTAGAATCAAAGCTCTAACCCCTATGCTACTTCAACAGACAACTGTTCAAAATATAACTTTTAAAACTACGTTACTTCCATCATTCTAGAAAGATTCTACAATGGGAAAAGAGGCCTAAGATGAAAAAATTAAATAATCTTTCAAAAACATGCCATAAGTATCAAAAATTCTAAAAGAAAAAAAATCCCTTTATAGAAATCTCTATTAGCACAAACTGTGGAAGCTAATAAAGATAGAAATGCTACCTCTGTACTTCAACTAAACCAGGCAACTAGAACATAAAGTATATACATTTTATAGCAATGACATATTAAGGATAGCTAATAAAAAGATGAATCATCTGACAGAAAAATGTAATTTCAAAGTTTTACAAAACTGGGTTAAATTTCATCACTGTCAAACACACATGATAATTTAAGAATGACAATATAAAACATAAAACTAGCATATACCACAGAAGTTTCCCAGCAATCATAATCATCAAATTTGGCCCAAACAAAATCAGTTAGTCAAACTTTGGTTAAACGCAAAAGCAAAAGCTCAACACAGGATAAGTAAAAGGCTACTTTGTTAACATAACTTACCATTGCTTCCCATTACAGAGCTCAAACTCTGAAATGCAAAACCCTACCTATCCTCCCACATATATACTCTACACCAGTGAGCCAGACACAAGGTCCTTCCCTTATGGGGAAGAAATTTATTCATTCACTCAACAAGTATTTACTGAGTGCCTAAAACGTGCCAGGCAATCTTCTGTGGAAGGGCTAAGGAAGAGGAGAAAACACATCAAGTCCCTGTCCTACTGGAGCTGCTGTTTTAGCAGGGAAACAAGTAACAAGTAAGTAGAACACTACCATAGGGGTGATAAATGCTAGGAAGAAAATAAAACAAGGAAGGGGGATTTAAAGTTAGGGTAAAATCTTAAATAGGATGGCCAAGGGAGATCAGATAAAGTGGAGAAGACAAACAACCATAGGAGATGTTAGGTGTAAGTGCCATGAAGAAAAACCTGCTAAGGGCAAAAAACAGTGGGAAAGAGCAGAGGCTATAGAAAAAGAGTGGTCAGAGAAGGGTTTGTTGAAAAGACAGCCTCTGAGAGGGACTCAGAAGGAAGTAAGAGGCCTAGTCACATGAAGATCCAAGAGGAGGGTGCACCAGTCAGGGGCAAACATGGCATCCTCCAGGGACAAGAGGCTTGCACAGCAGGAGGGAGAAAAGGAGGGACACTGTGCTGCTATCCTAACAGCCAACTAAAGACTGTGCAGAGTTACACAGTCATTCTGCATTCGGGGAGCCATTTAGAGTTGAGTAACTTGTTTCAAATGTATTGAATAGATTACTAAAAATTTATTTCTTGCAAAATACAAGTGGAGGGGCTGAAGGGAAGATAAAGCAGGATGCAATGGGCTCAGCTGCTGAGCAGTATATACTCTGAGAAAAAAAGGCATGTGGACAGAATGCTCTGCTGTCCTTAGAGGCAGTAAATGAGGAAGAGGGAAGGGCAGGTTATTAGTTTTCAAACACTGCAACTGAGGAGGCTTTAAAAAAAAAAAGGCAGAAAGGCTGCAAATGTATTTAGTCTTTTCTTTTTTTTTTTTTTTTATTGGAGTGCGATTTGCCAACATATAGTGTAACACCCAGTGCTCATCCCTATTTAGTCTTTTCAACTCTTATTTCTTCTTCAGTTTGAAAGCATGATGCTGTAAAGCAGGACTTTCTCTTGATGCTTAAAACATATCTGAATAACTCCTGCTAAAGAGAAACTGTTTTACTCACCTCCCCCAGTGCCAGGCACACAGATGGTGCTCAGCAAACAAGTGCAGAAGAGCTCGCTTGGTCCAACAAAAGACACTAGGTGTTCATCTGACTTGAAAGTGATTGGAAGATAAATACCAAGTATTCAGAGAATACATTTCCTCAAAAAGGAAATGATTTCTATAAACAGATCTTATTGATTCACACATCCATTACAATAAAACTTCAAGCTGGGAAAATGTAAGGCTTTATCCATGAGCTCAAATAGCACCAGACTCATAAATTAAGGACGTCAGAGCCTCAGTGAGACACTAACCAGGGCACCTCCATTGTTAAAGGTAAGAAATCTATTCTGTTGTATTTCCTACAGGACAGCCTTTGACCTCTCTTATAAATGGGCATAACGCAGACCTAATTTACCCAGCTAGAAAAGCATTTCCAGAGACCCTACTACACAAGCACCACCCACTTTAGGCCAAAAATAAGGAGGTCTCTACCTTAAAGAGTTAGTTTTCAGTTTAAGATTGGATGTATATTAAAATAGGGGACAAGAGAGAGTGAAGCTGACATAAAAAAAAAAAAAAAAAGCTAACTAAAATATACTGTAAAAAGGGTTCTACTACAAGAACAAAGATGGTGAGAATATAGGAAAAGGAGTAAGTTCATGGAAGACCTCATAGGAGAGGCTATGCCTGAAATGTAACTGTGGGTTTGCTTTATAGCCACATAAAATCATAAGGAGAGAGACATTACTGTTAAAACCTACTGTTGTTCCTCACTCTTTCTAATTAGAGAAAAAAATACACCCAATGTGACTTTCTTAAGAAACAAAAATCTTTATTTCCTCAATGTGTTTAAAATGAATATAGTTAAGGACTCTTAAGAATCCAGACTTTTCAGCAACATATTCCAACACAATGATTCCAAATAGCTTTATCCTCTATAACCCTCTGCTATAACATGGTATGTGGAGATATATATATATGTATATGTATATATATATAAATACATCTCCAGTATCTATCACAATTTAAGCAGGTTACAGCAGCCCCAGTAAGGGAACCATAAGGCATTTAGAGATGATCCAGTATTGGGCATTGTAAAACTATTTTGCAAACCAATTCTGAAATATCAAAAAATCATGTGTTTATCTAAGCAGTCATCAGGAGACAATAACCATAAATGAACTTAAATCTAAAAACAAATTACCTTAAAAAAAAAAAAAAACAACAACAACTTTAAGAGATGGTAGCCCCCTGCCTTTTTTTAAGAGATGGCCCTTTTCTATACTTTTATAGAAAAAAGTCATTTACATTCAGATTAGATCTATTTTTGCAAAACGGTAGAAAACAATACAATTATATTCTAAAATACTTATACTGTCACAAAACACATTCTATATATCACTGTACCGATATAAAAGAAATTACATGAAAATTAAGAATAAAATCAAGCTTCTTTTTATTCACTATTATCATGACAAAGACTTTTTGAACACTAAGAGTAGTGTATAAAATGAGGAATTTAGAACTTATTTTTTGAGCTGCCTACAGCTATAAACAAATATAAATTACAAATCCTGGCCATACTTACAGAAAGTTATACTACTAAACTTCTATAAATCAGTTTTTATAATAAGAGGGATAATACCAAAAGTGTTTGGAAATCAGATATAACTATATATGAAATACCTACTAATTACTCTATAAACATTGGTCCTCACCATCAAAAATACCTAAGCTTACCAACAGAATCCTGGGTGGAGGTGACAGGGGAGAAATAAGGAAGCCAAGTGATCCCCAATTCCAGTAACATCCCTAACAGTATTAAATTGCCAGTAGCTAAAATTTGCAACAGTGATTCCAACTGGAAAGGTCACAATCTCTTCAAGCCTTTTACAGATTACCAGCAGACCTCATACCTATCAATTCAGTTGTTAATATATACAGGATGAATAAGCAACACAGGGACTGTCACTTCATGGTAATAATGAGTAAATTCAAATTCAGAATGGATATGAATCATGCAGCTCAGTGACTAAGCCAGATTTACTAGTAGATGTAAGAAGGCCTCACATTTACTAAACCAGTTCACTCACTGGATGTAAAATGTCCCCCTGTGAATACTCTTGCCTTTGGCCTCAGTGCAGTCATGGACAAGCATAGGATCCGCTGCACTCCTGTAGGCTCCCAGGTGCCACTAAGGCCTGGAGCAAATGGCCTACCTACCCATTTTGAGCTTTTGAGCTGGACACTGAAGCAAATTTATTATCTCTTCTTCATTCTCAAGAAGAAATGTTCTGGCCTCCAGAAGCCTACTGGCTGCTACAACGAAGACCACTGAACTAAGAGTCTATGTCATGTGTAGTGACCCAATTCTCAAATAGCCTTGAACTGAGATAAAGAGCATCAGAGTTCAATTCGTAATAAAGTGGAACTCTGATTTCCCATTTGTCTTTCTGCCTCTGGAATTTCATAAGGAGAAACGGTGTTAAGAGAAATAAGATTCAGACATTCCCGAGTCCCTTGGACCTACTACCCGATACTGTCAGAACTACATTTCTAAAAGATACATCTAACTCAGACAGATATTGTTATCCTAAAAACTGTCTTTAAACAAAGAAACAAAAAAATATAAATAAAAAAACAAACACAAAAAACAAATGTTCTTAACCATAAAAACACTGCATACTGAGCACACACCAGTAAAATCAGGAGGCCTTCAAGAAAGAAAAGAAAAAAAAAAGAAAGAAAGAAAAAGAAAGAGAAAGAAAAGAAAAAGAAAAAGAAAAAGAAAAAGAAAAAGAAAAAGAAAAAGAAAAAGAAAAAGAAAAAGAAAAAGAAAAGAAAGAGAGAGAGAGAGAGAGAGAGAAAGAAAGTTAGTTCATGTTTATTAGGTTAAGGTGACCCTGCTATGCTAGACACATTTTGGCTTTGAGATCATTTAAAAATACGGTTAGAAATAATTTTATACTCAAAAGAAAGTTTAAATGGATTAAATTAATTTTGCTTAATTCAAATTATGCCACATGAAACAAAAAACTGTTAGAAAGAAGGTAAAATTCACTATACCCAGTCACATACCAAGCTTCAGGCAGCAGAACAGCATATTCATGTGGAGAGGTGGTCTCTGGGAAGTTGGAGAGAATTGCAAGGCGATGAGGAAGCAAGTCTGATCCATGATAAGTGAACAGAATTTCAAGGGCTTGTACATTACTTTCCTGTACAAATGGCAAGGGGGAAGTTTGCAATGTAAACCTTAGAAATAAGTGAATGATTTTGTAAGACAACATTTGAAAACCTAAAATTAACTTTTTATGCTGTTCTGATATAAGGTACTTTGAAATATTCCTAACTCTTCCTACTCTGTATCAATTTCTCAATCTGATGCTATAAAAATTACTTATTTTTAAAACTCTGGTGAATAAACATTTTTACTTTTTCAAGATCTGAGGGAGAGAGAGAGAGAAAGAGCATGAGCAGGCAGAGGGCCAAAGGGAAAGGGACAAGCAGACTCCCCACAGACTCAGGACTCTACCTCAGGGTCCTGAAATCATGGCCTGAGCCAAAATCAGAGGCTTAACCAACTAAGCCACCCACATGCCCTCCCTCTCCCCCCTTTTTTTTAAGATTTTATTTGAGATAGAGGAGGCATGAGCAGGAAAATGGGCAAAGGAACAATGAATAAACATTTTTAAAAATTTAATTCCATTTTCTCTACATGAATATTGCAACAAAAAATGAAATGATGTGAATGCATGCAGTAACATTAACCGTATGGCTCAGAGATTTAAAAAATGTTAATAGCCATAATTATTTTATTTACAAAAAAGAAATTACCCGAGCATAAGTTCTTGCTGAGAGAACAATATTCTGATTTCTGAACTTCTTAAAGAATTCAGCATCGTATCTCTGCTCAGATGCATGAGGTACTCCCAGGATTTCCTGAGGGGAAAGAGCGACTTAATAATGAAAAGGCTTTTAAATATGGGTGACAAGAAAATATTAAAAACCTTTACAACTCTGCCTCCCCAAATAAATAAGCTCTGAATTAATTAAACTATCAACTGTGAACTAAAGTAGTACATCCGCATTCTTGCCTTTATTTTGAAAATGGCCATATTTATAAATGCTGTTAATTAAAAAAAATTAAGAAGTAAATGAAAAAGGCAGCAAAAAATTAATTACAGTAAGACAACCAAAACCAACCACCTGCTAAAAACAAATAAGCAACCATTATACATGCCTGTCCATTATGAGCACCTGCATCTGTATGAGAACTTTACATTAACTTTACTGCTGCTGAACAATGTAAAATGCAGACTGAATCATTCATTCCTTCAACAATGAATCAATTGTTTTGGCTGTCTACTATGTGAGAGGGGCAGTGATACCATATACACTTTTCCTGCCCTCCAAATGGCTTAAAATCTAGTAGGGAAGAGAAACCAGTGCAGAGGAACAGCTAAAAGGAAACACACAGGAAGAAGAAGCGTACTATAAAACTCGTTCTCCTATACTATAAAAGACAAATAGGAGTTAGCATGGCAACTGCAAGTGAAGATCTCCCCACTGCGATGTAGGACACAGGGCTCATGTCTGTCATGCTTAATGCTGAACCCCAGATACCTAGCAGACTGCTTTGCTTATACGTAACCAATAATTACTTATTGACTGAATTAATATACTGAGGTAAGAGAGAGACAAGGTATGTGGAGGTGTAGAGGAGGTGAGAGAGGGAGGGTGCAGGGTTGAGAAGGTCACCTGCAAACATACTGGACTTGGAACTATAGCACCTCTAAAAGGAACTTCCCAGGAGGCAGATGGATAACAGGCCAAGAGTTCTAGAGTCAGATGAGTGACACACTGTTATGACATACTGTTATTAATACAGAAGTGAATATGATTTCGAGGGAAATTAAATGGAATGAAAGGAGCAACATCATTTAAAGGACCAACCAAAAAAAAAGGTGCAGGGGGTTGGGCAAGAAGGGTAGGAATCAAAAAAGAAGAAAGAGAAAGAAAGAAAGAAAGAAAGAAAGAGAGAGAGAGAGAGAGGAAGGAAGGAAGGAAGGAAGGAAGGAAGGAAGGAAGGAAGGAAGGAAGGAAGGAAGGAAGGAAGGTATCTGCAACTGAAAAGTAAATGAAGGAGCAGCCAGAAGAGGGGAGAAAAGAAAAAAAAGAGTTTAACGAATACTCATGTAAACAGGAAGAAAACATTTCAAAAATATTCTCAGTTCCCTGACTCCTCATTCACAACAATCATTCCCTTTGTTCCATCACAGTTACACATCTGACCATGACCCTGGATCTTTATCATCAACAAGAAGGAAGTCTCTGGGACATCTCCATGTCATACACTGGACTTTCAGAGCAACTACTCCTTCCCCCAGCATCTCCCCTCACATCTCCCCTCCACTCAACCCACTACATGGCATTCCAGCAATTCCTCAACCTCACTGAGACATCCAGTCCACTGATCCTACATTTTATACCTGTTATCTCTCCTCCAACTCTCTAATTCCTTCCAATCAGCTTAGCTCCAGTTCATCATTATAGAGATCTCTTTAATCCCTTGCTTCATCATACTCACCTGGCAAAACCTCATCCTTAGTCCAAGGCAACTATGAACCCTGATTACAAGTTACCAGAAGTCTGAAAAAATACCACAAAACCAAACTGACAATTCTTATTTCAAGATATCAGCACTGTTAGGATCTTGATTCGAGTGAACCAACTGTAAAACCATTTATAAGGTGACCAGGGAAATCTGAATGTGAAGTGGATATCAAATGATATTAAGGAAATGCTACTAATTTTGTTAGGAAAAAATAGCATTATTGTGGTTATTTTTTCAAGTTTTTATCAATTAAAGACACATGCGTAAGTATTTATGGGTAAAATGATAAGATGTCTAGGATTTGCTTTAAAACATCTCAGTGAAAGAAAAGGCAAGAGTGGAGAGTAAAAGAAGATCAGCAAAATGGTTGAAGCTGGGCAGGGAGTACATCTGGGTTCATTATCCTCTAATCTATAAGAAAGATACGAGATTTTATAAATTCAACTCAAATCGGCTATCCCTCAATGCCACTACATTTCCCTAACAAGTTCTCTCTCCTATTCTGTTAGGAACTTTTCTACAATTCTTTCATTCTTTTCAGATCTCCAATACTTAGTCCCCATCTCCATTCTCAACTGAAAATTTACTTCATATACTTTAACTGACACCATTAGATAGGAAATTCATTTTCCAACCCACTAAAATTGCACATCTACCTGCATCTATACCAACAGGATTTTCCTTCCTTCCATTACGACAGAAAAATTATATACATCTGCTTGCCAAATAGTCCAGAACCCTACTCAAGCTCTGGAGCCCATTTCTCCTGTTTATATAATCATGCCATCATCTCCTCTTTCTTCTGTTTGATAAATTCCTCCTCACCCTCTATTGGTTCCTTCCGATTAGCATACAAACAATACTTCTTCCTTCTATTAAAAAAAAAAATAACACTTTGGGACGCCTGGGTGGCTCAGCAGTTGAGTGCCTGCCTTCATTCAGCCCAGGGCGTGATCCTGGAGTCCTGAGATTGAGTCCCACATTGGGCTTCCTGCATGGAGCCTCCTTCTCCCTCTGCCTATGTCTCTGCCTCTCTCTGTCTCTCATGAATAAATAAAATCTTTAAAAATATATAAATAAAAAAATAAAAAATAAAAAATAACACTTCATTTCATATACCCTGTAGCTAACACCATTTCTTGGCTCTCTTGAAACAAAACTTCTTGAAAGAACTGCTTACAACTATTGTCTCCACTTACCCACTTCCTACTCTTTCCTAAACTCACTCAACCTCCAACAGTTGAACTCAATTCCTTACACAGCATGAGAGACCTTTCAAAATGTGGCCAGAAACTATTCTAATCACCTCTTCTCCCTCTGGTCTCCGCTGCCCCTCCCTCGCAGCCCAGCTTCACCCCACAAGTTCACTCTGTGGAGAGCATCCCACCTCTTTTTGTAATGCTAGGCCTTTCTTCATAAAGCATGCTGATTATCGCACAGGCTAATGAATTCAAGAGACATCCTTAGGAGTTTTTGCTTTCTACTTAAGCAAATTACTTTCCTTCTCCAAGCCTCGGTTTTCATACTCATAAAACTGAAAGGAGAATAGCACTTGCCTGAAAGGACTGCTGAGAAATAATCTGGATTAAGTACCCAGCACAGTGGCTGACAAACAGTAAGTCCTCAACAAACGTGTTGGTATTTCTTAAGATACTCCCTTATCTATTGATTGCTTTAACAAATATTTGCTGAGCCCTGCAAGGAGCCAGGTACCAATCTGAGCTTAGAGATATAGCAGCCAACAAGACAAAACCTCTATACCTTTACAGAGCTTCTGCTCTCATGTCCCCCTCATAGTACTCCCCAGCCCCCTAAATCTGCCTTTTTTTTTTTTAAGGACTAGTTGAAATATCATTTCCTATGTAGAGTCTTCTCAGATGTCCTGAGGAAAAACTGAATGTTTTTGTCCACTATGCTCTCTCATCAATTCATTGCACATCATTGTCATCACTTACTGTCTACATAATACAGACTCCAGAAGGACAGTTCTTTATTCTTATCCCCACCTCCAGCACTGCCATAATGGCTAGTACATACCAGGCACTTTGTGGCCCACTGAAATGAATCCATTTTTATCTAATTTATCACAGAATTAATAAAGCAAGTTATGTCCCATGATTAAAATGCAATGCCTATCTCTACCACTATCTAGCTGGTTGAGCCACTGTATCCGAATATCTTCATTTTATCAGCTGAATTCATCAACTTCACCTACTTTTCAAAAGCTTAATTCACCTAATTCCTTAAGAAAGTGGGCTCAACAAATACTGTACACCATGCACTAGGAAATATACTTACAACTGTCAAACAGGAAATAGCAATTTGATAACTAAAGGGTAATGAAAGAAAAATAACTGAATAATCAAACTCTGAACATTCTATGGAACTTTCTGAGATCTCAAAATCAATTGAGTAAAACAAAGGCTAAGAAAACATAATAAACTATATCTTTACAAACTTCTGCAGTTTACAACATGCTTTTATATATTACTTCAAAATACAACTCCAATACAATAAAAAGATATACTTTAAAATAGTGTGACCATCCAATGGTCAAACTAGTTGTACCTAGAGATAAAAGTATTAGGGATTTTTTTGTAACTTATTTGTATGAAATGATATACTCACTACCATGCTTCCTAGTAACCATAAGTTGCCCTCATTTGTCAGTGGTATTTTGTTTGAAAACATTTCTATTTTAATAGCAGGTGGGAAATCAGATGCTTTTGAATTTGCATACAGGCATTAGAAGTACTGCATATCTCCATTATTCTGGGTACGAGCATCCTATCATCAGAGGTCACATGTACTGAGTGCCTGCTATGTGCCAGTACTATGAGCCAAGAGGGAGACTAACATAAAGGAAGACTAACAAAGACAGAGGAAGCAACCTACAAGAGAAGTCACACTTTAAAAGATAGAAATTCATATTAATCTCTGGATATTTTCGGCTGTGAGGGTCATGTAAAAAAACAATCTAAACTATATATATTTGCTGAAATATCTTTAACAACATCTGAATTGTGCTACTGAACATGGAAACATCAGGGTTTGTGTCCCTAAAGAAATTTTTTTTAAAAAAGTATATTTTATTTAAGTTCAAGGGTCTCATTTTGGCCATACTTAGGATCAAAGTCCCACCAACTAAACTCAACCCACTAAGAAATCATTAAAATAAAATGAGCCAGAAGTATTCATATTAAGATTATTAAAACCCAGTGTATACTAAAATTTGGTATTGGAGACAGCTATATGCCATAACCTTAAAACCAAAATGTAAAATAAAAGTAAATGGAAAGGATCATATACTTAGGAAACACATATTCGTCGAAATAGCTAAAGCATTTCTACTCCTTAGACTGACATAACTTCTGGCCTCCAGAGTCTCTAATTTTTACCAAAGCTCATATGTAAGAGAAGCTGCTTTTAGACAAAATGAATTTTTCCTAAAACATAAATAGTCATAAGGACCAAGAATCTCAGCTATTAGGGCAGCCAGAGCATTTATAATGATAGATCAAGTAAGCATAATTGGGTTGATTAGAACTCTCCTTACCTCGTATGTTGCAAGTCGATCTAAGTAGGTTAATAATTTCAGTCTACAACGGCAAAGTTCCTTTTGTTCCAGTGTTAACCTGTTGTGAATAACTCTATTAGGCCACTTACATTACACAGAAGCATATTTCTCTACAAGTTAAAATAGAATAAAAATAACAATATTCCATTGAGCCCCAAAGTGAAGGAACAATACACAAAAGCATAAGGGTAAAATAATACTAACTGCATTTGATATAAGTTGCTGGAATAATTTAGAGCAATTAATCCTAGCAAAGAACACACTTACATTATTTTAAAGAAAGTACCAAATAGTAATAAATAATTTACTTTGCAAAGTTCACTAATTTAAGTAGTTCCCTTCTCTTCTTGATCTTCTTCTCCTTTTTATTCTTGGCAGGCTCTTCATCGGGTGGTGAAAGCTCCTCATAGGGGATACTGTCAATGTCTACTTCACCAGGTAATGTAAATCTGCAAGAAAAAAAAAAAGCCAAAGCTATAAGTGAAAGCTGCTTTCCCCTACTCTGGCTGATTTTATTACTAAGTTGATTTCCACAGAAACAGAAAGAACCAATTATTGAAAGAAAGTTTTTATATTGTAAGCAAAATGATTCATCCACAGATTGAGCAAGAAGTCATCACTAGTCGTCACATACTGAAATTTTAAAATCATGATAACGAAAACTACTTAGGAAAACATGTGAGGTTATATTCACCCAATGTGAAAGAGCCCATGAAGAAAGTGTTGCACAAAGTTTACAATCTGAATCACCTCTATTTAAGGTTTTAAAATGGTTTACTTAAAAAATAAATATATAGGGGCACCTGGGTGACTCACTGAGTTAAGCATCCAGGGATCAAGTTCCGTGTCAGGCTCCCTGCTCAGTGGGGAGCCTGCTTCTCCCTCTCCTTCTGCACCTTCCCCTGCCCATGCGCCTCTCTTTCTCTCTCAAGTAATAAAAATAAAATCTTAAAAATAAATAAAATAAATGAATAAAAGTACGATAAAATTCGAGGGGCACCTAGCTAGCTTAGTTCACAGAACATGGGACTCTTGATCTTAGGGCCATGAGTTCAACCCCATATTGGGCATGGAGATTACTTAAAATAAATAAAGTACAAAAAAATAATATTTGAAAATGATAATGAATGTCAGACTCATTTGCAGTACTTACCTATTAATTATACTATCACATTTATATCTTTAAAAAATTCCAAATGTCTAATGAGGAATGGCTCTTGTCAAATAAGTTTCCTTTTATTATCGACATTTATTTATGTGGTACTTATATGTGTACAAAATGCTTTCATAAAACACAGGATTTAATCACTTGAATTCTCTAAAAGAGGTACGATGCTGAGATAAACAAAGTGAAAGAAGCTCACACTTGCCAAGGGGGTGCTCCTGACTAGTCAGCACCTCCAGGCATGTGCCTTAAGCCCACAGCTTAGAAACTGCCAGCATCCGTTAGAGGTCTGTAGAATCTGCTTTTTTTTTTTTTTTTTAAAGCATCAAGCTATCATACATCCACACATTTTTACTCAAAGGAAAGAAAGCTGTGGCCTCAGATAAGAGAAGCATTGATCGAAGGCAACTGTCTCATTACAGAATAACCTAAATAAAGCAGTCTACCCTCTGCCAGGTCTCAGTTCAATGTTTCCACAAAGTCACCTTTACTCTTGAATCCAAATCTTTCTGTGACCAACCTGCCATCGTCTGCTCCTTTCCCTATTGCTACCAGGGCCTCCAGGTCTGTGCCTTTCAATCCGTACTGAAGCAATTCCTTTGCAGCATCCACATTTTCAGGAACTCTTTCCAAACACTCATGAAGAACCCAGGATCGTTTCTTTATTTTACTCTGGATACAAATAAAAAACAGAGGTATTAAAGAACCCATAACATCTGACAGCATGTGACAGCTGCCTTCTAGAATTATAAAGCTAGACCTAAGGGAGTACAGCTACCTAAGCCCTTGGCCATAGGTAGCTGCTACAGAAGCTCAACAAGAAAAGGCTAATTCCCTAAAGGTGATTGGAATGGGATGCAGAGAATGAGATTCCTATATATAGCTTTCTTTTTTCTTCTAATGAGACACAATGAAACACAAAGCTCAAGACTCTTTTTCAGAAACATTAGGAAGATCTACCCAAATTTTTATAGCTGCTCATTAGTTTGCCTCTGGGCTATATAATACAGTAGGAAAAGTAAGCAGAAAGCCAAGATAATATATTTCCTATTGTAACAAGCATGCTTAACTTTGAAACAAAACTAATGAGGCACAGAACTTCAAAGTTCTGTATTTTCTTGACCATGAGATGTAACACAAAGTGAAGATGATAATTTAATCATAAAAGCCAAGATGTGCTATTCTTTGAAAAGAACAAGGGCTGATTCCTCCCTCCCAATTGCTTCCTCCAACTCTATTCAAAAATCCCTGACTTGCCCTCTTCCAAGAAAGAGTCACTGTGGTTATAAGTTTAATTTGACTCCTACCCTGCATTCCTTTACACATTCCACTCTATCAGTTCTTTCTTCAAATGTCTCTTAACTCATTTCCCCTTCTCCAGGTCTATGGCCTCCACACCAGTCTAGTCATCAACTTAAAAAACCTATGAAATCACTAGAGTCTCTGTCATAAGTAGTTTCCCTCCAACATTCTCCCTCCACGCCAATTCATCTTCTGCACCTATACAGTCAAAAATCCACAACACGTCCCCTATAGATAAAAAGCCTATGTCATCACAAGCCTTCCACATCCTCTGGAACCAAAGTCAGTATTTCTCTCTCTTCCTTTCTTTCCTTTCTTTCCTTTCTTTCTTTTTCTTTCTTTCTTTTCTTTTCTTTTTCTTTCTTTTTCTTTCTTTCTTTCCTTTCTTTCTATTTATTTATTTGTTTGCTTATTTATTTATTTATTTATTTATTTATGATAGTCACAGAGAGAGAGAGAGTGAGAGAGAGAGAGAGGGGCAGAAACATAGGCAGAGGGAGAAGCAGGCTCCATGCACCGGGAGCCCGATGTGGGATTCGATCCCGGGTCTCCAGGATCGCGCCCTGGGCCAAAGGCAGGCACCAAACCGCTGCGCCACCCAGGGATCCCTCAATATATCTTTCTAGTCATATTTCCCAAAGTTCACTGCTGTTGAATATCAAATCTAGCAGATGGGTTTACTTACAGTGCTCACTTAGTCATACAAGAAATATTTACTGGGCGCCTACGGGGGCCAGGTACTAATGTGGACATGAAGCAATGATTATGACCGATTCAGTCAATGCCACAGGTCATGTTCATTTTCTTTGAATTTGCTCATACCATTTATCCCATGAATAATGCCTTCCTCTCGTCTAACTCCAGGATGTCTGCTCTGAATTCTCTCAAACTTGCTTCAGAACATCATCACTTGACAGTCTTTCATAACCACTGTCTAAAATGATTGCTACTTTCACTGGGTTCCTACGGCACTTATCCAGAATCTTCTTACATGTTTACTTGTATTTTAGACATGAAGTTTTACCTTCTCAGAAAGATTATACGCTTCTTAAAAGGGATGGCCATATTTATGCTTCTCCTGTTCCCCTTTCACCTTCTCCTGCCTAGAGCTTTTACTCTTAGTTGCCTATTTATTTAGCTGAATTAAGTATTTCTCCCAATAAAAAATGTACTTACTTTGTCTTTCTTAACACCTATCAGCTCCTTCCTGGACCAAAATTGTCCTTTATTGTGTTCCAGAAAAAGCCCTAAATGGGTTACACACACTCACAACTCACTGTCCTGAGTCACAAAAGAAGAACGAGAATACAACTTTGGTGCTCTGATCTTCTAAAGGAAAATACAAGCAACTTCTTCTTCTCCCTTTATTTCATTATTTCTCATGATATTTCTCTTCTCCGGTGTCTCACTTGTTAACTGTTTATCTCCCAATTTGGTTGTAGCATCAACTTCTTTCTTACAATTTTTTCAGATTATGTTATTTTTAATTATTGTGCACATGAATTTTATGGAAAACAACTATGAACATTCCCCAACACTTCTTAGGTCTTCCTAAATGCAGAGCCTTTTTCCTTCTTAAATGTCACATGAGAAGTCATGCCCTCTTTAAAGCATGCCATAAATCCAGCTGCATCCTCATAAAGTGCCTGGGGGTCCCAGTACACAGGCTATGTACGAAATTTAACCTGGGGATCCCTGGGTGGCTCAGTGATTGATGGTACACTCGGGGCTTGCGGGGAAGTGCAGAACCCTCCAAGTCTGACAAAGTGGGATGCTGATTCTAACTCGGGTTGACCTCATAGGTGTGTTTTATTGAAAATAAAATAAAGTAACATACAGGGACGCCTGGGTAGCTCAGCCGTTGAGCGTCTGCCTTTGGCTCAGGTCATGATCCTGGGGTCCCGGGATCAAGTCCCACATCAGGTTCCCTGCGTGGAGCCTGCTTCTCCCTCTGCCTGTGTCTCTGCCTCTCTGTGTCTCTCATGAATAATTTTTTTAAATATTTTTTTAAAAATAAGAAGGAATAAACTTAATCCAGGGAACAGGAGGAATCCAAGTGTAAGATTTAAAAAAAGAAGGAGAATTTGGCAAGCTCAATATGTCACTTATCTATTGCCTCTCAGCTTCAAAAGTTCTCTCCACTTCCAGTTAGGAGACCGACAACATTTCCATTTTGCGAATGACAGAATACTACACTTCACCAAGAGAGGGCACTGGAGGGCCACTGCAGAGGAAAGCCTCCGGTGTCGAAGTCCTGTGTGCTCAGGTTCTAAACTTCTGGTTTCTATGACTTAGCAGCTAACAACGCTTGTAGGAAACATCCAAAGATGCCTGCTTTCCCCCTTAATCCCACTGAACACAACTTCCCACTGAATTTCAGCTGTTACTCCCATGGGCAGATTCCTTCCCAGTGAATCCCCCAGGCACCTGGAGGTGGGGGAGCTCTTCCTACACCATGCCCACCTGCAGAGTAGGAGTTTTTTCCTTTCAGTCCTAGCCATGGTTCCTTATCCGAGGTCTTCCGACCCCCAATATCAGCTTACCAGGGCACCCTAGCTACAGGCACCAGCTTGCCCATCCCACTTTTTCCTGCTTGCCAACCTTGAAAACCAAGAACTAGCCCCCGCCCGAGGCATCCCAAAGAGCTCTTCCAGCCAATGTGCCACAGCCACTCCTTCAAAGCGCACTGAGGTCTGAATTCCAGCTTCAGGAAGGAGGCTTCCCTTCCAAGTCAGCTTGCTCCCTCCTTGGGTGTGCTCCGTCAGCCCTAGAGTATTCCTTAGTGTTCTCTTTACCCCTTTATAGTAAATCCCACTAGAAAGTAACGCTGCATATTAAAACTTCCCCTGGTCAAATTACTAGGCAGTTTCTGGCTCCTGAGTGAACCATGAATGACGTAGGTGAAGAAAGGTAACTGAAGTGGAAAAAGAGAAAGGATTAAGCCAAAATCAGGTAGTTAGCTGGTTTATCAGTGACTATTGTTCACACATCTTCAGCACCAAAGTCCAGCTACAAAGTCAATACAACCAGATAGGAGAACGTCCCTGGGTTGAATAAAACATACTTTGGCTTTAGACATATCAGCAATATAAAATGCTCCAATACAAGCCCTATAACCAAAACAATGTTCCATACATTTGAATTTCACCATGTCCCCAAAAATACATACCAAGTAATTCTGAATTGAAGCAATGTTGACCACTGACTTCCTCCACTGCCTCTGATACACTAGATCAGTATCCAGGCCATAGGTCTGTGCCAGAGTCAAGGCTTCCTCATATTCTTCACTTTCAATCTTGGGACAAGGAAATGGGAACAGGAACATTATTGAACCATCCACGGTGTAACCAGAATGATGTGATGGATGACTATAATCACTTAACCTCTACAGCATTCCTAACTATTCACATGTGCGTTGTGGTCCCAAACCACAGTTGTTAAGGGGCAGACAGATCAAGTATTTCTTTCCACACTCAACAGAGCTGAGGGACAGTGGAAATACCCACATTTAGAGAGTAAAATAAAGGCAAAACCAGGAAAGGAGTGCGCACAGCCTGACTCCTAGTCCAGAGCTCAACCGGGACACTGCAGGAACCGCACAAATAACTAGAATGCTCAGTGTGGATTAAATCTGTTTCCCTGGAAAGCAAGCCCACACTTCCTCCCTCACGGTCTGTAGTCTGAGCAGACAGCTGCACTTACCAAGATAAGGTGAGAGTGGAAGGCCAGGTGAAGGGCAAGAAACCTGGCTAAGCCACAAGGGGACAGTCTAAGTGAACTCATCAGCCATCCATTGTTTTTATTTTGATTCCTCAGGCACAAAAGCCAGCACTATTTTCAAAAACTATAATAGTGATACTTCTTAACATGTCAATGATAGGGCAATCCCTCTTTAAATTTGTGTATTTAAAAAAATTAGTTTTTTCTCATTGAAATAAAATCTGGATGCTTGTGAACTTTGATGCTGATAGGATGCTCCCTCACCTTCCTCTGATAAAGCTCCTCTGGAGTCGTGGAGCGCAAACTCACAAGGCGGTAGTTTTTAGTAATGGTTCGTGGGCGTTTGCGTGGAGGTGCAAATCGCTCCATTTCCGTCACCAGGTACAGACCCTGTTTTATGTAGCCGAAGTAGCGAGCCTTGGCAGACACTTCCTGATCAGAATCAGAATCCTCTTCCCCTTCATCTTCATCTCCACCCCTAGTCTCCAAACGAGATCGTTTGGGGGCAAGTTTAATCTCACACTAAATTGAAAAAGGAAATGTTAAATCAGTAGTGAGGAACTGCAGACAAGCTTTAGTCAATGAGAAAAATATTTTTAATTCTACTCTGGTTTGATGCATGACATGAGCTACAATGATGAAGACAGAGAATAGACTTCAAAGGAACTCAACAACAAAAAGTATAGACATCAACAGCTCCAGAAATATCCACTGCTCCAAATCTCCAAAACTAAAGCTTGTTTTCATAATGGCTCATTAATATGATCTCCCAAATATATGTCTGGCAATTACTGTAGGAAAATAAAAAGAATGCTAATTTCTTCACTTTTGATATTTTTGTACCTGCTATAGAGAAATATGATTTTTTCATCTACTTAGAAAACAAACATGAAGGTATTTATTTGCTTTACTGACAATAGCTCTCCCGCCTATCCTCCCTTAAAAAAAAAAAAAAAAAAAAAAAAAAAATGTCTAACAGCTTCACAAACTTCTGAGTCTGAAAGCCTGACTGTTGAAGATAACTTTCATTCCCACACTTAACAGAGTTGGCTTCAATTTTAAGCCATGGTTTTCTTTTTAAGTAACATCTGTAGACTCAGTAACAAACCCTAAGGTAAAAAAATACTTGTGAATCTGCACTTGAAATACTTAGAATAAGAATTTTTAATGACCAAAATGTAACTTTAAATTACTAGCCTCTATTTTTAAGTCTTTTGACAGGAGACAAACAAGCTTTCTTTACTAAAAGAACCAGAATTTTTTAAGTTCATGGAAATAGTTTGTTAAAGACCCTATTTAAGTAGAAATACGTTTAACATTTTAAGATGTCTAATCTAAGAAAAAGAAAAAAAAAACTATCATGTCAGTGAAGATAAAATGCTTCACAAAGAACAAAATGACTCAATTTTCTTCAGTTTTCTACAATGCAAGTTTTTTAATTGATCTAAACAATAGATCTTTCTTATACTGTACTCAATCTCTGATTCCAATCCCAAGTCTTTGTTTTTAAGGACAAGAGTAGATAATGGAATAGCTACACTATAAAAAAATCAAATGTTTAACTGTACTTCAATAAAGATAAGTAAATGGACACATATCACTAAAAAAAATTTAAATAAATTATATTTACATTAGAATCAGGTGTTTAGATTTTTGGTGAAATGCATGTTTACTTTCCAACACATCAGCTGCTCCAAAAGGAAAAGCCTTACCTCCAAACTCAAAAATCCTCCATCATGGGTAGCAGTGACTTGAGGTGATGGTTCGAACCACTCACAGGATTTTCCCAGTAAGTTCTTCAACGTTTTCACCGAAGAAACCGTCAAAGCACCAGAGCAGCGAGCCAAAGTCACTGCATTGGCTGCCCACCAATTTACATCTATCAGTGGGTAGAAGGACTCTCTATCTAATGGGGAAAAGGGAATCAACACAAATTCATCAGTCAATGTGGATTAAATACAACACATTTAGTCCAGTGATCAATTTAAAAACCATATTTGGGCCCTAAACATGTTAAGTAAGAAAAAATAAATTGTAAGCCATCACCCAAATTTTTACAAAATGGTAATTTATTTAATAAACGTCTGAGTGCCAAAAATTTATCAGAGTCCAAAACTCTAAAGATGCAGGAGTACATAGTTTTTGGTCTTTCCACTCAAAAAATGAAGAATATACAGACACATGTCACCACTGTCAACAGAGTAAGCGATGTGTACAATGCGTACGTATCATAAAGGTTATAAAAGGTTTTAGAAAATGCTCACACATCCCCTTTCAAACAATATGAGAGAATTATACTCTTAGTAAAAATTGAAGAAAGACCTATAATAGTTTTCAAAGCTGATTTTCTCTTAAATTTGTGAAGGTGATCATGACCACTACCTCAAAATATGCCACTTTGACATAAGAAATATTTTAAGACAAAGAAATTTAAGTAACTCTAAGTTCTTTTTCTTTATCTTGTCACTTCTCTTAGTAATTGTATTGTTCCTATGCCAAGATGCTGTATAAATAAAACCAATTTCCAACAACCCTTGTTAACTCATTTCTCAGTACTCCCCATGTGTAAGCTTGACGTACATGCTAGAAACTTCTGTTCATTTTTCTCCTGTTAATCTGTCTTGTGTCAGTCTAACTTTACAGAGCCTCAATCAAAGAACAGTAAAACCTTGGACAGTAAAAAAAGGTTTTTATTCATTCCCTAGATATATCACCTAAAGAGCACTTTTATTATATAATAGTAGTCTCTTAAGGTTTTAATTATCCTAGTTCATACAACTCACCTTTGATTTTTTTTCTCTTCTCAATAGAGAGTCTCCAATCAGGATTAAGGTCATCATACCCTGGCTAAATAGAAAAAATATGCACAGGACTTCTTGAGACAAGAATGTAAGAAAATCATAAGAACATCATCAAGAACTATGGATTTTCTAAAGTAACAAAATAGGGAAATGATGCTATCCTTCGACCTCTTCATTATATTATACCTGGCAGAAATCTATTCCTCTGGATAATCTTGTTCTTACACTTAAAATGTGCACATGCAACTACTGTGGCTCAATTTAATGAGGAAAACAGCATGCTTAAGAACAGCAAAATAGCAAGCATGCAATGTTAATACAAATGAGAGCAGGATATGCCAATAGTTCTGCACCAACTCTCTCACACACATGCACTTACATTCTGGGAGAACAGTTCTGCTGTTGTAAATAAACACAGGCCTGGATGCAAGTCCTACTCCTACAACTTACTGAGAGATGAGTAACCCCTCCAGGCCTTGGGCACCCTAACTCTAAAACTAGACTCTCAACCCCTACGTCATCTGCTTCCTTCTAACTCCTCCTTGTCTTCTAACTTCCTAGGACTAAAAACTTACTAAGTAAAAAAAATATAACCATACAATCCTCAAACTTGATCCATTCATATTCTAATTCCATGGAACATAATGTCATGCCCACCTTCTAGAATCTCAAATATCAAAAAACAATTGAGATTAAGGCACTGCCAGATACCCTCTTGCCTCATTGTTAATTATTTCATCTTCAGAATTTTAACAGTATAAGCAAAGGCCAGCAAAAAATCATTTGGCTATTTATCTGAAATTTTAAGCCTAAAAAAAATAATGCTATAGTCAAAATGTACTTTTACATCTAGTGTAACAGAACTAGAATATATGTTTTATTAACAATTTGCTCAGGGACTAACCCTTTAGGATATTAAAATTAATCCTTCTTTCCATGGCTTAAAAGAACTTCCTGATCTCTATAACTATGATAAATCATTCAGAAGATATAATTCTTTAAAGTTTATCCAAAAAGTTACAATAAAAGCCTATTTATATAACAAAAAGAAGAATAGATTGTCCTGGTTTATTTTATCATAAAAAAGATAATTAACCTTCAAAGACTTAGAATACCAGAAGATATATATTACTGAAAGTAACTAAATTGAAATCTTATTCGATCATTTATAGGGCACTTTGGATATATCCAGTCCCTCTGAATTATCGGCTATACATGCTCCCACAACATCACATGCACACTACCATTTATTTATATGGTGACATGTGTGCCTCCGTACTCACATTCTGGAGTACACAAGTGGAGTAGGGAAGTAAAGCTTTAAATCCCAAAAGCAACAACAGTAATAGTTCAGCCTTAGGTAAATTTAAGTACATAAAGATCACAATGAAATTTAACAAGAAATCTTCAAACAAATTTCAACAGAAATCCTCTCACTGGCATGAGTACTTTGAGAATTCAAGGTGGGGTTGTCTTCATCAAAGTCAATGATGAGGGCAGCCCCAGTGGTGCAGTGGTTTGGCACCACCTGTAGCCTGGGGTGTGATCCTGGAGACCTGGGATCGAGTCCCACATCGGTCTCCCTGCATGGAGCCTGCTTCTCCCTCTGCCTATGTCTCTACCTCTCTCTCTCTCTCTGTCTCTCATGAACAAATAAATAAAATCTTAAAAAAAAAAAAATTCAATGATGAAAAGGTCCACCATGAACAAGCTAGTCTATGGGGGTCAGCCTCCAGATACTTTGGGACTAGACTATTCCATGCAGATTGCTTCAATAATGGGTGTCTCTTCCGAATTCAATTCTAAACACAAGGTGAAGATATGTCCTTTTGCATCCACAGCTGTGTCAGCATCATCCTCATATTCCCAGACCCATCACTGTGCTCACCTGTCATAGTAGCTAAATGCTGAATTAATCTTTTAAGTCGCTGCACTCTAATTACAATGCCTAAGCTACAGGTAAATTAGTTGACCTAGTACTAGTATTCCTACACCCTCTAAAAAGTGTGGTTTCTTCTGCTATTTAGTCAATGAATGCTGTCCACTCACACTGTGTGTGAGGGAAAAGAAATCAGATATTGTAGGTTTCACAACTCAAGCAGGCAGAGAGCTAAGAAACAGAAACAATTTACTATAACTCAAGTTCAAATTTGATAACTACCCCAAAGGAGGTATAGATTAAAAACCCATCAGGGGTATCAAAAGATGAAGAGATCATTTTGAACAGGGGCTTAAGAAAGACAAAGGGGGTTAAAGAGGTATAGAGAAAGTGCTACACTTGGTGCCATAAGACTTGGATAAATTCTGGACACAGAACATCCGTGGAAGAAGACCTTTCACTCAGAGAACACAACATGAACAAAAGTACACAGGCTAAAAAAAGTACTAAATTTATTCAAGAAAAAGGAAAAGGCACCTGGGTGCCTCAGTTGGTTAAGCATCTGAGTACTGGTTTCGGGTCAGGTCATGATCTCATGGGCCGTGGGATCAAGACCCACATTGTGCTCCCTGCTCAGTGGGGAGTTTGCTTGGGATTCTATCCCTCTGCTCCTCCCTCCACTCATGCTCTCTCTGCCTCTCTAAAATAATTAAATAAATCTAAAAAAAAAAAAAAAAGGTAGGTCAGTTTAAAGTACAGGATATCAGTTCTAATGATCTGTATTTTTGCTTGTCTTAGGGTTCTGGAGAAAATGGGATTTCACAAGGTCATTTTGTTGTTGTTGAGCTAAAATGCACATAATGTAATTTAACCATTTTAAAATGTACGTTCAGTGGCATTTAGTATGTTCACAGTGTTGTCACTTCTATTTAGTTCCCAAGCATTTCTATCAATCCAGAATAAAACCACTTATCCAGTAGACAGTTACTTCCCACTCCCTCTGCCCCCCAAGTCCCAGGCGCTACCAATCCGCTTTCTGCCTCAAATGGATTTACCTGTTCCAGATGTTTCACATCAATGAATTCCTATGACACATAAATTGTAGGACACAAGAGTGTCTTGGCTTCTTCCCAGTAGCATAATGTTTTCAAGGTACATCCACACTTTAACATGTAGCAATACTTTGTTAATTTTTATGTCTGAATAATATTCTATTGTAGGTATTTACTGTAACGGATTTATCCAGCCTTGCTTTAATGGACTTTTGAGTTTTTTCCACTTGTGGCTGTTGTGAAAAGTACTGCTCAGAACATGTATGTAAATGTATTTGTTTGAATAGCTGTTTCAAATTCTTCTGGATATACACCTAACTATCTATATGCTATCACCTTTGCAGTACACCTAGCAGTTTCACTCTAGATACGTGAACTAAATGTTAAACTTCACAATATGTGCAAGTTTGATGAAATGATCTGCTTCAGGCAGAAGTGGTCTGCCAGCAACCTGACAGCTTATGCCTCACCACTCTCAAAGCTGACATTCCTACTGCTTCCCTTCATAGGATTCAAACTATTTCTGGATTGGTCTCCCTAGGCAAGGGAAACAGAAGCGAAAGAAACTACTGAGACTATCCCAAAATAAAAAGCTTTTCACACAACAAAGGCAACCTAGTGAATGGGAGAAGTTATTTGCAAATGGCTTATCCACTAAGAAGTTAGTATCTAAAATACATAAAGAGCTTACACAACTCAACACCAAAAAAACCAAATAGTCTAATTTAAAAATGGGCAGAGAACATGAATAGACACTTTTCCAAACACAACAAAAAGATGGCCAACAGACACATAAAAAGATGCTCAACATCACTGATCATCAGGGAAATGCAAATCAACACTACAATGAGATATCACCTCACACCAGCTAGTACGGCTAAAAAAAAGAAACAAGAAATAACTAGTGTTGATGAGGACATGGAGAAAAAGAAATCCTCATGCACTGTTGGTGGGAATGTAAATTGGTGCAATCACTGTAGGAAACAGTATGAAGTTTCCTCAAAAAAAATTAAAACTAGAAATATCACAGGATCCAGTAATTCCACTACTATTTACCAGAAAATGAAAGAAAGCAAAGAAAGAAAAGAAAAACATTAATTTTAAGCAATATATGAATCCCTATGTTCACTGCAACATTATTTACCACAGCCAAGATATAGATACAGGAGATTAAAAAAAGATGTGGTTTATACACATAACGGAACATTACTCAGCCATACAAAAGAATGAGACCTTGTTATTTGCGTGGCAACATGCATGGACCTAGAGGGTATTATGCTAAATGGAGCAAGTCAGACAAAGAAAGACAAATATTGTACGATTTCATTTATATGTGAAATCTAAAACCCAAAACAAAGGAAGAATATATAAACCGACTCAAAGATAGAGAATAAACTGGTAGTTGTGGGGGTGGGGAAAAATGGGCAAAATACATAAAGGAGATTAAGAGGTACCTCCTGCCCCCCTCCAAAGCTAATATTCCCACTGCTTCCCTTACACTATTCAAACTGTGACAGACTTACCACACTTCAACCCTAATAACTCTATCTAGGAGGGGACCCGTGATCTGGCCATACTTTAGGACATCTGATCTACACTCTGTAGCTGGTGCTTTGAGAGCAGGATCACCAAGAACCCATGCCCCCTGTGAAAGCACACCAGGGGTACTCACTCCTGGTACCATGTTGATATATTCTGAGAAGCAACCTCCATGTCACTCTGCTTTGTACAATATGTGCCTTGTGTCTGAAAAACAGCCTCAAGTGCCCCCACTTCATGGTGTAGCAGTAGCTCAGAGGAGAATGTCTTAAGAATATACTTAGATAGATTTTGCATAGAAAGGCTCTCATGGTGACAGTAATGTTTTCTTCAGATTTAGGAATTTATTTGTTGCTTCTTTTTAACAGCTAGAAGCTAAATATAACAAAGACCCTGCCTCTAACCGCTTATAAAAGCAACCTGTCAAATGTTTTTTCATTCCACAAACACTTATTAGTATTTAATATGCCAAGCTCTATGTTAGACCCCATGGAAGAAATGTATAGTCAGTGTCTATTCTCCAGAAGCTCACAGTTGAGTGAAGCTGTAAAAACAGCTGTGGATTATATCAAGATTAATCACATTAACTGTCATCTTCCCACTTATCCTCCATTGATTGATCCATTTAACAAAATTTGTTCAATAGCTACTATTGTGTCAAAGAGCAAATAAAACTGTGTGAGAAATGAAACTTATCTTTTCTATTTCATCTAAGTAAGTACAAATAGAAAAATAATAAAACTTCTTCAGACAAAAATTAAGGCCAAAAGTGAGATGGAAATATATAAACATAACATATGGGAAATGTTTGAAATGAAAATCACTTTAGCAATTTTACTATATTCCAGACATGAACAAAACTTAATACTCACAGATTTCTAGCCAGATGGATTTTCATATTGACAATGAAAGTTGAAGTATTTAATCAACTCAAAACTGGATAGAAGTAAATCAGAATAGGCATTTCCACAACTATCTTTAATCATTAGATTTTAAAGAGAAAATACACAATCACACAAAGCATATTATGACAAACTAATAAAGTAGCAAATTACAAGAAGGCGGCCTCAGATGAGCTGCATTCACAATTTGATAAAAGAGGCTAAGGTTGTATAGGCAATAGTAACATCAGTTTCTTCTCAGGCAATGTTTTAGCTAAAATGATACACTATATATTACCATATAATCTATTTCAAACTCATTGCTTTGTCCATTTCCTAGAACAGCCATAAGGAGAGGCAGAGCCCTGTCCTGCCTGGCCAACCCAAGGTCCCTTGACTATTGCTGGACGAATGAGAAAGGAGCACGGTTTCTCAGTCAGCCAGGAGTACATAAAATGACACCAATATATTCGGTAAACGACTTATTTATAATTTCACATTTTCAAGGTCTCTGCCCAATGACCTGCCCAACTCTGGAGGTATCATTCGCATGAACTGCGTGGACTCTCTCCCTTTTTTTTCCATTAGTATATTACTAGTGCATAACTGGTGCAGACAAAAGTCAGCATCTCTCAACATAAGAGCTACAGAAGATACTCTGAAAGAAAGGCTTAACCTATGAGGTCAGAGAACCTGAGGCCAACCAGAATCTTGATTCTAAGAGCAGTGATACAAGTTTACTTCTTTTAGTACTACTCCCATCTATTAAAATATGAAAATGTTTCTCACTTACTCAGACTATAATGAAGTAATTGAAATAGGTCACAATCACTCCGGGTGGATAGCCAAGCCTTACTACACAAGTGCTACTTACTCCCAAAGATCTTTCCCCCCAACTCCACCAACTGGATTGTGCATCCTTCCTTTGAGCTTAGCTCTTCATAATATTAACATGTTCCTTTGTTGATTTGTTTATAATTTCCCTTGCAAGATTATAAACATCTTAAGGGCAAGCACTAGGACTTACTGCATTTTCTACTCTAGAACTTGGTAAAGATTCAGTAAATACTTGTACTCTATTATTTTATGATTATTATTATAAGTATAGTTAACAGCTTCCTCCTTACAGAATTGTTACATACAAGGTTTATAGCACTTACCATACTACACTAAATTTCAATGACTCCCTTCATAAAGGGACATCCAAACCCAAAATGGCCAACCCAATGTGACAAACTCCTAGGACATAGGTCAAAAACTCAAGCAGAAAAACTCAAGCAGAGTAAAGTTGTTCAAACTCTTTTTGCTGAACAAAGAGTTACCATCCTCACATAATTTCCCAGTACATCGTAGATACTGTATACATCTATTGTAAATGCAAGGGTTTCCCAGTGAGAAGCTTTGTCAATTATTTACTCCAATTCTTGGCGTTACACACTAACTGGGGCTCAAGAGTTCAACACATCTGAGAAGGCTGAAGAAATCTGAGTTACATTCACCGAGAAAAGGGATTTCTCTCTATTCTATTAAAGATATAAATAAATAAAGCCTAATTTTAAAAAACCTAATAAATATGTTTTTCCCACCTTTTTTAAAAATGTATTTATTTTCCCAGAGTCCTGGAAAGAGCATGTACCTCTGACTCAGAGAGAGATGAAACCAAATCCCAACTCTACTGCTTACTTGCTAGGTAAACCTGGGACAAAATAAGTGTTCAATAAATAATACCCGAGGTTATTATTATAGTAAATTTTGCAAAAGCTACAAGAATACTGTCTACATGAACCGTGATCTCACTGAGCTACATAAGCCTGAAATGAGTATATCAAAAGAAACCAGAGGGCTCTTTCTGTGAAAATGATGAAGACTCATAGGAGTTTATGATGGAATAAAGTTTCAGAAAGAATAGTAGAAAGGGCTGGACAAAAGCAGGGAGAGGAAAAGTTCAGGAAGCAAGTGTGAAGCAGCATAATGATCAGATGAGAGGAGATGACAAGTAAACAAATCAGTTTGCATTTTGACCATAACCTTAGAATCTTAAAGAAAGGATCAGATGAAACTAAATTCTTTATGTGCTATCAGCCTTGGATAAAATTTATTTTCAGACTAAAATGAGCAGAGGTCTCAGAGCACAAAACCTATTCTATTCAGCAAAAGTCTTCTCATGTACTAAGCTACAGCAAGAAAAGAGAGGGGTTGGCAGCCACCAGCCCAGGATGGGATAAACTCTGGAAGGAGGTAGCATGCTAAGCAGCAGTAGAAATAGCAATGAAGGTAAGATTAGGTCCAGTAATTCTCACTAAGCCACTGTTCCCTCAGCAAAGGAATCTATCATCTGCAAAATGTCCAAGGTAATGGCAACCAGTCCATGGTTTTCAGTTTTGTGAGCCCTCAAAGCCGTTATTTCTCTAGTTTGCTCAAGCATCCAAGGGCATTTATAGCAACCCAATCTAAAAACACAGATATATTGCCCCTAAAAACTGGTCAGTTTGTAATAAAAGATATAACTACCTTGAGGATCAAGCTGCATCAGCAGATGGTCTCTATACACTATTTGGGGGATGCTAAACAAGAACCACAAATGGCAAGATGGAAGCTCATCCCTCCTCAGCAATTCCTGATGAACCGCCCTTCTAAACTCTCAAGATACTTTTATTCAAAAGAGCCTCCCTAGGACAACACAGGAGACCAACTTCTGGCACGAATTCACTGTACCCACCATAAACCTCTTTCTCTCTTATTTACTTATTTCAGAGGGAGGGAGGGGCCAAGGTAGAGGGAGAGAGTCACAAGCAGACTCCACACTGAACACAGAGCAAGACTTGGGCTCGATCCCATGACTTGAAATCATGACCTGAGCCAAAATCAAGAGTCATAGGCTTAACCGACTGACCCACTCCATTATTTTTCTGATGGCATTTTCCAAACTACTGAGATATTTACATTTAGTCATTCAAATTTTTTAAACAATTTTTTAACTCTTTTAATAGAATAATTACAAAAATCTAATGAATAACATTAATGAGCTATTTAGGTAAGTATAATGATATTGATTGGCAACTAATGACAAAATAATGTCTAACCAGTTAAAAAGTTGAGTGCATGCCAGTAAGGACTATAATAAATGCAATTTATCCTTGCAAGTAAAGAAGAGTATCTAGAAATTCAGTAAATGGAAAAGCATACTAATGAATTTTGTCTAAATACTAAATATCCTTTGCACTACACATGTATGCCATTCTAGAATACTAACTAAATGAAATATTAAGTGTTCCTCAAACTTCATCAGTATTTCTATTAGATGAATAATGCAATTAGTAAATTTAAGAGAAAAAAAATTGCCCAAACGTAAAATTTCACATATATAAATAGAAAAGGGTCTTCCCAAATGATGAATTTATCACTCTATGTCAATAACCACGACAATTACATGGTACCATTTAGATCATTTATGTATAACACATAACTATATGTGGTTGTAGAGTTGATCCACTCCACTTCTGGAGGGAAGATATAAATCAAGTTAGCTATAAATTCCAAAGAAAGAGAGAAAGAATTCCTTTTACTTAGCTACTGAGGTTGAAGACTGAAGAGTGACTCTTCTGTTTAGAACACATCTAGATCCAATGAGAAAAGTGTGGCAGAGATGTGGGGACCAAATTAAATTCAAGGTGAGTAGGAACTAAGGGGGGAAAAAAAACCTTCCCAAACTTGTGTATAAAAACAAAAACCTTGAAGAACAGCGAAAACAAATTTAAATCTGTGAAAAGCATAAGAAAATGAAGAGCCAGTTTCTCTTTCCCTCTGCTATTCTGGGAATAATGAAATGTTCTTTGCTCCTCAAAATTCTTTTAATAGCTCAGTTTAACCAGTGAAATAAAAATAAAAAGAATTCTGAGAAAAGACATCAATCCATTCAGACTCCAATCTTGGAATCACAAAATCATCCACCAAAGTTGGTGAGAAGATATTCCTATAGAAAAAGTAATGAGGAAGTATGACTGTTATGTGCTGAAATGTTGAACAGTCATTAGAGGAATAAAAGATCGAGAATGTAAGTTGTATATAACTGAGAAAATTTTTCCTTAAATCTTCACTCTATCACAATACACATCATTTATGGGCAATCCTTATTTGCCCATCAGCATTTTAAATTATAACAGATACTGAATCTGTTGTTAAACTGAACCTGTTCATTCTTAAGAGTGTCATTTCAAGACACTAAAAAATTAACAGACTGTATCTTCACTGTCTACCTTTTGAGTGAGAAAAAGAGAACTCCCTTGAAGCCTTAAACAAGCCCAATATTATATTAGCGTTGCAAGATGTGGGAAGAATTTAGTATTCTAAAGCATTCTTTAATATTCTGAAGCCTTCATCATATTAGTTGCTTGTTGCTACAAAATTAATAACTCCGTTCTATATTTTTATAATGAGAAAAGGAGAAAAGAGAAGAGGTTGGGGGACAGATTACACTCAGTATATAGACTATATTGCCCTACAAATTAAAGTCAGTACACAGTGCTACTCTGTTCTTAATTTATCCTATTATATTGATAATATTCTAATTTTAACTACAGCTTTGGCATGGTAAGAATAAATAACAGCTGTTTGCTACATTAAAATATCAACCAAATGAAATCAGTATTGTCAGTACTCACCCTTAAGTGAGAATCATTCTTAGAATAATAATAATCAAGAGACATACCTGCTCATTTTGATTCCATTCCCCTTGCTGCTTCAGAGATGGAATGGCCCAGATGCTTAGTTTCCCTGAGAAGTGAATGGCAGCAAGGAGGGTCCCATCTGGAGAAAGGCTCATCTTAAAGATTCCATCCTATACAATAATTATATTACATTAATGTCAGATCAAGGAACTTCTAGCTGAATAGAAGTAACTTCCAGAATTTAAAAACACTCTTCAGGAGGGATCATGTCATAAATCATCTCTCATAATTAAGGGTTCCAACAACTTCATAACACTATAAATGTGCTCCATCCAGCAAACAGAAACAGGACACTTAGCCTTAAGAAATTTTTTTAAATCTATTTCATAGTGTTATAATTAACATAAAACTGAACACTCAAGTATGTGAGCATTATAAAAATACTCCTTTATATCACATCAATTACCATGAGTTCTCATTAACACTTATGTGTTGATACTGATCAGATTGTGAATTTCCTGAATTTTGGGTCATTTTCACAAGATTCTGTAAGTACACAATGCCTAAAAGGTTCTTTCACAGAGAGGCCACAAATTCATGCTATGTGGACAAAAGGAAAAGGAAAGGAGGAAGAGAAAATTGGCAGAAAAGAGGGTCCACCAGTGGCAGGAACAGAAGAAGGCAAAGGGGAAAATGCATTCCTTAATTTAAGTACTGCTAAGAGTGTTTACTTTCCAGATTTCCTGGTAAATCTGAGGAATTTAACTGTTGCTACAGCAAAGAAAAACTCTGTAGTACATGGATTTTTCATTGCCAACCTCAGAGTACACAGAGTCCTACTCGTCCAAACAATCTCTCAGTCCTTTCCTAATGAGAATACCAGGTTGCTCAGTTACCACAAGAGAAACCATACAAGCAGAAATGTCTCCTGCCTGCCTACACCCGAATTTGTCCTTAACATTTAGAAAATCTGGCAACACAGCCCCCACCCCCCATGGCAATAATCAGGTGGGACTGCATAGCATATGCACCCTTAAAATGGTGATAAGCTTTCCAGTTAGCCAAAGCCCCCATCATTCTTGGTTACAGCCCCAAGATTAAGGCCAGGTGTCAACTACAGGCCTGAAAAATAAATATCACTACACTGAAAAAACAGAAATTATACCTGGCCCACTTCACCACATTATCTACCAGATCTCTACAGACACAAGAGTTTAAGTCCTCAGGTCTACAATGACTAAGGCATTATTAGCTATCAAAAACAAACAGCATGATTTCAGAAAGTGAGAAACATTTCTGGATGAGTAGATAGATGAAAAGATTAGCATCCTCTAATTTCCTAAGGACTAAAATCACTTTAACGGGATATAACATGTCTAACCCAGAATGCCAGAATTAAATGTAAGGAAGATTAAAATACAAAAGCCAGAGAAAGAAAAGCAATAAACACAAAAGCACTTCCAATACAATGTTAAATATTCCCCCATCCCCTCCTTTATGATGGAAAGGAGGTCACGAGCAGAAGAGCCTGACATCTTCTAGTCACAACTCTGGTCAACAGGCTCCACAGTTTGGCATAAGGTGAACCTCACAAGCACATATTTCCATCACCTCCAACAACTTTCATCCCATCATTTAAAGTTCATAGGGAAAGAAACAAGATCCCAAGGGTTAAGACACTTGCTGAAGACCATTCAAGTGTAGACCACAGAACCTGAACTAGATGCCTTCAATGCCAACCCACGTCACTTCCACTACACAGGCATCACTGCCCTCCCCTGGGCCGTGGCCTTTCCAGGAGCCACAGGAATGCTCCCTGGGAGAAATCATGGTCAAGTATACTTTACTGTTTTCCTCACCTACATAATTAGTCATGAATGATCTGTATGATAACTCCCAGGTTTTATAAATGCTTCATTAACCAACTCCCCTAAAAATGTTCTGAAAGAAAGCAAATAGGGAGTTTATGAATCTCTTTAACAAAAAAGAAAAAAGTGTAATAAATAATGTGTATAAATAATAATAAATAATAGTGTATAAATAATTTAATAGCACTGTGAACTAGAAAACACTGAATGAAAATTTTTGTTTTAATTATTTTGTTTTAATCCTTCTCTCCTTTACCTTCCTTCTTTTCTTTCTAGATATTAAGCAGTAAATAGACTAACTAAAATATTACCACTTGCTTTTAACCTGGTGGGTTCTTAAATCCCCTTAGTTTTATTTGACACTATGATATCTACACTGCAAACTTACCGCTCCTTTTTCTAAAGCACTTTGTTGTAGAAATCTCCACTTACAGACACACCAAAGTAGAAATTATAGTACAATGAATACCCATGGACCCAACAACCAGCTTATAAAGAAATATCCATATTCCACATTTGTTTCACCAAGTCTCCTGGAGTCACTACAATATGCTGGGGAATTTTTTTCCCCCTGGAGTTTTTCAAAGCAGATCCCAGACAATGAGATGTATACGTTAAGTATACATTTCTTTCAAGTCCCAAGTTATCTGTTTAACTTTCATATATGTGCACAGTGAGAAGATATGGTTATCAGTAGCAACTGAATTATAGCCACTCATAATAGACAAGTCACCTATGTTACTTCAGAAACACGGTGTTTTCCTAATGAAATAAAAACTCTTATTTGTAGAAACATTTCTGAGTGCACATAGCATACAGAGTATTTATGGCTCAGGGAATAATTTATTATCCTGACAGTAACTGTTACACAAGACCTAAAGCCACAGTTAGAAAATCTAGGCTAAATTCTGTGAAGAGAGTCTGCGGTATTTAGAAATCTGAATGATTTTTGGTTGGCCAGGGAGAGAATTTCAGAGTGTGTGCTCAGAAATAAGAGGAAATGGTTTTTCAATCAACTGCACATCACAATAAAAGTAAACCTCAAACCTTCGAACTGCAATTCCTCATACTGTATTAAGATTTCTCAGCATAAGTGAATAATCCTTCTCTCGTCTTCTTTTTGACTTAAATAGCTCAAAACGCAATAAAATTTAGCCATAATTTTTACTTTGGTTAAAATGTGTCTGAATTTCTTTCAGATTCCTCAAATATGTATGTCATGTTCATTTCAATCATTACAACAGCTGGAATGTCAAGAATATATAATTTGGCAGTGAAAAGTGGAAAGCTTTTTCTCTGAGAGCAAGAACAAGACAAGAAAGCCCACTCTTGCCAATTTTATTCAACATAGTACTGCAAATCCTAGCCAGAGCAATTAGGCAAGAAAATAAATAGAAAGCACATGAACTGGAAAGGAAGAAGTAAAACTGTCTCTTTACAGATGACATGATATTATATATAGAAAATCCTAAAGACTCCACTGGAAAACTGCAGGAATAAACAATTTCAGTAAAGCTTTAGGATACAAAAATCAACATACAAAAACCACTTGCATTCCTATACACTAACAGTGCACTATTATAAAAAAGAAATTAACAATCGCAGTTATACTAGCATCCAAAAAAATAAAATACTTAGGAATAAACGTAACCAAGAAGGTGAGAGATCTGTACAAGAAAAGCCAGAAAACATTGGTCAAATAAATTGAACACAAATAAATGGAAAGATATTCCATGTTCATGGATTGAAAGAATACTGTTAAAATGTCCATTATGTCCAAAGTGACCTATAGGTTCAATGCAATCTCTACCAAAATTCAAATGGTATTTTCCATAGAAATAGAATAATCCTAAAATTTGTACCGTACCACAAAAGACCCTAAGTCCCCAAAGATGCCAAAGCAAACTTAAGAAAGAACAAAACTGTAGGTATCATACTTTGATTTCAAACTATTGTTACAAAGCTATAGTAATCAAAATAATACTGTATTGGTATAAAAACAGGCACAAAGATCAGTAGAATAGAACAGAGGGCCCAGAAATAAACCTATGCATAGACAGTCAACTAATTTACAACAAAGGAGCCAACAATACACAGTGGGGAAAGCATACTCTTTCAATGGTACTGGAAAAACCACATAGGTATTGAACCCCTAATGTACACCATTTACTCTAATTGGATGAAAGACTTGACCATAAGACTTGAAACCCTAAAACTCCTGTAAGAAAACAAGGGATAAGCTCCTTGACTGGTCTTAGCAATGATTTTTTGGATTAGGATACCAAGAGCAAAGTCAAAAAAAGCAAAAATAAACAAGCAGGACTACATCAAACTAAAAACATCAGCACAGCAAAGGAAACCATTAACAAAATGAAAAGACAACAATGAAATGGGAGAAAATATTTACAAACCACATAACTGATAAAAAGTTAATATCCAAAATATACAAGGGACTCCATTAACAATAGCAAAAAAACCAAATAACCCAACTTAAAAATGAACAAAACATCTGAATAGACTTTTTTTCCAAAAAAGACATAAAAATGGCCACCAGGTACATGAAAAGGTGCTCAACTAATCATCAGGGAAGGCACATCAAAAGCACAATTAGGTACCACCTCACACATATTAGGATGGCTATCATCAAAAAGAAAAGAGAACAAACGCTGGTGAGAATGTGGACACACACACACACGTATCACGTGGCCTTAAAAAAGAAGGAAATCCTGTCATTTGTGACAATATCGATGAACCTAGAGGGCATTATGCTCAGTGAAATACACCAAACACAGAAAGACCAATATTGCATGTTACATATATATATATATAATCTTTTTAAAAAATCAAACCCCTAGAAACAGATAGTAGGAAACTAGTTGTCTATCAGAGATTGGGGGAAAGGAGGAAGTAAGAAGATGTTGGTAAAAGGCTAAAAACTTTTAGTTAGAAGATGAAGTTCTGAAGATTCATGGGTAACGTGATAACGCTGCACTATATAACTGAAACTTGCTAAGAGAGTAGGACTTCAACATTCTTATGCACACAAGAAAAAGGTAAATATGTGAGTTAATGGATGTGTGAATTCGATGGGGGAAAATCCATTCACATTGTACACTTAAAATATCTTACAATTATACTTCAATAAATATCTCACAATTGTATCTTACAATTGTTTGAGGCAAACAAAACAAGAAAGAAAATGATGAATATCACTTGCTAACGTCTACTCTATTCCATGAGTATCCACCAAAAAAGGCAGTCTCGGTAAATAATTACTTGGTAAGTTATTATCACTGAGTAGGCAAGATGGGGCAGAGTAAGTTGGCTGACAAAGATCATTTACACAATAGATAGTCTTCTTCCACCAGAAGCTCATCCATGGCCCTTTTAACGGACCGTATTATCAATTCTATGTACCCCTTTGTATCAAATTTTTGCTCAAAAATTTTCCAACAGTACTTTCCTCTTACCTCACTGAATCTGTGTAGCAATGTGATACTAATACTATTGAAATTAATAATATGAAAAAAAAAGAAATTAATAATATGAACAGGATTTTAACTTTCACCTCTATTTCTCATTTATTAAACCACCAGCTCAAATATCATTTGATCTTTTGTTAATTAAAAACACTAATTAAAGCCTTCTACTACTGGCAGCAATATTTAGAGTGGAATTGTGCCTGGTCTCAAACACTGCAATAAAACTTTTAACTGTCCTTTCTAAGAGAGTAATTCTTTTAAATGTTAAATATCAGATCTTTGTACTGAGATTAGTTTAAATTGGCTAACTTTCTTCCACTGTGTATCATCTACATAAGAACAATTAAAAATGAGTGATTTCCTATTTCATTACACTTTTCAAATGTACAAACTATATTAAAATTAAAGTACTGGGGATCCCTGGGTGGCGCAGCGGGTTAGCGCCTGCCTTTGGCCCAGGGCGGGATCCTGGAGACCCGGGATCGAATCCCACGTCGGGCTCCCTGCATGGAGCCTGCTTCTCCCTCTGCCTGTGTCTCTGCCCCCCTCTCTCTCTCTCTCTCTCTCTCTCTCTCTCTGTGACTATCATAAATAAATTTAAAAAAAAATTAAAGTACTGAAGAACTATAATGCATACTTCAAAATGTTCTAAATTACCACATAGCCTTAAAGGTGAATTTGTAAGCCCTACTCTTCCAACATTCAACAATTATTTATTGAATAAATATATTCAATAATATAATAATTACATGTCAGGCACCATTTTACACTCTGGGGAGCCAGCAGTGAGCAAAACATAAATCTCTGTCTTCAAGAAGTTCAGAAGATTTTCTGTGGTTTAAAGTCTGGACCACCCCCCCACACACACACAAAAATCAATCATCCTCAAAAGCACAATTAACAAACCAGGGTGCAGCAAACAGGTGGCAACACTGCAAAAGTATGTAGGAAAGAGAAAGCGTCTGGGGGGGAAAAAAACTTTCTTATAAAAGAACATATGTAGCTTTTATTATCAATATACTCTTTGAAAGATAATATATGCCAGACAACCAACAGTTGGTTATTTGGAATCATATAAAGGTCATACATGAAAAACCCACAACTAACATCATAGTCAATGGTGAAAAGCTTTCCCTCTAAGATCAGGAACAAGAAAAAGACAGACTCTTACCACTTTTATTCAACATAGTATTGGAAGTCCTCCCCCCAGCAATCAGACAAGAAATAAAAGACAAATTGGTATAAAAGAAGTAAAATTTTTATTATTTGCAGAAGACATGACAATATGTATAGAAAACCCAAAGACTCCACAAAAACTACTAGAACTGATAAATGAATTCAGTAAAGTCACAAGATACAAAATATGCAGAACTCTGTTGCATTTCTATGTACTAATAATGAAGCAGCACCAAGAAAAATTAACAATCCCATTTACAACTGTACCAAAAAACAAACAAACAAACAAAAAGCCTAGGAATAAACTTAACTAAGGAGGTAAAAGACCAGTACCCTGAAAATTATTAAACGCTGATGGAAAAAAACAGAAGATGACACAAACAGATGGAAAGCTATCCCGTGTTCATGAGTTGGGAAAACCAATATTATGAAAATGTCCACACTACCCAAAGCAATCTACAAATTTGACACAATCCTATCAAAAATACCAACAGCATTTTTCACAGAACTAGAATAATCCTAAAATTGCATGGAACACAAAAGACCCCAAATAACTGAAGTGATCTTGAGAAAGAAAAAAACTAGGGCAGCAGCCCCATGGCTTAGCGGTTTAGCGCCGCCTTCAGCCCAGGGCGTGATCCTGGAGACCCGGGATCAAGTCCCACATCAGGCTCCCTGCAATGGGGCCTTCTTCTCCCTCTGCCTGTGTCTCTGCCTCTCTCTCTTTCTCTCTCTTAGTTTTTTCTTTTTCTTTTAAAAAGATTTTATTTATTTATTAGAGACACACACAGAAAGAGAGAGAGAGAGAGAGAAGCAGAAACACAGAGACAAAGAAAAAAACTAAAGTGTTACAATCCCAGATTTCAAGATATAACACAAAGCTACAGTAATCCAACCTGTATGGTACTGGCAGAAAAACAGACACAAAGATCAATGGAGGAGAATAGAGGGCGCAGAAGTAAAACTATGGTTTATGGTTAGTCAACCAACCACAGTGGAGGCAAGAATAGACAATCAGTACAATCTGTACTGATTGAAACAGTTATATTTGCCTATTCATATCCCAAATCCATGAGCAAACAGTTATCTGCTAACTACACAGGGTATAAAGAAGTATGAAAAGCAATCCCCAAATAATTATTGCAGTGAGTATACTACAATATACTGGTCCAAGCGAAATAAACATGGAATACAAGAAACAGGTGTCTTTGGATCCTGGAGCTCAGCAAACTGGAGAGTTCCAGCAAAGCTCTCTGACACTTCCATGACTCTGCATATGCTCCTGCCAGTCTGGAAATGTCTGGTGTTCCTCTTTCCGTGGGAGCAACTCTGACTTTCAAATCAAGTATCCCCTCCAGAATGAAATGCTCCCTCTTCTGCGCCTCAATGGTACTTCATTTTACCTTATAGAATGGGTTATAAAATGTGTAATACTGTGTTGTTTCATAACTGCTTAACCATCTCCCCACTACACTGAGGGCTCCTTGAGGAAGTACAATGCATTTTATTCATGTTTATTCTCAGGTCTAACCTGACACCTGGACTCAAAAGGGAGTGTTTGCTGATTGAGAAAAAATGAATAAACACTGAGATGACATTGCTTTATAATAGTCAACAAAATATTTTTTTAAGGTGAGTCATTTAAAATTTGCTAAAGATAGTAACTTAGGAGTATATTCTACTCGTGAAACCAACATTGCATTGTATTTAACTAAGTTAAATAAGAATTTGGAAAAAAAAAAAAAAAACAGTAACTTAGTGTTAAGGAGAATGGGAAAGGTTGCAGGGAGAAAAAGCAAAATAACCCTCTTGTGCACTAAAATGGTAACAGACCAACAAAGGCAACATAGTAAATTAGAAAGGAGCAAGTGCATGGCAGAGACCAAGTTGCTTGATCTTCCGTATGTTTCTTCCTCTGCAAAATGAAAACAAACTCCATGAACTGACTAAAGAGTATGCTAACTGAAAAATACTGTAAACATACAGGGATTCAACATGAGAGTGACTTTCCAGGCATGAACAGTGGTACCACTCGCTTCTACAGACAGAATGCCAGACCAATCCAGAACACATGATTTAGCTGAAGTCAAAGGCAGAGAACGAACTTGAACTCAAAACTTTAAATATATTAAATACAAATATGGCAACAAAATGCTCATCTTATTTCTTACAATTTCAGTATTTCCTATATTTCCCTTGGGTCAGTAAAGAAATTGAAGAAAAAGGAAAATGAGGTTGTTTGATTCTCCCCTCAACAGGAAGGCTATGATCTGGTGTCTCCATGTGAACCAAGACTCTTGTGAGAACAAGACAGAGAGAGAGTGAATAGAACCATCTTCCGCAGAGACAGCTCCTGAGAGTCTGTGTCTCACTCACACCAGGATGAAACTGACAAACATCCTTGCGTGGATCCATTCATCTCTTACCGAGGAAAACAGTGTAACAAGGGTAACTGAAGCCCAGAATCAACATGGCTTATTTCTTCTGGGAGCTTCAAGAATCTCAGACTGTTTTTCTATTTTCAAACAAACCAAAAAGGATTATTATGGACAAGGATACAAAATTCACAAGTAAGAAAAAATAAATTTCAGACATATAATGATCCAGGAGACTTCCCTGGCTTGTATTCCCAGACTCAAAAAGATTAGGTTCATTCTTTACTTTTTAAATTTTCTTTCTTAAGATAACAGTATATAGTAAAACACACAACCTACAGAATGGGAGAAGATATTTGCAAATGACATATCAGATAAAGGGCTAGTTTCCAAGATCTATAAAGAACTTGTTAAACTCAACACCAAAGAAACAAACAATCCAATCATGAAATGGGCAAAAGACATGAACAGAAATCTCACAGAGGAAGACATAGACATGGCCAACATGCACATGAGAAAATGCTCTGCATCACTTGCCATCAGGGAAATACAAATCAAAACCACAATGAGATACCACCTCACACCAGTGAGAATGGGGAAAATTAACAAGGCAGGAAACAACAAATGCTGGAGAGGATGCAGAGAAAAGGGAACCCTCTTACACTGTTGGTGGGAATGTGAACTGGTGCAGCCACTCTGGAAAACTGTGTGGAGGTTCCTCAAACAGTTAAAAATATACCTGCCCTACGACCCAGCAATTGCACTGCTGGGGATTTACCCCAAAGATACAGATGCAATGAAACGCCGGGACACCTGCACCCCGATGTTTATAGCAGCAATGGCCACGATAGCCAAACTGTGGAAGGAGCCTCGGTGTCCAACGAAAGATGAATGGATAAAGAAGATGTGGTTTATGTATACAATGGAATATTACTCAGCTATTAGAAATGACAAATACCCACCATTTGCTTCAACGTGGATGGAACTGGAGGGTATTATGCTGAGTGAAGTAAGCCAGTCGGTGAAGGACAAACATTATATGTTCTCATTCATTTGGGGAATATAAATAATAGTGAAAGGGAATATAAGGGAAGGGAGAAGAAATGTGTGGGAAATATCAGAAAGGGAGACAGAACGTAAAGACTGCTAACTCTGGGAAACGAACTAGGGGTGGTGGAAGGGGAGAAGGGTGGGGGGGTGGGAGTGAATGGGTGACGGGCACTGGGGGTTATTCTGTATGTTAGTAAACTGAACACCAATAAAAAATAAAAATAAATAAAAATAAATAAAAATAAAACACACAAATTTCAGTGAATAGCTACATGAATTTTTACTTATATATACACACACCTATGAGTGTATAATTAAGAACACTTCCAGGGATCCCTGGGTGGCGCAGCGGTTTGGCGCCTGCCTTTGGCCCAGGGCGCGATCCTGGAGACCCGGGATCGAATCCCACATCAGGCTCCCGGTGCATGGAGCCTGCTTCTCCCTCTGTCTGTGTCTCTGCCTCTCTCTCTCTCTCTCTGTGACTATCATAAATAAATAAAAAAAAATTAAAAAAAAAAAAAAAAAAAAAAGAACACTTCCAGATGAAGATCTATAACATTCAAGGTTCATTCCACTGTCCTTTAAAAGGTACTCTGGTGAAAATATCTCAGAAGCACAAGGTTAGGTGAGTTACCTGTTCTTGTCCCGGGCGACTATAAAACTTGATGCTTAACATCCTTAATAATCCCAATGTCTTTGGTACCTACAAAATAAATACATATAATACAAAGAAAAATTAATGGAATGCTTTCTTACAGTAAAAATCCTTTTATCATGAAATCAAAACTATAGCAAACCTACTATTTTAAGAAATAGTTGAGAAAATCATCAATAGGGGTCAGAGATCCCTGATGAGACTACTTTTATTCAGGAAAAAAAAGATCCAAATGGTAAATCTAACAACATATACCGATAATCAAATGCTTTTTAAATACACACGTAACAAGTCTACTACAATCTATGCAAATCAGAAGCCACTCAAGCTCTTCTCAAATGAGGTTCCCCAGGTTATCATTTTATCCTTTCATCATTATAGAAAAGTCAAAATTTCCAATAGAAATTTCATTCATTAAGAAATTGATCCCATACTTGAAAAATACCAGGAAAAAAAAAATCAACATTTAGAAATCAGTATTTGAAATAATATAACACAAGACTATTTTTATCTTTAGATCTAAAAGATACATTTATAAAAGCAAGAGAAAGAGAAGGGGATAATTTAAGAAATGTAAAACAAGTACTGTTGAAGATGTAGAGAATTTAGTACATTGCTGAGTAAATGTAAAATGGTACGGCTGCTATGGAAAAGTGTGATTGTTCCTCAAAAAGTTAAACATAAAATCACCATTTGACCAGCCATTCCATCCTAAGTATATATCCAAAAGAACTGAAAACAGGTATTCAAACAAATACTTGTACACAAATGTTCATTCACAGCAATAGTATTATATGGAAACAACCCAAATGACCATTGACAAAAAATGAACAAAATCTAGCATATCCACACAATGGAACACTGTGCAGTCATAAAAGAGAAAGAAGCACTGATCCATGCTACAACTTTGATAAACCTTAAAAATATTATGCTAAATGAAAGAAATCAGATACAAAAGACCACATATTATAGGATTCCATTTATATGAAACAATAGATAAATCCACAGAAACAGAAGGCAGATTAGTGGCTGCCTGGAGGTGGAGGGAGAAGGAACAGGGAGTGACAGCTTAACAGGTATGGTATGGTATGAGGTTTCCTTCTGGGATGATGAAAATGTCCTGGAACTAGATCATGGTGATGGTTGTACAACACTGTGAATATACTCAATGCAACTGAAGTATATGCTTTAAAATGGTTAATGGCTGATATATTCATATTCATGAATAATATTCTTATACTATATGAACTTTTCCTTAAGCGAAAAAGGCAAAGAAGAGTACTATTTTGTTGAGGTTACAAATTTTCCAGTAGAACTTCTGAGTAGCTAAAGCCATTAGTGATAGCCTAGCTCCATATCTCCCAATATTTCCTCTAACGAAAAAAGAACAAGAAGAAAGAAATACAAGGTGGCTGACTGGCTCAGTCAGTAGAGCATACAACTCTTGATCCCAAGGTTGTGAGCTCAAGCCCCATGGTGGGTATAGAGATTATTCAGGGGGAAAAAAAAAGGAAGGGGTATAAATCTCCATGAAAACCTTGCCCTCAGTTTAACTTGAAGACAGAAGATAATCCAAACTTCAAAATAACTGTAAGTAGAAAAATAAAAAAAAAATCACCATATCCCAGGTGTCATCTCCACTGTTCCTGCTAACTCCCATGTCCCCATGACACCCACTACAAGGCCTAGAGGTAAGCAAAAGCAGACTGTAAAAATACTGCGGGACCCAGGAAGAACAGATGAGGAAAGGTAGCAAAGGGATCTGAGATCTATCTAAAATCTTTGTCAAAATTATAGTCCAAGGAAATTTGCCAGAAATAGGAAAGATTTGAATTTATACTCTGACAGAGCCCACGAGGGTACCTGAGAAAATTAACCCAAAACATCAACTCCAAGAAATATCCTAGGAAAACTATTAAACTTCACAGATAACGAAAATCCTCCAGGTCTCTAAGCAAAATGGCCAAATAACATTTGTATGTTATTTCCATGTTTCTCTTTGTAGGGAAAATAAGCGAGAATTTTCAAATTCCACAAAGCAAAAAAATAATATAGTGGCTTTAAGTTCAATGAAAGTAATGGTAAACTAAGGATTTTATATCCAGATATATTTTCCTTCAAATATCCAGCTATTGGAAAACAATTCTGAACATACAAGAATTTAAGGAGCTCTTCACCTATGAGCACTTCTTAAAACATCTACTAAAAGAGAGGTGCCTGGCTGGCTCAGCCAGTAGAGCATGCAGCTCTTGATCTCAGTGGGGGTGGTGCCTTCAAGCCCCACAGTGGGTATAGAGATTACTTAAAAATAAAATCTTACACAAAAACAAACCACACCTACTAGAAGATAGTTTCATCCAACCCAAAGATGACTGGGAACATTTTAACAAAAGAACTAACACCATTCTGAAAGAGAAACATCGAATACTAAAGACAATGAGGATGAGGGTAGAAACTAATGTGCAAATATTACTTGTTTTGTCAAAGTAGCAATAACACTATTTTAAAGGGAAGAAAACAGAAAGGGAAAAAGGAAAATAAACTAATTTTTGTAAAACCAATTAGTGGGAATTAAAGAATACCCATAAAAATGATGAACTGGTAAAATACTGGAGGGCACTGATAACCAACAAGACAGTTTAGGTGAAATGACAGAGGTAAATCCCCATGCAAGTGAATTCAAATTCAAAAGAAGAAAGAGTAAGTGTAAACGGCTCTTAAACATGCTGAAGAAGGGAAAAATAAATGAAGGTGTTAGCAGGATTTAGTGGGGTCTAAATTCCCTGAAACCAAATGAAACAAAATATTATTTATGATGGAAAAATAAAAGCATGTGGTATACTGAGAAATCTAATCAACAGCAAGATTCATGATGTAGGAAAAATATCCTTCAGGAAGCAAGAGTGTGAGATCTAGTGGACAAACAGATGGGTTGGCTTTAGCTGGTACAAGGACAGTTCACCTGTGAAAATGAGAAAAAAGGTAACAAGAGTACAGAGGGAGATGCAGGAAGGGAATGGGATCTTATAGAAATAGTCCTCTGATTATTTCTATTTACTCAGGGAGATAGGATTTCTCAGGGAAACAGGATTCCAAAAAGCCTGTGTTCTTTCCACAACAACATCCTTTACCCAAAAAGCAGCAACAGTAATAATATAAAAATTCGTTTTGCTCATTTTTATACATTTTCTAAGATTCTGATCTTAAAAATATAAACAGATAATAATAATAAACACTATAAATCATTTTATGGCTTACCAAGTACCTTCCCATGTATTAGCTCATTTGATCGTGGCAAAAGCCTTATTTAACACAAGTCTAAATGACTGAACTAGAATTCCAATCTCAGACTTCTGCCTCCCAGGTCCGGGTTCTTTTCTTTCTCCCAGTTACTGAATTCAGACCTGCCACCTATTAGAGCTTGCTGCCCTTATTTGTGGACACAGCTATATCCCTCCAACACAAAAAACCCCTTGAGGGATGCTACCTTTCCATTCCTAATACCCAGAGCAGTGATTCAATGTTGAACAAATAAATAAAACTATCTCATATTAATTTGTAAACTTTGGTCAGTGCACATATTGAATCTTGCATAGTCTATTTTTACAACCTAGCAGCCTTGTGAGAGACTAGAATGTTAAGTGTAGCAGCATTTTTTAGTCAATATCCACCCCAACACAATAGCAACCTGAAACAAACAAATTCCATGAGGATAATATCCCACACCTGACAAAAGAAACTAATCCTGTAATTCAAATTACTTGAAGGTAGGCGGAGGCTATGTGGGATGACTGTAAGTTTAGCTGCAAGACACATTTAAGAGCCACTAATGTAATTAAAATACACTTGCGGCATTTGAAGAAATTAATCATACAGCCGAGCATTCAATTTGCAATTTAATGTTTTTCCCCACTTATTCTGTCAATGCACAGGCAATTTTCTTTAAAGAGACTGCAATCCCGAACCTTCAGCTAGAGAGGGAAAGACCATAGCAAAGCAGATTCCAATACTTCAGTGAAGAGCAAAGTAAAATATCAAGCGAATTCAAAGAAGCTAAGGTGAGAAAAGGTTTCTCGGTATGTGACCGTGCTCTTCCTCTCCCAGAGCATACTGTCAAACAGGCTCGCTCCATTATACTGCACTGAGATAGAGTCCCACCATTTGCCTACTTCACCCTTCCTTGTATTCACCACCCTTACCTTTTTCTTTCTTGTTTTCCTCCCAATCTTTAAGTTTGACAAATTTCATAGCCACTGAAAAGCTGAAGTGAATGTACAACGAAATACCAGTAAGCCTTTCGCTTGGGTTCACCAGTTATTAACACTTTGTCACACTTGCTTTATCTGTGCGTGTGTATACATATCTTTTAAATTATGGGTTTGACTGGGACACCTGGCTGGCGCAGTCGGAGGGGCATGCAACTCTTCCTCTTGGGGTTAGGCATTCGAGCCCCATGTTGGGTGTAGAAATTACTTAAGTAAAACTTTAAATTATGTTTTTGACTAAACCATTTAAAAGTTGCAGACATCACACTTAGATTCTAGAGCCAAAACTGTTTAAACAGTTTCCAAGACCTGCCCTGGTAGATCTCACAGAGAAAACTATAAGCTGGGTACGATTTAAATCAGATAGAAAAACAGGACTAACCCCCTGCAAAAACAAAATAATATGTTTAATATGTATAAGCAACTCCTACCTCTATGAATTATGGGATGATAATCATAGATAAATCTGACAGTACTGCTGACATCTATATAATTTCATATGGGGAGCAGGGGAAAGTACTCAACAGCACCTAGAAGAGCCATTCCTCCCATGCTCCCCTATTTTTAGTGCTCCCCTATTTTTAGCCCTCAGGTCTTAAGCTCCTTATTTGTGAAGTCTGGTTACTAACACTCAATAAGAGGTAGGATCTAGAATGGGTAGAGGGATAATGTATAGAAGGAAAAGCACAAAGCACAGTCCTCGATTATAACTCATGCAGAAATATAAATCATTATAAGGTCTGGTGGCATACAGACCACTAAGTTGAGCTAATTTTAAAAAGAGAAAAACACTACTTTGTTAGGTTAAAGTCACAATTATATACTTTAAAACATGCTAAAAGCTATAGGGGAAAAAATGAATGGAAGCTAACAATAATTGCTTAAGATTTCTTTCTAAAAGTACTTCTCTATTACTTCAACACCAAACCTTTAACTATTCATGGTTTTAAAGGATTATTTTTGAACACTGCACTTTAAAACAGAAATAACAGGACAAATACCTTCACTCCAGGAAAAAGCAATGTAACGGATTCATTTACGTTGTGTTTCCCTTTAACTTCTCAGTTTCTTCCCTCACTTGAAAAATATCTGCGTGTCCATTACATATAAGGCAATGCACTAGCACAGGGTGCGTAAGTGTGATCAAGGGCTTGACTTCCTGCAGTTTACATAAATAACCAATATGTAGGGAAGCCAATATGGCAGAGAAATTAGTACTCACTGACAGCTCCTTTTTCTTGCCTTTCTGGACACACAGAAAAACTATTTCCCAGGCCCCCTGAAGTAGGAAGGGCCATGTAATTAGTTGGCATACATGAACTGTGAGCTCAAGCAATGTCAGCTCTGGTCCCACCTTTTGGTCCTCTCTTGCCCCTCCTCTAAAGAGAGATATAGGAAACTCTGGAGGTCACCAGCCTGCATAGATTCTTTCATCATCACCTGGAACCAACTGTCCAGGGGAGTTACAGCACCAACAGTAGGCTTTGCAACAAATACAGACTAAATCGTTCTATGGCAAACCACAGAAATGTCAGGAGTTTTCATCCGTTTGTGTGACTGTGTTATTATCACAGCAGAACCTCACCAGTACTGACTATTACTATTAGCACACCAGAGTGCACTGCTACAGAACAATGGAATGAATGGCTGGGTGAATCATGCTGCTGAAGAACCTGGACTGAGGAGCTTCTGCTGGAGGTTTACTCTGATCCTGCCAATTGCTAGCTCAGTAACCCAAGGAAGTTACTTAACTGCACTGTACTTTCCTATCGATAGACAGGTGAGTACCACCACCTACCTCAAAAAGTTAGGGAAAATTAAATGACCTAATACACATAACAGCACTCAAACAGTTGCCAGCACATAAAAAGTGCTGAATAAATGTTAATGTCTAAATAAGCAAATACAAGTAACAGGACTATTGTTAGGTTCATTTTCTAATATTTGCCAATACTACCACTAAAAATGAGACCAAGTTAAAAAACGCTTTCAATAAATTTGATGTTTGAAAGTACTAAAATTTCACATGAAGTCACTTTCCTCATTTAAGACACAGCATTTCCTCCTGTCTGGCCTGAGACCTATTAGCAAAGTGAAACGCCATAAAAAATACTTACTGCAGTGACCCTGTCTCCACCATTAGTAACCTGCTTATAATAAGGCGATCCTGAAAGAACTCTCCAGGCAGACAGGCCATAGCTAGAAGCTTTTGATATGCCCACTTCAGCAGTTTCACATCCACCAACCAGCAAAAGTCTAAAAAAACAGAATAACAAAAAGAACTGATAAACTGCAGTCTGAACAAGATGACATCAAAACAATGAGAGCAAAACAGTCGCTTCCACAAAGAAAACTAAAATTACTATATGTTAAACCTAGAAGTTAAATGCTTTAGAAGAAACAACCGAAAGAAAAGCAGGTGATTTTTCAGTTAGAATTTCACCTTCACTTATACAGAGGAAAGGCTTAAACATTCAAGCACCTGAAATCCAGATGGGAATTTTAAGAAGAGTAAATAGGTTTTAAGGTTGAACACTGAAGAAACTGTATTAACACCAATAAACTTTAACACACGGATCTGTCATCACACCCAGGTATATACGTATCCATTACAGCAGTGTGCTGTTCATGGCAAGGGCACAGGTACAGATGTTAGGAACCACATCTGGGAATGCGAGTGGAATAGCACTCTACGGTAATAACTACACTGAAACAAGACGGTGTAGTAGTTTGGATGTGCATTACGATCTGTTTACTTGTCTGTTCTACTTCGTTAGCAATTAGAGGCGAGTTACCAACAGGGCAAACAGTCTAACGTATACTAAAAGTTAAAAGTTAAAAGACTGTGCGACACTGCACAAACTGAACTGATTTGAAACCCAAACAGTTGTGACTTTTTTTATTGAGGTTTAAGTGATATAGAACACATTAGTTCACGTATGTAACATAATGATTCAAAATGTGTATATACTGTGAAATGATCCCCACAATAAGTCTAGTTGATATCTGTCCTATACACAGTTACAAATGAATTTTTTTTTTTTACAAATGAATTTTTTTCTGGTGATAAAAGCTTTTGAGATCTACTCCCTTAGAAATTTTCAAATATGCAATACAGTATTTTTTACCTAGAGTCACTACAGTCATGATTTTCCAGTCATGTTCACTAAATCTGAGAGAGAACTATATAACATATTATAATCATCTATCTAAAAGAGAAACATGTGAAAGTAAAGTTCTGACATATTAAAGGAAGCACTACAATTACCAGTGAATTATTTTTTGATCCCAATGACAACAGGCAATATAATAAGGGAAAAGAGAGGCCACAGGTTTCTCTGGTCTTGTGCATATAATGCTCCCCCAACGTGAACTACCACTGTGCCAATGACAGACAACAATTACCAAGCTCCTTTTAAAGCAAAATACACATAGTACTGTCACCACCATGTACTAATTTTATCAAAAAGAGGATGCACTCCATCACACAAATCAGTCTTTACCTTTCCTAGACCATGCTCATAGTAAAACCAAAACTTAAAAAACTTTTTCTGCAAAGCAGTTGGAAAGTAAAAGAAAACAACACTTTATAAGGCTCTTTAGTGTTGACTTATCAAAAGGGTTTACTTAAAAATAATCCAAAACAGGTGTGTGGAGGAATAGCTGGGGATATCTATGAAACAAAACTGGTCACAAAACAATTGCTGAAACTGAATGACAGTCACAAAGGAGTCAATATACTATTGTCTCAATGAACAGGCTTCAAATATTCCAAAAAGAATTTTTTTTTCAAAAGTCAATTTGTTAAACAAAACAACAACAACAACAAAAAAAACAACTCTGAGAGCACCTAGCTGGCTCAATCCGTGGAGCACACATGCAATTCTTGATCTCAGGGTCACATGAGTTTGAGCCCCATGGTGGGCACAGAGATAACTTAAAAAAAAAAAAAAAAAAAAAAAGGTAAAAATAAAAGCCAAAAAAAAAAATCCCCTGAATAAATAGAAACAAAACAGGTGATTTTGAATATCTACATTTCTGCATTTAATCTCAATGTTTTTTCAAACAGGAAATACGTGGTTCATAAAACGTATCTTTAAAAATTAGTAACCTATGATAATAAAAACACTGAGAATTCAACAAATCCCCAAAAGGCAAGGATAAAGCAGATCCTGATAACTAAAATAATTTTCTTCTGCTCAATATACAACATATACATTTATATTAACAGTGTAATTCTTTTCTCAAGGGATTGGACTTTATTATTTAATCTGCACTACTATGTCATGGAAGGGACAAAAATTTTCAGATTAAAAAATATATGTAGCTTTTGGCTTTCAGCTTGGCAGAAGCAAAGGTACAACTGCCTTCAGCCATCCAGAATCCGGGTTCATCTGACCCTAGTTGCCAACCCCACCCACCTCTACCGTGCCAATGAAGTTTAATTCCAATGAGATCAAAGATATATCTGAGGTGCACCGGTGGCAAAGTCAGAGCCACGTCTGCCATGGCCCCCAAGATCCATCCCCCCCCCACCAACGTCTGTCTCCAAAAATAGTTGGCGACACCACCAAGACAACCGGTGATTAGAAGGGTCTGAGGATAACAGTGAAACTGACCATTTAGAACAGACAGGTATGGACTGAAATGGTACCTTCTGCCTCTGCCCTGATTATCAAGCCCTCAAGGAACCACCAAGAGACAGAAAGAAGTAGAAAAACATTAGCACAGTGGAAATATCACTTTTGATGAGATTGTCAAGATTACCCAACAGATGTGGGCACCATTCTTTAGCAAGAGAATTCTCTGGAACCATTAAAGAGATCCTGGGGACTGCCTAGTCTGTGGGCTGCAATGCTAACGGCTACCACCCTCATGACATCATAGATGACATCAACAGTGACCACCTCATGACATCACAGATGACATCAACAGTAGTACAGTAGAATGCCTCATTAGTTAAGAACTGCAAAGGAGGGGCATCTGGACGGTTCAGTTGATTAACTGTCTGCCTTCGGCTCAGGTCATGATATCAGAGTCCTGGGATGGAGCTTGGATCAGGCTTCCTGCTCAATGGGGAGTCTGCTTCTCCCTCTCTCTGCCTCTACCCCCCCCCCCACTTGCGCTTATTCTTTCTCTCAAATAAATAAAATCTTAAAAACAAAAAAAGAATTGCAAAGAAAGTATTTCAATGAAGGATTATTTGACAGACATACATATATGTATGTATGTATGTATGTATGTATGTATGTATAAAACTAAGCCTGAATTCTGAAGGAGACAGAGCTAACTGAAATTTCAGATTTCTTATCTCTTGGTCTTAACACTAGAAGATACTTCCTCTCTCTGATTTTTTGATAAACATCATAGCCATGCATACATCAAACTGGCTACATGACAAACTCCATCAAGAACAAAAAAGATTCCACATCTTCTTCCAAACAGCCTTTCCTCCACTAATGCACAATTGAAGAATAAGTGGAAGAAGAGGCAGAATGATGGCACTAATCCTGTACTGCCCTCCCCTAGATGGTAAAATGATGTAACTTGAATGAAAACAGTCAATGAAAACGAGGGGAGAGAAGTCCAAGAGCTGACACAATAAAAAGAATGTTTCCTGAGTGACTGAATTTAAAGCTCCAATTTTCTCTGTCACGAGCACACTGAAAGTTGCCACAGCAACTCCACTTCCCCTGCCTGTCCCTGTGCTTGCTAGGTTCTAACAGTAAGGTATGAGAAGACAAGGCAGGGAGAAAGGGAAAGGTCATGGCCACAGAGGTGGGAGAAATGGGGTGGGGGTAGTGATTCACTGATAAAGAGCAGTAGACACTGTTAAGATGATAATCTGATAAAAAATAAATAAATAAATAAATAAATAAATAAATAAATAAATAAATAAATAAATAAATAAATAAAATAAATAAAATAAATAAAAATAAAAAAAAAGATGATAATCTGATAAAGAAAAGTATTAGGAAAAAAAATTTCAAAATGTTTGTGAAAGACTAGGAGCCATGAATAAAGAGCAAAAATACCATGCATGTTCTTTAACAAACTCTCAATACCTTAAAGATGTCAGTTCTTCTTAATCTATTATTTGAATGCAATTTCAAATAAAATCCCAACAGAATTTTTCATGGAACTGAAACTGACGTAATGGAACTAGACAAATCTGAAATTCACAAGGGAGTGTACAGTTCTAAGAAAAGCCAATTCAACTGACACTGATAATCTTTCCCTTTGAGTGTGCTCTGTGCATCCTGACCTGAAAATACTTTCTCTAACCTAGTGTTAGACATGCTCCTTAAAATTTCACCATAGTAAAATCTAAAACTTCTATCCATACAGAGAAAAGATAAATCACACACCAAGAGAACACATAAAAGTAATAGCATTAGCAAACAATTTATATAGATCTCCCACAATCAGCCCAAAAGAAAAATGGACAAAGAATTAAGTCACAAAAGGAAAAATCCAAAAGTCAATAATGCAGATTAAAACAATATAGATTTAGGGGTGCCTGGCTGGCTCATTTGGTAGAGCATGCGACTCTTGATCTTGCTGTTGTGCTAAGCCCCATATTGGGAATAGAGCTTATGTTTAAAAAAAATAATTTAAAAAATCAGTAAAACAATACAGGGAATGTTTAAAGACACAGTATCTCTCTCTCTCTCTCTCTTTTTTTAAAGATTTTATTTATTTATTCATGAGAGACACAGAGAGAGGTAGAGACACAAGCAGAGGGAGAAGCAGGCTCCATGCAGGGATCCTGATGTGGGACTCAATCCCTGGTCTCCCTGGGCCGAAGGCGGCGCTAAACCGCTGAGCCACCCAGGCTGCCCGACACAGTATCTCTTAAAAAGTACTGGTGAAACTGCAAATTGGAGCAATCATTTTGGAGAATGATATGACAATACCTAACAAACATATATACCCAACAATCCTACAAACTGTTCTAAGGAAACTCTAGAGAAATTGCGGTACAGGTATATTTATCTCTTGGTAAAAGAATATTTCATGCAGTACTATTTACAATGCAGGAAAACTGGGAGTATATTAAGTGTTTAAAAGAGATGAATAAATTCAATAAAGAGTTCAGGGAAACGTATGCAATGGAACTACGATAGACAGAGACAGACAAGGTCACACACCAAAATCATGAGTAGTTACCTCTAGAAAGGGACAGTGACACAAAATAATGGAATAAGACATTTTGTTTGTAACACTGTCTCTTTTATTCATGTATATGTATGTGCACATATCACATACCTTAAGTAAAAAGAAAATCTTAGTATTAATAATTCTGAATAGTAGGTACTTAGATGTTCATTACATCATTCTCTCGTACTTTTCTCTTTAACTTAAAAAGAAGAACATTAAGATACAGTATCTCAAATTATGTACATAAATTTTTCCAGTTAATGAAGTCCAAGAGAGAAAATTCCGTAAATTGGCTTTAGCACATAACACCAACCCACAAGTCTAGCCAAATACTGAAAATAAAATTAGCATATCATTTACTTTGTGACATTTTGAGGTTATTTACACATTAATAGTTTTAGCTTAAGCATTCAGTGGTTTACTACTGAAAGGACTGTTAGATTTTTGCAGAAAGTAAATCCACAGACAATACTGTAGGAAATAACTTATAACATTAATGTTCTTCTGTTGCAATAATTTCCTCCATCCAGAATATTCACACGCAGTAGTAACCAGTACCTCCTTAAATATACATAGTATTTCGCTAAGGACTTACTTTAAGAATCCCATTTTGAAGTAACTGTTTTAAAATTTTTCTTTAAAAAATATAAAGCAAAACAGATTTTCTTGAGTACAAATTGAGTTCTCTACACTAAAGCACATGATGTGTGGGAATTAAAACTGTACTTCTTAACGAGAAAGGAGGAGGGAAGGAGGCAGGGAGGTGGGCAGAGGGAGAGAGATTAATTTGCCCAATAATCTTTGGCCTCAAAATTTTGTGGAAAATAGAAAAATGTTGGGTCTTAGGCTCTAATACCTCTGCAACAAATGTAATCTTAAGAAATGCCCTACATCCCATCAGTATTTGCTAAATGCAAATTGCCTGCAAAGCAATGAGGAATATGTTAAGCAACTGAAGAAGCTTCTTAATAAACCATTCACACTTCTTCTTGGCATCAATTTGTAGTGTCACATTTAGCTGTCCCAGTTCATCAGGATCAAGCACAGTGTGATGCTTAGGGGCACATTTTCTGTCCCCTATCTTCCTTTCCTCAGATGGCCTTGGAGATATATTGATACACAGGAATGAAAATGAGCACAGTCCACTCCAGGAGAAGGGATAAGTCAACACAAGTCACTATTCCACAGGACCTCTTCAATGACCTTGGAGTCAGGTATAAAGACAGCCCAAAGGATAGGTAAACTACATGGCGGAAGAGGCCAAGGAAGGCTTCACAAGCTTAATGTCAGTGAAAAGTTTACCCTTCAAACAATTTCCCTTTTCCCAGACAGATAAAGGGACCACATAAAGAGCATCCTAAGCCAAGTGAACTTGGTGTCAAAGCGCAGAATCTAGTTTGTAAAATGGTGTGTTTGGAGAATGAAAAATGCAGTGCATGCTTCTAGTCTAGGAGTCCTTAACATCACAAAAGTATGCCTTGTTCCTTTCTTGGGCATAACCTTCTACCTTTTATACTGGAACAATTATTTAAATGATGCCTCCATTAGTAAATTTGAAGCCACTTGGGCACAGAGATCATATCTGTATTCTTCACAGTATTTACCACAATTGTTCCACTCAAGAAACCTCTATCTGTGCTACTTGCCAAGCACTACAGGGCAAAAGATAAATAAGACACAGTCCTTGTCCTTGGCTTAACCTCCCTAGGCTTCACTTCTCCCACCTGAGATATGAAGGGGCTGAGCCAAATGACAAATGAACCTCTTTCCCAGCTCTGACATTCTAAGAGTCTAAAACTCAAAGCAGGAACATAGGGATCAGACAACAAAAATAAACTGTGACTGATGTAGCCAAAAACACAAGAAGGGGAATTAAATGAACAGGAGTAAAGGCAGAGGCCAGAGCAGAATGAGGGGCAGTAATAGGGGGGTGGTCGAGGCCACCTGAGGAAAGGAAGGTAGCAACGGAATGTGTGTCCTAAGGCATCACACCACACGTGATCCCGATGAGCCAGGAGAGCTAAATGTGACACTACAAATTATTTCCAAGAATTTTAAACGGTTTATTAAGAATGTTCTGCAACCTAGTAATTGTTGGAAGAACCTGCCATCTAGTGGCTCAAAATTTCTTAAAGCTGAGGAAGAAAGGAAGTTTGAAATACAAGGAGACGTGCCAGTATATGCTCTGTCCAATGACTGCTGGGCTTGCAGCACACAACCCGCAGAAGAAGAAAAGAAATTACAGGTCTCAAATTTAAAAAGTGCCTAAGATCGTGCCTGTCTAAAGAAGGGCTCTGAAAAAATAAATAATTAATTAATTAAAATTAAAATTAAATAAAAAAAAAAGAAGGGCTCTGAAATTGTTACATACTACTTCACAGCTAGAAGTCAGTCCTCTCCTGGGACAATGGAAACTATCCCACTTTAATTCATTTTTGGTATATCTTACACATTCTTTATTTCAAAAATCTTATCACTTCAAAATTTAAAATTCTGCTTATATTTGTTTATTAGATACAAAGCTTATAGGAAGAAAACATACATAATCATGACTCTTTACATGAGTGGTTCTCAAATACACATAGGCACCAGAATCAGCTACAGTGCTTGTAAAAACAGACAGCTGGGCCACACCTCCAGGGGTCTAATTCTGTAGGCCTAGGATGGAGTCCAAGAGTCCACATTTCTAACTATCTCTCCCAGTGATTCTGATGCTGCTGGTACAGAGATCATGCTTAAGATTAAGAGCGCGGCTTTACGTTATACCGGAGTCTATGATCTGAGCTCTGGAGGATAGAGCTCACTAGAAATCAAATTATGAAGCATGACACTATTCAGCCAATGCACGCTTAAGAATGATCACAAAGGATTTTAATGAATGGCTAGTTGTTAAAGGCAAAACAATGAGGATTTTTCTTGGATGGGAAAAGACTGCTTCATTTAGTAATAGAAATTATATTTTTCTAGCAATTTAAATAATCACACATTTAGTGTATTTAAAATTGAGTGGTACCTTGCTATAAACTCCTTAAAATACAATTTAGAATTGAGAACCAAGAGGTGTAAGGAAATCTATATATAAATTCAATACTCCTATATCTCCTAAGCAGAGCTGAACCTATACGCAGATAGATGGTTAGATGGCATAGAATTGAGGTTGGCAAATATTTTCTATAAAAAAACAGAAATGTTTTATTTTAAGGTCTGGAGGCTATAATGGTCTCTTTCACAACTACTCTGTCATAGTACAAAAAAGCATGGATAATATATTGTTTTAAAAAGTGTGACCAAGTTCTAATAAAATTTTATTTGTGAACATTGAAATTTGAATTTCATATAGTTTTCATGGGCCATAAAATATTCTCTTTTTTTTTTTTTAATATTTTATTTACTTATTCATGAGAGACACAGACTGAGAGAGAGAGGCAGAGACACAGGCAGAGGGAGAAACAGGCTCCATGTAGGGAGCCCGATGTAGGGCTCGATTCCGGGACCCCAGGATCATGCCCTGGGCCGAAAGCAGGCACTAAACCGCTGAGTCATCCAGGGATCCCCATATATTCTTTTTTTAAAAAACATTTTAAAAATGTAAAATCTATCCTTGGCTCACAGACTACACAAACAGGTCAGATTTGGCCTATAGGCCAGAGTTTTCCAACCCTCGGTACAGAGAAAAGCTTACTGAGCCTAATTATCAGAAGCCATGAGTTTACCATGTAGAAGTCATTATCACTTTAGGAAAGTCTCTTAGCCTCTCAGGGCTTAGTTTCTCCATCTACACAAGAGCAATTAGGATGCCATCTTACTGGGTGGGAAGACTGAGATTCAATAAGTAACTGGTAATCAGTAAAGACTAAAATTTTTCAATTATAACCTTAATAACTTCAGGTTATTAAGTCAATTCAATGTCAATTTAAGAAGTGCCTCAATTTTGCAAGGTGCTGTGCTAGCAGTATAAGAAATGCTGTGTAAGGAAACCAAATTTTCCCTGCACTGAAGGAATTTATAGTCCCATAGGCTAATGAGCCTGTGATTTCATCTAAGAAAGGTTTGAGAAAACCTGTTTCAGGACTTTCATTCATACAGTTCTCCAGCCTGAGCTCTTACATTTTAATTCTTCCAAACTCAGGCTTTCATTCATTTACTCAACAAATATCTAATGAGCACTCTATACACCAGGCTATATTCTAAATGCTGAAAATAGAGCTACAAATAACACAGATAAAATTCCTGCCCCCGTGAGGTTTGTATTCCAGTGCATCAGTACTGCTTTTTCCCTTTTCATATTTTGACAAAGCCAAGTAAATATTAACTGAACCAAAATTTATTGATAGATATGCAAAGCACTGGAATCAGCACTGATGATACAGTGCTAAGACAAGGTATAAACAAATGAGGAAAAAAGGGAGGGGGGACAAAAAGCACAAATACCTTGAAGAACAAAAGCATTTTGACCTATATCTTGGTATTAAAATAGTAATTATTGCTTGAGAGCTTGACGAAACTTCCAACAAAACTATCTAGGCTTTTGTTATTAAAAAACAAACAAAAAAAGCATTTTGAGAAATATAATTTATATAGGTCTAGAGTTATCCATAACAGGAGTCTGTAAACTATAGGCCCTGGACCAAATCTGGTCCCACTGCCTATTTTTGTGAATGAAGCTTTATTAGAATACAGTCAGGCTCATTCATTTATGTATTATTATGGCTGCTTTCACACTACAGTGCAAGAATTGAATAGTTACAAAAGAGACCATGTGGCCCTTTACAGAAAATGTATGCCAATCTTGGTCTAGAGCAAAGAAACATGAGAGGGTGTGACAGGAGGCTAGAGAAGTTAAAAGACCAAATTGTAAAAGGCTTTTAATGATAAACTCAGAGGAGTCATATCTGTATCTCAATGACCGAAGAAAATTAGAAGACTTTTAAGTAGGCAATCAGACTTACATTTAAGACTTGTATTCTTTGCTAGAAACACAACACAAAAGAATTTTGAGGTGACCAGACTGGAAGCAGGGAATACATGAGATAAATTGACGAAGCAATGAGTGTCTAAACTAGAAGGATGGCAGCAGAAATGAAGAGAAAGGGACACCTGGGTGGCTCAGTGGTTGAGCATCTGCCTTTGGCTCAGGGCATAATCCTGCAGTCCTGGGATTGGGTCCCATGTCGGGCTTCTGGCATGGAGCCTGCTTCTCCCTCTATGTCTCTGCCTCTCTCTGTCTGTCTCTCATGAATAAATAAATAAAATCTTTAAAAAAAAAAAGAAATGAAGAGGAAGAGACAGATTGGATACATATAACAGAGAAATAATAAGCACGTCTTTAAGATTCATAAGAATGAGTTAAGAGGGGCACCTGGGTGGCTCAGTTGGTTAAGCATCTGCCTTCAGCTTAGGTCATGATCCCGCATTGGGCTCTCTGCTTAGCAAGGAACCTGCTTCTCCCTCTCCCTCTGCCTGCCGCTCCCCTACTTATGCTGTCAAATAAATAAATAAATTCTTTTATTAAAAAATGAATTAAGAGTTACCTAAAGTGAATCTTGGGGTTTGGGCCAGATGGAAATGCTATATATCAAGATTAGGGAATACAGGAGAAATGTAGGTTTGGAGGTAAAAAATGATTAACACAGTTAGAATATAATGAGGGTAATTGTGAGTTAGCTACTCAAGAAAAGATGTTCTGTACCCAGGTGAATAAATAGCTCTGTGGCCCAGAAGTGACATATGGAATACAGATTTGGGAGCTATTACATATGCATTTAAGTGGTGACAGGAGTTTGGTTTTGCCTATAAAGATATATAGAGGTAAGGGAAAAATGGCCAAAGGATTCCACTAAAAATTTTATTGGAATTAATAATCAGGTTCAGCAAGGTTGTAGAAAATAAGACCAATATACATAAATCAATAGTATTTCTATATACTAGCAATAAGCACCCTGGGAAAAAAAAATTATAAACAAATCCCAAACTTCAGATACCAATATAGCTCTTCCAAATGATCTTTGGCACACAAGAACAATTATTTATAACTTCTATTTATTTAAAGTCAACACGCTTTTCTTTTTAATTTAGCTTTGTCATAATTCACTGCTCTGTGATATCATGGATTTTTTACACAAATTAATATTAAATAAAGATTTGTGCATGTATTACTACCTAAAACCATTATACATTTATCGCTCACATTTTGGGAGAGACAACGTAAGTGGAATAGAAAATAATACCTAAAATGGAATAATTTCCTGGCTGCCCAGGTGATAGTCATGACCCCTGTCATAAGGGAGACAAGGTGACAGACACAGGCTTTGAAGTTCAGATGCTCTTGAATAAATGCACTCATATGGACTGAACACACTCCTATCATGCCTTGTGTCCCAGGTCAGACAGGGAAGTGCAAAAGTGTTGGCAGTATTGCACATGTGGGTTTTTTTAACGTATGTATACACACATTCTTTACTATATAAAGAATACATATGTGTCAATTAAAAGTTCTTAGAAAGTAGGAGTATAAAAGTTCCATTGGCAAAAGGTTAATATGTCAGATGATGATTTTAATTTACTTGATGAGGGGATGTATACATCCCCTTCCACAATGTATGCATATATAAAATAATCACATCACACACGTTTAATGCCTTACAATTTTGTCACTTCTATCTCAATAAAACTAAGAGGAAAAAAAATTCTGCCAGAAAGGCTATCCTTACTGTAGTCATGAGGAAATCCAGGCACGTCAGCTATGTCTCTAGGGTAACTATCCTTTACCTTACTAAACAAACTTGATTATAATTGGGCTTCCCATATAGGTCTGTCAAGACATGTGTCCTGACTCATAGGAGTTAGTTTTCAAAAATAAAATATTAAATTTTGAGTTAATATTTGCCAATAGTGTAAAGTCTGGGGTTTTGGGGGGGTTTGGGGAGGGTTTTGGGGGGTTTTTTTGCATGTGGATGTCCAGTTGCTTCAGCACTATTTGTTGTAAAGACTATCTTTGCTCCTTCATTAAAGATTAGTTGACTACATTTACGTGGGCTGATAATTTTTTTTTTTTTTTAACATCAAGCTTTTGAGCTTTGTTAGTTCCTAAGGGTAATATGCTCTTGGCAAGCTGGCAACTTCAGTTTTCTGGGTCTACAAGACCAGAGTATTGACTAGGGTAACCTTGCTAAAGAAATGCTAACTTCTGGAAAACTGTCTGACTATCCAATCACACTCCATAAAGCTGGTGTTTAGCTCGTGTTTGTCATCTCTACATCTCGCCAACGCCTGAGCAGTTTGGCATGCGGCAGGCTTCCAAGGAATATTTACAGAGCTAGAATAAACACACACGCATTCTCTCTTTGCATGTGGCTAGACAAGAGAAGAAAAACACCCAGCTCTGTTACTTCCACACCTTGTCCTATACCAGTTAGCTCCTAATAGGCTCAGACCTGGGCTCACAGCACTTCTCAATCCAGTGTTCTAGGCATCCACAGTCTACAGAAAGGAGATAACACCTAAAACAAAATGTAGTCCTACCCTTCATTAGGGCAACTTCAAAAGCAAGGAGATCTTTCATTCATTTTACTTAACCTTCCAAAGCCTTAGCAAAGGGTTCTCAAGAGTAGTGGGGGCATCAGAATCCCCTAGAGAGTCTTTTAACAAACAGATGCTATAACCACATCCTATACCTTAACCGATCAAGTCTTTAACAGTACAGCCTAGGTGATTCTGTTATCCATACCTTGTTAAGAACCACTAACCTAGTAAGCAGAATATCCATAGCAATGCTAACTAACAAGTTAATTTAGATTTCCCAGATGTCTTTAACTGATTCTTTCCCTTGACCCACAGCTGATGCCAATGATCATCTGAAACAAATTCCCTCCCAAGCCTCAGGATGGATTTAAGCAACTCCACTGCAAAAGCCTAGTATGTTCAGCACCTGCCCATCTGGATCTGGTCCATTCTATGTCTACTTTGGATCCTAATTATAGAACTACTCAGGTTCTGAAACCAAATTCACCTTCTGCTCCAGCATTAGCAGCTCAATTACTAAAGTCTTCTTCAAACTTGTTCTCCCAAGGAAAAAAGTTTTGTCTTTGAACCCTAACTGTGGCCTGTCAAGTATTCCTAACAATGGGTTCTGTCTCTAATGCCTACTACCAAACTCCCTACCACAATATTCCTCTGTTAAATGCTATCTAGTAGTCTATACCAGACCTCATAGGTTCTTGAGCAGCCTACCAAAACCATGTACTGTGTTCAGTGAATGCCAGCAAAGAATGGTCCGGAAAGAACGACTTACTTTGAAATTACACAGCTAATAAGTAGAACCAAGAATAGAACTCTGATCTTCTGTCTCCTAACCCAGCACACATTCTATGAGGTCAGAAACCTATATTTTTTTAATTTCCCATTTATCCATAAAACATAATTAAATATCACTCCTTCATTCCTATAAAATAAGCCAAAGATAACTTCTCCTTTCAGCTCTCTACTCGCAAAGGGAATGCACAACAACCAGCTTCACTTCAAGTAGAAGAAGAAATTCATTCTGGTCCAAGTTACTTCCTAAAATTGCATTTCCATAAATCTTTGCAAAGGGATTATAGGGTAATCCTTATAACCAGGGGATGGGGAGTATAATTTTTTTTTTTTTTTTTTTATGATAGTCACAGAGAGAGAGAGAGAGGCGCAGAGACACAGGCAGAGGGAGAAGCAGGCTCCATGCACCGGGAGCCCGATGTGGGATTCGATCCCGGGTCTCCAGGATCGCGCCCTGGGCCAAAGGCAGGCACCAAACCGCTGCGCCACCCAGGGATCCCGGATGGGGAGTATAAACAAAATATAAACTATCTTGCCTAAGATTAATGAAATGCTCTGACATAATAAAAATTTTTTAAAGAAAAAGTTATCATATCAAGTTAAATTATAACCAAAACACTCCAAAAGAAAAAAATTAATCAACTGATTGATTTACCAGCTGAACAGATAAAAACCTCCAAACACTGAAGTCTTGGACTTAAAATGCACCCAGCTGGAAGCTGCTAAGGACCAAGATACTTCTGAGTCACACATGACTACCTATCTGTAAGATATTCTGGATGAAAAAAGATCACAGGATACGGCCAAGACTCTCCACTTCCCTGTCTCCCCAAAACAAATGCTTGTAAAAACAAAAAATTTAGTCTGTGAAGTTCGGAAGTCTCTTACTCACACCGAAGAGCTTTCACCTCTATGAGACACCGCAGCTTTCTCGACAGACAACAGCACCCTTCACTTCTCCTCAAAAAACTGACCTGAACTTAGAAAAAGGAGAATTTTCTCATGCTGGAGAAATGAGAAATTGAGAGGCAAAATGAAAAACTCCTTAATACAAGGTCAACTCAATTACTGACATTCACACTTCTCAGGTACAAGGCTGCACATTAATCTCTCAAATGCCAATAGCCCCTACATTATCAAAGGCCAAATGCATTCTCTCACTGCAGTGGGAAATAATCAGCAACGATCATAACTACAGTGTTCTCTTTCCTATTCTATAAGCAATCCCTCATAAAATTGTTAATCTTATCTAGTTAGGATTTATAAAAAATATCTTAATGCAATTTATACCTAACTGGTCTTCCAACTGTCAGTAGAGCATATCTTTTCCCTTATCGATGCCCCGATTCTCATAGAATACGCATGACCTGAAGAACCAGAAAGACGGGCTATGTTACAGCAACGTGATAGCTGTGATAATCCACCGATTGGCTTCCAAATGCAACTCCTAGATCTAACAGAAGTTATGGCTCAAAGAAGGAGAATAAAACTTGCAAAAAAAAAAAAAAAAAAAAAAAAAACTTGCCTAAGCCCTTGCATAAACCTTTAAGGTAGGGAACTCTCAACACCACCCTCTCCACAAGATCAACTTTAAATATTTGTGGGACCAACCTATATTTCCCCAGATAAAGCTATGTATTAAGAAGAGACTGTGGCCCTCCAGCACACACTACTGCACCCCTTTCCCTTTCCATCCCCCAAAACTGTTTTCCTTCCCTTCTGTCCCAGGGAAGTTACCATCCTGTTACTTGAGAGTCCATTCACACAACAAACATTTTTTATTTCCCACTAAGTAGTAGCTATTCTATTTGGACTGCTGCCTTTATCCCAGGAATATAAAGGGCTCATGTTTTTAAAGCATCTATGATTTGGTTGTGGAAAATCAGAAACCCACATGAGATGACCACATCAACATACATAAAGCATAGCCTTTTACCACTGCAGGATGCCAGTTCGTACTGGTATTCCTCAGCCTCCCCTAAAACAAACAGCTTTCTAAAGACCATGTCTTATTCCATCTTCTGAGGCTTCCCTAGACTAGCAGCGGCTCCAAATGGTGCATCAATTACCAGCTACTCCTCAACCAAAGTCCTTTGTAATCTGACTATAACCTATTTTAAGGCAACCATATTTTATTATTCCCTATAAATGTTGTCTCAAGTTCTTCTGCACAAACTGGATTTGACCAAAAACAGGAGGAAAGAAACTTTTATAATCATCCCAAAAGTCTGGATTCTCCCTTGTACAATGGTGACATATATTAGTCATGGTTCTTCCCCACAGACAGTAAGAGTATCTTTTCTTAACGTAAAGCTGAGTAGCTTTCTTAATATAAAAAATGGTCAGGGACACCTGGGTGGCTTAGCGGTTGAGCATCTGCCTTTGGCTCAGGTCGTGATCCCAGGTCCAGGGATCAAGCCCCACATCAGACTCCTGGTAGGGAGCCTGCTACTCCCTCTGCCTATGGCTCTCTGCCTCTCTCTGTGTGTCTCTCATGAATAAATAAATTAAATATTTTTTAAAAAGAAATGTTCAAATGAAGGCCTATGTAGAGTTTTTTCTTTCTTATTCACTCCTTACTTATTTTCCTGAGGTATGGCTTACACTCCAGAACACTTACTGGCATAGAGAAAGTTAGGGGTAATGGGAATAACCTAAAACTTATAATGATTGCACAATTATGAATATTTATGTAAAAAAATCACTGAATTATACACTTAAAATCAGTATCAAAAAGCCATCAAGGATTCTGAGCATGAATGGCTTCTCAAAAGGATTAGAGAAAGAAGGCATATTCTCTATTTGTCACTGCTGAGATGTAAATTAGATTCTAAAAGAAGTTACTTTCACTCTTTGTGTAGTTATCAAGCAACTGTTGGACATTTAAAGTTGAATATGTCAGATTTTGCTTATAGAAATTTACAATGAAATTAAAAACAAAACCTTAGAAGAAAGCTAGATACTGTTGAAAGCAATGTCTATATTTAAGAATACAGACACAGGGGTGCCTGGGTGGTTCAGTGGGTTAGGTGTCTGCCTTCAGGCTCAGGTCATGATCCCAGGATCCTGGGATAGAGCCCTGCATCAGGCTCCCTGCTCAGTGGGGAGTCTGCTTCTCCCTCTCATTCTGCTGTTCCCCCTGCTTGTGCTCTGTCAAATAAATAAATAAAATCTTTTAAAAAATAAATAAAAATAGACGCAGATAAAGTCTTCTATTTCAACCTAACTCACACTGAGTGCCCTTCTTGGTGAATATGATTCCCAAAATAAACTTTAAATTGCTAGAGGGGAGGCACTATATCTGAATCTCCACCACTGAGCACAGTACTATAGGCTGACTGCTGTCCCCCCTAAGAATGCAGAGGGATTAAGAAATTCTTCTTAGTTGTAATTAAGGCGCCATCTAAACCAAAATTAACAACGAGAATACTAAGAACAGAAAAGAAAAAGTAGGGAGGTTTGGGGGTGGGTCTCAAAGAGGAGCAGCACCATAAAAGGAGAGAGTCTGGTGGGGGATAAAATACATTCATTATTCAGTGAGGACATTTAACGAAGGAAACAGTCAAAATCAGCAAACCCACAGAGTTAATCCGAAGTTGCTCAATTAATTTTTGTTTCCTATTACCCAATTTACCACCTCAATTTCTCTTCTTCAACAGTGCTCGCAGCATCAGGCAAAACAATGAATTTCATAAAACCTTGAGTTTGTACATTGCCAATTTATTCCAACTCCACTCTGGCTGATTTATTTCACATTTATAAAAGCCTTGTAGATGATAAATATCACAGGCTCACATTACTAGAGTAACCAAAAATAAATAAAAATGTGATGAATATTTCAGCTTCTTTCATTTAAAAAAAACTGCATAATGGAAAAAATAAACAATCTAGCAATATTTTTGTCAGGCACAACAGGGCATTTACACATACTCCTTGCTTTGTAACAATTTTCATTCAGAAACCTTAATGCAGTCATCTATCTCCAAGTTGACTGCTATCAACAATTGTATATGATTGCAGTACCAAGAAGAGGCCTTCTTTTTGTCGTTTGATAAACAGTTAAAAGTCCAAAATTTTTATAAAGACTATCCCTGCCTCTAAAATTCCTATAATTTGCTTAGATCCTGGGCCATAAAGCGAAAGCTTGAGGAGTAATAAACAGAATATGACTTATGACAAAATGCTATCATGTAATAAGTATTTAGTGAATGATAATTTCAAATCTATGGTGCCAAGTGAACCCACTTAGCCCCCTGAAATACTGTCAAGGAAAAAAGAAATCAAATATTGACCTTTGTAATATATCAAGACAGTGGAGTGGTCTGTATGAAATAAACTAAGCAAAACAAAACAGGAAAGGACTATGATATAAATTATACCTCTTTTAAAAAAAAAATATATATATATACCTCTTTTAAAAGGGACAAGAAAAATAAAACAGAAATGTGAAGGATGAATAAGAATACAAAATAGAAGAAAAAAGGAAGAGAAATATCAAAACTTAATCCTTCTTTTCTATTCAGGAAATTGAAATTACTTATCCAAGAAATCCACAGAGGGAAAAGTATCAATTAGCAAAACAGAATCTTTTTTTTTTTTTTTTTTTTTTAAGGAAAACAGAATCTTATACTAGAGGTGAGTATGTACATGTACATGACACATTCTCTGCCTTCAGATATACAACATTCCAACTGGGCATAAAAGATCCATTCATCAGGATACCTGGGTGGCTCAGTGGTTGAGTGTCTGCTTTTAGCTCAGGTCATGATCCTGGAGTCCTGGAATCTAGTTCTACATCAGGCTCCCCATAAGGAGCCTGCCTCTCCCTCTGCCTGTGTCACTGTCTCTCATGAATGAATAAATGAATGAATGAATGAATGAATGAATGAATAATAAATAAATCTTAAAAAAAAAGAAAAAAGATCCATTCATCAAAATAGAAAAAAATAAGGTGTGATGTATACCTAAGTAGTGCCCAAAATGTGACACAAACACAGAACAGCAAATCTATATAAGAAAACAAATAGGCTCTCACTGCCTGTGGCCTGAACTAGGACCTTATCAGCTAGGAGTCATCCAGCCTATAGTCTCTCCTAACTGAATCAACATTTCTCCAAGCATAGCTGATCCTATTTTTTCTCAAAACTCTGAGTTCCCTAAAGAACAAGCTGCCACTCAAGCTCCCAATTATCTGACCTCAACTTGCCTTCCAAGACCCCATCTCCTACCATGACCTCTCTTCCCCTGCCACAGACACCCTACAGTGTCAGCCAAACTACACTGCCTGCAATTCCCCTAAAGAACACTGTAGCTTCCTTTCTCCTGTCACTGTTCACACTGTCACTTTGCCTGGAATAGCCATCAGGCCCAGACTGTAGCCACTCTCCAAAGCAAGAGCAAGTGCTGCCCACCATACTTCCCTGATCTTTCAAGGAAGAATTATCTCCTTCATCTAGATCCCCAGAACACCATACCTGCATCCTTTTAAGACTCTTACATATTTCTAGCCTGCATTCCAGTGTATACACACACACACATAATATAAATACATGTACATATTTGTACACACTTTTAAATAGAGAAAATGTGTATCAGACATTAGAAATATATATAGTAGATATACAGGCATATATATGCATATATACATGTTATTTCCCATTCAAGAATATAAGGCCCTGAGGTCAGGACTGTCCTTCATCTTTACATCTTCACAATACTTATCAAGGGTGTACTGTACACTACAAGCCACAATAATATGAGAGCAATGAAAAGCTGGCCAAAGATAAAACAGACTTTCTGTCTCATCAATCTTTTGGGTTTTTTTTTAAAGATTTATTTGTTCATGAGATACACAGAGAGAGAGGCAGAGACACAGGCAGAAAAAGAAGCTGGCTCCTAACCGGGAGCCCGATGCGGGACTCAATCCTGGACCCAGGATCACACCCTTAGCTGAAGGCAGATGCTCAACTACTGAGCCACCCAGGCGTCCCCCTCATCAATCTTTGTAATACAGACAATTCCTCTAACAGAATGCACTTTTTAATGGACAGTATGTTAAATGTTTATAAATGTGTATATGTGCTAAGAAAGTAAAGTACAATATAAACTTTTAAATGTATATACTTACCAAGAAAGATATTAATACCTACACATTGAAACAACAAAATCAAGTTGAATAAAAGAAACAAAGGCCTTAAAAGAGCAAAGAGCAAAACCTGTCTTGAACATAATACAACACAGCATCAAAGACTATGCAAACATAAAGAGGCCAACTGCAACAGAAAACAAACTAGCACTCAGTGTCACATGGGTATAGTACATACACTGTCTAGGCTTGACAAAACTCACCAAAGAAAGCTGAGCATGTCAGAGCAAAACACATGCTACCTTTCTAACAGCAAAATTTAAATCCAAGACTTAATGTGAAGCTATGCCACGAAAACATGGTATCTGAACTATAAAAACAAACATGAAGAAGCCACACTACGTATTAAGAAGTTGAAAGAATATTTCCCTGATGGCAGGTGATGCAGAGCATCTTATGTGCGTGCTGGCCATGTCTATGTCTTCCTCTGTGAGATTTCTCTTCATGTCTTTTGCCCATTTCATGATTGGATTGTTTGTTTCTTTGGTGTTGAGTTTATAATTTCTTTATAGATCTTGGAAACTAGCCCTTAATCTGATACGTCATTTGCAAATATCTTCTCCCATTCTGTAGGTTGTCTTTTAGTTTTGTTGACTGTATCCTTTGCTGTGCAAAAGCTTCTTATCTTGATGAAGTCCCAATAGTTCATTTTTGCTTTTGTTTCTTTTGCCTTCCTGGATGTATCTTGCAAGAAGCTACTGTGGCCGAGTTCAAAAAGGGTGTTGCCTGTGTTCTCCTCCAGGATTTTGATGGAATTTTGTCTCACATTTAGATCTTTCATCCATTTTGAGTTTATCTTTGTGTATGGTGAGAGAGAGTGGTCTAGTTTCATTCTTCTGCATGTGGATGTCCAATTTTCCCAGCACCATTTATTGAAGAGACTGTCTTTCTTCCAATGGATAGTCTTTCCTCCTTTATCGAATATTAGTTGACCATAAAGTTGAGGGTCCACTTCTGGATTCTCTATTCTGTTCCACTGATCTATGTGTCTGTTTTTGTGCCAGTACCACACTGTCTTGATGACCGCAGCTTTGTAGTACAACCTGAAATCTGGCATTGTGATGCCCCCAGCTCTGGTTTTCTTTTTTAAAATTCCCCTGGCTATTCGGGGTCTTTTCTGCTTCCACACAAATCTTAAAATAATTTGTTCCAACTCTCTGAAGAAAGTCCATGGTATTTTGATAGGGATTGCATTAAACGTGTAAATTTCCCTGGGTAACATTGACATTTTCACAATATTAATTCTGCCAATCCATGAGCATGGAATATTTTTCCATCTGTTTGTGTCTTCCTCAATTTCTTTCAGAAGTGTTCTGTAGTTTTTAGGATATAGATCTCTTTACCTCTAAAGAGGTAAAGGCCCTCTTTGGTTAGGTTTATTCCTAGGTATCTTATGCTTTTGGGTGCAATTGTAAATGGGATTGACTCCTTAATTTCTCTTTCTTCAGTCTCATTGTTAGTGTATAGAAATGCCACTGACTTCTGGGCATTGATTTTGTATCCTGCCACACTGCCAAATTGTTGTATGAGTTCTAGCAATCTTGAGGTGGAGTCTTTTGGGTTTTCCATGTAGAGAGTATCATGTCATCAGCGAAGAGGGAGAGTCTGACTTCTTTCTTTACCAATTTGAATGCCTTTAATGTCTATTTGTTGTCTGATTGCTGAGGCTAGGACTTCTAGTACTATGTTGAATAGCAGTGGTGAGAGTGGACATCCCTGTCTTGTTCCTGATCTTAGGGGAAAGGCTCCCAGTGCTTCCCCATTGAGAATTATATTTGCTGTGGGTTTTCGTAGATGGCTTTTAAGATGTTAAGGAATGTTCCCTCTATCCCTACACTCTGAAGAGTTTTGATCAGGAATGGATGCTGTATTTTGTCAAATGCTTTCTCTGCATCTATTGAGAGGATCATATGGTTCTTAGTTTTTCTCTTGCTGATATGATGAATCACATTGATTGTTTTACGAGTGTTGAACCAGCCTTGTGTAGAAATAAACCACAATGAGATACCACCTCACACCAGTGAGAATGGGGAAAATTAACAAGGCAGGAAACCACAAATGTTGGAGAGGATGCAGAGAAAAGGGAACCCTCTTGCATTGTTGGTGGGAATGTGAACTGGTGCAGCCACTCTGGAAAACTGTGTGGAGGTTCCTCAAAGAGTTAAAAATAGACCTGCCCTACGACCCAGCAACTGCACTGCTGGGGATTTACCCCAAAAATACAGATGCAGTGAAATGCCAGGACACCTGCACCCCGATGTTTCTAGCAGCAATGTCCACAATAGCCAAACTGTGGAAGGAGCCTCGGTGTCCATCAAAAGGTGCATAGATAAAGAAGATGTGGCCTATGTATACAATGGAATATTCCTCAGCCATTAGAAACGACAAATACCCACCATTTGCTTCAACGTGGATGGAACTGGAGGGTATTATGCTGAGTGAAGTAAGTCAATCGGAGAAGGACAAACATTATATGGTCTCATTCGTTTGGGGAATATAAATAAAAGTGAAAGGGAATAGAAGGGAAAGGAGAAGAAATGAGTAGGAAATATCAGAAAGGGAGACAGAACATGAAGACTCCTAACTCTGGGAAACGAACTAGGGGGTGGTGGAAGGGGAGGAGGGCGGGGGGTGGGGTGACTGGGTGACGGGCACTGAGCGGGGGCACTTGACGGGATGAGCACTGGGTGTTATTCTGTATGGTGTCAAATTGAACACCAATAAAAAATAAATTTATTATTAAAAAAAAGAAGTTGAAAGAATAAAATAAAAATACAATTTTCTTATTCTTGTAATGTGTTTATTTTATACAATGTTTTAAGAAAAGAAATGTTTTAAGAAAATGGCAGTAATTTGCAGCATATACAATTATATTCAATTTTATAAAATGTAAAGACCTCTAACTGTGTTTGTTATCACTCAAGCGTATCCAAAATAAAACAAAGGTCTATTATTTCAGACTGGAAAATAATATGCTAAATATAATAAACAATTTTTTAATTTTTTTAGTTTAACTAGACTTGCAACTGGATTGTCAAATTTCTTAATGATATAGCAAACTGACTCTTTAAGGCAGGAGCCACACAAATCAAAAGGAAGAAATTAATATTTTATTTATCCACTACTATCATTTCCTGACCTACTATGTATCTAGTCCTCAAAACAACCCTCAAAACAAGTGGCTCACGAGATTCATAAAATAACTACAGAGAACTTCTAGAAATGAGAAATGTAACAACTGAAACAAAAAACATAAAGCCTAGTTCAAAAAAGATGAGGCACAAAAAAATTAGTTAAAAAAAAAAAAGAACACAGATCTGAAAAAATTAATCAGAACACAGATTTTTCTTTCTAAATTGGATATCCTATGTATCATTAATTCATTATATTTATAACAAATCTCAAAAGTGCTTCAAACTATATTAAGTAAATATATTTATATAGAAAGAATTAAAATAATCTTTTACTTCTCTTTTTTAATGAAAACAAAACGGATAAAGGAGAAGAATAAAGGTGAGTTCACTGAGATTCAACATCTAGAAAACAGATGTTCCAGAAAGAAAAGATAAAACAGAGGGGAAGAAACAATCAAAGAAATAATTCAATGAATTTTCCCAAAAGTGAATATCCAAAATGAAGGGCCAATACTTTGGAAATAAAACACTGCTCCAAGGGGATCCCTGGGTGGCTCAGCGGTTTAGCGCCTGTGTTCGGCCCAGGGCATAATCCTGGAGTCCCAGGATCGAGTCCCGCATTGGGCTCACTGCATGGAGCCTGCTTCTCCCTCTGACTCACTCTCTCTCTCTCTCTCTCACTCTCTCTCTCTCTCTCTCTGTGTGTGTGTTTATCATGAATAAGTTAATGAAATCTTTAAAAAAAAAAAAAAAGAAAAAAAGTCAACACTGCTCCCAAGACAGAATACGACCAAGTTTAGAAACAGTGTAGGAAAAAAAAGAATCTGAGTTTCCACGGAGAAGAGAGACAAAAAAAAAAAAAAAAAAAATAGAGGGGAAAAAAGTACATGAGAATTCTCAAGGGCAGCCCTAGAAGCTAGATAATTGGGTAATATCTTCAACATCCAGTTGGGTAATATCTTCAACAACCAGTTAAGAAAATTATTTCCAACCTACAATTCTATTCAGCCAAATTATCAATTAAGCATGAAGGTAGAATAAAAGCCATTTTTAGACAGGCAAGGCCTCAAAAACTATATACTTCCAGATGTACTCTTCCTTAGGGAATTACAGAAGTTCACCAAAACAGTGAAATAAACAAAACAAAACAAAACAAAACAAAAAAAAAGGATCCAGGAAATAGGTGATGCAACAAAAAAATATGAAAGCAATCCTCAGGATGATGAAGTCAAATTCTTACACAAGTTCTTAGGGAAACAGCTATGCAGCAGATGCAAACTCAAATCAGAAACAGTGTACTAAAAGGAGCTCTATATTAACAGGGCTGAGTTTAGCGTCAAATCTAATAAGTGTACTTAAAAACTTGGCAAAGTAAAAAGTTAACTATAAGAATAAATACAAGTGAGAAGTTACCAGATAGGTCTTACTCTAGCCTACAAAGCTTCTCCATGACTTAGCACTGGCTTTGTCTCTTTGACATCAGTATATTACTCTATTCAATTAGCTTCAGCCAAACTGGCCTTCTTGCAGTTTCTAGAAAATGGCCAGCACACTCCCAAGTCATTTTGTTTTGGCTATTGCAAAGAACACTCTTCCCCCAGATATCAAATAAGGAATATCCCTTGCAGGTCTTTGCATAAATGTCACTTTCTCAGTGAGGGTAACCTGTCTACCCTAGTTAGAATTACAATCCATACCCTACTCCCCACCCTGCTGCTGTCCTCCATCCCCTGTTCATTTTTCCACACCAGACTTATCAGTTCCTTAAATACTTCATGTTCATTGTTTGTAGTCTGTCATCCCCTCTAGAAGTTCCATAAGGTATATACCAAGCATCAGGAACAGCATATGGCACAGAGTAGGAAATGAATGTTTACCGAATGAATGAGTAAATAAATGAATCAACAGATAAATAAGAATGAGAAGGCAATCACACAATACTACAGAAGGTTCTTGTCTCACCCGTGAAAGCATCTACATAACCCTAATAATATTCACACTAGAAAATCACAATTGAACAAGTGAAGGCTAGATTTTTATATGTGAGGACTGAGTAAGAAAACTAGATACTCATCTTCCACATAGAGACATTAATAGGAAATGTGTAAGACAGAGAAATCAAGAAGTAACAACATAAGCATTTTTATGTATGAAAACAATCAAAGCTATCAAATAAAGTGGCCAAATAAAATAGATCAAAGTAGTTATCTTTGGAAAGAAATTGGGTGAAAAGTTCAGTGTTTTAAATTATTTAACAGTTGAAGCTATATGCAGATAGAACTCCAAAAAGGTAAATTTAAAAAAAAGTCACATGTTGGAAGAAGATACTATATGCACATAACCCAGAATTAAATAATGTCAAGACCAAACACTCAATAAAAATTAAGAAATTATATAAAAAAGCATTTCACAGGTGACAAAACCTGAATGGCCAATAACATGAAAAGCTGTCCAACCTCATCAGTAATCAGGGAAAGAAAATTAAAACCACAATGAGATATTCTTTTATACCTACCAGATCAGCAAATACTTAAAACTGAGATATCAAGGGAGCTAATAAAAAAACACAGAAACGTTCATGCACTGCGGATGGAATTGTACACTGGCAGAAAACACTCTGAAAAATGTTTGCATTACCGAGTAAAGTTGAAGATGTACTTACTCAAGAATTCAGCAATTCCACTACTACTTATAGATCCTACAGAAACTCTTACACATATGTGTCAGAGGAATGCATAATCATTTTGGCCACAGTACTATTTTTATAACCAAAAAAAAAAAAAAAAAAAAAAACCTGGAAACAAACCAAATTTTCACTTACAGGAGAATGAATAAATATGCTGCAATATATTCATAAAAAGAAATGTCCAAATGGTAGTAAACTAGAAAAACATGCATCAAAAAGCAGGTCTCAAAGGAAGATTTGTGTGTCTTCCGTATGATTCCATTTATATAAAGTCAAACAGCAAAACTAAGAATGAGTAAAGTGTTAAAACTATAAAGAAATCAAAAAATGATAAATGCAAACTTTAGGACAGTGGTTATCTCTAGTGGGGAGGGGATGAGGGAAAAGCACATACAGGACTGTGGGGGGTGTGGGTTCCTTTGCAGTATAAAAATCTCACAATCATAAAATTCTGAACAAAAAAGACCCATGCCTGAACAGAATATAAAAACTGCACACCTTTTTCATCAAAAAGACTTAAGTACAGAGAGGGTCAGAGAGTTTAAGGACTTACAAACAGACACAGAGTAAGTCTCAAAATTCAGAATTTAAGCTAGGTTTGTCTGATTTACAACTTGGTAACTCTTCCCAGTTAGAGAACCAAAAAGCTAGCCTGGCTACCTTATAAAACAGAAAAATTTCACCCTCAAATAACAAAATTCAAGAAAAGAAATCACCAGAAGTAAAAAATTCCCAATTTTCAATGAAACCTCAATGTAGGTGGCAAATCCATGGAGAAGTGGCATATATGAAGAAGGGGCAACAGAGGCAGGAACCAGCTGTGGAACCATCAAAGCAGCCCTAGTCCGCAGAGAAGAAAGGGGGGCACATGTACTGAGACGTCCTATGCAAGGGCACTTCACACAGAGCATTTTGTGAGTTCTGTCAACCTGCTGGAGTCCTAGAAGTTAGGTACCTACATTTTACAGATGAGGAAAATAAGATTTAAGAAAGAGAAGAAAAACTTCCTCATTGCCCAGTGTAGCTCAAAGCTCAGTCAGCCAGATGAACAGAAATACTCAGAAGAGGACTACAACCATATTATAGATACTGAAGACAACTATACTAGAAAGAAGAAAATGAGGAAGTCAAAATAAGCAGAATGGACCATTTCTTCTCTCTGAAACTGTGCCAAGACTTTTCCATGCACCTGATGCTCTACCAAATAGAAGAAATGGTTGCTTACCTGTGGCCAGGATGGTACACAGCTGTGTTGATTCCATGAGGATAATGACTACTGAAGCTGAAACAATGACTCTCTTGATAACTCTGATTTGTTCCAACACTAAATTTAAGAAGAAAAAAATACCAGGAAGGCACAATGAGAGACCAAAAAATACCCACTACAACTTTTATAATTTAAAAGGCACCACCAAATACAGCTGCAGATACAAAACCACCAGAACACTGATAGTTATTAGTGGTAATATGAATAATAGAAAAACTCTAGGAAAAGGTAAAAATTAACTATCTATACTCTGACTCAGTAGTTCCACTCAAAGACAGTGACCCAAGAGAAATAAAAGTACATATCTATAAATACTTGTATAAGAATGGTCATAACAGGGATCCCTGGGTGGCGCAGCGGTTTGGCGCCTGCCTTTGGCCCAGGGCACGATCCTGGAGACCCGGGATCGAATCCCACATCGGGCTCCCGGTGCATGGAGCCTGCTTCTCCCTCTGCCTGTGTCTCTGCCTCTCTCTCTCTCACTGTGTGCCTATCATAAATAAAAAAAAAAAAAAAAAAAGAATGGTCATAACACCTTTATTCACAGTATCCCAAAACTGGAAATCAGAAGTCTGCCAAAAGAACAAATCATGAATGTTATGATCTGAATGTCTGTGACCCCACTATGGAATGAATGTCTGTATCCCCCAATAAAAAAAAAACTTAATTTTAAACCCCTAATGCCATTGTGATGGTATCTGGAGGTGGGGTCTTTGGGAAATCATTAGGTCATGAGGATGACGCCCTTATGAAAAGAATTACTGCCCTTAGGAAGCCAGAGATCTAGCTAGCTCTCTTTCTACCATGTGAGGAAGCAAAAAGTCAGTAGTTTGCAAACCAAAAGAAGTTTCTCACCAGAACCCAACCCTGCTGGCACCCAGAACACAGACACCCTTGGGAAGTGTGAGCAGTAAATTTCCGTTGTTGATAAGTCACCCAGTTTATGGTACTTTGTTGTAACAACTCACACTAGGACACATGAAATATTCATACACTGAAATACATTAGTATTATAATAAAATGGAATAAACTGATACATGAAAAAATACAAATAAATGTCAAAATATGCTAAGTGAAGGAAGCCTCAGACAGGATAGTGCATACTATGAGTCCATTAATGTGAATTACCAGAACAAGCAAAACGTATCTAGGATGGAAAAAAAAAAAATAAGCAATAGCTGCTCTGGGGGTAGGTGTAGACAGATTTACTGGGAACGAGCAGGAGGGAACTTTCTAGCAGGATGGTAATGTTCTGCATCTTCATAGGGGTTTGAATTACACAAGTGTATGCATTTGTCATAATTCACTGGCTGGTACACTTACAATCTATACATTTCATTGTATGCAAATTTTATTTCAAAAGAGAAAACTATAAGAAAATGTTAAACTTTTAATTAATGACATGCATACTAAAGCATTTAAGTATTAACTCTGAAATTCATTAAAAAATAATATTAATGGCTAGATGGAGCGATGGACAGAAATGTAATATACAAGCATAGTAAAATACAAACTACAGAATTTAAGTGAAGGTATAAGAGTATTTACTATACAATTATTTCAACCTTCCTGTTATATTGGCAATTTTTCATAACAAAATGCTAAAAGAACAAACAAAACAAAATCTGACACTAGGCCAGAGAAAAACATTTCAAATAGGAGTTCCCAAATAAAGTATATTTTTACCTTACAAGGTAACTTTTAAGTTCTCCTCGGTAATTGATGACCAGGAGTTCTGCAGACCACTGTGCACTGGCTTTATATTCTAAAAATATCAACCCGGCAATGGCATAGCTCAAATCACCTGCTAAACTGGATGCCTATAGAAAAAGAGGCAAATTAAGTTTCTAAAAGATTCCAAATAAGTTAACACATGCATAGTTGGAAGACATCCCAGTTGCTGGCCTTGCCAGGTGCACATTACAACAGTCCCAGAACTGCTCCAGATACTGAAGAATCATGCAAATCAGAGTGCCTAGAACCAGACACCCAACTTTACACCTGCCCTCCCAACAAAGGCTAGAGACACACAACTCCCTTTGGATGAGAGATTCACCTAGATATGAGAATTTCTGTTGGGACTGTACTTCTGTTGGGGGGGCGGGGAGCAATGCCACCATTCAACCCCAAAGAATTCTAAGATACAGAGTTCAGATATAAGCTCCCAAATGATGATTTTCATTGCTAGCAGTAACTAATGCTCTTAAAAAAAAAAAAAAAAGAAAAAGAAAGAAAGAAAAGAAAAGCCTTGGGGCACCTGGGTGGCACAGTTGGTTGAGCATCTGACTCTTGGTTTCAACTCAGGTCTGACCTCAGGGTCATGAGATCAAGCCCCAAGTCAGACTCTGCGCTCAGCACAGAGTCTGTTTATTTCTCTCTCCCTTCACTACCCCCCACACATACATGCCCGCTCTCTCTCAAATAAAATAAATCTTAAAAAAAAAAGTCTCAATCACTTCCATTTGCCCCATCAGCAGCTAAAAGGAAAAGACAAAACATTCGCTCAATGGCAACCTTTTTCAATGAACTAAATATCAGGCTATATTGTTAAGGATCTGAAGGCAGCACCTTGGGAAGCACACAAAATAAAGTTTATCACGGCAAATGACTCCTTACTGTCCAGAACCACAAAATAAATACTGCAGCCAATGTGGCTACTGAACACTTGATAGTTAGTCCTAAGTGGGATAGACTATAAATATAAAAATAAACATGACATTTCAAACACTTGGAATCAAAGAAAGTAGAATAGCTCATTAATAATCTTTATATTGATTACATGTTGAAATAATATTTATGATATATTAGGTTACATAATAAATTTCACCTGTTTCTTTTGACTCTTAATGCTACTAGGAAATTTTAAATTACACATATGACCACATACATAATTCACATTACTTTTCTATCAGACAGTGCTAAGTCTAGAAAACAGTGATCCAAACTTGTTAGTTTGGCTCCCCTGGACTTCCATAATATGAGCCTAACATATTTTTTCAAGTTTTCTCACTCATTATTTCTGAACAAAAATTGTTTTCTATGTCACAGGTTCTTATCCCTAAGCTTCTCATTAAAAATCAGCAAAAACGTGTAAACAAGGTTAATGCCCAGAGCCCACTCCAATCAATTAAATCAATTTCTGTGGGTTGAACCTAGACAACCAAGTAATTTTATTTTCCTTTTCTTTACAAAGCTTCCCTGCTGATCCTAAAATGCAGCCAGAGTTAAGCACTGAGGATCTACCTGCCTCTGTATCTTGTTCATTCAAGGGAGGATATAAAGTAAAAAGCACTGGATTCCTGAAAGAAACAACTTATTAACTGGATTGCCATAGGAAAAGTCATTCAACTGCCTCTCAATTTCAGTTTTCTAAACTGTAAAATGAGGATAATATCTGGCCAATCTACTCAAAGGGTTGTGAATATTAACTAGGAGTATATATCAAATTCATTAATAAAGTATAAAGCACTATACAAATACAAGTTATTACCACCATTTTTTTCTCCACTCTCTCTTTCAATTTCTATCCCCTTTAGAGTATCAATTCCAACTCCTTGGAGAGCTGTTCCTGTTGTGACCGCGCACGGACTGCCTTCCCTCACTAGAACTTTCTACCATTTTTCTGTACCTTGGTTTAGTATTTACTTACCACCATGTTTCCATAATGGTGGACCACCTCTGAATACTGTATTACAAAATACACAGAAAAAATATTTCACGTACAGATATCTACTAGAACATCTTACATTCACAACTTATTCAGATTTATAGGTCTATTCCCCTCTCGTCACATTCGGTCACTCAAGTACCTTGGTACTTTTTGAATGCCTTTTACGTAATCAGTTGAAGGTTATGCACGTACCGGGGTAATAACAAAGAGTTCGCTTCCCATGAGATCAAACACCCTCACAGTTCCTGTACTTTCAGCATAGGCCAGCAGGGTACAATCATAACTCCATGCTACACGTCTCCACTGGGGTTTAGGGTCTTTTGGAACTAGAATGAAAAGAAAAGAAGTGCTTTTAACAATGCGTTACACAGATAGTTTAGTTGCAGTAACTATAAATATTAACTAACTATTCAACTACATTATATCCTCTCCCAAGGATTTCTAATGCTTCAGTTCAATAGAACACTTTCCAGAGCCACTCCAAGTAAAAGTGGGAAGTATAAACCACAGCAACCTCTGCCCCACTTACTTAAGCAGCAGAGACTATGGACAACCAGGGTCTATTGAACGCTGAGTATGACTTGGTCTGGAAAAGGCTCAGAAAAGTACACCTCAAAATATTTATGAAATTAAGATAGATCAAAAGCATAGAGAATGGGCAGAAAATAATTCCAATCCAATGAGCTGAGCAACTCTAGCAGCAACAAATGAAAATTTCAACAGAGATCTTTTAAATATATCAAATATAGATACCAAGGAAATACAATTGCAGAGTTATACAGACACAGTATTGGAGAAATGCATATACACACATATGATTCATATACACATATATTAGGTGAATCAACTACTATCCTATTCAGTCCTACAATTATAACATTTAAATAATCAGCCTTAACAATCCAACATATGCCTCTTTTCTGAGTTTTTTCAGTAAAATAAAAGAGAGAGAGAGAGAGAGAGAGAGAGAGAGAGACCGTGAAACTCTAAACTGATAGATTTGAGGTTTTTGATGTTTTGCTTGCTTCACTATCCCCTCATTAGAAGCCCAGAACTGAAAAGACTGGTAGGACCAGTGCCCTCCCTTTATCAGCAGGGATTCCAAATGATTAGGGGACTGACAAGGTAAGTCAAGAGCAAAGAAAACCCAAAACCTAGTGTCCCGCCTTCCCAAACGGTAAGCATCTCACTACCACACAACTGGCTCTCAGTCTGGACTGAGCCTCAGAATCACCTCGGAGTGTTTCTGAGATTCATTAAATTCTCTCTCCTCTCTGGCCACTAGAATGCCTCAGTTCAAGCTGCACTAATCTCTTGCTGAGCCTCTCCCAACAGCCTCGTAACTGGTCTCCTCCCTTCAGTTTCTTTTTTCCCCCCAATCCTTCCTCCATAATCTCCAAAGAGATCTTTCTAAAAGAAGGAACAGACACATCCTGCAGCTGTGTGGTTCTCCATTTCCAAGAGAAGCAGGGCCACAATCCTCCACACACACGGAAGGCCCCTGACAAAGGGTTCCATCACAGGCTTCCAGGGTCACCTCCCACCACTTCCTCCACCACACAGCTAATAAGCCATCAACAATACAATCACCTGGCAAATAAGCAAATCATGCATACTCCAGGCTTTCATACACACTGCTGCCTCTTCCTAGAATGTTCTTCTGTACTCTTCAAATGGTTTTCTTTTGTTACAACCACTGTGGTAACAAAGGGGTACCTCCTCCTTCCTTGGCACTCTTAGAAACTGACTGCTCTCCTTTCTGTGCCCCCAAATATGCTGTACAAAACTCTTCCATAGCATTTATCACAACCTATTAGGTTGTTTACATGACTGTTTCCCCCGAGTATCTGAGCTCCGTAAAATCTACAATGTCCTATTTAACACCACCATCCTAGAAACTGGAACAGAAAGTGATTAGTGTTTCACTAATGAGTGAAGACTAAGTCTTTCAGAAAAATCTATATTAACAGGGCAAGGTAACGGAAAGAGTTTACCATCCCTCAGAGACTACCAATTAAACATGAATTACATAACTAAAGTTTTCTTTCCATCTAGATGAGATACCATAGAATTCAGACTTCCCTTTAATCTCTGTAATACACATAACAGATGTTCTGTATATGAAGAAAGAATACCAGACATCAATGAGTTTCTTTAGTTTGACTATTTATCGACAGGCAAGAAGCATACAAAAAAATCCAACAGGGCCCTTGAACACAGGAGGATTCATTAAAGACTAAAAAAAATATATATATATATATACTCTAGGAAAGAATTTTTTTAATGAGAATAAAAGAAAAAGATCAGTTCTCTGTCTTTATAAAGCTATAAAAAAAATCACACTTGGAAGTAAACACAGGCACAAAATAATAAACAACATAAGAATACAAGACCTGCCTACACACAGATGCTACACAAACACCAGCTTGAGGACAATTTAATGCCCTGAAAAATATTCACATGCTAAAGAAACACAGAAATATTTTTCCATTACTGTTCTACCTGTGATAACAGGTTCTTTTCCTCTTATTTCATTTTGATAGGATAAATAGATTTATACACCACATTCTTTATCTAAAACAAGTTCCATCTGAAAGGGATTTGTTTTCACTATTACTTCTAGTCATAACCAGTAGCTCCAGGAAACCCACCATGTGTTTTGACCCAGCTAAAGATATGTTTTCATTACAAAATAAGATTTCACATAACAATGTAAAAACAAAGACTTTTATCACCAGATTTTTCCAGCTGACTATGTGGTTTTGGAGAGGAATGAACAGTCCAGATTTTTACAAAGCAAGTGTCAATGGGGTTGTCTGAAAAGTATTCAGAAAAGCTGCTGGTAAAGTTAGCCTGCAATCTGACACTTGCCATGTTCAGAGTGAGACCCTTTCTTCTCACTCATATCTTGCATCAGTTGTGGCCCCTTCAACCAGTGGTTGCCAAGTTCTTTCCCACTTGGCGCTTTTGTCTGTGCTGCTTTCTCAGCCTAGGGCCCCCTTCTCTGAATCCTTTCCTGGCTCCTTTTCATCTTTCAGGTGTTGATTTTTTCAATTTCTCAAATATTTCAGTGATACAGATCACTTCCTCCAGGATGTGTTCTCCGGCCATCCTGTCTATGCAGCCTCAAGGTCCCATTGTTCCCCACTGTCCAACGATTTCACTTCCTTATCTTCACATATCTTATCCCAAACAATTATACATGTGTTTGTCTACTTTTTATCATCTGTCTATTCAATGAACTATAAACTCCAAAATGCCAGGTGCTGGGCCCATTCTGTTCATAAGAGATGCCCAGCACTCTGGTGGTGTAAAAGGCAATCACTCTAGATCAGTGCTCAGATTAGAAAGAGAAACAGTGAAAGATTAAGAAGCAAGATACACTGGGTTCTATTCTCAGTGTTGCCATAAAATGAAGGGTACAACCTTGGGGAGATCACCAAGGTGCAGCTCCCTCATGTGCAAGATGAAAGGTTGAATGAACAATCTCCTGTGGGGCAACTGGGTGGATTGGTATATTAAGTACCTGTCTTCAGCTCAGATCATGATCTCAGGGTCCTGGGATCGAGCCCCACATCCCGTGTTGGGCTCCCTGCTTGGCAGGGAGTCAGCTTCCCCTTCTGTCCCTTCCCCAGCTTGTGCTCTCTCTCACTCTCTTTCAAACGAATAAATAGGATCTTTAAAAAAGAGAGAGAGAGAGAGAGAGAGAGAGAGAGAGACTTGCCGAGAAGGTAAATATTTGAATGTTTGAAATAACAGTGTTGGTAAAGACATGAGAAAAATGTTATACTCCTGGAATGAAAAGTATAACCATGAAGAGAAATCTTGAAAAAAAAAAAGGAACAAACGCAATTACAAAAAATTATAAACAAAAAAAAAAGTTCTGTGGACAAAAATAAACACAAAAAGTACACCAAAACAAATTTAAAAGGAAACAGACTGGGTGAAAATATTTGCAATACATATGACCAAGGGTTAGCATTCATACTATCACATCAATAAGAAAAAGTAAAGTAATCTAAGAGTAATGTATGGCAAAAGGATTGGATCTAACAATTCACCAAAAAGTAAACATAAAAATAGCCACTTAATGTATGCTCTACCTACTAACTAAAAATATGCAAACTGAAAATTAGATTTTTTTTTCCTTTGCCTGTGAACCTAATGAATATTTTTTTAAATAGGTAACATATGGTGCTGACAGTGGAGAAAAGAAACAGCTTCAATCATTCCTTTTTCTTTTTTTTTCTTTTTTTTTTTTTTTTTTCATTCCTTTTTCATAGTTGTATAAATAGGTGTAACTTTCTGGAAAGAATTATAGTAGTAGCTATTTTGAATACTATACCCAGAGACCAACAGAATATCATTTCCAGTGCCAGGGGCTGGTGCGGGGGGCGGGGGGGCAGCAGTTAATGGGGTGCTCAGGAGAAGGACGAGTTGAGTAAGAAAAAGAGAAAAGAGAAGAAAACAAGCCACTGTGAACAACCTAAACCTCCAACAAGAGTGGAATAGATAAAGAACCATGTGGTTCACATTCTTACAATAGAGTGCTGTGGCTACATTTAAAAGACTGAAATAAATTTGTATACACCAACTAGGAAAGCTATCAACACCTTCAGAGGGAGAGCAAGCTGGAGAACAAACTATACAAGATAATCTCATTTTTGTTAAAGAAAAAAGTTGATCCATGTATATACAGCTTCATATAAACAAAGAAGGTTTTATATTAAATCATTAATATAATTTCCTATGAAAAATGTAAACCGAAAAAAATTTTTTACTTTTTCTGTTTTTTGTACTGTTTGAATTTGTTACACGTATGTACTGCTTTTGTTATTTTAAAAAAAAAAAAAAAAAGGTAACTAGTCTCAGTCTACATCTCCCACCATAAAAGAAATAAGACAGGCAGCATTCCAGAGGAAGCAAGGCAGAGATGGAGCTGTAAAAATCTGCAGAGATGAAACCTGGGTCTTGGGACATACACATACATACATATATACACAAAGACACACACACATACACGCATAGATTCTGCAGGACCCAGAACAGATGGCTACTGGGGAAAACAATTGGAGTTGTTTGGAACTTGGAGAGGATGTGGGAACATTGGAGTTCCACCCCATCAGGGTAGAGAGATGTCAATGAACACTCAGAGCTCTCATAAGCAATCCCAGAAAGACCCCACCTTAAAATAGGACTAATCTAACCCCAAAGTAAAAGCAATTCTAAATCATGTAACACTTAAGAACAAACCTTAAAAGATTAAGCTGATCCCCAAAGAAATTATCCACATCCCAGAACAAAACTCAATACTCAATTAGGGAAGAGAACAAAACTTACTAACTCAGCTCCATAATGTTGAGCATACAGTGTTAGAAAAAATAAATAAATAAAACACAAAAAGGGATGCCCAGGTGACTCAGTCATCTGAGTCTTGATCCCAGCTCAGAGTCATGAGTTCAAGCCCAGTTTTGGCCTCCATGCTAGGCATGGAGCCTACTTAAAAAATGTTTTTAAATAAAAAAATTAATTAAGAGCAGTGGGTGTTATATGTGACTGATGAATCACTAAATCCTACCCCAGTAATACTACACTATATGTCAACTAAATTGAATTTAAATGAAGAATTAAATAAAATCAATTGATCATAAATTAAACAAAAAAAATTTTTAACATTAGATATATGAGGCAGGAAAATTTCCATAATCATGGGAAAACTTATCCAATAGAAATATACCCAGAAATGATACAAATTAAAGAATAAGCAAAGACTTCAAAACAGCTATTAAGCACATTTGGGAATTCAAAGAAAAAGAATATATAGAGAATCTCAACAAAAATGTTCTGGAAAATATCAAGTCAATTTTAGAAATACAGAAATACAAAAGACAGTATCTGAGCTTGTGCTGTCAAGGGGCCCACCAGCAGGTTGCTGGGATCTCAGCATACTTACAATAAAATCTGCTCCTTAGCACCAGAAGCTCTAATTTATGGTATCTCAAAATCAGAAATATGAGAAAAATCTCTTGATTAACATAGTATAGCTCTAAAAAAAAAATCTAATTTCTAATTCTATGTGCTATTATTTAGGTCACTATTCAGGACAAAAAGAGAAAACTAGTATTTATGGCCTAGCAAACACAGCCAACACAAGTTGCAACCTCATTTAAAACATTCTCAAATGACATCTATTTTATAAAGCAATAATTGAAAAATATCAGAATGGAACCAAATAGCTCCTATTTCAGTTTGCAGACTGTGCAATATATAGTTTCAAAAATGCATTAACACCACTTTGGCTCCTTTTCTCCAAGCTTACACAGGAAAAATCATTCAGCATATGAGAGTTATTCCCATAAAGATGAGTCAGATAATAAGCAAATGATCATTAGATCAAATTATATGAAATGGAAAGAAGCCATTAATGCAGCATTAAGGTCATAAATTCACACATTCGGAAGCCAACAAAATAAAACATTAGTTCTCAAAGCATTATTATCCCATCCATGCTGCCACATTAACTATACACAGTAAAACCTCTAAAAAATGTTATAATTTGTGTGAAATAGAGGGTTAAGCTTCCCATTTTCATGTTAACTTGCAGATTTCTCAGTTTACATACTAAGTGTGGATATCTAATGTCATAGCTCAAAAGGGCCCTGCAGGTCTGAATCACTCTAACATTCTGAACGTGCTTCTCAGCAGCTCACAGTGGGCTCCCCAAACCCTCACCCAACAGAAGCACAGCACTGGGGAAAAGGTAACCGAATACCCATCCCTAAATTATTCCAGGAATTTCTTGATCTTTACACATTATGTAAGCCAGATCTGGTCTACTTTAATAAGCATTGGTGAGGAAACTATTATCGAAAGTAAGTTCAAAAAAAAAAAAAAAAAAGAAAGAAAGTAAGTTCAGAAAATGCTAGAGCTCCAAGCTTTAGAAATACACAAATACTATATATTTCTCAACAAGATACTAAGCTAACAGGGTCTCTTATCTATCGTTTGTGGTATGTATACATATTTGTGTGCATGAGGAATCAAAACCATGAATACCATGATAATCATCCATGATTTTATATATGTATATGCAAGCTATTATAAATCTATATATACAGTCATGAATTTCTAAAATTAACTCACAGGAAATATGCAAATATACTTTGTTCAGACACAAACTCATAAAAATCATTGTAATAGTTCCTAAGTATCACTACCCACTGAATAGGATGAAGAATTATGTGCCAACATGTGTGAGACATCATGCTGGACATCGGGAACAAAAAAAGTTGAGTAAGATGGGAGGCCTGCCTTCAAAGAATTTACAATCTAACTGGGAATCAGATAAGCAAATCAGCAATTAAGGGGCGGGGGGGGGAGAGTACATTAGCCTGAGTGTGGGGATACATGTACAAACAAGTCCTAGGAAAACATTAAGAAAGATGTACAAATGATGAGGAAGCAGGCAGGGAGGAAAGGTTCCCCAAAAGACCCAAAGCCTGAACTAAAATATGCAAGACCCATTAATTAAATATAAAAGTGGAGCTTCTAAGCAAAAAGAACTATCAGTACCAAGGCATGAAAAGCACGATGGGCCTGGAAAAGCATGAGCTGCTTTGTACTAGAACACAGAATGTCTGACAGGGGGATTGTCAGGGACAGACAGACTGGAAGGTCCGAAAAATTAGCAGGATTCTACCTATAGTCAGTAGGGAACAACTGATAGATTCTAGGCAGAGTAACTGCACTAGTGGTGGTGGCAGTGATAAAAGCTTAAGGTCTCCTAAGTACTTAGTATGTATCCGACATTATACTAAGAGCTTTACATAGATTAGCTCATATTTTTTTCCACAACCCCATCTATAACATTATGCCATTACAGATAATTGAGGCTCAGAGACTAAGGTAACTTGTCCAAGGTCACATTTCTAGAAAGCAGGGAGCCAGATCTGAAGGATAACTTGATGGCATTTCCATTTAACAGTAATCATTTGGCAAGCAGTGAGAATTGTGGATCATTGAGAGGCAAAGAGAAGAAAACCTGGTCAGGAGACTGTTGTATAAAAAACAAAGTTAAAATGTTAAAAGCCTGAGCTAGGGCTGTGATGGCAGAAGTGCAAAAGCAGAGGCGAGACACCAGGGCAAAGGCAACGCTTCCCCATTGTGCCACTCAGTACAGTTGCAGTGAATTATTTTTCTTCCCTGACAGACTGCAAACCCTTAAACCAAGGTTACCTAGCGCTTACTCCTCATTCTATACACAGCGCCTAGCAGAGTGCCAAGCACATACTAGCAGCTTAATATTTGTCAAAGAAAGAAAAAAGAGAAGGAAGAAGAATGAGAAAATGTGTTGATTCTTGGCTTGGTATATACAGGCAATTGGATCACTGACAATCCAGGGGACAAAGCCAAGGAACAGATTACAAGAAGAGGTTAAATTTACATTAACAAAATAGGCAGTTTTACATTTGCTTTTAGGTTATGCATACTATGCATACAGACAACTCCATAAAGAACTCTATTACTACCTTACCCACTATCATGTATGGAATTATAGAGGTAGAGCAATTCTGACCTACTAATAGAGTATCACTATTCATAAAACTGAAAACATCTTTCAAACGTCTGATCTTTAATTTTCTGAACACATGTGGGTGACCAAAAATGAGAAAAGGAAACTCACCCTGAGCCACTCACTAATGTCACATCTGACAAGGAGCTGAAGACCAGCATTTCCACAGGGAAGTTGAGGGAAATCCTCTGCATTACCATCATATCGTATTGCAGATTTCAAAACTATCAATGTTTTCCTTCTCCTCACTCTCACTGTTGAAGATTTATCATCTTACCCTAACACTACTTTGAGATAAAATATGCATACTGCGTTCTTCCAATTAAATGAGAAAATGCATGCAAAGCACTAAATACAGTGGTACACAGTAAGGACACCATAAATGTCTGTCATCATTACAACCACCATGATTACCATCATTAGGATGCCTACAACAGATGGACTGCAGGTCCCTAAGTAAAACACACAGAATAGTTGCATTTACCGAAAGCATCCCCTTAATTATTTTCTTCCTGTATGGGTTCCTCTGTCTTTTCCTACCTGCTCCTACAGTCAGAAACACACCCCTGGCTTCTCCTAACTTCTATTCATCCCTTAGGCTGCTTTCCAAAGTCACTTTTTCTCAACAATCTCCTCTCACAGCCCTGGTTAAACATTTAGTCTACTCTGTATTTTTCCTTCATCAGATTTGTCAAAATTAGTAATTATGTTCTCAGTGTCTATATACCTCAAGAGAACCATGCCTTTTTGCTCATGGTCATAGCCCCAGTACCCCATGAAATGTATATGTATATGACATATACATATATATAATTATATACAATATATACTAATGATAGTAATCTGTGCTGAATACAGAAGAATGATCAAATCCTAGACTTTTTTTTTTTTTGCTAGTCTATATCTAATCAACTCTGAATTTTTTTTTTTTTTTTGCATTGAATTCAAAATAAAAGACTAGAGCCACCTGACTGGCTCAGTCAGTAGAGCATAAAACTAGATCTGAGTCATGAGTTCAAGCCCCACATTGGGTAAAAAGATGAAAAGAAAAAAAAAAAAAAAAAAGACTAGAGACACAAAGACTTTATCCCAAAACCGGTGCAGAATTTTAAGTCTCAATTTCAAATCTCTTCAAAATGTCCAAAATGGACAAAGCAAAACATTTAAGGCAGTAAATCAATTTAAGAGGTTTTAAAATTATTTTAATAAAGTCAAACAAACCTTGTTAATATTTAATATCTATTCTGACTTTTTAGGAATACTGTTAATGGTTGAAAATTTGAAATTTTCACTTTTTCAATATTTTGGAAACTCTTACCTTGACATTTCCCAATAATAGACGTAAAATCATCTTTTGCAGACCTGCAAAATAGGCGTAAAATTAAACCAAGTTTCCCCATAACACGATTTCATCATACTATGAAAGTCCACAAAAACGATAAAGTAGACAACTTGTCTGCGCAACACCACTAGTCCTCTCAGATGTGGATTTGTGCTCAAATAAGACGTTTTCATTGATGACATTTTCTTTCAATCTTATTTCACCAGAAACGGGGAGCTACACTCAGAATACAAGGATATAAGCAAAAGTTCAATTAAGCATGGTTTTTAATACAATACAGATACATGGTCCCTCCCCAAAGGTTCTGATCCAGCAAATATGGAATGGGGCCCAAGCAACAATATTTTTTTAAAGCTCTACAGATTGAGGGATCCCTGGGTGGCGCAGCGGTATGGCGCCTGCCTTTGGCCCGGGGCACGATCCTGGAGACCCGGGATCGAATCCCACGTCGGGCTCCCGGTGCATGGAGCCTGCTTCTCCCTCTGCCTGTGTCTCTGCCTCTCTCTCTCTCTCTGTGACTATCATAAATAAATAAAAATTAAAAAAAAATTTTTTAAAAATAAAAATAAAAAAAAAAATAAAGCTCTACAGATTGATATGGGTCAAGAACCATGGTCTGTATCATATTGCAAAGTTTAAATCACTTAGGGAAAAAAGTCTTGCTTTAATAAAACAATAGCTTTAAACCATATTTGTTACTAGAGACCTATTTAAAATCTGTGATCTTGAAATATATACCAACGTAGTATAATTATTATATGTTCAGAAATGAAAATTGGTAAACCTTCTAGGAAATAATTTAGTAACAATTATCAAAAAACTTTAATGCCCACAGTAATTTGATCTGGCAATTCAACTTCTGTAATAAAGTTATCCCTGGGAAATAATTACAGATACACAGAGATCTCATGGAAATTTATGCAGCCTATTTTATGAAAAAGAAAAATACACCCAGTATAAGATTAGATTTTGCTAATGCACTCAATAAAATATTATGCAATTACTATATGTGATTTGGAAATTATTATGAACATCTTCCCATAAGTTATAAGAAAATAGGTATCAAATAGAATGTATTGTTAGAATAAAGATCACACCCACACATACACATACAGAAAAGGTGCAAAGAACATACAACATTTTGGCGGACCCACAGGTAATTTGCAGTTCTTCTCTCGAATATTTAACTCTTTTCTAATATAGAAATTAAAGCAAATTTTAAAGACTAATGTTTATTAAAATATGACAAAAGCCAATTATAAATATGGTAATAAATTTCAAGAAATTGACTATTCAGCCTCCAAGTGGAATACAGCATAAAGAACATGGTCTTTGAAGTGATGCTGACCTGATTTCAACTCATCTGGGAAACCTGGACAAAATATTCAATAGGAGTTTTATTTCCTCCCAATATAATGGGATGGGTAATAGCAACTTCATAGCTTAGGAAAGGATTAAAGACATTACATATAAATTAGCAAGAACTAGACCTAAGTCAGTGTTCATTATTTTCACCCTTAATATCCTCACAAATAATAGCTGCTCTTTTACTGGGGAAGGGAAGGGGGCATAAATTTGGTTTTGTCAAAACTTCTTAAATATATTCACTTGAGCAAATTTGGGGGAAGGTGCCTTTTTCTGTGAGTCCCTCATTTTAATGCTTTTTGTTGTGTTCTGTGATGGTTTCTATTTAGTTCCCATATTTGTAACAGCCTATAACCATTAGAAATTGTTACTTCACTATTTAGGGAAAAAAGAAATACGTTATTAGCCACTTATAAAACGTAATTACTGCCAAACTACAAATTAAAGTAGCAATTCACAAGTCTCTTTTTAGCCACGTGAGCCCCCACACACAAGCAGGTTAGATTTGCCATATTAGAGCAAATAACTGGTCATCTGCCACTTGCTACCAACATACTGGCAAACGGCAGCCCTAATACAATCTTGCAAAAGGCAGGGCTGTCTCTGAACTAAAACTGACATGTGTTTCAAGCTTTTCATTTTTTTCTCCTCAAAAAATATTTCCTATTTAGGACTGCTCCCAAGAATTGAATAGTGACCCTAGACACCAGAGTGATCTTTCATATTCTAATACAATCAACAAATATTTACCAAATACCAGATGCCTACTATACCACTACTGGAGCCAATCTTGCATTGTATGTGTTCTTTACCACAGCACAAAAAATAAATGGGAATAGTGAGAACAAAGAAGCTCTTAAACATTCAGGCACAGCCACTGTTCATAGGGTTTACTTTGAGGATCTACCCTGCCTTTTTTTTTTTTTTTTTTTCCCCCTGACCATTCCACATCTTGGCTCAAACACTCTTCGTTACAGGTTACTAGATGCACACATTTTGTATTAATTCAGCAAGAGGAAAAGATTGCCAACTCTGAGCAAGTCAGTGAACTAGGCCCTGTAACACCTGCCAAAGTCAGCTTCATGTATGCCACTTGCAAACACCTTACTCACTTATCAAACATCAACTAAACACCTATTATGTTCAAGGAAATATAAACTACTAGGGAGAGGCAGCTGGGTGGCTCAGTAGGTTAAGTATCTGACTCCTGATTTCTGTTCAAGAGGTCATGATCTCAGGGTCGTAGGATCAAGCCCGCGTTAGGCTCCACACTCAGCATGAAGTCTCCTTGAGAATCTCTGTCCCTTTCCCTCTGTCCATTCCCCCCTCTCTCTTTCTCTAAATAAAATCTTTAATAAACTGCTAGGGAAAAAGGACAGCATTGCTTCTTGCAGACACCAGATCCCACTCACATTGAATTTTTAAGGATTTTTTGTTTGTTTATTTGAAAGGGAGTGTGTGCACAGAGGGAGTTGGAGAAGCAGACCCCCCGCTAGCAGAGAGCCCATTGTAGGGCTCAATCCCAGGACCCTGAGATCATAACCTGAGCCGAAGGCTGATGCTTAACTACTGAGTCACCCAGGTGCCCCCACTCACACTGAGTTTTAAGTAAATGACAACCCTGGAGTTGTGCAGAGCAGTAGTCCTAACTATACCCAGGGAAACCCACATGTAAACATACAAGTATATACAGCTAGACAACATGATCAAAAGGTACTATAGATTAGTGGTTAAAAGCAGGAACACTGAAGCTAGAATGGCAAATTTCAAATCCTCAAGCAATGCCAGCTTCCTCATTTCTAAAATGGAGGGAAATAAGAAGACCTACCTCACAGATTAAATGAATTAACACATTAAGCCCTTACAAGAATGTCCAACACCGTTAGTATTATCCTATCCCTAAGTATAATAGTGTGTTGATTATTTCAGGAGCATAAAGGACTGGCACATAACCAGGGATGGGGGTGGGAGGTCCATATGGATTATGTTCCTGAAAGGCTTCCTGGTGGAATTCATACTTTACCATGTAAGAGTCCTTAGATATACTAACGTTAACAAAAGCTTTTGCAAATTACACACCAGATGAATAAGATCTTGATGAGCATGACTACCATTGCCTAGAAATTTTCCCTCACTACTTAATCTCGAATACAGGAGTGAACTCCTAGAGCTGGATATGTGTACAAGTTTTAGACATATTCTACCCTCTAACAATCCAGTAGCAAATCCTTTTATAAAAGCAATTTTTTGTTCTCTTCATCAAAAATTTTATTAATAAGTTCCAGAAGCACTTGGTCAAACTCTTCTTCACAGATCTAAATATCAATCCCATTCCCGTATACATGTTCTGATCCTAACACCTAAAATCATTCCACTGATGTTCTCATTTCATGGGATAAAGATGGAAATTTTGACGATTAACTGCTATTGATAAAGTCACACCATAAGCACATTTCTCAAAAAGATACATTTCACATTACTGCAATAAATGGAATACCAAGCTCTCACCCACTCCTATGAACAATGGCAGTTAAAGAATTGTGCCAGCTTGATGTTTACGGATGCTGTAGAAAAAGAGAAGGACCTGCCTATCAAATTCTGGCCAAATTAAGTAATGTGGTTATGGAAGGCTGTCATTATTGCCCATCATCTCCATTCTGAAGATTTTAAGAAGGATTACAAAACAAAGCTTCTGCATCTGAAGTTGATACCCCAGTGAAAGCAAACACTCTCTCTACACCCCCAAAAGTTGAAGGGTCCTGTTCTGTTTGGAAACTGGAAAAAGAAAGAAATTACACAACGGAAAGCTAAAACCAGTGTGATAACAACTGAATTATCCTATATTTAATCAAGAATAATTAGGTGTCAGAAAAAAAGTTTTGGCTAGTATCTAGGCACCCTGAAATTTTGGGCTCATTGCTTATTTTTTAAAAACCAAGAGTCAGGTCTTAAGGAAACAGTGCAACATGTTTAGTCTGATGTAGTGCAACATGTTTAGTCTGCTGTAGCTAACTAGTTTCGGGGTACCTGGGTTGCTTAGTGGTTAAGCATCTGCCTTTGGCTCAGCTTGTGATCCTGGGGTCCCGGGATCGAGTCTCACATCAGGCTCCTCGCAGGGAGCCTGCTTCTCCCTCTGCCTATGTCTCTGCCTCTCTCTCTCTCTCTCTCTGTCTCTCATGAGTAAATAAGAAAAATCTTTAAAAAAAAAAAAAAAAAAAAACACTAGTTTTCCTTAGTTGCTACTGTAGCTATTTCTTTCACAACAAAAATATTACTTAAAAAAAAGTACATGGATATCCCATCTTAGAGAAGCCTTCTAGATGTGTAGAGAATACCACTGAATAGCTCAAGATGACAGAGAATATCACTGGTCTCAAGTAATATGGAATCTCTGTCTTCAGTAGACCCATATTCCATCTACAGCTTTATGCCAACAAAGCAAAGTAGCCCCTACTTTTTTTTAATACTTTCATAAGCATTTGTTTTAGCTGACTGTGCAGTAACCAGTCAAACAAGGGTGACTTCCAGAGTTCTGAAGATACGCCTTGTCTACTAAAAAAGTAAAATTTCTCAGATGACAGCAAAGTGATCTGGGGAAGCAGACTGTGCTACTCTGACAAAATATACTTAGTCCTGTAATTGGCATAAGTTGGTGTCTGGCACCTCACAGAATTATGTGGGTCAAACCCCTTTAAATATGCCTCTTCAAAAATATTAGTTCCCATAAATCAAATAAAATTTTCTCAAGGGAAATTTTAAATATGAATAATATTAACAATTACCTGATCTCCACACACTGATCTTGAACAGCAGCCAAAAGTTTTCCATTGCTTTTATAGGAAAGAAAAAAAAAAAATTCTATATAAATAGTTGTAGCAAAAAAAAAAAAAAAAAAAAAATAGTTGTAGCAGTCTTCAACAAGAAGATTTTAAGAAGTTAAAATTATCTTTAAATGTATTCACATCTTCAGTCATCCAACTTTTGACCTTAAAATTAAATAGGAATATCAAGGTACCAAAGCATACATAAAAATGATTCAATATAGTTGAACTAATACATTTAAAAGGTATCAATAATATGTGACAAAGGCAATTGAAATATAATATTAAAAAAAAATCAACACTACAGGCCAAAAGGACACCAAAATTAATATCTGTAATGGAATTTAGATGCTAATCCTAACAGAGAAATACATAAATGTTTAACACCTTACCTTGCAAGTACCAAATGCCAGTTTATCTGTTTATTGACCAAGCGAACCAGTCCATCAGGGAGCAAAAAAGGCACAGGGCTGAAACAACATATTAGCTAACTTAAAATTTAATCATCAAAGACACATATAAGCAAATAAGTATTATAAGTAGCATATATAGTTATAGCAAGACAGGATGTTTTTCATTAAGATATAAAATTTGAATAAACTGGGAAACCCAAAACTCAAAGCTACTAATTGGTTATGTGAAATTTGACCACACACATCTTTTCTTCCAGAAAAACACAGTGGTATGCTCAGATATAAATTCTGTGTCCTAAGGGAAAGGTATCGAGGTTGCCAGTAACAGCAGAGTGAGCTTGTAAGAAACCCTTCCTGCCATCCACACCTAGAAAATCTGATTCACCTCTAACAAAAACTAATTCTAGTATACAACTAAACTCACAGGAAAGAAAGAAATCTCCAAGTACTAGAAATGAAAAGGGAACTTAAAAGTTAAAACTGGATACAGGTACAAGAACTCAAAACAAGGGGTAACACCTGGGACTGGAAATAAGCTGCAGGGCACAGAAAGAACAAGAGCCAGAAGGGAGCTCCTTACTCCCTGTAAGGGCCAGTACCCACCCATGGCAAGACTGCTCTCAGTGAAAAGAGGACCAGACAAACCTCACCGGGGTTGGGGGGCATTCAGGAATGTCATCTCTGTCTGAAATTCAGTCTGTGGGGGAAAGGGAATGAAATCCCCTATGAAAAAGCAAAACCCCAAACCTTGAACACATGTAAGAGCAGACTGCAATTTCACTTCACCCAAGTGGTGCAAGGACAGCCAAGCACAGGCTCACAATAACATCATTTACAAAAGACAGGAGGAAAGGATTCACTGTCAGAGCACAAGCAGATACAACCAATCCAGAATAACACAGGAGGAAATCAAGAAAATAGATGGAAAAGAATAGAGAAAACAAGCTGTTGGGGGGAAAAAAAATAAAAATACACACAAGAGAAAAATACACTATGGAAATTAGAAAACAAAAATGTAGGATAAAGGTATCAGTAATATACATTCAGCATATTTGTGTTCATTTCTAAAACACAAAATATTTTATACCATGGAAGTTACAGAAATATTATAACAAACACCAACCTGAGGAGGATCATTTCCTCTGGGGATGGGGGGAGGGGGACGATGAGTTACAACATTTTGCATAAAAAGAGAGAGAAGGCTATCTGAACCAGACAGCAACAACCGCCTAACTCACACAGAGATAATACTATAATAAACATGTTCAGACTTAGTGTCTATACTTCTCAGTCTATTTATAATACTTCATAATTAAAAGAAAAAAACTCTAAAAGAAAAAGCCACTTGAAACAAATATTGACCCCAAAGCCTGTAAGTTTAATTACCATGAACTCAAGAGCAAAACTGAACTTTCTGCAGTTAATTTTGTTACTTATGAAAGTAACATATCATTGAGAAGATTAAATAATCACTTCATGGTGCACTGACACATGAGGACATATTTTTGCCCACACTTCCCTAAGATGTTCAAGGCTAGCAACCTAGGCCACCCAGTGAGCACAGGAAAAACAGCTCATCTCTTAAATACCCACCCCTATCCCTGCCTCTCCCTCAGCTCTCATCTCATTACCCTCCCTATGTACACACACCCAAAAGCAAGATAAAATTAAATAAGAAATTGAATTTATACACACATAGACACACACACACAAAGCAGAAAAACATCGGAGCTAATCCTAGAGAAGAGCCAAAGGTCTCCTTTATAAAACTATTATCTCTGGAGCTTTTAAGATTAGATGTCCCTAAGGAAAAAGCAGTCTGTTAAATAAGTCTGTAAAACAATCCCTATACACCTGTCTAAAAGCAGAACTATATTCTTTGTCAGAATGATCATTTCCTTGTTCTTTTTAAGGCTGAACACTTGCACCATGCCTAAGAACAGACTTAACACTCAAAAAGAATTAAAAAGTACCCAAGAACTGAAATTTAAAGACCTTTCCTGATGCACAGCAACTGAATATTGGCCACAAGAGTTTTGACACCATAAGAACAAAATTGTTTTTCAAAAGATCCTCAAGCTACAGATCCATCATGTGGGCATTCAAGAGAAGGCTGAGAACACTCAAAGAAAGCAACAGTCGTCCTGAGATATTCTGAATAATGACTAAAAACCAAAAATTACCTTCAGTCAACTGAGAGATCTTGTCAGTATATCAACTATTTGAAAAGGTCTATTTCATTCACCTAAATGTCAGCATCTGTACCACAATCTGGGACTGAATTCTGAAAACTTAAGTCATAAATATTTGTTTTTAACATTCACACTGTTCTCTGAACGGACACTTACCTATACCAGATGTATTGACGTAAAAATAATAAACGATCTGTAATAAAAATAGCAAAACCAAATAAGAATCAGCTATTCTTTAGGAATTGTTTTCAAATTAGCTTCGGTGATGATAAATCTAAAATATACTGCAGACTGAATCATTACAAAACATGGAGAACAAAATTCTTAAAAGAATATAATCCAATACACACTGTAACTTTTATAAGATCATATATTTGTGTATAGTAAGTCCCGAGTTTGTGTTACTCAAAACTTTGGTGAAGCATTTCCTGACAGTACAAAAAGGAAATGTGGGAAGTGTGGTTTGGGAGGTTAAATTTCGCCAAAGAGGCTTTAATAAAACCATGGAGAAGTCATAATAATCACCCTTTAAAACCAAAATATTCATATAAAAATTAAAATACTATTTTATACTTTATAACAAAGATTTAAAATAATATCTAAAATGCAGAAGTCCAGAAGAAACAAAATCTCTAACACACTGAAAATAAAGGGACACCTCACTTAGGTAGAGCTGGGAGGCAGAAGGGGGAGCAGTACCACTCAACATCAATTACAGGAAGAAGTGTCCAGCCTCAACAGAAGAATCAACAGGAAAATCTCACCAGTTCTATGCCCCAAGAAGGGATGTACCATCACACCACAAGTAATTTTATTACTTGTGTATATTTACTAAATCATGAAAAGTTCAAAACATTTGTCACAATGAAAACTGAAATATGCTAGTGCTTGTAACATAAGATAAAATTACAGTTAATTTCAAGTAGTCAACTCCTTTGAAACTGAATTCCTTTCTGTGTAAGTAACTCAAATTCACCACTATTACAAGGATGAGCTTTGGTGCCAGAAAGACATGCAGTCAAATTCCAAATGAATGACCTTGGACAAGTGTCCTCATTTAAAAACATGAAGTCATAACAGCACCTGCCTTGCTGGTCTAGTAAAGGATTAAATCAATAAATATACATCAAGTTCTCAGAGCACCCGTTTAATGCAGACAGTGCTCAAGCCTTACTCAGATACTGTGCGCCCGTATGCAAACGCTCAGGAGTTTCATGAATGCTCTGGTTAATCAAATTTTTTATCTGAATAACTCTGACCAGTGTCGCTGGAACATCACATAAACCACTTAGAAAGCCTGTCACAGTCTTTTCACTTTCAATGTCCAGACTCTGAGACTCATATTGAGTTTGATTTTCATTTCTTCTAGAACACTTCCATAATGGTTAAACTTAAGCCATACTTTAAGCTGCATTACAAAAGTGTGCTTATACATACATACACATAAATCTGTATATACACATATAGAGCTACATCTCATATGTACACATCATAATTAAGATTATACGTATATATCCATATATCATATATAAATATATACATATATTTAATAAAATTACGTATATAATTTAATACAATTAAACTCATGTATGCTATTCACTTTTATCAGGCTCTGTAAGTCTAAAGAACATTTTAAAATTCCTAAAACAGTAAAGTCATAAATGAGATGGAAAAAGTTATTTAACTATATCATTATATGGAGAAAAATAAATAAGCTATACTTACCTCTAATTGCTTTTGTGATGATAAAAGATGCACCATGTTTTCGGTTGCCTCTAGACTGTAATTGGAAAAATGAATATTACATTTGAGAATTTTCTAGTAATACACAATACGTAAAGTTCTATTTCTTTGCTAATACCCAGTGCAGGGTACAAGTTGCCAGCATTTAAAAACCACTGTTTAGAAACAAAAGTAGAAGCAGGACTGAAAACAGTGAGGGCAAAAGTAAGCATGGTAGAGTTACAGGCATTTGTCAGGTCAAATTTTGCAGGGAAGGACAAGGATTGAAGGTGGAAACTCAAACACCAAACATCAAAACACCAGTCCAAAGACAGAAGCTGTCAAGGACAAAGACCCATATATTCGTTGCCAGGTCAGCAGTCTACTTGGGTGGGTCACAGAGGCCTAAAATAAGTTTTTCTTGCAGGAAAACTGTTCATATGGATCAATAAACTCATACCTGGAGGCAAACCTGAGTATTTGTTGTATATCTACAGAGAAAATGCTAACACACATACTCATATCCAACTGGTATCTATATTAAATAGTTCCTAAGTACAGATTAAAAACTAAGCTCAACAATTGCAGGCACTACAAATAATGAATAAGATGTCCTGATGTGCTGTTAAGAGAGGAGCGCGGACATAGTGCACACAGATACGGCTTAAAAACACAGAAAAGGTCTTTCATTCCACAAACATGAATTGATTATCCCCTCAGCAGTAAGATACAGTTTGGTCCTGGGGAAGGTTATAAAGATGAATCAGATGTAATCGCCCTCCAAGAGTTTGAAGTTGGGCAGGTGAAATCAATAGAACAAAACAAAACAAAAAAAAAAGTCCTCTGAAGTTTCTTTCTTTTTTTTTTTTTTTTTTTATGATAGTCACAGAGAGAGAGAGAGGCAGAGACACAGGCAGAGGGAGAAGCAGGCTCCATGCACCTGGAGCCCGACGTGGGATTCGATCCCCGGTCTCCAAGATCGCGCCCTGGGCCAAAGGCAGGCGCCAAACCGCTGCGCCACCCAGGGATCCCACCTCTGAAGTTTCAATGTAAGTTGATGCTGCGCTTTTTTTAAAAAAATCTATTTATAATGTGAAGCATTCTGACATTCCTGTAATTAACCAGTGGGTGCTAAGGAATGAATGTGCATCCTTTTTTCCCCACCAACAGCAGCAACAACAGCCTCCTGGCTACATACCCCTACAATATTCATATTGTTCAAAACAAACAGAAACTAAGTAAATACTTGAAAAACACTACTGTACAGCCTAAAAAAAAAATACATTATTCAAGACAAGCAAAAACTGCAATGGGAAGGAGGTTTAAGAAGAACTACTGGGCAGCCTTGGTGGCGCAGCGGCTTAGCGCTGCCTGCAGCCCGGGGTGTGATCCTGGAGACCCGGGATCGAGTCCCACGTCGGGCTCCTTGCATGGAGACTGCTTCTCCCTCTGCCTGTGTCTCTGCCTCTCTCTCTCTGTCTCTCATGAATGAATAGATAAAATCTTTAAAACAAAAAAAAAGGAAGAAGAAGAAGAACTACAAACTTTATAGATAAGAGAATGAGCAGTTTCTCCAGGAAAGATGTTGTAGAAAAAAAAACAAAATTCATAGGTCAGGACACCTTGATCTTTAATGACAAATACCCACCACTGGCTTCGATGTGGATGGAACTGGAAGGTATTATGCTGCGTGAAGTCAATCAGTGGGAGGACAAACATTATATGGTCCCATTCATTTGGGGGAATATAAGAAATAGTGAAAGTGAATAAAGGGGAAAGGAGAGAAAATGAGTGAAAATATCAGAAAGGGAGACAGAACATGAAGACTCCTAACTCTGGGAAAGGAACTAGGGGTGGTGGAAGGGGAGGAGGGCGGGGGTGGGGGTGACCGGGTGACGGGCACTGAGGGGGGCACTGGACGGGATGAGCACTGGGTGTTATGCTATATGTTGGCAAATTGAACACCAATAAAAAATAAATTTATTTTAAAAAGATAAAATAAAATAAAAAATAAATAAAACGGTGACAGGCCCTGGGTAAACACACGGTGCGTAAATGTGGACTCCAGGTTCCCGCCGGGAGGCCCCTCGGCCCGGGACGCCCGAGAGCCCGAGGGTCGCGTCAAGGTCACCACCCGCAGAAGCCCTCGGGTCCTCGGCGGGACGCGCGGCCCACCCCAGGCCGGCGGCTGCTCGCCCTCGCGGGTCGCGCGCGTGGTGCAGCCGCCGTCCTTCCCGGGGCCGCCCCCCGCCGCCGCCCCCCGCCCGCACAGCTCCGGGCCGCGCCGACACACGCGAGCAGCCTCCGCGGCGCGGGCGGGCGACCCCGCGGGTAAGCGCCGCTCCGGGGCCGGGCGCAGGGCGGGGCGGGGCGGGGCGGGGCGGGCGCGTCCCGGGAAGCCGACCGGCCCACCCCGACCGGCAGCGGGGGCCCGGCGTCCAAGGCGGGCAGCGAGCCTGGCGGCCCGCGATGCTCCCCCAGCCGCCGACTCGGGGCCCCGCGGGGATCCCAGGTCGCCCCGACTCCGGGGACCCAGCCCCCCGCCGGCCCGCCGCGCGGTTGCCAAGGCGACGGCCCAAGCGGCGGAGCCCGGCTCCCCCTCCCACCCCGGCTCCGCGAGCCTACGTGGCTCCAGCGACGCGGCTGCGCCCCGCCGGCAGCCCGCGCCCTGCGAGCCAGCCGCGGCTCCGCAGGGGCCTGGCTCACCTGAACTTCTGTCTCCGAGGGCCACTCGGTGTTGACCAACAAGTCGTAAAGAATCGTCTCCTCCTCGCCCTCCGCGGTGGCTGGATTCGCGGCCGGCGCCGACTCGGGGGCCGCCATGTTCGCCCGGGACCCGGGCCGCCGGGGCTGGGCCTCTACGGCGTCCCGGAACGGACAAACCTCCCAGGCCGCGGCCGCTTTTGGATCGCGGGGAGGGGGCGGGGCTAAGTGGGCGAGGGAAAGGAATGCTGGATTAACCCTTTAAAGAGCGGGATGTGGGGCACCCGGGTGGCGCAGCGGTTTAGCGCCGCCTGGAGTCGTAGGATCGAGTCCCACATGGGGCTCCCTGCATGGAGCCTGCTTCTCCCTCTGCCTGTGTCTCTGCCTCTCTCTGTCTCTCATGAATAGTCTTAAAAATATATATATTAAAAAAAAGTGGGAAGCAGAGTGCTGATTGCTTGTCAGGGCTACACCACCTTAGGTCCTGGTCCCGGGGCACCCCTTGCTCATTTTTTTTTTTTTTTTTACTAAAGTCATTTTATTTTTTTAATTGCTTTTTATTGGAGTTCAGTTCGCCAACATATAGCATAACACCCAGTGCTCATCCATCAAGTGCCCCCCTCAGTGCCCGTCACCCAGTCACCCCAACCGCCCCCACACACACACTTCCCTTTCCACCACCCCTTGTTCATGTCCCAGAGTTAGGTGTCTCTTCTGATCGTATAAATCTTTCGCCTTTCACCCCTTGCTTATTAATTTGCATGAGATGAGCCATGTCTGGACCTTTCATATTCCAGCCAGGTTCTATAACAGAAATAGTAAAAAGCATTTCTCTGAAATACTAGCATCCATTTTAGAAACACATAGAGTACAGAGCAGCGGCTTTTATTTTTTTTTCAAGATTTTATTTATTTATTCATGAGAGACACAGAGAGAGACAGAGACAGAGACACAGGCAGAGGGAGAAGCAGGCTCCATGCAGGGAGCCCGACGTGGGACTCGATCCCGGGTCTCCAGGATCACTCCCTGGGTCGAAGGTGGCGCTAAACCGCTGAGCCACCGGGGCTGCCCGAGCAGCGGTTTTTAAATAAATACCCAAAATTACGCAAATCAATAGATGAAGCCAGTGAGAGGTGTCGGAGGAATGAAGTTATAGGAGCTCGGAAAAGGGAACAAAGGTCACAGGGTCTGGAGCAGCTTCCTGGAGGAGGAGCGGTTGTCCTTGGTCTTTAACATGAAGTAGGATTTGAATCAGGCGGAGAAGGTTTGGGGAGTGCATCACAAGTAAGGGGAAATGGGGTGAGCAAAGACAGGCAGAAAAATATATAGTCAAAAGAGCAGACAGCAGGATAGAACCCAAGTGGGGAAAGGGTATGGAGGCAATAAACTGGAAATAATATGTTGAGGACCTAATTGGAAGGAGCTAAAATACTAGCCTCATTTGTTCATTTGTTCATTTAACAAGTGCCTCTATGTGGAAAGCCCTATGTAGGCAGTCTATCTTAACCCTAATGACTATACAGTGTACAAGGAATTAGCACTGTGTCATATTCAAAAGGAACACAAATACTGAAGATTTCTTGCAGGAATTATATCGCGTAATATCCACTAAGCTGCATTAGACAGTAATGCAATTAAAAGCCTCGGACCGAAGCCCAGGGTTTTCGTTTCTTTCAAAGTTAAAATGACCTCAAAGCCTGCCTACATCATGTGCCACTTGCCTTCCTCCTCACCCCTCCTCCCACCACCTTCAGCCACGCTGACCTTGCTCTTTCTGAACAGGCCAAACACACTTCGACTTCAGGGACTTTGCAAGGACTGTTCCCTCTGTTTGGAAGGCTTTCTACCAAATACTTTTCTCTTTCACTCATTTCCAAGGTTTTGTTCGAATGTCACCTTCTCTCTGAAGCCTACCCTGACTGCTTATTTCTAATTTTTTAACCAGCTTCCCGAACTCCAGATCTCCAGATCCCCCTTACCTTCTGTTTTTTTCTATAAGACTGATCACCAAAAACGCTATGTAATGTATTTTGTTGTATTGTCTGTCCCTATTCACTAAAATGTGAGTTCCACCAAGTTCCACAGCGCACTGCAATATACATACAGATGCTACAATAGGAAACACTCAGCTTTCCACCTGTGCAGGGAAAATCCAGCTCTTCCCTACTATGTGTTTTTTTCCCTGTAAGCCTCCTATTCACTAAAAACATTTCTGACACTTCTGGTTACCAAATGTGTGGAGGTTTTTCCCCACACCATCAAGTAATTCTCTGACACCAGCAAAATGTCCAAGAATTCAACACTCTTCCAGAGATAGCATCAGATTCCACAGGTTAAGGGCTCAATCTCACAAGACTGCCCCCCTACACACACACTCCCAAACATACACTTCAGATGCCAGTGGAAAGCCCAGGTGTTTCTGTGCAAGTAGCACACACTAACCAATTGTGCCACTGGAGCATCTTATCACCTGTGCTTCTGACCAACCAACTCTAGATCATATTCCAAAGACTCCTCTTCTTAGGTTCGATTAATTTGCTAGAGCACCTCACAGACCTCAAGAAAACACTTATGTTTACCAGATTATTATAGAATATGATAAAGAATACGATGAAAAAGCCAGATAAAGAGATACATAGGGCAAGGTCTGGGAGGGTTCCTAGGGTTCTGGTCCTGTGGAGTTGGGGTGCATTATCCTACTACTGTGGTTGTATTCACTAGCCTGGAAGCTCTCCAAGCCCCGCCGACTATTGAGATTTTTATACAGGCCTCTCCACTTAAGCATGATCAATTATTAATTCCATTACCAGCTCATCTCCTCTCTCTGGAGGTTGGAGGATGGGGCTGAAAATTCCAAGCTTCTAATCATGGCTTGGTCTTTCCCGTGACCAGCTGCCATCAAGGAGTCACCCAGGAGCCCATTCAGAGTCACTTTGTTAAAACAAAAGACGCTCCTAATGCTCATATCACTTAGGAGTTTATGAAGGTTTTAGGAGCCCTGTGTCAGGCACGGGGTTAAAGACAAATATTAGAACAAGAGATACTCCTAGTATCACTTAGGGAATTACAAGGATGTTAGGAGGAGCTCTGTGCCAGGAACCAGAGGCAGAGACCAATACTAGTATTTTTCTATTACCTCACAAATGCCACATACATACCTGCTATATCCCCTGAAAATACAACAGTATCTGGCACCCAGCACAGGACAAAATATATCTTGAATAAATTAAAAACTTTGCCCAAAGTACTTCTCAGGGCAGCTGTGTCTTTTTATCAACTTCTCAATTGCGGACACCAGGCATTTGCACGCAAACATTGCACGCAGTAGAATTTGAAGTGTTAAGAACGCCATTCACTTGATATATACTGTAAGGGGGACCCTGGAGTTGCAAGGCCATGGTCCTGCCCTCTCCCAGGCCTACACACCAACCTCAGTCCTTGGTCCCCTCCATTCCTCCCTATTCTCATCCAAGAATTTTTTTTTAAGATTTTATTTATTCATGAGACACAGAGAGAGAGAGAGGCAGAGGGAGAAGCAGGCTCCATGCAGGGAGCCCAATGTGGACTCGATCCCAGAACCCCGGGATCACGCCCTGAACCAAAGGCAAGAGGCCCAACCACCAAGCCACCCAGGCACCCAGGCACCCCCTCATCCAAGAATCTTAGGGATTGAGATTGCATTACTGCTTCATCCATGCCCTTTCCTGCCTTCAGGGGATCAGCACACAAACATCCAGGAGGTAAGGTGACACAGGTGCTTCCTTCTCAGCTGGTATGTGAAAGGGACAGATACAAATGTATCCCCAAGAAAACGTTTTCCTTTTAGCATCATCCCACTATGATAATTGCTTTTTCTAGCCTCACCCCTGTCCTACCTGCTGTGTATGCAACAGAACAGGAAGCATAAGGCCATGCCTGACTGATCTATGGGAGATTCTATTCTAAAGAAATGAAAACCACAGGCTGAAACTACACTATTTGTATGTTCAACTTGGAGCAATCTCCAGAAGGAAAATTCTACTCCCAGAGATGCTCTAAGCAGATAGATAGGCAGATTATGAAGACCTCTTTGCTACTATTTAAAATCTGGAAGAGTTCCTGGCAAAAGAAGATGGTGAAATGACCATTAAAAGAAATGAAGATAGAAAGGATAGATATGTCCTGAGAAGAGCTCCAAATGGAGAGCATCAGACCCTAGGGTGGATGAGAAAGGCGGAGAAGTGATCAAAGTTCAAATCAAAGTTGAGCTGAGTGGAAGGATCAGGATGGAGTGACAGTGACCGTCTTTGCCTGAGCAGACCATTAGCTTTTGGAGAACTGTTTCAATTGCTTTTCCTTTGCTCCAGTCATATGATTGTAGTGGGGCTGCCAACCCCCAAACTCTTTCTCCTGGATTTAAATCTGCCCACTAAGCCCCTAGTCCTTGACCTCAGGTATTAGGTGGAGAATTCTTCCCTGGGATAGATGGATGTATGGATTGATTGATTTTAAGATGGAAGTGGAGGAAAAAGCACTGTTCCTTTTTGGATCACAAGGATCAAAAAACACAAATTGGGAGTTTTAGCTGCCGTCTTACCCACCGTATATGGAACCCTGTCTGCACGGAAAGAGAATGAAGCCAATGGGAATGGAAAAAAAAAAAACAGAGGGGAGATAAAGACATCATTTGATATTAACACCCCTGAAACAAATGGCATCTGTTTGCTTCTGTGTTCTAGTTAAGTGAGCCAGTGCATTCACCTTGAGCTAACTTGAGTTGAATTTCAATGCATTCAAACCACTCCTCTGTCAACATTTCTACCAATAGATTGCAAATTTACCTAATTTAGAATCTATAGTGTATAGATCTCTGCAATGTTGTTTCGGACTTATTAGTTAATAATACATATACATAAATGGTATTATCACATTAATAGATTGATAGTATTCATGGCTTACCAAACTCTTTTGACCTCACTGAAAACTGAAGCTTGGAGCCATCCCAGGTCACAATAGAGCCAAAATTCAAACACCCTTCCTCAGGGTCTTGATCCTGAGCTCTTTTCCTCACGTGATAGCCTGTCACTGAGAATATAGATGGAACACTTAGTTGGTTGAAAGTGGAAATGAACTGTTTTGGATGACAGCAAGTACCAACATGTGGAATGGCAGTATTGTCAGCGAATGGCAGTATTGTCAGCCTGTTCTGTCAAGGAGGAAATTAAATATATTATACATTAGAATTTGGTTGCCACATGCTACCACGGTCATCCAAATTTAGCTGAGAGTCCAGGCCTGGTTTAAAGATAGTTTAAGTCATGAATAAGTTACTCTCAAAAGGAAAATTTACTTTCCAAATAACCAACAGAAATAGTAACTCTGAACTGCTTAAAGAAATGACTGAAATAAAAATTGAGACAATTCCAAAAATAGTAATTTTAAATAGAAATAATTTGAGGGTGAAAAAAAAAAGAAGTAATTTGATGTCTTTATAAGCCTAAATGAGGGGAAAGGAAAAAAAATGTTCATTTCTTCCTATCCTCACATCATATCATTATATCTCAAATGAACTAAAATATAATTCTCCTTCACTTTGCTGGTGGCCATAGATATTTCTACCTTAGAACCAAACAAAAAATACTTAACAATATCTTACATAAAGGAATCATTTTTCTCCTCTTAATTCTTCCATGTAGAGCTATCATTAAAATGGTAGGTTCATTTTGTAGGAGCTCTGTGTTTTATCTTCTATCAGCTAAAAAGCCTATTAATCCAAAAGCCATTAATGATTCAGCATTTAACCCTTTATGCTTCTGCATATTAAAAACTAAAGAGATTAATACATCATATGAAGCTGCTTCCATTTTTAATTTGAAATTGCATAATAAAATTGAATTTGGACTTTTTAAAAGATTTTATTTATTTGAGAGAGTGAATACAGAGGAGAGGGGGGACGGCAGAGGAAGGAGGAGAAGCAGACTCCCCACTGAGCAGGGAGCCCCCAACCCCAGAAGGGGCCCAATCATAGGACTCCAAGATCATGATCCCAGCTGGAGGCAGACTCTTAATCAACTGAGCCCCCCGGATTCCCTGAATTTGGGCACTTAAATGCTACCTGTTATAGGTGCCATACATTTCTACCTGGTTGAGTGGTAAACTAGCTCTTTGTGAAGAGAATGGTAGTCGTAATAATAAAATAATATTCAGAGCAACTCAAAACATCCTATTTGCTCCAGAAAGCCTGGAGAACCCCACTCAATTCTCCTATAAATATTCTAAGTTTGCCATAACCTCTCTTGGCAGCCACATAGACCTCATAAAGTTCATGGATGGTATTAGTTAAGAAAAAAAAAAACTCCAGCCCCTTACTTAGAGCTCCTTTCCTCTGATTTGCTCTGCACAATTCACACAGGCCATTTCCCCCTCATCTTCCCCCACTCACAAATCACATGAAACAACCACCAGGGAATAGGCCTTACCAGGAGCACATGTAGTGACAAATGCAAATGTAAGCAGCAAGTGTGAGAGGCAAGCAAATACACTGGTAATAAATCAATAAATAATAACATTTTTAAATTAGTAAATTAAATGTATTTAGTTTAGATAAATTAATTTACCTTGGTAAATTAGTCAATATTGGCTTACTAGTAAGACTAGCTATTTTGTTTCATTTGGTTTAAAAACAAAGGTAGATGACCTATGATATACTTGGAAGCATCAAAAAATAAGATGAATTAATGGATGGATTGAGGATGAATAAACAGAAAGATGTGATAAGACGAGAGTAGAAAATACTAATGATAGATTCTCAGTGGTGGGTGCATGAGTGTTCAGCATAAAATTCTTTCAACTGTGCTATATATGAACACTTTCATAATAAAAGATTGAGAAACAGGGAAATCCGCAATTTTACATAGTGCAAACAAGGGATATGGGGGGAAAGAGTCCAATAAAGAGTGTAATAAAGTCCTTTCTGATTTGGGAGCAGGATTTGATACTAAGTAACTCCAGATTTTGATAGAAAAACATACTGTTATTATATATTTCCCTAAAAGAAAGAAATATATGACATGTCTTCCAAACCAGAGAATGGAATAAAGGAAAAATTTAAAACTATCAATTTGAGGCAGGGAAACACAGAATAAATAAGCAAAAATAGACCAGAATAAAGAGAAAATCCTCCCACTGGAGTAAGGTGGTACAATAATCATGAAGCTAACATCTCTCACACATATATTTTTTTAAAGATTTTACTTATTTGAGAGAAATAGGTTCCCTATAGGGAGCCTGACGTGGGACCTGATCCCAGGATCTCAGGATCACGACCTGGGGTGAAGGTGGCGCTAAACCACTGGGCCACCTGGGCTGCCCATCACTCACACACACACACACACACACACACACACACACACACACACAGCGTGCATCCACACATATGCCAAGCACACACAACATACTCCCTGCCCATCTAACCTTGTCTTATAAAGAGTAATTTCAGAAGTTTAGGTTATCATGTCTTCCTTGCTTCTTTCACTTGTTTCAATCACTTCTAGGAAATAAGCATTATATCTTCAAATATTGCCTGTGCACCATTGTCCCTAGAGCCATGATGGACTTTGTAGCCACCGTTTGTCACAGCCTCCCTCACACAGCTTGTATCTCTTTGTGTTTCTGATCTGTAGTCAGTATAATTTCTTCAGCTCTTTCAGTTGACTCTAGATCACTTTTCAGGTTTATCTACCTGTAATCTTCCCATCAGGTTTTTAATATCAATTATTACAGATATCTTATTTCTGGAAGTCATTTTTTTTTTAAATCAAGTATGCTGGCCATGTTGTTACTTTGTTACTTCTTATGTTCCCATTCCTACTTTTAGAAATACATCAAACATAATTTGTATTTCTCTACCTGATATTTCTAATGATTAAAGTCTTTAAGGACTTTCTTAAAAATTTCCTGCTAACTCTTGCTCATGGTGACTTGTTTTTTTATGCACTGGGTGTGCCTGTGTGTGTGTGTGTTATTGTGTAATTGGAATCCATTCTGTGAGTAGTTTTAGAGGTCTGGCTTAGATGGATGGTCCCTTCCCCTGGAAAGACTTGCTTTCAGTTTTGCAAGGCACTTGTGAGACTTGGATCCCCTTCAAATTAAGACTAAATTATTTCAGATATTATAAATACTGTAAATTCAGGCAGGCCATGGTCACAAATTCTCAAAGGGCATTTTTCTAGCCACTCAAATTCCAGGCTGAGCAGACAAGTTTATTTGCTATCCATCTCTGTTTTAGGAGATTTTATGTTAACAGTGGTGCTCATCATGGATCCTAATTTTCGTAGGTTGATCGGTGGTGCTCCAATTCTCCTCCCCTCGCAAATCTGAGGCCTTGACCCCAGTCTCTCCATCCTACAACGCCTTTATCATCTACCCTGAAATCAAAACTCATCCCTAAGGGGACAGGTAGCTTCACTGCTTCTTCCATGGATTCTCCTGGTTGTTGACAAGACTCAAGTTTTCCTTTACATTCTGACCAACTCATCAATTTGTTTTAAAAGTTGTGTTTCTGGAAAAAAAAAAAGTTGTGTTTCTGCTTTTATATATTTCATATTTTAGCACTCTCCGTGTTTGTAAGAGTCTTTCAGGACAACTTGTCTGACAAATTATCCGAAATGAAATTCTCTGAACCTCACAGAGGGAAACCCAATGGGGCAAGGCATTCTCCCCAGCTTTGCCACAAATAGCCCTGCAGCTCAGATGCACAGACCACAGATAGCAGCTCAACAGTAGTTCCAAAGCAAGACAACTGGCAGCATCCAAACGAAATGGATTTGTTTGCCAATATGTATAACACACCTATGGGGGTCCTCAGAAATATTTCCTAGGGGAGTTTACCAATGACTGGGGGTCCTGTGTCACTAACTAGGAGCAAGACCAGTGAAATTACAGTGTTTTATGCTACGATGATGACTACTATTCCTGTCTACAGACTGGGGATACCTAGGGAGTTTCAAATAACACCAATAATTCAAGAATTCAAAAGGCAACAACAAAACCAAAATACTGTAATTTTTTGTGGACAGGAACAATGGCTTTTTAATCTCCCTAAACCCAGCTTGAAGGTTGGCCCTGAATACATTTTTCTTGACTGCATGAATTATTCATGTTCCCGCTATTAGAGATTAACCCTTTTTTGCTTAAAAAGAGAAACTGTAAATTTAAAAAATCATTTATTTCCTCCAATAAAATAGTAATCTTCTCAAGGAAAAACTCTCTCATTAGAGACCCCATACATTAACTATATATTTTTCTATAGTTGTATTGAAATTATGGTCAAGTCTAGTCTGTCCTTGAGTTTCCACTAATGGAAACCTACCATGGAAATATTAACCAACAGAACAAGGATTCAATAAAGCCGATGAGGAATTAATAATGTGTTTGGTACAGCAAAGCACTAACTTTTTAGAAGCTATTACATCAGGATCAGACACTCTCATAAAGCTAAATTAAACACCAAAGATTAAGAACTATTTGAGGTAGAATTATTAAATGTCTCCCAATTTTAATGATGTTAGCTCTTCACTGGAATTTCATGCAGTGAACTGTTTCCTGGTGAAGTCCTTATCATTCTTTTTGGTTTCTCTTTAGATAAAAATATGTATCCGATGTTAAACACCCAAAGTTTTTAAAGTTTAAATTGCTAGGTTCTGATATAGACCTGAGATTAATAATTTTAAAAGAAGCTTTGCAACCTAATTGAGTCCTAAAGGAATCAACCAAGAAAAAGGCATTTAAGAGGAGACATAAATCTTGACCAAAGTTAGGTCACCGAGGAATAAAACAGTATGTTGGTTTTTTTTTTTTAAGATTTTATTTATTTATTCATGAGAGAGAGAGAGAGAAAGGCAGACACAGGCAGAGGGAGAAGCAGGCTCCATGCAGGGAGCCCGATGTGGAACTCGATCCACAACTCGAGGATCACACCCTGAGTTAAGGCAGAGCTTAACCACTGAGCCACCCAGGCATCCCAGAAAACAGTATGTTTAAGTTCAATATACTGATATGCTAGAAATTGCTCTGGAACTGACATTGAACCTGTGAGATAAAACTCAACAGTTTTACAGTGAATGCACATTTATGGAGTGGCATCTCTTCCACTCCAGTGGATTTTGACTTGTACAATCTTTCAGTCCCTTCTCTACCTCTGGCATAGACTCTAGATTTTTTTTTTTTATTTTATTTGGGCAGCCCGGGTGGCTCAGCGGTTTAGCACCACTTTCAGCCCAGGGCATGGTCCTGGAGACCTGGGATCGAGTCCCATGTTGGGCTCCCTGTATAGAGCCTGCTTCTCCCTCTGCCTGTGTCTCTGCCTCTCTCTCTCTCTCTCTCTCTGTCTCTCATTAATAAATAATCTTTAAAAAATAAATAAAAAATAAATATTTTATTTATTTATTTATTTATTTATTTATTTATTTATTCATGTGAGACACAGAGAGAGGCAGAGACACAGGCAGAAGGAGAAGGCATCCCTACAGGCAGCTGGATGCGGGTACTGGTCCCAGGGACCTGGGATCACAACCTGCACCAAAGGCAAATGCTCAACCACTGAGTCACCCAGGCGTCCATAGGCTCTAGATTCTGAAAAACTTCCGTTTGAATCACAGCCGTTCTGACTAGTTCTACTATTGCTTTGCAAACATTATTGAATCTATCTGTGCTTGATATCCTAACTAAAGTAGAAAGACCTAAAGTAAGGTATTGTTCTGACAGAAATTCTCTCCTTGACCAAACTCTAGACCATCTCCTCTGAGTCACATGCTCCTCCGATTGACCCAGCCAGGCGCCTCCTTTGAGTCATCTTCTTGGTTTATTAAAACGTGGATTCTCGGCACAAATGATCTTGCCCACCCCCTTCCCCCACCACTGAAAGGCTTAAACACTAAAAGAAGTTTCTAACAGCTCAAGATACATCCCTAGGCTGGTCCTAGTGCCCCTCCTCTCCCAAAGTGCCCCTTTGAAAAATCTAGAACTGTTCTAGCCAACACCTGGGATAGCCCCTGACCACCCTATCTCATTCCCTGCAACGGGTTTACAGTTGTGAATCCTTCTGTCCCTCTGAGATGTATATGTATCTTCTGCAACTTGGGAGTGTCTTTCTCAAGGACCTGAAAGCTTTCCTTTGAAATGTAATCCTCAGGAAGGATAGGACCTCTGTCTCTGAAATCTCTGTGCAGGGAGATTAGGGGTGAGATAGAATCCTAACTTCCATAATTGCCAGCTCATAACACAGATGGCCTAACATGCATTCATGCTGGCCAACCCTCATTAATTTTTCACTTCCTTGACTTTGCTCAACCTTCCACTGGTTCCCTTCCCTCTTCTCTGATATTCTTTAAAAATGCCCAGAGACTCCTGGGTGCTTCAGTGGTTGAGCATCTGCCTTCAGCACAGGACGTGCCCCAGGATCCTAGAATCCAGTCCCGCATCAGGCTCCCTGCATGGAGCCTACTTCTCCCTCTGCCTATATCTCTGCCTCTCTCTGTGTGTCTCTCATGAATAAATTTTTTAAAAAATCTTTAGAAAAAAAGTAAAAAAAACAAAAAACAAAAACAAAACCTGTCCTTACCATTTTAACTAGTGTCTGACTTGTTTTATCTTTGACAATTCAAGAAGTGAGAAAAAAAAATTTAAATAAAATAAATAATAAAGTAGACATCTAAGAATAAAGCCATGAAATCAACATGACCAAGTAGATAAGCTCTAAAAAAAAAAAAAAAAAAAAAAAACCCTATCAATTCTAAAATCATCTTTCTACATATATGGTCCAGGGATGTCCACATATATCAAAACGTGTTTAAATGCACATTCCTGGACTCTACTTTGGATGTGAGCAATCAAAATTCCTGATGGCTAGATTGAGGATCTGTAGTTGAAAGAGCTCCCCAGAGTAATTTTGATCTACTTGAGTTTAAAGATCAGTGGCCTATAATCGATTGAGTATAAATGTGCAGGTGAAAAATTTCTTCTAAACAAGCAGTTAGGGCATAGCACATACTCTGTTGGCCTTAGCACTTCATTAGGTAAGATTTCTCAAATAAAAATTGGGGGGATGGAGGCTGGGGTGGGAAAAGAGCAGGTATGGAATTCTGCTCATTTTCTTTTCTTTTTTTTAAAGGTTCTATTTATTTATTCATGAGAGACACACAGAGAGGTAGAGACATAGGCAGAGAGAGAAGCAGGCTGTCTGCAGGGAGTCCAATGTGTGCTTGATCCCGGGACCATGCCCTGAGCCCGAAGCAGATACTCAACCACTGAGCCACTCAGGTATCTGGAATTCTGCCCATTGTCAATCAGAACCTATAAATCGAAAAGAAGTATAGGCCAAAGGACCTCAAATCTTCCAGTCCTTTCATGGGGGGATATAGTCCCTCGAATGAATGCATGACCTGTATGTTCCCTATTCTTGAATCTGATCTGGGTCTGTGCATGATTGTTCTTACATCTGAGCCTAGACTTTAAGCCGTCGCAGCCTCTGCTTTCTCCCTCTTAGAGGGAGCTGCCAAGAAGGCCAGGCTACGCTACTGGAAAGACAAGCCCTGTAGAGAGGCTCCAAGAGGTAACTGGCAGCATCCAAAAGGAATGGACTTGTTTGCCTACCTGCTGCCCCACCTTTAATTTTTTTTCTCAATTGATGCTAATACCATTCACCCAGTTATCCCACTGGAAGCTTGGGAAGAGTACCAATGCCTTTCTTTCTCTCTCATTCCACTTCCTCTACTTGCCATCCTGCCCCCAATCAAATCTAACACTGCCAGTTTAACGATATTGTTCTTATCTGTCCCTTCCTGTCTGACATTTATTCATTGTCCTGGTACAAGGTTCAGTTACATCTTATGTGTGCCTACTGGGAAAACATGTTAATGGTGCCTCTACAAATATATTCTTCATAAGACCACCAGAAAAAGTTGTATAAAATGAAAATCTGATCATGTCACTGCCCTGCTTGCTTTAAATCTGCTTTGCCCACAACAGTGGCTCTCAAACTGTAGTTCCCTAGACCAGCAGCATCAGCATCGCCTGGGAACTTGTGAGAAATGCAAATGAGAGGACTATTGACCCCAGACCTACGGAATCAGAAACTCTGGGGAGGAGGGCCCCATGTCTGCATTTTAGCAAGCCTTCCAGGTGATTCTGATGCACACCGAGGTCTGGGAACAACTGATCTACCAGATTAAACCAATCTTCTTCATCTGATTTTCATAGTCCTCCCTGATCTAGCCTAGGTCCAAATGCTGTAACCTTATTTGTATTCATTTTATTATTTCAACTTGACATCTGAAGAATGGATAAATATTTCTTGTTTTCAGGTGTAGGAGCTCATCTCCCAAAATGCCTTCTGATAACCCCAGCTTCCTTTTATCCATGCCCTTACGTAGTTCCCTCCACAGGGAAGAGGGTTTGTCCATGTAACCAGTAGGATTTTGTGGCAATGATGGCACGAGGCACAGGGCAAGGAAATATGGAATGGGTAGTAGAAGAAGGTAGTTGTAAATAATAGCTATGACCATGTGACCAGTTTCAGAAATGGGACAATTGTCATGAGTATTTCTTCCCTATTTTCTTATGAATTTGTGTGTGTTATATAAACACATGCCAAGCAAATATCTTTATTTCCTTTCCTCTCTTGTCCCTTTATCCTGTAACATAAGACATATTTATCTTATGTCCTAGTATTTAAGTATTGTTAATTAACTTTACAACATGGCATTCAAGTTACAAGATATCCAGAAGAGTAAACATCATGCAAGGACTTTGCATCCTCATCAGGGGAAAGGTTTAGTGAGTTTTCAGTTGTACACAGGATAGTTGTACCATGTTAGCTGGGAGTGTGACCCTGTCATTGTCTTTGGCAATTAAGTGTAGTTTAAGAAGATACATATGGGGGCCAAGTTGACAAGGCGTGGATTTTCAATGCTTAATTTTATGCATCAACTTGCCTGGGTAAAGTTGGGCCTCATTGAATCAGTGGAAGGCCTTAACAGAACACAAGGCTGACCTCCCCCCAAGCAATAGGAAATTTTGCCAGCAGACAATCTTAGACCTCAAATACATTATCAGCAGTTTTTGTTCTCCGGTCTGATAACTCATCATGTGGACTTTGGACTTACCAGGCTCTGTAACTGCATGAGCTAATTTCTTAAATGTCTAAATATATATAAGTATATATATATATATGTATAATATATATCATATATATATATAAAGGTATTTATATACTTTTGATTCTGTTCCCTGGAGAACTCTAATACATGGCCACACAAATTTATACCCTGTCCCACATGCTTTTCTTTAATAAAATGTTGCTATTCATGCTTCAGGTGGTAGTATCTAGAATTCCCCTTAAACCTGGACAGATCTCTGTAAGTGCCTCAATTAATGGAATGGGAAGGAAGTGATAGTGCTTGACTTCAGAAGCTTGGTCATTAAAGATTTCCTGGTCCTTGGGGTGTTGCCTTTGGAATATAACCATTATGTTGTGAGCAAGTCCAAGTCACATGGAGAGGTCACAGCTGGCCATCAGCCCCTGCCAGGGTGTCAGTGACATGAGAGCATCAATTATGTCATGTGAGTAAAGGAAACTTCAGATGATTCCAATGCCTAGTCTTCAAGACTTTCCATTGAAGAGACAGGTATTGAGGAAGAGGTAAGTCATTCCTGCTGTGCTCTGCACAGGTTCTTTACCCACAAAATCTATGAGCATAATAAATGGATATTTTATGCCACTACATTTTGGGGTAATTTGTTATGCAGCCAAAGTAAGTGGCACATCACTATTCAGGGCTATACTTGAAGCAGCCTCCATGAATTCCCAGTCTTATATTGTATATAGGAACCCATGACCAGGTAGTATAAATTTCCATATTCACAATTATTTTCTCCAGGCATTTTGAAGAATTCTTGGCCATCTTTCTTAATGCCCCTGCTTCTTTAAAATATAGAGCATTGTCTTGTTTCAGCCAGCTTCAAATAGAAATCGCAGACCTTGTTAACAAGAAAACCCGTGATCAGTTTCACCGACAGGAAGGAGGTCCAGGGAAGCAAGGACACAGGGAGGGAGACTGAAGAAAGCAAGCCTGAAGCCTGTGTGCAGATGCAAAATGGCTCTCTTCTGTAGGTAATGGAACTCAGGGGTCCCGGCAGATTCTGGGCAGCTGGACTGAGAACATTTTTCTGGTGTAGTCTGTTCTTAAACACCCACAACCACCGGGCCATGTTCTCTTGCTCAGGCTCCAAGTGCGGCGCCATCTCCCCAAGAGCCATCAGCATCACTCACAGGGGCTGATGAGCACTCAAGATGGCGGGCTTGGGAGAGAGAGTGACATTCATGGCTGCCGGCCAGGCTGCGCTCAACCGTAAATCACGTCCCTGCCTGGCTTGCTTATAATGAGGCCAACACAGTTAGTGAGATCTCTTTTTCTATTTTACAGTCCCTCTGAAACTCATCCAGGTTGTCCTTTGTCTCCCTTTTCCCATATATCTGGAGTGATGGACTTTATGGCCACTTCTTCAGGGGATAGAGAATTATAGATCTCTGGATTTATGTCTGTTTGCCAGGCCCCCTCTGGTCCCTGCACCATAAGGTGAATGCTGGGGCAGCGAGAATGATGTTGCATTCTAATAGATCTGGACCAGTTTCTGACAGCTTATTTTGACAAAAGCATAAAATTCAATGATTGTTGCTCAGCTTAGAAGCTGTAGGAAATTCAGAGGGAAAAAAAAAGAGGATGTTTAACTGTGAGCCTCCTTGTCTCCAAACTGCTTTCTGAGTCGGGTAAATTGAGAAAAACAGGGTAAGGTAAGGCCAACAAATTTAATGACAACAATGGCTGGTCTAAAAGGAATATGAAAAAAATAAAATAAAATAAAAGGAATATGATTTGTCCCAGAGGGTGTTGTATGAATATATTGTTTCCTGATTTTGAGGGATTACTACCTGCCACTTGAACAAGTCAGGGGGCTGTTAGGAGAGCAAGGAGTGTGGTAGCCAGCCTCTAAGACGGCCCCCAAATGATCCTTATCTACTGGTACTCATACCTCTTTGTGTTTCCACACTGAATAGGCCTTTGTGGCCAATAAGATACTGCAGAATTGACTGTGTGACTTTGATGGTTAGCCCATGAAAGATATCACTCACTCTATCCTGTTCTCTAGGACCCCTTGTTCTGGTGGCAAGGGAGTAGGGTTGAGGGGTTGCGCATCAGCAGCCTATCGTGAGAACATCCAAGTAGTTACGGAAGAGGTCTACGTGGAGAAGAACAGAAGCCTCCTGCTAATTGCCACACAGTCATGAGAGTGAGCTGCCTTTACAAAATGAGCCTCCCTCTCTGTGAGGGAGGGAGCAATCTCTGAGCCTCCCTCAAATGATTGCTATCCCCGCCAGCAGAAGGACTCCAGTAGCAAGAATGATTCCCAGCAGAAGTGCCCAGCCATACTGTTGCTGAATTTCTGTTCTACACAAACTGTGAGTGATAATAAATGTTTACCGTTTCAAGTCACTAGATTATGGGGCAACTTGTTTGTAGCAAGAGATACCTAATGGGGATATATCAGTTAGGATTGGATTTGGCCATAAGGAACAAAGAACCAAAAACAAATGAGTTAGATGTTTATTTCTCTCCCTTGTAAGAAATCTAGAGTCACGGTTTTGGCTAGTTTGGTGCTCCTTACTATGGACTCAAGATACTTCTCTCTTTTCATGCTGACAACTTCAATATGTGACTCTCTTCTCATGGTTCAGTGTGGCTGCTCAAACCCCAGCCATTGAGTCCCCAGTCCAGCCAACAGGAAGGAAGAAGAGCAAGAAGAATGTACCACCTCCTGTAAGGACACTTTTGTGTATATGCCATTGGCCAGAACACAAGCATATGGTCACATCTAAGTTCCAGGGAGGCTGAGGAGTCCTTGTTCTGGGCAGCCAAGTGTCCAGCTAAGAGTCAGAAATTTAAGGAAAAAGAGAAACATCAGGGCAAACTAGCAGCATTTCTATAGTATAACCACACCTATCTTCTTAGCAGACTCCTGTTATTACCGAAAGTTAGCTAAGCTAGCACCTAGCAGCAAATCCTGTTTAATTCCAATTCCCACTAGCAAATACTGCTAGTTTGCAGTGTTGGTCAACATAAGTCACATGGCCAGCCCAGATTCATAAAAAGGGGAAATAGGCTCTACCTTCTGATGCAGTGATTGGCAAAGAGTGCAGATAAAGCCAGCTGCCTCATTCCTACAGATCCAGCCGATTTCCCCTTTTTATGTATCTGTATTTCCCCTTTTTATGAAGTCTGTATTCCTGGGACTAATTTTGCTGTGAAAGATCCAAGCTGGCCTGTGGAGAGGAGTCCATATATGGGAGCACCATCGCACCACACATGGCAATCAAGTCTTCTCAGACCTTCTAGCCCAGCCAGACACCAGCTGAAGGCAGCTCATAGAATCATGACCAACTACATTGATTGTTGTATTAATTTTAGAGTGGATGTTACACAGCCACAGGTAACTGAAACTAAAAAGGAAAGGTTATTCTAGGGAGAGGAAGCAGCATAAGAAAATATACAGCGGGGATGCTTGAGTGGCTCAGTAGGTTTAGCATCTGTCTATGGCTCATGTCACAATCTTGGGATCCTGGGATCAAGCCCTATGTTGGGCTCCCTGATTAATAGGGAGTCTGCTCTCTCTCTCCCTCTGTCCTTCCCCCAGCCTGGGTGAAAACACAAACACATGCGCTCTTTCTCTCTCTCTCTCTCTCTCAAAAAAAAAAAAAAAAATAGAAAAAAAGAGAAAATACACAGCAGTAAGAGGCATTCTGGTGTATGCAAGGAATTCTACATAATTAAATAAGATCAAAGTAAGCAGTAGGCTGGATATGGAGGGTCTGGTGTATGCCATCCTAAAGAGGGTGGATTCAGGAGCCTTACCAAATGAGCTGCATCAAAGGGAAGGGAGTTTCCTGATGGAAGTTTGGCCACATCGGGTTTAGTGAGAGTGGGATTCAGGATCCAGAGCCAAATACTCTAGAGTCCTCTCTTCTCTGAGCATGTGGGTATGAGGGCAAACTCCCTGGGTAACGTTTGAGAAAGCAGAAGCTTGTGGTTTCTTATATGGAATGATGGGTAGGTTTGTGTCATATGAGAAAGGACTTGAGTTTATGTAATGAAAATATTGCATTTTCTGATCGACTTCTTTTGCATTAAAACAACTTCTCCACTGCTTTTGTCTTCTTGGGGGCTGGATCCTTAGGAGCTAAGCATTTTGCTTTATCTTTATCAGGAACCACAATGGGGCCTGGGAAGAGGGTTGGGTGTCAATCGAAAGGACAAAGTAAAGCCTGATTTGGCTTATATTTCGTAGTTTAGACTCATGGCCACTTCCTCCACTGTATATGCACATTTCATTCTTTTTTAAAAAGATTTTATTTATTTGAGAAAGAATATGAGAGAGAGAGAGAGAGAGAGAGAGAGAGAGAGAGAGGGGAAGGGGTGGAGGAAAGCCAGAGGAAGAAGGAGAAGCCTAATGTGTGGTCAACACAAATCACATGGCCAGCCCAGATTCAGCAGGGAGCCTAATGCAGGGGCTCCATCCCAGGACCTGAGATCATGACCTGAGCTGAAGGCAGATGCTTAACCAATTGAACTACCTAGGTTCCCCCTTCATTCTTATTTTTGGTTGGCAGGAAATGACCATGTATTCAAGGATCGTTTTCAATGTGCCTTCACAACCCAGGCCAAAATGTCTCCTCCTTAGAGCCACAAATAGTTTCTTATCGCTGTATTCTAGGTCATTTGAAAAAATTTTCTGAATGATTCATTACACCAAATCTATACCAATGAATGTTTCATCTCTGTTCCTTTCTGCACCTATTGGCAGTGTGGTGGGGTGCAAACAAGGGAGAATTATCAGTAGTTTAACTAGATAAGGAATTCTCAGACCAAAGAGGTGCAGAGGGAGCCAGACCTGGGCTGGCAACTTGGATTACCATTGTCATTAAGGATCCCATCTCCTCCTGATATGTTTCAATAGCCGTAGCATGAAGCTTTCATCTTCATTATGCATTGCTGCCTTTTCAGCATCATGTCCATGTCCCAGGAGGAAGAAGAGCACATGCCAGTCAGGCCTTTCTCTTTTAAAGAGTTCCTACATGGGACTTCCACTTACATCTCCCCAGGCAGAACCAGGGCTCATGGCGCGCTCTCTCTCTCTCTCTCTCTCTCCAAGGGAGTCTGCAAAAGTGATGTTTTTTTTTTTTGTTTTGTTTTTCCCAGTCTGTATAATAGAGAAAAGCAAGGAGGAAGAGGGCTGTGAGTAGCATTTGGGTGGCCAGTCTACAGAGCCCTTCACTGGACTCCTCTTTACCCTGTCCTGGGTGTCTGAAGGGCATATTTCCTAGGCCTGTCATGTGTTCTGCAGTGGATTATAGAACAGTTTACTTGAAAATACACAGCACAATCTTACTGGGTACATGGATGATGTAGTGAAATTCCACCCTAACAGGATTAGTGGGGTTCAAAAGACCCAAGTACATAAAGTGTGGGGTTATAGGTGAGGTTATAGAAATAAATGTCAGGTCAAAGTCCCAGCTGGTAGTTTCAAATCCAGGCTCGGCTGCAGCTTGGCGCCACCTAGTGGTGGTTGTCCTGACGCCTAACCATCTGGGAGTGGCTGGATTTCTGGGATTCTAGGATTGCTTCCCAGGTAGCAGGCCTCCATTTTATCCGCTTGTTCTGGAAAGAGTAGACCAGCAGGATACTGGACTGGGGGCGCTCATCCTCTGTCTCTTGGTTTAGTGAAGGAATTGCCTGCCACTTCTTTGCCTGGCTTTGCCCTTACTTGCTAAGGTGGAGAGCCAATCACATTCTATCCCGATTCACATCATTGAAGGTACTTCTGCACACACACATGTTGATATTTACGAAAGTAGCATGCTAAATGAGCTAAACTTGATAGGGCATAAGCAGAAAACATCATTCATTACCTTAAAACACTCTCTAGGGATCCCTGGGTGGCGCAGCGGTTTAGCGCCTGCCTTTGGCCCGGGGCGTGATCCTGGAGACCCAGGATCGAATCCCACGTCAGGCTCCTGGTGCATGGAGCCTGCTTCTCCCTCTGCCTATGTCTCTGCCCCTCTCTCTCTCTCTGTGTGACTATCATAAATAAATTTTTTAAAAAATTAAAAAAAAAAAAAACACTATGGGCTATTTCCTTCCCTGACCTTGATAGAGCCTCTGGCATCTTCCAAAGCTTCCCTGGTTACTCTCAGATAATGAAAAGTTGTCTGGTTTCTTTCATCACAATTAGAGCCTCATTTCTGTAATTAAATGATTAAGTCCAGTGTAATGATCGAAATTCACAACTTTAACCAAAATTGTAGCTTCCTTCCTCCCAGGGTTGGCAATGGGGCCGAGTATACAGTCAGTCTCCAGTCTCCTCTCTCCAGTTAGCTGCTCTTTCCAGTGTCTGGGGAGAGATAAAGTCATGTGTGTTGGGGGAGAGACCTACCTTCATCTGGCTGGTCCCCTGGGGTCTGATTCTGGCGCTCTCTAGTCCAGTCGTGTTGCAGGGCTGGTTCTCCGAGGGTCTACCTTCCATGGGTATGTTGGAGAGTCTTCTGTTGGTATTCTCCAGGTGTAACTCACCTGAGGCAGGTGATGTCTCTCTGCTTAGAAGGTAAGGATACAACAGGGTTCTTTGGGAGCCTACCTGCTGTGTCATTTAGCTTCTCCAGGCAGCTCTCTTGAGCTTCACGTCCATTCCTACAGGTTCAGTTAGCCCTCAGGGGAAAGTCACACATGTGTCCCCCGACAGGTGTTGGAAATGTGGCCTGCTGCCTCTGCAGCCTTGTCCTTCCCTTTGTCTCTGCCTGCCACAGCTTCTCACAGCATGTCTTATGCTTCCCAAACCCCAGATATCAAAGATTCTCTGAGCAGTCCCCTGGAAAACACTTCCTCTCTTGAGAGAGGGGAAAATGCCATAGGATGTCAACAACTCTCTTCAGAGAAATCTTATACCTTCCACCCTTTCGTCCATTTAAGGTAGAGATTGGCTAAAGGCACGGAAAGCACATTTCAGATGTCCCTTTTGCAAATCCTGCGTGATATGTGATCTCATGCCTGCCTTTAGAACGAGGCATCTATTCAGAATTGCTCCGCGGCATCACTCTCAGGGGCACGGCTCGTAGAATACACACGCGAAACGCGTGAGGCTATAGAACATGCTGCAGATGGTGCCCCCTGGAGGGGTGAAGCGCCCGGGCCCGGATGTGTTGTCTGGCTTTGGGGGCTTCAGGTGAATCCTGTTACGTGTAACAGTCACCCAGCTACCACTTGTACATCTGTTTTTTTTTTTTTTATTTGACTTTTATTTATTTATGATAGTCACACACTCACAGAGAAAGAGAGGCAGAGACCCAGGCAGAGGGAGAAGCGGGCTCCACGCAGGAGCCTGATGCCGGGTTTGATCGCAGGACCCCGCGGTGGTGACCAGCATCACCCGATGGGGTGTCGGGTCTCCTCCTCCTGGCTCTCTGCGGCCACGAGGCCCCGCGCAGGGGAGGGGGAGGTGCCGGTGCCGGTGCCGGTGCCGGTGCCGGGCCCTGGCCAGGAGCCCCCTGCAGCCCCGCTCGCCCTCAGGGGCCGGGAGCCGGGAGCCGGGCAGCCCGCGGGCCGCGGGTTGGTTTGTTTTTTCCCCTAAAGATTTGATGTATTTATTCATGAGAGACAGAGAGAGGGAGGCAGAGACGCAGGCGGAGGGAGAAGCGGGCTCCAGGCAGGGTCTGCGGGGCCACGCCGCGGAGCCAGCCGGGCCGCGTCCAGGCGTCCAGGTGAGCGCGCCCCCCGCGGTCAGGTGGTCCTGAGGACGCGCTCCCCGCGCACAGGCGACGCGCCGCGCGCAGGCCGGGCCTTTTCTGCCGCCGGAACCGTGGTCCCGCGGGCGGGCGTCCCGGCCGGAAGGCAGCGGGCGAGGGCCGGAAGCGCGCGCCGCGGCGGCGAAGCGTGTCCGTGCGGAGGGAGGCAGGGAGGGAGGGCGCGGAGCGGCGCCGGACGCGGCGAACATGGCGGCGTTTTCTGGTGCGTCCTCGGAGCGCGCGGGCGCGGGCGCGGGGGCGGGCGCGGGGGCGGGGGCGGGCGGCTCCCTGGGCGCTGCGGGCGGAGGGGGGCGGCCGGGGCGGGGGCCGGCTGGCGGCGGCGGGGGCGGCGGTGGGGGCGGGGGTGGCCGGCCGGGCGTCGCCCCGTCCCCCCTCCCCCCCCCCCCCGCCGTCCCGGGAGCCGCCGACCCGCTCGGGCGCCGTGGCGCGGGGCCTCCCGCCGGGTTGACGTGGCGGCGGCCGGGCCTTCCCCGAGCCGAGCAGCGCGGGCTTCTCCGCCGGGGGCCGCTGACCCCGCCTGCGGGTCACTCCCCGTCTGGCCGTGCCCCCTGCTCTGTCCGCGGTCTCGCGAAGCGGCCGCGAGCGCCCTGGATGCACGCGGGACGGCGAGCCCATGTGTCGGGCGAGGCCTCCTGCCCTCCTAGCCGGCTCCGGGTATGACACGTACCGACTCGCTTCCCTCTACTCCTCGAAGGGCGTCGCGAAGGCACATCTTTCAGTCACCAGAGAGCAGTTTGGGGTCTGTGTCACTTGGCATCTCCCAGTAGGAAGCAAGGCGAAATCCGGAGGGGTAGCCGGTTTGCTTTCCCCAGCTCGCCGAAGACAAGATTTTTTTTTTTTTAATTTTATTTATTTATGCATGAGAGAGAGAGGCAGAGGGAGAAGCAGGCTCCACGCAGGGAGCCCCATGCGGGACTCGACCCCGGGTCTCCAGGATCAGGCCCTGGGCTCAAGGCAGAGGCCCAACCACTGAGCCACCCGGGCAGCCCCCATCCAAGAGTCTTGGGCAGGGATGGAGATTGCGTTACTGCGTCAGCCATGGCCTTCCCGGCCTCCGTCGTGCCCCGAGCCACCCAGGTGCTCCTACTTGAAACAAGATTTTATTTATTAGAGACTGGAGAGCGAGCGCCCCTGAGCAGAGGGAGAGAAAGCAGGCCCCCCTGCCTAGCAGGAAGCCAGAGGGGAGGCTCCCATCCCCGGGCCCTGGGATCATGACCTGAGTCTCAAAGGCAGAGCTCAAGAGACCGAGCCACCCAGGTGCCTCTTACAACAAGATTTCGGAGTCGAGGTGCGTGGAGCAGTTCCACATTGTCATCTTACAGGTTTACTTCTTTGGGAGTCACGCACAGATTTCAAGAAAGTTAAAGACTCGTAGAGTCTGTGATGTAAAGACCTAGAATCACAGAACGTGAATATTCCTGTTTTTCCCTTAAATATGAAAGTATTCTATGTAGAGAAAACATGGTTCCAAAGCAAACATGCAGAGAGCACGACCAGAATCGAGCAAGACGTCTGGAATTTGCTGAAATTTGCTGTGCTTGCTGCTTGCCGTGTAACAGTTTCACTGGCGACTTCAGCTTACGGTATACGCTGCGGCATATTTAAGATCATCACTCCCCTTTTTTTCAAGCACTTTGGATTTTAGAGCAAGAGAATATAGCTGGACTCTAATGGGAGCAATTCTTAGGAATGTCTGCTTGGATATACAGCTGCAGATCTTGATTAGTTTTTGATCTGTGGATTTTCCTGGGGAGATTTAGAGGTAGGAGAACCTTTTTCTCAAAAAGATTTTCATACTTTCCCTATCATTCATATTTATATTAATTAGTTTACTATGTACTAAAATTTTAGTGTTGGACCTATTGTGTTAATTGCTAGTATGATTCTTCTCACATGCAATCCCCCCGCCCCCGTTTTTCCAGTGGATGTTTTCAGTTTGTAGATTTGTGCCTTTACACAAACAATTATAAGCAATAAAAAATTTCCAAATTAGTTATCTCTGGAGCTTAGAAGTGTTTAAGTGTTGTTCGTTTTTTTAATAGAAATATGTATTTTTGTAATAATAAACTGCATTTTTGGAAATGCAGACTTAAAAATTCTTATTTGGAAAGGAGGTACAGTACATTTGAGAAATGACAAAATACAATCAGAAATAACCCAGTCTATTAATTTGGGACTGGTTCAAAGTGAATTATTTAAATATCTGAACAATTAAGAACCATAGTTCTTTAGCTGTGATCTCCAGTTACCCAAGTTTTCACCACCAGCCCCTCCCTTTTTTAGTTACTGAGTTTGACTATGGTTGCCAGTAAGTTTGGGCCTCTCTCTCCACTTGTCTGTTCACTTTTCTCAGCTGCCTGAAGCTAACTAACCACATGGTCCTTAAATAGTCACGGCACAGGACTTCCACATTATCTCCAGATGAAACCACCAAGATGTTAGTTGAGAAAACTCTAACTCTGGCAGATTTTTCCACCAGTCTAGGAAGGAAGCACTCACTGGTGGCTACTATGTATCAAGTGACAACTATGTGTCAGATGGCATTACACATTACTATCTCTAATCTTACAGCTCTATGACAGATCATGTTAGCTTGATTTTTGTGAGGAAGAAATGGGTTTATAGCTTCATTAGCTCTAGAGCTTGCTCAAGATCACATCGCCAGTGAGAGTTTGTATATGAACTCTAGTTAATTTCTCCGTAACTCTTTTAACAGTGTCATATGCAGGAGGTACTCAATAACAGCTATGCTCCCAATCCTGTTCCCTGTTCTATGAACAGTAATTTTAAGGGCAGTTTAAGTTTAGTATGTTCAATTTTTTTTTTTGAATTTTATTTTCAGAGATGGGTGTTATGCCTGAGATTGCTCAAGCTGTAGAAGAGATGGATTGGCTGTAAGTACATAAAGTGTAAAAATACCTGTGACAACAATGTTTGGCAGTTGAAACAGTTATTTGTGATCTTACCAAATATTTTTGAGTCTAGTAACTAAAATTCAGTTTTTTTATATTTCTCTAAATTATAGAAAGCTTCCTTTTTAAACTTTGATGCATTATTAGCTAGAAAAAATTGGTACTATTTACCAAATAAAAGTCTCTTTTAGATTTATAGTTTAACATGACTTATTTAGCATAGGTGATTTTTTTTTTTTTTTTTTTTTTTGCTAACCAAAATTCTTCAAAATATGATTCTTTTAGTCTCCCAACTGATATCCAGGCTGAATCTATCCCATTGATCCTAGGAGGCGGTGATGTACTTATGGTATGTTTACATTTGGTGAGGTGTTGGGAGTTGAGGGCACACAATTCTGGGGCTGTTTGTGACTCACTTAAAGATCTCCACAGGCTTAGAAATGATATTTTCACCAAATTACTTTTACTCACAACATTTAGGATATGTACTGTATTCAAAATAATGAGGCAGAAGTTGTAGGGAGCACAGGTGAAAAAGACACAGTCTTTCCCCTTGAGAAGCTTAAACCCAGTAGTGTAGTAAGACAGGTACACGGAGAAATGTGTCAGACAAGGGGCTCTACTTGGGAAAGTAGACTTTGGACAAAGGAAAGATGAAAGAGAAATGCTCTATAAATAGCGTATCAACAAAAGCAATAGTAGAATGCAGGATATGATCCTAGAGTAATTCAGTTAGATGGTGGCATAAAATTGTGTGTGGTGGGAGGAGCATATATTGATATAAGATGGGAAGTATACAGTGAGATTATATGGACTCTTTCTCATGTGTCATGTTAAAGAATTGGTATTTGTTGGGGGGATCATTGGAAATTTTTTTAAGAATTCATTTATTTTAGAGAATGCGTGCAGGGGTGGGGGAAGGAGGAGGAGAAAGAGAATCTCAAGTACTCTGTGCCAAGAGGGGAGTCCGATGCGGGGCTTGATCCCACAACCCTGAGATCACGACCTGAGCCAAAACCAAGAGTCGGACGCTTAACTGACTGAGCCCCCCCCAGGCACCCTGGGATTATTGGAAATTTTTAAGGGGGGATGTGTTACATCATTAGAACTGTGTATTTATGAAGGACTGATTTGGGAGCAGTTGGTAGTGTAGCTCAGTATTAGATACTGTTAGGATACTTTCGTAATAATCTAGTTTAGAATGATGAGGGCTTGGATTTGAATGGTAGCAATGGGAAAGGAGAGAGCAGATTCTTGGGTGAGGGAGAAGTGACCAGATTGCAGTAGCCACAGTTGACTGAAGGATTCCAAGGAATCTAGAGGCACTGTGAACAATTACAGTAGCCAGTCAGTCTTAAAGATTTCTTCATGGTATCATGTTAAATTGACAACCACAATTGTAAGCTCACCTATTTTTTTCCCACTTAGGCTGCAGAAACGGGAAGTGGAAAAACTGGTGTAAGTAATAAACTTAAATTGGCTTACTTTGTAAGAGTTGATTTTTTTTTTTTTTTTTTTAAGATTTTATTTATGAGAAACAGAGAGAGAGGCAGAGACACGGGCAGAGGGAGAAGCAGGCTCCATGTAGGGAGCCGACGTGGGGCTCGATTCCGGGTCTCCAGGATCATGCCCTGGTCTGAAGGCGGTGCTAAACCACTGAGCCACCCAGGCTGCTCATAAGAGTTGATTTTTAAAGCAAGTTTGAACATCAGTTTTTATTTTGAAATATTAAATAAAATAACCTTTTCCAAAATGTAAGGAATTGATTGCTTGCCACTGAGAGTGATATTTTAGTTGCCAGCTAATTCTGAAGTAAGATCTACGAGTGTAGGTATAAGAATAGTATAGTTTTAAACTGATCATGGGTAAAGAGTTGCAGTGTCTTTAGTCTATATTTATTTCTGAATTAACGCAATGGCTCTAGTAATATAGAGGCTGCAAATAGACGTGGCTCTCGTGTTGGCCTGGACCAGGGAAGCAGTTTGTCAGACTCGATGGTATTTTTCCTCTTTGTGTAGGTTCATTCTGAAGGACCCCATTATTTATGGTTTTGGATTGTCAGCTGCCTCCTGTTTTGTTCATTCATTTTTTTTTTTGAATTTTTATTTATATTTAAAGATTCTTTTCTTTTCTTTTCTTTTCTTTCTTTCATTGAGAGAGAGAGTGTGGGGGGCATAGAGAAGGAGGGAGAAGCAGGGTCCCCGCTAAGCGTGGAGCCCAACTCAGGGCCCGATCCCATGACCATGCTTAATTGACTGAGCCACCCAGGTGCCCATTTCCTTCATTTAATCAATTCTCTTGTTATCTTGCTGGTATTTCGGGTGTGAACAAATGAAGTTAGAGTAACAGTCTGGAATATGTAATTATTTAATATGCAAGTATAACTTATAACACTGATGGTTAGTGGTTATTAATATCTGAGTACTAATGTAGAGAACTGTTGTTTCTTTGGTAGGCTTTCAGTATTCCAGTTATCCAGATAGTTTATGAAACTCTGAAAGACCAACAGGAAGGCAAAAAAGGAAAAACAACCATTAAAACTGGTGCTTCAGGTAAGTTTTGCATATTAATATTTTTCTTTTTTTGTAAAAATAGTAATGAGAATTACTAGCATTGGTAAATGGGAAGTAGAATGTGCTTTTTTTTAAATCAGTATTTGGGAGGTAGTGTTGGCATCTGGTGACCTGGAAATTGGGGATGCTAAATGCCATTTATAGCATACACAGTGAAAGATTGTCCCTCCTAAAATACTAATAGTGCTTTCTTTGAGAAAACACTGGCATTTTGGAAATTATGTGTAGTTATTTTAATGTTTTTCTTAATACCTTTTATATCTAATATTAAAGATAAGTTGGTACAATGTTTTACAAAAGTATTAAGGATTTTTATAAAAAAATTGATGGAGTAAAAGTCCATGATGGTGGGAAATACTGCCTTCCACAGGGAAAGGAGGCATGCATTGTTTTTCCTTTAAGATAAGAAAGGAGTCCAGGAAGTTAAAATGTAAAGTGTAAATTTTAAAATCTGTTTATGTTTAGTCCTATTTACATAGAGATCGATCCTTTACTAGGATTTCCAGTCCTGTCTATGCCATGTATAATCTTACATCAATTCCTCATCTGTAAATTGTATTGTTTTCATTAAATGGTTCTGAATTCTGTTCTATTTTGAGTAATCTATGGTTTTGTTATATTTTGACACAACTTGTTCAGTCTTTTGAGTCACATTTGTTTCATGATACAAAACAAGAATGTGACAAAATTGCAAGCTTAAGTAGAGTGAACTTGGCATATCAACATTTTTTTTTTCTCAGTAATTTGAAAGTAACAATGTTGCATAGTTCATAGAATGAACTCACTTGTAACTAAATTGTGAGATAATGGACATGAACTCTTTAGATTATTGGCCTATTTGAAAGTAGTTTTAGAACTTGTAACAACTATAAATGATCACTTTTATAGTTGGTGATAAAAGAGAATGCTTCCAGAGGAGAATAACCAGAATGGTGGTAGTTTCAAAAATCATGGCCTGTGAGGAATAAAGAAATTAGGTGTTTAAACTTGGAGAGACAAGTGCAAAAGAGGTTAGGTAATTCTAAAATCATCGAAGGGATCTGGAGAGAAAATAACTGTTCCAGAAGGGACCAGAACTAATTAGAAATAATCTAATGAAGATTTCTGTTTAAGTATTTACTAGTAACTACATGGAGCCCACAATGAGGGAGAGAAAGAGTAAGTTATTTCTCAGAGTGTTTAAGTAGATGATCGATATTATTTGACCACAAATAATCTAGAGAAGATTTCTACATTGGCAGGAAATTGTCCTGAAAACATGTAGAGTTCTTCAGCTATTACAATTCTTTGGTTATCTGTAGACTATTAAGATGTTTTAGAAAAGGAAAATGCTGATCCCATACAAATAAGGAGGGAAGAAATTGTGACTTTTGAATGTGATATTGACTTATTTAAAGGACTTGCTTTTCTTTTGCAAATGATACAGCAATACTTAACTAGATCTGGATACATTAGTCATTTATTTCAACATATTTAGTTATAAAAGCTTCATTTTATCATTGCCTTCATAGTTAGGACAAAGACCATCGTCATCTACTGCCAAGTGCGGTGGAGCAAGTGAGGAGGAAAGGATGTGCCCAGAGAACAGTGATTATCCCCTTTGACCTATGTTAGTTTTCACTTTCAATTTTGCCTTTAATAAAAACAGCAAAACATTACTTGTACGTTCCCAAATAGTTTGTAAAACCATATTAAATCTAGAGGAATTAAGGTATAATATAAAATTAAAATACTTGGATTATTGTTTAGAGAATGTTAATTTCATATGATTGTGTGTGACTTTAATTTTAGTGCTCAACAAATGGCAAATGAACCCGTATGATAGAGGATCTGCTTTTGGTAAGTGGATAGATTTTAGCAGCTTACATGTAATTTGGAAATCTATTTTCAGTAATACTTGAGAATATCAAGAAAATTCTGAAAAAGAATAGTAAATGAAGATTTAATTTACCAGATATTGGTACTATGTCCAATACTACTTAAATGTAGTTTAGTAGTGACATAGGAATAGTTAAAAAAGTCATTGGAATATAATGGAAATATGTCCCAGTAAATATGATAATTTAATATACAGAAAACAATATTCATTTCAGTAGGAAAAAGGATTTATTCAGTTAGGGTGCTGGTATAATTGATGCTCCATCTGGAGCAATGTAAAATTAACTTAGAAACAAATTCAACATGTACTTAGGATTTAAATATGCATATATATATATATATATATATATATATATATATATATAATTTAAATATAGAAAACTACATGTACAATTTTGGGGTGGGGGAATTTTCCTAACCCAAATAGGAAACTTGGAAATTGTAAAAGATTGAGGTTTATTTTTGTACAGTAAAAAAAAAAAAAAAATACATAAATGGAAAAGATACCACAGAAAAAAAATTGTGAACACTTGCAATGTTGATGAAAGATAAGGAATACATATAAACTGCTGAGAGGTTCTTGAATACATAGCAGATTAGGTTACCTATTTTGGTAAGAAGGATCACCAATAGTGAAAGTGGGCAAAGGTTGTGAATAGACCGGTCACAGAAGAGCAAATCCAAATGGCAATAAACGTTCAAAAATAACATTTATAGGTACTAGAGAAATGGAAATTAAAGTTACAGGGAGATAACTCTTTTACACTTATTTGATTGATTAGAATCAGAGTGATAATTGACCAAACAAATTATTGCCTTTTTGGAAGGCAGTTTGGTATTCCCAATTAAAATTTATTTTTTTATTTTGTAAATTTTTAAAAAAATATTTATTCATGAGAGATACAGAGAGAGGCAGAGACACAGGTAGAGGGAGAAGCAGGCTCCATGCAGGAAGCCCGATATGGGTCTTGATCCCAGGACTCTTGGATCACTCCCTGAGCCAAAAGCAGACGCTCAACCACTGAGCCACCCAGGTGTCCCCCCAATTAAAATTTAAAATGTGTATTTATTTCTGGAAGATTTAGCCCTTTGGAATAAATGTGCCAGGATATAAGGATATACATACAAAACTGTTTGGTGCAACATTATCTGTAATGGTAAAAACTGTCAACAAGATGAATGTTATCGCTGACAGATTGCTTAAAACAGATTAGGATGTATCCAAGGACTATTGTGTAGCCATTACAAAGAATGAGTCAGAACTACAGTGTTGACTTGGAGGAATTTTCTACAGGTGTTGGTGAGCAAGAAAAGCTGGACGCAAAAAAATATACAGTGGGCATGAAGAATCATGCCCAAAACAGACAAAAATATCCAAACTGCTGCTGTCTACCCTATGGCCTCTAATTTATTATCAAGTTTATATTCTACTGTAGAACTGCATAAGGAATTTTTAAAAATAAAAATTTTAAGGATTTGCCATTGCTTAGGGAACTTTTTATGAAGTTCAAAGTTTTATAGATTGTAGCACCCATATGAATAAGAATTTATACTTTGAGTAAATTAATTTCTGGTCAGTGAAGTAAAATGTGTGATGAGATGCTTTTCTTGAAAGTTTGTTCTGCATTCAGGTGCTGAATATGGGTGTAAGCCTGAACCGGAACAGAAGTTACAATTTCTTTCCATTACAAACAAGAGCTATATGCTTTCCTTAGAGTCAGTAAGCATTAATAAGCACTGACTGACCCTGAGGTATAATGTAGAACCACCTAATTTTTCAGGGTCCTAGTATTCGCAGATAACGATGACAATTTTATTTATTTGTGCTTTTTCCTGCTTTATGGTTCTGGATCCATGGATTTGGCAATAAGCCAGAGATACTTCCTGTTTTCCTTTTAGTGTAGTATTTGCTCAAGCTCTAAGTTAAGCATAAAATCAGAGCAACAGGTATTGATGAGTGAGTGCTGTGTCCCCTCTGAGGATCCATTTCTTTAAAAGACTAGAGAATGGTTGTCTAAACACATTTGTGTTGGTGATACAGCTATACTATCAGTGGGTGTGAGATTAGGTACTGTGTTGATTCCTTTGCAGACTTGATGCAGTAAAATCTTGTCCTAGTTAACACATTATCATATAGAAACTAGTCTGCCACATGGCTGAGGCCCTCCAAAGGATGAGTAAGGGTGAGTACTTTTCGGGAAGATCTTATTATTCAGGAGTCAGCAAGTCTCAGTGTCAGGAATGGTGCAACAAGTGAAGGAATTATTTTGTTTGATGAGACTGAATGATATTTATTTCAGGATGCTTAATTTATGTAATCTAAACTGACACGGTTTTTTTTATGTCTTTCTCAAATCCAGCAATTGGGTCTGATGGTCTTTGTTGTCAAAGCAGAGAAGTGAAAGAGTGGCATGGATGCAGAGCTACAAAAGGATTAACGAAAGGTATTTAAATTGCATTTGTATTTGTATCAGCTTGTGAAGTAATATACATGGACTTCCTTTAAGTGGCTTTAAAATCAAGGATCTGAAAAGATTTCTAATGTTACAAAAAGATCTACAGGTTTTCATTTGAAACATACAAATTGTAATTCAGAAACAGTGGGAAAGTGGCTATGTGGTAAATGAGTCAGGTTTGTATAAATCTCAAAATATTTTGACCTTATAGGGAAGCACTACTATGAAGTATCCTGTCATGACCAAGGTTTATGCAGAGTTGGGTGGTCTTCCATGCAGGCTTCCTTAGACCTAGGTAAGTGTTTCTAAAATAAACTGAATTTTCTGATTTATATTTGTGGATTGTTGACATTTTATTGCAGTGGGGAGCTAAATAATAACCTTAACCACACAAAGTTTATATTTTCAAGACTTGGAAATAATCTATATATACCTCTCTGTTACAAAAAGATTTGAAGTACTTAGTATTACAGTATAAAATGGGAAAATAAGGGTAAGAATATGAGAGAAGTCTGAGTACAGTTAGTATGCATAAATGTGTACCACACAATATTGCATAGATGCTTCAAGTTTTGTAGATTTACAGATTTGTACATTACTTTTAGTTTTATATTTACTTTTAACCATGTAAATAAAATACATTTTAAAATCTAGGTACTGACAAGTTTGGATTTGGCTTTGGTGGAACAGGGAAGAAATCCCATAATAAACAATTTGATAATTATGGAGAGGTAAGTTGTATTATCGACCTAATCATAGCATTAGTGAGTTTTCTTGTGTACTTACTTGATCTCTCATGACATGTCTAGGATTATAAAAGGGACTCTGAAATTTAAGTGGATTTTCTGAATGTTTTCTACAGAAAGTTCAGATTTGGATTTTAGTGAAGAAATCCAAAGTGAGATAACTTTTTCTCTTGTCCCATTTATTAGCCTCTCCACAGTATATTACCTTGTCTTTGTTTTCACCTATTTTGATTTTGGCTTTGCCTTGAATGAATATATTCTTCTCTTTTATTATTTTTAATTACGGTGAATCTAAATGTGGTTTTCTGGCAAGTCTAAATCTATAGTAATGTGGGTGAGCCTGAATATCATGTTGATTTTAGAAAGCCTGGGAAGATGCCTCTACCATGATATAGGATATGCTGTAATTGGCATTTTGTTTTTAAAGATTTTATTTTTAAGTAATCTCTACACCCAACGTGGGGCTTGAACTCAGAACCCTGAGATCAATACTTGTGTGCTGCACTGACTGAGCCAGCCAGGCTCCCCAATAGTCATTTTTGACACCTACATTAGGGTTTCAAGGAATTATTTTGAAGCACTGACGTACTTTTGATGTAGCTGTATGTGAACTTTTAGCTTTAATTTACGATGATTATTTCTATTAACAGCACTTTCTGCTTTTCTAGGAATTCACTATGCATGATACCATTGGATGTTACCTTGATATAGATAAAGGGCATGTCAAATTCTCCAAAAATGGTAAATGTTCAATAGATTGTCGTACTAGAGAAGACATGATACCCAGTATTTGTGATTTATAATTCCCTTCCCCTCTTTTTCAGTCCTCCCTCCCTCGCTGCCCTTCTTTTGAACCAATACTTCTTGAGCATCTACTCTATGCCAGGCACATGGTACTTGCTGGAGATAGAGCAGAAGATGGAGTAAACAGACATGTTTAGTCTTGTGGCTTACTTGTTGGTGGGGAGAGAGACAGATACCTAAATATGTTAGGTTGGAACAAGTGCACTGAAGTGGAGTCAGAGTAAGGGAATGGTGGGTGATAAAGTCTAGGGGTGTGCTACTTTATACTGGGTGGTCAGAGAAGCCTTCTCTGATAAGGTAACATTTGTGTACCAATCTGAATGAGTTGGGTGGTGGGTCATACAAAAATCTTCAGAGTGTTTCAAGCAGAGGGAACAGTCAATGCAAAGGCCTTGAGACAAGTGTGCTTGAGGTATTTGAGTAACACCAAGGAGGCAGGCCAGTGGGTCTGAAGCACACTCAGCATGGGGGTGCTGATAGAATGTAGGTCAGTTGAGGTAGTGAGGCCAGGCCATATAGAGCTTTCTAGGCCAGGATGCAAGCTTTTTGGGTGAGATTGGAAGCCATTAGAGTTTTCAGTAGAGAATTGGTGTCTTCTTCCTTCACTTTCACTGTGTCGTGACTTCTGTGTTAAAAACAGAGTGGCTGGGGTGGTAGCAGTAGATAGGGAGCCAGTTGGATGCTGGGGGTTCTATTTGGGGCATATTAAATATGAGATACTTATTACACAACTAAGTCATGACGTCAAGTAAGTGGTTAAATGTATAAGTCAGGAGGTCAGGGTTGGAGCTACAGGTTTGGGAGATATTGGCTTATAGGTGGTATTTAAAGCTAGAGTACTGGATGAGATCACCTAGGGAATGAGAGTAAGACATAGGAGAAATCTGAGTCCTCGGGGGTTCTTGTGGTTAGAGGTCAGCAAATTGAGGAGAATCTAGCAGAGGTGAAGGAGGAGGAGAACCAAGAGTTCCTGCAGTCCCAGTGAATAAAGTATTTGTAGGAGGGAAGAATCAGATTGTATCCAGTGCTGCTGGTGAGTGTAGCCTAGAAGGAAAGATGAAGGTGTTAATCACTGGGTTTGGCAAGTGAATAATGCTAATGATCTCTGTTTTGGTGAGCATGGTAAGTTGGGTTGAGGGACACCTGATTGGGAATCACTTCAATAGAGAATGGGATGAGATGAAATGATGGTGAAAATGGAAATCAGGGAGTTTTACTACAAATGAGAGAAGAAAAGTAAAAGGTAAATAGAGGAAGATGTGGATTCCAGGAGGTTGTCTGTGTTTTAATGTACAGTATGCTTGTATGCCATGGACTGTCTCGTAGAAGTGTCTGATGAAGGTGATTTGATGCAAAGGGAATGATTGAAAATGTAGAGTGGGGGAGGAAGGGCACTTTTAGGGAGTAAAGTAAAAAAGTGGGGTGTTTGACATTCGGATATAGGACAGGAAAGCATGGATGTGGGCAGATTGGTAGGTTTGATGTAAGTGTGTGGAAGTTCTTTTCTGATCAGTTTGCTTTCTCTCTCTCTCTCTCTCTCTCTCTCTCTCTATTTATTTATTTATTTATTTTTTTGATTTTTTGATTTTTAGGAAAAGACCTTGGTCTGGCATTTGAAATACCACCACATATGAAGAACCAAGCCCTCTTTCCTGCTTGTGTTTTGAAGGTAATCAGGAAAATGTTGCTATGATTATAAACTACTTTGGTCTGCATTGTTTCATACTGATTGTTTGCTGTTAGGTTAAGAATTTTCGTTTTCTTCCTTTATTCCATGCTAGAATGCTGAACTAAAATTTAACTTCGGTGAAGAAGAATTTAAGTTTCCACCAAAAGATGGTTTTGTTGCTCTTGCCAAGGCATCGGATAGTTATGTTGTCAAATCGCAGCACACAGGTATTGTTCCTGAGAGAGTAAGAATTGCAAGAATGGGGTACTGGCAAAAACTCCAGTAAGGAGGCTTCTCGTAGTGAGGGAGTTACACATGCTCCCTTTGCTGGTTTAGTCACACGTCTTTACTTAACATGTCAGTAAAATTCAATTTCAAAACCTAATTCATAAACTCTTGAGTATTTGGTTTCAGTTTAGGCATTTTGGGGAATCTGATCATGATGATGATATCTAGTATTTATAAAATTGTGCTTATTAAGTGCCATGGCACTGTGTTAAGTGCTTACATGGATCATTTAATCTTCACAACCTATAAGGTAGTACTCTTCCCATTTTACAGACAAAGACCTCGAGGAATAGGGACTTGACGTTACTTGCCCAAGGTCACACTGCAAGTAAGTGGTAGAACTGAATTTAAACCTAAGCAGGTGGACTCCAAAGTTCATGCTTACCATGTGTTGCCTAATCTATTTCAGTTCAAGTAAATATGTTTCATAGCTTGTTTATCACAAAACATATATCAGTTGTAATCATTGCAAGTAAATTTAAAGAAGCTGTAGTTCATTTTAGGAATCTTAGCTTTATTTTATGATCATCCCCTATACTTCTTGACAGTTGCTATTGAAAATTTTGATATTGGAATATTTGTGATCGTGCTATACAAGTAAAGATATTGAGATGTGATTTGAACATGTTCCGATCATTTTTATTTTCTTAAGGTAACGCACAGGTGGCACAAACCAAGTTTCTTCCCAATGCTCCAAAAGCTCTCATCGTCGAGCCCTCTCGAGAGTTAGCTGAACAAACTTTGAATAACGTCAAGCAGTTTAAGAAATATATTGATAATCCTAAATTAAGGTAAAGTTTCCTTTTACGCTCAGATACCTGTTTAAGTTTGAGGTGTTTTGGAAGAAAAAAGAATGAAGTAGAAATTCAGGGTGCATACATATGCATAGGTGTGAATATGTAACTATTTAACTTTGATATATAGTAGCAATTAGTTATATAAAACTTAAGTTTTTTTATTTTTTATTTTTTATTTTGGGGGGCTTTTTTGAGAGAGAGCATGAGTCAGGGGTGGGGGAGAGATAGAATCTTAAGCAGGCTCCACTCCCAGCTCAGAGCCCAACACAAGGATATCAGGATGCTGAGATCATGACGTGAGCCAAAATCAAGAGTTGGATGCCACCCAGGCACTCCTAAAACTCCTATTTGATAAATTTATTTTTAAAAGAGTTGAGATTTTTCTCTTACATGAAGTGTCATGGTCTACTAAACAGTATCAGTAAAAATTAATTTTTTATTATTTTGTATTTTTTAAAGATTTATTATTTTAGAGCATGTGCATGTCCGTTCGAGTGGGGAGTGTCGAGCAGAGGGAGGGGGAAAGAGAAGCTTAAGCAGACTCGTCCCTGAGTGTATATCTGAAGCAGGGCTTGATCCCATGACCCTGAGATCATGACCAAGAGCCAAAAACCAAGAATTGGAGGCTTTACTGGCTGCCACCTATGTACCCAAAATTAATTTTTTAAGGGGAACATTTCATTCAGTGTTAGAGTCATCACTTCATTTGTGTAGAAAATATATCACTGTTTCTAGCATGTTGGTCGACAGTTTGGGGATGCTGGTCTAGCCTGTCTCACAGGAATGAGGATTTTTCCATTTGGGCTTCATTCATTGGTTACTACCTAGTCAGAGGGCTCTTGGTACCATTGGAGGGAGACCATAAATTAAGTGATCTTGTAGAATTTCTCGCTCAGTAGCATTCCCTTTTGTTTTGAAGAAGGCCATACCTTATAAACTCTGTGAGGTGATTTGTCGCTTGATTTTTGTTAACTTTGCTCTTAATTACCTTTTTTATTGGAACATAATTCACACACTGTAAAAGTCACCATTTAAAGGGTTCAGGGGCATAGTCAGGTTGTGCCAGCATCACCACTGATTTTAGAAACTTAGGATTGTTGACATCATGCAGGGCCATCTTTTTAATACTGATCTTTTTTACAGAATAAATTTATTCAGGAATAAATTATACTTAATACAATTTTTTTAGGTAAAATAATTAATTTTGTTTTGAGGATTGATGCATGTCACTCATTTGGAAACTATTTGAATATCTACTACGTGAAGTCTTAGGCTCAAGATCCGGGATATGACAATGAGAAAGTCTTTGCTTTCACAGAATTAAGTTTGGGAGCATGGGGATTGTGTGAATGGGAGAGAAACAATGGAATAAATGGGGTAAGATGCCTTGAGGATACAATAGGGAAAGTCACTATAGGAGGACACAAGCAGGGCATCTGTTCCTTGTAAGGAACTTGGAATTCTTCATAAGAAAGTGTTTTTTGGAAGAATGTAAAATGCTAGTATGAATGAATTTTTGTGCTATAATTATGTATAAAGGGTTAACATGTCTATGGACAGGGACTAGAAGGGAAGATGGATAATAAAATCAGTTTGTTAGGAAGGTAAAGTTGTGGTTTACTCATTTTGGTATTCTGTACGAATGAGCCTTTCTGGAAAACCCAGCTCAAGTCCTAGTCTGTGAAGCTAACCTAGCTGTATCAGCCCAGTCCTTTCTCACACCTTGGATACCACTGATTTTGTAGGCCTCACCTTAATCTTTATACACTAACATGTGTTAGTGTCTCTTGTTATAAATATGCATAGCTTTGCTCATCCCAACTTAGTTTTACAATCCTTAAGGTGAGGCTGTTTTTTTGGGGTTTTTTTGTTTTTGTTTTTTTTAAGTTTTTATTTATTTATTTATTCATGAAAGACACAGAGAAAGGCAGAGACATAGGCAGAGGAAGAAGCAGACTCCAGGCAGGGAGCCTGATGTGGGACTCGATCCTAAGACCGCGGATCATGCCGTGAGCCAGGAGCAGGCAAGTGCTCAACTGCTGAGCCACCCAGGTGTCCCGGGCTGTTCTTTTATATTCCTCAAGCCTATGATACTTTGTACATAAGCATAAATTGGGGTGTGTGGTATCTTCTGCTAAATTTATAGGGATAAATATATCTGATTAGGAAGGAGGATAAGAGTATAAAGTATTGTAGGAGAAGGAATGATAGATTTAAGGACCATAGTTTTCAGACCTGGGAACTTTGGGACCTTATCTAAAAATACAAAGGTAGATATTGGTCCTCTCCTGGATATACTGAGTCAGAATTTCTAGGGAATAGGAATTAGAGTTTTTTTTTTTTCTTAAAGAAGAATGGCAGCTCTTCCAGGTGATTCTTAAATAGACAATCTGGCATCTGATCTTAACAAATTTAGGAAATGTCATGGCTCTAGAGTGGTAGGTGGTTAGGAAATATGCCAAGATATGGATGTTCATAGGTGAGAAAGCTCTTTGTGTTATTTATTCTCTTATGTAAATTGTTCAGAATTGAAGATAGGAAACCATAAAGCCTATTTTTAATCATAGTGCTCTAAGACTCAGTGTTAATGTCATCTACTTTCTTAGTGTGTTGTAGGATTTCTTAAAAGACTGATCATTAAGAATAAAATTAATAAAGGAAGATACATGATAGTTATTTGATTGAAAATTACCTGGCTGTATCAGGAGGTAATTTTGCCCGCTTCCTAAGGAGACAGTCTTTGTAAATGGCTTTCGTGAGATCTGACTTACACACCATACAGTCCACTCTTAAAGTGTTTAGGTTTAGTCTTCATTAGATTCACAGAGTTGTGCAGCTAACTGCAGAACCAATTCTTAAACTTCTCACTTTCAGAGGAAACACCTGTTAGCAGCCTTTTGGCTTCCTTCTTACGTCCCCATGCTGAGGCAGACTGATTTATTTTCTATCTGTAGATTTGCCTGTTGGTGACATTTTTATTATTTATTTATTTATTTATTTTATTTATTTATGTTGACAACATTTTAAAGGGAATGGACAATAATATGCTCTCTTGTGACTGGCCTCTCTCAGCATGATGTTGTCAGAACTCATTCATGACACAACATGCTCAGTGCTTCATTTTTATTGATGAAAAGTATCCCATTTAAATGCACTCACCATGTTTTTGTTTATGCATCCATAGTTGATGGACATTTGGGTTGTTACCACTTTTTGGCTCCTGTGCTGTGAACATTAGTGTGCAAGTTTTTGCGTGGACATCATTTTTATTTCTTCTGGGTATATACCTACAAGTGGAATTGCTGGATCACACTTCATATTCAATATTTTCAGGAACACGTCAACCGTGTTCTAAAGTGACAATATCATTTTTTCATTCCCACTAGTAATGTATGAGGGTTCCAGTTTCTCCAAATCCTCATCAATATTTAACTCTTATTTTGATTATAGCCATCCTGATGGATGTAAAGTAGTAGGTTTGATTTACATTTCTGTAATCCCTAATGATGTTGAACATCTTTTTTTTTTTTTTTTTAATTTATTTATTCATGAGAGACAGAGAGAGGCAGAGACACAGAGGGAGAAGCAGGCTCCATGCAGGCAGACCCTATCCCGGGTCTCTAGGATCACGCCCTGGGCTGAAGGCGGCGCTAAACCATTGAGCCACCAGGGCTGCCCCTGAACATTTTTTCTTATGGTTATTGGCTATTTGTAATGTCCACATTCTTTGCCCCCTTTTCAGTTGGGTTGTCTTTTTATTGTTGAGTTATGAGAGTTCTTTATATATTGTGATACCGTGTAATATTATTTATTAGATGTATGATTTGCAAATATTTTCACTCATGTGGTGGGATGTTTTTTCACTCTCTTGTACAAAAGTTTTTAATAAATTGATGAAGTCCGTTTTTTCATTTGTTGCTTTTGTTTTGGTATTGTATATGTTGAGACTTTTCCTAACCCAAAGTCATGAAAATGTACCCTTCTGTTTTCTTCTAAAAGTTTTATAGTTTTTTTGTCTTATAATTGCATCTGTAATTAATTTTGGGCAATTTTTGTGTGTAGTATAAAGAAGAGGTTTAACTTCTTTCTTTTGCATGTGCATATCCATTTGTTCCAGCACCATTTATTGAATACTTCTTTTGCCCCATAAAATTGCCTTGGCTTAGGTGATCTTTTTTTAACCTAAACATTAACAAAAATTTACTTGGAATGAAAAAAAATTCAAACAATTCAAAAGAATATTCTGTGAAAAATAAGTCTCCTTTCATCTTCTCCCCCAGTTTTTAGTTATCCTACCTGGAGGCAACTTTTAAAAAATTGATATTTTTATATTCTTTCAGAGCTATTTTATACGCATACAACTACAAATGTCCAAGAAGTTAGATTGAAAGCAGATTTTAAGGTATCAGGAATTAACCTAGTACAGGAGGACATGGAGACGAGAAGCCATGTCTTCTGGGTTCTGAGCTCTCAAGTACTCCTCAGCACTTGGGCCTCTGAGTATTTCTGTGGCTCCTACAGATGAAGTGTTTGGTTCCCACGCTTCTCCAGCCTTTGGTGTGGATTCTTTCTCAGTTACTTAACCTAAATTTCCACTTTAAAGAAATGGATGCAAGTCAAACAATAAAGCAGGCTTTAATCTTTTTCTACGTTATCATTATGGTATTTATTTCAGGGAGCTTCTGATAATTGGAGGTGTTGCAGCGCGGGATCAGCTCTCTGTTTTGGATAATGGGGTAAGTTGTACTTTTAATTTTTAAGAGGTTACATTATGAGTTGTCATTTTGGTGGTGTAGTTCTGTTATGATTCAAGAAAAATCAAGTGAGGCTGAAATTAGAACAAGATCAAAAACAAAATTTGTTCAGAAACATGTTGCAAGTATGTCTTGTCTTTTCCTAGGAGTATACAGCACAGTATTTTCTTCCAAACCCCTCATGCAAAATTCAGCATACGTGACTTTTTTTTTTTTTTTGGTCTTTTGAGCACTTTTTTTTTTTTCTTTTGAGCACTTGAGCATTTTCTTCTTGCTTTCTCGTGAATTTCAGAGTCCTTTCTTTTGGTGATAATGGAAAAAGAAGAAACTAGAGTTAATAGAAATGGAAAGGTGCCTGGGGATGGCTCAGTGGGTTAAGCATCTGCCTTTGGCTCAGGTCATGATCTCGGGGTCCTGGGATCAAGTCCCACATTAGGCTCCCTGCTCAGCATCCCTGCTTCTTTCTCTGTCTCTCTCTCTGTCTCTCTCTGTCTCTGTCTTTTTTTTCTGTTTTCTCTCTCTCTCTCTCAGGAATAAATAAATCTTAAAAAAAAAGAAGAAGACTAGAACTGTAAATCAAGTGGATTGCAGAGAATATAGATGTTTTGGCAATGACCCAAAGGAAGGATGAAGAATGATCAACTGGTTTAGGAGGAGGGAGAGGAATTTAGGCAACGATAAAAGGACATCTTACAGAGGCTGTGCAGGCTTGCAGTTACAGAGGACAAAGATAGGACCATGATCCTCATTATTGGGGAAGGAGATTGGGATATTTTTAACTGTGCCCATTATTCTGTGAAGCTAGATATAGATAGGAGTTCATAAAATATTTCATATGTATGAAATAACTTGCCTCTTTCAAATTTCTCTTTCATTTCCTTTCCTAAATATTTTATCATTTAATCTAAACCACCTGATACTGAGTCATGGCGAGGAAATACATCCACTTCCTCCAGTTCCATTGGTGCCCCTGTCAAACCAAATTTTATGCCACATGGTTTGAATTGACCTGGTGTAACATATTAAAAGTAAGGAATCCTATTACCGTACTTGTTAATACCATTTTGAGATAGTAATATTGCTTTGATATGTTCTCATTTGCTGTGCTGTATTTTTTAGTGGTTGTAAGAGATTTAATGTCCATTCCCATTTTTGGCTCCTCTAACCCAAATCCATTTTCCTCGTAAGTTATTAAGCTTCTTAACTCCTCTATTTTCCAGCTGTGGAGCTCTTAGGGAATTCTATATGTTTTGTCAGTCATATCTAAAATGTGGTACTGGCTAAATCCAATGGCAAATTAAAGGCAGTGTTATTCTGTGACTTTCTTGACAGGATTCAGTTCCATTCTACTTAGGGGATCTAATATGTTCTTTGCCTCTGTATTCTCTCCTACGATTTCCCGTCATCCTCTGGCTCAGCTTTAGTCCTGTGTTGTGTCTTATTTGGGGCTAGAAGTCACTTTGGAATGAGAGAGTAGAAAGAACTATGTAATTCTTAAAAGTTGCTCAGTTATGCAACATGTGCAATTGAGGCCCAGAGGAGTACTTGGTGCTGTTATATAGGTTATATAAATACTTCTCTTACTTTTTCAATTTATTTTTTGTTGTTGTTTTTTTAAACATGAGAGACCTAGTGTGTATATTTCATGTAAAGTGAGTTTTCAGGCTGACTTCAGTTGCTGAAATTGAGGAAAGAAGAAACTCACATGTGAGTTGAAATCCTATAGTAAAGAGATGTTACAGAACCAGAATGGTATTTTGTTCATTGCATGTACAGCACCTATCACAGTGCTTGCATATAGCTGGTTCTTAATACATTAAACAGGCCTTATCTTATTTTTAGGCATATTTTGAAGTGAGACTTGCTTATAGTTATCAGTACAAATGAAAGTCCCTTCAGAAAAGTCTTATTTTTTATGGTAATATAAACGCCTCATGTTGGCATGATAAAGCATTCGAATGCTTTGCTTTTTCAGGGGCTGAGATATTGAAGTAATGATTAAACAGTGATAAATTTGTTAGGAGAAAGTTATGTTTGTAGTCTACAATGGAAAAAATAATTAATAGAAGTGGCTGATTAATAGAGTAGAAGTTTCTTTTAGAATTGCCTAACTTATCGAATGATTTTACATAATATCTTATTTGTGCTCACACACATCCATATATACACTTTAAAAATAATTTATTGGCTACTTTCTGAAAATGGACCAAGCACGGCTAAATGCTTACATATACTTTATTCAGTTCTTATAGTCGGCCTCTGACGTACTACTCTCCTCCATTTTTTTTTTTTAATATTTTATTTATTTGTTCATGAAAGACACAGAGAGAGGGAGGCAGAGACACAGGCAGAGGGAGAAGCAGGATCCATGCAGGTAGCCCGATGTGGGACTCGTTCCTGGGTTTCCAGAATCATGCCCTGGGCTGAAGGCGGCGCTAAACCGCTGAGCCACCTGGGCTGTCCTCTCTCCTCCATTTTTACAGATTAGGAGGAGGGCTTATATTAAATATTAAGTCACTTGCCTAAGATCTTATAACTCCTAGGTAGAGCTTACTTCAGAGCCCATATTCCTGATCACTATGCCCATGAGTGTGAGTGGAAAATGTTCATTGTTTGTACTGGTGTGAGGTTCATTATTCTCTTCCCTTTGTTTATGTTTGAGAATTTTTATGATAAAAAGTTAAATAATACTTGTTCTTGAGTCAGACCTTTTCTCATTTTTGGACTTTGAGTTTGAAATGCCAGTTTGGGTACTTATGAGCTGTGTCATTTAAGTTCTTGTGATTTTAGTATTCTAAATTTCAATTTCCTCATTTAAAAATAGGAATAATAAGGGCACCTGGGTGGCTCAGTTAGTTAAGCATCCAACTCTTGATCTCAGCTCAGGTCTTGATCTCAGGGTCATGTGCTCAGACCCTGAGTTAAGCTCCATGCTGGCCATGGAGTCTACTAAAACAAAAAAAAAAAAAAAAAAGGAATAATAATAATAGTAGTGTTTTCTTTGGTGGTCATGAGATGATATAGTACTTGTAAAACATTAGCACGGTGCCTGTTCATTATAAGCATTTGACAAGTAGTAATTACTGTGTTCTGAGGTAGTCAGATCATCATCATTATCAACTATATTTATCAAGCACCTGGCACACTAGGCATCAAGTGCTTTACGTATCTCATCTCTCAGTTGTCATAGCCATCTTGCAAAACTGAAGGTGTCACCCGTTTGAAAAAAGTTGAAACTTGAAGAGATGAAGTAGGTTGAGATTATGTAGCTGGGTAATGGTGGAGCGGGGATTTGAATCCTGGTTTGATTTCGGAGTTCCCATAAATTCATTCACTCAGAAAATACAAATTTTTATATATTAGACTATATGTAACAGTTAAGATTGTCAAAATCAGTTACCAAAATCATCACATTAATTCCAAACCAAAGTTTGCTAATAGGGCATTATTAGCAAACTCCTGTTCTGAGAATTTAGAGCTGACCATGACTACTTCAGTATGTGTGTTTTCACTGTAAGTAGACCACTATTGTTTGCTGTTTTATGGTGATCATAACAGTGCTTCAGTTTTCATTAGGTGCTTCCTTCTTTTGATATTTTTCAGGTAGATATAGTCGTTGGCACTCCAGGAAGACTAGACGATTTAGTGTCAACTGGAAAGCTGAATTTATCCCAAGTTAGATTCCTGGTCCTGGATGAAGCTGTATGTTGAAATATAGTCATGCTTTAAAAAAAAAAAAAAAAAAAAAAGTTTGCTTATGCTTTTGGAGATAAAAATATGTAAAATGATGAAAAAACAGAATTTAGTCATGATCCCAGTACCTAGAAATAATCGTTATTACCAGTGTGGTATATTTTCATCCATTCTTTATATAAATGCTATCATACATAGTAAATCAAGGTGTGTGGAATCTAGGAAATCTTTTTTTTTTTTTTTTTTTTTTTTAAATAAAGTGGCATAAGTATTTCATGTCCTTATAATAAAATAAAATAATTTTTAAAGGCTGTCTAGTGCTCTATTATATGGATACTTCATGGTTTATTTAACCACTCTCCTTACTATATACATAGATTTGTTTTTTACTCCCAAGTAGCTATCTTTGTTGATACATAGATTATTTTATACATTACAGTTATTTCTTCATGTCATAGTTGCAACATTGTGAACTCTAAGGACATTAATGTCTTGGAGGCCCTTGAGATATACTTCCAAAGTATTTTCAAGATGAGGTGATTTTTTTTTTTTTTTTTTTAGCACTGAAGATTTTTGTTTTCATTTTTTCATATTAAAATCATGTTTAAGAATATGTGGTAGGAGCTGTTACCTCTTGTATTCATTCTAGGATACTGGGGTATAGTTCTTGGGTTGATTATTGTCAGCTTTTTCATATTTTAGTCACATGGAGTTTAAAGTTGAATTTATAACTTTATCTGATAGAAAATAATCATTTTGAGAACATGGGAAGATATATGCTTATGAATTTGTTTACATTATCTTTCTATATTTGATTCACAAAAGAAAGATATAGATATTGATTAAAAAATTTATGCTTAAAAAATAAAATTATGCTTTTCTTTGCTTCTCATTCAGGATGGGCTTCTTTCTCAAGGTTACTCTGATTTTATAAATAGGATTCACAATCAGATTCCTCAGATTACGTCTGATGGGAAAAGACTTCAGGTATGAAATGACAGATGCAGCTTAAAATACATGTAGACAGTTGTTATGTGTTACTGCTTAGTTCATTTTGTTTTATATTTTTAGTGTTTTCTAAGATAACTGCTGTATAGAACATTTTCTTTATTACCTGACTAAATAGTACATACAAAGAAATATCTTAAAAGCTGTTCCTAGAAATGAAAGAGAAGGGAACTTGAGGAAATTAAGTGTCACAGAAGATAATAAGTAAAAAATTCCTCGTTATTTTTTTTTCTACAGAGCATTTAGAGTTTATATTCCAGGCTGCTTCCTGTTTGAGAAGGCAATATCTTGAGCAGTTGAAAAAGTGGTTTCTTTTGTAATTAGTTCTAAAAACATTACTCATTTTTCTCACCCTTCTTTCCTAGGAAGAATTTGAGAAATAGAGGAGGCTTTAAGGGGAGAGAAGGGAGTAAATAGTAACTTAAGATTTTAGATCTTCAGAAACCTTTTCAGTCTTTGTAGGACCTCGTGCAGTTTGTGGCATGGTTTCTGTGGCAGTGGGGGGACCATAGTTCAGAGAGATTAGCTAGCCCAGAGTCATTTTGACTATTCTGTTTGTTCTACGCTGGATTGATCATTTTGCTGCTTGAAATTGCGTGGTGGCTTCCTCTGATCAGTTACCTTTCTTTCTCTCGGTGACAATGACTTCTTCTGGCGTCCTTTTTTGTCCTCATTACTGGAGGGATGGCCCTGTGTGAATTACACCAAAACTCCGAGGAATACACCACTCTCGGACAGGAGGAAGGAGAGGGCTGTCACCCAGCCAGGGGTCGTTCAGAGGGTTTTGAAGTAGAAGTAGAAGCAGCCGAGGCTAGCACCCGGTTCTAACATTAGATACCTGAATGCCCTGGGGCCTTTTAGCCTCTGAACGATCCAGGAGTATTGCTTACGTAGAAATAACATACTTTGGGCCCCACATTAGTATTCATATGCTACCATATTTTATTATTGTATAATAAAAATTCATCTAAATTTTTTCCCCCCTTAGGTGATTGTTTGCTCTGCTACATTACATTCTTTTGATGTGAAGAAGCTGTCTGAGAAGATAATGCATTTTCCCACATGGGTTGATTTAAAAGGAGAAGACTCTGTTCCGGACACTGTACACCATGTTGTTGTCCCTGTGAATCCCAAAGCTGACAGACTTTGGGAAAGGCTTGGGAAAAACCACATTAGAGTGAGTACTATACACCATTAACCATTTGTGAAGAATAAAACTTTCATAAATTAAGCCTTGGGTGATACAGCCAGTATCAAGAAAAGTCCAACACGTTGACCAGAGAAATTTAGGCGTTGAGAATCCAGAATAAGTGATGGGCTTTTATTTTTTTTCCCTGTAAGAGTTACTTTTATAATCATCTTCCTCAATGTAATTTTTATAAATGAATAGGATTATGTGTATACATAGATCTAATTTCGGATACAGTGATTGTTATTTTTAATAATATTTTATTAAAATGTTAAAATGTCCTCTTGTGGTTCATTATTTTCCTAAAAATCAATTTCATATGTCCATCTGGTCTTTTTTCCCCCACTGTTCTTAGGTTTACCTTTAAAAAATGAGGATATGTTAAATATTGTAAATATGCAATATTGTAAAAGCCAACTTTGCATTTTTATTATTACATTTAAAATTGATTAGCCATAGACCCACAGTTAATAAAGGGGTTTTCTGAATCTGAAAGTGGTTTTACTCACATACTCTGAACATTATGTCTGAAATGCAGTCTAGAGTTAGGTACAGTTTTCCCTTTAAAAAAAGTGATACTTGTTTGGAATCCTTAGCCACTTGTTACACCTTTTTTATCCTTTTCTTTTGATAGACTGATGATGTACATGCAAAAGATAACACAAGGCCTGGTGCTAATAGTCCGGGTAAGTTGAATGAATGAATGAATGAATAAGTGAATGAATGAATGGTGTTAAAAGATTCTGAAAACGGGGATCCCTGGGTGGCTCAGTGGTTTAGCGCTTGCCTTTGGCCCAGGGCGCGATCCTGGAGTCCCGGGATCGAGTCCCACGTCGGGCTCCCGGCATGGAGCCTGCTTCTCCCTCCTCCTGTGTCTCTGCCTCTCTCTCTCTCTCATAAATAAATAAATAAATCTTTAAAAAAAAAAAAAAAGATTCTGAAAACGAATTGGTTTGTCTTATTGAATTTATGCCTTGTCTTATTCTCATGAAGGTTTTGAAGTGACCTACAAAATTAGAACAGGAAATCTGAAAACAAAAGCAACAAAAATATAAGGAAATGGGGGAAATGGCTGATATCTGTCAACTTAGAATAATATTAGTCACTGAATTTCAGATGTTAGTTTCTTGGCAGCTAAGTCACAAATATTTTGGAGTTCTTATTGGTCATGGGATATCAGTAAATTTCTCTGGCAACAGATTTTATATTGGCCTTGAATTCCAGGAGAAATGTCACAAGGGAAAATGTCTTTAGCTTACAATTTTTTGAAAGATACAGGAGTTATCTTGAAATAGTTTATTCTTTTTGTGTGTGGTAAAATATACCTAACACAAGATTTCCCATTTTAACCATTTTCAAGTGGATCAAGTTCAGTGCCATAAAGTACATTCCTACTTTGCATTCATTGCCACCATCTGTCTCCAGGATTTTTTCATCCTCCTAAACTGAATATCATTAAGTCGTTAAATTTTTATTTTTTTTTAAAAAGCCTAACATTTAATTGAGCGAAGATACTTCAGTGCAGATTGGAGACTGTTTCAGGTGCATAATCTTTTAAGATCTATGAAGGTACATCGTATTGCAAGGATAGTGCTTGGGGAACCTAGAGTAGACCTCAGAGCCATTAGGACGCATGTTTGATGTTAGATGTCTCAGGTGGATCATTTGCTTCATGGTTGGATTCATTGGTAGGTTTATGACAAGTATCTGAGAGGTGAATTTTCTGAAATCTTGATTAAATAGAGTCCCTTTGAATTCAGTTTTTTTTTAAAGATTTATTTATTCATGAGAGAGACAGGCTGAGAGAGGCAGAGACATAGGCAGAGGGAGAAGCAGGCTCCTTGCAGGGAGCCCGATGTGGGGCTTGATCCCGGATCCCAGGATCACGAACTGAGCCGAAGGCAGGTGCCGAACTGCTGAGCCACCCAGGTGTCCCTTTTTGAATTCAATTTTATGTGCACTTCCACATGTATAAAGTACATGCTCCACTAGCCTTAACTGTTGAAGTGCAGAGACACTGATGGCTCAAAATGATGGGTCTTCCCACTTTCGAAAATGCATTTTGTAAAATAAAAATTGTTCATTTATTTTTTCTTATAAATGTTTGCTTAGTTTATATAGTGATTAGGTATGACTAGAGAGACTTCAGAAATACGATGGGTTCCAAAATTAAAATTTTGCATTTTAATTTGGTAACTGTAGCATAGCTTCCCACGGAATCATAGACATGGGGGGTGATGGCTAAGAAATGACTTAGTTTGACGTACAGTTTTTAAACCATAGAGAAGTATGAACTTTCAGGTGTTAGATTGATTTAAAAAGTACATTAATTATTTTTGAAAGAGGTTAAAATAATTGAGTAAGCATTTATTGAGCAGTTAGGGAAGTTAATGCAAGGCAAGAATATGATTAGTTGTCCACAAGAGGTAAGAACGGAGTTTTGTTACAGGTACGAAGTTCTGTTTACTTGTGTGTTTACATGTCTTTTTCCTTATAAGAGGTATGGTTATAGTTATTTTGGTGCCCCAAAAACCGGCATAAATGTACATTAACAAATAGGAATAAATGAGTGAATAGATAATCTCACCATTTCATCCTATCTTAATATTACTTATTTTTATCTATAATACTTAAGTCAGTTTTTTAACTAAGTTAAGCATTAAGTCTATAACTGTAATTTTGTGTGTTTATAATAATTTTAGATTGAAATTCTTTTTTTCGTTTTTGTTGTGTTATTGTGGTATTCAAGAGATGTGGTCTGAAGCTATTAAAATCCTGAAGGGGGAGTATGCTGTCCGGGCAATCAAGGAACACAAGATGGATCAAGCAATTATTTTCTGTAGAACCAAAATTGACTGTGATAACTTGGAGCAATATTTTATGCAACAAGGAGGAGGTAATGTTTCCTCACTTGAGATAAATTGTGTTTATTTCCTCATTTAATAGATTATTAGTCTCATGTTGATGCAGTCTAAAATGCATGCACAGAATTTAAAGCAGTGATGGTGGAAGTAGCTGTGCTTATCCAGTACTTTTTCATATGATAAGCCCTAGGAACACAGGGCTTTCCACACAGGTAGAGTTTCATTACAGTGTTCTGAGGCCCTGCTATCATTTGGAAGAAGGGCAATGTTATTGATTAATGTTAAAATTTCAAGTATAATCATTAAATAATAGAATGTATATCTTCTAAACCAATAAATGAGAAAAAATCTTCTAAAAGACTAAGAAAGGAAGAAGAAAAATGAGAAAAAGAATGAAAAAAAGAAGAAAACAGAATGGTTAGAAATTACAGAGTAAGATGGCTGGTGGAAAAATCTGAATATATGAGTACACACTACAGTATGTCTCAGTGGATAAAGTCCTCTGTTAAGAGACATAGATGGTTAAAGTGGATAAAATCTACCTAGATGCTCTTTACAAGAGACATACTTAAAACCTGAGGACATAGAAAGATCGAAAGGGGCTGAAAAAATATATGTATCACTAAACCGCTAATCAAAAGAAAGTCTAGCTATGTTAACAAGAGATGCAGTAGAATTTAAGACAAAAATATTAACTAGAAATGAAGAACATCATTATGTAATAAAATACTTAATAATGAGTCTAATGTTATGCTCCTTATAACATGAAACATAAACCAACATGAAGAAAGCCTCAACATGCTCAGTCATTAGGGAAATGCAAAATCATAGTGTAATACCATTGTACACTCATTTTTAATGGCTAGGTTTAAAAAAAAGTTTTGGCGAGGATATAGAGCAACTGGAGCACTCAAAACACTTGCTGTACAGCCATGTTGGTAAAAGGTCTTACATTTTAAAATTTAACATTGCTGTCTTCTGGCTTAGTAATTCAACTCCTAAAGATAAGTAAAATTTACACAAGATAAGTAAAATTTATACACGATATATTGATAAAAGCTATGGGCAAGATTGGTCACAACAGCTTTATTTATAATAGCCCCAAACTGAAGATACACTGGGTGGTCAGTAGGGGAGTGGCTTAAACCAGATGTGAAATAGTTATGGACTGCTGGTGGACCCAGCAGCAATAGGTGAATCCCAGACAGCTTGCAGAATGAAAGCTTTCTCACACAAGCATATATACTGTATGGTTCCATTTGTGTGAGGTTCTAGACGTGTCAGAATTGATCTAGAATGGGAAAAAAAAAAAAAAAAAAAAACAACCACAATGGTGATTTCCCCCAGTAGAATGGGAGTAGGGTTATCTGGGAGAGGACATGAGGTACTTTGTGGGGTGACATTCATATTCTCTATCTTGATAGGGCTTTGGGCTACAAAGGTGTGTGCATTTGTCAAAAGTCAGCAGACATACACTTAAAATTTGTCCATTTCCTTGTATGTAACTTTCACCTCGAAGGAAAACAATAAAACCTAAACAAATAACTGCATTCTAGTTAAGGGATGCATGCTGAACTGTGTACAGATATTTGCAATTTACATTGAAATGCATCAAAAATATAAAAATGAATTGATAGAAGGCTAGATAGGCAGTAAAGCAAATATAGTAAATGTTAATGATATAATCTAGGAGGTGAAAATACAGCTATTCACTTTTAGAATTCTTTCATTGTTGCTGTGTTTGAAAATATAATAAATGTAAAGATATATAAAGGAAAAATTGACAGATGTACAAGGTTAACAGAGAAGTCCTGCTTTCATAATGGGAAGAAGTCATCTAACCTGTCTCTTTTTATAACTGATTTACATCAAGGAGCCAGAACTTGAAATGTTTAAGAAGCTTGAACTAAAAGTCATATAAAGAACAGGCTATATTGTTCATTATAGTGAACAGCTTAGTACTCTTTTTTTTTTTTTTTTTTTTGAGTCATGGCAAGCATACTTGCTTGGCGAGTATTTTAGTTATAGTGATTGTTTTGTAATAAATAATTCTTTCTGCCCATGTTGGTTTTGAATGGAGGATTTGATTATTTGGTTAGAAATGCCAGCAGTAATATTCCTTAGTTCCTTTTATCATCCTTCCCTAAATATTCTGAATACCTTTGTCTAAAAATCAAGTTTCCCAAACCGTTACTAAAACCAAAATAGCACAATATATATACCAGAACTTCAGAGCTTTAATAGAGGGAAATAAAGGATCCCTCTCTATACACAACTCAGCTGGGGAGTAGGAGTGTGTATGTGTGATACTTTCCTAAACCACTTGAATTTAGAATGTAGTAAGGGCTAACCTGTAGGCCTCTAGAAGTTCTGATTACCTATTATTTCTCCTCTGCATAATTAATTCTGTTAGTCATTTTGGGTGGATAGATTTCATGACCTATTTTTCCTTGAATTCTGAAGTATCTGTTACTTAACCTAAAATTTACTATGGAGAGTAGTTACAGCATAATTGTTAGTAAGCTGTTTAGAACATCCTGAGGAGGGTAGGCTTGTGGACGTGACCTTTAGTAAGGCATGAACTTGATAATACCTATATTGGTTCCTCCAGGACTGTTCTCTCTTGCTTTTTGGTTCTTTGCTTTACGTGGGATAGGAGAGGTTGCTGCTATACACATGTTTTCCTTTTAGTAACACATCCTAATTGGCATATTGTTCCGTCTACTTCTGCAGATCAGGAAAAGTGACTTAAAAACATCCTTCAAAGCAAATCAGTTTTAATGCTCCTGGAATTTATTTTAATGGCATTTTCCCTATGACAGAAATTGTGTTAACCACGGTTTATGGCAAATTGGGGTATAGATTTTTGTGTAATTCTGTGGCACCATTGTAGTCTGAATGCCATTGGTTTTTTGTTTTTTGTGTTTTTTTTTTGCTATTGGTGTTTTGACATAATCTTAGGTGTAATGTTTTTCCAAAGTTAACTGCTTAATGTGCTTTTCACTAGGACCTGATAAAAAAGGACACCAGTTCTCATGTGTTTGTCTTCATGGGGACAGAAAGCCTCATGAGAGGAAGCAAAACTTGGAAAGATTTAAGGTACTGCTGTTTAGTTGACTACAGTTCCTTAATACTTAAGAGGGGAATTGTTGCCAATTTTAACCAGTTCCAGTTAATATTATTATTATTTTATGAGATTTTATTAATTAGAGAAAGAGTGAGGGAAAGCATAGCAGAGAGGAGAGGGAGAAGAAGGCTCCCCACCGAGCAGGGACCCCAACACAGGGCTTGATCTCAGGACCCTGGGATCATGACCTGAGCTGAAGGCAGACACGTAACCGACTGAGCCACCCAGGCGCCCCTGTTCCAATTAATATTATTAAAGCAATTCTTGTCCTAGAAACTTCAAAAGACTTTTACCCTGCTGGTATTTCCTTGCCATGACAGGGCTTAGTCATCTTTTAGCAGTCAATTGGTAAATTATATGTTCTCTGCATGACACTACTGTAATAAGAATTTTCAGCTTAAGGAAGTTTCAGTTAAATTCTTTCGGTATATATTTTTAGGAGAAGCATCATGGGATAGTTAAACTGTATCTGTGAGTCTTTTTTTCTTTTTGATCAGTCTTAGTAATGCCCACAGAGAAGTTAATTTGTAGATTAACTTAAGGCAGGTTTCAAGAATATGGTTTTGTGGAATTAAAAATACTTGTAATTGTTTAAGGCGCACTGTCCCAGTTACATGCTGGCAGCCTGTGAACAGGTTGTTTAGCACTTGGTGCAGGTGGGTAGGGCCTTAGCCACTTAGAACATGATGTCAATAGCCTGCCCCCACAGCATTCTCACCGTTTACCTATATTTTGACCCCCCCCCCCCCAGTGGAGAGTACAAATAGCATTTTCTCTCAGACCCATTGATTGCATGAATAAAAGATGGGAAGTACTGAGTTTAGGAACTTTGGATTATGCTTCCATGCTGAGCAAAATGTGGATCTTGAAGCATGTTGCATGGTCGCATTTCAGCGTGTGTGTCCACCCTTCCCGACCCAGGGTCTTATGCTGGACCACAGGTCAGCATGCCCTTCCCCACCCCATCTCTAACTTTGCTGTGCCTTGAGGCACAAATGACATCTAAAGGCTAATTTCTATTTCCTTGGTGAGAGCACTAGGGGCCCACTCTGTTCCCTTCTCTTAGGATTTTATCTATTGTCACAAAAAGTGTAACCTCAAGGTAAAATACATAGTATTCTGAATTTGTTTTAATACAGGGGTAAAGATAATGCTTATATTTTAGCATTCTGTTCTATTTTATCTTTTTTTTTTTTTCTAATTTTATCTTTTGAATTAACCAGTCAGGATTTCTAAAGATATAGCCAAATTATAGCAGTTTAATATCTTTGGTTTGAGAAAAAAGAAAAGAAAAAATGAATCCAATTATTGATTCTATTCACCTTAAATATCTTGTTTTAGTAGATCATAACTTAAAAATTTAAGACTTAGTCAAATGAATTATGAATATCTGGACCTCTAATCTGATAATGACCTATTATTAGATGTCTCATTTAGTGGAATGGTGGTATTTGTATTTATTTTTTAGTATATGTACTAATAAATTCCTCTCTCTCCTCTCTGTTCTCTTTAGAAAGGAGATGTGAGGTTCTTGATTTGCACCGATGTAGCTGCCAGAGGAATTGATATCCATGGTGTTCCTTATGGTAAAGAGAAAGTTTTTAGAACTGCAATTTAAATTTTATGGAATTCAAAGTAAACACTCTAATGTATTTAAAATATTTAGAAAATATCTAATATGGTTGAAAATTTTAGAAACTAATGGCAGTTGGTAATAATTGTTTTTATTTGCAGTTATAAATGTCACCTTGCCTGACGAAAAGCAAAACTACGTACATCGAATCGGCAGAGTAGGAAGAGCTGAAAGGTACTGCTATAATTCTTTTTTTCTTTTTATGCTTCTGTACTTGAGGAATAAAGTCTAATAAAGACTTTAAAAATCTTTCAGGATGGGTCTGGCCATTTCCCTGGTGGCAACAGAGAAAGAAAAGGTAATCTTTTCAGTGCTGTGTTAATTCACTGTTTGTGTGGTCATTTTGATGTTGGAAGTAAAAGCAGTTTGATTTTTCCATATACATTGTATTTAGTTGCATATGGAATATAAGTGAACTTTTTTAATGGCATCTTCTCAATATTCTTGAATGGACCAGTGGTAGAATGAAGTTTAGAAAGGAAAAATGTGAAATGTAATTTTCACTAATACCTTTAATATACTCATTTCACCAAAAACTATTTAGACCCTCTCTGACATCATCCCACAGAAGAGATGGGAGAGGGTGGTAACTTATCATTTTACAATATAATTTTATATAACCTTATAGAACAGTTGCAAGAATAAGGAACTCCCACAAACTCAGTGTCCAAAACTACCTGTTCATTTTGTTTTTTGCTTTATTATAGAAAGCATTTGGACTTTATTTTTTGATAAAAATCTTGATATAGCATTTTCCAGTATTTATTTTTGTTTTTATCTGAGAATTATTTTCTGGATTTAACATGCGTTTTAGGAAAACTTCAGGATTATTTTCAGAAAGAACTCTTTTCAGAAGACCTAGTTAATGAGCTCCTGAATGGTGATAGTAATTGGATGACATACCATACTGCAATCTATTTTTCTGGTTCCTTGAGGAGATAAGCCATTTTTAAAAAACTATTAAGAGAATAAAGAAATATAGCATATTTCAGTCTCCATGCATGTTAATTATTTTTTACATCTTTCATGTAGGTGTGGTACCATGTATGTAGCAGCCGTGGAAAAGGATGTTATAACACAAGACTCAAGGAAGATGGTGGTTGTACCATATGGTACAATGAGATGCAGGTAAGATTCCTAAAAAAGATAGTAAAATTGGCAAAAATAGACCACATTTACTTATAAAAGTAATACCTCAGCTTTTATCTCTTTGTCAGCTGTAAGGAAGAGTAATTAATTGTAATGTTAGTTATAGTTTGTAAATTGTAACTTGTGAGCTTATCTTTTCAGAAATCTATCTTCCATTTATACTAAGTATTACAGTCTTTCTGGTGTTATTTGATGCTGTTAAAATGCAACTCTGTCAAATGAAATTTTTATTTGAAAATGCTTTTTATATTTCCTTTCCCTTCATAGTTGCTGTCTGAGATCGAAGAGCATCTGAATTGCACCATTTCTCAGGTTGAACCAGATATAAAGGTACCAGTGGATGAATTTGATGGGAAAGTTACCTATGGTCAGAAAAGGGCCATTGGCGGTAAGCTTTTAAATTACTTTTATTTCTATTCTAAATGTGAATGTGTCCTTCTTGGGCTTCAGTGTGTAGAAGACAGTAATTTCATTTCATCATGGTGTCTATTTTTAGCTTATTAATCATTTCCTCCTTATTACTCTCCTAGCACTTTATCCATACCTGTCTTATAGCAGTTTCTAGTTGTGTGATTTGTATGCAAATGGAGGACAGCAGCTTAGCTGTTTCTCTTGAGGTATTAATGTCACAAAGAATAGTTGAACATTTACAGAATTATTAGGAAACGAGTATAATGACAATTTGGAACAAAGAATTGAAAACCTTTAATTTAATACAAGCGGTAACCCAGTATAAAATTTCCTTTGCCTGGAATGCCCTTAGCTCATTCCTGAAATTTTTTTTTAAGATTCAGGCTACTGAGCTAGTGGTTTCCAAAACCAAAAAAAAAGGAGAGGGGGAGGGATTGCTAGGGGCTCTGGGACACTATTAGTGAGGCCTGATCATTCATTTATATGGATTTAACATCTTTAAAACTCACTTGTGGAGATGACTTGCCCAGTAGTACATTTTTATTGCTAGAAGCAATGTATAAACGGATGTAATTGAGCCAAAGTATTGCTGACAAGTTATTTCAAGCATGTCATTTATATTACTTTATAATTTGTGTGTGTGATGCAGGTGGAAACTATAAAGGCCATGTGGATATTTTGGCACCTACGGTTCAAGAGTTGGCTGCCCTTGAAAAGGAGGCGCAGACATCTTTCCTGCATCTTGGCTACCTTCCTAACCAGCTGTTCAGAACCTTCTGATTTTAACATACACTGAATAAGATTTGAATAATAAAATTCTGTAGTCTTAAAACTCTAAAAACAGTTGTACTGCTTCCAAGCAGCAGTATTTATAGTAACATAAGCTATTAATGCTAACTCTTGCATGTCAAGAAACATTAATCTTAGGAATTCTTCATAAAATGGCAACCTAATGAGAATAATAAATTTGATGACTATATTTTTATGAAGATTTGTGTCTTATTTTTAAAGTTATTTGATAGTTTTCTTTTTCAAGAAAACTGGAGGTTTACCAGATAAAGTTTATAGGTATGTTAATTTTGTGGAGGACCTGCATGGAACCACCAGTGATTATCTTGAGTAGAATTTATCATAGGAAGTGGTCCCAAGTAGAGATGTTTTTGAGATGGTTATAGTTGCCTAGGTGTAGGCTGAAGCTGGAGGGGAGACTCATGATGGGAAAGAAAATTGGGTGATCCCAGGACAGAAGGGCAGCTTAGTTTTAGGGGGCCTTGAGTTTTTTTAGAGAGATAGAAAAGGTTCTGTGTCTAGGGATTGAGGGCTAGTGTATGATGGTGATAGCAAAGATGTATTTGGAAGGTTCTTTTTTTTTTTAATATTTTATTTATTCATGAGAGACACAGAGAGAGGCAGAGACGTAGGCAGAGGGAGAAGCAGGCTCCATGCAGGGAGCCTGATGTGGGACTGATCCCAGAACCCCAGGATCGCGCCCTGGGCCAAAGGCAGATGCTCAACCACTGAGCCACCCAGGCATCCCCTGTTTATCTTCTTTTTAAGACCTTTTCTTTCTAGAGGATAGTTACTTAAAAGACAAAACTATTATGCTGTTCCTCTACGTTTTAAAATTAAACCCAGTTCTTTGGAATATATTTTCTCTGTCCTTTTTACCTAAAATACCAGGAGGAAAAGAGAAAATTTAGACAGATAAAATTGAATTGTTCTTTTGTGCCTTTCGACTCTTAGTTAATAAGGTATTATTCCTGTGCTAGGATTCCTTAAGAACAGAGGCTATTATAAATTCTCGTGTGATGGTTTCCAAACCTGTTAGCACTGAAATATTTTCTTTAAACAAAATCTTAAGTGAAACTCACTGTAGACATTAGCAGTGGGAGAACCGTTGCCTAGTATTTTGAGTCATCGTTTGTGTGAAATGATGAGAATACCGTTCTCTCACATTTAGACCACGTTGCTTGGCTGTCCTAGAACCTCCCCAGCTGATCTGGGAGCGATGACAGCTCTCTGCAGTGTCCACGCACATTAATCACTGCTTTAGAAAGGGATTTTTAACTGATAAACAGCAAGGAGAAGACTGAGATCTGGACCGTTTAAATACTGGAGCTAGGGGAGGTCTGATCTTGTTTGTGTCCTCCTTTTATACATGCAGAAGTGCAGTTTGGAGGAATTTATGCCAACGGGGCCTTGTTCGGAGAAGTGGAGCTGGAACTTGGGTACCCTAGTCTCAGCTTTGACCCTTTGTCTTCTGTTGGAAGATGATCCTCAGGTCCAAATGGGTAGGCCAGGGAGGAATGGAGACTGAAAGTGGTTATTGGGCTTTTCCTCTGCAAATTACTGTCCAACTGCATTTGACTTGGGCAACAGAGTTTCTAAAAGGGCAAGCTGTGTGTGACCCGGCCAGCAGAGGGCTTGCCTGGAGACCTGGCTGGCCCTTTTCTTTCTACTCACATCACCAGAAATCCTTGCCTTTACTCTAAGTCCCTGCTTCCAGATACCCATTCCTTCAGGTGTCTGGATTCATGGTAAGAATGTAAAGGTCTGCTTTAAAGTGGTCACTGAGTCATGAGGGACGCTAATGGCTCCCCTCCTTCCTTTTAGGAACAGAACCTCCTGACTTATAATCGATATCGGATTGCCTAGCTGGGGAGACTGGCTTTCCCAGGTTCTGGTTAGTGGGGGACACGTTGCAGTGATGCATACAACTTCTTGGTCACGCCCTCTACCTGCTCGTTCTCTCCTCTCTCGAGCTGGAACTCAGAGATGGTGTTAGCCAGTGTCCTACTCAGGGAATGGCAGTGGGACCAGACAAGGAAGACCTTGTAGGGGTGGTGCCACACCTCTGGCTGTGTCTTCTCTGAGCCACCATATGGTTAGGTCTACCTCAGCTAATACAGGGCGCCGGGGATACGGGAAAGACCAGAAAATGTTCAATATTAACCATCACCTGTGAGTCTGACTCCTAGCTTCAGCCTTTACAACGTAAGGGTTTGCAAGTCCTCACACACCCTGTGCCTGTAGTTCTTCTGTAGTCTCCCTGCTACACAGGAATACAAAGCCTCACCCCACCTTCAGATATCCTAGTCACGGCCTGGGGCTTACGGCTCTGGGCACATACCTCCTCATCTAGTCTTTTATTCTGTTCTCTTGGAAGCTATCTTCAGGCTTTCATTGGTAGAGTTATACTTTCCTAGTGGCTGGTTTTGTGTTTGGGGCTTTTTCTTTTTTCTATTTCAAATATTAATAAACTCAAGTGAGCTTCTCTGACTCTGTTTATGGATGTACCGTGTGAAAGAGAACCGAGTCTCAAGGACCGGCGATAGTTAATAAGATCACTGAAACCTCGCTTACCTCATTAGCACATATTTTTCCTATTATAAACAGAAACAGAAATGGAAATTTCAGGTTAGAACAGTGTCCACCCCTCTATCCTTTTGACTTCTCACTTTCAGAGGAAATCACATTTTGGTTCATTTTTTTTTTCCTGTGACATTTTTGGTGTACAGTTTAGGTCCTACTGTATATACAATTTTGTATTTTCATTTGCCAAAAGCATTTTCCTTGTTGAAAATACTTCAGTGACGGTGTAATCTGTGATGTGCTGTGAATTACATGATTGATCCATTTTTGCTGCTTTGAGCACTGAGGAGGTTGAGGAGGTGTGAACCCGAGTGTGAATCCAGTCCTGACCCAGGCGAGCCAGATCCAGCTCAGCTCCTTAGCCTGAGATTTAGTTTCTTTGCTTATGGAAATGGTGAGAGTAATTCTCATCATTCAGGATTCTATTAAGCATTCAGTGAAGTCCAGGAGATAAAAGTGCTTATACCATATTTTATAGTATTTATACTGCTTATTGCTGTGCACATTTTTTATCTCTTTTGGGTTGCTTGCCCCTGGATTCCTAGAAACTGCATTGTTGAATGAAGGTGAATGATGCTTATGAACATTTTTCAGGGTCGTTACCAGATCACTTTCTGTGAGGGTTGTACTGGTTGACACGCACACTAACGAGGAAGAAGTCTGTGTAATTTATTTTACAAACAAATGATACTTTTTGCATTTAAAGTTTGTTTTCAGGGGATCCCTGGGTGGCTCAGTGGTTTAGCGCCTGCCTTTGGCCCAGGGCGTGATCCTGGAGTCCCAGGATCGAGTCCCGCGTCGGGCTCCCAGCATGGAGACTGCTTCTCCCTCTGCCTGTGTCTCTGCCTCTCTCTCTGTCATAAATAAATAAATCTTAAAAAAAAAATCCTAAAAAGTAAAGTTTGTTTACATATTGGCTTTTGGTATGGTGTGTGAATTGGTGCTGGTGGGGAGAGGTCACCTAACTCTTACACGTGGCTTCTTTGCACAGACACCTTACCCCACCCTCACCCCACCCCCACCTCACCACCATCATTGTTCCACAATGTTCAGCTTGTAAATAAGGCACAAAACTTTTTTTCTTTTTTCCTTTATTTAAAAAAAGTTTTTTATTAAGGTAGAAGTGTGTATGGCAGAGACAGAAGAGCCTAGATTTTTTTTTTTTTTAAATATTGGTTTCCAGCCAGTTCTAAATGGGCAAAACCATTTAGTCACATTTTTTTACCTTATTCTTCTGACTTAAGAGGAAACTATGCACTTTACTGTAGTCTGAATGAGATATGTAAAACATGAGAACTGTGTAGGTGAATATAAAATGAGATCTGGGGGTAGGTTCACTTATATATTGATTTTATTATTTTCCTATAGATGCTGACACCTACCAGGGATTTTTCCAAGTGACCTTATTTGGGGGGAAAAAGGAATATTTGTTTGAAGGGAAAAAATGTAGTGGAACAGGAAGGAAAGGGAGGGATATTATTTGGCTAGTCTAAAGTCATTGATAGAGGATTCCTTTGGAGGGAGGAGTGGAAGGGGAATTTTTGCTGTTGTTTTCCGTTCTGTTGCTTTAAATAATTACCTTGCATTTAAAATCATCTAAAGCTCTGGTTTTCCTGACAGATCCCACTCTTACTGGTCAACAGTATTGAGGGGAATTTGAAAGAAACTGGAGACAGGCCCGGATCTGACCCCAGCAGCAATCACTGACTTCTCATTAGCTAATCACGTGCGATCAGTAGGTCTCTGGTGGGGACCTGGGTATTGGCATTGTAACACATTCCTCAGAAGACGGCGCAGATGCACTTTGAACCCTAGATCAAGGAACACTGTCCACCGAAATGGCTCTTAGGGCTCTAATTCTCACTGCAATCTTTGACCCTAATCACCTAGGCAAGGTGATTCAAAAGGACAGCTGAGAGAGAGGCTTGCTGTACTAGAATCATCTGTGGTTCAGTGCAGCTCTGCTGCCTTTATACCAAAAATGATTCTTTGTTTCCTTTCCTTATTTTGGTGGTCTGCACATTGAGATCACCCCGGGAGCCTTATTTAATTTTTTTATTTATTTTAGATATTTTATTTATTCATGGGAGACACACAGAGGCAGAGACATAGGCAGGGGGTGAAGCAGGCTCCCTATGGGGAGCCCAATGCAGGACTTATCCCAGGACCCCAGGATCACACCCTGAGCCGAAGGTAGATGCTCAACCGCTGAGCCACCCAGGTGCCCCCACCCCAGGAGCTTTAAAAGAAAATGATAATATCTGTACTTCACCTCAGAGACTTTTGATTCTGTTGTGGAGTGAGCCCTGGGTGCCCAGGTAATGCTAAGATGCTGCTGGGATTGAGAGCTGCTACTTTAAACGGAGCCTGACTCTAGATGGTTCTTTATTCTGTTCCAAATCAGTGTGTGCCCTCTGCACATGCCCAAACTAATACATGTCTTAAGATTAAATAGCGTTTAGGTTCAAGCTGGGACCCTCGGTATTGTGTTATGCAGTGGAGGCTATTGTAGAGAAAAAAAATTCATAAAAATGGTGTCCTATCATTTGTGACAAACTAATACTATTTTATAAATAAATGTAGCCAGATGAGTTTAGTTCCCTTTAAAATACTTATTTTGGGGATTCATACAAATCTTTAAAGGATGCTTCAATTTTTCAAAAATCCATTTGGCCTTTTTTTTCTTTCTGTTTTTTACATTGCTACTTTGTTTTTACTTAAAATGTTTCTCCTGCTTTAGACAGAATTACTTTATTGACTTCTTGAAATCATTGGTTCAACCCATTATTTTACCTCACATCTTATTCCCCAGCTTGGTTACTCACCCTGTCCACCAGAAGAGGCTCTGGTTGGCTGATAACTCTGTGTTTCCTTAAATCCCAAAGGGTAAATACTTGCTTCTGCCAAAGAAGGACTTAGAAGAGGCAGCCCGAGGTTGTCTCACTGCAGGGTGATAAATTGCATGTTAAGAGTTTCCCAGTTTTTCATGGTGGGTCAGAATCTCCAGGAAGAGAATCCAGCAGGGGAAATTCTGATCAGAATAGGAATTGCCTAGATGGAGGTTAGAGTCAGAGAGAGAGAGCCAGTATGAATGGGGTCAGTTGAGTGTGGGAGCAATGGGGTCTGATAATGAGTTTGGGGTTTCCTTTTTCTACGTGGTGATCCCCTTGGAATCCTCAGAAGTTTGCTACCTTGTAAGCAAGTAGATATGTCAGTATGATTTGGGTATTAAAGGGAGGCTCTGTCTGTTTGGACAAAGTGATGTTGGAGGGTGTGGGATTTGATAGGACCCTGTCCTGTGGGAAACTCTTATATAATTGCAGGGGTTGGGTTGGGGGACAAGAAAACTCTCCTGAGCAGTTGTCTAAACCAAAGCTTAGGAAGATGACAATCGGGCTTAGTGGCAGTTGGGTTTAGCAGGCACTCCCAAGAATTCTCAGTCATATTTGGGACAGACCTGGCTAGCCTCCAGTCACACAGGCTGGAAACCTGAGGAATTCTGTTTGGCTAGCTATTTGGAGACATTGGATTATATCTGTATCATTAAATACTGTTGCCTTAAAACATTAGTTCTATCGGTTGTAGTAACAAACTCTATCATATGCTCCCATCCATAAATTGTTCTTTCCTTTTCTACTGTTGGCTCATCACCCAGACCCCAAAGAATACTTTCCTACAAAATGATGTGAATGCCGCGGGACCCACCCGAGCTGGCCCTTAGGGCTCCGAGTTTGTCATTTCCCTAGAAGGTGCACCAGGTGGCGCCAATGTCACACCATGAAGACCCACAAAGACCTAAACACTTAGGCTGCTGTATTTTTACCACTTGGGGTCAGTTAAGGATTACCTGACTTCCTCCCCCCCCCCCCCCCCCCGCTATGCAAATCATAGATTCAAAGGAATTATTTCCCATTTTATCTGTCAGGGTCTGTGGTCTTTTTTTCTGGATCCTGAAGGCCAAGAAATGTGCATTAGGATTTTTTTTTTCCCCTGAGTTGGATCCACAGGGTTTGTGCTCCAGTGGTTTCCCCTGTTACAGAGCACTCAAAGCACTTAGAGGATCATAGCACCCACTTTCCCCCTGACCCGGGGTTTGGAGTTCTCTGTGCAAAAACTTGCACACGTGTAAAAATTGCATTTGTGCTAACTGCCACTCTCATTACCATCTCTAGAAGGCAAAATGCAATTCCTCAGTCACTTCCTCTGATTCTCCCTGTCTGCAAAGGCCCAAATCTGAACGAAGTGAGGTGGGGTGTCATGTGAACACCCACTCATCTTCCTGCCACTTATCTGCTGATCCTAGGAATTACAGCATTGCCCTTTGAGAGCATGGTGGAGATTTGTGGAGTTCCCCCATTGACTTTGCCTGCCCTGTGGGTGGGTCTGGGTGGGGGTGAGGGCAGGATGTGTGGGCTTAGCCCCAACAATGAGCCTAGTCACTGTAGAAAGTAGCTCATGGCTACTTAATTCGAGAAGTCAGAGCGATGATCGGACACCCCAAACACCAGTCTCCTTGCTGACCAAGTGACTTCATGGGAGTGTAAACTGAGTGAGAGGCCAGAAGAGTAAGCAGATACATGATCTGTTATTTGCCTTTTTCCCCCCCCCAAAGAATGCCATCTTTGAGGTGTAGAGGCAGGAGGAGACTTGAGTCACCATTCAAGAACAGCCTTTCCTGGTGTAATTTAAAGCTATGACACAAGCTCATTTGATTCTATAATTTTCAACTTATAATTCATCCCTGTCAGCTTCCATTCAGGGGCCTGCAATGGGCCTTTATGGCCTTAATTAAGTCCAGACTAACTTGGGCACTTCGGGTTCTCTAAAATTTGGTCCCAGCCATCCTATTGTCATTTCCTTTATTGGCAATTCCTCCTCTCCTCGCTCCCCGCATACATAATAAAAATAGCCAACATCCATTGACCCTTCACTATGTACCACATTTTGTTCTGTGTGTTTCCTTGTCTTCTTGAGTTCTCAACCCCAGAAGGCAGCTTTTATTAGTGTTTCCGTTTCACAGATGAGAAAACCGAGGCACCCCATGGTTAGTGATTGCTTAAGTAGGATTACCTGGTTTGTAAGCAGTGGAGCTAGAGTTTGCATGCAGGCACTTACCCTGTGTCCCGTTTGTCTCTGCTGGGATTGCAAGGCTGCTGTTGCTGGTGGGCAGACCTTCCCACCTCCCCTCTGCTTGCCAGAATGCCACCCATCCTTGTGGGTCTGAGTCACTTCTACCTCCTTCGTGCGGGCAAGAGAACACCACGTCTTTGAATACCTACTGTGAGCCAGATATTTTCTATTCAACCTCATGTAAGAGCCAGAGTTCTTTCTTATTTTTTAATATTTTTTTTGTGCAGATAAGAAACTCAAGGCCCAGAGAGGTGAGTCTGAGTCCATTAGGTTGTCTGTCAGGCCCCAGAGCCTGTGCTTCTCCATCCTAAGCTCTGCCCCTAAACACCCTTCCAGCATGTGACTCTTTCTGTTCCTCTTAGAGTTGAGGTAGCTCTTAATTTTTAAAAACCCATTTTGGACTCTTTTTCTCCAATATTTTCAGGTGGATCAAAAGTTCTTCCAGTGAAGGGTGGGTATCTGGGCTCCCTTCTCTCTCCCTGCAGTGTACAGAGTGGGCATGCAACAAGTGTATTATTGATTAGCTAGGTTTTAGGTGATGGGGAGAGTCCATGAACTTACCTGATGGCAATGGTTCTTCTGTAGAATTTGAGACTCCAGACAGAGACCCAAAACCTCATGACTTCTATCCTGAGCAGGAGTTGTTATTCTGTAGTCGAATCCAGGCCAGGATAGAAGACCAACACCACATTTGATAGGAAAATATAGCTTTTAGCTTCTTCAAGAAAATCTTGACCAAAATATGAGCATGATTCTGAACATATGGGGCCCAAAGCTCCAATTTCCTATGGCTGAGATTCCAGTGTTATGGTGGACCAATACTTGTGCAGAAATATGTGAATTCATCATGGTTATTTTTGCAGCATTGATGTTGGCAAGCGTCCAAGTCAAGAACTTTCTGCCTTTGCAGTTCTTGGTTATTTGAGGTTGATGACTCACTTTGTGTAACATCCTCTTGTTTTCCTCCTTTTCCTCCCAGGGGCCCTCCTACCTGAGAGGACCGGCGGGGCGGGGAGGGTTATGGGACTCCAGCCACTGTTGACTGCTTCTTTTCAGTTTTGCTAACATTTGTTGGGAAGCCGTCTTGATCTCATCTTCTCTTTCCCACACCAGGTCTTCTGTGACCTGCAAACGTTGTGCTCCTTCATTGGAGTATTCATGTGCCTACGTTTTATCTACCTGCTACCATGTCAGTGTTTCTCCCCACATAGGGACCCCATATAGGGCCCTTTACAGCAGGTCTAGATTCCATATCCTTGGTTCAGGGCAAAGTCTGGCCTAGAGAATGTTCACAAACATTTGTTGAGAAGGAAGGACGGACGGATGGATGGATGGATGAGTTATTACAAGAAATGCTTATGAAGGAATTTTAGACATTAGCTAACAAAATAAGGACGAGAAGTTAGGATTTGTTTGCTACTTAGTTTTTATGTTTTGGACAGGGGATCTGCATATCCTGAATTGAAGGCTGCAGAAAAAGGCTTTGAGCCTCATTTGTCTCTTTAAGATTTTTATTTATTCATGATAGTCACACACAGAGAGAGAGAGAGAGAGGCAGAGACACAGGCAGAGGGAGGGAGAAGCAGGCTCCATGCAGGGAGCCCGACGTGGGATTCGATCCTGGGTCTCCAGGATCGCGCCCTGGGCCAAAGGCAGGCGCTAAACCGCTGCGCCACCCAGGGATCCCTCATTTTTCTCTTTAAAAGGGCTTCTGTTTTTCGGGCAGAAGCTGTGCTGGCTTAACCCAGAACCACCTTTGGAAGAAATCCTCAGCACCCTCATGCTATAATCTGTCCCGTTGATCTGCGACACAGCAGTGACATCCACTGTGTGGAGGATCGTGCTGCCATGCTTTGCCTTCTATATCTCTACAGCTCTGCAAGGCAGGAACAATTATTTTCCTCTAAGGAAATGGAGGTCCAGAAGTGTGACATAACAATTCAACCATAGTACATGGAAATTCTGATACCTCATGTTTAACAATGGATGGAATGACTAGACAAATGATGAATAAGGAAATGGAAGACTTGAATGACACTATAATCTGACTGGACCCAACAGACATCTCCAGAACATTCCACCAACAACAGCAGAATACGCATCCTTCCCAAGTGTACATGGAATATTCTCCAAGACAGACCATATGCTAAGCCATAAAACAAGCCTCAGTACATTTGAAAAGATTGAAATTATATCAAATATGTTCTTCAATCACATTGGAATGCAACTAGAAATCAGTAGCAGAAAGAACATTAGGAAATTCATGAATATGTGGAAATTAACACACTACTGAACAACCAATGAATCAAAGAAGAGCTCAAAGGGAGATAGTACTTTGAGATGAATGAAAACAGAAACACAACAGAGGAAACCATCTTACGGGATGTAGGTAAAGCAGTGCTCGGAGGGAAATTTATAGCTGCGAGGGACTATATTACAAAGGAAAAGAGATTTCGAATCAACCTGACCGTCTACTTTAAGGCACTGAGGGGAAAAAATAACCCAGAGCACGCAGAAGGAAGGAAATAAGAAAGATTAGAATGGAAATCAGTGAACTAGAAAACAGAAAATCACAACCAAAATCGTTTTTTTTTTTAAATTTTTATTTATTTATGATAGTCATACAGAGAGAGAGAGAGAGAGAGGGGCAGAGACACAGGCAGAGGGAGAAGCAGGCTCCATGCACCGGGAGCCCAACGTGGGACTCGATCCCGGGTCTCCAGGATCACACCCTGGGCCAAAGACAGGCGCCAAACCACTGCACCACCCAGGGATCCCCCCAAAATCGGTTTTTGAAAGGATCAACAAAGTTGACCAAGCTTGGTTAGAAAGAGGCGAGGTAATTTCCCAGTGTGACCCCGGTAGTCCATGGCAGAGCCAGGATTCCCCGCCAGGACCCTGTGATGCCACAGCTGGGGTTGGGCCCGTCTCCTCCTCCCTAGCCGCTGCCTCAAGGACCAGGAGCTTGCCTCCCTCACCTGTGAGCCCACTGCCTTGCCCAGTGCCTGGCACACGCAGGGGCTCAGGAAATGTTTGCTGAACTAAAATGGAAAGTAAACCTCCTCCCCACCCTCAGTCAACCATCTGTGTGAGATGATAAATTATGCTTCCCATGCAGATTGGGCTGAATTGCACTATTTCTGATGAGAAACGCTGAAAACAGCAAACTGCTTGTCCTTAAAAATAAACCCTCAGCTTCAGGGATTTGGCCCAGAAATGAACCGTGTTACAGCTCAAGCCCCAAGATTGAGTTTACGACCCTGAAGCCAGAGGTGATGGGGTTTCCGACTGGAGCGAGAAACTCGATCACCTTGACCTGGCCCCGGGGTGTGGACTGGCCGCCTGCCCCCACCCCCACCCCAACCCCTGCACCCCTGCATCCCCGCCTCCCAGTTACGACTCCCGATGAGGGCTGGCCGCCTGCCCCCCACCCACAACCCCCCCGGCACCCCTGCACCCCCCGCCCCCGGTGCGGGCTGGTTACCTGCCCCCCCACCCCCCCACACCCCTGCACCCCCGCCCCCGGTGCGGGCTGGTCGCCTGCCCCCCCACCGCCCCGCACCCCTGCACCCCTGCACTCCCACCTCCAGTGAGGGCTGGCCGCCTGCCCCCCCACCGCCCCGCACCCCTGCACCCCTGCCTCCTTGTGAGGGCTGGCCGCCTGCCCCCCGCACACCCCCGCACCCCTGCACCCCCGCCTCCCCGTGAGGGCTGGCCGCCTGCCCCCCCCCGCACCCTCCCCCTGCACCCCTGCACCCCTGCCTCCCCGTGAGGGCTGGCCAGCTCGGAGGGGGCCGCTGAGCCACAGCACAGGATGCCAACTGTCGCCCAAGGATCGATGGGTTAGGAACAAGGGCTCGGCAGAGGCGCCCCCACCGAGCCAGACGGGGCTCCACGTGGAGTGTAGCTCTCGGACACTGTATAGGGGTGAAATGTAAGGAATGTTGAGTGTAATTAGCCCAAGTGCATGTTGATCTGTCCCGAAAGGCCGAGGGGAGGTGGCGATCCCAGCTGGATCAGACGCCAGGCCGCCAGCGCGGGGCTGCAGGGACAAGGCCAGCAGGGTGCAGGCTGCCAGCCCATTTCCCCGAAGGACTAGATGAGGCCCTGCCGGCCCAAGGACTCCCAGTGGGGCGGGGAGTGAATCCATTCTGGGGACCCCCGGCCCGGGACTTCCCGCACAGCCCTGCCCCTTGGGAGCGGCTGGAGGGGCCCACCCTGGGTGTCCCAGGAGGCCTGTGTGGCACGCTCATGTGTGTGATTCCCCCGCCTTAGAGGCAACAGCAACAGCCCCGTTTTTGTTTTTCTTAATTTAAAGGTGACTCTCCTGGAAGCCCCAAATGTGGAATTGACCCTAAATTGAAAAGAAGATCTTTTTAGGGCAAGAGCTTTGTTCTTGTGAATTTTCTGCCTCACCAACCATGGGGAATGTCAGCTGGAGGAATGGTCTGGTAAAGAAGCTGCTCATTCATTTCAAGGGGCCGAGGAACTATTTCCAAGGAGGGAAGTCTCCTCATCCTCTTGGCCTTTTGATCCACTCAGGCTCCATGGCAGGAAGACGTGGAGGAATGACGCTGACCACCCAGCGCTTCCCACCTACTGCTGGGGTGGAAGGGGCCAGAATCAAGCATAAGGAATATCAGCCTTAATTCTGACTTTAAAATCCACAAACTCTATTTTCCATACCATCAAAATCAGTAAAATAATACCCCCCTCTTTTTTCTTTCTTTTTTTTTTTTTAAGAGAAAGTGATGTAATTGTAAAACGTCTCCCTCTCCTCATTCCTGTCCCCATGTTTCCCCCTGGTCTGCCACCAGAATATCTGGCACACACGCACGATTCAAAATGTTAGACATACAGTTTAAGACTTCATTTTGTAGGAAGAATAAAAGTATATGATCGATGATCATGAATAGTAGTATATGATCGATGAATAGTAGTATAAAAATTTAGTGATACATCAGGATTAGGCTCATCGACGTGCAGCAGTGTACTCGTAATGGTGGCTTAAAAAAAAGGGTGCATTTTTATTGTTTGTTTTTGATATAACAAAAAAGTGTGGAGGCGGGCAGTCTGGAGCTGATGCAGGTGGTGCTTTGTCATCAGAGATCCAGGTTCTTTGTGCTCTGCCATACTTAGCTCACGGCTTCAAGATGCCTCATGGTCTTAGCTTGCTGCTGGGCCTCCAGCCATCATTCATTCATCCCTCCCTCCTTCCCTCCCTCCTTCCTTCCTTCCTTCCTTCCTTCCTTCCTTCCTTCCTTCCTTCCTTCCTTCCTTCCTTCTGTCTCTCCCTCCCTCCCTTCTATTAAATCTGGGCATTAGGGGGTCCTATATCTAAGACAGAATGGCAAGTTAGGCATTGAGGAGGCTGCTAACACCCTCTGCGACATGCACCTTATGTGTTTGACGGCAGCGTTATGTGGACCGGGTTTCCCTGCACCAGTGATTTTTTTCTCCTCAGCTCTGTTCATCATCTACTCTTCCCTACCTGCTTGCACCAGGTGCACCTAAAATGATTAATCTCCAGGCCTTTTGTCCTGAAGTTTTGGGGACAGAAAAGTAGACCGAGTACAAATGGGAGCCACAAATGTGCTAGAACACGGAGCCGCAGGCCCAACTTGGGGGGTTCAAGGAAGGCTTCCAGGTAGAGGTGACAGGACTTAGTGCTTTGGGATGGGGAATGTTAACCTATTTAACAGGTGTGTACCAGCCGGTGCTCTTGGCCAGTGCGCAGCACAACAACAACAACAACAACAACAACAACAGAGCCTTGGAAGAAATGTCCTCTGAGCAATTTCTGCTTCATCAGGTGGTGTGAGGGAAAACGAGGGCACTGAGATATGGATGACTTCGGAACGTCCCGGTTGTAAGCGACAGAACCGGGCTTATGCCTGCAAGGACATGTGTCACCCTACATAACTGAGAAGCCCGGACACAGAGCGGCCTCAGAGGAGACTGAGCCAGGGGTGCACACGGTGTCAATGGGCCTTGGCTTCTCTGGCTTCCTTGACTGCGGTGGTGTCTACCCTGGCTTCATTCTCAAGCTGCATATGGTGGCCCCTGAGTCCCTGGCTCGGCGCCACTAAGTCCCACCAAAGCCTAGAGCTGATTTGCCCCAAACCTGGATATGTTAGGATGATTGGAAGGGTTTGGACCAGGTGCCCACTCATGACCAGTCCCTGCGGCTGCGGTATCTGGTGCGTGGTGAGCCAGGCCTGGGTCAGATGCTTGCTCCTCTAGCTCTCAGTGCATGGGACGGCGAAGGAAGACGGTCCCCCAAGGGACGTCGGAGAGCTGGGCTGGGAAGGAGGGGCGAGGAGCCTGGGTGACGCACCCCCAGTGCCCATCTGGAGCACTGGGGGGTGTGGACGTTCACTGACGACAATGATCAGGTTCACAGAGGCTAGAGAGCTTTTCCACCACCCGTGGCCGGTGAGCAGTGAGTCGGGACTGGAGCCCTGGAAGTCACAGAAGGCGTCGGAAGGTGGCATCGGGTTTGTGTCCTGAGGGGCCAGGAGCTGTTGTTCAGGGAAGGAGAGCTTTCCATTTTACTTTCCAAACAACCTTGTCAGGAGATGTCCACGTGGGCGTGTCCGCTTGTACCTGAATCTTTAAGGTGAGGATGCATCTGCCTCTGCCAGGCTGTCCTTGGTGGAGCGTGGCCACCTGCCGGGGCGGGGGGTGTTCTGCGGGGGCAGAGTCAGCCTGGGGAGGGTGGGTGGCTGGCGGGGCCCTGCACACTGGATTCTTCTTTCTTTCAGGAATAGGCGAAGGCAGTCCCTCTAACCTGAAAACACCCACTAAGTGGCAAATGCAGCACCCAGGAGTCCTGCTGCCCTCAGGGGCTGGACGGTGCCTGCTTGTCCTGGTGGGACAGGAGTGACTGATACCGTGGAGATCCTGGTGGCTTTGCTCTGGGACTGCTACTGAAATGGGCTTTAGAACCTAGAGGAAGAAAAAGCTAGCCTGACCCGTGTCTCAGTTTCCCCACTGGCATATGGAACCCAACCCTTGGACTGGTCTGCCCCACTTCCTCAGGGCACCTTTTGTCTTTCATGATCTTGGTCACTTCAAGGCCTGTGGCCACTCAACCCCATGTATTCAGGCCCTAAATTCCCTAAACTCAGAGCTGAGAGACCTACTGGTTCCTCCCCTAGGAGGTGGCTTCAGTGTGGACGGGCCCCAGCAGGCACAGTCCATCTGGCTCCTTGCGGCCGTGCTCGGGCCCCCAGCTGTCCCTCCCGAGGGACAGACACCCCTTGCCCCGCTGGGTTCCAGGCCCCCTCCACACAGAGCACCCATCCTCTAGCCTGCTCTGTGGGGACCCCCCCGCGCCCCCCCGCTGGCTGTGCGGCCTGGTGTGTGGCAGGAGCTGGGCAGTCTTCAGGGTCAGCATCCAGCACCCCGGGAAAAGGATTTGGTTAGGGAATTAGCCGAGGGAGACTGGGGGCAGTGACAGGAAGGCGCAGGGGCCTTCTCGGGGGCCGACTGTCCTCAGCCCTGTGATCCAGGCCCCGTGAGGTCTGCGGCCCGCACCCCCAGGGAGGCCCCAGTGGCCCCGGGGACCATCACAGGATGCCCTCCCGGACGAGAAACAGGATACCAGGCCAGGGACCCCCTGGGAGGGACCAGAGCCAGGAAGTGCTCCTTCCTGCCATGGGGACAGCTCCATGACCTGGAAAGGTGTGGGCCGGAATGCTCGCGCTTCCACAGTGACATCACCTCTGCTGTGGACCTGCGGCTTGGCATCTTGGACCTCGTGAGCACGCACAGCCCAAGTCAGAAGGGAGACGGGCAGCCGATGTGTCTGCATCGGGACAGGCGTATTTTGCACTGCCACCCGGGAAGAATTCATATTTAACTCCAGGATCTTATCTTGAAGATGCAGAGAAAGACACGGGGATTCACCCCTCCACCATGCACGTGGCGCTTGCTCATCTCAGTTGCTTGCTTCCAGGGATGGGAAGCTCACTCTGTGCCAGGCCATGAGGTCACTGCTGGACAAATTCTAGCTCTGTGTTGAAATACGGATTCCTGCAACCCCCTCCGCTGCCCTCACTCTTCCACCCCCAAACCGGATGAGTCTCTACTCCTTGAAGACCTTCAGAAATAACCTGCCACTGAGTTTTCTTTTCTCCAGACCAAAGAGCCGGCACCCCTTCAACTGTGCCTCTTGAACAGGACTTCAAAGTCCTCTTTTTCCTGCTCACTTTGCTCTGAATCTCGAAATGATGAGGGATGGTACCCAGACCCGACGCGATGCTCTATAGGTAGGGTCTGACTGGTGTGGGATGAAGCAGGGTCCTTACCTCCTCGGAAGTGGACATCTGACCTCTGTTAATGTGGCCTCGGGTGGCCTTCCGTGTTGGCAGCTGTCGGGTCCTGGGAGCAGCTCCGCTGGCTTTCCACCCCACCTGCTACCCTTCCCAGCCATACACCTTCCTCCTCATATTGCATCTTGAGTCCAAATCTCTGGCTCATCCTGGTAGAGATGACCTTGCTGGTCCCAGCACATCGGGATGCCACAGCCTTGATTCTGTCCTTCTGCCCAATTGTTTTGCTTTTCGCCTCATAGAGGACAATGGTTCCTTCCCCCAGTTTCTGACCATCTAATCTTTGGACCCATCGAATCTTGGGATGCATCTTTCCAGGGAGATGCAGCAGCTAATGGGCTCTGGGCAGTGAGTCAGCTTTGCTGCAGAGTCCTCTCTGGCAGGGCCTCCGGCGGGTTGGGGGAGGCTGGGGCTGCCCGGGGCACCTGGGGCTCCCCGGCCCCCCTCTTTCCTTCCTGCCCCTCAGCGCACCATGGTACCTTCTGGTTCCCATATAGGATGTGAATTTGGTTCTCTCACATTCTCCTCTCCATCTCTCTGTGTTTTCACACTCTAGCTCTGTCTCCTTAGCTCAGTCCCGCATTTATCCTGGGCGCTGGTGTTGGGCACAGCACCCTGCCAGGGCTGGGCCTTTCCCTTCCTTCGTCACTTCTAAGGACTTGCTCCATGGAGGGGACAGAGTCAGAGACATTAGTGACTCCAGCCCAGGAAGCGGGAGGGCCAACCTGGCAGGGCCAGGAGGGATCGTCTGGGCCTACCACCTCCGGTCAGCACCAGGTAAGGGCAGGCCTGGGTCTTGACACAAAACTGGGCTGAGAATGACCCAACAGGGACTGCCTCCCGAGGACCCGTATGCTCCTGTGTGCTGGGACCCGTGTGGGTGTGTGTAGCCCAGGAGGTGGCAGGGGCGGGGGGCAAGTTCCTCCCACATTGAGGGGGGCCTTCTCCACTCTGCAGGCTGCCGGTGCCCCGCGTGTCTGTCACCCAATGCTGTCGGCCCTGATTTGAGCCTCCGTGGTGGCTTCATAGCACCTGCTTTGCCACTGCTGTCACGCCTTTGCTTTCTCTCCCTGTTAAACAAGGCTAACCTCCCAGACGGCATCCCTTCAGGCTCTCCGGCGTCTTCAAGTTCTCCCACCGGTCACTTAGGGGTTAGGCGAGCCATGACTGTGGAGAACTTTCACCGGGTGAGGCCGAAGCTTCCGACGTGGTGAGCCTGTCCTCAGCCTGGAGTGAGAGAAGCTTCTGCGGAGTCCTTGCCCACCTGCCTGCCCCGGGGCTAGACTCGGAGGGTCCAGGTGCGAGGCGGGCCCAAGACAGAGTTGGAATCAAGAGTCAGCTCTCTGGGGGCACCTGGGTGGCTCAGAGGGTTAAGCGTCTGCCCTCAGCTTGGGTCATGATCTCAGGGTCCTGGGGTTGAGCCCCGCGTCAGGCTCCTTACTCAGTAGGGAGCCTGCTTCTCCCTCTCTCCCCTGCTCGTGCTCTCTCCCTATCTCTCTCTCTCTCTTTCTCTCAAATAAATAACATCTTTTTAAAAAGGTCAGCTCTCCAGTCCCAGCTTGGACTATGGGTGGTGCTTGGTGGTGGGACCCCCTGGCTGGCTACCTCAAAAGAAAGCCCACGAACCTCACCCTTCATGTAACTAATGCAAACTGGAATTGGGTGCCAATGATTAGAGGTCGGGCTTCTGTCACGGGGCTAGTTTTCTGATTAAAGAACGACAACGACAGGTACATTTTGTTGAGTGCTTTCCCTAAGGCAGGGGCTCGAGGCTCATTATCTATTTTTATCGCCCCCAGATTTCTTGGAAGTAGGCCACACCGCCCCCACTTTACAAATAAGGAAATGAGGCTCAAGGAAGTTATGAGAAATGCCCCCAGAGATGCTCAACCGGTAATTCTGAGCCCAGGTTAGAGCGTTGGTATCTCTGCCCCGGAGCTCACGCTCTTTCTGCCACCCTGGAAATAATACCGAGGAACATCCTTCCGCCCCCCAGCTCGGCCCCTGCTGCCTGCCCACCAGGCCCAGGGGCCGGGGCCCATCCCTTTGTCCGGCCCGGGGGGTTGGGTGGAGGGCACCCAGCTAGGCACCGGCTGGTAATGGGAGCCCGTCGGGGTGGGGGGGGATGGCCGCACTGATGCACGGAGCCCCCAGGCCGGCGATCAGCCTCGAGGACCGCCCATAAATCAGCCCTCAAAGACACACGGTTCCGACTGACCAGCGCGCTGGGCCCTTCGCGGACACCCAACACCGCCGCCCGGCCCTCCCTGCTGCCCTCGGGGCCAGGTGTGTGCCTCGTGCACCCTGGGAACCCCAGCGCCCGCTCTGGGGCTCCTCTGTGGCTGAGCTAGGTCCGGGGTCCCCGCCGTAATGAGCCCTTGAACGCTGCCTGTGACCCGGGGTAGAGTAACTGAGCCCCGTTCCAAAGCTTGCGGCCCCTTCCCGGCCGTACGACGTGCGACAAGGTCAATACTCCCATGTGTGGCCACAGACATGCAAAGAATCGCCTCGCCCCGTTGCCGGGCGATTGGCTGGGTCTATGCGGGCAGGCCGGCCGCGGGTGGGCACCCAGCTGCTAGCGCCCTGCCCAGGAGGGTGGCACCAGCACCCACCCGCGGGGCACAGCTCCCCACGCCCAGCGGAGCGGGCCCGGCGAGGACCCAGGGTGCTGTGGCCCCGCCGAGGCCGTGTGGATGCGGAGTGTCAGCCTCTGGACTTGAACTTGGCTCTACCTGAACCCCCCCAACACCCCCAACTCCCTCTTCTCTTCCTGCATCTTGGGTTAGCTCGGCTCGAAGAGATTTATGCCTCAAATTACTAGGAGTCTCCTGAATAATCTCCCCCGTAAAGTAATAGCCCCGGGGGTGGCACCCAACGCTTTGCGCTCCCTCGTTTTGCGAGACTGGAGACCACATGGCTTTGCAAGCGTGCGCTCTGCAGGGCGTCCTGGCACGCATCCGGCGGCGCCCCCACCTGACAGCCCGCAGCGCCCGTTCTGGGGTTCTCCGCAGAGCTCGGGTGCCGCCAGAAGACCTTCTCCTGGCCTTTGGGTGACACACCGGGGCTGCAGATTGGGCAGCCGGAGTCCCAGCCTTCTCTGGGCCCCCACCCAGAGGGGGCTGCACAGATGAACCCCTTCCACGGCCTTCACGCCTCCCGTCCAGCTCCGCAGCTCTGGATTGCGTGGGAACCGGAGCTGCGGCCCCGACCCAGGGAAGCCGGGGGTCCCTGCAGACCCCCTTTCACCCCTGGGGCCTGCTTCTCATCTCCCAGCGCCACGGGCAGTAACCCTTCGTCCTGTGAAAGCCGAAGAGGGAGGAATGTCACATGAAAGGTGCCCGAGGAGGCCTGGCCAGTGTCAGGCCACCAAATGGCAGGTGCCAGGTGGTTAGCATTAATAGAGGACTGAGATGGTGGGGGCCGGGGGCCGGAGGTTTTCTGGGGAGGGAGCGGGTGCTGGCCCTGACTGCCCCCTAGGCCGGGGCCACCGCGGAAGGCCTGCGGAGCTGCCCTCCTTCCCTCCCGTCCTCTCCCACGGTGCTCCCTTCAGTGACATCCTTCTCCTTTCGTGGACAGGGTCCTAAAGACTCCCTGACTGGGCTCCAGGCTCCAGGCTCCAGTCTCCAGGCTTGGGGCCTCCACGCGGCCCCCCTGCTCTTCCCAAAACACAGTCTGAGCCCGGCCTCCCTGGGAGCCCTGGTAGGACACCGGAGGCTCTGAGTGTCCAGCCCGCCCTCCTCTGTCCTGCACCTGTCTCGCTCCCACCTGCTGCATGCACCCCCCCCCCCACTGTGTGTGCACCCAGCACCTGTCTCCTCCCGCACTGCACACCTAGCGAGATCAGATGGGGGGGAAATGTGCTCTTGTCCATCTTGCCAGCTCGGCTGGGAACCCCGTGAGCAGACGGTGGCCCCGTGCTAGTATGAGGGCTGCTGCTTCCCCTGCCCCCAACTTGGGCAGCAAGTTCCTGAATAAGGTGGAAGCGCAGAAGAAGACGTGAGTCAGGAGTGCAGGGATCCAGAAGGAAGGTGGAGGTGCCTGGGCATCGAGGGAATATGTCAGTTTGGAGCTCCCACTTGTTCCCCCTTGATTGGATAGAATGTTCCAGATTCAGTTAGTCCCCAGATATTTTTGGTTTCATTATTCTATTTTCCCTATTTTTGAAACATTTTAGACACTTTCCGAAATACAAAGTAAAAAACAAATAAAAACATGACAAGCCTCACCCCCCACCCCGGGCTGTCTGTGCCCCTTCCTTGAGGTGAAGCATCTCTTATCCTGATTTCTTCCCTGTTCCTACAGAATAAAAGCCAACTCCCGCACCTGGAGCTAATGCCCTTTACTTCTCTGCTCCCGTCCCACTGTGACCTTGCCGTGCCCTACACTCTGGCCACTCACACCATTTGCTTCTCTCAGTCTCAAGTCCCGATTCCCTTTTTCTTCATCCATGCTCTGGCTGGAGGCAGGTGGACAAATGGTATAATCTGGCAGGATCTGGAAAGGCTTCATGGAGACGGTGCGTGTGGGGTGAGCCTTGAAGGTGAAGCAGTCACACCCACACCCCAAACGGGGGATGCAGAAGAGAGGCGGGGAGGAGGCAGGCTGGGCCACTGGGGGCCACTGGGGGCCACTGGGGGCCTCTGCTCTCAGGCAGTGGAAGCCACAGGATGGTTTTAGCAAGAGTGAGACACATTCAGCTTTGTGTTTTAAGTTCTGCGGAGAATGACTTCAGAGAGAGAAGACCCAAGACTGGAGAGAGGTTGGGGACTTTGCCCTGGTCCGGGTGTGAAGTGACAACGGAGGGACACTTAGCTGAACTTAGTGATGTGGGCGACAGATGGCCAGAGCCTAGGGAGGCTCCTTGGTTCTCGCTGGAGTGAGTGAGGAGATGAGGAACAGCTATGGATGGAGACAGATGCCTTCGCTTTGAGAAAGTTCCCAAATTATCTTCAATAAGAGCCTTCTTATTAAAGGGTTCTGCATGAAAATACATATTCTCAGGCCCTGCCATGGACCTAGGGTATCAGGATATTTGGAGAGAAGGGGCTGGGCTGGAAATCCATGTTTCAAAATGCACCTTGGATGACTCTTAGGGTCAGTCTGGGAAATGATGCTCACAGGGGTCAGCACACTGCCTGACACATGCTGGGCCTCCTCCTCCCTGGGCTGTGAGCCCCCCGGCCAGCGGCCGCCCGCAGAACCCGGCTCAGGGCCTGCCCACGGTCCCGGCTTGCAGGATGAATGAACCGATCTCTAGCCCAAGACAAATGACTTCCTCTCGTAAACTGCAGTGAACATCAGCCTGCCTTTGACTCCTGGGGTTGGTTGGCCAGTCCTATTGCACGATTTGTCTGAATTTTAACCAAACTTTCTTATTGGATCCCAACAGCTGCCTATTAGCTTCGAAGGCTTCCTACCAGCACGGCAGTCCCATGTCCTCCATATCTTCAAATGTGAACCACCAGAGAGGCTTCTACCTTTCGGTTACGTTGAACAATAATGAAAAATAATTGCCTTTTTTTTTTTTTTTTTTTTTTAATAAGAGAGGAAATGTTACCGATGGCAAGGTCTTCAAAAGGCCACTTCGCAAACTGAAAATTTACTTGAAAGCACACAATCTTTTGCTGGAGACCAGGCTTGGTATGTTTCTGATTACACCGGTGACCCTCACCCTGAAAAGCCTTTGTAGATGGGCCTTTTTTCTAGACAACCTACTGATGAGCAAATGATCTAACAGATTTCACACCACATAAATTTAAGCCTAATAAATGGCTTCAAATTCAGAGCTCCTAATTCTGGGTCCAGAGAGGTAGTCTTTTTACAAAGGCAATCATGTAGACAATTAATAAACCCACACACAGCACCGGGAAAGAGTGAATTCTGTCCCCGTCTCCTGATCCCCTGTCCCCAAACTCCAAATGATTAGCTCCCGGAAATGTAGATTTGCCTTGAGCTCCTCGTAGGGGCAGAAGACATGTCCGTGCAAGGTCCACTCTGTCCAGGACAGTAGCCACTAGCCACATGTGGGCTACTTAAATTTACATTTGTATTAATTAAAATAGAAAAAATCCTGTTCTTTAGTTGCACCAGCCACATTTCAACCGCTCAATAACCACATGTTGCTAGGAGCTACTAGATACATCACAGAATAGAATGCACCCATCACTGCAGAAAGGTGTGTGGGACAGCGCCGGTCTCTTCTTCAGGCAAAACCTCTCAGGACCCAAACTGCTTCTGTTTTGTCTCAACTATCAGTAACTGTTACCCTCCGGAACTGTTTTATTATATTAGCCTAGGTAAGCAAAATGAAATGGAGTTCATACCGAAGAAAAATGTAGATTTAAAAAAAAAAATCTATTGTTAATGAGAAAGAAGGGAACTTTGTTTTCAATCTGCTAATGAGCTCATTTTCTTTGCTATTCTTTGCTATTTTGGGTGGCGTATTGACAGCTTTGGGGAGGAACGATCTCGATTATTCAGGGCCAGGAAAATAAAATCTGCTTTCTCATCCTAGTAAGATAATTCTTCTGTCTGAATTAACTAGGTAATTGCGCTGGCTGGTTGTCCTTAAGCTGCCAAGGGCAAGCACACATCAGAGCCTCCTAGGGACAGTAAGGACCTTGGAGAGCCCTGAGGCCCCCAGCCCCATGTAGGGCTGGCAAAAGCAAGAGTGTTGGAGGTGGGGTGTGTGTGTGTGTGTGTGTGTATGTGTGTGTGTGTGTGTGTGTGTGTGTGTAGCTTATCCAAGGCCACATGGCTAGCTTGTGGCAGAGGGGGTCCTCCTGACTCCTGTCCCCAGCTCATTCTCCTTAGCAAATAACATACAACCTCTCTTTTGACCCTTGCGCCTTGGTCTAATTAGCTATAAATCGGGAAAGATTTGCTCTTGCATAGCAGGAGGAGCTAATTCAAAGCCAAGTCAAACCAGGAGCTGTGAGACCACCGAGGTCCCGAGAGATGTGGGCCTAGGTTGTAGGTCCTCGCAAAGCTGGTTTTCTCCAAAGCTTCTACAATGAGAGACGGGCTTTACCTCATAACATGAGGGATTCCCCAAACGTGAGAAGGGGGTTCAGATGGGGGACAGCCAAAAGAATGACAAATGTCCACTAACCTTTATCCACAGGTGATGATGCTTGCTTACGATTCTGTCCCCAGGCCTCTTTTGTAAACTCCAAACCTCTGTATTTTACTTCTTGTTTAACATCTTTTGGGGAGGTATTTTATTTTATTTATTTTTAAAAAGATTTTTTTTATTTGTTCCTTTGAGAGAGAGAGAATAAGCGGGGGTGTCGGGGGGAGGGCCAGAGGGAGAAGGAGAAGCAAACCCCCAGCTGAGCAGGGAGTCCCATGTGGGGCTTGATTCCAAGTCCCCAGGATCATGACCTGAGCTGAAGGCAGCCACTTAACCGCCTGAGCCACCCAAGTGCTCTTTGGGGAGGTATTTTAAAGATCCTTCAAACTTAATATATCCCAAACAGCTGTTAAACCTTCTCAAATTTGAATCTTCCCAGCATTCACCAGGTCAGTGAATAGCACCATCACTGTCTGAGTTAAATCAACTAGAAGTCCCAGCATCATCCTCAACCCCTCGGTCTCCCTCTCTTTCCATAGCCAATCCATCGCCAAACCCTGTAGGTCTGACACCCCAAATGGCTCCTGAATCCATCCGTGTCTCTCCATCCTTGGTCTTGGCTACTGTCATTGCCATGCTGGGCTATTGCTATGGGCCCCGATTGGTAAACCACTTCCCTACCCGATGCCTTCTCTCCATTGAATCCAGAGTGATGTCTTTGAAGTGAAATCCGTGTCCTCTCCTTTTTTTCATCCCTTTAAAGACTTGCACTGCCATTAGGAGAAGACAAACCTCCCTCTGTAACTTCCAACCTTATATGACCTACCCCTTCCTCTCTCTAGACGCACCTCTCCACCCCTCCCTGCTTTTCCTCGTTTCAGATACATCCTTTGGCAAGTGTCAGTTCTCACAACCTCACGCTTCTTCCTCTTTCTCTCCCATTGCATTGTAAGCTCCATGCTGGCAGGGATCATGTCTGTGTGCTCACCAAAGAACCCCTAGTCTGGCACAGAGTGAGCACCGTATAATGCTGAATGAATGAATGCATGCATGCATGCATGCATGCATGAAGGAGACACACCACTAAGTCAGACTTGGGTTTGAATCTCGATTCCACTACTTCCTTAGTTGTGATCTTGAACAATCAATCCTTCTGAAACTCAGATGCCTCATACACAGAAAAATATCCTAATATTTGCTTTGTAGGAACTTATGAGGACAAACGACATGAGTGTGAGAGGTGCCTAAGGTAGCCACTGTGTCTGGGACAAGGTCGGCCCTCAAGTGATGCTTGTGGTCATCATCCAAATGGCCTTCCCAGTGGAAGACTAGGTATCCTATTCAATACCCTTTAAAGTCTTCTTTTTGGTTTGTATTGGTTTGTGTCCGTTTGCAACCAGAAATCCTACATGGAATGTAGCTCTAGTCCAGACTAACAAAATAAAAGCATCACGTTCCAAGTTCAAGCCACTATTGCTTCTAACATTAGTTCCTTCAATTCCGCAAGTATGTCAACCCTCTGGGGCGTATACTATTATTCTCATCTCACTGAGAGAAAACTGAGATGTGGTAAAGCTAAGCAAGTTGTTGAAGGTCGCACAGCTAACAGGTGCTAGCGCTGGGACTCAAACCCAAGCTGTCCTTGCTTTACACTCTTGCATTCTGCAATTTTATCTATATTTTGGAGAAGTAACCCCAAAGCAGCTAAAAGGTGAGCAAACAGAATGCTTGCAATATGTTACATAAACCCCCCCATCCACCACCACCAACCACCAAGATCCAAATTATGTAAAAGAAAGAAATCTACATATTCTCATCCATGCATAGATGCATTTTTCTGGCTAGAAAAAAGAAAAAAAAATAGAAAAAAGACATGGAAGGAATATACCATAACAATGCTGATTTCTGAGGGATAGAATTTTAGACAGTTAACATTTCTTTCCTCTTTTGTTTTTCATCAATTTCCTACATTTTTAACACTATAAAATGTATTATAATTACCATCGAAAAAACAAACATTTTGCTTCTGAAAAATGCCTTTCCTATTAGTAAAATAAGAAAAAGAGAGAGAAAGAAAGCAAAAAGCACCACGCAATCCAGATCCAAACAGGAAAGGAAAAGAAGGGATCGTGATGTCGCCGTGTGTACCTGGAGATTTGCTGATCAGGCTCGTCTCTGTGGATTTGTGCTCTGGGCTTGAGCAACAGCTGGAATTCTCATTTCCAGGCAAAGCTCTCCGAATTTTTAGTAATAAATAACCTTGGACCACAATTAGCTTACTCAACATCGAGCAGTAATAGGTGGTGCTTAAACATGGATTCGATGTCTGCAAAAAAAGCATTGAGGGGACATCAGCTCTAGCCTGAGCTCAACTGTCCCCTTGCCACACGCCTCAGAGAATCTCTACCCTCTTCTTCTGCCAAATGGGAAATCTGCCAAAAATTGAGCTGTATCTGTTTGGAAATCTGCTGTGAGTTGCAAGAATATCAGCCAGTCCTTTGCTGTCGTAAGTGTTTTACATGGACCCAGGATAAGCCTGAGAGTTAGATATTAATACCATCCCCATTGGACCAGGAGGAAAAAGAGGCTCAGAGCACTTCAAGGCCCTGCCCAGGGTCAAGTGGTTGGTAAGGATGGAGCTAGGACCCAAGAGCAGTCTGGCTCTCTAGTGAATTGCATGTGGTTGTGACCACTGCCTTGTGCCAAGGGACATCTTTCAGCTTGGAATGAAGTGCAATACAGAGAAGAGCTTGGAACAGCTCAAAACATGAAAAAAAAAAAAAAAAAAGCAAGTCGTTAGTTGGGGGCATTTTAAAGGAAATGGCTTCTTGGTTTGGGGCAATGTTTTTGAATGGTTACTGATTAGGAAATAGGTATAAACCTAGGAAAAGCTGCACATAAATAAAACATTTCCACCTCTCATTGGGAAAGAAAAAGTTTCCATCAAGAGCACAGGAGATTCCCCAAACAGGAAGAGACACTCCTTACCCAATAAAGTAGTGATTTTGTGTTTGTATGTTCTGCTCCGGTAATCTTGCCTTTCAGACAGCAGATATATTATGCAGTTGGGTTTATGAATATGGCTTGGGCAAAACAAGCTTGAAACCCTCTGCCCTGTCCACACATCTAGCTATCCATCCATGTGTCTAGTGAGCAGAAATTTGGGTAAGTCCAATACTCCGAAGTGGAGTTAGTTGCTGTGATGGGAATCGGGTATTGTCTCTAAGACTCCTGGGCGAAAAGGATCTAAACGGTCATCTGGTTGCCCGGTTTCCTCACTTACCCTCTTCCGCCTAAGCGGCTGCCAACACATGAGGTGAGGTTCTATTTGCAAGGACCTCCAGGGAAGAGGAGTATCTGGCCTCCCCCTGGGAAGCCCTCATCAGTCCTTAATCAAAATGTTTAGGGCCCGTGGGAGAGCTGCAGCCGAGGCCAGCTTATCAAGGTGGGATTTATTTACTTACTGTCCAAATCATTTCACATCAGATTGGCTTGTTGCTCTCTCCACTCACCGGCTGGAGAGCGGAGGTGACAGATGACTCCATTGCTTACTTAACCAACCATAAACAGGACTTGAAAGAAGGGGGTTCACTGCACATAGCTCATCTTTGGAGAATCTGACAAGCATCAAATTGATGGCAAACTTCTGCTCATTATCGCAAACGCCTTTTCTGCTTTCCCCCCTTTTTCTGTTCCCAAAGGAAGGCATTTACCGCGGTGAGCTCACTGGTTTCACTGCAAAGAGAGGAGAATAATGTGGATCTAAGCCAGAAAGTTGTGTCCAGTCTAAACGGCCGGGGGGCTGTTGAAGGCTTTCTTTCCCGCCTACACGGACCTCAGGGTAGGAGGCAGCTTACAGGATTTTCTGGACCTTTCAGCTTATTCAGTTTTCTAAATCCCCTGAAATTGGCTACTTAATGGTGTCTTTGATTATCTATAACTCAGACTACAATGAGATGAAGTTAGAATGAAGTCATAGTGTCTGAATAATAGTTGTGATCTCTAAGACATACACACAGGAATGACACGCTCCACAGTCCATGGGATGATAATTTCAATTTATTTTGTTCCTTTTTTCATTACCCTTCCTCCAACTACCACCCACCCCCCAACTTCCCGCCCTGGAATAAGCGAGAAAACGGAAGGCTGACTACTTATGCCAAGCCAACTGCTGTGCCAGGTGTTGGGCTTTTAGAAAGATTATTTAATTAAATTATCCAAACAACTCTGCATGAGTCACGTTATCATCCCAGGTGAGACAACGGATGCAACGACTAGCGACGTATGTCGCTGCACCACACTTACGTGGTTCGTGTTGTGGTTGGACTTCAAGCCCGGGGCTCATGATGCCAAAACCCAGACTCCTTCTCCTGTCATATCTGCCAGAAAATGAGGACTGATCAGTGGCCAGAGAGGTCAAGTATGGTTACCAGCAGCATATGCAGGCGTAGGTGTACGTATGTCTCTGTGTGTGCGTGTATGCACGTGTGCATATATGTGCTCGTGTGTGTATGTGTGTTTGTATGTGTATTTTTGTATGTGCATGAGAGTATATGTATGTGTGCACATGCGTGGTGTGCGTGTGTGTGCCTGTATGTGTGTATGTATGTGCATGTGTGTGTGGGGGGAAGTGGCTGGTGTACAAGAAGCTAAAGCATTAAAGAGAAAACAAAAGTTAGGATAAAATACGCTGAGAGACATTACTTGGGATGTGACAATAAAATCTAGATGAAAAAGTAAAATAAGGGCAGCCCAGGTGGCTCAGTGGTTTAGTGCTGTCTTCAGCCCGGAGTGTGATCCTGGAGACCCGGTCCCATGTCGGGCTCCCTGCATGGAGCCTGTTTCTCCCTCTGCCTGTGTCTCTGCCTCTTTCTCTGTGTGTGTGTGTGTGACTCTCATGAGTGAATAAATAAAATCTTAAAAAAAAAAGAAAAAAAGTAAAATAAATAATACAGCGAACAGAGAAGTGGGCACGAAAATGTATGTAATGCTTGATTTAGCAACAGTTCTCATTGGACTCCTTTACCGTGGAAAGGATCTAAAAGTGAGGTTCTATGCCTACAACAGCACCGAAGAATGCACATGTGCAGAACTCACCACTTTTCTGGAATCAACAAATGCTATTTTAATGTGATAACATTCCCTTTTGGAGGAAAATAAGCCCTTGTGATTAGTCAACGCAGTGTCCGTGGGTACATGATGGTAGGAGCCATGTGCTTCCCCGGCTGGCTGGAGCCCGGCTGACGCTTGTGGGGTCCCCTCTCCTATGGGATCTGTGGGATGCAAAGCAGAGGAGATGCCACCCAGGCCCCCAGCTCCCCTCCTATGTGGCATTATTTAGAATGTCATCTACCAATTGGTTGAGACCTCCTTGGGGCCCTAGGACCTCACATCATGACGTCTACATTCTCAAGTCATCGGGGGTGATGGAAAGAGCTAGTTATTCCACAGGCTGAAGGACCAGGTTTGAAATCCCTGACATATATGCTTGGTGTGACCATAAATCCCTCGGCTTCCCCGAGGAAGAGGAAGTTAGGGCCACGTGTGCATGTGCATCGTACATCCGTCTGTACGACGCGGACAGTAGTCCCTTCAGTGGCGGAGAGCTTCCATGGAGGGCGATGGGAATCACGTGTCTGGTGACCTCATCGAACGTCAGCTGTCTCTCGCCTTTGAACACGTCGTGTCAGCATCTTGCCAGAATTTGAAAATTTCGAGTGAAAGATGTCCCTGCGTTCCTGCCCTTCTTACCAGGTACGAAGAACACAGCAAACGGTCTAGCGGTTCCTCAAACAAGATCACCGTGTGACTCGCCCCTTCTACTCTGAGGTCTGCACCCAAAGAATTGAAAACAGGTGTTCAGACAAAAACCTGTACAATTCACAGCAGCACCACACGCAATACCTAAAAGGTAGGAGCAACGCAAATGTCGGGACGCTGAGGAACCACTCAGCAGAATGCGGAGTGTCCAGAGATGGACTAACATTCAGCCGTAGGACAAAGTGGAAGTAGTGACATGCGCTCCAACACGGACCTTGAGAACATGCTAGACGAAAAGGGAGGAACACAGAGGTCCCATATTGTGTGATTCCATTTATGGAAAATGCGCCAGCACAGCGGGACCCGCAGAGGCAGTGAGCAGATCAGTGAGGGTCGGGGCCGGCCAGGAGGAAGGAAGTGGGGGCTGAGGACAAGGTTTCCTTTTGGGGTCATGAAAACGTTCTGGACGTAGATGGTGGTGGTGGTCGGACAACATGAAAACCACGTTCACATGGTTAAAATGGTACATTTTGTGTTACGTGCATTTATATCGCCCTATTAATAACAAACCAAAAAGAGAAAAAAAAAAAAAGGATAGAGCCACGAGGGGTTCTATAACACGCCATTGTCATGCTGGTGAAAGCTGTTTTTTGAGATCCAGATGGAGCCTTCTCAGAGGGCACATCACCGTGTAAAGACGTCTTTCCTCACGGCTGGGCCTCGAACCCGCTCTGGGCCGAGACCCCTGTGCCCGAGGCCCGCGGCGCCCCGCGCCTGTGTGCATCCGCCTGCCCACCCGTAGGGTCTCCCCGCTGCTAGACAAAGACCCTTTCTTTCCCCGTGGTCAGGAGGAGCCGAGGGGGCACAGTGGATGCATAAACATGGGCAGGAAGGCAGGCCGCCTGAAAGCTTCCAAAAGCCCCTTTCTGACAAATGAAAAATGTTGGTGACTTCGAGTCACAGGCCAGGCTTTTAACAACCCTCGGCGTATTTATTTAACCCAGTAAATATGTTTATTAGCAAGGCCGCCTCCTTTGTAGAGCAGGTAATGGATTCCCCATCTGGTTCTGCTTTGCAGACCGGGGCACGGCGGCCAACACCTAGCCTCCCCCAGCCTGGGCGGTGGAGGCCTGGCCGCCTTGCCTCCTGGAGGCCCCGGCCCCTCCGTGTGCGTAATTACAGCCGCTCCCAGAGAGGAGGAAATCCCCGGGCTGCGGCCCTAACTAGCCCGGGCCTTCCACCCCCAAAGGCCGTGTCTCGGAGGGGGGAAGAGAGGGGTCATAAAGCTTTCACGTTATTAACTTTTTCTTTCTGAAAAGAAGCCTGAAAAATACCATCGCACCACATTAAAGGCGTTACGTGAGCGCGGCCTCTGCCTAATGAGAGCCTCGGACCCCGGGCCACATGCGAGCCTTCGAGGGCCCCTGTCAGCGGAAACTTGACGCGGTGCCAGCCCTGAGGGCAGGGGCGTGGGGGGGGCGCAGGGTTCGGGTGGAGGTTTGCACCTGACCCCGGGGACCCGGAGCGGTGGGGTGCCACCAGGGGCTGCACCCTCACCGCCCTGGGAGGGCTCCTTCCCCCCCCCGGGGGGCCTTAGGATGTCCTGCAGGAGGTGACAGGGAAGCAGGCTGCTGCCATCAGAATGGCTGGGGTCAGAACAGGTGTGGGAAATGCTGAGCAGGGAGGCTAAAGGTGTGATAGAGCCCCCTCTGGGCCAAGCCCCCCCAGAACCCCCCCCCCCAGATAGCAGGGCATAGGGCCCGGGGCCCAGGACTCAACCGCACCATGGCTAGGGATGCCCCCCACAGTCCTCTCCCCAGTCCCACCCATAGATTCCCAGCCAACAGAAGGGTTTGTGACTTTTAATGTGTTTGGATGTGTTGACAATGGGTGAAATCGTCTCCCTGGGCATTGCAGCCGAGGTCTGTGTGGGTGCAGGTACGTGTGGGGCAGCAGAGAGAAGGGGGCCGGAGCAGTGACAACCAGCTTTGGCCTCAGAGCTCATCCTGCACGTCTCATGACCTTGAGTGGGTCTCTGCTCTCAGGCTCTTAGGGCCTGATGGGTTGACTCTGAGCTCCCTCGTCCACGCTTGCGACGCCATGTGCTGAGGAGGGCGTGGGGGCCAGCAGGGGTCTGCAGCCAGGGCAGGTGGAGAGCACCTGCCCCTTCCCCCCTATCCCCACTGGCCTAAGGACTCACCTATCATGGGGTGAGGAGAAAAGCAGGCAAAGCCTTGGATCTGGAGAAAGAAGAGCCCCCCGCCCGGGTCCTAGAATCCAGGGGTGGACAGCCTGCCGGGTCCAGGGAGATGTCAGCAGCCCGGCCCTCTGGAAGTGATTGCCTCCACTCTGAGCTCCTAGGCGTAGGGGACAACTGTCCTGTCTTCTTCCCGATCACAGTATTGACTTCATGGTCCGGCCAAAAACAGGCCCCGGCGTGGAACTACTTGGTCCAGCTGTGCAGGTTGTGCACTGAGTGTCCCTGGGGGCATGCAGGGGCTTCGGGAGACCCTGATATCCGTGTGATGGAGCCCCGTGGGCTTGTGCCGTGCGAAAGCCCGCCCATCCCCTGGACTCCTGACGTGACAGCTGGCACAGCCTACTGTATACTCCGTGTAGACAGGGAGGTGGAGGCCCAGGGAAGTCTGGTTCAACTGGTATTTAATTTGCCTTTGTGATTAATACAGCAATTTTTGCACATTTTATCTCGCTTGATTGTCTTTGTGGGAGCAGGTGGGCGTTAACAACTCTATCTTACATGTGGGTGAAGGAGGACCATACAGGGGAAGGGACCGGCCCCGCTGTTCGGATCCGAGCACGGCCATCGCAGGGCCAGGACGTGGGGCGGCCGATGGCTTGTCCAGGGCCCTGGCCACAGGACTGTGGGCTGCCCGTGACGCTGCCCACGCATCCTCTGTCCTTTGCAGGGGAAGGATCCTCAGGCATCTCCGCCTCTTCAGCACCTGCGTGTCCCTGGGAGGGAGCCGCTTGCATCAGCCTCGACTCTGGGTTCGGTTTCCAACTCTGCTGGCTCATTGCCCGTGAGCAAGCTACTTCCCTCCGTCCGTCCTTCCTTCATTCGCTCATTCAGTAACTATTTATTGGGTGCCTACTGTGTACCAGGCATGCGTCAAGCCCTGGGGATGCCCAAGTAAACAGCACGCACACACGCACACACACATCCCTGCACTAAGTGCTCCATCACCATCAGCTACACCCTCTGGGCTTGACCTCCCCCTGCCCGTTCTCCTGGTGCTTTGTAGGCGCAGTGACCTCTCCCCAGGGATCAGAGGAGGAGGTCAAGCTCCCTCTCTGGGCAGCCTCAGCCCTTGGGAGCCAGCGAGGGAGGCATGGGAAAATTACCCATTCATCCCTGTGCTCCCATTTCCTGGCCTGGGGTGGCTGAGCATTGTCATGCTTGAGCTGGTGATAATATATTCCATCACACAGTGCTCGTAACATTAACATCCGTGCTTGTCTTGGTGAATGATTTTCCCTGATACACAGAGCATTTCCTGTACCAGGCACCGTGCGCTGTTTATTTATAGGGTCCCTAAAGGAAGGGAGATGCCAGTTTCCTCGTATGTGAAGTGGGGGTGGAGGGTGGAGCTGCTTGGAACAGTCCTGTGTCCACAGGAGGGACTGCAATCGTTCGATTAAACTGTCTATGTGAATGACCTCACCTAGTGCTCGGGGCCTAGCAGGCAATCAGGGAAAAAAAAAAAAAGCCACCTATTTTTATGTTTAGTATTATTGGAGACATCAAATTCCACACAAGGAGGGAACATGTCTTTGCTTGCCAAAGATCAAGATGCCTGCAGCCTCTGCTCCGTCATCATTTCAGGGGGGTCCCTACCAGGTAAGTGCCACAAGGGAAAGGTTTGGCCGGCTGGGCCTGAACCTCCTGCTGCCTCTGCGTGGCACAGTCACAGCACTTTGCAGCCCCTCACGGGTCGGCATCAGCCTCTGTCTCCTCCAGAAACTTCCCTGACACTTGAAAGGAGGAAATCGGAACAGGCACGCCGGGCTTCTGGGCTGGGATTCTGCGAGGCCGCAGCTGTTGGCGTGCTTGCCCATCAAAGGCTGCGTGTTGGGACAGTGGAGGGCGGGAGGGGAGAGGAATTTGCAGGTATCAGGGAACAGGTAAGTGCGCAGAATGGTCCTCAGACGTGCTCGGGAAGAGAAAAGACAGGAGCAAAGTCTGCTCGTGCTTAGAGGGGATCTGAGTCACTGCAGACGTGATGGTGATGCTTCTGGAAACATTAAAAGGGCTTTTGTTTTCACTCTCCAGGGCACTCAGGGAGTGATGGAGCTTCACGCCACGGCAAAGCGACAGTGAGCTTTTAGGGATTGTCGTCCTATTATAGTCGAGGAGCTGAGGCTCAGACCCGTTGGAAGTGAGGACCATGGAGTTAAATGACGTGAGTTCAAATCCCAGCTCCGCCTCGTACTAGCTACAGATCACTCTGGGGGAAGTTACTCATTCTCTGTACATCAGTTTCCCCCATCTGGAATATGGGGCTGATAAAATAGTACCAGGTGGCTGGAAAATGCTTAGAAGAGTGCCTGGCACCCAAACCAGCGCGAGGTAAACGTTGGCGATGAAGGTGACGAGCTTACGGTCTCATCACTGGAGAAAAGCAGACTCAGGCTCTGAACCCGAGTGGCCCAGGCCTGTGCTCTTTCCACGAACCCTACGCTGCCTTATACTTAGGGAAAGGCACTGAAGAATATTAAGCAGAAATATGTCATACTAACACGAAGCCAGAGTATTAAGAGACAATTTGCTTTACCACTAGTGGCTGAGGGGGTGCACCAGTGGCCAGTCGGGAGAAAATCTGGGGTAGTGACCCTTGATCAAGGCCTTAAGCTCATTTGAAATTAAAACCGCTACTGTGACAAAAGCCTTAACATTATCTGAAAAACCCCACGATAGCTTCTCAGCTCATAGTACCCTTTACTAAGATTATTATTATGTTTTTTAGGGGTGGTTTCCTGAGCTCACTTTCCCGTGCCTCTGCGGTGCTCATTCTGTTCCCTGTGCCTGGAATGCCTCTTTATCTCCGAGTCCTGCCTACCCTTCAAGATTCAGCTCAAGCCCCACCTTCTCCAGGAAGACTTCCCTGACCACCTGGCCCACAGGGTTGGTCTCCCCCCCTGCATCTGGGTGCTCACTGGGCCAGGAGCACGCAGACCTGTGAAATGTGAATCTTTTACACCGACATAGAAGTCCTTTTCTGGAAACTAGACTGTAAGCTCCTCGGGACTGGTGTCCTGCCCTGAGTCTCTTTGTATTTTTTCTTCTCACTTTTGACTATGGATTACTGATTTTTTTTTTTAAGATTTTATTTATCCATGAGAAACAGAGAGAGAGGCAGAGATATAGGCTGAGGGAGAAGCAAGCTCTGTAAGGGGAGCCTGATGCAGGACTTGATCCCAGGACCCCGGGATCACAGCCTGAGCTGAAGGCAGATGCTCAACCACTGAGCCACCCAGGTGTCCTGGATTATTGAATTTTTACAAGCTTACACACTCATGCTCACTGAGGTCTGGAGCCCTGGAATGACATTCTGTTTTTGCTGTTTTGGTTACAGCATCTTATCCCACTGCCCGGCTCTAGTAGACATGTATTCAGTCAGTTTTTCTTCCATTAAACAGACATGTGCTCAAGACCCACCAGGTGCAGACTCTAGGTGACTAGAGATGAAGGAACCAGGTTCATGGGGGGAACGGGGTGTGTAGCAGGGAAAACCAGATATGAACACAAGTAACTCCAGCCTGCTAGGTGGTGGGATGGAGGTAGGTGTTCGGGAATAGCACAAGCTGCCTGAGGGATGTGACCTGCCTCTAGAGTCAGTGTGAATGCGTTATCAGAAAAGTGGAGAAGGATGCTTGCTTGGGTACAGGGGACAAACAGCAGGCTTCGAGGAGCTTAATAGGATTGGGGGATGATTAGCCGGAGGATGTGGCCAGAGAAGGAACTGGCTGGAGAGAGCCAGGAGAGGAAGGCCTTGAGGAAGCTCCCCTAACTCGGTGTTGGGCCAGTTTTCAGGATTTTTGGCAGGGTGTGTAATCTGTCGATCTGAGATGATAGACAGGGAAGCCTCTGTGGGTGACAGTGACCTAAATGTCAGTGAATCGGGGGGCTGGTGAAATACCCGCCAGGCAATGACCGAGGTGTGTAATATGGCCAACCCCAAATGGTCTGGATTTGCAAGGGCTATTTCTGTCCTGTCTGGGAGCGAGCCTGAATCTCTGTGCCACTTCCCTCCTCCCGGGAAGCTGTCTGTCCTGTGAGCTGGCAAGTCCCATGTTTTTGTGCCTGAAAAACCCTGCTCTCGTCCACCACAGGCGGCTCATAGCTTTCAGCAGAGGATTACTTAGAATAACAAGTTAATGACTGTCCTTAGATCAGGCGAGGCTTGCTGGAAGAAGCAGGCATGCCCAGAGTTCATTTCACTCCAGTCTGGTGGGGGTGGGCTGAGAAAACACGTTGCAAATTCCATTCTAGGAAAAAAAAAAAAAAGAAAAGAATTCTTCACCCAGTCAAAGCGGCAATTTAGAAGGAGCGTGTGGGAACGGGGCGTCATTTAAAAATATAAAAGCAACTGTAACCCTCTTCTGAGTGTGGCAGGGCAAGGGAGGCAGACCTACCTGGGGAGATGGGGAGTGGGCTCTCGGCCGTGCTGTTCTTGGGGTCAACTGATGCGGCCCCCACCTCCCGCAGGAAACAGCTGGGGGCTCGCGTGTGATGTGGCATGGGGAGACAGGGATAGGCAAGGGGGAGGGGAGGGGGCAGGGGGAGGGCAGAGGTGAGGCTCTGCTGGCTCTCCTCCATCAACACCGGAGACCACCAACAGGCCCGAGCTTCTGCTCTGCTCCCCACTGCTAGCGGCAGGCCAGCCCATTCGATGCTCTTCTAGAAGCGTTGAAGGTGTCTATGCTCACTTGTTCGCTCACTCAATAAACATCTGATGTCCTGAGCCTATGAGAACACCCGATGACACACAACCTCTTTGCCAAATGCTAACTCTGTAACCTGTGAAGTCTGTTAAGGCGCCAGTGGCTGTGAACAAATCTCTGGGAAGAGACACAACGAATGTGCGTGTGGCGGGAATTACAGCGTGTCCCCGTCTTAGAAGAGCTCCAGGGCACTGAGGCTGGTGTTCTAGAAGCTGGAAGCGATGCCCGAGGCCCTGAGGGATAGACATATGTGCAAGGTGGAAGGAGGACAGCACAGAAAAGCAACGTATGCTTACCACGAGCAGGGCCTTAATACACACCACGCACCGCTTCTGATCTTTAAACCAATCCAGGTAGTTCTTGCTTGGGGGAGGAGGTGGGCCGAGATATCAGACCCCTTTCCGTGCATTGCAAATAGAGTATTTTTACCCCGAAATGGCTCACTAGTATTTTGTTTTGTAGCTCTATGATTTTATTAGCACAAACACCATATGCACATCAGCTGTGTGTCTATTCATTTTCTTCGCTGCGCAGCGAGGCATTGGGATTGGTGACCTCGATGGCCAGCTGGGCTGCTCTTCCCGCAGAGGTCCTGCAGTTCTTGGAGAAGACATTGTGAGCGATCTCCGCACAGTGAGACTTGTTGTTGCACATCAGCAGTACTTTTAGCTCCTTGCCATTGTGGGTGAGGAGCTTCTGGAAGCCACTGGGCAGCATGGGCTTTGTCTTCTCATGGCTCATGTAATCAATGTTGGGCATCAAGATCGGGCCCTTGAAACTTCCGCACACCCTATCATCAATGCCTCTGGGTTCCCGCCAGTTGTGCTTCATTTTGACACATCGGATCTGACTGGTGCCGGATGAACTTCTTGGCCCCATTTTAAAGATCTTGGGCTTCCCCAGAGGTCTGAGGGCGGTCACGGTGCCGAATGAGAGACGGCTGCTACCTCTGCAGGCAGTGCGGGGGGTGAGAGGGGAAGCCCACTCTTTCTAAACAGAACTCAGCAGAGGCTTGGAGAGGTTAATTTGACTAACTTGAAGCTGGTAAGTGGCAGAGTTGCGACTTGACCCCATGGGTCTGACTGTGGCCCATGGGTCTCTCCGCTGCTCCCCCCGGGACTGAGCTGGGGGCAGCTCCGGGGAACAGAGGAGCGGCAGCCCGGAGCACGTCCAGGCGCAGCGGAAGGCCTGCAGAGGAGCTTGCCGGGGATGCAGTAGGAAATGGGGATTTCCAGGCCCCTCTGGAAAGGAAGGTTTCACCAAAGTGTGGGCTCCGGCTCCCCGAGGCCCCTGAGGCCCCCATCCTTCCTCCTTGGCCTGGCTGGAGACTCTGGCTCTGAAACCGGAAGTTCCTGAGGGATGAGAGTCCGGAATAGTGTGCTGGGAGTTGTATACAGGAAGAGGAAAACACAGGTAGAACTGGAAATGGTATAAACACATGACTCAATGCTTTCCCTGGTCTCGCGGCTGGCTTGGCCTGTCGGCTGGGGAGGCCTCAGCCTTCTGGGGTCTCAGCTTCCGAGAAGAATCCCTGAGATGCTCTCTCCCACCGGAGATCTAGTTCTGAGGCCCATCCAGCCTGGGAGGCTGGAGCATCGTCTTTACGGATGGAGAGAATCTGTTAAGGGGCCCCAGTGGAGCAGCAAGCATGCTGGCTTTGAAGTCAAGGATCTCCGGGCTTGAATCACAGCTCATTCCTTTACTGGCTGTGTGACCTTGCGCAAGTTGCCTAACAGCTCTGGGCCTCAGTTGTCTCATTGCTTACAGAGTAACGAGATAACAATACTCCTGGGAGGAGTAACGAGGTAACAATAATATAGATGCTTAAGCCATAGTGGTTACTTTTCACAGCACACAGTAGAGGCTTAATAAGTGCACTTGGTAGAAGCTAGCTTCCAAGGTGGCCCCAAAGATCTTTGCTTCTCACTATTCACTGGCCCCCTCTGAGCAATAGAATATGGCGGAAGTGATGGTGTGTGACCTCTGAGCTGAGGTCATGCAAGCATCGCAGGCTCTGCTGTGGTCTCTGGAATCATTTACTTGAGGAAGGCCGGTGCCAGGCCATGAGGACACTCAAGAGGCCTGGTGAAGGGGGCCTGGTGGAGGGCCTGCATGCAGGCTGGCTGAGGCCTGTGACCGACTCACCAGGCATGTGGGGGAGCAGCCCTCGCAGGGTCTCCCAGTCCCTTATGACAGCAGCTCCAGCTGGCATCTGACCATAACCTCATGAGAGGGTTCCCCAGTCCAACCACTCTAGAACTCAAACTCCTGGAAACCATAAGAGACATGAAAGGACCGTGGCCACAAAACTTTGATGTGACTTATTACACAGCAACAGCCACTCGTGCAAGTCACCCTCTTCTCTTCCCCACCGGCTTCCCCTTGCTTCTTGGACCAGTTAACTTGCCAGTCTGTTTTGGGGCCATCCCTCTGCCCTCACCCCACATTCTTTGTCTCTGTTGGCTTCCTGGGTTGCTGGGAACTACCCTCAGGGCAAGCCCACAGCCCAGTAGACAGCCTCTCGTGGCTCCCACTACCTAGGCTCCCCGGAACTTTATTGTATTCACTATGCTGCCATCTTGTTGACCCACACCCACGTTCTCTACCTGCTTCGTGTCCTTCAGCCTCTCTAGCAGCCTCTTATCAGCTACTTCATTGGTAGAGGGGAGGCTGCCAGTGGGGCCTGGCTTAGTCATCTCCTCTGTACTCCCCTACAAGTGTATTTCCCTCCAAGTCCATTCTTTCTGACCTAGCACACAGATCTGATCATGCGTTGGCCAACTTGCAATCTCTCCACAGCCCCCCAGGGCACCAGGATACAACCTCAGTGTCTGTCTGGTGGTAAGGAGCCATGTCTCCCATGCCTCCTTCCCTGCATCTTATCGTCCAGTTCTTCCACTGTGCTTCAGCTTGCTTGAGAAATAGTTTCACTTGACATCATTGTTTTGAAAGATTTCGAGAGATGGAAACTAAAGGGTTGAGCCGGGCTTCCCAGGGGCCCTGTGTCAGAGAAGGTCATCCCCTCACTAATCAAGAAATGCCTTTTGTGCTACAGGGAGGAAGCTTGGAAATGATCCTCTAGGTAGTAGCCTCCAACAAGGGTTTTGGAACCAGAGGAAGAGCACAGAGAGGTGAATAATGAGAATATCATGGCTTATTTCACTGATGATTATAACAAAGTGCTGGCAAACAGATCTTTAAACACTTCCCTCTGCACTTGCACTAACTAGTAAAGCCACTTCGGTGGCCTCTTCCTTACAGAGGTCAGGAAGACCTTTGTGTTGACCTTCTCTGAGCAACCATGGACATGCACAGTGAAGACTGTTCCAGCAGGTCTGCAGTGAATCTGATCACGTTGAAAGCATTGGGAGAAATTGTTGGAACTTCCACCAGCCAGCCACAGACTTTGGTCCCTGGGGAGGCAGGATGAGCAAGACAGATAAGAATCCAGCCCTGGGGAGGTCTTGAGAAGTCCCAGTGTGTCTCAGAGCCTCAGTGCTTCCAGTTATAAAATGGGGATGATGAGGCCTGCCCCATGGAGGGTGCATGACGTACTGTATATAAAGCAATTGGAATAGAGCGAGAGCCAGTAAGTGCTACTTAACATCAATCCCCATACCAAAGTGACAGCTGGAGGCAGAGAAAAAACCCATACACACAACATCAAAAAAAAAAAAATTCCTTTTGGAAAAAAAAAAAAGAGAGAGAGAGAGAGAGAGAAGAGACAGGAGCAATGGAGAGGAAGAAAGGAATTAGTGCTGTCAACAGCAGGCCAGTTTGTCTTAAAACCTTTCAAATTGTGGAAAGAACTGAGCAATGTATTTCCTGGGGCAGGAGGCAGTGGGCTGGGGGGCTGTGCACCCCCTCCCCCCAGGTGGCCTGCTCAGCATTCCAGAGGGAGGGGCGCCTGGTGTTTGGGAAGCCTTCACAAAGAGGTGGGCCAGTGGCCACAGGCTGCAGCCCCACCGGGGCAAGGCAGGGGGGCCGGGGAAGCAGGGGGCAGAAGGGGTGAGGGAGCTGGACGTGCTGCTGTGTGGGTGGACTTGGAACCCACTATGTGAAGTGAAGGAAGCCAGACACGAAAGACCACGTATTGCGTGTTGCCATTGATAGGAAATGTCCAGAATAGGTAAATCCACGGAGGCAGAAAGTAGATGAGTGGCTGTCTAGGCTGGGCGCTGGGGGTGGTTGGGGGGAGCTGGGGCAGTGAGTGTCAGTGGGTATGGCTTCTTTTCGGGGTGAGGAAAACAATCAACAACAGACTGCGGTGATGGTCGCACAACTCTGGGACTTCAGTAAAAGCCACTGAATCGTACGCTGTAAGTGGGTGACTTGTATGGGACATGGATCCTATCTCAATAAGGCCGTTCTTGGAAAGCGGACGTCATGTGTGAAATGGGAATAAGAACCACACCCGTTTTTCTGAGCAGTGAGGATGAGATGGGCCTGTGTCTGGGAAGTCTATGCAGTGTTCTACGGTGGCTTTGTCATTTTGCTTCCGTGGCTTGCTCCCCAGCTACAGAAACACATTTTTTTTCTGGTTCTGTGAAAGTTTTCATGCCACCTGGAGCCCAGGCCCCTGTTAGAAGCTGAAGTGCTCATAGGGAGTGGGGAGCATCTTCTGGGAGGGACAAAGATCCGGGCTCCCATGCACGATGGTGGCCTGCCTGCCCTGAGAGCATGGCCCCTTCGGGCCCCCAGGGGGGTCAGGAACAGGCCCAGCGAGGAAGAGGGAGGATCACCAACCTTAAATGTCGTTCCGGGTTCGTGATCTTCACAGCCACCGTAACTCCCATTCTAAATTCCAAATGCACGTATTCCCCAAATTAGAATGCCTCGGTCCATGTGCTCGAGGTCATTCAGCTGGTGGAGAGGGGTGGGTGTGAAAACCCAGCTCTGTCCAAGCCAGAAGCCCACCAGTCTCCCCAAAGCTGCCCAGAGCAGGGGTGCCGGAGGTGCAGTTTGGCCACAGTCTGATTTTGTTCAGAGCTGGCTCGGAGCCAGGCCTCTGAGTTGACTGAAATGTTCTGAGAGTTGCTGAGGGAAATGGGGCTTTGAACTTGCCTAATATAACACGGGCTGGTTCTCAGGATCATAAACATGTTTCTGAACCTAATTAAAGAGTCTCGTGAAAAGAGGGAGAGCAGAGCTGAGACATGACGGTCCGTCTAAAATCTCCCCGTGGGCCAGAACGGGAGCTTTGCTTTTCCCAGACTCGGGGAGAACCAGCCCTCTCTGGGGGCAGAGAGTTAAGAGGCTTTAGAAAGAAGAAAAGGCTCTTTTACAGTCCTGGCTGGGGACCTGGGCTGGACCGGGGAGGGAATGTAGGAGGCATAATTGGGGCTTGTAAAACATTTCCAGACAAAATCACTTAATGTGTTTTGGAGAGTAAAAGGCAACAGTGCACATAATCCATAAATTTGGGTATTTTTCTACAGCGTCCGTGGAGCCGGAGCAGGGGACATGAAGGACCGCCAGTCCGGTGATCCATGGGTCGCGCTGGCTGCAGGTGGACTCGGCTCTGAGCGCAGGAGCCCAGTGTGGCCGGATGCGTGGGTTTGAATCCTTGCTCCACTGCTCACTCGCTGTGTGACCTTGGGCAGGTGATTTATCCTACCCGGCCTCAGTTTCCTCTTTTGGAAAATGGAGATACAACAGTACCCACCTCATAGGTTTGTTGGGAGGGTTCGGCGTGTGACTATGTTCGAGGGCCTTCGAGAATAAGTGCCTGAATTGGTTGGCTGTCCTTAGTCTCTGCCTTGGAGGTGGGCTGCTCCCTGGTGAGGGCAGGACTGTTGATCCTGGAGAAGAGTCCAGGCCTGGGAGAGCTTCTGGAGCTGGAGCCGTATCATGCTTCTCTTGAGTGCGTCTCCCCATTTCTCCCCTGGTTTCCTTTCTACCAGCATCGGTCACTGTCATCAATGTCGCAGCAGCCTCTGGTGCCAATAGACGTCACAGACACATCCCTTTCCTCAATAAGAAGCTCTGATAATGTCTCACCCTCTCGGTGTGACATTCAAACCTCTGGGTCCTCTAGACTCGGTTCACCATGGTGCTGTGTCCGGCCATGTCCCCCGTGGTTGTCACAGCGTGCCAAGTGCTTCCAGTCTCTTCTCCTTCTGGGCAAATGGCAAATATTACACTTCCTGACGCCCGTGGGGTTGGCTGGGGGCAAACAACTAGTTTTGGCTACGCATTCCGAGCAGGGGTAAGCAGCTGGTCCCTGTTTTCCCTTCTCCCACGACAGCTGAGGCAATGGCCCAAAGCAGGCGGCAACACGTTTTCCATAACATGCTCAACCTTGCGCGCTCTCTGTTGCAGCTTCTCAGCTCTACCGCTGTCATGTGAGAGCAGTCGTAGATAACACAGAAATGGATGAGTGTAGCTGAACTCTAATAAAACTTTATTTACAGAAACAAGTGCAGATTTGATTTGGCCAGTGGGCCATAGTTTGCGGACCCCTGTTCTTAGACCAAGCCTTGCAGTAGAACTTTCTGGAATGATGGAAATATTCTGTAATATCTGTGCTGTCCTTTAGGGTAGCCACTAGGCACGTGCATCTATTAAAAGCTTATACAGCCTCCTGGGGACAATGCCCACTATATGGGACAAGCTGTTCTAGACAGTGGCTGTTTTATCAGCCAGGGTCCTGGAGTGAAGGTGACATGGAGGACCATCGCGACCATGATGGACGTGTAGCCTGTCCAATCCTTGATGTTATCAACAACTGAGATTTGGGGATGTTTGTCTCTGCAGCAAAATGTAACCCTTCCTAACTTACATACCCTTCACCTTTAGCCCCACGCACACCACACATATTTCATGGGTTCTCACCTAAGCATTCCACACCAGTCTAGGCTTCCCGACCTTAGCTCTTATTGCTTACTTTGTCTGGAATACTTCTATTGTCACTTATGTCACTGGCCTATGCTGCTTCATTGTTCAAAACTGGGCACAAATATTACCTCGTCTCAGTGGTTTTCCGATAATGCTCCATACCAGCTCCAAACAATCAAGAATCACCTGCAGCTTCCCTAGAACTCCTTGCCGGTCTAAAGCAAGTATGACATAGTAATGCAGTAATTCATTTTCTTGTGTTTTCCACCAGAGAGGGAGCTCTTGGAGGAGCTCCCATCAGATCACACTTCATGTCTTCTGTGGGACCTCAATACACGTTTGTTGAATTGAAGTTCATATACTTCAAACCCAAGCTGTGTTGACCTCTTGGGGTCCTTTGTGGCTTCCTCTGGCCCTGGGCTCAACTTTGGACTGTTTCTCTCCATCTTCTTCCCACTTTCCTGGCCACAGTGTACCTCTCCTTCTCCACGATTCAGCAGGAGTGGTGGTGGAGGATGAGGAGAAAGGAAGAAAAAGAGACATCTATCTATTAGTCTTATGAGGTAGTAGTATAAAAATATCCATTTGAGGGATGCCTGGGTGGCTCAGTGGTTGAGCATCTGCCTTAGGCTCAGGCCGTGATCCTGGTCCAGGGATCAAGTCCCACAACGGGCTCCCTTCAAAGAGTCTGCTCCTCCCTCTGACTATGTCTCTGCCTCTCTCTGTATGTCTCTAATAAATAAATAAATAAATAAATAAATAAATAAATAAATTCTTTAAAAAATAATAAAAAATAAACATATCCACTTGCTTGGTTCCTAAAAATGGACTCTACAGTAAAGAATAGTCGTGACTGCAAACCCACCTGTAGCCCTACTAGTGGCTCCTGGGGCTGCTAGTGGCTGTTGGACCTCAGAGCTACTTCATGCCAAGCTGGAGGGGGTTGGGAAGGTATGTCATTTAGGACCATTGTCTTAAAATTTCTTTTCAGAGGTAAGGCTTGTCAAAAATCCTAGTTTATTCCTTTAATTATTTTCATTCTATCTAATAAAAGGCATTCGTGTTTTGGTTTTCTGCACGAATACAGAGACTTCACCATCACCATCCCTTACATACATGCATTCCTTTGTAGCTAAAGCACGTCCCACCCATGACCTCTTGAGCCTCCCAGTAGCATGGGGAAGAAGTCAGGGCAGTGCTTACCAGCCACATTTTTCTCATAGAGAAGATATAGCCCAACGTAGGGAGGTCATTTACCCCTATCCTCAACGAGCTGAGACTTGAGTGTGAACTTGAACTTGGACCTGAAGCTCTTAGATCAGTGCCCCTAGGCCTCAGACATATTCTAGTCTGAGGGCCACTGTGTCCATGTCCCTCCCATCAGCACTGCCATTATCCCTGAGCTGGAAAGTTGGGGCAGAATTATAAGATCCCTGCCTAACTCTGAAGTCACAGAAATTCCAGAGCCCATCCCTGCCGAAGACTTTTAGTCAGAGAAATTTAGAGCAGGTGAGAATTTTCCTCATTACTCTCTGAAAACCAAGGCTCAGTTCATTAGCAGTCTGATAGCTTGAAGTGTTCGAATTATTTAAAATGAGTTTGAGGATCTGGGGATAGGTATTGCAAGGGGAGTGATGGGCCTAAACTCCTTCCAGGACCAGGGAGACATGTTTCTGCCTATGAAAGGGTTTATTTTTACTCCCTCCGTGGGTTTCAGTCTCCCTCAAGGGACAAAAGAAGGATGCTGCAGCTTCCCTCTGAGTAAAATTATGCTCCTTCCAGGGGGGCTCACCTGGTGGTAATGGGGAAGGTCTCAGTGGCTTCTTCCCTCCCAACCTGACAGCCTTTCCATCACTCTTCACCTTCACCTGTTCCCTACTCTTAGCTCGCCCTGCCCTTACCCACCCCTCCCAGAGCAAGAACACTGCACCGCCTACCAGGATGGGCTGTCATAACATTTCACTCTGGGGACTAACGAACCCAAGGTGGTAGAAACAGCAAAGTACTGACTCTTTTTTTCAGTGTTAGTGCACACATTATGAAATCCCTTTGTTCATGTCTGGGTACCTGAGCTCCTGAAATGTCTGTTGGAACCCTAAGTCTTCTAGATGTGGAAGGTGGTCCAAATAGATCTACTAAAGGTGGAAGAAATCCGTAAGTCAACAATAAATATATGAAATTGTCCAATATGGGTAGAATGAGGTAAAACACACACTTGTGCACTATAATTATTATAATATCAACAGGGGAATAGTATGATTGCATATACTTCGTACAGTATATAAAAATACAGGTTTCAAAGCAAATAAAAAATTGTATTCCTAAAGACATTTATGAAAGTGGGCCCAAAAGAGCCAAAAGCTGGAAATGATTGAGGAGGACGGTAAGAGGAGAAGTGCTTAATACATGACGGTATACCGTAGCTATTGAGAAGAATAATTGTGAGGATTATGCAGATCATAGTCTTCAGACCAAAAGTGTTAATGACAGAGGTACGTGCAAATAGAATTCAAACTGAAATATGTGCTGTGATGGAATTCATGAAAAATGTTGCTTCCATGTGAACCAGGACCAGAAGCAAAAATGTGAAAAATAACATAGCATGTAGGATGGGGCAGAGAGAGACTGTATATTTATGGTATCTATATATTATGTATATATGATTGTTTATACTCTGATTTCCTGAGATTACTTGTCAGTGAACCAAACACTAAGAAACCACCTTTATTATCTGCGCTGTGATGTCAGAATTAAATCATTTGAACATGAAATATATTAGATCTGCCTCCTTAGGGTTTATAAAATTGTCTTATCAAAAAATATGATGAAAGCATTTATACATTATGAAGAGCACAGAGAATAACAAATATTTATTCAGTAAGTGACTCTCAAATCCAAACACTGTGGCATATTCGCTTCATGTTTTAAAAAGAAGTAGAACATTTTAGACACAACTGAAGTCCTCTGAGCACCTGCGAGATGAGCTCTTTGCTGGTTTCGTATTTTTACTATTTCCTGCTACATTATCTTTTTGTATTAATAATTCTCCGAAGGATGGAAGATGTAAGCTTTAAAAAGGTTCTGTTTTCTCCACTTATATTATGGCCCTTTATTGATACATTGCATCCCTCAATGTGGATATGAGGTAAATCCCTTAGACGGTCTGGGCCTTGGTATCCTTACCTGTGTGTACCTCAGAGGATAAGAACCATATGGATCAGGGAAGGTGGGGAAAAGCTCTCCAGGTGTAAGGGACAGCTTTAACGAAAGCCCAGGAGCACAGCCTGGATGGTGCTGGCAATAGTTCCAGTTCTTGATGGGCTGAGGTTCCAGCTCTGAGTATAGGGGAGGGAAGAGGTTGTCACTGAGATGCTGACCTGTTCATCTGCGATGGCTTCTCAAAGCCCTATCCACACAGTTACCTCCAAGTCCCCAGGTGCTCATCACCCCCTTCTCGGGCCTCTTTCGGCCCCTGTATGTGCCTCATGGAGACCCCAGAGATCCTCCTGTGTTTGTCTGTGTCTCTGCCTGCTTCCTCCACTGGACAGATGGCTTCCCAAGGGTGGGAAACGTATCTGATTTATATGTATCCCTGCATCTAGCATGGGGGAGGCCCCCGTCAGTAGCTGTTCAATCATAAATTGGGGAGGGGGGTGCAGTGGGAGAGGCTAAAAGCTACCATAAGTACCACTCCTCTGACCTCTCCCTGGAATAGTCCTGTTCCCTGGTCTAGCAGGAAGGAGGGGGATTCTAAGAGTTTTCGCCAAAGATAATTCACAGGTGCCCCATTGGAATTTCTGCTCAAAGGAAGACAGAGGAAAGGAGAAAGAAGATCCCAGGAGGGAACACCCAACTGCCTCCTCAGGTCAAGGCATTTCCTGCCCCAATCTGATCCCAGCTCATTCTCTGCCCCTCCTGCTGTCGTCGTGCATCTTTCCTTAGGCTGGAGCCCCAGAGGCCTATCCTGATCCTAATCAATACACTGTATCTCTCTAGCAAAAGTTCGGGCTCTTGGATTCAGAAAGGCCACAAAATAAGAGGAAATTTTGCTGTTTTCCAGATCCAAGCAGATGCTTGTCCATTGCAGATTCTGCGGAGCCTGAGACAGGACTCTGAGCTCTTGCTCTGGGCACAGAGGTCATTGTGTTGATGGAACTGGGCAGAGACAGGGTGGGGGGGGCGGCAGTGGTTCATATCTGTCCTGCTTATCTTGCTGCATGATCACCCATTTCAAGACCCAGTGGCTTAAAACAACACAGTCATTAGCTGTGCTCACGAATTGATCATTTGGGCACTGCTCAGTGGGGATGTGTCATCTCTGTGCCATGTGCCATCAACAAGAACAGCTTGACTTGGGCAAACCCTTGAGAGCTTGAGAGGACCTTTGTTGTGTCTGAGAGTTTATACAAGCCACTACTTTACATATTCCTGAGGTCTTAGCCAAGAATCTTATAGTCCCACCCTGGATTTATGTGTGGCCTGAGCCCCTTTCTTAAGGGAGAATGGTTTCCCATCTGGAAAGCCTTGAGAATGAAAAACAGTTTGATTTTTGGAGCGAGCAAGCCCTGGCTCCTTCAGCTCGTGCCTCTCTTGGCCATTGCATCAGAACTAGGGGGAAGAAGCCAAGCGGTGCTCTCAATATTCTGCCTAGAAATCTTAGCTAGCCCATCGAGATCATTAGGCGCCTTCCTGTTGTCCATTTTGCTGCAGGCTGCACCGTTGCCAAACTTTCTATAACATTCTATAACAATGATCTGCATTATTTCAAAATTATTGTAATTTTTTTGAAAGACTTTAGTTATTTATTATCGGAGTGAACGAGAGAGAGAACACAAGCAGGGGGAGGGGCAGAGGGAGAGAGAGAAGCAGACTTCTTGCTGAGCAGGAGCCCAACACAGGGCTCGAACCTAGAACCCCGAAATCATGACCGCAGCTGAAGGCAGATGCCTAACCGACTGAGCCACCCGGGTGCCCCTCCTGTAACATTTTGAGACTTTCCCAAAGCCCTCATTGACAGGCTCCTTAAGGCCCTTTAAGTCTTTCACTGATGTTCATCTTGAGGCTTTGTATTTGCTGCTTGGTCTGAAAGCAGGTGTCATACATTTTGGGATTTTATCATAACATCCTGCTTCCAGGTACAAGTATCTGTTTTTCATTATCTATTGCAACATAATCGCCCCAACCAACCAACCAGTCAGTAATCACCAACCAGTGATTACTAATCACTAATTTTACTCACATGTCTGTATTCTGGACAGTTCTTAGCAGAGACAGGTAATCTCTGTGCCATGTGGCATCAAGGGGTGATTCGCCTGGGTCCAGAGAATCCACCTCAAGAGGGCGTGGTCATACATTACAAGTTGGTGCTGATGGTGGCTCACTTTCTATCTGGGCCTCTCTATGGGGCCAGTGGGCTTCCTCGCAGCAGGAGCAGGTGGCTGGGTTTCAAGAACAAACATCCCAAGGAACTATAATCAGAGGCCACCAATTTCTGTCAGTCAATCAGAAACTCAAGAGCAAGAACTAAGTCCCAAAGTCACTTTGTAAGAAGAACATGAGGCATGGGATGTGCCGTTGTGATCACCTTCAGAAAACACCATCTGCCACAATATTCTCATTCTTAGGGGTTTTGATTGTTGTGTAAGGGCACTGGGAAGCTATAATGACACCAGTTCCCAACATAAACTTGATGTTCATGATTCCTGAACATTTCTGTGCCCCAGAAATGAAGCTGACTTAACCCCGATTGGTATGGCCACAGAACTGATTGGCGGTAGTTATAAAAATAACTTCATCCCAGATAGGCTGTACCAGCTTTTTCTCAACCCTACAAATACATAATGCCACCTGTAGGCATTTCTGCCTCTGTGACGTTGAACCCTTCAGCTGGCATTGTCCCCATTTCTTGTGACTCTCACTCATCACTTTGTCCTCTTAACTCCCTTTGAGACTCAGTTCCTTGTGTGCCTGGCAGGTATGTCCCACCCAGCACTTCCGCCTCTACCCAGTGTCCCCCTTAGCGAGAGGCAGATGCAGCAGGCTTTCTGGAGCTAGACCCTTTGGGGTTCACTCCTAGTTTTATTGCTTCTTAGGTGTGTGTTGCTTTGGGTAAGTTATTTAATTTCCTTGCACTCATTCTTTTTTTCACTTACAAAGTGGATTTTATACTAATAGTCCCTCATGAGGATTGTCAGGAGGGTTGAGTTGATACATTCAGCACCTGGCATTGACTTTTGTCCTCATTTTGGTCCATCTCCATTACCTCTTTGGCACTCTGAGCCAGGCCTTCCTTCCATCTGTTCTCTCATGTCTCTTCCAAACAATTGAGTCCATGTCCTATCAATGTTCTTCTTCTTCTTTAAAATAAGTATAGAGTTTTAAATAGTACCAATCTTTCATGTTTGTTCAGTGTCATTATATAGAAGATGATTTCACAACCATTATCACTTTTAATCTTGATACCCATCTTGGTAGTCAGAATTCTAAGCCCCCTGAATTCCTGTCCCCAGTGCACCTAGCATAATCCACAGGACTATGACTATGATGGATTTTAATCCCATGACTAGGGTGATGATTTGGGGTGAAGCTGTTTGAATCACAGGAGCTCTTCACATTTGGGTCTAGAGGTGAGTGACAGGGCATGTCAGATTTGAAGCATGAGAAGGATTTGACAGGAGGAAGATTCACTGTACTGGCTTTGAAAATGGAGGAGACCATGTGGCAGGAGCCACAAGTGGCCTCCACGACTGACAGCAAGCAAGGAAATGGGGACCTCAGTCGGACAACCACAAGAAACAGAATTCTGCTAACAATCATTTCAAAAGAAGACTCCAGGCTCCAGCTGAGAGCACAGCCAGATGACACCTTGATTATGGCCTCGCGAGAACCCAAGAAGGGAACCCAGTCATGCTGCATCTGAGCTTCTGATCTACAAAACTCTAAGAAATTTTAACCTGCTAAGTTTGTGGTAGTTTGTTACATAGCAGTAGATAATTGTATTTGTTTCCTAAGACTGACAGAAAATATTACCACAAATTTGGTGACTTTAAGCAACAGAAAGGTACTCTTTTGCGGCTCTAGAATCCAGCAGCCTGAAATCAAGGTGTCAGCAGGGTCAAGCCTCTCTGAAGACTCTAGGGAAGAGTCTTTCCTTTTCTCTTCCAGTTTCTGGTGGCTCTGGGTGTTCTTTGGCTTCTGATCTCTCCCTCATGTTCTACGGATTTCTCCTCCTCTTGAATCTGTGTCATCTGTGCCTTTTCCTCTTCTGTCTCTTAAGGACATTTGTCATCGAACTTAGGGTGCACCCAGATAACCCAGAGTGATGTCCTCATATTAAGATCCTTAATTTAATGACCTCTGCACATACGCTTTTTCTAAATAAGTTCACATTCACAGGGTGAATGGAGCCACCATTAAATACACTGCAATAACTAATACACAAATAGGTCTCATTATGACTCTTCTACAGAGAGCCAACTGCCCCGTGAATAGGCACGTGTGTATCTTCCAAGTTCAAGCCTAGTTCCCACTACATCACCATTGCCTGTTTCTCCCATAGCATTTAGCACCACGTTGGACAGACAATAGAGCTGAATAAATGCATGTGGATTAATTAAAATTCCAAATTAGTCGTGAGTAAAGTTGTACTGTGTTCAGAAAAGGATTCAGGATTGAAGGGGAAATTATCTCTTCTCCAAGGTCTTTGAATCTGTGCAAAGGATCCTGGGTTGGTGAATATTTCCATTCTTGATTAAAATGATGAAGAGTCCTTATGAAACAAGAGGCTTGGCAGCTTCCCAAAGAGACACCTTCCCATAAGGATTAGAGTTAAGAGACGGAAGTGTGAACCTTCCTCTGCCTAGAATGGTCTGGAAACAAAATGCTCTGGGATCGAACCCTGGTTCTGTCATTTCCCATCCAAGTGACCCTGGGTAAGTCACTGAACCTTGCTGAGTTTCCCTTCCCTGAACTATGAATACAATATACCTGTCTCAGTATGGGTTTTTAAAAAATTTTATCTATCTATTTATAATGTATTTATTCATGAGAGACACACAGAGAGAGAGGCAGAGACACCGGCAGAGGGAGAAGCAGGCTCCATGCAGGGAGCCTGATGCAGGACGCATCCCAAGATCCTGGGATCATGACCTGAGCCAAAGGCAGATGCTCAACCACTGAGCCATCCAGGTGCCCCTCAATATGGGTTTTTAAGGATCATCTAAGACAGGAATAAGTGCTCACTGAGGTGGTACATACTAGGGAGCTTACACATTATTAAATTATGTAAACCTCACGAACACCTTTTAAGGTAAATTACTACCATTTTACGGATGATGAAACTGAGGTGCATTGTGGTCAGATCAAAGGTCAACAGCTAGCAGGTGACAGTGCAGCCAGGATTTGAACTCAGGATGTGTGGTTCCAGAAACCACTTTCTTAACAATTGTACCATTGACTGTATCAGTTAGGAGTTCCCTAAAAGAGCAGAGCCATTAAAAAAAAAAAAAAAAGAGAGAGAGAGAGAGAGAGAGAGAGAGCAAGCAGAACCATAGTAAGTGATATAAAATAAGGATTAAGAAAAGTAGCAATTAGAATATATATAACTGTGGGAGCTGGTTAAGCAGTCTGTGCCACTGTGGGCTTGACCCAGCAGGGCCAGGAGGCCTGGACATGAAATAGGAGAAAGTTCAGACTGGGACCAACTAGGAAAATGGGGCCTGCATCTGATCCTCTCTGGTCCTTCCTTAGTGATGCAGGTTACCTGTGGGGTAAGTTGGCATCATCATCACACAGTTGTGTGTACATGTGGCCCAGGATTTGGAGACTCTGCAAGAGCAGGAGCTGCTGTGGCTGCTGCCACCCTAGGCCAATGGGGTGAATGCTCAGATCAGTGACAATACATGAGGGCAAGAGCAATGTCTGGCCCCACTGTCTTCAGAACATAACATCCACCATCCACATCTCCCAAAAACGTCCTGTAGGCAACTCTGAGTCTGAAAAGTGTGAAGGGAATTCTGGGAAATGTAGTTCCAGTTCAACAAGGCTGATGCAGGACCCGAGTCTTTAGATACTCAAATATGGAAGTGCCCAGAAGAGTGCCAGTAGGTTCTTTTCTTAGGATTCGATAAATATTAGTTCTCTTTTTTCCTATCACTCTTGTTGGAGGAACCATGGATAAGTCTGCCAATTTGGAGTTGAGGCTGTGAGTAAAGTCTAACTATTAGGGCAGATGGGTCAGTGATGGCGGAAGGGATGAAGAGGGTATCCAGCCTCCTCATAATCTCTCTTTCTTGTCGACCCCCCAAGTAAACCTACCATAACTATGTAGATGACCCTCTAAGGAAGTGTTTCAATTATACCCTTCCCTCCTCCCAGCAAATTGCCAGAGACATTCAATAATGGCTCTGTTGGATGAGGGCTCTACTCCAAGAGGATGGGATAGGACAAGGGGTTCTCCCTGAAGCAACTGGGAGAAAAACGGTAGGCCAAGCTGACCTCCCCAGAGGGCAGCCCCGGTCCTTAACACAAGGTCCCTGCAACAGCAGGGTAGTGGGGAGTACGGGTGCTGACCTTCAATGTTGGGAGCTAAGACTAGGTGGCAGTGAGTAAAGGAACAGGTCTGGGGTGCAGAGGAGTATTAAGGGTCTTGCACAATTGACTGCCTTGGAACTTGGCTAACCTTTGGGAGAAGCAGGTATGCAGTGTGGGGCACATAGGTGTGGTCAGGCAGGCATCACCCCAGGGTTGACAGTGCATTAACACCCATATTCCCAGTGGTTTGGAAAGAGAACAAAACCTGGCTTAAATGAACATCATTTTCCACCTATTCCCCCCAAATCCAGTCCCTGAGCATATTGGGAGCTTCTCTGTCTCTTATCACTGATGATCTGGCCATGGTTCTGCTCAAGAAAAACACCCAGACACTATTTTAAAAGTGTGCATATAATGCGTTGGGCAATCCTTTTCATAACTTTGCACAGTAGAAATTACCAACAGCATTTTGTAGAAAAGTGTTTGCAGAGTTTCAGAGCAGTGCTGACCCTCAGCCTAGTGGTAGAGCTGAGATTTGAACCCAGGCCTGTCTGAATCCAAAGCCACAGCTCTTCTCACTCCAAGGAACACTAAAGAATTGGCTAGAATTTTGGACTTTGAGGTTTTTCCAGCTTTGAAAATTTGTGAGATTCTCAACAGTATGAAACCAGGCCTTTAAAAAAAAAAAACACATTTTCAAATATTCAACTGTGTTTCTTAGGATCTGAGAAAAAAAGGACAGAGTTGTTTCTTTAAAAATGAAGGAATCTGCTAAAGGCTGTATTCATTATAGTTTTCCCTCTTGAAGCTTTTCAATCTCAAATTCAAAGTAAAATTTTAACAATAAATTCAGACTTTTTAGAATCAGTTGCAATTGCCTTTTGTTACTTTAATTGAACCTCTTTGCAATTATTAGAGGAATTTTTTTTTTAATGAGCATGTCTTCTTTCACATGACAATTCTGATTCTTCCTTTGAGAAGAAAGGTAGACTCTCAACAGGTATTTTTGGCCAAAATCACAATGAAGCAAGAAGGGAATGGTGTGATGAATGGAGCTCCTGCTGCAAAGGTGTGGGGACATCTGTCCTAATGCTGGAAGCCATCCTTGGGGTGCCAGCAGGGAGCGCTACAAACTGATATCCAAGGGGCCCAATATCATCTGGCTTTGTCTCTTTCGGCTTTTATTATTTTATTTCCCATTTGCTGTTCTATTAGCTTGGGCAATTCTGCTTTCAGAAATGGGTATGCCGGACTATTTCTCATCTTTGAAAAAATGTCATCCTTTTAGAATAAGAATCTTTGCCTTTGGCGACCTGGGCATGAGGACCCAGAGGGAGAGTGTCACTGTGCTCGGTGCTGAAATGATACTCATTCATTCCACAAACACTTCTTTGATGTAATGTAGCACCAGATCCTCTTTGGCGCTAAGAGCAGAGCCGGAAACAGGTCTCAGGAGCTCTCTGCCCTCCAGGGAGCACATAATCTCTGATGGGTGAGCTAAAGCCATCAGGCTTGATTGTGGCTCCACGTGATTTAATGGAATCGGCTGCCACACGATTCTCGATTCTCGTCCACAGCTGTGGACTCCTGGAGGTACCGAGCTCATGCAGGGGCAGGCGTAGCACTGATAACGTGCGTCCTCTGGGTCGCATATCTCAATTTCCCCTCTCAGCAATACCAGGGAGAAACTGTCATAGCCATTTTGAAGACGAGCAAGCCTGGGCTCGGAGCAGTGGAACCCTTTGGCCAAGATCACAGAACAAGTATGTCCTGCGGTTCCCCAAACTGGGGCAGGCACTCTCCAAACCCCTGCGCTCCAGTCTCCCTCTCAGCCTCCAAGAAGGCACAGGTGGACATGCTCAAGCATCTTAAGCCTCTCTCCTCCTCCTCGTCCTCCACCTCCTCCTCCTCCTCCTCCTCCTCCAAGGCCAATCCTTTGTGGTCCTCGTTCCTTTTGCATCACGTATTCACTTTCTTCTTGAGGAAGGAGAATGCTGCCTTCCAAACACCCAGTGGTGGGGGGGTTGGGGTGCGGCGCCTGCTAAAGCCCTGGGGCAGAATAAGCTTTCTCCCTCTTGCTCCTCCCCACTCTGGGGCCTTGACTCTTGCTCAGCTCTGATGCCTGGAGGCCACTGGTAACACAGGGGGAGAAAGCAGGGTCCCCTTCAGCACAAGAGGGCACGGGGATGTTGCTAAGCGATGGTTCATCCTAGCAGAAGCAAAATGGGTCCTTGAAGGCACTTCACCTTGAGGCCCAACAGAGAAAGACCGGTTTTCCTTATCTCACCACCTGGCCGTGGGGAGGATCTGACATGCTCAGGGTAAAGCCATGGAGCCCGGGGACAAACAGGCTGGCTAGAAGCCTGAAGACAAGGAAGAGGGCCCAGGGAGGAGGGACTGAAGGTTTAAGGAACAGGATCTCTCTGGAGAAGGATCAATAGAGTCAGGTAGAGCCTGGGGACAGTCTGGGTCTGGCAAGGGCAAGGTTAGCCTACCTTCGGGGAGCCTCTGCCCCTCCCGCCCCCATCGCCCTCTGACTGAAAGGCAAGGTGCTCTGAACCTGGCTCTGACAAAACAGCCTTGATTGTTGGCAGAGTTTTCTAAAACAGCTTCCATAGCAACCGTAGAGACCTGAGAGAAACAGCCCAAGAGCTCCCGGTTGCTTAGCAAATGCTGGCTGCTCTGGAAAGTGGCAAGGGCTGCTCTGTACCTGGCTGGAGGGAGGAGAGGAGGCTGGGGAGGAGGGCACTTCGGGAGAGCTTTGCAGATTGTCTCCCCTCTGGTGTTTGATAAGCTTGAGGTCAGAGTAGAAGTGAAGGCTCTAGGCCTGCAGCCTGCCTCCCTTCTCTTTCCACAACCCTGGCTCTGTCTCATGTGGGAGGGGATCTCATTGAGCATTCGGCTTGCAGACTCAAGCCCCGACCCCAGACACCCTCAGATTAGCAGTGAGCACCCCAGTGGCCCAGCCAGCCCTTAGGGGAATGGACTTTGGAAGCAGGCTCAGACTATGTGGCTGGTAGGGCATTCCAGAGTCTTGGTACTTGGAGCACAGTCTAGGGAGCATGTTGTCTGGCTCCAGAAGATTCCATGCTCAGTGGGGAGGGCTACCTGATGGGGGATGGTACAAAGGGGGACCCCTCTGGAGGTTGGGCCCAGGGCTCCCACCTGCTCGCCCGCATCTCAGGGTGGCACAGTGTATGGTCTGGCTTCCACACGGTTGTTGAGCAGCAGCATTGGTTGATGCTTGGAATCTGGGAGCCTCACTTTTATGCCACTATAGGCAAGTATGCCTTCTAGAGGTGGACAGCTCCGGTGTGGTGGCCTTTAGGTGGTGACCTTGAGGGGCCCAGCTGATGGCTCCGCCAAATAGTCTCCTGGAGATGGCAGCTATGGCCAGGGAGCCCTTCACCCTTCTCATTCTGGTTCCAAATGTGCCGTTTCCTCCAAGGGTGGCCTCAGGTGGGCACAAAGTTTCTCCCTGCCTCAGTTTTCTAGATTGCCAGAGTCTGCCCTAAGGCTGGCTTCCCTCTCCCTTCATTCTTCTTATTTAGCACAATCCCTGTAACCTTAGTGTCAGGAAGGCAGCAGGGATGCAGAGGGAAGCTGGACAGACAGATCATTTCATTTGCTGGATTGCACTGTAGTCCACTGGCCCTAGACGTTGGCCTCCTTTGAGGTAAGAACTATGCCCGACTCAGCTCTGGATCCTCAGTATTGTGAACAGGGACAGCTCAGTGAGTTTTGTCAAGTGAGAGTATGGGCGAGGAGCATCCTGGTTGGAGGCTGGCACAGCCTTGGTCTCTAGGTGGAAGTGAGTGGCTGGGATAGAGATGGGGTTGTGGGAGGGGGCGGTGAAGTAAATGTTGGCTGAGCATTCAGCAGCATTGATCCTTTGGTCTTGGTGAGGGGGAGTATGTACCTGCAATATTCTTCTACCTTTTCACTCTACCAAAAGAAGCTCTGGCTTATAGAGCTGCCAGCCCTGGAAACAGGGCTACAATAGCTACAATAAGGGATCCCTGGGTGGCTCAGCAGTTCGGCGCCTGCCTTCCACCCAGGGCATGATCCTGGGGCCCAGGATTGAGTCCCACATCGGTCTCCCTGCATGGAGCCTACTTCTCCCTCGGCCTGTGTCTCTGCTTTTCAATCTCTCTCTCTCTCTCTCTCTCTCTGTCTCATGAATAAATACATAAAATCTTTTTTAAAAAATAGCTATAATAACTGCAAGCTGGCCTTCTTGCTTAGCCCACTCCAGGGCTGGACCAGTATTGCTCCTCTGACCCACTATCTGTGGTTGGTGTTTTTTTAGCACTCAGACCCTGGGCCACCTTGCAGCACCAGGTGGGTTGGACTGATGGCATTTCTCAGGAAAGCCATTCACGAAAACCATTTGGAACGCTTGAGCTGGTGGTTTCCAGGACACTTAGTCTGTGTATTTGAAAGTGGATTTCCATGTGGGATGGAAATGAGGAAAAGCCCACAGATAACCTGGTGAGAGCAAGAGTGTTGAGGTTGGCCAGAAAGGCTGTGTTCAAATGCTGGCTCTGCCCCTTGCTCCTAATGATCAGTTTCCTCATATGTAAAATCGGGATCTTTGTCCCGACTCAGGGAGAGTGGGTTATTGTGAATATTAGAGGCTATAACCCAATGTTGAGCCTTTGACGAAGAGCCTGATAGCTATCATACTTAGCTTCATGAAGGTCATCAAGTCATACAAAGATGGAGCCTATGTATGGGAGCCACATGGGAGCCACATGCTCACCTGCATCCCACCTGCATTGCAGAAGACAGGAACAGCCAAATGGCTTGATTTTAGCAGATGACCCTTCTGACCTCCAAACTTATGCATCCCTGAGCCTAGAGTTCACAGACCCTGGGCCCTTCTACTCCCAGGATCTCATTTCATCTTTACACCCTGCCTGGGAGCACATTGAAGGCCTCCGCATGGCACTGTCAATGGCAACCTGGGCAACAGACTTAGAGCTGGACCCAAGTTTATGATCTTGGGGAGTCTTCTTATGCAGTAAGTCTCACATCTGGGTGGGTGTTTCACACCTTTCAGTTAGAACAGGCCTTATGAGTTACTGATGTCCTGCCTGTCCATCACCTTGTTCCACAGCCTTTCACAGCAAGTTCACTCTGGACTGGGCGCTGTGCTTGGTACAAGGGTAAATAAAACCAAATAAAGGGAAAAGTCACCCAGGAACTCAGGAGAAGCCAGCATGTGGTCTTGGGGCCTGGAGGGGTAATTTGCTGGTCTCAGCTCACAAAGTTAGAATTTAAACCCACACTGATCTGGTTCCTAGTGGAGTGCCCTTTAGAACCTGTCACCTACTAAAGGACTTGGGTTTAATTATGAAAAGAATTTTTCCCTAACCCCAGCTCAGCTGATCTGGGTGTGGGGCCAGTTCTCCTTGGAGAGGCAGCCTTGGGTTTCTGTGGGTCCCCTGGCCCCTAGGTGACTCACAGACCGGCTGCATGGGAAGTCTCTGCTGCAGATCCCCACACTGCTTTCGTTCGCTATAAAAAAAAATCCTGGGAGTGGATTTAGTGGTTGTGAAATTTAAAAAGGCAAGTGCAGAGCTGGGAGGCATTTCCTTAAGCACAAAGTAATGAAGTGGCCTGCCTGCCCGCCCAGCATGCTACACATGGTTAGCATTAGTGGCAGCTGCAAAGTCATTCCACGGCCCCAACAGGGGGTCCTTGCCCAGGGGAGAAGAGCCCCTCTCCTCTTTTTGTTTAAGACAAGTTTTTAAGAGGAGTTTTAGGTTCACAGCAAAGTTGAGAGGTAGGTATAGAGATTTCCCAGATGCCCCCCCTGCCCCACAAGTGCCTCCCCCAATATCCCCACCAGAGTGGTATCTGTGTTAACAGTTGATGAACCTGCACTCACACATCATCATCACCCAAAGTCCAGAGTTTACATTGGGGTTCCCTCTCTGTGTTGTACATTCTGTGGGCTTGGACAAATGTATAATGACATGTATCATCATGATAGGGTCACACAGAGTAGGTCAGTGCCTAAAAAGCCCCTGTCCCGTCTATTCATCCTTCTCTTCCCCCATCAACCCCTGGCAGCCATGGATCTTTTCACTGCTCCATCATCTTGCCTCTCGCAGAACATCCTAGAGTTGGAATCATATAGTATGCAGCCTTTACGGATTGGCTTCCGTCACACAGTGATATGCATTTAAGTTTTCACTCTGACTTTTCGCGGCTTATAGCTTTTCTTTTTTCGATGGATAATACTCCATTGTCTGGGTGAGCCACACTTTACACTTTATTTATCCATTCATTAACTACATGACGTCTTGGTTGCTTCCAAGTTTTGGCAAATTGGGGGCAAGTTCTTCACCCCCTCTGCCCCCCCCCATGCACAGCCTTCTGTATTTTTAACATCCCCCCCCACCAGTGGAGTATTTGTTACAATTGATACACCTGCATTGACACATTATGATCACCCAAAGTTTTGGCTGCTAAAAACATCCCTCTGAAAGTTGTTGTGGGGACATAAGTTTTCAGTTTCTTTGGGTAAATACCCAGGAGCACGACTGCTGGATCATATGGTAACGGTATACCTAGTTTTGTAAGAAAATGCCCATCTTCCAAAGTTTGGACAGTGGGTGCACCATGCTGCATTCCCACAAGCAATGAACGTGGGTTCCTGCTGTTCCACATCTCCATCAGCATTTGGTGTCATCAGTGGATTTTGGCCATTCTAATAGAGGTTCCCACTCCTCTTCAGAGGGGAAACCCTAACAGAGGCGGAAGAAATCCTCTCATCCAGCGAGGATTTAGGGGATTTAGTAGCACAAGACAGAGTCCTTACTTGAAGTCAATTGCCTCTATATTCATTCTGTCAATAATTCATTTATGGTTTCATGTATTAGTAAATCAATATATTTACTTTTCATTCATTTGTTACATACTTACTCAACACAGGGCAAGGACACTTAAATGAATAAAACACTCCTGCTTGGAGGAGCTCACATACTTGTGTGGAGATAGACTGTAGTTCTCTAAAACAGGTGCAATCCTGTAAAGATGAAGAAAATGTAAGGGGCCCAGCAGAAAGGAAGATCATAGTAGGCTTCAAGGAAGAGGTGACCCTGAGGAATGGGTAAGTCCAGATGTAAGAGTGGACCCGGGAGGAAGAAGTTGCTCAGTGTGATTGAGATATAAGAGAAAAGATAGAAGGGTAAGTAGGAAGCCTCTGACCCACACAAAAGCCAGGGTTAAAAATTTTTATAAGGCCACGTAGCAAATCATAGACACCCCTGAGTGCCCTGTTTTGGAGTTTGCATTTTGCCTCATAGGAAACAGGAACCACTGGAAAGTTTTCACTTTTACTCTTTCCAAGCCAGACATGAGAACCTATGTTGACCATTTCAGTGGGTTTTGGCTCCCCCTTATCAACTTCCCTTTGCATAGAAAATCTCGTAGGATCTAACAAGACTATGGATTCTGAGGGTCCTTCACCAAGACCTGGGTGCCTTCTTGAGGCGGACTGCTGCCACCTGACTGGTAGCTCTGTGGTTCCCAGACCTTCACCTGGATTCTCTAGCACCTTTAGATTGCCAATCCCAAGCACCTTCAAACCTTTAGGACTCCATCTGGGAATGGGCCCCCAGGCTCAGGGCCCTATCCCCAGAAGGCGTTGATGGAAACATCTGCTCAGGCTAGAGAGCAAGACCTCTTGTTGCCACTTGTCATCCTTCTCTCTTTGTTTCTCTTTAAAACAGTAATTACTGTAGCAACAGTAACAGAACAGAAACAGCAGTTTCTTAGGGAAGACACCATGGCCCCTAAAGCTGTGGAGTGCTTTGGCATGCCTGAGTCATTAGAGCTGGGTCTTGATTCCCCCATGTCCCAGGAGGCCCCGGCATGCTGGTTACAGGTGACGACAGCCCTGGGCCAGGTATCCCAACTTCTAGGCTTAAAGAAGTATGTGTGAGTGTGTTGTGTGTGTGTGTCGGGGGGCACTAATGTGTGTGTGTGTGTGTGTGTGTGTATGTGTATGAGACCTTTCTGGGCCTTGATTATTGGAGAGAGGGGCCCGTATTTGGCTTTCTCCTTTGTTGCCATGTGTTTCTGGGACAGTCCTCAGATCAGAGCCAATCAAATTCAAGGCCTAGGGGCATGGAAGGGGGCATTGGGAGGGTGGGGGCTGTGTGTGGAAAGAATCCATTCCTTCCCTTGTTGAATAGCCCTCTGGGCCAGAGTTGCTTTGACCATTAGCCACTATAAGTGCAGTGTCCAGGGTCTATTAGCTTTTTAAGGGCCTACAAAAATGTTTGAGGCCTGAAAAATTTATTTGCTCCAAAATATGTAAAGCAAACAGCCAAACTGAATTTAATAAGTATTTAATTGGAAGTCTATAAAACATGTAGTCAGCTGCAATGCAACTCTTCGAATTATATACTTAATTTGGGAAGCCTGATTGCTATGGATTGAATGTCTGTGTCTCTCTCCCTGCCCCCAAATCCATATGTTGAAATAGTGCCCCCAAGGTGATGCTATTAAGAGGTGGAGCCTTTGGGAGGTAATTAGGTCACAAGGGTGGAGCCCTTCTGAAAATTAATAAAAGGAAATTGTGTTTAAAAAGGAGTGAAAAGGCCAGAAGGGGGAGCTCTCAGGCCCTACCACTGGTGGCCAACTGCAGACCCAACTGGAAGAGAGGTAGTCTGCCCAGTGATGCTTCTTTACCATCCCAGCTGGAGGAGGAAGAGAGGTTTCCTCCGCCCCCAGCAACAGCCCAGCCAATGAGAGACAGTCACAGCTCAGCCAATGAGAAGCCAGTATATGTGGCCTCCTTGTTTACTTCAATGGATTTTTTGTTTGTTTGTTTACAACAGCCCTCCCAACTACCCCTTTCCTCTGCAAAAGGAGCTCCTGTCTTTTCCTGACTTGCTATGGTTTTGCTGCGGTTTGTACGTCCTGGACTGCAATTCTTTGTTATTCCCCAATAAACCCATTTTTTGCTGGTAAAATAACTGGTAAAGGTAACTTTATTTGTAAAGTTAACAGCCTCATGACTGGAATTAGGTCTCTTATGAAAGAGTCCCCAGAGAGCTCCTGTGCTCCTTATGCCATCCGAGGGTGCAACAAACACGGAGTTGGCTGTGGGCATCCCTCAAGAGGGCTCTCCCTAGAACCCAGCCATGGTGGTGCCCTGATCTTGGATTTCCAGCCTCCAGAGCTATGAGAAATTAATTTCTGTTGTTTATAAGCCACCTAGTCTGTGGTATGTTGTTATAGCAGCCCAGATGAACTAAGAGGCTGATGATCTATAGATGTTTCTTCATTGTGAATTAAGTCAAGCAGTTTCTTTTGAAAGGGGCAGGGTTTCCAAAGGTCAGAACTGCCAGGCTGATGCATGTTTAAAAATAATTGTCCAGAGCATAGCATGGGAGAAACAGGGACAGCTCTGGGCAGGACCCAGGCATTTCCATGTTGGCTTTCCCCTCAATGCTTAGGATGCAAGTAGGCTGTGTACTACTCCTACTTTCCTCACTGTTCTTGCTATTATCATTATTTTTTTTTCTAAAATTCCTATTTATTTATTTATTTATTTATTTATTTATTTATTTATTTATGATAGTCACACAGAGAGAGAGAGAGAGAAAGAGAGAGGCAGAGACACAGGCAGAGGAAGAAGCAGGCTCCATGCACCGGGAGCCTGACGTGGGATTCGATCCCGGGTCTCCAGAATCGCGCCCTGAGCCAAAGGCAGGCGCTAAACCGCTGCACCACCCAGGGATCCCCACTATTATCATTATTTTTTTCGCTATTATCATTATTATACAGATTTTAGCTTTCTCTAAATATTCACCACCATCACTGTTATGATGGTAACACCACTGCACCACAGCTACCACCATGGTTCTACTTATACCTCTGCCTCAGCTACTCTCACTCCTGTAACTGCATCTTGTAGAATTACTACCCAACAGCCCCCACTGCATACCCTCCCACCACCTTCACTAGTACCATTGCTGTAACTAACACTGTTATTACCTTCAATTCTATTATTTGCTCACATTTCACATTTTTTTTTAAATTTTATTTATTTATGATAGTCACACAGAGAGAGAGAGAGAGAGGCAGAGACACAGGCAGAGGGAGAAGCAGGCTCCATGCACCGGGAGCCTGATGTGGGATTCGATCCCGGGTCTCCAGGATCGCGCCCTGGGCCAAAGGCAGGCGCCAAACCACTGCGCCACCCAGGGATCCCCTCACATTTCACATTTAAGTAACGCCTCCTAGTTTACAGAACTCTTCATACCAATGAACTCATTTGACCCCATTCACAAGCTGGCAAAGCATCAGATGACAGTGATGTGGATCATCTTGTCCCCATGCCATTTAGGACCTGGGGCCTCCCAAGGAGCTGTTGAGGGAGAACTGTCCAGAATGCTATTAAGGTGAGCCACATGTCACTGTGGCACTGTCATTTCACTCACGTTTCACAACCTAACTGTGGGGGGTGTTGGAGACCAAAGGTGCACTTGGTTCTTTGCTGAGCACCAAACATCTCTGTAGCAACCAGACACTAATGGAGTATGGAGCTCTAGAAAGAGACCATGTACATAAGGGGAAGTGAGGCCCTTCCATGGCCCCTAGTAAAGAAATGTGAGTAGTCTAAGAACCAACAGTGCTAATTCTATTTCCTTAACCGATAATTTTTTAAAATCAACAAATGGCCATATGATGTAATTCTAGCCAATAAGAACTCTGCTAGGGATCTTCTGGAAAAGGTTTCTACACTCTAAAAAGGGAGCACAAGAAAAGGATGTGCTTCCTCTGGTCTTTTGATGTTGTTATATGATTCTGTGATATTTGGGTCTACTGCAGCCATATTGTGACTATGAGGGGACAAGCTGGAGAGTAAAAGTCTATCACTGAGGATAGCAGGAGAGAAAGATAGAAGGAACCTGGGTCTGTGATGATGTCATTAAACTGCTGAATCAACCAACCTTGGGACTGCCTTCCCTGGGTTACTTATTAGTGATATAAATTTAGTTTAATATATATATATATATATATATATATATATATATATATATATATAGTTTTAATTGAATCTTTAATTGAGTCTTACACTTGGCCGCTGAGAGCAATAAAAATGATTCAGTTAAAAAATATTCCATTTACTCTAACTTTGAACATGTTGTTTGCATTGACAATAATGAGAACATTTTCTTACCAATCTGGTAAACTCTACCTTGCCCCTAAAAATCAATTTGAATGTCACTTCCTGAAGGAACTCTTCCCTGGAATATTACTGCCCAAAGACTTTATCATTCCTTCTTTGTGTGTTCACCATGCCTAGTCCACACTTGTATTTATTGCACCACATATTATGTGTGTCACCCCTTCCTTGAAGCCACTGTATCTTGAGGGCAGATGTAGGGTTTTATTTTCTCTGTTTCTCCAGCTCTCTGGACAGAGCTTGGCACAGAGTAAACCTCACTAAGTAAGTGTTCAATCAAGTTGAATCAAGTGGCACAATGCATGAGAAGTTCAATTAACTATAAAGCATGAAATAACATGAGATAGTATTAAGTTGATAAATGAAGTCACTAAAGTGTTAATTGTTTTTTAATGACCTTCATTCAATTAAACAGATACTTATTTGGCTATTGATGTAGCTATCTGTGTAGCCAATGGAAAACAGATGTTTTCTGACAATCTCTCTCTCCCCTTCCAAAAACAGTCTTAAGGACAAGATCATTGTCCAGCTTCCCACTGCCTGGCTATTTTTCTTGTTCCCACACGGCAGTGAGATATATTTGAAAGAGGACTCTATGAAACATTCCCAATGACACCTGTCTCTAAGCCCAGATCTACACTTGCTATGCACCACCCTGGGAAAGTCATAGCATTCACTGCACTTTTAATCATCTGTAAATGGGGATTATTAACTCTGCCCCAACTACGTACCAAAACTGCCTTGAGGCTCCCAGGAGGCTGAGGCTACACAAACCTTTGTTCGCTGCCAGATACTACCTATCCTTTGGAGGAAGGCTGCTGGCATCCACCTCCAAGGCTGCTCTCAGTCCCATGAGCCCTTGTATTAAGCATGTCTTTTTATTCTGATGCTCTGACATCTAGGGCCTTGCTGACACTAGAAGGACTGCCCTTCTGAGGGTCAGCCAATTCCTAGAGATAGTAAATGACTCGCTGAGCATGCCTTTCCTATGTAAACCCACCAATCCAGAGTGGACACCCAACCACCTCCTTTAGCAGGCTCTCAAATATCCAGGCCACTAGCCACCAGCCCTAATCACCCCAGGGCCATGTTCCGGACGACAAGGGACAGCCTCTATGCCCCAGAGCCCACTGAAACCATCCAACCTAGTCAATTCTATGCCAATTTACCATGGAAACCAGGATAAAAGCTCCGGCCCGCATTTCTCCCTCACTCCATCTGCCTCCTGACCAATCCTGGTGCTTCTGCATGTGGCTTTGCATGGAGTGGTGGGCACCCTCCTCTTAGGAAGTGTGGGTAACAGACTATCTAGTCAGTCACCTCACCATCACCCAATAAAACCCATGCTCAAGAATAACCTTGTCAAGCAGGAAGCTGGGTGATGGGATTGAGAAGAGGTGAGAAGGAATCACTCACTTCTCTCTTGGAATTTCATCACTGAGCCTTCTCTGTGACAATATTGAAAAAACTCTCAGCAGGAGTGTACACATTCTTTTGGCTCCTGCAGCAGCCCAGCCCAGATGAGTGGCAGAGACGGGAGCAACCGTGTCCCTTCCACCCTGAGCCTCATAGACCGTCCAAAAATCTTAAAATATTGAGAAGGAAGGGAGTGCCGGTTGTGACTTTGGTCCTTTCAAATGTATAATACCGATCCCCAGATCTTCTATGGAGAGCTGATTAGAATCCTCTCAACATCTGACCAGGGAGGGGCCCTGGGAGCCTGAGGGAAGTGGGCAATGGAATTTCTAACCCTGGTCTTCATACTTGGAGCCAAGGGCTGTGCTCTGGATTCCTCCCCTTTCCTGGGACGCTTGCCTGTAAAGGCCCACTTGAAGGGGCACCTGGGTGGCTCAGTGGTTGAGCGTCTGCCTTTGGCTCAGGTCATGATCCCAAGGACCTGGGGTCAAGTCCCATATCAGGCTCCCCACAGGGAGCCTGCTTCTTCCTCTGCCTGTGTCTCTGCCTTTCTCTCTCTCTGTTTCTCATGAATAAATAAATAAAATCTTTAAAAAACAAAAAACAAAAAAACAAAAGAGGGCCCACTGAAAATGTCTAGGGAAGAAGAGGACTGGGGAGTCCTGTTGCAGCCCTGATAGAAGGCCAACAACAACTATTCCCCCAAACAGAATGGAGGGCTTTCTGTGCTGGGGTAGCTGCAAGATATCCCTGGACCAGAGGCTCTGGGGACTTGGAGCCTGGAGGCCCCTGAAGCACAATGGATGGTGAGCAGGAATGGAGGCCTGGTTGGTTTCAACAAGGTGACTGGGAGCTGGGAGGTGGTGATGACACCGTGGAGTCTGGTCTTGCAGTTTGAATCCTATCCTGACTGTGGGCATGGCCTTCCTGGTGCCTGGAAGCTGAGGTGGAGTTGATTTGGGAAGAGCTTAAGCATGAGCTTTCTAAACAAAGGGCTGAGGCGGATTCACCTTCTCCTAGACCTTTGTTGTAAAGTAAATACCAAGCCAAATGGTAATTTGGAACAGTGGTTCAGGAACTGAGCTCATCTGGGCCCCAGGAGTCCTGGGCCAAAGTAAAAGGCATCTGGTGCCTCTTGAGTGGCTTGTCCTGGTTCCCTGAGGTTGCTTCTCCAGATGCCAGCCTGGAGGTGCTCCTTAAATGCTGCCAGCAGCACTCTGGCCACCCCTCCTGCCCCCAGGAGTGGCTGATGCCCTCCTGGAGCCTGTGTTAGGCATAAGCGCCAGGCTCAGCCCCAGAGCCAAAGTGCATCCTTGGAGGGGAATAAACACGTTCTAATCAAAACAAAACACTTCCAAATGGGAGTTTCCTGTTGGAATTTCCTGGCAGCTCCCAAGGCAGTCGTGATTATGGAAACACTGATTTTTTTCTTCTCCAGGGGTGTGGAGGGCATATGACAGTGATAGTCTTAGCTTCCCTTTTCTGGACAGGGACAACCGTGGTTATCAGAGGAGGCAGCCTGCAATCGGATGGTCAGATGCTATCATGGTCACCCAGTGGAGCTGCTGCTCCTGGCAACGGGAGAAACAAAAAACTGCCTCCTCACTCATCTTGATGGATGGATTGACTGCATTTTCCTCCTCTACAAACTAGAGACACTTAGAATAACTTATAAGCAGAAATCTGAGCATCATCTTAAATGCCACCTATCTCACGTGCCACTGGTGTCCAAACCCTATGCATCTACCAGCTGAGATCCTTCCATGCCCCTCCATCACCTTCCAGATGCAGCCCCTTCCTTGGTTTGGCATGTGGGGCCCTTCATGATCCAGCCCTGGCCTGCCTCTGCATCTCAACTTCTGCTTCCCCACCCATGCCTCATGCCCCAAGTTCTCCAGCCAGCCTGCTTTATGCTGTGCTGTCTCCCTGGAATAACTTTTCCCCATGTCTACTTACTCAATTAGTTTTCCTAAGGCTGCTGTAATATAGTTCCATAAGCTGAATAGTGTAAACAACAGAAATTTATTTCCTCACAATTCTGGATGCTTCAAACCCAAGATCTTCATGTTGGCATACTCCCTCTGAAGGCATTAAGGAAGGATCTGTGCCCAGCTTGCTCCTAGCTGGCTTGCTGACAATCGTTGGTGCTCCTAAAAGCACCACACCAATCTTTGTCTTCATGTTCATGTGGCATTCTTCCCAAGTGTCTGTGTCCAAATTTGCTCTCCTTGTAAGAATAGCAGGCAATTACTGGATTAGAGCTGACCTTAATGATATCATTTTAACCTGACTCCCTCTCTAAAGCCCCTCTATCCCAGTAAGGTCTCATTCTGGGGTCTGGGGGCTAGGACTTCAACATATGATTGTGAGGGAGGGCACAATCTAACCCATGGCACACTCCCTTTTAAGACTTTTCTTATCTCCCCTCTGTCCTCTGTCTGCCCCCTTGGAAGAATTGGCCCCCTCCCCTTTGGGCCCTCACTGGATACTGTACAAAGACCATCAGAAGACCTAGAACTTGGTTTTTAGACTATGTATGTGTTCCTCTTACTTATTCTGCTCTGAATTCCTTAACCAGGGAGAATGCTTTACTGCTGTGTGTCCTCGGGCCCAGAAAAATGAGCATAATAGGTGCCCTGCATTTGCTGGATCAATGGGTAACTGAAAGAGTGTAGCTCTTAGTGGAGAGATGAGTTGGCTCACACTTCTCCCACCTGAATTCCCTGCAGGGCCTCCAATTTGTTTCTGTTCATGCTGCCTGACTTCTCTTCAGTCAACCAATCCCACTTCTGACTGAATAATCTTTATAAATACGAAACTGATCAGATTATTTCCCCAGTGTCAACAGCTTGCCACCTCTACTGAGTCAATCGATACTTCTTACATTGTGGTTAGTTGTTAGCAAAATCATTAAATTGATTATGATGCATCCATGTAATGGAATTTTAGGTAGTCATTTAATGTGTGAAAAGACCGTCATTAGCAGGGAAAAAGCTTGGGTTGTATTCAGAATAGTCAACGACTGACCAGTCAGACGGGGCATGGCCCAAACAGCTTCTAGCAGTAAGTAACCAGTGTGAAAATTAACTCTCATGGTTACTCTGGTGTGAGGGGAGAGAAAGGGACATGAATTGAGTATGTGGTGGGCAGAGCTCTACAGTGGCCCCAATGACCTTCACCCATGATGCTATTCCTGAGATTAGGTTATGTTCTATGGTGAAAGGAGGATTACTCAGATGGGCCTAACATAATCATACAAGCCTGTAAAGCCAAGAGTTTTCTCTGGCTGGTAGTAGGCAGAGAAGTCAGAGACTGGGAGCATGGGAAGGATTTGACATGCCCTTGTGTTTGAAAATGGAGAAGACCTCAGGCAAGTGCTGGAGAGAAGCCTTTAGAAGCTGAGAGAGACCCCCTGCTAATAGCCAGAGGGAAGCAGAGACCTCATATCTGCCACTGCCAGAGAGCAAAGCCAGCCAAAGGAGCTGAATGAACCTGGAAGGATGGTCATCCCAGCTTCCAAATGCGAGACTGGCTGACACCTTGACTTGGGCCTGAGGGACCCTATGCAGAGAACTCAGCTGAGCCCACCTGGACTTCAGATCCAACAGAAGTGTGAGATAATAAATGGGTGTTATTTTAAGTTCCTGAGTTCGTGGGAAATTGTTACACAGCAACAGAAACCAGTACAGAGTGGGATAATCGCTTACAAAAAAATGAATTTGAAAACGGAGAAAACCTGCCAGCACATTAATGGTGGTTGCCTTTGGAGATTGTTTTCCTGTTTATTCATTCTTTACTGTAGCTTCCAAGTGCTTCATAATGTGCATGCTCTGCTGCCACAATGAGCAAACATAGTTGTCTCAGCCTTCTTCTTCCTGAATCTAGGCTTGTCAAGGACAGAGGCTGATGATCTTTGAGTATTACTCAACAGATATTTGAATAAACAAATTCAGCTCTCCAAACCAAGTGGGTTTGCATTTCCAGACATGACCTTGCAACCCAACAGTGCCTCTAGAAATTCAGCAGTATTAGGCCTGATTTACAGGTGTGGAAGGGAAGATCCCACATGGTTGAGTGACTTGATCTGAGACCCCACACCTAGTACACAATGAGTTCACAATTGACCCTAGGGCTGTTCATAGACCAGAGGAGCCAACACACGATGCTTCGTGTCTTTACCTCTGTGGTCTGCTTAACAGCATTTGTTGATGTGGGCTCTGTGTCCCCACCAGGAGCCAGGAGCTGGGGAGTAGATGACCAGTCCTTGTTCTGGGCGTTTCCCAGCCTGATGCAGACCAGCAAACATAGCTCCAATTCCCACAACCCCCTTCCCTGCCTTTGCTCCCCAGGTCCATCCGCAGGCATGGGGGCACCTTTCATCTCTGCCTACTGCTGCCCAGGGCCTGGTGAGCCTTGCCTTTCAGAGACCCGAGTTTGCTGGTATCTTCACAATATGGAATAGCTGGTTGTATAAGCAGGACCCCGGTAGCTCTGGGAGGCCTGGTGCAGAGCTCAACAGAGGACCCAGCACAGTTGCCTGACTCACCATAACTCTATGCCTGTGTTTACAACAGATTTTAAACAATTCGTATGCTGTCGACAACCCCCCGCAAAAATGCAGCTGCACTATCCCTCCTTCCTGAGCTGACATCCCTGTTTAGAGAGGGACATCCGGGTTTTTCTTTTTTCTCTCTCTCCTTTAAAGTGCAATTTGCAAACAGCAGAGAGCTCTCCAGTCCAGGGCCAACGCTGGCCTCTTATCAGCGAGAGGCCCTGCAGGACCGTTTGGAGGGTCCACTTCCTGTCCAGAGAGGAAGTGGCGAGGTCTTGACCTCGGACATACTCTCATTTCCAATCATTTTCCAGCCTGGAATGCAGTGATTCAGTTTCCATTTATAAAGTGAAATTAGTGCCTGTTGAATACTCTGCCTGAGGGAGGGGGTAGGAAGGAGGAAATGAGAGCCCCTTCCAAACAATTCTCTCTGTCCAGCTTGGAGCTGGTCTGGGGTGGAAGGATTTCCTCATGTTCAAGGTGCTAGCAGCCTCTCTCAGGAAAGGCCCTGCTCTCTGCTCTTCTGCAGTTAAAAGAGAGAAGGAGAGAGAGAGAGAGAGAGAGAGAGGGAGGGAGAGGGACAGAAAGGTGCTGGAGCAGCCACGTGACCTTCAAAGGCTTGGCTCTAATTGAAACTCGTGTTGCTACAGCATCTTGCGCTTCTTCAAGAGCTGTCACACACACCATCCCAGCACACCCTCAGAACACCTCTGTGAGGGAAGCTGGGAAGGCATCGAACTTCCTCTGCCAAGTGTGTGAATTGGAGAGCTTCTGTGGAAAGGACCAGGGAGACAGGAGAGGTTCAGGGGACACAGCCGGGACAGGGAGTCAGGAGACCTAGTTTCTGGGTCCTTGCTGGGTCCCCATTTCCTTGTATGACTCTCTGGACTTTGGTTTACTCACCTGTGACATGGGAGACTAGCACGAGGCATTGGGAGTGTGCACCCTACGAGTACAAGAGGTTGTGGTTAAGAGTTTGGTACAATCATTTTGTTGCACGGATAAATAGTTCTAGATGAGCAGCTTCCCGGAGTCCTGAAGGGAAACCTTAGAGAGCTGGAGAACAGAGCCAGGGGACCCACTCAGTGTGAAAGCTCAGTTGACCAAGAGGCTGATGGTTGAATGTACCCCTCAGATAAACTGGGGGTGCACAGGGGGCATGCCGAAAGTTCACAGGGGCTCTGAAATCAGGGAGCAAAAGTCCCTGCCCTTCCCTCAAGGATATGCCCCTTGAGGGGTGCAGAGCTTGGCAGGGGAATGGGCCTCTGGAGAACAAGGTGAAGTGGCCGGGTGTTGAGCAACGGGCTCACACATGAGAAGAACAGAGAGAGCCCCAGGGGCCTGGACGGTAAGGGCGAGGGAATTCAGAAAGGTGGGTGGCTGCGTTCTGCCAAAGTGTGTGATGTTACACGACTTCCCTGAGGCTTTGTGGCTAATAAATGAAGCATTTGGGGTTCAAAGCCTTTTTTGCCCGTCTTGAAATCTCATCTTTGTGCGCCTCTCTTCAATCATGCTAAAGTGAGAATGACTGATGAGATGTGCTTCTCAGGTATGTACTGATTCCTAGGTGACTCCAGTGGCACTGTGGGGACTCCCTGCCTCCTGCCACTAATTCCATGTTTGCGAGGGGCCAGCCCAGCAAGAGTATGGGATCGTGGCCCATCTGGGAATTAGTTGGGGCTATATCAACACCAGATACCATGGTGTGAGGGCCCCAGGCAGCCAGAAGAACTGAGTCTAAGGCTAAGGGCTCTTCTAGGCCTCGCCCCCATCTTAGGTGACTGAAGTGCCCTACCCTCATCCTCATTCCTCTTTTCTCACCCAACTAGCTGCCCAGAATGGGCAGAAAGTGGTGCCAGTAAGCTGGCAGTTGGGGGACTTGGCAGGGGATATGTATTCAGAAACCTAGCAGCCCTCTCCAGAGGCCAGTAGCCTTCCTCTCCTAGGGAGGGGCACACCTTAACATCCTGTGCTTTGGCCCATCGGACATTTGCTACTCCATGGTGTTTGATCTCCCAGGCCTTGTGGCCTGGAGACCTATCTTCCTTCATTCCCTACTTTCTTTTCTGTATTGGGAAATTCAGTCAATGTGGCCTTGAAAATACAGGCCAGACCCCTGCTCCTCCCAGCAAGGCCTTTCTCTGAAAACGTGGCACTTTCTACCTCACTTTACTGTAATTTTATATCTATGTCTTACCTCTCCTGCCAGGTTCAGGGTGGGGGAGTAAGGACTAGATCTTTCTCATTCTCTACCCACCCCAGTCCAGTTCTGCATGCCTTTAAAGTTGATCTGGTGTCGGCTAAGCACCTGACCGCTCAGGTCATGATCTCAGGGTCCGGGGATCAAGCCCCAAGCTTGGCTCCATGCTCATTAGGGAATCTGCTTCTCCCTCTGCTCGTCCACCTGCTCATTCTCTTTCTCTGTCGTATATTTAAAAAAAATCCTTAAAATTGATCAAGTAAAATCAGGGCAAAAAAGAACCCTAGCCATGTGAATTTGCTAATATAGCTTCTGTGGGAGTGGCAGCTGGGCACAGGATCAGACCCAGAGCCTTGGAATGTAATAATCCAACATCCTCACCTACTCCAGGACCACTACTCGTGGGCATCCAATGCTCACCAGCTTGGAGCTTGAACTCTGGGAAGTTATACCCCAGGTTTCTAGAAACCAGAAAGCTGGAGTCCTACTGCTCCATGAGAATTTGGACTCTATCTCCAGCCCTGGTCCTGGCATTTGCACTAGGGGCCCATGATTCTAAGAGTAGCCTTGAGCCTTAGAGTGCTATACATATGGACATGAGTATATTTTTTAGGAAAGAAGTTTACATACTTTCATCCAATTCTTAAAGGATTCTTCTTAAGGATCTTTGTCCTGGGCTCTTCTAAACCATTTGCTCTGACCTGTATCCTTGGTCTCCTATCTGTTCCATTCTACGTTATTGAGTTTGAACTGATGGTTTATTCTTCATGTAAGACCGGTCTTGCTGAATTTAGAAGAAATTATTAAAGAGTTACCAAGTACTATCATATTTTCCTCTTAAATTTCTAGAAAATATACCCAACAAGCATTTCCTGAACTATAATAGAGGGTGGGGCTAGAGAGATAAATCAGACACCAGACAAACTCTGGAGGGACAAGTGGTCCAGTGAAGGAGGCAGACATATAAACAATTCAGTGTTATTGATCATGATGGAGGCAGATGGACAGAAGGGAGGACAGGTTTCATGCTCCCATGGGGGTGGGAGTCAGGGAGGCACCAGAGAGAAAATAGGTCTTGAGATGTCTTGAAGGATGAATGTGGGGCAACAGATGGACTACAAGAGAGGAAAGGTCTTCCAGTCAGAGGTATCAGCATATGCTGAATCTCAGGGGTATAGAATAGTGTGGAGAACTCTAGAAATTCCCAGCACTTCCGTAGAGACTATGGCATGGAAGGAAATGAAGTGAGCTGATGTTGGAGTAGAGGCCGGAGTGGATCATGGGGGATACTTAAGAGTTCGAAATTTCTCCTATGGGATGTGTCAGTGGACTAGGACCCCCACTCTTGAAGCGGGTAGAGGGTGCAACAGAGAAGAAGAGGGTTGAGGTGGAGAGCTCACTATAGGGACGAGGTGTGCAATGGGGTGGGTGCTAGGGGAGGCATGGCAGGGGGAGGGGATGGACAGGACGTGAGCAGGTAAGAATGCAGAATTGACAGGTGCCTTAGTGCCTGGTTAAGTGTGGCACAGTAAGGGAAAAGGAGGTGTGTAGGTTTTGCTCTAGTGGTAGCCAGATGGAAGGCGGAGCCATCTTCCAAAGAGGGAAGACAGGTGTTGGCTGGGGGAGGAATGAACTTGAATATCTATGGTCAGAGTTCAGCTTTATGTCACAGCCCCTCCAGTGCTTCTGGAATCACGTTTGAGCACAAGGGAATCTCCCTACAACATGTGCACGGCGCTCACTACATATGCCGAGTTTACTGACCCCAACCAGTCCTACCCAGCAAAGCCAGTGTGAGGACCTCTTTATCCCAGTGATGCCACTGGCCCAGCACTTCACCCTCCTAGCCATCTGAGCTGATTTAGAGGGCAACTAGAGTGTGTCACTTAAGGATGTGGCAGGTTCTGAAGTCTGATAGAATTTAAGGGTGAGCTCTGGAGAGTGGGTTGGATTTAGGTAGGAAGAAAGGTTGAAAGGTATGAAGATGAGTTACCAGAAAGATTCTGAAATGCCTGCCTTCCCCCTGCCCACTGTGAGGCAGCTGGGACACGCAGGCCTGTGGAAGTGATGGGCACGGCCTCCCGGGACTCGTGTTGGGGTTCTGGTGTGATTGGAAAGCTGCTCGCCACGCTTGCCCAACCCATGTCCTTGGCTTAGGACTTACCTATGAGTGCAGGAATTGGTATCTACCGATTGTTTTTGCTCTACATTGTAAACATAATAGATATCTTCCCAGTTCATTAGGGTGGGCCAGCATCTGTTTCTGAATGTATGGAAAGTTTGGAAGGCAGCCACACTCCACTGCTTTCCTAAGAAACAAGAAAATATGTGTGTCGTATCTGGGACTGATTGCTTCGTGCGGAAACGTCCTCCCAGGATAAGGCTCTAAATTGTTGTGAGACTCAGCCAGCAGGCTTTGGTTTATTCATTTTATAGGATTCTCTAATAGGCCTATATTACAATTTATTAATCTATATTCACTTGTTCCCTTGATTTTTCCTCTCTTTTTTTAAAATTTTTTTTTATTGGAGTTCAATTTGCCAACATTTAGCATAACACCCAGTGCTCATCCCACCAAGTGTGATTTTTCCTCTCAAAACCAAATAGCTCCAAATATCTTATACATGTATTGTGGAATCCATTTGTACACACAGACACACAGACACACACACACACACGACTTCTGACTCATAGAGTATATCCATCTTCAGCGCGACTAGATATTGTCAAATTTTTCTCCAAAAACCATCACACGCATTCTCAATAATGGAAATGAGTTCCTCTTGCTCCATATCATCATCAACGCTTAATGTTGTCAGACTTTTTACTCTTGCCAGATGGATGGCTGTGAAATGGGACTCTCTCCCGCTTCCCCTTAACAGACATCATCTGTTCGAGTCCCTCTTCTGTGCACTTCTGTCTACACTGGGCACATGCCACACCAGAGCTGTCGTGTGTTGATAGGCTGAACTATTTATTAGTAGACTTTATTGACTGTTTGCTCACACTGGATGCTCTCCTATGTTCTTTTCACAAATTATCCCTTACTACTCACAATAACCTAAAAGAGAGAAAAAATCTTATCTCTATTACATAAGATTTCCTTCTTTCTTTGTTGGTTCATTCAGCAAAATACTGAATGACTATTCTGGACCAGCCACGAATGGAGTAGAACCTCAGGATTCCTGAAAGAGCAGCATCTGATGGCCATTCAGTGTGCTTGGCTGCCCAGATCCACTGCACCTTATGAGAACAACCCAGTTTCCACTCGTGTCAATCTACTCTGAATGTATGGTCTTGGTGGAAGCAAAAACCCAGATAAAAACCTTCCACGATGGAAGCTTATGAGCTGGATTTTCCCTGTCCTGCCCCAGTACAGCAGGGAACAGTGAATTAGGCTCTGTTTTGCCAAGACTTGGGGGTCTGAATGGCTCCTGAGTGAGTTGGGGAGGGTGGGGGGCTGGAGGGAGTAGTTGTGATCACTCGGGGCACCGTGGTGGGTGAGGCTGCAGCCGGACAGTCCCGACCTACTCTGCTATAAGAGGGCGGTCCCATGTCTTCCCTCCTGCTTCCTGAGCCTTGAGCTCCCTGGGTTCATTTCCCAGTCACCTGTCTGTTAGGCAAAACTCCTGACAAAGTTTCTGAGCCCCACAAGACCCCACCTGACCTAGAAGGTTTGGGCTTCTGGATCACACGAGATCAGCAGGAATGAGGAACCAGAATGAACCTCCATCCCTGGGCCTGCCTTCTTCCTGGATCCACGAGCCACCCTGGGAATTGAGCTCTTCTGCTGCTGCCTTTTTCTAGGGGTGGGGTTGTTGGAGAAGTCCACTAATTCACCAGTGCCCTACTCTCCGTGTATGGAGGCCACGGAGCTCTGCTTCCAGTTCCCTGGGCCTGGAAGGGAACTCTGCCCTTTTGGGAAGGAGACAAGCCCCAGCCAGGGCTGCAGGCCCTGCCCGGACTCAAGATATGAGCTTCCAGCTGGTAAAGGCATCACCCTCCCAGGGCACATTCCCAGCGACCTGCTAAACTCAGAGAGCTTTTTTTTTTTCTTTTTTTTTCTTTTCAAGTGCAAATAGTTTTTTCCTGGAATTTGCAAGGCGAGATTGTTTTCTCTTGGGATATAAGATCATCCCATAGGCCCGTGGCCCAGAGGAAGCTCCTCACCTCAGCTCTGCACTCACCACAAGGCGTGGCCTTGGATCCTGTGACCATCTCCCGTTCTCAACCTGATTGGGAGCTCCCTAAGGGCAGGAATAGAGTTGTTTTCATCCCTCTCCCCACCGTGCCAGGCACGGATGCTGGCATAAAGAGTTTTGGCTGAGTGACTACTCCCTACGCATGTGACACAGGAGAAGATTTGGCCTGGACATGCTTTGCTCCTAAAGGGCATGGTAACTGGGGACCTGGGCCTCAAGAAATTTCAGTTGGATGGAAATTTGCTGAGTATTCTTAGCTGCCAGCACTGTGCTGGGTGCTGGGGGTACAGGATGGAAAATTCTACAGTCCTTGACCTTGAGAAGCTCAGTCTCACCAGAGAGGCAAACAGATAAACAAGCAAGTTCAACGGAGTAAGAGCTGCTACCACGGTCATATCGGGAACAGATTTTCAGAGCCTGACACCTCATCCTGAAGGCGAGAAAGTGGGGGCCAGTGGGGGCAGGGGTCTACTCACCACTCTCTCCTCTCCCCCACGTCCCTCTTCATGAGTTGATGATGCAACTAATGCAAATACTTACTGAGTGCCAGCTGTGGGCCCGGTGCTGTGCTTCGTGCTGGGGATGCAGACGGGAGCCGGGTGCACGCAGACGCTGACGGTGCCCCGGAGGGTTGGCGGCCTTGTGGATGGACGGCCCTGTAGCAGTAACCAACCCTATTCGGAGGGGATGGCGGGGGGGGGGGGGGGGGGGGTCTCTAACTTAGCCTGTCTCTAACTTAGCCTGGGGGGCTTCTACTTTCACTTGCTCATTCATTTCAGCCCTTCAACAAGCATTCGGGAGCCCGCCGTAGGGCAGGCATTTCGCACACCCCTTCCCGGCACATCAGTCTCCTAGTTCTGCCCACATCCTGGCTGAAAGCTAGCGAAATAAAAAACTTCTAGTAACAGAGGGAATTTGCACGAACAAGAGCAATCGATTCCGAAACGGAGAAGTTTATCAGGACGTTTTAACAGGAATCTAATTGTGTGTCTTCACACCTTCTGTCGCCAGCTGAACATTCCACCGCGGGCTCCAGATTATCCCCCTCGTATTCCTGCGGTAGAGGGAGCACAGGGCGGCTGCTGCTAAATTTGGTGTGTTTGGGAACAGCACTGAGACAACAGGGACACCAGAGAAGCGAGCTCGGTGCCATCTGCCTGGAGCCCCACCTGCCGGACATGTGGCAGGAGGAGCAACTGTTTCCTGACCCGAGGTCCTGGGTTCCAGAACTCTCTGTGGAAGGTCCTTGGGAGTCTCTGATGAGCTCAATGGCCAGGGCAGTAAATGACCACACGAGGGGATACAGGGGGAGGTGCCGTGACAGGGGGCCGTCGGAGGAAGCTCCAAGCTGAGGGTGATGAGCTTAACCCAGGGTCTGGGGAAGAGTTCTTAGAAGAAAAGGGAATTTGAATGCGGGCAGAGGTTGGGTACTGAGAGGGGAGGTGTCCCTGGGGAGGAAGCCACAGGTGCTGAAGTCATGGGTGTGGGATGCTGGGAACGGAGAGGGGTCCTAGTGGATGCTGAGCCTGGGCCAGGAATCCCTCGGGGGTTCCCGGCTTCCCGTCCCTTGCTTCCTTCCTAGCTCTCATCCCATATGTCCTCCTAGACCTTGCCTCTCATAACCAGACCTTTTGCCTGCAGTCCCTCTCTAGCTCCTGCCCCCCTAACTCCCCCTCTTCCAGTCATTGTGATAAGCTTGGAAGATTCATGGAGGGACAGAGCCTCCTCCCTGCCCTCAGGTAACTTGCAACAAGACGTGGTTCCGTCAACCCAATGCAGAAAGCCATGCAATGGGGATGATGAAGATCTTGAGAACGACTCATTCCAGCCTGGAGTTTCAGGCCAGGCTCCTAGCACACGGGATAGCTGGCTAGGAGTGTGTTGGGATAAGAAGGGGAGATGCTTCTGAGCAGAGAGAAGAGCCTGTGGCAAGGCAAAGCCTTGGGATATTTCGAGAATGGAGAAGGTTCCACGGGGCTGGAGGCTGTGAGGGTTTTGTGGGTGGTGGGTCCTCAGATTGGGGACCAGTGATGGAGCCAGATGGAGAAGAACCTTGTCAAAGGAAGTAATGCTTCCTCCCTGAGCACTTGCCACGCACCCTCTGGGGCGGGCCTGGGGCCGGTGTCCTCGCCTGTCTGTGTTTGGTGAGTGGGAACCCTGAATCTCACAGCAGCTCAGCGCAGAGCTGGGATCTCAGAGCTCTTCCAGAACTTGCTCCAGCCCTGGCTCCTCCACCCACAGCCAGCAGGTCTGGGCTTTCTTCTGAGAAGGCTGAAGCTCCCTGGAGGTCTCCAGGTGGGGTCCCCTGGCCTCTGTCTACCCAGGGATGGGGTGCTGACCTGGGCTGGGTGCTCTCCAGGCTCTCCCATCCACTCGCACATACTCGCCTCCCCGTGTGGCCCCTGGGTGCCCCTCCTGCCGGGCCCATCCTGTGGCCACCCGAGGCCACGGGAGCTGGTCACGCTTTTCCGCTCCACACGTGTGTGTTTATGTTTCTGCCCCAGACGGCCTCATGCTCCTCCCCGGCCCCGCCAGCTTCCAGAGCATTTATCAGGGCCTGTGTATGTTTTTCTTGTGTGGGATTTGAAATGATTTCTTTAAACAAGGTCTAAACTGGGACTGATTTCCTCTCTTTATTTAGAGTGGTTTGTTTTGTAATATGGTTCTTTTAACAGTCTAAATTGTGGGAACTGGGGAGAAAAAAAGAGAATTTGCTGACTTCATATAAATACAAATTACTTTATCTCTCTTTGAAGACTTCCATGTCTTTTCCTTAAAAAGTCTGGAGCCAAATTCTTTGGGAGTCCTTTTCTTGTCAGAATTGTTATGATGAGAGCAGCATACTCACCACGAGACTTCCACCCCGGGGCTGAGAGTGAAAAACTGCCCTGGTCTTTATACGGTGCCTTCTACTCTTCTTTCAGAGCAAAATCCTTCCATTCATCTCATCTTCGCCACATAAATTGCTCCTTTCATTTGTTGTCCATAGCAGCCCCAAGAGGAGAGGAGGGAAGACAGCATCCATTCGCCCTCGTTGATGCAGGAGGGCATGGCCTGTTAACCTGACTGTGGTCCTGGCCTGGGAGGTCCTGGGGCCCTGGTTGAGAAGCTAGATCATCCAAGTGTCAATTGCATAAATATTCTCGAGTTCCCACTATGTGACAGGCTCTGAGCCAGAGGTGACCCTGAACATGAGCTGAACTTTCCCACCGACCATTTGAACCCTCCTGCTTCCAACAACTTGCAGGTTGTAGTTCCATGGCTTGTGTTTGCTTACATGCCTCCAGTGACAGGGAGCTCACCATCTATCAAGGTAGACCACGCCAGCTGTGGGTGGCTCAGATTGTTAGGACCCTCCCGTATGCTGAGCTGAAACCATCTCCCTGTATCAGTTCACCCATGCTGGGGGGTCCTGCTTCCCCACAGCAGATTGGACTGGATCGTGCCTGTACCTTCTCTGGGGAGTCATCTTGGCTCTGCTTGGCACTGACCTTTGGGTCCCTTATCAGGTTGGAGCAGTCCAGAGCCTGCTGTGGGCCGGGGCCATCTTATCCCTTATTCCGGGCATGATAACTCACTCAATGCAGCACTTACTTGTCTTAGCTGACTCAGAGTCACCTCATTCTTCTTCAGCGACGTTGGCCTTGCACTGATGCAGCTCCTCCGTCTTCGCCCTACAGCTTCTCCTTGGGTCCTAAGTCTGGACCGAGGAACTAGGTTTCACATTTCTTGTGGCTTTGTTGAGTTCTGCTAAGTGAGGCCCATCACCCAGCCACTGTGGATCACCCTGCAGACCCTAACTGCACTGTCACCCAAGATTACCTTTGTCCCCAGGGTGCTTCCTCCACGTATTGGACCAGCCTACCACCCACTTCCTTGTCCGAGCACTAATCAAATCATAGAACGCTGAGCCCGCGAGAGGCCCTCTGGTTGGCTTGCTGGCGCTCATCAGCCCGGGGCCCTCGCAGCTGTGCTCTTGTCCATAAGGAGAACAGGACCTCGTTTGTGAATTGTCTAGTTTGAATATGGGCTCATTTCAGCTGCTGCATCTTCCCAATATCCCAGGCCAGGCAACCTCCTAAGAAGGGAATGATTCCCAACAACTACTTCTTACAGCGCACCTGGGGGTTCCCAGGGCACAGCGCTTTCCTGGTGTCTCTCCGGTCCTTCACCATCCTGTTTCCTTGTCTGTTCTAAAACAGGACCAGGGTAGGACTTCTCTGCCCCGGTGGTTGCATGGGGTTAGGGAAAGGAGGGTAATAGAAGAGATTAGCCTTGAAGTCTATGCCGAGGAGTCCGGAGGCGGCCCGAGATACAAGTTCAATGCTCTGTGATTTCGGACTGCTCTGCCTCCCTTTCGTATAAGGTTAGCCAAAGGTGGCTTTACCGAGCTGTGAAGCAAAAGGCCTGGGTTTCCTGATTCCATGTTCCTTGGCGCTAACCCCTTCTGGGTAGGGTGACCATATAATTTATCTTGCGGGCTATCTAACTTACCTAGGACTCTTGAGGGTGAGGGAGGATGCTGTTAATAATTGTGCCAGGACACTAAGGGTAGCCTAGGAGTCACCCTCCGCCAGTCTAACCAGGAGGGAGCGGGGAGCCGAGGGGGATCGTGTTTCACGCTGGCCCTGCACCAGGCTGCAAAAGTAGAGACTGGGGACTCAGGGTCTGGCTAAGTGGCCAAGGGTTTTGGGTTTGCTAAAGCCTCAGCCGCAGCGCCCGGAGCGATTCCCTCTCACTGGCCAAGTTGTATACTTCCAGGCAAATCGTTTCACGTGGCCCGAGCGCCTTCACACTCGGCTCATTGAGACCATCCCTGGACAGGCCTCTCGCTGTCGAGTGAGCTCTCCCCGTGGGAGGCACCGCTCTTTGAACTCGGACGCCTGTTTATTTTTGGACTGGAAACCAGAAACTTAGAATTCCCCAAAGCCACAGGCTCAGATCCCTCTTTGCAACGATAACCTGTGGAGCTTATAGAACGATAGACTTGGGAAATGTCCCCGAGGGGAGAACCCGACAGACCATTTCATCTCCTGGTCTCGTGTTACAGATGAGCAAACCCGGGTTCAAAGAGGAGGGAGGGATTTACTTAAGATCACACAGTGTATTTTGTCCCTGCACCGCCTTCCAGAATACTACCCTGCCTGGCGTCCTGTAGGAAATGAAGCCATGCAATGCAAATAAAAAAAATACGTTTTATTGTGTGCAGCCTCCAATCACGCATGATTTCGAGAAGTCGCAAGGCCGTGTGCAGAGCCACATGACAATTTAGAAATCCCATGCCCCTCGTCAAGTGCAAGGCCAAGGTAAAGACCACTCATTATGGAAGCAGAGTGGGGACAAGATGCGTGGATGCTGGCTGTCCAATGAAGCCGGAGAAGGTTCTTGGAGCTCCTGGGATTAGTAGCGTGGCCCCTTGGGATGCCTTCTGTAAAGACACCCCGTCTTCTTTGCCCCTGGTTCTCAGCCGTGTCCCTGAGAGCGTGGTCTTCCGGGGGTCTCTCTGGCTGGGACCCTCCGAGGAAGGCCTCATTTCTCTCTCTGCCTTGAGGAAGCACCACTGTATATAGAGGAGCCTGGGCTTTGGCCTCAGACAGGTTAGGTTTGAAACCTGGTTCTTTTATCTCGGGGAACCTACTTACTGTGCCTGAGACTCAGTCTCCTCCACTTGAAAACCATCCTAAACTCCTTTTAGGTTTGTTGTGGGTCTTCCAGGGCATGATGTATGTCAGGGCGTCTACTCTATATGCCTGATTCAGCCACTGTCTTTATAGGAAGGTTATTATTGCTATCACCTTAATACGGAATTTCTAAACTCTGGCATTTTTTTTGTCGTGGGGCTGTCCTGGGCATGGCAGGCTGCTTCGAGGCATCCCTGGCCCCTCCTCAAAACACACATTGTGATAATATGTCTCCAGACACTGCCAAATGTCCCCCAGGAATCGAGAATCAAGCTCCCCACCCCCATTCCCATTCGAGAACCTCTGCTTTTAATACCAGGAGCGCCTAGCACGGTGCCTGATACCACGACGTAGTAGGAAGAATATGGATCATGAGCTAGACTGGCACGAGCTTCGATCTTGGGTCGACCAGTTACTAGCCTGTAGCCTTGGGCAAGACCCTGAATCAGATCTAGCTGTTTTCTGATCCGTAAATGGGCATCACATTGGCTCCCCCCGGTTTCTAGTCAGTCAAATGAGATGATTTATGCGACTATGTGTGGCCCAGAGAGGATGCTCAACATATGTTCATTCCATTTGCTTTCCTTGGTGAGGCACTAACGGGGCTCACGACGTATTGAGTCTCACATGTCCCCACAGTGTTGCAAGGGGCTGGAAATTTCACGATGTCTGAATCTGAAGGGAATTAACCTAGAACTCAGTCCAAAATGTTTAGAATCTGAGCTTTCAGTTCCAATTCTTGAAATACCACATTTGTTGTCCAAAAACATGCATATCTGTGTGTTGTTCACTTGTGTGAGTGCGCTTGGTAATTCCGGGTGTTCTTACCCAGAAAATCGCTATCCTGTCTGATTTAAATGTAACCCTCATGGAAGCCAGGTGACACCTTGCTCAGTTTTGAGGACAGAAGAGGCCTGGAGAGGGACAAGTGGATTTCTCACCACTGCCCAGCGACTCTGCAGCTTGCTTGGCCCTGAACCAAGTCTGCGGGCTCCTAGGAAGCCCTCTAGCTCTGGGGCCACAGGAGTCGGGGGCGGCTGCAGTGGGGCAGGTGGGACAGCTGTGGTGGTGGCGGTGGTGACGAGGTGGTATGGGGCTAGGAGCGAGGGCAGCAAGGCAGGAAGTGTATTAGCTTGCTGGGGCGGCTGGAACAAAGAAACACATTTTGTCATGGTCCTGGGGGCTGGAAGCCTGAGGTCAAGGTGTCTGTGGGATGGGCCTCTGCCGAGGCCTCTCTCCTTCACTTGGAGATGGCCCTCTTCCCGCCACATCCACACATGTCCATGTCCACATTTCCTCTTCATATAAGGACACCAGTAGGATGGGCCAGGATGCACCCTAACAGCCTCGTGTTATCTCAATCACCTCTTTAAAGACCTTGTCTCCAAAGGCAGTCACGTCCTGAGCTCCTGGGTCTTAGGGCCTCACCACATGAATTGCGAGAGGGAAGGAGGCAGCCCAGCTCCTAACAGAAGGGTGGAGGGAGTCTGGGAAGATGCAGGAGGGGGCTGTGAGAGGGAAGACACTGAGGAGGGGTGGGCAGCCCCGAGGAGGGCTGTGTTTCCCGTCCTTCTACCAACTTCTCTCTGGCCTTCCCAGCCACGCGCTCCCATAGCTTCTCTCCCCCTCCCTCCGTCTTTGCCCCACCCCCACCTCTCCTGCTTTTGATTCTCTCTTTCCAGAACCCTCTCAGCCTCATCCTCTGTGAGAAGACAGAAATCTTGGGGGGGGGGGTGGGTGGGGAGTGGGAGGTGATGAGAATTTTGTATGTGGGATTATTTTAGTAAGCTACTCCAGGTCTGAACCCAAACCCACAGTAAACACCTGCTCCATTAAGAAGCAGGGGTCCCTTCTCCCCATAGTTTGCACAGAAACTAAATTCACCAAAAAAGGTACCTGCTGATCCTGTCTTTCCTGGGCTTTGTCTCTGGGGTCTCTTGGCCTCCTGTCTCGAGATTTGGAGGCCACAACAACTTCTCCGTCCTGCTCTGCGCCGTCCTGCTCTGGGGTTAGCACACCGTGAAGAGAAGAAGCTTGTTTTCCATCCATGTTGGCCATCTGTGGCAAAAGGCACCCATGAGTGGGGTGCAGCTGGCACAGCTCCCTCTTGAAGGGATGGGGAGACTGAGGTGGGAAGGGGTGTGACTGGCTCAAGCCTGCATAGCTTAGGGGTGACAGAGCTGAGTCCTGACACCACCTCGTCCCCTTGCCAGTGCCCAGTACAACACCACCTTGTCCCGCCTCCAGCTCACCATCCCTGAGCAGAGTCCTCTCTGTCCCCTGACCAAGCAGCTGGTGAGAGTCGTCAGTGGGTGTGAATGTGAGATGCTTTGCTCTGCCATTTGCACCATCATTGAGGGCCCAGAGCCCTGGGGCCTAATAGGAACATCCTGGGCAAGAAGTGAGCCTTGAGGGACGCCTGCGTGGCTCAGTGGTTGAGCATCTGCCTTTGGCTCAGGTCGTGATCCCCAGGGTCCTGGGATCGAGTCCTGCATTGGGGTCCCTGCATGGAGCCTGCTTCTCCCTCTGCCTGTGTCTCTTCCTCTCTCTCTATGTGTCTTTCATGAATAAATAAATAAAAATCTTAAAAATAAAAAAAAAAGAAGAAGAAGCGAGCCTTGAAAGGTCTTTCATTTCCTGGACTTGGTGCCGAGGAGTCAGTACTTCTCAGGGGAGAGCATGGCCAGCAAATGATAGGAGAGACGTCTTGAGGGGGAAGGTTTGGGCTGGACTTGACAACTGGTGGTTCCCAGAGTTGCAAAGAGCAGAGAGGATAGGCTGGAAGCTGAGAGGGCGAGGTCGTGCAGGGGGCCTGTCTAGCGTGGCTGCCCTAACAAAATACCACAAACTGGAGTGGCTGAAAACAACAGAAATGTGTTGTCTCACAGGCCTGGGGACCAGAAGTCCAAGATCAGTTTGTTGGCAGGGCCATGATCTCTCTGGAGGCCCGAGGGGAGAAGCTGTCCCCTGCCTTCCTCTTAGCTCCCGGTGTTGCCAGCGATCGTCGGCATTCCTTGGCTTGTAGTCTTCAATCTCTTCCTTCACCGTCACATGGCCTTCTTCCCTGTGTGACCGTGTCCTGCGTCTTGGCCTCTTCTCACAAGGACGCCAGTCATAGAGGATTAGAGCCTGCCCCACTCCAGCATTAATTTAACTACTTATACTCTGCAACGACCTTATTTCCAAGTCAGGTCCCAGTCTGAGGGTCTGGGAAAGATATGACTTTCGGTGGCGTAGGTGAAATGGGGGGGGGGGGAGGGGGCACCATTTAACCCTGTACAGGATCCAAGGGGAGCAAGGTGGCTTCAGGACATGTAAGCATAGGGTGGTGGGAGACAAAGAGAAAATCGACACCCAGGAGCTTGGACTTTCCAGAGCAGTAAGCGGGCACGTTCGCTGTAGGGACAGACTCCATGAGAAAAGTCCTGGGTGATAGCACCCCCTTGTAATTCTTTATGAGAGGTGGAAACTGGACAGGGCTCCGTCCGGTCCATGATCTGCTTCTTGGAATAAAGGGAATTAGAGAACAATCTGTGCCCTGAGCTTGCTTGTCTTCGGTGCTGACCTGCAGGCCTAGGAGGACCTGTCGGGGTTTGGCCGGGTGCGCTCGCCGCTCCCAGTGGTGGGGAAATTATTACCCGAAAGGTTCTGGTCAAGGCTGACGTGCTGTCATGGCCTGGGAACCCCACCAATCTCGGGAGCGTCAAGGAGGAGTTGCCAGGGCAGGCTTTGTGACTCTGGGGGAGTCGGTGCGCCTCTCTGGGCCTTCCTAATCTGGGGGTTCTTGGCGTGGATTCTAAGGTCCCCCTTGAGTCCCATATTAAAAATATTTAATCACTGTGACAGCACCATTTCTCATGGGCAGCCAGCTTTACTCGCACAGTCTTTTTTTTTTTTACATTTTACCTTACTTAGTCCTCTCATGCTGTGGTGTCAGTAAGACTAGAGAAATGCTCACATTTCACAGACAGAAAGCCTGAGGTGGGTTGTTTGAGCAAGAGCTCAGCACTGAGCAGATCAAAGTACTTGAGATTAAACACTATAGTGACTTAGTCCAGTGTCCTAGGTCCCCAAATTGTTCCTTATTAATGAACTCATGCGCTACTATGTGTTGAGTGCCTCTCATTAGCTGAGCGCTGTGCTCAGCACTGGGGGCCATAGAAGTTCACAAACTGACAAAAAAAGAGGAGAAAAACAGTACTAAACACATAGATGGCATGTCAGAGGGGGAAAATAAGGCAGGATGAGAGGGGTAGGGACTGTCTCTGAGCTACAAGGGGACTCTACTGTGTAGTGTGGACATGGGGACTGTCTCTACTGAGGGGATATTGGCATAGAAATCTAAAAGGGTGTAAGCCATGTGGCTGTAGGAGGAAAAAGCATCTTGAGTGATGAGGGCAGCAAGTGCAAAGGCCCTGAGGTAGGAGTAAGCTTGATGTGTTCCTGGAAGACCAGTTTGCTCACATTTAGATTCTACACTTGAGACCTCCTAGGTAAACAAGGTGTAGGTTTTTTTTTAACTCCCTTTTCCAAACTCCATATATTTTGAAAATATAAATATATCCACTATTGTTTTAGAACTGTACAATCGTAAGGTGTTCAGTGCCCTCTGGTATTCTTTCTCTTTGAGACTTGGCTGTGGTCCATCCCATGGGAGGAGGCCAAACCCTGATGAAGGGTTCCTGGGCAGGTCTGAGTGAGGACAAAAGGAAGACCAAGCCGAGGGGTGACGAGGCTGCTGTCGTTGGCGTCATGAACAGAGTCACGCAGGGAATAATCAAATGTCTGGTGCCGACAGTCATCCTGGCAGCTGTCTAGCGGTGTTGACTGTGAGTCTCGGCAAGAGAGAGATAAATGGCAGCGTGGGCAGGATGAGTGAACATCCCTCCAGGTGGGGCTGGGAGGAGGGACTCTAGTCCCACTCGTGAGACCCTCTGGATCTCTCATGGTCCTAACTTGGGCTCTTGAATAGAGAGGAAGGGCCTCCTTCCCCTCTTTGGAGTAGAATCCGGAATTCTTAGACTTTATTCAGTGCTATAGAGATGTGGGGTGAGAGTGAGAAAATGTGAGTGACATCAATCAATTAGTGATGAGCCAATATTTACTAAGATTTCCTAAATGTCAGGCTCTGAGTTCAGAGCACTGGGGGACACGAGAGTCATGAGACCTGGCTTCTTCTCTCCTGGGACTTGTAGACTAGCTGGAGAGACAAGATGTATGTCCAGGAAGGGTGAAACAGCTTGCTGGAAAGGTTTAGAGCAGTCTGAGTCACCCTTCCTTGGTCAGATGTGTGCTTCTCAGCCCCGGGGCATCAGGGAATCACCTGGGGGGTGGGGGGTGGGGGCTTTGCAACGTAGCTGCGTGATGTAGTCAGTCACCCCAGTGATGGGGAGAGAGGGACCTGCGGGTGTCCTAACCCGTGGGGCGGGCGGGGTGCAGGGAGGGCTGTGGGCAGCAGTCATTTGAGGGGTGACAGCATTTGTGGGTGAGACAGGGCTTCAGGTATCACGTCCAACAGATAAGGGGGGAGGCGGTCCAGAGGGAGTGGCTCCTGCCCAAGGTCACACTCAGGAGCCAGTGTCAGGGAGGGACCAGGACCTGGACCAGGACCCGGGCCTTCTATCAGCCTTCTTCCTGTCCTTTCGGACCTGCCCCTGCTCTCCGAGCCTCCCGGTCACTTCTTGGGCATCGTCATAGCTCCGTTCACCCCGGGGGAGCTCAGCGCTTGGCCCTCGGCTCTGGCTGGAGCCACTCTGTCTGCAGAGGGACTGGGTCCTTCCCTTGCCTCCGGAGGGCAGGAAAGGGATGGGGGGCTGGGTCCGAGGGACTGTGATCAATGGATGGACGGCGGGCCCGCGACAGTCGCGGATGACACCGCAGCGACACACTCGGAACGGTGCTTTCAGTGCTCGGGAGACGGGCAGACAAACCAACAAGTCGTGACAAGATAGGGACCAGGGCAGTAAAGACACACGGGGACACGGGGACACAGGGACACTGCCTTTGGAGAAGTTTGGAAGGAAGCTGAGGGCCTTCATGCGGAGTTGAAGAGGGCCGGCAGGAGGAGGGATCGGGCTAGGAACCCCCGTCAGGGGGGAGGGAGTCCTTGTGTTCAGCCTGGGCCCCAGGGAGAGTCACCGGAGAGCTCCATGTTCGGGTTGGTGGCCCCAGTAGAGCGGGTGACAGTGACATCAGCGAACATTTGCCAGGTGTTACTACGTGCCACGTGCGTTTCACATGAATTAACGCATTTGATTCTCCCCACAACCCTGTAGGGGAAGTGCTGGGATTGCCCCCATTTCACAGGTGGGAGAGTTGAAGCCCAGAGGGCCGTTAACTTGGCTCCAGGGTCTGAGCTACACGAGGGGGTGTGAGCAGGAAGACCGTGAGGTTTTCCGGGCCCCCACACTCTGAGGTTGGACAGAGTTCCCTGCTGGGACCATCCTCGGGTCTCTAATGAAGTAATTTATTTCTTGTGGCCCTTGGGTCACGCTCCACCTCAAGCCACGGAGACAGGACACTGCTGACTCATCCTTTCCCAGCCGTGCAGCCTGGGAACAGAGCCAGGTCGCTTGTCCAGCCTGGTGACAAGTGCCGGCGGCTGTGGTTTGGCAGCAGGTCAACAGCTGGGATGAGGCGTCGGGGGCTGACCTGTGGGGTTGGCAGTGGGTCCACAGGGATCCAGGCTCTGGAAGGCTCCGGGGGGGCGTGGAGCTGGGGTAGGAAAGAAATGCAATCCGGAGCCCAACAAGACAGATGCATGGGGTTGAAAGTCCGGCGCAGACTTTGCTCGGCCGGAGTTGAGCCTGGTTGGTTCGTGTGCACCCGGGTGACCCCCCCAGGGCTGAACTGGGGCTGCCCACAAGCCTTCCCGACATTATTCATTCCATCAACACTTATCAAACACCCACAAACACCTGTAGGTGCCAAGGAGGAAGAGGTTCCCCTGCTGGAGGCACCTCCCAGCTCAGCGCTTCTCAAAGGTGTTGTGGGTGGAGGTACCCCACTGCAAGTGTGGGCACACCTGAGGGCTGAAGGGGCACGTAGGTGCCCCCTGGGATGCTGTGCTCTGAAAGCACCAAAGTGTCACTTTCCAGGCCCTCCCTGCTTGCCTGGTGGTAAGAGCTCCAGCTGCCCAGATTGGCAAACTGATGCCCATCAGACTCACCCTCCAGCCCGACTCCCTAGGTTCTCCTTGGGTTGTGCAGCCTTGGGCCACCTGCTGGGATTGTCCCCTGCCGGGCCACCCTGCCCCAGTTCTCCAGAGCCCTCAGAGACCAGCTTAGTACGTGCCACCTCTTCCAAGAACCCTGTACCATCCCACCACCCAAGACCTGGTTCTGGGGAGTCTCTGTGGGGGCGCTTGCCATGCAGCCCTGTGGTCCCTGCTTGGCTGGCCTGTGTCCCCCGAGGACAGGGCTGTCTCTCATCTCTGGTGTGCTAGGCCCTGCAGCAGGGTGGTTAGAGAGAACCACCATCATCCCTGTTGTGGTTCCTCACAGCCGTACGGCACTCTACAGTTTATAACGTGTTTCAGACTCATCCTTGCATTTGAGTTTCCCAGGATAGTACGTTCGCTGCTGTTTCTATTTCACAAATGCAAAAACTTGGTGACACGGAGGAAAGTGACTTGACCAGGGTCCCTTGGAGCGGGACCTGAGCCCAGGTGCGCAGAGCCACCGAGTGCCCCTCTGGGCGGCTCTCAGTCAGACTCCGGTCGGTGCTGGAGGAGGAAGACACCAGGGACCAGGAGAGAGTCGCCTGTGGAAATGAAAACCAGCGCAGAGCTTCTTCGCCATTTGAGGAAGCCAGTGTGGGAAGCTGTCCCTTCTAAGGCAGAGCTCTGGGAGGGGCGGGGCTTCCCCTGGCAGCAGCCCTTAGCAGCTTTATATTCCAATCCCTGACACCCCCACCCCCCAAGCATTCCCTGGGTCCCACTGGGCTTCGACTGTTCCCACCCCACCCATCATCTCTCATTGTCCTGTCTTTGATCAGCTTGTTTCCTCTGCCTGGAACCTCTTTCCTCCACTTTTCTGCTCTGTCAGCCTAGTTTAGATGCCTCTCGCTGCAGGCAGCTCTTGGCCCCCACCTTCAGAGCACTTTGCAAACCCCTCCCCTGACAGATGCACTTTTACTTTACTATCCTGGGTCACATGTTTGTGTTCGGCTCTCTCCATTCGACGGTCAGGCTGATATTTATTCCTTTACACCCATGGGGTGTTAATGTAGCAGGTGCTCAGTTGGGGAATGAATGCATGAATGAATGAATGAATGAATGAATGAATGAAGAGACTGGACTGAGTTCTTCTCAGCTTCTCCAAAAGGGCAGAAAGAAAATAAGACATGAGCCCTAGTCTCATGATGCAGGGTCTCTGTGTAATTTGTATAAATAAACCCCTGTGCCAGGTCCCACACCGCATGGGAGACCTGCCAGCTGCCCATCATCTCTGGTTTCTGGACAGGAAGCCCAGCTCAGCTGTCCCCAGGGACTAGGTTACTTCCCCCACACGGTCCCTTTCTTATTGTGCAGGAGGGACGCAGTCTCTCTGTCTATTTGAGTGGCCGGCCTGTCCACGTGGCCTGGTTTCAAGTGCCTCATGTGTTCCAAGTGCCAAGTGACCGTGACCTCATTCTCAATATGATTTTCATCTTCCAGCATCTGCAGCCACTATATGTGTGTCATTGTAAGATGGGCATGATCGTGGTCTCCATTTTATAGATGGGAAACTGTCATGGTCAGGGGACTAGAGATGAGGGGGGAGGGAGGTGGCCAGGTCACATGTCTCCAAATAGCCCAGTTACATCTCTGGAGGCTGGCCTGTGCCTGGTGCAGTTCAGCACTCCAAAGCCCCCCAAATCTCTATCTTTCCCAGCTGTCTGTGGCCCAGACTTGCATCTTCCTTTTGAGAATGTCTTTAAAAATACATTTAAAACCCAAAAAGCAGAAAGGGAGACAGAACGTAAAGACTGCTAACTCTGGGAAACGAACTAGGGGTGGTAGAAGGGGAGGAGGGCGGGGGGTGGGAGTGAATGGGTGACGGGCACTGGGTGTTATTCTGTATGTTAGTAAATTGAACACCAATAAAAAAAAAAAAAAAAAAAAATAGAACCCAAAAAGCTGGGGTACCTGAGTGGCTTAGTGGGTTGAACATCTGGCTCTTGGTTTCGGCTCTGGTGGTGATCTCCGGGTCGTGAGATCGAGCCCCACGTCAGGCTTCACACTCAATGGAGCCTGGGATTCTCTCCCTCTCTCCTTCTGCCCCTCCCCTAGCTTACACTGTCTCTCAAAACAAATAAACCTTCAAACAACAACAACAACAAAACTCAAAAGGTTCTTACCTGAGCTCGTCAATGTCTTTCCCCTCCCCTATTCTTTCCAGCCCCAACTATTTGGGACGAGTTGAAGCCTCTCCCATGTGCAGCTGCAATGGTACGAGGAGGTTTTATCTCTGGGGTGGGCTGAAAACCCCAGGGTGGGGCTCTCTTGATTCCCCTAAGACCTCCTGCCCTGCATCTCCTAAGGGAGGTGTTGTGAAGGAAAATGCCTTCTCTTTTGTATTGGACACCTGGAGGGGAGAAGGGACAGATAAAATCCTGGCACTGAAGAAAGGAGCCAGTCAAACCTCTTACTCCTCTTAATTGGGAAGGAATTTGGTTTGAATTAGCACTTCTTGGGCTTGTCTGATTATAAAACCTGCTTGATGAGAACCTTTCAGTGAGGGACAAATCTCCATTCTAAAACAGGAGCCCGGGGATCCCTGGGTGGCGCAGCGGTTTGGTGCCTGCCTTTGGCCCAGGGCGCGATCCTGGAATCCCGGGATCAAGTTCCATGTCGGGCTCCCCGCATGGAGCCTGCTTCTCCCTCTGCCTGTCGATCTCTCTCTCTCTCTCTATCAGGAATAGATTTTTTTAAAAATCTTAAAAAAATAAATAAATAAATAAATAAATAAAACAGGAGCCCTCCTCCTGCAACTTGTATCATTGAGTAGGACCCGGAGGAATGAAGGTCGAGCTTAGAGACTCATGCACAGCGCCTTCACCGTGGGCTTGAGAGATCCTCAAGGTTCATCTATGCTCAGCATTTGGTAAGACCGAAAGGCAAAGAACCCAGAAAATGCAAGACAATGCCTCGAAAATGCTGGCCGTTTTCCGCGTTTAATTTTAGTGTTATTATTTTACCAGCACTTACTATAAACCAGACGTTAAGCTTTACAAATATTTGCTCGCTTAATTTCATAGAAGCCTGCAGGGACCCACTGAGGTGAAGTCACTTGCCCAAGGTCACACAGAAGTGGTGGAGCGAGGGCTTCAGACTTGAGCCGTCTGGCTCTGGAGTGTTTGATCTAAACCTCTGAGTTCTGTGTGTTTTCACAAATCTCTTTTCATTTGACCACGGGGCAAATTCCCTCTTCATAACTGTTTGAACGATACAGCCGCCTTGTCTGCGTGATTTCAGCTACTTCCTGGTGGTTCCAGATCATCGGCGCCTGTTACTGTCTTCTGGAGCCTGCTCTGACTTTCTCTTTGATGGAGAAACATGCCTATTGTTATGGCAATCCCAAATGCTGTGCAGAAGCTTTAAAGAGCAGATTCGAATCCCTTTGTTTCTCACCCCAAATGTTGAAACAAACCTAAGAGCTCTGCTGATTCCTGACAGTTTTGAGTCTCTCCGCATTTCAAATATTTCAGACCAGCTTGGGAGCAAACACATGATATTCTTCTTTCTCTTGCAGAGTTTATTTTTAAAGCTTGCATCTGGCTGCTTTTTCGTCTCCCAGAAGGAGGAGGGCCATCGCTCTCCCAGAAGGCGGGTGTTGGATGGAAACTTCTCCGGGAAGGCAGGAGGCAGCTCTCTCCTGGGGTCTAGTGCTTTGGTGGGCTTGTCCCTTAGCAGATGCTGTCCCTTAAAGGCCTAGTCCCGTAGTCGGGCTTGTCCCTTAGCCTCACTCCGAGAGCTTGGAAGGACCCTCTGACCCACGGGGCTTCTTGCACATGGACACAAAAGAAGTTGGTTACTCGCAAGTGTCTGTCTTCTCTGAGGAGCAGTTTACTCACCCTCTGGTCGTCCCTGGTCAAGTCACATAGAGAAAGCCCTTTCTGGCCAAGAGAGCCCATTGTCACGGTGCCACCAGCATCACTGAGCATTTGCTGTCTATCAGGCCGTGGGCTAAGCAAGACCAGATGGAGCCATGAAATAGGTATTATAAGCCCCCATTTTTCAAAATTGGAGACTGAGGCTAGTAGCTCGTGAGAGCAGAGGGTTGACGGGGGGATTGGGTTTGACGTCAACACCTCCGTTCGCCGCACCCCTCGGTGTGATGAGGATTCATTCCCACCCATCATTCCCATCACAGCACCCTGGGTCCGTCCCTGTGGAGTTACCCTGGGAATGGTAAATTCACACGGACAAGGACGATTTGTAGTCTGAGATCTTATGTCTTGATTATAGTATTGCTTCATGGTTTTCCTGCAGGAGCCTGTCTCACGAAGAAGCACAAGGTGTGAAATTCAAATAGCATTTTGGGATTCCAAGTACAGCTTCGCCAGTGGTCTTCGTCAAGGGAGATCATGGGGCCTGACTCAGGTGATGCATGTTAATGGAGTAGCGTCTCTCAGTTGCTAGTTATTTCCCCCAAAGGAGCTGGTGCTGAAACTTTTGTGGGCAGCCACAGGAAAAATAGCTCTGGCCTGAGATACAGTTCTACTCGGTACCTCTTCATCCCAAATGTCACGGCAGTCCCTTGGCTGTCATCCTTGAAGTGATGGACCCCTAAAGAGTCCTTTGTCTGCAGGCTTGTCTTCTAGGCACTGGTGTCTACTCTGGCTGCAGGATGAACCTACTGAGAACCAGATCTGACCTTGTCACACATCTTACTATGGTGCTCGTAGATTCAGCTCAGGTCCTCAGTCCCTAGGATGGAGCATGTGGTCCCTGGTGAAGTGGCTCCCTGTAGTCCCAGAACACTCCCCCTATGCCTCATTCCCCACATTGTCTGTGTCCCCACCACAATGGACTCTTCCCTGTTTCTCAAACATGCCAGGCACTTTTAATGCTTCTGGGTCTTTCCACTTGATGTTCTTTCCCCCAGGAATGCCCTGTTAGTGACTTGCCTACCTGGTGGGCTAGTCATGCTTAAAGGTAATCAAAAGACCCCTCTTCTTCTGCTTCCCAGGCAGAGATCGTACTCTCCCTCTCCATACAAGACTTATGGCTCCGTGTCGTAATGATTGCTTTAGGTGTATGTTCCCCTGCTATGCTGGGAGTGAGTCCCCACTATTCCTCGTATGGCCTAGCCTGTGGTCAATACTCAGGAATTGTGCTGAGAAATGAGTAAGTGAATTAATAAGTACATGAAGAAATGAACACAGGAATAAGCACGGTGTTTGCAGGAGAAGGCCACGGTAGGAACAGTACTAAAGGCCTTCACATAGTTTCTTATTTAAACCTTATGATAATAAATGGGGTAGGTATTATACCCACTTCGTGGATAAAGAAACTGAGGCTTACATTTGGGGAGCAAATTCAGATTCCAGTGACTCAAAAGTCCGATCTCGTAATCTCCTTAATCTTTGGTTACCTGCTTGGCTCAGCTCCACCCCATATTCCCTGTCTGTGGCTGAATTAGGTCATATCAAAGAAGACAACAGTAGCCCTTTGAGGGAGGAGGTAGAGGGCAGGGATTTGCTCTCTTTCTCAGTGGATCAGTAGTGCCCCTTCTCACACTTGTAACCGTTGGACCCATCCGGTACAAAGATGTGCAGGAAAGGAGGGAGGGAACAGATGGGGGCAGTTGGGGTATGCAGGAGGCCATCTGCTCCAGGAAGTTCACTGGCTTTGTCCTCAGCTCCCCCAGGAACCTCGAGGCCCAGAGTGCTGGGAAGTCTCCCTTCAGAGAAGCACCTGTTTGATCAGAGACTACTTTTCTGGCTGGGGGCAATTTATTTCCTCTTCTAGCTGTATGAAAACGCAAATTAGGTTGTCTTCCTGCAATGTCATTGGGCTTGATTTCATTATACCAATCCCCATAAGAACAAAATAAATGAGTGCCAGGATATTTGAAAAGTGTACAAGGGTGAGTCAATGTATGCCGAACTAGAGAGAGCCAAGAAGATACTAGCAGGAAGTGGCTGAATGGCCTCTCTCCCGAGTCCCGTCTCCCAGAGACTGACTGTCACCACTTACTCTTCTCTTGGACACACAGCCAGGTATTTCTCTGCCTCCCTTGCAGCTAGGCAGTGTCACAGGACAGACTTCTAGCCAATGGAATGTCAGTGATCCTCCCAGTCCTGGCCATTACAACAAAACAAAACAAATGAAACAAAAGTCCTATATGCTCTTTCCCTATGCAGACAACCCTGGGGGCTCAGTGTTGACAATGAGTCACAAGATGGAAGGAGCCTGGGTTCCTGGATCACTCTGTGGAGGACAGATGTCCACTCATCAAGAGACTGAGGTGAAGGAGTGGGTCTTGATCATCTCTGTACCCCAGTGCTCACACAATGCCTAATGTAGTGAGGCGCTTGATAAATGTGTGATGAATAATTAAACTTATGAAGATCACACACAGGATCTTCACATCTATATTATATTCGATCCTTACAACCACGTAAGAGTGATGCTATCATGCTTTTTTACTGACCTAGTAACAAAGACTGGGAGAATGAAATGACTTGCACAGCTAATAAATGCTGAACTTGTTCTTCTGACCCCAGACTCTGGCCTACATGGCAAAGCTGGTGTGACCTTTAATCCATGACTAGCAACAAAGCAGTTCCAGGCTTTGATCTTGAAATGTAGATATGAATTGGCCAAGAGGGAATGTGGCCCCAAGGACAGTGGCCCCTATGCCTTGCATCTTTATAAAACTTCCAGGCACCTTGGAATCGCCTGGGGGTTTGGGAAGTGTAGCTTTCTGGGCCCCATTTCTGGAAGTTCTCTTCTAGAAGGTCTAGAATGAGCCTCTGGATTTGAAATTTCTAAAAAGACCTCCAGAGAATTCTATAGGTAGCCAGTCTAGTAACCAGTTTGTGGGGGGAATAAGCATGCCCTTAGCAATCAGACAGGACCTCGAATCCCAGGTCTGCCATGTGTCAGCAGTAGGACTTTAGCACTCAATTTGACCATGCTGAGCCACAATTTCCATGTCTATAAATTGGAGGTCGCAGCTCCTCCTAGTCATACCATTTTCACTGGGTGGTCACAAGGATTGGATGACACAGTGCCTGTAAAGCCCCTGGCATAGGAGGCAAGTCCTCTCTGAGGGTCTCTGGGACCCAGTCAGAGCACTTCTCCCATGGGCATCCTCTCTCACTGACATCATGAGGCCTCCTGCTTCCCGAGCTGTCCAACCTGTTCAATTTCCTTAACTGTGACATGGAGATAATGGTATATGACCCACATGTCACCCCTCCCCTGGGTGTTCTCCACAATTGTAGCCTGCTGTGGTCCCTGTCCTTTAAGATTTAAATAATGTGTTACCTTAGGCTTTTGGCAGATGCCCTTGGACTTACTGAGGAAATTTCCTCCTATTTCTAATTTGTTAGATGTTTTTAAATGAATGGATGTTGAATTTTGTCAAATATTTTTTCTTCATCGATTGGTATGATTATGGGGTGTTTCTTCTTTCAAATGTTAAGATGGTAGATTACATTGATCATTGTTTGTGTATCAAATCAGCCTTTCCTTTCTGAATAAATACCTTTAGTTGCTGTGCATATTCTTTTTTTTTTTTTTAAGATTTTATTTATTTATTCATGAGAGACACAGAGAGAGAGAAAGAAAGCGAGAGGCAGAGACACAGGCAGAGGGAGAAGCAGGCTCCATGCAGGGAGCCCGACATGGGACTCAATCCCGGGTCTCCAGGATCAGGCCCTGGGCTGAAGGTGGTGCTAAACCGCTGAGCCACCTGGGCTGCCCCTGTGTGCATATTCTTTTTAAAAATATTGCTAGATTTTGTAAATTTTGTCATTTGTAAAATTTTGTTGAGGACTTTTGCAACTGTGATCATGAGAGATATTGAGCTCTCGTTTTCTGTTATAATATTTTCTTTTCCTGGTTTTGATTTCAGGGTAATGCTGGCTTCATAAAAAACAGTTGGAGCATGTTTCCTCTGATTTTCTGGAAGAGGCTGTAGAATTGATGTCATTTTGTCTTTAACTATTTGGTAGAAATTGACAGTTAAATTATCTAGCCTGAAAAATTCTTTCTTGTAACTATGAAATATACTTCTCTAGGGGTTATAGAGCTATTCAGGTTTTTATTTCATCTTGAGTGAATTTTGTAATTTGTGTTTTTTGAAGTATTGATCCATTTCATCTAAGTTGGCAAATTTATGTGTTTAGAGTTATCCATACTATTTCTTTGTTACCTTTCTCATGTCTTTGCTATCCCAGTGCTTTTCCCTTTTTTATTCCTGATTTTGATAGTTTGTGCCTTCTCTTTCACTTCCTTTATCAGTCTTTGTAGAGGACTATGAACTTTGTTGATCTTTTCAAGACCCAGCTTGTTTTGGCTGATTTTTTTTTTTATTACTTTATGTTTTAAATCCATGGAGTCTGTTGATTTTTGTTCATCATATGCTTTCTTCTACTTGCACTGGGTTTATTTTGCTCTTCTTTTTTTCATTTCCTAAGGTAGAGGTTAGGATCTTCAATTTGAGATTTTTCTTTTTCTGTCATGTAAACATTTAATGCTATAAGTTTTCCTCTAAGTACTGGTTTAGCTGCATAGTACAAATTTTGATATGTTGCATTTTAATTATTGTCAGTTCAAAATATTTTCTAATCTCCCTTGATACTTCCTCACTGACTCATTCCTCATTGATTATTTGGAAGTACACTGTTTACAAGTGTTTGGAGATTCTCCAGTTACCTTTCTGTGATTGACTTCTAATGAATTTCGTTATGATCAGAAAACATATCAGCATAATTTTAGTTCTCTTGAATTTCTTCAGGTTCTTGTTTAATGACCCAGGGTGGGTTATATCTTGGTAGATGTTCCATGTGCACTTGAAAGGAATCTGTATTCTGCTGTTGGGTGAAGTGCTCTATAAATGTCATTTAGATCCACCTCATTGATGGTCTGGTTCAGTTTTTCAATATTCTTGCTGATTTTCTGTTTATTAATTCTATCTATTATTACTGAGAGGAGTTTTAGAGTCTCCTAATATACTTTTTCTATAAATTCTGTCCAAGTTTCTTAGTTGTACTCAGTGGGAGCAACAGGGTGGACTTCGCTTACTCCTCGTTATTCAGAACTGGAGTCCATTTGCCTCCTTACCTAAACCATATTTGTGCTTACTGGTGACTGACTGAGCACATGTCTCTCAGGAGAGACATATCCTAATAAGGAAACATCTAACTCCCTTACTTTCTGAATGCCTATTCATAAGACAGGGTTTGAAAAGAATGAGTTAGAGGACCGTATCCAGAAAGGGGGTTCCTCCCACACATAAAAAGAGTCTACATATTCACAGAAGAGTCTGCACCTTCAAGAGAGACTTTCCACTGCAAGGGTCAGGGATCAGAAAAGGCACTCCCGAGGAAAGGACACCTGAGTGAACTGTAAGACTGTTTCAGGGTCATAAAGATGAAAAAAGATGGAGGAACAACAGAAGAGGCAGTCTTTACAGAGGCCTGGAGCCCGGGTGAGCTCTCTCTTGTGCAATGCTCTGCAGGGTGCAATCACCTATGATCATCTCACTGTGAGAGGTGGTGCTTTATCCTTCCACTCAAAGATAAGAACACCGAGGCTTTGCAAACGAACTTGTCGAGATCCACTCTGCAAAACAGTCACAGAATATTTTAGAACTCAAGTCTCCTCTCTCCTGTCCAGTCTTTTTTTCCAGAATGAGGACATGGATGTTCATTTTTTTCCAGCTTTACTGAAGAATGGTTGACAAATCTATTTGTGTATATTTATTTATTTTTTTTAAAAGATTTATTTATTTATTCATGATAGACATAGAGAGAGAGAGAGAGAGAGAGAGGCAGAGACACAGGCAGAGGGAGAAGCAGGCTCCATGCCGGGAGCCCGATGTGGGACTCAATCCTGGGACTCCAGGATCGCGCCCTTGGCCAAAGGCAGGCGCTAAACCGCCGAGCCACCCATGGATCCCCTATTTGTGTATATTTCAAATGTGCAGTGTGATGCTATGATATGCATATATATCATAAATGATTACCACTATCAAGATAAGTAACACTGGGCACTGGGTGGCTCAGTTGGTTAAGCATCTGACTCTTGATTTCAGCTCAGGTCATGATCCCACGATCCTGGGATCAAACCCTACACTGGGCTCTGAGCTCAGCATGGAGTCTGCTTGAGATTCTCTCTCCTTCTTCCTCTGTCCTTCCCTTGCTCACTCTCTGTCTCTCTCAAGTAAATAAATCTTTAAAAAAACACACAAAAAAATCAAGATAACTAACACATCCATCACCTCATGTAGTTGGCTCTGTTCTATATGTGATGAGAACTCTTAGGCCTAAAATTCCAAGTATACAATACAGCATGGTCAACTATAGTCCTCATACTAGACCCTCCCAATTTACTCAATATACTGGAAGATATTGACCAATCTCTCTCTATCCCTCCACCTCCACCCTCCAGTCCCTGGCAACCACCACTCTTCTCTCTGTTTTTTTGAAATCAGCTCAGCTCTTTAAGATTCCACATATAACTGATACCATACGGTATTTATCTTTCTCTGTCTGGCTTATCTCACTTAGTTAATGACCTCTGAGTTCATCTCTGCTGTTGCCAATGGCAGGATTTCCTTCTTTTTTATGACTGAATAATACGCCATTGTGTGTGTACACAGGCACCAGTTTTCTTCATCCATTCATCTGTTGATGGATACTTAGGCTATTTCCATGTTTTGGCTTTTGTGAATAATACCGCAATGAACACGGGAGTGCAGACATCTCACTGAGATCCTGATTCTGTTTCCTTTGGATGTATACCCCGTGGCGAAATTGCTGTATCATATGTAGTTCTATTTTTGATTTTTTGAGGAACCTCTGCCGTTTTTCACAACGCCCTGTCTGATCTTCTTTCCTCTGAGCGCTCCCACCCATGGGGCTCTCCAGGTCACCTAGGAGATTCCCCAGCATTTTTGTTTTTCTCTGTGTCATTGTGCAATGACTCCTTGCAGATGCCTGTGCCCCAAAGGGGCATATCAGTGTCCCTAGGAGTTGGCTGAACAGCCTAAAACTTTGTAGTCTGAGAAATCATCCTCTACCCTGAAGGGCATGCCTTCTCTCCCTGTTTCTGGAGGGGAACCTCCGATTTTATTCAAAACCTTTCATTTTAAAATAGTGAAATGCTGGCCAGGAGAGAGGAAGGGATTAGAACTGAGACCAGAGCTGGGAATCTAGATCCAGATATTTGGCTCTTTAATAAGAAACTAATCATCCTAACATTTATTGGACACTTACTTTGATCCTGTGACATTCTGACAGTCCCTTTATATGGATAAGCCCATTTTTTTCACACCCTAGCAGATAGATGCTACTTTATCTCCCCCTACTAAAATGAGCTCATTTCAAGTTGAAACTGAGGCTCAGATAGGTTTGGTGACTTGTCCAAGTCCTGCAGCCAGGACCTGGGGAAGCCTGGAAGCCAGCAGATGCTCTGACTGCTGTGCCTCTGCACCAAGCCATGCCCACCTCTCCCGCTTTTTTTGCCTGTCCCCCTATTTCTCAGCATCAGGATTCCTCCACAACCAAACAAGTGGCCTTTTATCTGTTCTGCTTTTCTTTTAGGGGCACCTTATCAGTCAGTGGGGGCTCCTTAGTGTTAGCGACATTGACCAGGGATGTATTAGTTAGTGCCTGCAAAGAGCAAGGCCTTAGGTAGCAAACCCCCTGCCCGTGTCTGGCCCCCACTGAGGAAGGGCCCTGACTGGGCCTGGCCTCCCATCCTGCTGGCCTGGCCTCCCTCCAAAACCCACATCCTCTCAAGGTCTCGAGACCAGGAGCCCTTCCCAGCTCAGGCAGGACCTGGCCGAGAGGTGGCCCGAGGCAGGCATGACAATGCATCTAAAATTACCCCAGCTGAAGGCTGTGTGCCCTCCACCCTTCCTGCATTCCTCTGGAGGCTGGACCAGCCCAGAGAGAGACCTCTGTGGGTTTGGGTGATTTATGTTGAGGGTTGTCTCCCTGCCACGGAGCTCTCTCTAGGCTAGAGGGTCTCAGGAACGCTCCCTGGAAATGCAGCTTGTGTGGACCAGGCTTGCTATGGGGCCTGGTGCTCTGTCCCAGTGTCTTGAGCGGTGGAGGGTACGGGGGCTCTCTGTGTTCACTGGCTCTCACTGGCTCACATTTGCCTGGCCAAGTCTTATTTATCCCACAGAGTTCCCCTAGATGCACCTTCCTCCAGGAGGCCCTCCTTGCATACACACCTCCCTCCTGCGTGCCTTTCCCCATCCAGTGCCCATCACTCACCCCTCGCAGGGTATTTCCATGTTCCATATCTGCCTGTCCATGAATCTGTCTCTTTGAGTAAGGGAACTGGCTCACTGCAGGGTTCTAAATCCCCAGCACAATGTCCAACACCAAGAGATACTCAGCAACATCTACTGAATTGATTAATTAAAGCAAAGATGTCAAGGGTGAAGACTGAATGGTATAAGTTTCCTTATGCTTTAGCTTCAAGAGGTCCACAGGCCTGAAGATGTGAGACGTTCAATACTCAGGTACTAGATGAAGAAACAAGCCTGGTGCCGCCTAATGGCTTAGGAGTTGCAAACACTCAGTTGTTTCTGCTGATGTCTAAACTTCTTTCTGGATGGGATACTTGGGATAAAACTTTTAGATGTTATTGATGGCTGGTCCTTACTCCTATTGACCCCTATTTTACAAAAAAGGAGGCGGAGGCTCAGAGAGTTTCAGTAAACAGCAAGGGTCACACAGGAGCCTGAAGATGGCAGGTCTGGGGCTGTCTCATTGTTCATAAGGTTTGTGTGGTTCTTCTCATCATGGGGCTTTCATGCAGCTTGGAAGACACGCAGGTACTAGGACAATGGCAGGTCACTGGGAAGAAGGCAGAGGGCCGGGGAAAGGGGCCGTGGGGAGCCCGAGGGAGGACACCGACACCCCGAGTGTCTGGCACGTGGAGCAGGCGGGAGGCACTGGGCCTGGCGAAGCCAGAAGCCCTGACATGCAGGCTTCTCAGGGAGGGACGGGGGACTGTCCCACCTGGTGGGCAGCTGCGGGATACGGGATGCGGTGGCAAGAGCCAACAATGCCTTTGCCATTCTCTGGAGCCGGCAGTCTGTCTCGCCCTGGAGCTGTTCCCTTGACCTGCTGCATCTATTCCCCGACAGCAGTAAAATCCATCAACCCTTTTCACCATCAAACAAGCCGCGCTTCCTGAATGTCGAGATTTCTGGAAGTATATAGAGGCTTTGCCAAGATGCCGAGGACCGCTTTCTTGCTCCGTCTTTGGGCATGTCCTGCTCGGCCACTTTCCTGCCCCTCAGGGCTGTGGCTGTCCTTGCATCCGCCCATCCGTCCTGGCCAGCTTGGCAGGTCGGGGCAGGAGCCTCCTCTGGCCTGCTGCGGGGTCCCTCCTAAGCCATGCAGGAGTGATGAATGTGCCTAGGATTAGCTGCCTGCTCCTGGCCCTGGCGGTGCCAGGAGGGAGCACATTCCAGAAAGGCCGGAGCTGATGGATGCCTGGGGGAAGGGGAGGCTCGGGGAGAGGAGAGCCTAGAGTTTGGGAGGGGATTCCTAGCATTCCCGGGGATGGGGGCAGGAGCGCCTGGAGCCTTGATGGGCAGACAGCTGAGAGAACAGGCCCAGACCAGGTGGGGGTGGTGGGCTGGGTGCCTGGATCTGCTCCTCCTGGGCCTCCCCCCACCAGCCCCTTGGAATGTTATCTCGCCTCTAATCAATCAAAGGGGGGGAAGAACAGGAGGTGGCACCTGTGCAGTGTGCTCCTGAGAGGTGGCGTTGGCTTTTTCTGTTCAGCAGGGGCGGGTGGGGGGGGCTGCCTGGGAGGCAGGCAGTAAGAGGATCTTGGCCTAACAAGGCTGGAAGGAAGGGCACTGGAGTGTCCTGAATCCCACCCCCCACCCCCCTACGCATTACAGGTGAGCCCCGCTAGGATGCTGAGCCTCTGAGCTTTTCAGCTGTAAAGGATCTTCCGGCATCACCTCCTCCACCCCCTCTATTTGGTGGCTGAGGGCTCTCGGGCTCCAGGGCAACACCAGGTCCCTTAATTTTTCCGTTTCATGATCCAATGTTCTTTCTCAGATGTCTCCTGCCCTGGGCCTCAGTTTCTCCAACCCTAGAAGTGAGAGGGTTGGATGGGATGGTGTCTGTGGTCCGTTCTGGTCCTGATGTCCTTGGACCTCGAAACAAACTCACCCCAGACTCCTCATAAGCAGAAGGGAGAGCAAAGTGTTAGCTAGCGTGCTCCCCGTTCTCCAGGGAGGCCCATGGAAGATACCAGAGGGAGGGAGCCCTAGAAATCTCCTTCATCAGAACCCGCGCTCCTAAGGCTGCCTGGCCGAGGGGAAAGGGAAAGGCGTCAAGCCCAGGTGGATGTGCAGTTCCCCCACGTGTCACCTGCAGGCCCTCCTGCCTGTGTCACCCGCGGGCCCTCCTGCCCGTGGCAGAGCCCCTCCAAGCCTCAGCTCCTAAACTGGAAGACAGGCTGACAGCAGGGAGCTCTCGCAGAGCTGGATTAAGGCAGGAGCAGGTTTTCCTGATGCTCCCCCTTCTCGGGGTGAGCCTCCCTGCTCCCACCTCTCCTGCTCCTGTCTGGCTGCAGGTGTCTCTGGAGTGTCCAGGTCTGGACCCACCCGAGACAGCACAGGCTTCTTCTGTGGTTGTTCTTTTCTACAAGGCTCGGCTTTTACTACTTCTCATTTTAAAAGGGTTTGGAGATTAGAGGAGGACTAGCAGGGTTTTGGAGACTTTAGGTGCCTCGCCTGCCCTTGGCTAGGCAGCCCTGGTGACCAGCCCCGGGTCGGGATCTCCGCCGCACATTTCTCCTCCATCCTCACGACAGCTCCCAGGGAGTATTTCTCCCCCATTTTTGTTGATGAAGAATCCGAGGCTGAGGGAGGTTAGGACTCACTCAAGGTCACAAAACCCTATGCGGCAAAACTGGGGCAGGTTAATAAGCAGCTGGGCGCCGCAAGGCTTTGCCACGTGTTGCATTAAGGCAGAGGAGCTCCCCCAAATGCTCTGCAAATCCCGGAGTAGTCGGAGAATACGTAGCATGTCTGAGAGCAGACACGGAATGAGCACAACTATCATCTTGTGGTGTCACGATGATTTACTTAAAGACAATCGACCAGGACGGTGCTTTTAAAATCTCTAATTTGAGGGGCGCCTGGGCGGCTCAGTCGGTTGTGTTTGACTCTCGAGTTTGGCTGTCTTGAGCTCAGGGTCATGAGGTCAAGCCTGCATTAGGCTCCACGCGTGGACCCTACTTAAAAATAAATTTAAAAAATGAAATCAGATCTCAGTATCTGAAATCACGTTTGCCATGACTATTTTCACACATCCATTCACAAAGTGTACACAACGCCTAGTGTGCGCAAGACACAGCGTTGGCCTCGCGCGTGGGCAGGTGGGTTTGTGCCAATCCCTGAGGGACTGCTCCGTGCTCCGGCACCATCCCTGCCACTGTGCCTTGAACACGAGGTTGGACTCGGTACGCTGTGGAGACGTCAGGGAGCCCAGGGCTTTTCCTTCACCCCTTAAATATGAGCTGGAAAAACTCCTGGAGATTCTTGGCGCTGTCCCCTATCAGGGCTTCCTGAAACCCTTCAAAGGAGCAGAATGGCGAGTGGGTGGTAATATTACCCATGACCTCATCTCCTTTGCTGTCCTCCTTCTGGTCAAATCAAACAAAAACAAAGCAATCGCCAACAGGACCCTTAGGAGCTGCTCTGTACTCAGACGAGCGATTGTGAGGAAATCTAAAATTAGTCCTGTGTTAATCAGGTCCTGTCGCCAACACGGATGACTCAGTTTCCAATTCCCCGAGTCATGACTTCTGATGGGGCTCTCGGACCCTGATGGAGCCCGGCGCTGAGACATCGATCGTGTGGCGGTCGGCACTGATGGGCAGTGCGCTAGCCCTGGTCAGGTGCCCTGGGTTTGAATCCTGACTCTGAGCATCCCTGGCTTCAGTACGAGGGCAGCCTCCCTACCATCTTTCAAAGGGAGGCCCAAAGTGCCCACCTCCTAGGGCTGTTGTCGCAACTCAATAAGATCATGTGTGGAAAGGTAGACCTGGCATAGCTCCTGGTGCAGTGATTCTCATAAAAGCTTGCTTTTCTTCCCCCCTGCAGGGCTGTGTTCCGTCTGCCAACTCACCGTGGCAACCAGGGCAGCCCTGCAGAGGAGCTTGGGTACCAGGACCACCTTCCCCTGCCTGTAAGTGCTATGGGGTCTTGGAGCCGGAGAAGACCTTGGACGTTCTCCGATTCAACTTCCTTGCCGAATCCCTTCCACTACATTCTTCTGTTTGCATGCCTCTGAGGACAGGGGCCTCACTATTTCTTCCTCATTCCTTGTACTAATGCTTTTTACACTCTTTCCTATTTTAAACTAAAACATACTTCTTTATAGCTTTTCCTCTTGGGTGTGCTCATGAGTCTAGCCTTCGGCCTACCATTGGCCGTGTCAGAACACCGGGGCCACATGACCAGCACCAACAAGCCCCAGCTGGACCCAGGGTCCAGGAAGGCCTAGGCCTGACTGAATGAAGAGGGATTGAAGGGGGCCCAGCCTGGGGCCTTGAGCCACTCTAGCCATGCCCTTGTACCCCCGTCCTGATTTTCTTAGCCAGACCATTTTTTTGAGACCCAGACCTTCCTGGGTCACTTCCTGACTCATTCGGGCCCCCAGGCACTACTGAGGTGACTTCCTCTACACGAGGCACAGGGATGCTGAGGTGCCGACAGCTCTCTCATGCCCCCCGTGTCATGGGACACACCAGCGACACTCTGGGCAGCAGGGGCTTACAACGGAGGCGGACTTCAGCTCACATTCCAGCTTGCTATTTCCTGGGTGTGACCTTGAACAGTTTCTTGACCTTCTGGAGATTCTTTGCCTTCTGCTGTTTAACTGGAAATTGGATTAAATACTTTTAGGGGGCTCTTTCATTTCAGACATTTGGGAGTGTATTCTAGAAAGAGCTCTGTGTGTGTGTGTGTGTGTGCGTGCGGTACTGAATTGTTACTTTTAAGAGACACTAGACTTTTTGCACGTGGCTGCCACAGCCAAGGCTGGATGAAGGGAGGGATGATTGAATGGCTGCTTAGGGTGCCAATTGGTAGGGGGCTCTGCAATGCAGGAAATACGATAAAGTGGAGATATTTACCAGGACTTCTTTTAGGGGAGATACAGAATAAAGGAGTAAGCCATTGAGATGAAGGTGGGGGTGATGAGGTCTCTAAGAGGTATGCCCAGGCAAATTGCCCTATCAGGAATGTAGCTCTCGTTAATTCCAGGACTTTGGTTTTGCTGAATGGTGCATGCAAGTTAAGGCCAGAGCTGAACTGCTTGGCTCAATGGAGAAGAAGCTGAGAAATGGCCCCTACCTCGCCTACTTTTCCTGCCCTTCCTGTATGTGTTGTTTAGCCTCTTCCTCTTAAAGAAAATATTGGATAAGTAGATCTTATGTATTTATTTGAGAGAGAAAAAGATAGAGCATGAGCAGGGGAGGGGTAGAGGGACAAGTGGACTCTACACTGAGCTTGGAGCCCGACACAGGACTTGATCCCAGGACCCCAAGATCATGACCTGAGCTGAAGCCAGATGCTTAACCAACTGGAGCCACCCAGGTAGCTCAAATATTGGACACATATTTAAAGACTGTTGGCTTGAAGTGGCACCGTTTGCTGATCCATCTGCAATTGATTAGCCTGCCCGGGGCACTCACATGGTTTGGCATGACCTTTCTGCTGCAACATGCAGATAATCTGATCATAATATTCCTTTTTTTTTTTTTAAATTTTTTTTTTAATTTATGTATGATAGTCACAGAGAGAGAGAGAGAGGCAGAGACACAGGCAGAGGGAGAAGCAGGCTCCATGCACCGGAAGCCTGATGTGGGATTCGATCCTGGGTCTCCAGGATCACGCCCTGAGCCAAAGGCAGGCGCTAAACCGCTGCGCCACCCAGGGATCCCTGATCATAATATTCCTTATGAGAAAGAACCCAGTGGAAAGAATTCCAGAAACTTAGAGGTGGCCCAGGCTCCTGATCCTTGGTTTCCTCCTCCTCGACGTGCCTGTCCTGAAGTGCTCTGTGTCTATGAAGGCTTTCCTGCTAACAGCCTGTATTTGCACCCAGCCCTGCCTCTTGGATCTGAGCCTGAGTTCATCTCCCTCTTGTATGTGTGCAGGACCAGCCCAACACACTAGTTGAGGGACATTTCTCCCTAGCCCGTAGGGCAACGTGCACTGTGCTCATCTGATGGTTAGGTGTAGGAACCTCCACCCAGGGCAGACCTTCACTCTGGAAGCAAGCAGAAAACAACAAAAATAACTCCTGCAAAATACATGCAGTCTTCCACGTAGCTGATCTGTGCCAGCCCTGGGCCTCCCTGTCAGGGTTTGGTGGCATAAGAGACCATGTGAAATGAAAATTACCGTATTGGGTTGAGTGTCTGGTTTCTTCTGGAAAGCCTCATTTCTTGTTCGTGTGAATAGTGGTTTAGAAGCAACTAAGGACAGAGTGAGAGATGGAGCTGAGAAGCAACAGTTGGGGGGCAGGAGGGGAGGCAAGGTGTGGGGATGGATAAACTCTGCATGTGGGTGAGTGAGGGACAACCTGGGTGTTTTCAGAGGACACCAATATATTTGAGTCTGCTTAAGGCCATTAATGTGGGATGTCTGGGTGGCTCAGCGGTTGAGCATCTGCCTCTGGCTCAGGTCATGATCCCAAGGTCCAGGATCAAGTCCTGCATCGGGCTCCCCGCATGGAGCCTGCTTCTCCCTCTGCCTGTGTCTCTGCCTCTCTCTGTGTCTCTCATGAATAAACAAATAAAATCTTTTTAAAAGTCACTAATGCTTCATGTACCTTTTTTTTTTAAAGATTTTACTTATTTATTTGAGAGAGAGAAAGAAGGAGCAGAGTGGAGGCACAGAGGGAAAGGGAGAAGTCGGCTCCCCGTTGAGCAGGGAGCCTGATGCCGGACTCAATCCCAGGACTCTGGGATCATGACCTGAGCCGCAGGCAGATGCTTAGCCGACTGAGCCACCCAGGTGCTCCTTGCTGCATGTACTTTGTTAAAGTGAGGAATGCTTATAAACCACCGTAAACTACCAATACAAGTGGCTTAAAAATATAAGAGCTTATCACTTGGAATGGAAATGTCAGTAATCTGGAAGATTGGCTTTTGTGGAATAGATGACTTGCCTCTGTCACTCGAGGACAGGGAGTGGCTCTAGGAGGGTTTTCAGGGGGCTTCTGGAAGGAGCAAGAGCTTGTGCAGAGATAGGGAGGATACAGGAAATCTCTGTATGGTCTACTCATTTTTGTTGTGAACCTAACTGCTCTGAAAACTAAAGTCCATTAAAAAAAAAAAGAGTAATATGAAATTGGCACAGTTGAGTTTTTTGATGATCCTGTTTCCAACATTGAATAAATGAATACCACTTTTGACTTGTGAATGACTACAGAATGCACCTCTTTCCAAGCCTCCATTTCTTTATCTGTAAAATGGGGACAAAAGCATCACCTGTCTCTGGGGGCTGTGACTGAGCCAGAGTGTGGTTCGAAAGCTCCAGGCACAGCGCCTGGCCGTGCCAACGCTTGGTACCGTGAGGCCTGCATTAGCACTCTGGACCTTTGGATTTGAAGGGGGGAAAAAATCAATTCCGAGTAACCCTGACTGCTTTTTGGACAGCACCAAGGAATGGGAGTTTCATTTGGGTCCGAAACTACTGTCATCTTGAGTCATCAAGTGTCCACTCTCAGGATAAGTTGGCTGTGTCCTCTTAGGGATCCCATCCACATTGAAGTCCCTTTTCTGTCTCCTTCCCTGAATCCTGAAGCACTGCACGCCACTGATAGCTGGGACCCAGAAGGCAAAGTGACCTCTGAGCCTGGGCCTCTGTAAGCAGGGCAGGAGTTGACGGGTCCCTCAAAAGAGGCCTGTAATAGAGTGTGACATTTTAAAGGAATTGAGTGGAGGCCCACCCAATGCGCCTCTTCATATGCATCACCTGAAGGCTCCTGCCTCTACGTAGGCAGCAGACAAGGCTGAGAGCTTTGGGAGGCAGGGCTTTGCATCCCCAGGAGGCAGGCAGGAGGGGTGTGCAAGGATGCCAGGATAAGGAGTGGGGTCGATGTGGCTTGTCGGCGCCTCTGTTTCCTGGTGGGAAAAGCTGAGCTCAGAATCCCCACCTTGAGAAGCTCCCTGGGCTGTCGAGAGCCTCAGACAGGTTACCTAGTTTGCAAGCACTCCGGGGAACTGCCAGCTGCAGAAATTGGACCTTTGAGGGAAAAGGATTGTTTCGGATGCTGTGTGCCTCGGTGTTGCAGGATGTCATCATCTGCTTCTCTCTCGTCTCATTGGGCTGTGCATCTTTTTGACACAGCTCATGTCCGTATGACCCATCCTCCTGTCCCCAGTGGGGTAAGCCTGACCAGGTTCCACCAGGGAGGCCACACTGGGAGGACTTCCAGTGTTTCCTTGTTATCTAGTGCTGAGAACCTGCCAGGAGCAGTGGGACGGTGCTGTGTTCCGCATCGCGGGACCTGGGAGAGGGTGGCATGGATAGGGCTAGGCCCTGGGTCCCCGGCCTCTGGACCTGCCTCCGCCACTCTGAGTTGGCGCTCACGGCCCGATGGTCTTTCCATCCCTCCATCTCTCAACACCACGAACACATTAACTGAAACATTTTATCTCTCGATATGAGGTGGAGGGTGTGTCTGCAGGACACTTTCCAAAAATAATATTTGCGCTCTCCAGCAGCAAAATACACTGCATCCATTCTGGTCATTTTTGAATCTCTGGCAACCGCTCAACACATTCTTATTTAGAACAATATAACAATCCGACTTCTGTTTTGGCCCTCAGTTCTTTTGTCCCTTCCAACCAAGTGTGAAATATGCACTTCCCGGCCGTCAGACAACAGCTCCTGACGACGTAGAAACAATCACAAAGCAAGCCAGAGGCAGGTGGGGACACCCTGGCACTGTGATCCTGGCCCCTTGCAAATCCTGTCTGGGCTACAAGGAAGATCAAAAAGAAGCAGCTATCAACAACTGCCTGGTTACAATGGGGGAGCAACATTTTGTGGTCGTGGTTGTGATTGGCAGGAAGGGATGGTGCGATGTCAACGTTCATCCCTCACTGACCCAAATAATCTCAACTTCGGCTGATGCGTCTTGTCACCTGGCACAAGGTGATCCCTCCGCCTGAGCACCTACCACCTCTTTTCACCTGTGTCAGCTCTGGTGGTCTCTCTTCTTTGAAGACTCTCGTGACTCATTCACTTTTTCACCACATGTTTGCAGAAATGCACAAGTTGGCATTTTCCAAGTGGTGGCAATCCTGACCTGAACACAGGCTGAGAGCCCCTCCTTTGTGCTACTTCCTCCTTGGGTTCCTGCATTCGATGTATAAGGAGAGAGGTCTAGGGAGGGAGGTGATCAAGCCAAAATGATGTAGCAAATGGCTGGGGAACACAGAGGCACTAAAAGGCTACCCTGCTGCCTAAGGTTGGGTTCCCACACATGGGGAGCTGGCCTCCCTTCATCCCTGGGCGGTGGCAGGGGAATCCTTAAAGCCTCAAGAGCAGAAGGGCATAGTGACTGTGTCTTACCTCACCCCAAGGTGCAGGGTATCCTCTGATGGGGCAAGAGGAGCTAGGGCAGGGGACTGGGGGAGTAATGTGTGGTTCCAGCAGGAGCCGTGGAGGCTGGGGCGGGTTCATGGAGCCACGCAGCCTCCAAACTGCCTCCCTTCACCTAGAAGCGGGCGTGATGGGTGACCTTCAAGCACCTGGTGCTCACATAAGGCGACATCCCTCCTGTGAATGGCAGGGTAACAAAACCGTCCCTCTTCCCCTGCACCCCTTGACGCTTTCTCTACATTCCCTGCCTTCCCCTGCTCCAGCTCTAAGGGCTAATTCAGCTCAGTATTAATAAGAGCTGCTATTAAATGCTTACTCTGTGCCAGGTGCTACATAGCAGATACTTTGGCTAAATCAGATTAAATTTCTGCAACATCTCAGGGAGGTAGTTATCGTTTATCCCCATCTTGCAGATGAGAAAAATCAAACCTTAACGAGGCTCCGTGGTTTGGCTGAGATCATGGAGGTGGTACCTGGTAGACACAAGACCCCCACGGAGATTGGTCTAGAGCCCAAGATCTGGTCAGAGTGGTGGGTGTAGGCCCTCGAGTCAGCCACCTGGGCTTGAATCCTGTTCCCCTTCAGCCCCAGGCCCTTGCTTCACCTTGCTGGGGCTTCACTGCCTTGTTTGCAAAATGAGAATACAGATAATACACATTTCACAATATTATTGGGAAAGTCCAGATGACATGAAAAGAATAAAAATGAAAGCACTGGGTGTTATATGCGACTGGTGAATTATTGAAAACTACGCCTGGAACTAATGATGTACTATTGAATTTAAATTAAAAAAATAAAATATTATCTTATTAAAAAATCCATCAAGTACAGACATCTTGCTTAATAAAAACTTACTTTAGAGGGAAAAAAAATGAAAGAACCTCACAAGATGGTAGCCATCATTTTTATGATTAAGTAACAATATCGTTTAAGTAAAGGAGAATAGTGGTGCGCTATTCAGGAAAATCACTGTGGTCGGAGGTTTGTTCTGTGTTCACTGATGGCTCTGTGATTGGCACCTCTTCCGTGAAGGCTTCTCTCCAAGATTTTGTGGAAAAAGCTTTAATTCTGGCTCTAATCCTGGGGTCTCAGAGTGCTCATCTGTAAACTAGAGAGAGCCAATCTATTAGATAATCAGCGTGAAAGTGTTTTTGAAAGGTGCGAACTGCTGTAGACAAGGGACCGATTATTAATCTAGATAATCCAGGTCTCACATTGACTTGAGAAAAAAACCCAGAGAGTTGGAGAGACATCTCTTCCGTTTTACTTCATGCCAAAGCCACTTCTGGGGCCGCGTTGCTGCTGAGGGTTTAGAATCTTTTCTTTTTTTCAGATTTCCTCCTTACCCTCAGCGCCCGTCTATGCCTGATTAGTGATTTTTGGCAGCGGAGAGGGGAGGAAGGAAATCCATCTGGGTGGAGGGGCCCCGCACTGTGGCAGCATCAGCCACTAATTGGCCGAAAAGGTGATACCTCAGTGAGACGAGAAATTCATTCCCAACCCTGTTGGCTCTACTTTATTTTTTTTTTAAAGATTTTATTTATTTATTCATGAGAGATACAGAGGGAGCGAGAGGCAGAGGGAGAAGCAGGCTCCACGCAGGGAGCCCGATGTGGGACTCGATCCCGGGACTCCAGAATCACGTCCTGGGCCAAAGGCAGGCACTAAACCGCTGAGCCACCCAGGGATCCCCTGGCTCTACTTTCAAATTAGATCTGGCCACCTCTCACCCCTCCAGCACCACCCCCTTGCCTGGGCTCTCATCGGCTCTCCCCTGGACCACTGCAGGCCCCCTGCCCCTGTCCCTGTCCCTGTCTGTTATCCACACAACAGCCAGAGTTATACTATGACCATCACTCGTTGCTCTGAAGAAGATCTACTAAATGGCCAAAGAGCTCATGCAGAGGCTCAGCATCATGAATCATTAGGGGGTTGCAAACCCAGACCACAACAAGATGCCCCCCTCCGTATCCACTAGGATGGCTATCCTAATTTCTAAAAAATAAAAACAAGTGTTTTTAAGGATGTGGAGAAACTGGAGTCCTAGGGTATTGCCGGTGACAATGTCACATGGCACAGCTGCTGTGGGAAATAGCGTGGTGGTACCTCCGGAAACCCAACACAGAATCCCCAGATGACCTCGTGGTTTCGCTCCCAGGTGCATGCCCTAAAGGAGGGAAAGTAGGCACTCAAGTACTCATAGCAGCACTACCCAGGACAGCCTAAAGGTGGAAAGGGCCAGAACATTCATCAGTGGATGACTGGATGAACAAAATGTGGTAGATACACACCATTCAGCCATAAAAAGGAATGATACATCCTACCACTTGGATGAAACTCAGAAAAACATGCTTCGTGAGAGAAGCCAGACACAAATGGTCATGCATTGTGTGGTTTCTCTTATGTGAGCGATCCAGAATAGACCGTAAGTCCATAAGAGCAGATCAGTGGTTGCCAGGGGGTGGTGGAGGTGTGGGGGGATGGAGAACAACTCTGCGATGGGTGTGGGCTTTTATTTCAGGACTGCCAAAATGTTGAGGCACTAGATAGAGGTGGTGGCTGTATAAGGTTGTGAGTGTACTAGATGGCATGGAATTGTTCACTTGATTTGATTTGTTCATTTGATTACACCTCAATTTAAAGAAAATGGGCAGCCTTTGGAAGAGTCACAGAAAAGAGGATATTAATGGCTTTAAACATATGGACAGAATCTCAATCTCACCACTAGTAAAAGAAATACAAACAAAATAATTAAGTCAGATGAACGTGTCACCTTCTGGTTAAAACTGCCCTCCTTTCCTATCTATTCAAAATGCAAGCTGAGGGCTTGTAACGGCCTGCAAAGCTTTTCATTATCACACCCCATTATCATTCTGCACTCATCTTCTATCCTTCTCCCTAGATCACTCCCCTCCAGCCTCCCTGCCTCCTGGCATCCTTAGAATACAAGTGCGTTCTTGCCTCAGGACCTTTGCACTTGCCCGAAATACTGTTTTCCTCGTATATCTGCGTGGCCTACTCTCTCATGTCAGCCTTGACTCAAATGCACCTTTTATCTGAAAAGTCTCTTTGAATACCTTATATAAAGTAACATCTGCCCATCATTTTCTACCACCTTTCCATGCGTTGTCTTCTTAACACCTATTATAGAAGAGATCTATATATTTGGTGTCTGTCTCTCTCTAGAAAGTGTCTCACAAAGCAAAGATTTCATCTGCTTTGTTCACTGCTATGTCCTCAGCCCCTAGACCAGCTCCTGCGTGGAGGAGGCATTCGTAAGTATTTGTTGGACTGAAAAATTGCATTATTCTCGTGACCTAGGGCTGAATTCTCATTAAGGTGAGACCCTTCTTTGGTTCTATGTAAAGAACAAGTTGTGTGCTTTTTGGACAGTCTTTTTCTTGAAGCTATTCATAGAGGCAGCAGCATGATGATGTGGAGTCCTGAGGATTAATGGAGAGAATTCACGTGAAATATCTAGGAATGTGGATGGTTCCTAAGTCAGCCTTGGAGAGAGTGGGGATGTGGGGGGAAGGAACTCAGTGGTTTGCTCACTGGAGAAGATTCCCGTGGTCGAAAGAGCACTGAATGATCCTCCAGAGGCTGGATTCTGCTCCCAACACACACACTCTACTTCGATTCTGGGCTCCATCACCTTCACCGTGAAGACAGAACTGTGCTCTTCAAACTGTGCTCTGTTAAAGCCCGAACTCCCAGTATCTCAGAATGTGACTGTATTTGGAGATAAGATCTTTAAAGAGGTGATGAAGTTAAATTTAGGTCATGAGGGTGGGGCCTGAATCCTGGTTCACAGGTGTCCTTATAAGAGAGGAAGAAACAGCAGAGATGCATGCGTGAAGAAAAGGTTATGTGAGGATAGAGAGAGAAGGTGGCCGTTGACAAGCCCAGGAGAGAGGCCTCCGAAAAACTAACCCTGGCAACACCTTCGCTTTGGATTTCCTCCAGAACTGTGAGAGGATACATTTCTGTTGCCCCAGCTGCCCAGTCTGTGGTACTTGGTTATGGCAACCTAAGCAAACTAACACGCGGAGCAGAGGACAACTCGATCTCAACGTGCCCTCTGGTTCTGACCATCACCCAGCCTTGGTAGACCCCAACTCCACTGCTTGCCAGGTGTGGGACTGTGGGCCTGATCTTTATGTTTCTCATTTGACGACCATGTGGGGGCTGGTGCTGTTGGGAGGATGAAGGCTAATGTCAGGTGCTCAGCACAGCGGCATCGCCTCACACCGATGACTTATCATGTTGGGTCTCAGTTTCCTCATCTGTGTAACAGTTATTTTAAGGATGAAGCAAGAGAATGTCTATGTCTGGCACAAAGGGAGTGTCCCATAGATCTTCATGTCCTAGCTCTGATCAAGAGTGACATTCTGTTTTTTTCGCACGAAGTCAGCAGGAGTATATATTGAAACTCAATACAAACATTAATAACACAAGAGCTAAATGTTTACTGAGTGGTGTTGTGTCAGATGCTATCCTAACATTTTACACAAAATACAAAGTAAAGAACAAAATAAAGTGTGAATAACATAAAACTTCTTTTTTCACTAATTGCTATGGTCTGAATATTTGTATGCACCCCCTCCCATTCATATGTTCAAACCCTAACCCCCAGTGTAATGGCATTAGGAGGTGGGGCTTTGGGAGGTGACTGCCCATGAGGGTGGAGCCCCCACAATGGGATTAGTGCCCTTATAAAAACAACCCAGAGAGTTCTCTTGTCCCTTCCTGGGAGGGCAGAGCAAGAAGTGGGCCTCTGCAACCCAGAAGAAGACCTCCACCAGGGCCCAGGCCTGCTGGCACCCATGATCTCAGACATCCAGCTTCCAGGATTGGTAGAAACACCTTTCTGTGGTTATAAGCTCTCCAGGCTGTGCCATTTTTGTTACGGTGGTTGGAATGGCCTAAGACACTGGTCATGTTCAATGTCCACGAATCCAAGAGCAGAGGAAATAACAGAGCTTTTTCCAGTAGAGATTTCAATCCAAGCAATGTTTTTATTTAATTCTATGCGGGCTTTGAATTTGCCTGGTTCCTCATTTTGGAGAATTGGTAAATATGTCTGAGAGAAGTGGATATGATCATTCAGATTCCATGATTTAAAAAAAGAAAGAAAGAAAAAGAGAAAGAAAGAAAGAAAGAAAGAAAGAAAGAAAGAAAGGAAGGAAGGAAGGAAGGAAGAAGAAAGAAGGAAGGAAGGAAGGAAGGAAGGAAGGAAGGAAGGAAGGAAGGAAGGAAGGAAGGAAGAAGAAAGAAAGAAAGTGTGTCCTCTGGCTATACCTTTAAGTGGCTGACCCCTGACTTCAGGGCAGGGAAGTGACAGTCCTGTTGGTGGCCTCACCTATGATATGAGGATGCAGCTGTTCATCTATAAGGTTTTAGAAAATAGTTCAACAGTTTTTTTTTTTTTTTAAAGATTTTATTTATTTATCCATGGAAGACATAGAGAGAAAGAGAGACAGAGAGAGAGAAAGATAGAGAGAGAGAGGCGGAGACACAGGCAGAGGGAGAAGCAGGCTCCATGCAAGGAGCCTGACGTGGGACTCGATCCTGGGACTCTAGGATCATGCCCTGGGCTGACAGTGGGGCTAAACCGCTGAGCCACCCTGGCTGCCCTCAATAGTTTAATTTTAAAGTCTGCCTCTTAGAGCACCACCCCTCCCTTCTTAGCATATAGCATATAGCATTATATGCTATAATTCACATTCATCTTTTTGGGATTGATTGTCTTCCTTTTTTTTTTTTAATTTTTTTTATTGTCTTCCTTTTATTATTTCTGCGCTGTCCCCAAAGGGCCATTTGTACAGGCTCCTGGCTATAACAGCTCATGCTTGTAGTATAATCTATAATTTGAGAATGTTTGCAGAGCTCCTGTTTATTGAGGGCTAATCCATGCCATTATTTGTATGTGAAATATCTCATTTCCTTCTCCCTGAAGCTGTAGATCTCAGAGAAGAGGAAGGTAGAGCTCAGAAAAATCAGGTAACCTCTCAAGAACACAGGGCTGGTGCACATGGGCCATGGTCCCCCCTGATCTGTCCCAAGGCTCCCTCCCATCCCCATGCTTCTCCAAGAAGGCATCTCTGGCCTAGCAGGAGAGGAGAAAACACGGGGTCTAGGGACTTCTGGCTCAGGACTGGGGCCCGGATGCCATACTGTGCACTGAGAAGGCAGAGACATTTACCTGTTGGAGGAATTCTGATGGGATTCCTTTACGCAGGTAGTTCTTCCAGTGTGTTTGGAATATAACTTGATTTAGGAAAATTCACTTGCCTGCAAATCTCAGGAAGACTCATGACACCAGGAAAGCCATCCTGCTGTTTCAGCCCGGAGAGGGAAAAGGAGATCGATCCCTTGTTCAGTTATTTCCTTAAGACAGCAGGGACATGGGAGAGTGGATACGCCAACCGTTCACTGGGACTCCAGGATTTTGAGATGAAAGGAGAATCTGAGCGGTTGCTGAACCAATCTCATTTGTCCATGAATCAAATACTAAGAACCTACTCTCTGCCAAGGACCCTGTCAGGTCCTAGGGCTGCAGCGGGGCTTGGACATGGTCTTCCCTTCTGACAACTCCCAGCTTATCAGGAGAGGAAGATACATAAACAGAAAGGCATAGTCCATTGTGACGGGTGTGGAGCAGTCAGAGAGAGCCCAGGGTCTGCGGCATGAGAGCCCAGGGAGCAAAAGCATAGTTCATTTTAACTGGGCCAAGGAAGGAGGGCTTCCCAGAGGAGGTGACATTTGACTTGAACCGCCAAGGATGAGTAGGAATTGGTTAGGCCCCTCAAGGCAGTGAGAATGTCACGGGTAAAGGCAGGGGACACGTGGTAGCTCGCTGTATTTGTGGTGGTGAGCCGGCGACGGGGGGCTCCCCTTCAGTTGTGACACCCTGGACTGTGTGCTTCTCCAGACCTTGCCCTTGCCTGGCTGTGTGGCCTTCGGGTGAGACCCTCGCCCTGTGGGGCCTCAGTTTCTTCTCCTGGACAGTGAGGGCACGGGCTGGACAGTGTCCAAGGGCTCTTCCCCCGCCTTGTGATTCAGCCTTTTCCATGGCCCGATGTCAACTCAGGTTGGCAGATTTCACTTTCTGGAGAGGAAGGAAAAAAAATGTGAATTATTTGTGCTTCAAGAGAAAAGTTAGACCAATCATGCCTTGTTTGTGGAATTGTCTTTGTCAATTTCCTCAGCCTGTTCTCTGCTTTGGCACCAAAATAGCCCCCTAATTATCTATAGGCAGCAATTGTTTCTTCCCCACAAAAATAGGGGGTTTTTTCTTCTTCAATTTTTTCCTTAGAATAGACATTTGTAGGGAGTGAAGGAATTGTGCAAAATAAGCAACAGGGTTGTAATATTTCTGGAATATCACAAAAACAATTAGCAAACACTGAAACCCCTTGGCCCGCCGGGAGAATACAGAGAGGCCGTGTTGACAGGAGAGGGCTGGCTCCGTTGGGTGGCCGGGGACGCGCTGGTGCTGGCCTTGGCCAAGTCATTTCCTGTCCCGGTGTTTCCCATCTTTCAAATGGAGATTGGTCCCCTTACGGGATGCGCTGAGCCGCACCGTCCCGAGCTGCCAGGGCCGGCTGCTTCAGCTCACTCCCTGCTGGAGGTGGGGATTTGGAGATGGATGAGGTACAGCCCTCGGACTCAGGTGCAACCCTTCTTCCTGCTGAGCTCTTCCAGGAGAACTTAGAAGAGGCCCTCACTGCGGGTGGAGGAGGAAGAGTTGGGGAAGAGTTTGGGTAGGCCCTGGGAAATGAAAAGGGGAAACGGTGGATGGATGGAGAGAAACAAAGCATGCACCTGTTGGGGAGAGGTCAGGGTAGAGATGAGGCCACAGGAAGGAGGCAGGGATGGAAGGTGTCTTGAGTGAGGTTTGCCTGGGCGGCCAAGGAGAGGGAGGGTGGCTGCTTTAGCAAGTGAGTGGCAGGGAGTCATGGCAAACGTGGTCTCTTCGGTGGCCCTGATTCATGCTTCAAATCCTCGTCATGGGGGCACCGTCATGGGTGGCTCAGTGGTTGAGCATCTGCCTTTGGCTCAGGTCATGATCCTGGGGTCCTGGGATCGAGTCCTGCATCTGGGTCCCTGCAGGGAGCCAGCTTCTCCCTCTGCCTATGTCGCTGCCTCTCTTTCCATGCCTCTCATGAATAAATAAATGAAATCTTTAAAAAAATCCTCATCATGGAAGAAGAATTTTTCATGCAGCATGTTCGTGCCAGGGCTGTCACATACGTGGCCTCGTTTACTCCCTTGAGTGCTCCCACGTGTGGGCATTACCATTTGCATTTTACTGAGAATGCAGGAAAGGCTCTGAGATTAGAGGTTAGCCCAAGGTCACACAGAGGGTCAGGACAAGGACAGGACCAGAACCCAAGACTTTGGACACCTTGGAAAAGAGTCAGTTGGCGTCATTCACAGAGTTCTTAACTGCCAGCCACCCAAATGATCCTGGGCGATGTTAACACCAAAGGGGGTTCATTAAAAGGGTCTGGGAGCCCAGGAGGGCTAGAGCCCTAGGCCTGGGGTGGAAATCAAACGGCAGAAGCAGATGCACGGACCCAGATGCCTTCGCCGATGCGTGCCAGCTGCTATTGCCTGCTCCCCGATGTGCCCGACCTCAGGGACAGGACTGGACACCGCCCGGGAACTCCACAGGCTGCACCTACTGCTTCTCCCTGCCCAGCGCCCCCCGAGATGGAGTCCCCACTTCCCGCCTCCCCAGCCCTGAGTTCCATCTACACAGCTGCCACTGGAGGTGAAGACCAGGCCGGGAGCATGTGCTCTGAGCTGACAGTCAGGGAGAGTTGTTTTTAGCCTGTATCATGGGAGTGGGCTCTGGCTCTCATCAGGACTCATGGGTGGCTAATACGTGGAGAGGGGGTTCAGATTTTTTGGGGCCAAAGAGAATGACAAACGTCCACTCAGCATGGTTATGGGGCACATGTTGCAAGGCCTGACCAAAGGGTTCCAAAGAAGAAGCGCAGTTGTGTGGAGAAGCTGGGTGCCTGAGTTCTACCCCCAGATCATCCCCATGGGCCCTCCAGCGCCTCAGCAAGGCAGATAGGACAGAGGCCACAGATGGAGAAACAGAGGCCCAGCGAGTGCAAGCGACGTGCCCAAGGTTCTGGAGCTCATGAATGCAAGCTGGCCTCGTACCCTGGAATTTGGATTTGAACTCTGGCCTCTTTGCAGTGCATGGAGACCGGGGTGCTGCAGGGAACAGGGTTCCACTGGGAACCAGCCCTGCCTCTTTGACACTTGATCTGGTCTGGGGAGGCGGGGAGCAGGGACCAAACATCAGATCAGAGCTGAGGGGTGGGTGAGTGTTGTGTGTGTTGATTGTGCCCGAACTGAATCCACCTCTTGTCTGTGCTTCTCCCAGGAGGGGGTGTGTGGGAGTGCAGTGCGCTGGTGGTGGAATTCAAGAATGCCCATTCTTTCAGTGGGGAGGGCAGTAAGTGGCTCCTAGTGCGTCGGTTGGTCTCCGTGGGGACGTGGAGTGCATTTCTCCGAGGCCACAGCTGGCGGCATCTTTGGCATCATGGGGCCTCAGCGACTCTAAGTTCAAACTGCAAAGTCTCTGCCCCAGAGCTGAAGGGCAGGCCACTGGCTGCACTTCCCTGGTGGCCTGGCCCGTGGTCAGTCTTCTGAGGTCACCCGAAGGCAGCGGGAAAGCTCTGGCCCTCCACCTTGGACCTTGGGAAGGGGGAGCGTCCTGGAAAAAGAGTGGCTGGCCATGTGCCCGAGGCCCCCAGCCCCGTGTACCTTGTCTGCTTACCTGCCTGAGCCATTGAGAAACCCCTGTAGCAACTTGAGGCAGGGAGCCTGGAGAGACGTGAGGTCCTGGGGGAAGAGCACTGAATTTGGAGTCACATGACCCAAACACCAGTCCCAGATCTGCTGTGGCACAAGTGCCCAGCCCTGGGCAATTCACTTAACTGGGCTAAGCCTCAATTTTCTCTCCCCTCAAATGGGATAATAATATCATGAGGGATGATAGAGCTTGCAGATGTGAGAGCTTCAGAGCGTAGGGTACATAATAGGTCCCTAATGAATACCCGTGTCAGGAGCAAACCAGAGAATGAGCCAACTTAGGGCTGCCGCGGGGCCCCAGGAAGGGGGGGGGGTGCTTGGCTCTCACGCTGAGGTTTGTATTAGGCCATAAGTGTCTCATCCAACAGCATCATTCTAATCGCAGCAAGACTGAGGTCTGGAAACCAGTGGCTGCCCTTCTCTGGCCTCGGCGTACAAATCTACAAAAGGAGGGGGTTTGTGGTTTGCTTAGATGATTTTAAGAGCTCTTCATCTCTGATGTTTAAACATTCGCTAAATGTATTAATTTCAGAACTCTTGGCGGTATTTCCAGAGGCCAAATTTCCTACCAGGTCAGTTTTGAAATAATGACTAGGGAGCTCATTAGTGTCTCTGCCCATATAGGCAGTTCCCGGTCTGGGGGTGGTGGGGTGGAGGGGCGGGGAGGGGGGGAGGTCACACATTTTCTGCACTTGTGCACAGGCCAATTTTCCAACATCTCAAGTTCTCAAATAATAATAACTGATTCCTACTAGATGGTTCACTCACAAAGGTCTCACTGTGCCAAGGTGCCTGGGGCTGGGGTCTGGGCACACAGCTCTGGCAGTTTTTTTCCCTCTGAGAATGTGTCTCCACTTGCAAGACGATTAACCAAATAATTTAAGTAAAAAACCCACCACTTTACACCTGAAGTATGCTAATAATTGAGAAGGAAAAAAAAAAAAACCTTGGTGGGAGTGTTCTTAACATTAATTATCTGAATAACTGCTTCGGTTATTCACTCAGCATATTTAGAAGTAACTTCAGTAAAGTAAGTGTTCTCCCCAAACCAAGATATAGGGTTTCTAAATCCTCCCTTTAAGACCCACCAGAAAAGTGAATCTTTGTCAGGGACTTCCTTGCAAATCGGAAGGTAGGGAAGAGAGATTGTTCTTTGGGTTTGGGAACACCTGGGCTTGAATGTCAGCTCTGTCGCTTGCCACTTGCTGCTCTTTCTCTTACCTCCTGCCCTCTCTTTGTGTTGTCCCCTTTCATGGCCCAGACTCAAAGGAGCCTCTCCATTTGCCTAGAATGCAGCCTAACAAAATGCTCCTCGTTCTCCAAGGCCTTCGAGTGTTTTTCTTTCCATGAAGCCTCCCATGACCTCAACCTTCTGACACCCGCCCCCCCCACCCCATCTGAGCTAATCAGCCCTGCATCCTCTCTGTGTCTTCACACGGCTGGGGACAAGGTAGGTCCTTACACGTGGTTGAGTCTGCGGATAAACTGGAAGCTCCTTTTACAGAAGCAAGTGGACCTAAGCAAATGTGAGGAGGTAAAGATCCTCCTAACGGATGGTCCTCTTGGAGCCCGTAACAGGGTCTGGTGTGTAGAACGTATTTGAGGAATTTTTGCTAAAACAGTAGGTGAAATAATGAGTGACCTAGAGACTTCATAATTAGGTCAGAGGCAATGCAAAGTATCTCATTCGTTCATTCATTCATTCATTCATTCATTCATTCAATATTTACTGTGAACACGGACGTCAAGGAAAAAAGTCAGACATGGTTCTTGCCATGATGGAATTTACATCTCTGGGGGAAAAGAGAGTCATTACCCAAGAAACTGCAATAAAATTGATAAGGGTAGGATGATATGGGGATAGATGGCAAGGGAAACCAATCCAGTCTGTGGAGTCCTCCTGAAATAAGTGGTTCTGAAGCTAAAAACTGAGATATGAGAAGAAACCAACTGGATGGAGGGGGTAGAGATGATAGCCCATTAACAGAGACAGTGAATGCGAAGGCCCAAGGAGGGTGGGGGCAGAGGCTAATGGAAGAAAAAGGTTATGAGGTGAGTAAAGGACATGTCTTGATAAACCTTAGAAGCCCTATTGAGGAGTCTGGGCTGTGTCAAGGGAAATGGGAGGCCATCCAAGGATTTTTAAGGCTGTGAGTGACAGGTTTCTAAAACTTAATCTAGCCACAGGGTAAGGAATGAATGGAAGCAAGCAAGTATAAGGAAAGAGCAGTCCAAGCGAAATGCATCCTTTGAAAGGGTGAGATTCTAAGGACAAAGACCACACATAGAACAAACGTGTGCATGGTTGGAATGATCATTGAAATTACGTGTATCATATCAGGAATTATGCAGAATTTACTGTAGCCCAGGTCCTCGGTTCCAGAAGCTCAGGGTGTGACTGGGGAAGACCTCAGTCACACTAACAGTAAAGGACATGATAGTATAAGCTTTTGCCTCATCTAGGGAGCGTCTCAGTCCGCGTAAAGGGAGAGGATGGAGAGAGAAACCAAGCGCTCAAATCTCCTGGGAAATCATCCTTGTCAGAGGCGAGGGTTGTCCAAAGCACTGACAGTGACAGTAGATATGAGTAGGAGGAGGGAGAGGTTCCCAGGCAGAGGCTGGAATGAGAATAGCACGCTGTGTAAACCAAAAAAGGACCTGCCTTGAAGGAATTATTGAAACTCAAATGATTGGAAACATCACAAGGTGATTTTCTTCAGATTTGACTTTTATCTTTAAAAACTTGTTTTTATCTTCAAGATACGTGTAGAGACATTTGCTTGTGATTGGTTGGGCTGTGTTGTTTGGGGCTGGGAAGCATTTGGCATCATATCAGTATGAATTAGGGACGCCTGGGTAGCCTCCGTGGTTGAGCATCTGCCTTTGGCTCAGGGCGTGATCACAGGGTCTTGGGATCGAGTCCCGCATCAGGCTCCCCACAGAGAGACTGCTTCTTCCTCTGCAAATGTCTCTGCCTCTATCTCTGTGTCTCTCATGAATAAATAAATAAAATCCCCCCCAAAATATCAGTATGAATTAGATTGAATTGGATTAGCATGGTCTAGGCTGATTGTTCTCAGAGATAAACTGGATCGGATGGGTTGGATTGTATTGGATTGGGTCGTTTGGGTACTAACTGGAATATGATGGAATTTGTTGAGATGGAAATATTGGACTGGCATGGGTCAAATTTAATGGAATTGTGTTTATTGCCATGAATTTTTTTGGTTATTTTAGGCTTCAAGGGGTTCAATTGGCTCGCTTGAATAAGAATTCCAAGTGGCTGATTTGGGATAAGTTGAAATAGACTGGATCACATTAGGTTAGCATTGGTTGGCTCAGGCAGGTCTTTGGAAGATTCTTGAAACTTCCTGAGAGTGTATGGCAAGTCCAGTTTGTGATATGCCTGTAGGGGGAGAGAAGAGCTGTGGACTCCTGGGCAGTTTGGTGACACCGCATCTTAGGCAATGCCACTGTGAGTTCATTTTGCTTCCCTGTCTAAGCTCCGTCTTTTTCTCTGAGCTCTATCCTGGCTTCAGTGAAATGAGGGGAATGACATCCCTCCCCGTTCACAGAGCACTCCCATATGTCCTCCCATGGGACGGGCACCTGCATTCCTGTGAAGTCCACACCATTGTACTGATGGCAGAGACTTCAGTGTGAGGATGAGAGCTCTTCAAGGTCACATGGCCAGAGGGCCTCCGGATGGGGCTCCTCATTGAGTCTCTAGGAACCTCCCTGGGGCTCAAAGCTGAGGCCCCAACAGGGGTTCCAACTTGCCTCGAATGAGTGTGGTGCTGTCTGCCCACGGAGCGGCTGGAGTTGGTTCCCCTTTGGCGTCTGTGTTGACACAACCCAGTGACCTCATCATGGCACAGTCCTGGTGTTCACAGAGAGGTGCTGAGAGGGGACAGGACTGTGGTCACTGACAGAGAGGAGGAGGAAGACAGTTCGCTGGGCTGGCTCCTGACCCAGGTCCCCAGCTAGAAGAGGCACAAATCAGCCCTGGTCAGTGGAGCCCTCTTGGGCCTGTGTGCCTCCCTGGACAAGCGTGATGGGAAGATGGTGAGGCTGGCAGTCAAGAGACCTTGATGACATCTCCAAGCCTTGGTTCCCACCTCTGTGAAACGGAGACTCTGATTGTCTCCTTGTCAGGACTGTTGGTGGAAGGACGGGCCTCAGGACTTGGTGCAGAGTCAAAGCCCTGGAGGCGGTCACTTCTTCTTGGCCTCAGGAGCCCCGTGTTGGAGCCACTTCGGCGGAGCGAAACTGGTATCTACCATCCATCCCCAGGTGACCTCCTGCAACCCCGTCCACCCTGGGCGGGTCGACTGACCTGTGACCCCGAGGTGTTGACAGAACCTCTGGCCTCTGGGAAGGAGAGGGTCACTTTACTGAGTTTGTGCAAATAGATAAAGAACAAAGTGGCCCATAAATCAGCGCAACAGGAAAAACAAATAATTCTCTTCCCCCTTGGGAAAGGAGCAGCGGGGATGTGGGTGGGTGGGGTGAGCCGAAAGCAGTGCAGACAAGCTCCTCTAGAGATTTCCCCCGACGGGGGGGGGGGGGGGGGGGGGACCCCTTGCCCCACCCCCCGGCAGTGGGGAGTGGCGGCAGTGGGGAGAAGGAGAAGGTGCGGAAGAGGCACCCTGGTCCCTTCCTGGCAATGCCCCTTTCCCTCAACTGCACCCCTAGACCTCTCCATCCTTCCCTGGACCCCGGCCCCTGGAAGGAAGCTGGCCTGGGGTTTGGGGAAAGGAGCTCTCTTTTCCCTGTGGGCATCACTAGCTGCTCTGAATCACCATGAAACAGAAGGAGCCGGGAATGGGCCTCAGAAGGCCTCAAGTGGAATGTCACGATCTGAACAAACTGCTAGCTGCGCGGTTGTACACTAACCCCTCCCAGTTCTGACTCTGTTTCCCCATCTGTGAAATGGGAGGTGAATCCCTGTCCTGCCTGCCTCTCTGGTACGTGGAGAGCGTGACAGGAGACAATCTCTGCACAACACCCTGGGCACCACGGGGTCCTGGGAAGGCCACTGGCCCTGGCGCGGGCCAGGAGCCTGGGCAAGTGATTGAACAACCTCTGGCCTCAGTTTCCTTCCCTGCAAAACAAGGATGGGGACTGTGCCTGCCTCCTGGGGTTATTCTGATGCATCATCCAAGACACCAGGTATTATACTAGGTGTTTGTTAAAAAACAACAACAACAACAAAAAACCAAAAACAACAACAACAACTCTCTCCATCCTTTTCTCACTGAAAACACACCACAGCCACTGATACGTTTCAGGGTTGGCTCGTGGAGGTTAATGGAAGGGTAAGGCCCAGAAGTGGCAAAGCCCATGTGGCCAATGCTGTCCAGGCTCTAACCACCAGGCTGCACACCCACCTGTTCATCTGACTCCATCCACGCCCACCTCCTGGGCCCCCAGTCAGGGCTTCGCGCCTCCTGCTCTGGAGTGACCAACTAGTTGCCCCATTTCCTCAAGGCTGGTGGTGGGGGGGGTCTCTGGGGTGGGATTTGCAGCACTAACCTATGCTTCCCCCCGGGAGCCCACGCAGGCTGCAGCCTCTCCTCTGACCGCCAGATGTAGACTAGCGCCCCTCTCACCTTGCCTTCCTCTTTGTCCAGAGCTTTTATCACCATCTGGAATATCGTATGCGTGCCTGTTTATTTGTCTCCTTCTCCCCTCTAGAGTGTAAGCTCCATATGAGCAGGGAATTTCATTTTGCTTTTAATTTTAGAGAATGTACCCTTTTATTCTCTAAATAACCCCCAGGGGCAGGTACTGTCATCACCCTGGTTTTACAAGGAAGAAAACAGAGGCTGGAAGGGGTTCAATCGATTGCCTACACCCTCCGGAGATGAGCCTGGGTTTGAACTGGGTGGCCCCCTTCTATTTCTGGTTTTGTTTTTGTTTTCTTTTTTTTTTTTTTTTTAACTTTATTTTTTGCTGCCGTATCCCCTGGAGCCCAGCACAGAACTTGGCTGGTAGGAGGCATTCGAAACATTTTTCTCAAATGAACAAATAAATGAATGAATCTACGGTTCTTGGGTCTCGATAAAAGCAGAGAAGGGGCCAAACGGGATTGCTTTTTAAAACAAGAATGAAAAATAAAAGTTTATGTCCACCCTGGGTTGACTGATGAGGTGTGCAAGCTCACGGACAGAGCAGGAAGCAAGGTTGGATACTGAGACTGGAAACAGAGGGACAGAGAAAGTGTAGCAAGACTTCAAAGCGCCAACAGCTTCTCCTAGGCCGTGTCTAAACACGTGAGGCCCAGAAGTGAGGCAATTAATCAGGTAATTTCAGCCCCCTTCCACCCAATGGCCTCAATTATCTGGCTATTTGAAACCTACCCGTTTTATGGGTAATGAGTGTTAATAGGATATTGCCCGGAAACGGTCTCTCCTCCACTTTTCTCTTTGGCACTCGAGAGGCCCCAGGCAGCAGGAAAGGTTCGGTTCACTCCTGGAGGCTCACGGTCCACATGTTTAGCCAGGGACAGCATGACCTGCTGTCGGGGCTCAGTGGCAGGCACAGCACCCAGTCCAGGGCCTGGCATCCTGGCTGTGGACTCAGCAAATGCTCCCCCCCCAATGGCCCGCCACGGTCCCCTCCGTCCCCACCAGCCTGGAGCCTGGCCCTCCAACACCTTCCCTCCAGGCCTGCCCCGTCTCTCTCTTGTGCAAACTCTTCCGATTGCAGCTGGAGGACTCTGAGAAGTTGAGGCGCCTTCTACCCTCCCTGATTCCCCCTTAACAGAGAGCTCGCCTTCCCGGGGAGAAAGTACCGAGCAGCCGGAAGAAACAAGCTGCACCCTTGACAAGCGCTTTCCCCCTTAATCCTCACCGCACTTCTGCTTGGGAGGCTAAGTTATGATCCCATTTTGCAGCCTGGGAGACTGAGGCTCAGAGGTTTAAAGAGCACGTGTCCAGTGAGGCGGGCAGAAAGTGGTAGCGCTGGGACCTGGACGCCGGGACCGATGGAGCCGTCAGCTCCAGGGCTCTTGGAATTCTACAATTCCAGAACCAAGCAACCAGGCCCGAGAAAGTCTTGGGAGATCATGGGATTCAACTCCTTATTTTACACACGGGAGAAGTGAAGGCAGGGGAGTGGAAATAAGGCGCGTCTGCGGCTCAGGCCCCGCTCCTGCCTCTCTGGGCCCAGCCTGGCCCCTGCCTGATTCCTCCTTGCTGGCGGCAGCTGCCCTCTGCTTTGGTTTGGTCACAGGGTTTTCTGCGGCTGCCCTGCCTCCTGCTCACCTCTGGGCCCTGCGTGCATCACGCCATCTATTCTCCCCGTTTAGATCCCTCACACCGATTCCTCTGGCTCAAGTCCCCTCAGGCTTTGGAAATTTGATTCCTTGGAAATTTGATTCTGAAATCAAATTCTGAATTTGATTCCCAGGCGTGTCTGGGCCCATCTGTGCCTGTGACCCTCGTGTCCCTTCTGGGTTCAAGGCCTCCGTGGTGCCCTGGGAAGACAAGGCCTCAGAGCTAAACACTCAGAGCGGCAAGATCTTTGCTTTGCAGAGTGCCTAAAAGGCCAAGGCCCTTCCTTGCCGAACACCCCGTGGCACTGCCCTGGCCTTTTCTGTTTCAGAGGTAAAGAGAGAGCTGGGGGACAGCTAGGGAGGAAGTGATTCCTCCGCGAACAACTGAGCAAAGTGCTTTTGAGGCGGACACGGAAGTTCTCCTCAACTTCCTCACGGGGGCAAATCCTGCCCAGTCTATGGGCCTGGTTCTTGTCCCAAGAAGCCTTCTGCTCCCCCTTGTCCATCTTTGGGCCCTGACAGGCCCCACTGTCCAGCCAGTTGAAGCCCTTGGGTCCTGGCGCACAGCACCCACTGGGCAGGGCGAGGCGCCCTCCTCCCAATTCAGGAACGTCTCGTGGGGGCTCTGCTCAGGATGGTCGCCCCAGCACAGTCAGCTCCTTCCGCTTCCCCTCCGCACCTCAAGTGGTGACAGTTTACATGAGGAGGGATACCTGGGCTGGACGGGAGGTGTGAGGGTGACAGCCATCCCTCAGGGCAAAGTGACGAGCCCTTCCTGTCTCTGAAGAGCTCCCCGTCTGTCACTTTCTTTCAGGAGGATGGACAGGATGGCCCAGAGTTAGAAGGTCAAGAAGTGGAGGGATGCTTCTGAGTGACCCTGCACAGCAGTGATGGGATTGGGGCTGGGACCCGGATCTCCCAACCACCTCTCAGGCTGCCCACCCTCGTCCTTACCAGTCCCTGTGAAAAGATTTTTGTCTCATGACCCCCATCCCCCAGGCCTTCTTGCCCCAGTCAGGTCAGCCCCCGACAGGAGGGAGGCTATAGCAACAGCCATGGGCCACGTAAATCAGGGCTGACCTCTAATAGGCAGGCCTGGAAGACACAGTCCCTCTGGCGGCCTTGGATCCCTCCACGAAGTGAGAGCGAGGCTGGCTCGGTTCCAGCACCCCAGCAGCATGCTCATGTGGCGTCCAAGGGCAAGCAGGGGTCACGTTAAGTCATAAGCTGGTTTCAGTGGCCATCCCCACCTGCAGAGTCCAGGGCCTCGGGCACACCTCCTGAGTGTGAGGAGGGGGTAGGTGTAGCAGCAGTGTCTCCAGGCTGGGGAAAGAGAAGCAGCCCAAGTGAGGCAGGAGGCCTGGGAGCTTCAAAGGGGAAGACACTTCTCTGAAGGGAGCCTTTGGGGGGATGTGCTGGGGTCTGCTCTGCCCCTCGTGGGCCTAAGTGTATGAATGGACTGGCTAGTCAAGCAAGGGTCAAGGGGGGAAACTGAGGCAGCTGCATGGGAACCTGGAAGGGGTGCTGGGGAGATGTGGAGGGAAAGCCCGATTGGGGATCACGGGTCTTGGGCTGTGTCTGAGGGTCCCCAGCTGTCAGAGAAAAGATGATCCTGCCCCGCCGACCTCAGGGGCAATGGATGAAGAAGGCTCTGTGACACTGAGTCGCAGCGTGACTGTCCTCACCCGATGAGCTGTGGAGGGGGAGGGCCCTACGTCAGACATAGTAGAGTGGGATGTGCCTTGCCATCAGCAAAAAAAAATGAGAGGAATGACAAAACGTCTAGCAGTGACAGAGAAAGACCGCATGTTCACAGACGACGTGACTGTCTGCTGCGTGGGGATGAGAGGTCAGTGGGTCACCAGCTCTGCTCAGGCGGCGATACCCCGGTGATAGGAGGCCTGGGCAATTCAAGGTATGCACTTTCATCCTTGCACACGCACCGTCAAAACGCCCCGTAAGCGAAAGCGTGGCCTGAACGCTGGTAGGTGCGGCCCAATGGCTCGCAGGAGCGGCCAAATGACTGAGGAGCGTGGAAGACCTTCACGCTTCTCTCCAGAAGAAACGTATGTGAACGTTGCATCCACAAACGATTTCCCCTGAGTCTCTGAACACAGATCCCGTGCAGCTTCCGAGGGGAGCATGTCCATATTCCCTGCTTGTGTGTTGACCTTGCAGATAAGGTCATCTGTCCCATTCTTTCCGGCTTCCCGAGGCACCCTGGCCTCTCCCCTTGGAACACAGGTGGGGCCCAGGTGCCCACGTTAGCCCAGGTGCTGCCCGACTCCACTGGCCAGCTGTTTGGTTTCGGAGCCACAGAGGCGATGCAGGGAAGGGGACAGGCCAATGCCCTTTGGTCAACTCTCCAGCCAGAAAATCCATTGTGAATTGGACCGGGGAGGCGAGAGTGGTCGAGGAAAGCTGTGTGTTTGCTCGCTCCTCTCACTGAACCCTGTTGATCTCCCAGCACTTTTCTTCCCCCCGAGGTAAAATATACATAACATAAAATTTACCATTTCTTTTTCTTTTTTAAGATTTTATTTATTTATTCATGAGGGACACAGAGAGGAGCAGAGACACAGGCAGAGGGAGAAGCAGGCTCCATGCAGGGAGCCTGACACGGGACTCGATCCTGGGACTTCAGGATCACGCCCTGGGCTGAAGGCAGGTGCTAAACTGCCGAGCTACCCAGGGATCCCAAAATTTACCATTTCAACTACTTTTAAGTGGATAATGCAGTGGCGTTAAGTACAGCATTCACGTGGTTGTGCAACCACAGTCCATCTGCAGAAGTTCATCATCACCCTCAACTGACACCCTCTCCCCATCAGACGATGGTGCCCCATTTCCCAGATGATCCACAGTGACATCTATGCTAACCTTCTGTCTCTCTGATTTTGACTGTGCGAGGTATGTAAATTATAGTTTATCCATGTCAGTCTAGGTCAGAATTTTGGTCCTTTTCAGGGCTGAATAGTATCCCATCGTACGTATGTACCGTGTTTTGTACCGCCGCCATCCACCATCTGTCTGGCTCCCTTCCAGGCACTTTCATGTATGGTGCAGAAGACTCATGACACGGACACAGCATTTTCATTCAGGCGGGATGGCTAGACATTTTTGAAATGATTGGCAAGTAAATCAGTGTGCTATGGAACGATGGTGGCTTTTTTGTTTTTTGGTTAGGGGAAGGAGACATTTGTCAAAGACTGGTCTAATCTGAGATGTGGGAAGTGACCTGAAATATAGAGTTTTCTGCATACCTAGAGATTCTCTCTCTTAAGAGATTTTATTTATTTATTTGAGAGACAGGGTCAGAGAGAGTGAGGGGAGGGGCAGAGGGAGAGGGAGGGAGAGAACCTTAAGCAGACTCCCTGCCTGGGGCTCCATCCCATGACCCTGAGATCACGACCTGAGCTGAAAACCAAGAGTCGGGCTCTTAACCGACTGCGCCACCCGAGCACCCCTGTTGATCCTCTCATCTAAGTCGTTCTTTTTATTTGTGTTTGAGCAGCCAGAGGGCAGGGTGAGTTAACTGTGACGGGTCGGCCTCCCCCCATTTGTCAACAGCTCTGGTATCCCCTTGCCTATTGTGTATGAGGTTGTGATGCCGCAGCCTCATTAACTCTTTCTCTTATTATTTGCCATTTAAAAGGTTTTTCTCTCTACCGTGACAAACGTCTCTTGGAATGAAGCAAAGTATAAGAAATACACCTTCCCTGTTGTCAATCTGTCAACTTGATTTCCTTTTGTTTGAATTTATTGATCAACCTCACCCAACCCTTCCCCTCCCCTTCTGCCCTCTGTCACCTTTCTGTCACTCCTTTCTCCTGCCCCTTGGCCTGTTGACTTGTTTCCTGGAGGGCCAAGGGCTCCTCGTCTTTTGTGGGTGCATCTTCTGGTCAGCCAGCTGGCCAAGTAGAGCATCCCCTCAAGTCCCCAGGTTTTTCTGTTGCTCTCTGTTCTTTAGATTGGTGCTATTTTGGATATCTTAGATTGATGGAAAGATGAACTCTGTTAAGTGAGGGTTTGTGATGTTTATTGATATAAACGTAGTCTATTATGATTTGTCATGAAAAAAGTCTTTCAAAGACTCTCATCACCCACAGGTCAATGGCCTATCGTGACCATGGCCCATGAGGCTGGTCCTCTCCCCCAGGAACATTCCAGCAACCCTCAGCTGGCCGCTGCGGTCCCTTAAATACACGTTTCCCCCTCTTTGCTTCGGCCCAACAGCTCCCACGACCTAGACGTTTAAACAAACACGCCGTGTGGTTTCCTGCCGTGGCACCTCTAAAGCTTTGCTGCGTGCATTTGTTGAAACGTCTGCCCTCCACCCGCCCTGTCTTGATCTGAGCTCTTCCAGGCCAGGGAGGGATGCACAACAATGAATAAATCACAATCCTTTTGCTCCAGCCGCTAACAACGACATGGGAAGACAAACATATCAAAGCCAACTACAGAACGAAGGCGTGAGGAATAGGCTTCGGAGGAAGAAATAAGTGTACGGAGGGCGTGAATGCCTTGGGAGGTTTTAGCTAGAAATTGAGAAATGAGAAAAATTTTTGGATGAGGGAGGATCCGGCGGTGTGGGCATTGCAGCAGTCAGGACGGCAGGAGCAACGGTGTGGTGGCCAGAGAGTGAACGGTGCGTCCAGAAGATGTCACATTGGCTGCTGAGGGGAAGGACCGGGCTGGGGAACTGGGGAAAGCCCTGGATTCCCCACCTAGACTGTCCGTGTTCATCCTGGGGCAACGTGGAGCCATTGAGGGCTGTGGAGAGGGTGGCTGTGGTCTCAGGGTGCCGGTGGCCTGCGGTGGCCATAGGGAGCGCGGGGACCCCAAGGCAGGGAGCCGAGCGGGTGGAGGCCAGGGAGGGTGCACCTCTGGGACTTCCCTGAGTAGGAGTGTCACCTCCCGCGGTGCGTCAGTGGGAGGAAGAAAGTGGGTGAAGAAGCATTTCTCCACCGATGGGGCCGTTGCCAGAAAGCAAGTCGCTCTGCCAGGCGCAGTGTTTATTGTTCTCTGTCACAGTCTATTTTGTTACATAATGCATCAGGCTGACCCTACCCCCCAGGCTCTGCCCCACGGGCCTTTGTCAGCCTCTGCCCGGCGGCCTGTGATTGGGCAGCTGCACCGACGCCCCCCCCCACCCCGACACTGGCCCCTCCTGGGTCCCCTCACCCCGGATGGGCGGGCTGGGCAAGGCAGCTGAGCTCCTGGGTGGGGCCTCCACCCCGGCTGCTGGCAGAGGTGCAGCGGAGGGCCCATCGAGGCGTAGCAGAAAGGATGAAAGCAGGTCCACACCCGATCATTGGCCTTGCAGCGATCCACTGTCCATTTCCTCGATTTACTTACCGCACCTGCAAGAGAATGAGATTCTAGCAACATAGAAAGAGCTGGAAGGGGGCGCCTGGGTGGCTCAGCGGTTGAGCATCTGCTTTTGGCTTGAGTTGTGATCCCACGGTCCTGGGGTCGAGTCCTACATCAAGCTCCCTGCTTGCTTCTTCCTCTGCCTATGGCTCTGCCCCTCTGTGTGTGTCTCTCATGAATAAATAAATAAAATTAAATTTAAAAGAAAGAAAGAAAGAAAGAAAGAAAGAAAGAAAGAAAGAAAGAAAGAAAGAAAGAAAGAAAGAAAGAAAGAAAGAGAAAATAAATGCTGGAAGGAGGTCACTCAATGTTGAAGAAACTAGAATAGAAATGGCACCATCAGCCCCAAATTGGACCATTGCTTCTGGTACTGATGTCGTGATGGCTCCTCTTTCCCCTTTGGTCTTTAAGTGCTGGAGTTAGGGGCTGAGGAGGAGAGGCTGCTCCTCAGACACCTCATAAGTTAGGAGATGCCTGAGTGATGTCAGGACTCACACTCGAGTCCAGCTGGGGACCGTGCAGGTCCAAGGAATATTCCCTGGTCTCTAGACCAGCCACAGTAGGGCACTCCCGAGCACGTGTGCCTGTCTCTGTGTGTGTGTGTGTGTGTGTGTGTGTGTGTGTGTCAGGAGCGGGCAGGGAGGAGTATGTGTTTTGAACTGGTGCCAGTTTGGACACCTCATGGGGCCTGGTCTGCCCTGGATGTGGAAGCCTAGGGTGGGCACAACGCCTGATGGCTGAAGGGAACATGCCGCAGGGAGGAGCTAACCAGAGCAGGCCTTCCATCCACAACCAGAGATGAATCGTGAGGTGCAGACCCCTCAAAGCCAGAGCAAGAGACACCTGAACCTATTATTTGCACATCAAAAGAGGAACCAGCTCTCCCTGACCCTCTCGAGGAGCCAGGAGCCCTCAGGTCCACCCATCAGCTGTGTGCTCAGCTAAGGAAAATGCAGGCTGGCCTCTCTGGTACTCCACGTGCCTCCTCGGGCTGCAGAGAGTGCAGCATAGAGCTGGGTACAGCATAGAGCTGGGTGCAGCAGAGAACTGGGTGCAGCAGAGAGCTGGGTGCAGCAGAGAGCTGGGTGCAGCAGAGAGCTGGGTGCAGCCGAGAACGCAGCAGAGGAAGCCTGGAGCTGCAGCCCTCCCGTGAAGGCAGTGGGAACTCGGAAGGCAGCAGCTCCCAGCATTTCCCAATATGCTAATTCGCGGCGTTCCCACCACCCCAGTAAGGATCTCCATCTTAGGGAAGGCCAGTGCCTGGGCCCAAGGTCAAAGCAGATAGCGTCATCCCGAGGCCCTCCTGCACACCCCAGCTCCCAAGGATTTGTGACCAGCAAGTAGAAATAAGAAGCACTTTGTAAACTCAAATGCACCGAATGCAATGGGGTTCTTCTCCTAAAGGAGAGAAGTGGGTGGAGGGGAGGGGGGCGGGAGCCAGTCTGGGTTCAGGGGGAGCTCCCGGGTGTGATGGGCTCTGGTTTGAGGGACAAGGTTTTTTGCTCCCCTCCAGCGCCTGTCCCCTGAATCCCCCTGCAATCCTTCTGCGTGCGTCACAAGTGTTTGTTTTGACCAAACTTGTACCCGCTCAGACGGGTCCACCCTTGGACAAAAGGCAGCGCGCTGGGACCCCTCTGCACGCAGGAATCCGTCCTGTCACCTCTGTGTACCATCCATAACCCTAAAAGACTGCCCTGTCATCTTATCTGGCCGGCGAGGTTTTAGCAGTCCCTTCATTAAGCCTGGGGAACAAAGGCGGCTGGCTGAGGGTCTCCGAACGTCCAAACAGCCTGTCACCCCGAGTGTGAGGCTGAGGCTGCCCCGGGGAGGGCCGGCCGCTGTTTACAGATGGGGGCAGATAACGGCGGAGGAGGGTCGCTCGTCTTCTTTTCCATCTCCCAGCTGGGCGGGGGGTACGGTGTGCGGGGGGCGGGTGCCCTGACCACCCTGACACTCCAGCTGGGGGGTGTGGGCGGCTTTCTCAGCTCGCAGAGGAATGCAGGCAGAGCCTGGGACCCCTGTCTTCACACCCTGCTGGAGAGGAGGGGCTGGGATGTGGGGCAGGGAGCCCCACGGGGACCAGGATCGGGATCTTACAGCAGCTCCTCCACTGTGGCTTCGCCAGCTAGGGGCCTAGGGGCCGGGAGAGTGGCAAGCAGGACCGGGAGCAAGGGGGTGACAGCTGAGTCACCCCTCTGGGTGGAAGTGTTCTGGGAGACCTCCGCTTCATACTCCACCCAGCCAAACCTCCTCTCCCCGGGACACGAATCCCCTCTATGTTTTCAGAGACAGGGGGCTACCCAGGGCTGCTTGGATGCCACCAGTGGAGGGGGAGCTCACTCCTCCAAAGAAGGGTGGTCTGTTCCTTTAGGAGGGCAGCTTGTCAGAAAAATCACCTGGAGGCTGAGCTATTCGTTGCTGCCCCCCTGACAGCAGGCTGCATGTCTGTTTACTTGGACTTTGTGCTCGAAGTTCCTCCCAGGCTTTAGAGAGAAAGTTTCTGTGGATGAATTATTATTATTCTCATTGCTACCTAAACTGATGACCATCCTCATCATTACTAATGATAATTCCTTGCACTGAGAGAGTATACTTACTTTTCACCCTCAAGAGCTGATTTCCTCTTCCCCACAGTTGTATGAAGTGGGCAGAGATTAGCCTGATTTTTTTCAGAGAAGCAGAGATGGAGAGATGAAGTCACACACTACACGCACAGGCCAGTAGGGAAGGGGCGGGGCCACAGGGAGGGGGCGGGGCCACATGGTAGGGAAGGGGCGGGGCCACAAGGAGGGGGCGGGGCCGCGCAGTAAGGAAGGGGCGGGGCCGCACTGTAGGGAAGGGGCGGGGCCACAAGGAGGGGGCGGGGTCATAAGGAGGGGGCGGGGCCTCACAGTAGGGAAGGGGCGTGGCTGCACAGCAGGGAAGGGGCAAGGCCAAACTGTAAGGAAGGGGCGGGGCCACGCGGAGGGGGCGGGGCCGCACAGTAGGGAAGGGGCGGGGCCGCACTCCGCGTCCTAGCACCTAGTCCCTGGTGACTCTGAATGTAGCTCTCAGCATCTCTAGACATTCACAAGGGCTAACTTCGTGTTCCGTGCTGAAACAGAACCCCTCTGCCCTGAAGATTTATGGTGGTTCTAGTTCCCAAAATGGACAGGTGTTGTCCCAAGATTCTTAATTCAGTATTCAGAAAAACATTGGAGCTTAAGAGCTGGAAACGTTTGCTTTGAGGAGTAGTGAGGTCCCCATGCCTGGAGTTGAATGCGTATGAGTTGATGAGGGATTGGGACAGATGTGTTACAGGACATCCGAGGGCCAGCTGGGTGCTGGAGTGTATGATAAGTTCCTTTTGAGTTTTAGCTGCAGGAAAACTTGCCTTCCAGGCCCCATCCTCAGCAGCATTTGTTCTGTTTGATCTGGAACATCCATCTTCTCCTGCCCTCGGATCTTGATGCTCCTGGTTCTCCCACCTTCCAACCCAGACTGAATCAAAACACCAATCTTGGTTCTCCAGGCTACAGATGGCAGACTGTAGGACTTTTTGGCCTCCATAATTGCATGAGTTAATTCCTATAATAAATTTCTCTCCCTCTCTCTCTCTCTCTCTCTCTCTCTCTCTCTATATATATATATATATATATATATATATATATCTCATATGCTTCTGTTTCTCTGAGAACCTTGTCTAATATAATCCTTCAAGACTCAGCTCAAACCATGTTCTCTAGAACACTGTCCCTGTCTGGCAGTTAACCATGTTTTCCCCACTTTGTATTTCTGCTATATTGTGTCCACCCCTCTATTGGTTTGTCTGTGCATACCCTGTCTGGATGGGAGTCTAGAGTCCCCCTAGGAAAGCTGGTTCTCCTGCTCAGAAAAAGTCATTGCCTGCTTGTCTCAACAACATTATTGGTCTGGATGAAATCCCCCTATCCACTCTTACCATTCTCAGTAGCAAGTGTGAGTGTTCATACACAACATATGCATATACCACGCACCACAGACATACACACACCACACACAGCTATAACACACAACACCCACGACACGCACAACACAGGTGTATAACGCACAATACACAACACATAGCCTGCTCATAACCACTTCCCACTTCAAATTCCAACGTATCTGCAGCCTTTTTTGCCAACACTCCTGTCTGGATGGGGTGGGGAACCCACCTTCTGGTGTCAGCAGTGGTTTCCCTCAGCACTCCCTGCCTGGTGCCAGGAAGCTTTCAGTTTGGGATTCCAGAAATGTGGTCTCCGTGTATCAGCAGAGGGAGACGGGCCCCTATAGGGATAAACCTCTAAGTCCGTGTGGACAAGTGTTTCCTCAGCCAAGAGGAAGTGCAGAGATGAACTTGAGCAGAACAAGGGCAGGAGGGAGCCTGGGTCCCTAAGAACCCCAGGGAGAGAAGGGGCTGGTCCAGGGCCTGACCCAGAGCTCGGCTCCCAGCCCAGCCCCCTGGAAATGGAAAAGAAGGAGCCCCCTGTGTGTGTGGTGGGGGGGAGCCAGGCCCCCATCTGGCCAGAATGTTTGGGAGTTGGGCTGGAATTTCCACTGCACCAGGAAATAGCCCCTTCTTGGGAGAGATCGCAGGAGCTGGTGGGATACGGATTTGGGGACGTTAGGCTCAATATTACTTCTTCCGATAAAAAGGCGTTGGCTTAACCTTTCTGTCTTCTGCTTAATCACTTTCAGAGGCTCATTAGACGTCGAGGAAGTAAACTTTCAAACTCAAACCACATGCCACCCTCAAAGCACAGACCTTGTCCCCCCCACCCTCCAGCCCCCAGCCACTACCACCGTCGTGAAAGTCCCCAGGCACAGAACCGTTTCCTCGGAGGGGACACTGCAGGAGACCACAGTGCTCTGAGGCCACCGAGCAGCATGGACAGAGCAGGGCTTAGAATCTGAGCCAAGACCGACGGCTGACTCTCGCAGACCTTACGATGGGCCTTCGCATGCCCTGACTCAGGACATCTCACCCAGAGGCACGGACCATCATGACCCTTACGGAGAGGACCTGAGCACAGAAATGTTAAGGAACCTATTTCAGATGACCTGCAGCGAAGTGGCAAAGCCAAAACCCAGCCTGCCTGGGTTTGCAGCCGCATTCTGCCGATGCCCTGCTGTGTGACTTGGGGCAACTTACTCAGCCTTGCTGAATCTGTTTTGTCATGTGTGACACGAGCATAGCACCACACCTGTCTCCTAGGGGATGGCTGAAGGTCAGGTACACCGGGGACCTAACACAGTGCCTCGCGCACAGCAGGTGCCCATAAATGTAAGGAACGGCTAAGTAAATGAGGTCCAGCTAAGATGCCACCACCTTCCTGAGGTCTTTGTCCTTGAGTCTGCCCCGCATTAGGCTGTTCAAGAATGGGCAGCACCAGGAGATCTCTGCATTTCTGCTGTACTGTTGTGCAAGATCACACAGCCAGGCAGTGGTAGAGGCAGGAGCTGCCTTCAGATCATCTGGCTTCAGGGCAGCGCACACTGTTGCTGCCATCACACTGCCTGCCTCCGCCAGTGGATTGTGGGTCCTTGAAGGCAGGAGTTTGATGATTTACGCTGATTTCCCAGCTCCTCACACAAAGCCTGGCCCCGAGTGCTTGGAGAATGTGTTTGTTCAATGAATGGATCAATGAACATAGTCAATGGAGACCTTCACACTCTGCTAGGTTTTCAAATTCCATAGGCAGACAACAAAGTAGGAAAACATTTTCCCTGTATTCCTTTTTCAGAGATATTCTTGCTGGGTGCCCTGTTTCTCCCAAATGCAGTGATTGGACTCAAGGTCCCAGAACTTATTTCTCTTCTTCCTCTGTGTCTGTCAGTTCCTTTCTTCCCAGGAAGGAGGAGGGAACAGGTTAGTTATGGAAACTGCCACAGAGCAAGGGTTTGCACTGAGCCTTAAAGAATGAGCAGGGAAGATTTACGAATAGGGAAGCTCATGTTAGATTTCTTTTCACGTGGACAGAATGTTGAGTCTTGAAAGCAGAGACTATGCCTTAGGCATCTTTTTATCTTCTCTTTTTTGTTCTCTGTGTCTAGCGCAGGCTGATCATTCAATCCAGTCTCTATTATCCATCCATCCATCCATCCATCCATCCATCCACCCATCCTTCCTTCCTTCCTTCATTTATCTAATCTCCTTTATCCATCCATCCACCCATCTTTTTTCTATCTAACCTTCTTTATCCATCCATCCATCCATCCTTCCTTCCTTCCTTCCTTCCTTCCTTCCTTCCTTCCTTCCTTCCTTCCTTCCTTCATCTATCTAATCTCCTTTATCCATCCATCCATCCATCCATCCACCCATCCATCCATAGAATAGTTACTAAACTTACATCTCAGAGGCACAATGAGGCCACGGGGGGGGGGGGGGGGGCGAGTCCAGAGACAAAATACTATCTTATTATCAATAAGCAAGCATGTTGAGGTGTCCTATGGCCCATTTTGGAGGGCAATGAATTCTTGGCCCTTGTAGTACATAAGCCAAGATGGTCCATATGTGATCATAAGAAGAGCTTTGATTGTCAGTAGGGGGTTGGAGGAGACAGTTCTCCTCATGTCCCTCCAAATAGAAAGTGTTGATTTGGCCGTCTGAACGTTGGGATTTCCTCAACACCCAATATCCTGATATCTTGTGTCCCTAGTCACTCAAGAATGAAACAACTCCCTCTTTAGAGGAGCAAGACTCACTTGGCCCAGAAATGGCCCCTCCTCTCTCTTCAGGCCTCACATCCCCCACGGCTGCTCCTTCCTGGCCAGAGGCTCCAGCCCCCGCTTCTCGGCGTGGACAGTATGCGCCTGGCTCACCAAACACACAGCCCCCTTGTTCCAGGAATGCAGGCGGCTCCTTGGAGCCACTGCTGGAAATGGCCTCCCAACAGATGTGCCTTTAATTTGTTTCCGGGTCAGTGGCCCCCGTGCCCCGAGGAGGCCGCCTCCCAGGCAGGAGGCCCCAAAATAGCCCTGTGTGTGCGTCCCTGGATGGGGTTATCCATCACTGCCCGGCCTCTGCCCCCGGATGCCTCACTCTGGTGGCTGGCTCTAATCGGACCACTTGATGTGGAGGTGGGGGGAAGCCGGCTCTCTCCCCTCGGGTGTTGGGCCCTCAAAGGGCCAATTGTAACCACATGGAAGTGAGGCCTCCTGCCCTGGTCCCAGGGTCAGCCAAAGCTCTCCCCCTGAACAGAGACTTCCAGGAAGGAAGTGTGAGAGGGTTTGCAAAGTTGCTACAGCGGAGCCCATGATCTGAGGTTGCAATGCGTTCCTTTACCCGGTGCCCATTTACTGAGCACCTACTACACGCCAGGCTCTGTACCGTGCATCAGTACCTAGCCTCTGGTTCTCCAGGAGATCCTGCAAGGTAGGCACAGGATTCCCATTTTACAGACGCGGAAGCTCAGTCAGAGTTTCGGTCTTCCCCAACCCAAATAGTAATGAGCAGCCAAGAAAAGCACCTAGATTGGAAAAACAGGGGGCTTTTCCCAGAACACCGCCACCTCCCTGCCCAGGTGTCCAGCGGGCACCTACTCAATCAGTATGTCTCCTCTATCAACAGCCTTGTCTATAAAATGTGTATAATAATAACTGTCTGAAGGGTTAGATCGGATAACGCAGGTAGAGAGCCTCGTGTAGTGCTCTTTCAGTGCGGTGCGCAGTAAACAGTAGGTGCTCAATACACCAATAAATAGCAAATATTCAATAAGAGGGGTGCAGGGACGGGTGGATCACAGGGCTTTGTCCTCCCACCCCCCCCACCCCCCACCCCCGCCCCCATAGCTCACAGGCACTCCTGGCCCTCCCCAGGGCCACCCCCCCAGGGGGTTAGTGTCGTGGGGACATTTGCATTACAGAGACCCAGGGAGGGGCGGTGACTGCCAGGACCTGGAAGGTAGCAGCTGAGGCCCTGGCCAGCGCTGTCACTCGGCCCTGGCCCTGCTGCGTGCAGAGAGGGGATTGCTGAATGGGAATGTCACCAGATGTGTTCAGATGATCAAAAGCGGAGCTGTAATCGTGTCAACACCTCTCCGCAGACAACTTCCTGCGAGTCCACAGCGGCTCCCTGTTGCTGTTGAATAAACTGCCAACTCCGTCTCCTGGGCCCCAAGGTCTTTATGATCTGAGGTGCTGGCCCCAATCCTCCCTTCTTGCGTGCAGCGCCGCAGCACCACACGGACTAGATTATTCCGTGCGCTCTGGACGCACCTGTGATTTCGTGCCGTCCATCCTCTCCTCGAGGGCTCTTCGGGCTGGGGATTCCTTCCCCTTCCTTCTCCTTTCCTCAGTTTCTGCAGATTGAACAGCCTGTGGGTCCCTCCTGGAAGGCTTTCCAGCAACCTCATCACCACCCCAGGGGTGATCCTTCAATCCCACCTTCTGGGTGTTTCCAAATTACTTCTTATATAACCCGTGTCCTAGATCCGGGGGCTGCAAACTACTGCCCAAGGGCCAAGTCTGGCCCCCACTGCCTATTTTTGTAAATAAAGTTTTATTGGGACATAGCCATGCTCACTTGTTTACTTGTATTATCTGCGGCCGTTGCCACGCTACAGTGGCGGAGTTGAGTAGTTCCTTCAGAGACCTCATGGCCCACAAAGCTGAAATATTTATTATCTGTCCCCTTTACAGAAAAAGTCAGCCCACCCCTGTCCTAGTGCGATCAAATGATCTCTTTCTGTTTCCACCATACCTGTCCAGTTGGGAACCGGGGGAGGTCAGGAGCACATCATATTTTCCTCGCTACCCTGGGTGCCTCGTACTGTGCCTGACGTAGGCAGCGCTCGAGGAAGGGCCGTACAGGTGATGGTGAGATGTGCAGACACCCGTGGTCTGCTGTCTCGGTTCTTTGTCACACTGCGGTGTGGACACAAGCTGTCCTGTGATTCTGACGCTGTGTGGATCCAGGGCCGATCAGAGTCTTGGCTCTGCCCTGGTTATCACCAGAAGCACCAGAGAAGAGTGGTAGGTGCCACTGGGAAGTCAGTGACTTGACTGAGGGTCCCCCCTGGCGCTGCGGAAGCTGGTATCCCTCAGCATTCATATGTCCACGGGAATGAGCAGGAAATTCAGGGTTTAGGCATAAGGATTTCTGGATTTGAGTTCCAGATGCCATCCTCAGCTGCCCTGCATGTGCAACCGGGTGCTGGACCATCCCGAAGGCCAGCATCTCCAACACTTCGTGGTCTGCTCCCCGCCCCCCACCCCCCACCCCCAGTGGCTGTGCTGAACCCGAGAGCCCCAGGGAAGCTTGAAGTTTGGTTTTGTGCCAGGGCGAGAGCAAGGAGCCCTCTAGCCAGGGGGACAGCCGTGGGCACCCTCTCATGGTGGATCTTCTGCAGGACCTCTGGGTTCCATGGGAGGTCCAGACGAGCCAGGCCATCGTCCGGGGGAAGGGCAGCAGCCCTGGCTCTGCTACCTCCTCCCCTGGACCTCCTCCACTGCCGAAGCTGCTCAAGCCCCGTGCTCTGCATGGGCTCAGTGGCCGTACTTCCAGAACCCCAGTCTGAGCTGCAAGGATATTTCAGGAGTGTGCTGGGATGTTTGGGGCAGGAAGAAAGAAATAGGAAGAGGGAAGAAGGAGGGTGAAGCAGCAGGACTACCGGTGGGCAGCGTTAACTCATTTAATCTTGACAAAAAAACCTTATGGGGTTAATTAATAAAAACCATCTCCACTTCATAAGTGGGGGAACCAAGGCACAGTGGAGGGTTTTTTTTCCCCAAAGGTCACATGGCCAATAAGTAGGTCCAGAACCTCAGCTCTTAACCTCTGTGCTACCCTGTACCACATCCCAGTCCTTTGGAGCCCAGATACCCTCCGGCCAGCAGCATGGGCATCACCAGGGAGCTGGATAGAAATGCAGACTCCCGGGGCCCCTGCCCCAGACTTGTTGACTCCGTGTTTCCACAAGACTCCCCGAGAAGTTCGGACGCCTCCAGTGCTTGAGCAACCCTACCCGAGACCATGTAGCCTCCCTAAGAGCTGATGAGGAAGCTGGAGCTTAAGTAACTCAGACAAGGTCACCTGGGGAGGAGATGCAGAGGTGAGACCCTAGGACTTGGGTGCGGGCACCAAGCTGAGGCGCTCTCATGGGCGTGCACAGCCTTTGGGGAAAGCGGGAAGGGTTCGTGTAGCTCCAGTCCATGCTGATGTTCTCGGGCAGAGGCCAGCCACCAGGATGGAGGAGCCAGGGGGAGCAGCTGGATGAGACCAGCAGCCTGAGGGTTCCCCCCAGCCCGACTCCAGCCCTGCGGAGAGCACACCGGGGGTCCCGCAGGGAGGGCGGCCTGGTGGGAGTTTCCACTGAAAGAACCCCAGCAAATGGAAAAAGGCCCGAGCACAGTCCCACGAGGGGTTCAGGCCAGGAGCGAGCAAGAGAACCCACCCTGCTGCCCCAATGGCACAGTTTCCTCGGGGGGTGGGGAGGGCAACCTCCGTGACCTCCCAGCTGGACCCCAAGTCCCCTCTGTGGCATTCTTGCCAGGGGACCGGCCAGTGTCTCCTTGCACACGTCCAGCAGCAGAGAACTCACGTCCTCCTGAGGAAGCCAATTTCGTGTCCAAGCCCCCCTGGCCCCTGAGAAGCCTCCTTTATGACAAGCTGAAATCTTTGCTCCTGAAGTTTCCAGACTTCTGGCTTAAAGACGCAGAACAAGGGCTGAAACCACAGACTTGGCTCTTCCGACCTGGGAAACCAACATCTCGCCCAGTTCTGAGAGCCGGGGGGCTGAGGGTGATGCCCCTGCCCTTCGTGTGGTCCTTGTCGAGGAGGGTCCCCGGCTGGGGGGTGACCGATGTCATCCGGGACCACCTGAGAGGAGCCTGCCGGGGAGGCGGGGAGGATGGGCGATGGGCAGGGAAGCTGGTGCTGGAGACTTGGGGCAGGAGGGGTGAGGCCAGAGGAGCAGGCTAAGGTTGGAGGTGGGCCCGAAGCACCTCTTTTGCGGGGCACTTGGTCCAGAGCCGCCTTCTTGGCTGCCGCTGGAGGGTCAGGAGCGTGTGCCCCTGAGTCCCCAGGCCAGCCAGGAAGAAGGGGTCCTGGCTGGGTGTGACAGGGCCGGGACAGGTGCTGGAACAGATAACACGGCATCTCGGAGCCTCAGTTTTCTCATCTATGCAATGAGAGCATAACAACCACTCCCTGATTGCTGTGGGGAGCGGTAAATGCCCCCCCCCTTTTTAAGATATTTATTTATTCAGGAGAGACACAGCGAGAGAGGCAGAGACATAGGCTGGGACTCGATCCCAGCCCCCAGATCACGGCCTGAGCCAAAGGCAGCTGCTCCACCACCAAGCCCCCCAGGTGCCCCAGTCCTATTTTTAACCCAAAGCTGCTTCCCTCAACTGGGGGGACTCCATTGTAGAGTATCTGTTGGTTCCCCCCATGTCCCAGCCCCTGAGGGTTTCACGGGCACCTCTCATCTCCTGTGATCCTCAACCACGTGTGACCCTCACCAGCCCTCTCGGGTGGGGTTTCCATCGCTTCCAAGCTCCCTGCTCAGGTTCCCAGAGAGGGCCCTCGGGGAGCCCCGTGGGAGAGGGGGGCTTTCTGGCCTCCCTGCCTCCACCTTAGCTCCCTCCGGAGCAAGGGGCTGTGGGCAGCGGGCCCTGTAGCTGGCAGCCCTCCCTGCCTCTGCGGAGTGGAGGGGGACAGGAGGACGGGGGTCCCTCCACTTCTTCCGGGGGGGGCCTCCCTCCGGAAAGTGCAATCAGCTGCAGCTAATCTACGCAAACGGGGCTCCTGCAGCCCCGCCGTCCAGCCCCAAATGCCGCCCCCCAGGCCCCTTTTCTGAAATCTGTGATCTTCCTGCTTGAAATCACCTTTAATTTCCCTCAGGAATGAACAAGCATTTAGAGGGTTGGTTTCAATTACACCTGGAAAAAAAAAAGTTTGACACAAATTTCAAGCCAAATAAATTAGGAAACCACAGAGCTGGAAATACAAAGCGAGGGATGGAGAGAGGCCGACCTTGGCTCCCCGGGGACGTGCAGCCTCTCAGCCCAGCCACCACGGCCACCCTCTGGGGCTCAGGGTTCCTGGGAGGTTGGGCCCTGCTCCCCGCTGCTCCGCAAGGCCAGGCAGGCTGTCCTTCCCCTTCCCACCCCTCTCCCCCAGGAAGCCTTCCTTGACTGCCCAGTCTCTCCACCTGAGCTCCTGCAGCCCCAATTCTAGGGTGACTCCCTAAGAATTGAGAAGGACCCTGTGAGGACCTCTTTTCTCCTAGCTTTCTCCCATCCTCCCAGCGAATGTTCACAGGTGGGAAAAGCAACGAACTCTCTACTTTCATGTGACGAAACCGATTTCTTTTACCTGGCCCACATCTCAGCTCCAGCACACCTCCTGAAGGAAGGCTTCCTTGATTGCCCCAGCCAGGTGGAGGGTGGGTGCCAGAGAACATCTGAGGCCCCCTGCTTTTCCAACTCCAAGGTCCCCGGGCAAGTCCCCAAGCAGTCCTCTGCCCTCACTGCTACAGTCTGGCTGGTGATGCCAGACCTGAGACCCCCGTGGCCCGTGGCAGCCTGGCACACACAGGTGTGCAATCACCACCTGCCTGTGATGCAGCCCATTGGGGGATGAGGCCTCTGAGGGCCTCGAGGTCCCAAATAGATATGAACAAATGGTCCAATAACCAGGGCCCCCAAAATGGGCCAGGATCGGACCTGTAGCTTTGCCAGAAAAATCAGCTCGTTCTGGCTCCAGAAGAATGAAAAGGAGTCTAGCCCTGCTTCTGTCACATGGGAGGGGTGGGTGTGGGTCACCTGGAAGTGGTCCCTTCCTCCCCGCAGGGCTGATCCCAGGATCTGGCCCTTCCATCCCCCCAGTGTGTGCCAGACCTCGCCTGTTCACTTTCTTGCTCCCACATGTGCATCTCATTCGATCCATCTCGGCCATTTCCATCCTCTTTTCCTTTGGTATGCCACCCCCGGTGGGCTTGGCACCCCTGTGGGCCCGGCACCAACTGTGGACTTGCCACCAACCATGGGCCCACCACCTTCCATGGGCCTGCCACCCCCTGTGGGCGCGCCACCTTCCATGTACACCTGGGCCATCCAGGTATTTGATCTCCCGATTCCAGCATGGCAGCCAGACCGAGCTTTTGTCAAGGGGAAACCATGTCACCTCCTCTGCTTGAGGTGCTGAGGTGGCTCCGAGTCCCCGCAGCTCCCTAGCCTGGCATACAAGACCCCTCTGGCTATGGCCCGTCAACCTTCCATGTCCTGTCCTCCCATTCTCACCTCAGCTCTCTGCCTTCCCCCTGCTGTAACTTTGCACACTCATTCCACTCTGCCTGGAAGGTCTTCTCCCAGCGTCTCCTCTCCGCCTGCTGAGAACTCTCAACTACTCCCACCTCAGCTTGGACGTGGCCTCCTCCAAGAAGCCTCCTGGGTCGCTACGTGGCTCATGTCATACACTTTCCTCCATGCTCCCACCAAATCTACTTCTATCACAGGCTGTAACGTCCTGCCTGACTTACTTGTTTTGATGCATTTTCTCCATCAGTGACCTTTCCGAGGATAAGGCTTTTATCTGGTTAATCTGCAAGTGAATAGTCTGGACCTAGCAACTTCAATAAATATTGGCGGAAGGAACTAAAGGAGAACTAGAGAAAGGGTGGGAGAAAAGCAGGAAAGAAGGGAGGGAGGGAAAGAGGAAGAGCTTCAGCGATTGAGCCAGGTGACACGGGTCTTGGCTGGGGAGCAGAGAGGGAGACGCGGTGAGTAGGTATTTGTAAAGGAAGCGAAGCTGATTCAGATGCTTCTGGGGGAAAAGCCCAACCTCCCAAGTTTGAACTCCAAGACGCCCACAGTCTGGCCCTAATCCTTCCTGCCTTATCTCTCACTGTGAATGAACTCCTGACACACACACACACACATACAGCTACCCCCTTGTACTGCTGCCCGTGGCCCGGCCCCATCACTAGGCTGCCTGACTCACTCTCCCATGTCTGAGCCAATCTGTCCCCTGGGAGGGGCCCTTTGCAGCTTTGAGGGGCCATCCTTGGCATGAAGAACCCTCATCTCTGGGGAGACAAAGGTAGATGACAACATTGCAGGGTGGTGAGTGTTAGAGCAGAAGGGCTTCTGGGATTAGCTGGAGCGTCCAGGGCTGCTCACGGCAGGATTCAGACAGAGTTTTGCCTAGACCAAGATGTGGAGGATGCGGGAGTGTCCTGGGTCATCCCAGACACAGGAGGAGTGAGAGCTGGGCAGTTGGACCCAAAGGACATGTGCTTTGAGTCATCTACTCCCCTTCCTCTACTGCCCTTCCTCTAGAATTCTCTTCTATCCTAGAACTTCCCTCTTCCCTGAAATCCTCTCCCTGATGGGTATGGTCCACCTGTTTCCTTCCCATCCAGCACTCAGCACCCAGGGCTGCCCTCTGTCAGCCCATGGCTCTGGCTCCGGCTCTGTGTTATTTTAGGGTCAGCAGGGTGAACACACATCTGCCTCTTGCTCCTCCAGGCCTGGAGCTCATTCTTACCCGGGTGGTCCCTGCAGAGCCTGGAACAGGTGCTCAGTAGGGACCCGAGGAACCACACACAAGCACAGCTATGACTTCTAGACATTGTGCTGGGGAGCATGCATTTTCCAACTGGGATGCTGTAACAGAGAGAAGACACCAATGCCCACCCCCCACCCACCGGAAACCTCCAAAGGGGCAAAGCCAGATCTCAAATGCAGGTTGCTTGGACTCCTGACCTTGCCTTTCCCCTCCAAATGCCCCCAATACCCTCCCTGCTCCCAGAGTTGTCCCAGGACTGGAAGGAAGACTGTGTGAACAGCATCCAGAGGTCTCGGAAGGGCTTTGCAGATGAAGACCCTAGCCATGAAACCCTGACTGCTGCAGGATGGGGAGGCAGTACCAGGGAGGGCCCAGGTGCTGGTGACTGGGAGCCGGGCCTGACCCTCCCTGTACATGAGTGACAGGGACCGCAGCCTCCGACAAGCTCAGAAGTGTCCCAGGAGGATGTGGAAGTTGGAGACCAAAGTCAGAATGTCCCACATTATCCAATTTTTCTGGCACCGAAATTCCTGCGTTCCCAGCTTGGTGGTCACAAGACTAACCCCGGGCATACCGTTTCAGTGATGTCAGCGCATGAAATCGGAATCAGAAACACATGCATGAAAGGGTCTGTGTGGGTTCAGTGAACCTGGGAAATTGCACTTTGAGGGGAAGACCCAGCGGATGGGACCCTTCAAACTCCAGAGGCCTATCCCGTGTGTGTTTGGCATGGCCCTGGGCACCAGGCATACCCCTGGCCTCACACCCCTGGCCTCACCCCCCCCCCACACACACACCTGCCTGAGTATAGTCAGTGCCAAGAGCTTAGAAATCATTTCAGCAACTGCTTGGTGCCCCCCGAGGATATAACAAAGGCAGATGCAGATGCCAATGCATGGAGTGTTTCTACATCCATCCACTCCACTGCATCCCCAGCATCGGGTACTGGGCAGGCAGGGGTGGTCGCCTCCCCCTTCCCAGGTGGACAGCAGGCCAAAGCCATGGCATGCCTTGCCCAAGGTCACCTCATCAATTCAATTCCGCAGTCCCTTATTGGCACCGACTCAGCAGCAGGCGCTGTGACACTGAGCACATTTCATTTGATTTAATTTTCACGACGATCTTGAGAGGCAGAAATAAAAACCCTCATGTTACAAAGGGGGAAACTGAGACTTGGGAGACAAAGCGATTTGGCCCGAGTCGCGCAGCAGGTCGGCCGCAAATGTGAGACTGCCAGCGTCGATCACTTAGCCACACAAGCTGTCTGCAGAAAGCGGAACCTGGCCAAAAGGACACTGTTGTCCTCAAGCTACCTCTTATCTGCCCAGGGCGACAGGCCAGCCTTGGGTGTCCAGAGCAGAATCAGGAGTCAGGAAGTGAGCAGGCCCAGGAGGTGGAGGCGATGCCTCCAGTAGGCTCCTGGCTGGCCCTACCCCGAGGACCCACCCTGCATCTCTCGCCTCCTCCCCCAAGAATCTGAGCAATGCCTGATGATGACGTGTGGCACAGCCCCCAGCTGCCCCCAGGGTAGGATTGGGCTCTGAGCCTGCCAAAGCCGAAGCCCGAAGCCGGGTGGGCTCCGGAGGCGGCGGGGAGGGAGAAGGCTGTGCGTCCTTCGTCCTTCGGGATGAATGGGGCCCACAGTGACAGAGCAGGCCCTGGGCTGGAACCCAGAGGGCAGTGGCACCAGCATGACTGCCTCATTGTGTGGCCTCCATCGCGGGAACCCACGGGGGCACATGCTAATGAGCCAACTCGTGGGGGGCGGGAGGCCACGAGCCAGACTCAGCCCCAGAGGGAGACCCTGGGCACACAGCCTCAGGCCTCGGGGCTGCTAGCAGCCAAGACCCCAGGGAAGGCTCCTGAGCCTGCGCCCCTCCATGGAGACAAGTGTCCAGTGCCACAGGAATGTGGATCTGCACCTTCAAACCCTGGCTGGTCCAGGCTCCCTCCAGAACCAAACAAAATCCTGTGTGCACCGGGGGGTTCACGCCACACATCCAGGCAGGAGTGCACGTGGTGAAGGCCTAGGATGCAAGTGGCTCCCCAAACCTTTATGGCAACATGCAAATAATAATAAAACTACCTTAGAGCTTGAATGGACCTACCCGTCACCCAGCGATTCGTCTTCTGTCACCTCACTTGAGTCTCATGGCCACCTTTTGAGGTCAGCAAAGCAGAAAAGCTCTTCCCCGAGAACATCTCTTCCAGAAGAAGCAGCTACAGTTTGGCCAGTGTAGGTGACTACAACCTGGTACAATGCCAGTTGCAACAAAGCTGGCATTAGACAGGGGCCCTTAAGGCTTTTCATCAAAAAACCTCCCTCCTCTCCCAACCCTCTCTCTGCTGGGGTCCCCAGTTCCTGTCCGGCTGTCCTGGGCCTGGCTCAGGAAGCTCCCCACTGGATACTGCCTGGCTCTCAATTTTCCCTGCTCCCGTGTTGTTCTAGAAACTCATGGCAACCTCGTCAGGTTGGCTCGGCTCTTGGGTCCTCTTGACCCAGCTGGGACCAGTCCCAAGGTTTCCTCCTGCTCGGGACCAGCGAGTAGAAGATTGTAATGGGCAAATGACATGGACCAAGAGAGAATGCTTCAGGTTGGTTCTGCTGGAGGGAAGAGCTGTCCTCCCAGCCACCCAGGGCAAAATCGATCCGCTGTGTCAGCTGGTGCAGTAGACGTGGGGACAGGGCGATTGGAGACAATCCTGGCCTAGACTAAGTACCTTGAGGAGTGTTGCTTGCCTAGTTTTCATCTTCTGGGGACAAGAGTCGTCACCACAAAGGATCTGTGGAGTGTACTTGGCCTAGATACATATCCCAGACTTCTCTATTGAGTCTTGTTTTGTTTTAACTCAGAACTCCTAAAAAAACGGCCAAAGACACAGAAAATATCTTAGTCCCTGCTGTCAAAAGTGAGCGAGCCACACTGGGCCTGTGCAGTTATCTACCATCCTCACGCCAGAAATTGCCAGACCATCTCAGCCAAGTGAGGCAGCAGGAGGAGGTGTGGGGTGACCATCTGTGGCTGCTCTGCTCACCCCGGGGGTTCTTAGCATCCTGAACAGAGCTGGACAATCACATGTGCGTCATACGTGATGTGAATGGCAATTCTTCGTCTTCATTCTCTGTTATTTGTGTTGGAAATAGACTTTGTCTTCTGGATTCCTTTTGTCCTCATCCGAAAACAGGACAGATGTGAAAGGCCTGGCAAGTGTCTGTGATCTGGGCAAAAACATCTGCTTCCAGCACAAACTACACACCCCAGCAGGAGCCAAGAACGTTCCACTGCACTCGCTACCGTTTGACTTCTTTTATTAATAACTTGGGAGGATTGCAGGCAAGGAGTTCTGGCAGGAATGAAAGGAAATGATCCAGGGGAAAAAAAATCCAACCCATAAATAAGTTAAAGTCACCGGTGGAGGGCGTTTGATCTTTTTTTTTTTAAATGAAATATGGGCACTTCCCTTCAGAACCCTGAAGAAGGAGAGAGAAGCCAAGGGAGCCCTGTTCTTGGAGGCTACTGGGGTGGGGAGGGGGGTAAAGACATGTCACTTTCAAACCGTGGCCTCTATCGGCCTGTTGGGAGTGGAGACGTCTAGTAGCTTCGCTGTGAGGAAAGGAACAGCATGGAGTAGTAGAAAGAGCACGAACTCTGGAATCAGGCAAGACTGAGTTTCAGCCTCGTTTCAGCCTAGGTGTGTGAGCCTAGCCAGTTCCTTGGGCAGGTTCCTCCTGTTGGAGTTCTGTCACCTGGGGGAAATAATGCCTGCCTCGCAGTTATCTGTGGAAACAGAATTTGATGGCGTGAATGTATTAATCAGCATAGGTGTTCGCTAACTGCCACAATAGATGAACCTCAAACATTCAGTGGCCTAGTGTACCACAAATCATCGACCCTGAGTCCAGTGCAGGAGAGCAGGGGCTCCCCTTTATCCTGCAACTCAGGTAGGAGGATGGATTCCCTGGGGCCATGTTGGTTTACACCAACCTTACACCCTGTTCACCCACCCTAATGTTCATTACCCCCTCTCCTTCATTCTCAGAAGTGTCCTAGTTTGGGTGATAAGTTATGTGAGCACCCATGACTTAGGGAGCCAGGCTCCCTCTGTCCCCTGAAGCCACCATCTCTACGCATGACATCCAAGCACAAGGACCCTCAGATGGTGAACATTGGCCAGCCTTGGTCAACCTACAGGATTGGCCGGAGCCACTGTCCTTCTGAGCACCCCACCCACACTCTGGGACTGTATGAGAAAGGAATGAACCTCTGGTTCTTAAAGCCAAGGAATTCCTGGGAGCTATTTATCGTAGCAGTGTGGATGGTTCTAACATAGGCTAGAGAGCTAGATAAGGCTTCCAGAGGGAGAGATGAAAATAAGTCTTTCTAGTGGGAAGGAACTAGATGCATGAACATGTAGATAGATATTCATCCATTTATTTGTTCTTTCAACCGCTACTTACTGAGCATATGTATGGGTCCTCGGACTCTGACTTTGGTCCTGGGCACATCAACCTGAGCAATTTGGTTCCTGTCCTTGGAAGCTCCCTATCTGATCGAGCTGGTCACTGATCAGGATACAACTACTCAGGGAAGGAAGGCCTGAACCCAGCTGGGATGGAAATAAATAAAGAGGACTTACCTTGTAAAGAAGGTGATAATGGTGCTGACTTGCAGTGGGTGAGCAGTTTGAGATTGGCCAGAGCTAGGTTTGGGCTTAGCGATAGTGAGAGATGATGCTGTTTAGGAAGACACAGCAAACCAGATTCCGTAGGACCTTGGTTGCAGAGTTAGGACTCGGTCCTGTAGGCAATGGGAACCACGGAAGAACTTGGAGCAGGAGAGTGACGTGACAGATGGGTGTCTAAACATCTCTCTCTCTAGCAGCTGCGTGATGGATGAGGCTGGAGGCTGGATTGGAGTCGGTGTTCTTTGTGGACCTCACTCTCGGCACAATGGTCTGGTGGACATCATCTCTCACCTCCCCAAGAGGTCCCAAGAGGTCAGGTGACTGATCCGGCTTAAAGCCATCTGGAGTTTGCCATCACCCTAGATAGCCCTTGTATGGTTTGGCCACCAGTCACCTGCAACCTCTTGCCACTTTTTACTCGCCCTCTCTCTCTGTGCACCAACAAACATATTGATTCTCAAAATAGCATGTTCTCTCTTTCTTCTGGGCCCAGAAACATACGGTTTCCTGTTTCTCCTTCTCGTCCCCTAACCCTAAAAATCTTAACCTTTCTCCTAAAAATCTTAACCTACTTGTCCCTTCTATTTGGAAAATGTTTCTGTGCCCCAGGGCCAGGTGACATACTCCTGCCCAAGGTTTCCTCTGCATCCTGCACTGTTATGGTCCCCGCCTATTCATAGCCTGATCTGGCTCTCACTGGATCTGAGCAATGAGAAGATGCAACCAAAAAAGCAGACTTCTCTCGGTGACTGCTCTGCCCTAGCACCGGGTGCCATTTGTGGTACATTTGCACGAGTCTTTCCATGAATGTCTGACCCAAGGCAGAAGACCCCTCACAGTCATCCAGGCATGCGGAGCAGAGGGCTCGTGGACTGGCGTGGGGCTAAGAGGGTGGAGAGAAGAACAGGGCTCCTGATCCTCGCTGAAGGCCTTGGCCAGTACTGTCTGTTCTTCTGCTTTCCCTACCCTCCTATCAGGTTTGGCCAAGGACCTCTGGCTGCCAGGAGTACGCACTAAGGGGAGGAAACCGTAACATCACGTGACAGATTGTAAGATCATTCCTCCTTATGGACACCTCAGTGGCAACATTCACCATCTAGTCTTCCATCCTGTCCTTAAGCTTCTCCAGAAACTCCTTGAGAGAAGGAGTAGAGTCCATCGAGGACTCCATCTCCGTCTACCTGCAGAGTCTGGTACCAACAGACTCCCTGAAAAAAGTGGACCACATTCATCAGAGTTTGGCTGAGAGTCAGTTCCTGGCTTTAGAGAGCTCACAGTGAGTTTCAGGTGCACCTGTGGACATGATAACTTTTCAAAGCAGGGGTTGGCAGTAAGCGTTTTAGGTGTTGGGATTGCTCGCAAGCATGAGGGTGTGCTCACTGGTTTGTATTTGGGGGAGTGTGGAGGGCTGCCCTGGAATGAACAAATATGCCTCCTGTTTTGATGCAGCATATCTAGCATCAGGGAGCAAGCAGGGTATTCATCACAAGGGGCCGACTCCCCAACAAACTGCTACCAAATCTCAGTGGCTTAACCAAACAAGAGTCCTGGCTTGCTTCCATCCCAGGCCAATGCAGGCTGGCGGTGATCCACATAGTCATTCAGGGACCCAGGCTCTTTCTACATAGGCAGGGTTTCTCAACCTTGACTATTGACACTTTGGACCTCCATGATTCTTTGCTGTAGGAGGCTTTGGAGGACATCTGGCAGCACCCCTGGCTGCTCACCACTAGATGCCAATGGGACACACTGCTTCTAGCTAAGACAATGTCCCCCGGTGGTAAAATCATCCCCACTTGAAGACCACTCAGCTGGGGGCTCTACCCTCCTCTGGAGTCTGGAGTGCTCCACTGGATCCTCCATGTCCACCCAGCAGAGAAGGAAAGGGAGAGCACACTGGAGCAGACGTATAAACTGACTCCTCACATTCTGTTGGAGAGGGTCAGTCACATGAATACAACTAATTGCAAGGGAGTCTGGGAAAGATAGCACAACTGTGTGCCTGGGAGGAAAGGGGAAGTAGTTTGGGGAACAATGAGCTAATCTCTTCCCTGGGCCCTTAGAGTCCATGTATTTTATTTTCATTCTTGAAGATAAGAGAATGTGAAAATCTTTTTTTTCCCAAATCACTAGTGAGTGCTCACAAAGGTTCTCAGTCCATCAACCAAACCTTCTAGAAGGTCTTGACTTATCTGGGAAGCCATGAAAACAGTCTCCTCCCCTATCACACCATCCTCCTGTTCTGGATCACTGATGTCAATCTAGTGACACCCAGAATTCATGACCCCTCCAGCCACTGCATGGGTTTCTTGTCTACCGCGTGACGGTGGCATCTTGGAATGGCGGCAGGGCCCAGAGATGTCAGTCCCTGCCCTGGAGGAGGGCGTTTTCCAGCTGTAGCCTGAGCCTTGCTCACGTAACAACTGTGCCAAAGAATAGATATATAAATGTCAAAAATAATTCAGCAAGAGCCGCAGGTCTAAGAATCTATGCGGAAGTGGGGGCGTCAAGTGGAATTCCAGGTGGGGATGTGGCGAGAAGAAAACTGTGGGGTGCTGGGTAAGCCTGGTACTGGTAGGAGGCGGAGGGGCTTTCTGATTGGACCAGAGAGTACCTGAGAGAGGATGGGGAAGACCAATGTTGTGGAGGTAACTTGGGGTCATAACAGAATGTCAATGCCAAGCCTTTGTGAGGAAACCTCTAGTGAATGAATGCTCGCGACTCCACGGATGGACTGAACTTAGCACTACCGACCGGGATTTTTCCTGAAGCCCCTCTAGGAAAGTGGCCATTTGAACCCCGCCGAGAGGCCCTCTCTCCAACAGTGTGCAAACTCCTGGAACCCCTCCACACAAATGTTTCATGTGGTGTAGCCGAGAATTAATTAGAAGAGAAAAAAAATCTCTCAAGTCAAAACACATATCTCACAACCTATTAGCATGAAGATTAGCATTAAAGAAAGTTGAAAACTATAACATTTTAAGCACAATTTATAAGTCTAATTTCCTGTGTGTCACTCTCAGATAATAAATGCTTTTCCTTCAAGTTGAAAAGTCTTGGTGGGGGGGGGGGGGACGGGGAGGGAGGGGGGAGTAAAGAAAACGTTAATTTAAGGCCTATTAGTTTATTTTTAGCCGCCCAAGATCTGAGGGACTGAGAACATTTCCCTTTGCTGATAGAACACGCCTTCCTGTGTAGCAAGGAAGTCCCCTGACCTCAGGCCTCCTCAAGGTGCTACTGATTTTTGACAGAATTCCTCAGGCAAGGACTTTGAAAGAGGCGAAGCCGGGGCTGCGCGGGGAGGGCAGCCGAGGTCCTGAGGGACAAGGTTAATTGCTCGGAGCCTCGCAGTGGCCTGGAGAGGCGAGGGGATGCGGGTGACCAGGAGGCCCGCTTCCTGTATGGCTCTGGAAGAAGTTCGTCGCCCACGGCTTCCATAATAAGACATTCCTGCTAATTTGCCAGGAGCTGAAAGGGATTTCTGTTTTTAGCTTTGGGTCTGTGGCAACTGTTTTGTTTTAAATGAAAATTAAATGGGGACACGGAGCTGGGGTTGGGGGATGGGCCGCAGAGCCGTAATTGAAGTGCATTACTGGTAATTACCTCGTTCTTTCTTTCACTCATCATGTTGACAGAGAAATCTATTACCCAGCAGCTCCGTTTCCACAAATTGCCCTTCCCTGAGGACTCGGGGGGGGGGGGGGGGGGCACGGTGGTGCTGGAGGAAATCGCTGCTTTGTTCGAGAAAGTGGGCCTCTAGCCATCCTCGGAACACGGCTCCAGCTGTCTCTGACTCGGGGGGGGGGGGTGCAAGGGGACCCCGGAAGAGGAGGAGGGAGTCACCTGGTGAGAAGGGTCTTGTCCCAACTAGGCCTCACCGTGTGGATCCGTTTGGAATGCTGCGTAGATGCGTGGAGATGGAGCCTCATCATGGTCTCAAGAAAAGAAAGGCAGTTGGAGGGGAACCACTGACTGAGGCACCGGCCCTGCTTCGAAAGCTCTTGTATATTTGTCCAACGAAACAGTCTTGCCGTAGGAGATGAGCCCCGGAGGAGCCTTGTCCCATCACTGCAACTGCCAGGGGGCCCTCCTGGCCTCCTTCCCTCCCTCCATCTCTCACATTTCCCTCTCTGGACTCCCGCTCTCACCTTCCTTCTCCACCTCCAGTCCACTGTCCTACTCTTTCCTCTTGTCTTCGTGCTCCGAGCTCCACGTGGCTGCACCTGAGGGACGGCCAGTCTCCCCTCTAACTCCCCTCTGCCAACTGACCAGGTTGGAAGAACTGGGAAGAGCTCTGGGACTGGCATTCCTCTCTGGCCTTCCAAATCCTCTCTTAGACCTAGGTCTCCAGTGTGCGCTAGCGCCTTGGTGGAAGACTACCAGGCAATAGGAAGGCAGAAGGAGCAGGGGGTGAAGGATCCCAGTAGAGATCCTGCCTTCAGCCTTCTTCCACCTTTATCCTCAGCACTGGCTCCTTCAACAACATAGGCCGAGCCCCAAATATTGGTGAGGATTCAAAGACAGAGCAAGACTCATGCACCTTGCCCTTCAGGAGCTCATGGTTGGTGTGGGGGGCAGAGGTATGTGGAGGGGGAACGCATCTCATTACACCTGGAGCCTAAGGCAGAAAGTCACCAAGGCTAAGGGCCACTAGGCCAGGTCTCTGCCCCTGGTCTCATTTCATGAACAACAATCCAGCATCCACAATAATTTGAAAGCAACAGGTATCATAACTTCAAGATCTAAAGGCAATAGCAAAGGAAGATTGCATTTATAACACAGAGCAAAGCTTCTGAAAATCCTTTTTTAATAAAGTGATTTCAATCTCTTCCTAAAACCAGCTTTCCATCCTCTTTGCTGCCATAAGTAACTCCCTATCTTGTCCAGTATAAATCCTGCTCATCACCTTAATTCTTGCAGTTTTCAGCCTGGCGACCCTCAGCTTCCTCACCTCGAGCAGTGCCCGACAGAGGCTATCTCTTCGGGGTGATGGGGAGCTGTTGGTTTTGAGGCATTTCCCTTGCCAGTCTACTGCTGTTGTGGGCATTTACCCCATTCCCCAGCCCAGCTGGTCCCTGAACTTGAGAGGCACGTTACAGGTGTCCAACTAAGATGAGGCTCTGCACTGAAGCCTGATTGTGACTTTGCCCCGAGGGAGGGTACAAATAAGGTTCATGGGTGCAGGAAGACTCCTGAGAGCTGCTGGGTGGTGGTGGTGGGGGAGTCCACACTGCTGTACTTTTTATTTATTTTAAAATAAAATTTTATTTTATTTTATTTATTTGGCAGAGAGATAGAGCCAGAGAGCACAAGCGGGAGGAATGGTAGAGGGAGAAAGAGAAACAGGCTCCCCACCGAGCAGGGAGCCCAATATGGGGCTCGATCTCAGGACCCTGGGATCATGATCAGATGCTTCACTGCCTGAGCCACCCAGGCACCCCTGCTGTCCTCCTTAAGACGTGGCATGGGGCAGCCTGGGTGGCTCAGCCGTTTAGCGCAGCCTTCGACCCAGGGTGTGATCCTGGAGACCCTGTATGGGGCCTGCTTCTCCCTCTGCCTGTGTCTCTGCCTCTCTCTCTCTCTTAGGTCTCTCATGAATAAATAAATAAAATCTTAAAAAAAAAAAAAAACTGGCATGGAGCAAGAGCAAAGCGGGGGAAAATGTCTGCCGATGGGGCTGATCTGAGAATCACTTTCCCAAAAGTTGGAGAAGTGTTAGCAGAGCTATGAGGATCTATATCACACCTTGGTTATATAACACTGCAGGGGACATGGCAATGCGGGGCTAGTCAAAGGCTCAAAGATCCCTCCTCCTTAGGTATCCTATTCCTATGGGGCAATGCCCCCCCTCCACCACTTTTCCTCGCTCCCTTCCCAAGAGACCCATGTATCCTCAAAAAGGATGGGCCTGGGGGAGGGGATTCAGATGCATTTTGTAGGGAAATGACTTCTCCTGACTTACCTCCTTTCGGGTCCTGTATAGCCAGGGAGGGTCCCAGACTATCCAGCTGTCCTCCACTTACTTGGCTGAGATCCACTTGAGAAGCAGGTTGTGCCCTCTCCCTGGAATGATGGGACTTGCCTGGAGTCACCTTAAGACAACAGTCAAAGTCAAAATGATCACTTGCTGGGTACCTACTGTGAACCAGCCCCCTGCGTGTTGGCTGCTTGTATATTTTTTTGTAATCCTCAACAACAACTATGGTGGGTACTGTGACCCTTATTTTACTTTATTTTATTTTATTTTTATTTTTAAAAGAGTTTATTTATTCATTTGAGAGAGAGAGAGAGAAAGTGCATGAATAGGGGGCAGGGGGCAGGGAGAAGCAGCTCCTTCCTGAGCAGGAAGCCCGATGACGTGGGACTCGATCCCAAGACCTGGAGATCATGACCTGAGCGGAAGGCAGACTCTTAGCCATCTGAGCCACCCAGGTGCCCCCTGTTCTTCTCATTTTAAAGATACAAAAAGTGAGGTTCAGAGAGAGTCAGCATAATTGCCTGAGGGCCCACACCTTGATACAGATCCAGATTTTGAACCCAGATCTTTCTGACTCCAAAACCTAGGCCCTTTCTACTGGCCCCCCTGCCTCTCCAAGCTGCATAGCAGTTGGCTCTTTTATCATCCTCAAGAAGAAGGATGGGGAGCCAGGTGGCCTTTTTGGACACTTTCTTATGTCATGGCTATTCCCTCGCTCTCGACGTCTTCACATAGCTTCCTTGTTTGAGGATTTCCAACAGCGGAGACAGGAGTTGGTCTACTGCTATTTCAGACCCCTGTGCTAGAAGGCTGCCAATGGCCATCCCCCCGAATGTTGTTCCACCTCAGACTCATGTGAGTCAGCCTCAGGACTGGGGAAGGGAGGCTGCCCTCCCAAGTGCTTACCAGTCACAGAGGCTCCGCTCCCAGGGGACGCTGAACTGTCAACTCTACTTTTTTATCTTGACAGGTCGCTGTGTACATTTTAAGTGAATTGAACCTACCCGAGGCAGCTGAATTTAGTTCAGCATTCATGGACCACCCTCCTTGGCCAGGTGCTAGACTGCAGGAGCTGGGCATTGAAAGAGATGCCTCAGGCCTTGGGGAGATGAGCTGCACAAGCCAGTTTGGAAAGCACTTCTAGAGAAGCAAAAACAGGGGTGTGGGGAGCAGGGGAAGCACAGCGGGCCCAGTCCAGCAGAGAGGAAGATAGGGAAGAAATGCTTCTTGGAAAACATGGGAAAGACTCCAGTGACATCTAAAAGGCTCCCAATCCGAGAAGTAAAGTGGGAGTGCTCAGACATTACGGAACTACTCTGTTTGGTGAGAGCCAGACATAAAGGAAGAAGTAAATTTTGTTTTGATTTTTGTTTGAATTAAAAAAAAATTTTATTTATTCATGAGAGACACAGAGGGAGAGGCAGAGACATAGGCAGAGGGAGAAGCAGGCTCTATGCAGGAAACCCGATGTGGGACTCGATCCCAGGACCCCCGGATCATGACCTTAGCCAAAGGCAGACACTCAACCACTGAGCCACCCAGATGTCCCTTTGTTTGCATTAAAAAAAAAAAATGACTCTGGAAGATATTCAGAGATAAAGATGTGAGATACACACATACACACACACACACACACACACACACACACACACTGGAATATTACTCGGCCATATAAAAGAATGAAATCTTGCCATTTGCAAAACATGGATGGAGCTAGAGTATATTATACTAAGTGAAGTAAGTCAGAGAAAGACAAGTACCATATGACCTCACTCCTATGTGGAACTTAAGAAACAAAACAAACAAAAAGAACAAAGGAAAAAGAGACCAAAAAACCAGATTCTTAAATGCAGAGAACAAACTAGTGAGTGCCAGAGGGGAGGTGGGTGGGGGAATGGATGAGAAAGGAGAAGGGGATCAAGGGTTCACTTATTGTGTGGAGCACTGAGTCATGCACAGAACTGTCAGATCACTATATTGTACACCTGAAACTAATATGACCCTGTATGCTAATTATACTTCAATAATAATAACAACTAAGAAGACCCAGGGGACATCTCCCCTCTTTACTACCCAGCGTTGTACACACAAAGTCAGGGAGGGTACCCTGGCACAGGTGACAGCTCCCTGTGGACGATGGAAAGGATGTCCCCTGGATTTGTGCAGTGCACAGCCTGTGGAGCCATACAGGCAGCCCTTCTCCAGAGGGTGATTCTGACGTTGTGTCCACACAGGGCCTGGCGAGAAGATTGACGATTCTTTCAAATCTCAATCTCTTCTTTGGTTGCAGGAGCTAACATAAGAATGAAGGAGAAAAGAGAAGGAGCAGAGGGGAAAAGAAAAAGAAGCAGAGGATGAAGAGAATTCCCTTTAATCCAGTTCCCCCCGCCCCAGCACTGTTCACACGGCACAAGCCTCCACCTTAACGGAGCATTGATGGGGTGCTCACTCTGCGCTCGCAACTGTGCCAGATGCCTTATGTATATTATCTTATTTAAATCTTCAAACCAATCCTGTGCTCGTAATGTCATCTCCACCTGTGTGGGTAGCTAGCAGGAGACCTAGTGGATCACAGAGCGCGTGTCTTTTCTTCTAACCGACACCGGCTTCCAAACAGGTAGGATTTTTTGCTCGTGTGCCCTTTCGTTGAATTCCTGCGATGGTCTCCGGGTCCTGCAAGGTTCCAGAACGTCGTCTTCCTCCTCCCTTCGGTCCGAATCCTTCTTCCTCTAGGTGGGCTCTGCAGAGGTGCTGTCACTGCCGCCAGCTGTGCCTCCCCGTCGGAGTTGGAAGGCCTCACAGGCATGGGGGCTGGGGACACCTCGAAGCTTCCACGGGAAGCTCTCCCACTGCGTGGAGGTCTCCGCAGGCCTGGGTTGGTGCAGTCCCCGCAGAGCTAAGTCACTGACCACTGAGCTACCCCAGGGCACAAATGTCATCCCTGCTATTGCACATGGGACTGAATTTCCTGAAGGGGTCCCAGCTGTGACAGGGTTACAGAGGGATTACCCTCAGCATGGAGGTCACGGCCACACCAGATCGGCCTGGTTACAAGTGCACGCTTGTGTGGGGGTCGAGGCCGTGTTCATAGACGGCCGTGCGTGGGAGGGGCCGGAGAGGGCTCCTCCTCGATTCCTCATGGGACAGATGGAGGAACCTGGACGCATGCAGGGGCAGGGGTCTGTCCACAAACACACCGCGGGGGCTCAGCTCTCTGACTTCCCGCTGTCGTGGTTCCCGCTGGGCTGCGCCCACTGCTCCCCACCGCAGCAGGCCTCGGTTCTCCAGGAAAGACGGGAAGGCCCGCAGGACGGAAGATCACTTGACTGTCTTGTTTTTTAGAAATTCACGGGCTTTGGGACCCCCGGGTGGCTCAGTGGTTGAGCATCTGCCTTCAGCTCAAGGCGTGATCCCGGGTCCTGGGATCGAGTCCCACATCGGGCTCCCTGCATGGAGCCTGCTTCTCCCTCTGCCTGTGTCTCTGCCTCTCTCTCTCTCTCTCTCTCTGTGTGTCTCTCATGAATAAATAAATAAAACCTTAAAAAAAAAAAAAAAAAGAAATTCACGGACATAGATTTCCCTCTTTTCAAACTGAATGCTTAACATGCAAGCATCCTTTGTTCCGCTTGATCCTGGAAGAATAATTTTAGGGATTTCAAGATCTCACTTAACACGCTTTACATCTTGATGAAATGCTGATTTTCATATTGTTCTCAAACTGCACAGTTGCAGAAGCCCATGCCAAGTGAAAGCAGGATATTTCGAAGGAAAGAGTTTAAAATTTACATCCGTGGTGACAAGTCCGAGGGTGGACGCGGCGAGGCACGCACAGCGTGGTTCCTCAGTTTCCATCCGGAGGCAGCAGGGTGAGGCGAGGGATGCGGCGAGGGCCCTGGCTTGCTGGGGGACCTCCAAGGACAGGTCAGGCCACTCAGCATCGTCACCTAGGAAGTGGGCCTCCTCCTGGCTGCTTAATGACATCATGTGCAAGACAAGATGGATTAAAATTGCTTTGTGAAGCGGAGCCACCGAAGACAATTCCATTCGTGCACGATGAGGGAGTCTGGACAGGCAGTGACAACTTGCTAGTTGCTGTGGCCTCTTGAGGCGCAGGTGACAAGAGAAAAGCCATGTGTCCCTCAGGGAGGGTCGGGCGCCCGGTTTGCTGAAGTCTTCAGTTTTGTGACATTGTTTAAGGAGCTGGGGAGACCTGCGGATGGAGGAAGAAAATTTTGACCAGTGTCAGGAGAGGGGTTTCCACGCCTGGCTGTGTGACCGCGAGCAGGTCATCGCCCTCCGGGGCCTCAGACTTCTCGTGTGGATGCTGAATTAGTGGGTCAGGAACTGCATTTGGCGTCTGGGTCACCACAACTCCAAGCAGCGCCTGGAGGGGCGCCTGGCACAGAGCAAACCCATTTCGAGGGAATTAATTGGCAACGGCTGTCCTGGGCCCTGTTTTGAGAAGAATGGGGAGGCCTCTTCCTGGTGTAGCAGGAACATTCATGGTGATTAACAAGCAGTGTCGGCCACGGGCAAGGTTGGAGTGAGGCGAGGGCCTCGCATGGGGCCGTCGTCCTGGCCCTGGACTCGATGAGCACCTAGCTCCCACCCGTGGTGAACCACGTCAGGCTCTGTGTCCACACAACATCAGGATCACCCACTAGAGTAGAGCTGCCCTGTACGGTTGCACAGGCTGTGCCCTGCACAAATCTGGAGGGTAGGTACCCTTCCCATCATCTGCAGGGAGCCACGTGGCCCAGTGGCGCTGGCTGGGAGGCAGCAATGTGCCACCAGAGGAGCACTAGCTTGGGAACCCGGAGACCTGGCTCCTAGCTCCCCTGGGTCAGGGTCACCCACCAACCCCCCCATGAGGCCATGTTCATGTCCCTCCCTCCCTCTCTGGGCATTAACTCCCGCTCTGTGTTCAAATGCACTGGCTCCTTGGGGCTCTCCTTGGGCCCTGTTCCAAGTTCTTGGATGTTGTGAGGGTTTGGTTTGCTCAGCCACACGGCCAGGCCTCCAATTTGGGCAATTGGAATTCTTTTCCGGGCAGCTGCAAAGCAGGCTGACCTTTCAGACCAGGAGGAGGGGTGGGGGTATGCATGGGGGGGCAGCCTCTGGCAGAAGGCAGGGCCTCAGCCAGCTCTGAGCCTCTAGGGCTCCAGGCCACAATCCTTGCCCCCTCTTAGGAGCACCCCAGTGGCAGTGACGTTCGGATGCGAGTGTAGAGTGGGCCTGCCTTTCTGTCCTTGCTCAGGGGATGCCCTACACCTCCTCTGCTCCTGAGATCTCCGGAAGTCCCAGCAGTCCGCTGCACTCACCCTCTGTGCAGGCCATCCCTTCTGGCTGGAATACCTTCCCCTTCCCTCACACTCACCCTACAAATTCCCCCCCACTCCACAACCCCTGAACATAAGCATCTCAGTGAGCCACTGGGCCACGTGACGATGAGAAGGGTACCACCTGGATTTGTGCAGGACGCAGCCTGTGCAGCCATACAGGGCAGCCCTTCTCCAGTGGGTGATCCTGATGTTGTGTGGACACAGAGCCTCCCTCCCTCCCTCTTTTCCTTCCTTCCTTCCTTCCTTCCTTCCTTCCTTCCTTCCTTCCTTCCTTCCTTCCTTCCTTCCTTCCTCTCTCTTCCCCTTCCTCCTCCTTCTGCTGTGTGTGGCAAGTGTTAGCACCAGTTTCCAAGCTCTGCTAATGAATGCCAGAGTGATTATGTTGAGATCTCCAACAATTATGCAGAAAATCAGGTAACCAGACTATTTACTTTACGTAATAGATGTGTGGGCTTCGCCTTCACTCTCTGAAAGAACATTCCTGAAAGGGTCATTTTTTATTTCCTGAGATGCCTTTTTCCCTAATTGCTGGAAGGTTTGAAAATTGCTCCCCCCCCCACCCCCCGCTTTTCATTCTGTGCAAACGCGTTTCCTCGTGTCACATTTTCCTGACACCTCCGGTCCCCTGGAGAAGCAGGGTCCCTCCTCCAGCCTCCCACGTGCCTTCTGCCTCACCAGGAAAACCTCCGAGACTTGGAGATTTGAAACCAAGTTGGAAGAAATACAGCTCCTTTGGTTTTTCTCTTTGGTAAACAGATTTGACAAAACTAGAGGTGGGAAGAGCCCGAGACCACATGCGAGGAGAGCTGGCTTTTCCTCTCGGACCTGCCTTGAATTTGCTCAGTGATGGGCAGCTCCCTCCTCCCTTCTGTCTCCTTGAGTGTGGGAAGAGGGACGAAGGCAATCTGTGGGTCTAAGAGGGGGAATGAGGGCCTGAGAACGGAAGGCCCTGGCCCGACTTTGCTGGACTCTGAAGGAATCTTTCTCTCCGAGCTCCCCACCCACCCAGGGTGCCTCGTGAGGTAATCCCAGCAGAGGCCAGGCAATCCTCAGGGGACACTCGGCCCGGGGAGCCAAGTGGCAAAGGGGTTGGCCCCATAGCCCCAGGGTCCTCGGCTGGATGTGGTCAGAGGGTTTTCTCAGGCCACAGAGCAGCACTGTGCTGGGTGTCCCCGGCCTTGCCACCCGCGTGCTCATGTACCGTCCGCAGGTGCTTCCCTTGACTTTTCCAGCCCTCCTGCCACCACCCCCTCCGGCCCCCGCCTGCCGGGACCGATGTCATAGGTCTGAGCCCAGCATACCCTCCCTAACCCAGCTGTCATTGGGACCTCATCAGACCATGTGCACGGCAGACGTTTCACGAGTGCAAAAGAAACTTCTCTTGTGTGAAGCCGTTGACATATGAGGGCTCATCGTTACAGCAGCTAGCCCTGACTTTGCTGGTTTGCTCTGCAGACCTCTCACCACCCCACGATGTGATTGCTTATGTGTCCTTCTCACTAGCCCGGGAGCTCTTGGTGAAGAGGGGCCGAGCCCGATCTGTCTCTGTATTCTCTAGGTTGGATGATCGTGCCTGTAACACATGTTAGTTGAATGAATGGCTATTGAAAATGCTGGCTATTTAAAATCATAACCAGAAGGAGGAGCTGAACGTATTGCTTGACGTCTTTCCCATCAAAATGGGCCTGGAAATCCTAGGAGGCTTCCTGGAAGAGGTACCTGAAAATTTAGGGAAAAAAAAAAGTGTTTTCATTGGATAGATAGCAAGGGAGGCACACCCCTGCAGCCGTGACCATGGTGGACCTGTGGAGAGTTGAAACGGAGGACAAATCGGGGTATATGTGGGGTGGAGGGGGGATAGGATCTTTGGGAGTGGGGGAAGAAGCAGCAAAAAACTGAATGGGAAGTAGAGGGAGCAAGAGAGGAGAGCCCTAGCCCCGACTCAGCGACTCCGCGCAGGTGCCGCTCTGCGTGCAGGTGGCGGCGCATCCCTTGTCTTTCTCCTCCATGGGCTCACCTCCGGGAGGCTTTGCAAATGGGCCCAGAGGCTGAAGGCTTTGCCCGAAGACCGTGCAGCGGGGACGCCAGGTGTGTTCCAATCCGAAGGCTGTGCTCTTTCCTCCATCACACCCGCAAGACTGGGCTGCTCTGCAGAGGGGTCCACCTCCCGCCCCGAACCCTCCCGGCAGCCGTGCGCCTCTGCTCCGAGGTAAGCAGATTGACGTGACTAAGGAGCAGTGGCCCTGGAGTCAGGACACACGGACCTGGGCCCAGAGCTGCCTTGATTGGCCGCCTGGCCTTGAGACAGTCCCTTCTCGGAGACTCACCTTCCCCTCTGACAAATGACACCTTCGGCCCAGGAGACTTCCGAAGGCTTTGGCTGCACCAACGCGGGATCCCTGCCTCCAGGTGGGGCACCGCTCGTACCTGGGAAGGAGACAGGCCTTTGCCCATTCTATGCCGGAAGGGTGGGGGGGTGGGAAGGGGGAAGACGAGCTGTGGAGGCAGAGTTGGGGCAGGAAGAGCAGGAAAAAGGGACAGAACCGGACCGCAGCTCAGTGTGGCCTTGAGAGTTGGAGAAACGCATTTGGGGGAAAGAGCAAGACGCGAGGAAGGAGGAATGGGCTGGGGGGCAGCAGTCCCAGCTGTGCCTGCCGAAGGACCCAGCCTCGGGGCTTCAGGACTAGAAGAGGAATAACTCTGCTTCCCTATGAGATGCACACATCAACGTCTCTCCCAGAGCCGGGTGTGCACCGTGAGTGCTTTCAGTGGAACGGTTGCCCCTCAACATTCCTGGTGTTTGAGATAAATCCATTTATTCCCCTCCCCACCACTGTCTTTGCCCCTCTGGATGTAAGATGAAGCTTAGCGTGGATGCCTTTTGGTGATTTACTTATTCATGGATTCTTTCACTCAGTGGGTCTTTATTGAGCACCTAGTATCGCCTAAGTCCTGGGCCCGGGACCAGGAATACAGTCGCAGGCAAGCCACTCTTCCTGGAGTTGGCACAGTGGGGGTAACCAGACAGCTACGGTGGTTAAACACACAAGGATCCGTGACACGGGATCGCCAGCCAAGGCACTACACTGGACAGGTGCTGAGGCCGTAGTCAGATCTAGGGGCGTACTTTGGGTAGAATGCCCAGGGAAGGTCGATCTCCCTAGAAAGGGCCGTCCGAGCCAGGACGCGGCTGATGAGAAGGAACCAGCTATGCAAGGAGCTGGAAAGAGGCAGCCCAAGAGGAAGGGGCTTTGCAAGAAGACCCAGAAGACCCCAGAGAAGACAGATGCCGTCGGGCACCCGAGGTCACCGAGCTTGTGCTGCTTAATCCCAGGGACAGCGGCATTTTGGGGACCAGCCCCCCGAGGAAAGGCCGAGACCCAGCAAACTCTCTGGTCCACAGGAAATCACAACCTCTGATTCCGGCATCTGTCCTCATCAGTCCCGATGTTTGACAACTATTTCCTCCCCACCCCGGGCCCAGCCTCCCAGCGCCGAAACCCCGGAGCACGCCAATGAAATTGATTTAGTGTTGGCGGTGCATTCTCTTCCCCGGCCCGGGCAGGGGAGATTTACGGCTCCTGGAAGTGCCACCCCTCCCTGCTTCCTGTAAATCTCCCACCACATTTCAGGCGGCTGGAGCTATTTGGGTAACCTTTATCTGAACCAGAACTTCCTCGCCAGGAACTTCAGAGGGTACGTCCAGGAAGGACGGGAGAACCCCAGGGGCCGACTTGTTTTAGGGAGGATTCCAGGCCTGCTGAGGACAGCTGCTCCGCAGGCATCGGGCAGAGAACAGAGTTCTCCTTTGATGCCGTGCCTGCCTTTGTGGGGATGGCACAAAACCCCAAAGGAGCATTTAGGGTTTATGGAGGGCGTGTGGGTAGGCAGCACATTATGAAGCCTGGATGCCGGGCCCCTGGAAATAAAAAGGATCGGGGGACTCGTCCGGGGCCAGATGCTCGTGGCTGCAAGGGAGCTGTGCATTGTGGGGGCGAGAGAACAGCTTTGAGTCAGCGGCTCCCACAGCTGCGAGAGTGTATTATACATCCACGTGTTGGCGGGCTGTCTCCCGGCCTGGAATCTCATCTCCGTGAGGCCGGGTCTTTGATTATTCCCAGATAGATCCTCAGCACCTAGAACCATGCCTGGCTTATAGTTAGCACTCAGTAAGTAAGTGGCAGGTGAATAAGTAATTCCAGAACGTATTGTGGCTCCCTGGCCGCATGGCCCTGGGCCAGTCACTGCCTCTGCAAGCCTCAGCTTCTCTTTCTGGACCTCGGGAATAAGGACCGACCCATCAGAACACGTGTTTACCCACGCTCAGTGAGCGTCAGGTCCCTCCTCTTTCCTACACGGCTCCTCTCTGAGGCCGGGCTCTCAAAGCCAGAGGCGCTGGGCCTCCTGGTGTGGGACACGTCCCAGCGGGAGCCGTCACACTGGATGGGTGGCTCCAAATGTACGTTTCTTTGTGATTCTCCAACCAAGAGACTTTTGCAGTCACTCCTGCACAGAGGCGCTGCAGAGGGGAGCCGTGGGGTCCTTTGCATCCCTGCACCAGGCTGAGGGGAGGGACAGCCTGCTGGGGTGGCCACGAACAGCGGGAAGGGGCTCAGGACACCCTGCGTACCAGGGCGGAGTGGCCCCTGGGCAGCTGCCATATGGGAAGCTTTCTGGGACCAGTCCTTCTTATTTATATATATATATTTTTTTTTTTTTAATTTAACTTCAATTTGCCAACATATAGTTTAACACCCAGGGCTCATCCATCAAGTGCCCTCTTCAGTGCTGGTCACCCAGTTACCCCATCCCTCCACCCACCTCCCCATTTGCAACCCTTTGTTTCCCAGAGTCAGGAGTCTCTCATGGTTTGTCTCCCTCTCTAATTTTCCCCACTCAGTTCCCCTCCTTTCCCGTCTAGTCCCTTTCACTATTTCTTATATTCCACATATGAGTGAGATCATATGATGATGGTCCTTCTCTGGGTCCAGCCCTTCCTTCGACCAAAGGAAGCCTGGTTCGGCAACCCCCCAACCTGCCCCACCGACACCCCAGCTCCCCTGGCTTCTCTGATCGCTGCGTCCCCGGACCTGGGATGTCCCAGACAAGGTCTGCACCTTCCTCTTCTTCATTCCTAGGCTCCTTGCAAGGAGTGAGGTGACCCAGGACGGGGTGGGAGCGGCTGCAACCTCCCCGTGCCTGGGGTGACATTTATCCTGAACAGGCCAGCCAGTGGCTGCAGTCTCGGCCCAGAAGGAGCAAAAGGAGCAAACTGAAATTGCTTCAGTAAACAGCCCGGTCAGAGCAAACCCCGGGCCTCATTAACCACAATTAGGATTTCTGCTCTGGCTTTGGAGGAACTCGGCTTGGGACCCAAGTCTGTTTATTTGAATAAGACGGCGGCTGGGGCTGCGGGAGGGGAGGGGCAGAGGTGGAGGTGGAGGTCAGGCGGCAGGCGTTGGATCTTTCTGTCATTCTGGACACTTTAATAATGGGAAAACCTTTGACCTGAGCCCTCCCAGATCCCTGGATTCCAGAACCCAAATGACTACGGGGAAGGCAGTTTTGAATCTCCCTCAAATTCCTAATTGAATGGGAAAAGGTACCCGTGCAGAGCAAGGACTCAAGAGAGGTGACTTACCTCTTCGCAGTTTTGGCCACACCAAAACCGCAAAAAGAGCTCACTTTTCACTAAAATTCTTGTTCAGGTCACAGTCTCATTTGGCCATTATTATTATTATTTTTTTATGTGAAAAGCAAACAAGCAAACGAATGACCGGATCTCTTATAATATGTCTTATCATTTAGGTTCTAAATATTGTATTTCTTCCAGCATTTCCATCCCCCCCCCTCCCCCGGCCCCGTCCCCGCCACCGAGATTCTGTTCGGCCTAATGTGTCCCTCTGATCCCAGGAGCCCTGCTCTTCTTCTATTACCCCGCATGGCAGTAACAGAACTAACGTTTTTCTTAGGGCTTGGCCGCTTGCAAGGTCTTTCTTCCACATAGCTTTTCTTGTCAGAGCCTCCCAAGAGTCATTGCACGGTAGTGTTATTAGTGTTCTCATTTTAGATGTGAGAAAAGAGAAGTTCGGAGAGGTTAGGTGATCCTGCCCACCGTCTTCAACCCAGTAAGGAGCTCCCCGACCGGCAATCCATTTAATTCACACCCACTTACGGAGCACCTGCAATGTGTGGGCACTTGAGGTACAAAATGAATGACACGGTCCCTGCTCTCAGCGTGCCAGTCTTCTGGTGGTTTATTCGACTGAATTTTTTAAAGCAACGGCTCTTTTAAAGCAACAGGCACCAGACTAGACAAGGTCCAGTTGGCTGGTGTTTTGCTGGTTGAATGATGGCTGGTCGGCTCCACGAATGAACGAACATTGGATGCTTCGAGCTTCCCCAGCACCCGCTGCCTATGACAGAGGGGGTTCGGGCTGGGAATGGGAACCTGTGTGCTGTGAGGATAGCACTCATGCTCTTAGGACCAGGGGATAGAGCAGGGCTGGTTCCACCTACTTCCCTGATGAAGTACAGCTCAAACTCGGACGTGTCTAAGAGGACAGGAGGCAGAGCTACAGACTAGAGAAGACTCTGCCACTAGCCTGACCCAGGGGTCCCCGAGCCAGGCCACCCAAGGCTCCAGGTGGGCTAATAATAGTAGTGGACAAGTGCCAGGTATCTGAGCAGAATCCATTGACACATTTGTTCTATTCTAAGTGGCAAGCAGACTTTATTCCCTGAAACTTGAATGATTGCCTGCCAGTCTCTGTTTTTTGTGGCGATCTAGAAAATACAGCTGGAAGGTTGATTAGAAGTCAGCAGCAAACTATCTTTTAATGGTTAAGAACACTGAGGCCAAAAGAAAGTTTGCCTATGTTCACTTGGCCCATTCTAAGACGTATTTTGAGATGGGGTTGGATACGGAGAGGAGAGCCTCAACTCCGCCATTAACCTCCTGTGTGACCTTGAGCTGGGCACCCTCCATCTCTGGGCCTTAGTTTTCCATCTGTAAAATAGGAGGTGGTCACTATAATCCTAAAAGGTAAGTGAATCTAGATGTTATGCTTCACATGCAAAGATTAGGTCGTATGCAATATTATGCATCCATTTAATGAGCCATGATAATCCCCAGGAGGATGAATGGCCTTTTCTCTGATTATGTGATCTGGAAAGAGGAAAAGCTCTCCTTGTAATGGTGAGTTGAGTTCATGTAGGCTTTTCAAGAAGTCTATCGAAACACCTTGGGACAGCACCGTGCCTGGTCAATGCAGGGCTCTCCATAAACGAGTGTTGAACGAATGAAAGGGAGCTTCACGTGTACGTTTTGCTGAGGCCTGTGTACAGATGGACATTGGCCACACATGTTGGATCAGCAGGAGCTGGTGAGTGAAGAAATGAGTGTTGGATGAGTGAGTGAATGAGTAGGTGTAATGTACGCGGGACACCCTGACTTCGGAGGCCCCTTTGGTGGTGTTCTCTCCAAGGAATACCTGGGGGCCACGCTCAGGGCAGCCCAAGGTAGACCAGCAAGCCAAGCCCTCTTGTCACCCAAAGGGCCCCCTTTGCCTTCACCTGCTTCAGACAGCCTCTGCCGCTGTGGTCCTTGGTCCTCGGAGAGCTCCCAGGGGACGTGCCCATCAGGGAATCCTGCTGGAACGTGAAGGTGGAACTTGAGCTGCCCAAACCCCCTGGTCCTCAGAGGGCATACTCACCTGGCCCAACTCCACCTTGTGCTTCTCTGGGCTCCCACAAAAAATCCTCCCATCCCTCTGCTGGATCCTCATCTTATTCTGCATGTGTGTGAATGGTGGTCTCCCTCGCCCCCCCCCCCCCCCCCCCCCCGGGGAGGCTGTGCGTCCTCTTCATCCCAGCACCTTCCCAGGCTTGGGGCCGGGCTGGGCTCGCAGTCATGCAAGGAGTGGACGAATGGACAACTCACTCTACCATGCCCGGCCGGTGGGTCCCTGAACCTCAGGGGACACGGAGAAAACGTGTGTGGCCCCTCCACTGTGGTTGACAACGTTTTTGCAAATGGGAATCATGGTGTATACGTTACACCACTGTTAGGACACAGGTTTTTTTTTTTTTAAGATTTAATTAATTTATTTATTCATGACAGATACACAGGGAGAGGCAGAGAGAAAGACAGAGGGACGAGGGAGAAATAGGCTCCTCGCAGAGAGCCCGATGCGGGACTCGATCCCTGGACTGGGATCATGCCCTGAGCTGAAGGCAGGCACCCAACCACTGAGCCACCCAGGCGCCCCAGGACACAGGTTTTATATTTGAGTAGTAATACTTTCCTTGGCCAAAAAAACCTCCCTCTTCTTTGCATAATCCTTCTGGTTTTTAATGTTCTATCTCGATGTGCTCATTTTCATCCTCATAGTGTCTCTGGCAGGGAGCTGGGATGGGGATCACCATCTCACATTTGGGGAGGGAAGTGAGGCTCATGGAAGTCAAGTGACTCGTCTAGGATTGTGCTGAGGGTCAGACTACACTAGGATCAGACCCAGCTTTCCTGGTTCCCAGCCCCGGGCTCTCCTCAAGTCACGATCTTCTATTTCTGCATGCCCCCGTGGCCATGTGTAAAAGCAACTAGGAGGCCAAAAAAAAAAAAAAAAAAAGGTTTGACCAAAGAATGTCTTAAAAGAATGATGTTCTTAATTAATAACAAAAGTAAACGCACGCTCTTAGTGGGTTCATAAACAGCAAGCTTTCACCTAATTGATGAAAATGCCCTGGCACCAAAATAACAATGACTTCAAAAACAGTGAAATCCAGCCAAGGCCGCAATAAAACCGTTTTACCCCTTTCTAATTATCTTTGTTGTTTTCAAATTTGCCCGAAATTCTTCCGTGTGTCTGGGCAGGTCACACCTGCCACTGTGACGAGAGCGGGAAGGCAGTGTGGAGGGGTGGAAGGAAGCCCACAGACACGGAGTTTCACCTCGACGCGTGCCAGCTCCGTGACCTGGAGCAAGTCACCCAACGACTGCAGCTGTCAGCTCCTACTCCTCTAACATGGGGAGGGCAACACCTGTCTTCTCCATTCAATGTGGAAAACGTAGGTCAAACAGCCAGCCTCGTGTGTGGCACATAGTAGGTGAACAATAAATGGATGTCCGCTTCCCCTTTCTGCGTACAGTCCAGGACGAGAGGTCACGCTGCCCAGCGGTAGAAGCCTGATGGCCACACTCCTACGGCCCATGTTACCCGTCTCCTGCAGGACGCTTGCAATCGGATCCTCTGTATGTGGTGTGACATGAGGCATGTCATGCAAGCTCTCTGAGCCTCAGTTTCTTCATCTGCTAAACGGCCATCCTAATACCGAGGTCGGTGTGAAGGACCAAACGAGAATGTGTGCCCAGCCCTGCGGCCCCGTGGATGGTGCTGCGTGGACTACAAGGAAGGCTTGGGGGAAGGTGTCAGACAGCCAGGTTCAATCCCAACTCTCACTTAGCAAGCTTGCTGTGTCTGCTCCAGGGCCGTGTTTTCCTCGTCTCTAGAATAAGGAGGATGATTCCTGGCCCCGCCGACCCACAGGGGCAGCTTCAGGGACCCGGGAGCCGATGGACGGTGTTGACCTTGGCTGCACGTTACAACCACCCAAGGAGCTTAAAAGCTGCTCAGCGCCAGGGACCCAACTACGTCTGGTCAACTCGGTCAGGAATTGGGAGGCTGGCACCCAGGCGGGTGTGTTTCTCCAATGTTCCGAAAGGTGAGTGTGATGTGGTGCCAGGTTGCGAGTCACTGGAATAAAGAAGCATCCCTGCGCACAGGTGGGCGTCAGGCAGGAGGGCTCCCCTCCAGGTCCTGCTCCTGGTGCCACGGAGAATTCTCGGGGTTGCCAGTCCTTCCTCCGCTGGGGTCGGGAGGCATGAGCTTCTTTGATTCCCTTTCAACACTTCCCAGGATCCTGTCCCATCTGAAGAGGAAAGCAGGGTGCTGGCGGTAACCGGGGCGTGCTGACTTTAACCTTTAAAAAAACAAGCTTTATTGTGAAGACCAAAAGGTCTTATAAACCTTAATGAGCGGCATATGTGAAACACATACGTGAATTGCTTGTTTGAAAAATATTTCCCAGCTAGACTTCAATAGCATAGCCTTATTATTCTAAACGGGGAGCTTGTCTTACCAGAGGACTGAACAAAACCCCAGTTGGAGATAATTATCTTAGCAGAATTCCCCGTGGGTCCCTGGAGAGGGGATGGGGGTGGAAGCCTCTGGAACACATGTGCTAACTTAGGCTGCCTTTGTATACACAACAAACACAAAAGCTGGGCTTTCGGCAGCGAGGAGAATTCAGGCTCTGAAATGATGACCTCAACGTTCGTTCCGAGGATGGCAACTGGGTTTGTTTCAAAGTTGGGGGGCTCGGGGGGAAGGCTGGAGGAGGGAAGGTGGGGAGGGAGGACACGTGCATGGCCAAACTCATGTTCCAGGGCAGGAGTGGGGAGGCGCAGAGAAAGAGATAATGGAGCCGGAACTTGAATGATCCAGGCCCTTCCAGCTAATTCAAGTTTGGGGATGTGACCTTGAGCAAGTGGCCACCCCCCTGTCTAGGTCTCAGTTTCTCCATGTGTAAAATGGGGTCACTGTGGTCATTCAGCAGGGGGACCACAGTGATTAGAATCTCTGTAATCCGATGGCCTGTGAAGGAAAGCCACCTCCCCATCAGCAAATCGAGGAGCCACAGCCTCACACACAACTGCCTTCACCCCAGCACAGCCGAGGCAGGGGACCCCGCCTGAAGCAAGAATTTCAGGTTCCCAGGGCTCCCCGCTTCGGGAGGCTGCTCAGCTGCCATTACCTGGAGGTTTGGGCTGTGGGCCTTCTGAGCCTGGCACCCAGATGTTCAGGGAAAGTGGGCCACTGGGCCTCAATTAGCTGGGTAATTGTTTCAATTCCCTACGGCTCCCTACCCCTTAATTATCTCCCTGCTGCCTCCCATTCCTGAGCCCAGGAATGCCACAATCCTGCCCCGTTCCCAGCCGGGAAGCCGCAAGAGGAAGCCACTTCAGTGGGGCTTGTCCCACGACTGCGGGCAGCCTGAGGAGAGGCAGGCAGGCCCCATCAGGCCCGAAGTCCCCTTTGATCCCCGTCTTCCCACCCCACACCTCCTCCAGTGGTTTAGGATAAACCTGGTTGTGTAGGTGTAAGTGGGGCAAGAGGTTGACTGAGCTGGACGACCTCTCAGGCCGTAGGGTGAAACGGACCAAACCGGAGACTTGGAGGAGCTACCCTGGGTGAATGATTTCGCTTTCTCCGCCCTCAGTGTTCTCATCTGTTAAATGGGGCTGAGATCTCTCCTGAAAAGTTGCAGTCATTAGGGTTGAGTGAATTCTGTAGCGGGCACGTGTAATGAACTCTGTGCCTGGTACATAGACACGCTCTCTTAAAAAGCCCCCTCTCCCTACTACTTGTTGATCCCTTCCATGGATGACAGCAGCTCTTTATGGCAGTGAGGCCACTAAGTGATGTGGGAAATGTGGCAGTGGGGAGGACCATGGGCAGGGATGCTTTGAGGCTTTGTGACCCATGTGACTCACATGTACCATGCTGCTCTCTAAGGGCGCTTGCACCTTGCAATGTTCTAGAAGGAGAGAGGAGAGAACCTCCTCCAGTCCCCCCAGATTCCACATCCCAGGTGCGGCCCTGCGTTGGCCTCCTCTCCTGGCCTCCAGCACACGCCCCCTGCATGTTTTCCCACCAGGGTAAACAGAGTCATTAACACTTGATCTTAATTGCCACTAATGATGGTAAATTTGCTTGATTACGTAAAACGGGGCTTTTCTGGTCTAATTTGTTTCCTAAGCTGAACTGGAACATTTAAAATTTCAACTAATTCCAGCTTTGCAGCTGAACCTAATTGGTCAATTGTGGGTTATTAATGGAGGATTTGACTTCTCCTAGGATAGGCTGCTGGGGACAAACACGGGGCAGCAGCAGGAAAGAACCAGCACCCAGATGAGGGCCGGCCTAGCGAGGCAAGAACTGCAGAATGCATTTTTCCTCCACAACTCCATGTGGTTCCTGCATCAGCCATGTTCATGGGTTTTATTCGGTGTTCGTGTCGTTTTTGTGTTCTTTTTTTCACATTTCATAAAGTGCTTTAAATCCATCAAATTGGCACTTTTATGGAATTTACTCAGTTCCGTATTGGTTTTACCATCTCTTCATCTTCTCATGTTCTATGTACAGATAGATAGATTGATTTTATATTAAATATTTCTTCCTCTGTTTTGTTAAACTGGAATTCTGTTTCGGGTTTTTGGATAATGCTCTCTGATTGTAATGCTTAACTTTTCCCATTTAAATCACTTCCTTAAAAAAAAAATAGCTTCCTTAAAAAATTTTTTTTCAATAAATTGCTTTGAGGCCCATGGCAGTGTCTGAATGACAAATGCATACGTATGTCTGTTTTCTTCGACAGTCTAAAAGTTCATTTATCAGAACTTTAGAATCATTTATTCTGTGGTTGGGAACTTTAACTTAAAAAATTGTGACCATCCAGCTCCACTGCGAATTATGTAGCCACAGTGGAAGGACTGAAACAGTGTCCCAAACTTTCTGCTCCCCAGCGTACCCCTCCTTATGGAATTCTGGGAGCAGGGCTCCCTAAACATGTAAAGTCATTGCTAAAGGGTATTACTGTATATGCTCTTGACCAAGTGAATCTGATCCCTGTGAGTACGTTTGTAACCTACATTCACCTTTTCCTTCTCACTCTTTACGACTTTTCAGTTTATAAAACACTCTCAAGTCCATTTTTCCAGATGGTCCTACAACAGCTTTATGAGGTTGAGGCAGGTCACTGGTGGAAAACCCACTTTATAGATGAGTCCACTGAGGTTCACACTGATTTCCTGATGCCTTCACTCCTATAGACACAAATCCAGCTCTTTTGAGTCAGAATCATCATCAACTACTCTGCCACAGAGGAGGCTGTTAGGTTCGAGAAGACCAGAAAAGGAAGGCAGTAGTGGAGGGAAGGGCTCAGGTTGTCACCCCCTCCCCTTTAGGTCCCTGGTATCACTCCCTCAGTCTCTGGTTGCCCTTTGGAAAACGATGACCATGAGTTTATCCATGTGGGGCCTGTGATGGATTGAATTGTGTCCCACCTCAAATTCATGTGTGGAAGCCCTCACCCCTATGTGACTGTGTTTGGAGACAGGGCCTTTATTTTATTTTATTTTTTTTAAGATTTTATCTATTTATTCATGATAGACACAGAGAGGCAGAGACATAGGCAGAAGGAGAAGCATGCTTCCTAGGGGGAGCCTGATGCAGGACTTGATCCCAGGACCCTGGAATCATGACCTGAGCCAAAGGCAGATGCTCAACCACTAGGCCACCCAGGCGCCCAAGACAGGGCCTTTAAAGAGGTGATTCAATGAGGCTGTAAAGGTGACCCTGATCCAATATGGTTGGTGTCCTTGTAAATATAGGAAGGGATACCAGGGACCCCAGCTCAGAGAGAAAAGGCCATGTGAGGACACAACAGGAAGACAACCTGTCTGCAAGCCAAGGAGAGAGGCCTCAGGAGAAACCAACCCTGCCCACACCTTGATCTTGAACTTCCAGCCTCTAGAACTTGTGAGAAATCAGTTTCTATTGTTTAAACTCTCATCTGTGATATTTTGTTACAGTAGTCTGAGCAGACTGATACAGAGCCCACTAGAGTCACTTTGCTGGATAATGGAGGAAGGCGGAAGGTTCAGGTGGCTTAAGATGCTAAAAGCTTGCCATCCTTAGTGTGTTGTTTGTTGCTGCTGCCGAGAGCCTTCCCACTGCAGGAAACGGGGCTGCCCCTGGGGACCCTCTGCAAACAATTTTTGCTGGAGTCCTGTCTATATGAACAATTCTACTAAATAGTGAATTATGAAATTCATGGGTCCACCTGAGGTACAGTTGGGTCTTATACGCATGATAGTTATGTTTTACAATGTGACTGCAAACACCAAATTAGTGGACACTGAACTATTGCTCCTCGAGGAAACATGAGGATAGGTTCCCAAGAGTCTCTGGTCACATTTTTGTGACTTGATCAACACATAACCTCGTCTTACATGTTTCTGTTTAAAGACAACTTATTGGGGTGCCTGGGTGGTTCAGTGGTTGAGCATCTGGCTTTGGCTCAGGTCATGATCCTGGGATCCTAGGGTTGGGTCCTGCACCAGGCTCTCCATAGGGAACCCGCTTTTCCCTCTGCCTATGTCTCTGCCTCTCTCTCTGTGTCTCTCATGAATATATACAACGTATTTAATACATATTGTGGATTCATCAACATTGAACTTGTAGACAATGGCACTACAACTCAGGCCGGAACATGTGTCTTCTCTGTTAGGCACATCACAGCCTTCTCACATTCAGGAACATGAAGACATTTCAGCATCATGCTTGGGGCGGGGGTGGGGGGGGGCATCTTAAATGGTGACATCACAAAGAAAAAGCAGAAGAAAATTTTTAAAAAGTGACACCGAGTGTCATTAGAAAGACACTTTTTTACAGCACAAGAACCGAGACAAAGCAGAGCATTGTCTTTTCCAGCCTCAGCCGGGAATGTGCACATTGGGCCCAAGTTTGGGACCCAAGTTTTTACCACTCTGCACACACAAAGGACTGCAAGGACACCTGGAGTATTCCTTTGGAGGTTACCCTTAAATTCAGTGAAGCAGCAGATTTGCAATGATAGGATGTGTAAAATAATGAGGATCAACTGTGTAGTGGCTTCTTGGTGAAGATTTAGAATACACCAGGATCCCTGCATGGAGCCTGCTTCTCCCTCTGCCTGTGTCTCTGCCTCTCTCTCTCTGTCTCTCATGAATAAATAAATTAAAAAAATCTTAAAATATTTAGAATGATGGTGAAAAAAAGGTTCTATGTTTGCTTATTGTCTAATCAGTGTCTCTGAGATTTCCTAATCAGTGTCCAAGCACCATCTCCGACTGCGCACATCAGGGGACCATTTTATTGGGGTCTTTATTGTCAGATGCTTGGTTCCTGGTCAGTTTCCTATCTTCCTCTTAGAGAAAAAAAGAAGAAATGCTATCAGTGCTCACAATGCCATGGCTCTTCAGAATCTGCTTGTATGGAAATAATATGGACCCTCTTGTCTCTGTGGTTCCCTGATACCATTTATTGAAGGCTGGTTCCATCACTCTCAATATAAGTCTCATGCAGGAAGATATGATTGATAATTCATTTTCTGGTCACGTTAAATTTACTGTTCAGAAATCTGGACCACAAATGTATGATGACACATGTTGAGCTCTGTAGGCCGTCATCACTGCATTCATAGAATGTAATCTCTTTCATTGTGACCTTGTCTTTCACACACAGCTAGCACTGGAGAAGATAGGCAAAGGACCTGTGGGCACAGGAAAAGAGCTTTGCACGAGAAACATCTGTTCTCATCTTTCACAGCTTAAGATTGCCTGGGGAGAACAACACATCTCCACACCAAGTGGAAGCAAGAAAGGACATTAATTGGAAGGTCCCATGTAGTCTGGGTAGCGACTGTCTCAGAAGCCCCAGGAGAAGACAAGAGCAGCCACCCACAGAGGATGGCATGGTGAATTGTGTGGAGGCAGTGGACTGTTTCTTGGGGTCCCAATAGTTGAGGCACACGGAGTAAAGGTTGCCTGCTGCCCTCCACTGATACTTTTCTTAGATAGGGTAGATTGCAGGAGGCCCTGTGATGGGAATATGAGTGGGCAAGAGTGCGTGGTGCATGGTGCATGGACCGGTATGTGCAGTTCAAGCCCAAGGGTCAGGAAGGATAGCTCAAAATCCTGAAGTTGTCCTATGTCTACAGTGAGTCAGGATTACCCCAAATCAACATGTTGCCTCCATGTTGGTAGCCCATTCTCATGTGATTCCAGAAAAAAAATACCATGTTGGCAACAAGTATGATCTGGTCACCAGGCTGCCCTTTGGGGACTGGCAATAATCATAGGAATCCAAAACATCTCCATAGGTGCAAGATCTAGATTTCCTCAAGGCATCTGGTCAACCCCATGGGTAAGGTAGGGGGAAAAGAAGGATTAGAAGGTCTGAAAGCATTCCAAAGGGGAGAAATGAGCCCCAGTGCCCTATCTAGATGGCTTTGCCAGCCTCCAGCATCCCAGGCATGAAAGAGGGTAGGGCTCCGATAATTCTGAGAAGGCATTCCAAGTGCAAAAAGAGTGATCAGGGTGTAGCAGTAGTCCAGGCAAGAGCTTATGGAGGCCACGCATTTCTGGTAAGAGTGTAAATCCGTAGACCTCCTTTTGGAAAGCATGTCATAGTAACTACCAAAGCTACATATACATACCCTGTGGCCAGCAATTCCTCTCCTGCTTGTATATTCAATAAAAATAAGTGCTTGTGTTCTCTAAAGGACTTGTGCAAAAATATTCACAGCAGCACTATTTATAGTGGTGAAACCCGGAAACGACTCGAATGCCCATCAACAGTGGATTGGGTAAATAAATTGTGGCATATTCACACAACGGTACACTATGTAACAGTGAAAAAAACCTACACGCAACAACATGGATTAATTTTCCAGACATTATGTCGAGCAAAGAACCCAGCACAAAAGAATACATACCGTATTGTTCCATTTATGTTCAAAACAGGCAAAACTAATATATTATGCTAGAGGTCAGATACAGGTTACCTTGGGGAGGTATGAATTGGGAAAGGGCACGAGGGAGTATTCTGAAAGTATTGGAAATGTTCTAAATCTTGATTTGTGTGGTGGTTTCATGGGGGTATTCGTACATTAAAGCTTATGGAGCTGTGCATTTCAGACTTTTACACCTTCTGTATGTAAGACATATGTCAATTAAAAATCCCAAAATGAGTGGGTATGTCTGTGTGTGTGAAGGGGAAAGGGGGATGGATCACATTAGTGGCAATGGGGATGGTGAGCCATGGACTAATTAATTGGAGAGATGTTTAGGTGCTAGAGCTTAATTTTAATCGTACAAAGTGTGTCTCACTATCCTCATAAAGGAGGAAATGAGGCTCAGACAAAGCAGGCAGCAAAGCAGGGATTTGAACTCCACTCTGCTTAATTCCAAGTCTGGGAGCATTCGCTCCTCCCTGTGGCCACATGCTCAGGGAATGTGATCCCATCTTCTGCTCTTGGGTGGCCACTGATCCCTGTAGGCTGGTCATGACAATCCTATCCTCCTTGCCAGAGAGTAGTTTAGGGGTTGGCAGGGGACCAAGATCTTCTCAATTAGATGTGAAGAGAAGTCCGCTGGGGGTTTCCAAGAAAGTTGTCCTTGTTCTTAAAAGGAGACACAAGGAATATGCACTTCTTTTCTATTTATGGGCATTGTTGTGTCTGGATGTGTTGGCTGGAAGTGCAGCTGACGTTTCTAGAGCACAAGGGGACTAGCTGAAGCCAAGGCTGATACCCTGAAGGGACCGAGTAAAGAGAGGGAACAAATTTGAGCACTCATGATACTTTTAGCTGCTACAGCAGCCATTCTCAACAACTCTATCTTAGGACCTTTCTAAGCCCTTTGGACTACAGTGAGCACTATGAAGAGTGCTCCTTGCCCCCTTGGGATCTAACATCCTGGCTGTTCCTGATGACATTTGTGCAAACCCTGAAGCAAGCCCCTGTGAAGGGTGGGCAAGGAGGATTTCAGGGTGTGGGTGTGGCTAGAGGGTGGCTATGAAGGATGCACATGATTGGGACAGGGGAGAGTGGCAGAGGGAAGGCCAGGAGGAAAAGGATTTTGCAGCATGGGACATAGATAGGTGCTATGAGGGCCTTTTATTACATCCCCTTGATCTACTGTCAGTTCTGCTGCTGGAAAATTCCTGTGGTTACTGACTGCTTCCTATCTCAAGTACCTACTGCATCTGCTAGCTCTGCAACTATGAGCTCATTCATCTCAGGAGTAGGTACAGCCTAGAGGGGTGTGTGTGTGTGTGTGTGTGTGTGTGTGTATGTGTGTTTGGAGGGGGTTAATGTGTAAAGACCAACCCTCATAGTAAGCAACAGCCTCTAATATAGCTCCCAGGGACCTCTGCCTCCTTGTGTTGTGCCCCATGTTGTACCAGAGTTGATCAAGTGGCCAAAAGTGAGCCACCAAAGTAATAGTATGTCACTTTCAAGACTAGATGAAACAGCTGCAGATTCCATCTTCGGTGCTCATTCTCTCTTCCTCTCTCTCAGATCACTCTGGATGAAGCTGTGTTGTGAGCAGCCCTATGGAGAGGCCCAGAAGGCAAAGACCTGAGGTCTCCTGCCCACAGCTGTGTGAGGGTACCATCTTGGAAGTGGACCCTTCAGCCTCAGCCAAGCTTTCAGGGTCAGCAGCCCCAGCAGACAGCCTGACTGTGACCTCACGAGAGACCCAGAGCTGGAACCACCCAGCTGGGCCACTCTCAGATTTCTCACCCAGAGACACTGCGAGATAATAAACGTATGTTGTCTTAAGTCAGTAAATTCTGGGATGCATAGCTATTACTCAGGAATAGATAATAAATATAATTCTTTTTTTTAAGGTTTTATTTATTTATTCATGAGAGACACACAGAGAGAGAGAGGCAGAGACACAGGCAGAGGGAGAAGCAGGCTCCATGCAGGGAGCCCAACGTGGGACTCATTCCCGGATCTCCAGGATCACACCCTGGGCCGAAGGCAGGTGCCAAACTGCTGAGCCACCCTGGGATCCCCATAAATACAATTCTTAATCAATGTGAGACAGAAATACATGCCTTGGCCTTCCATCCTTTGGAGGAATAGTTCTGTATCATGATTCAGAGGGTTCCCGATGGGATTGGTCCCCAGTTGCCATGGTGAAACAACAACACACCTCTTTCTGACTTTCCCTCTGGTCCCATCTCCTCCTTACTCCAGCTTGCCCGGATCATTTCCCAAAGGAGCAAACTGCACGCAAATACTTGTCTCAGGCCCTGGGTCAAAAGGAACTCAAACTAAGACAAGGGAGTCCGTGTTCAAAGGCTTGGGGGCTAGAATCTGAAAACTCCATGAGGGGAGGGGGATGACAGGACTGGTTGGCATGAAAGTTCTGAGGAATATTAGTTCACAGCCAGAAGTTCAGGCTCATTCACTCTCCCGTGAAGACTAGACCAATTGTCTTCGCCTACTGGAAGGGGCTGCCTGCTGTGCCCCCCACATCTTTGGCAGCAGGGTGGGAGAAGACTGGGAGGTGCATCTTGGTTCCCCTACCAGCTTGCTCTATTCAGAAGTTTGCTTGGTCTCCCTGGGACTTGTTCCCTAATCTTAAATAGGGCTGGTACAGCTCAGGGCTCTAGACACTGGGGAAGACCCAGGAGAGAAGGACCGTAGGCGGTGAGGGCGCCCGAGGTGGTCTAGAAGTCCCTGCCCTCAGATCCCCCAGGACCAGCATGTTCTCCCCACACCGCGGGTTGCCTCCCCAGGGAGGTTGACCTGGTTTCTGAACCACATCAAAATCGTGGGGACTGGGAACGGGGCCGGCTGCGAACATTAAGATCTATCTGCTCATCCTTCTGCCATGTTTCTCAGAGATGGGACGGGAGGGGCAGATTTCTCACGTTGGGAAGTGACAGCATCATTTCCTAATTATCACATTTGGGGGAACAGATGGGGAAGCATGTGGAGGAATTATGGGCTTCTTTAAAAAGGGGGGGCATGTTTTCTAAAGAAAGTTGCCACGGAACATTTCCACCCAGTCGTCCTGAAAGCATTTGGGGTTTACAAGGCACTTAGTAAATAGGATGCTTTTTTACAGATGAGGAAACAGAAGTGGGTGAGGGGAGGCAGGGCAAGCATTTATTGAACACCTGTGGTGTGCCGAGCATCGTGTGCTATGAATAGACTTAAGGTTTACAGCAACCCTGTGAGTGGAAGTCTTATGAGCTGCTTCAAGAACAGGAGAACGGAGGCTCAGCTATTGAGAAGCAGAGCTGGGATTTGAACCCCGGGGTTGTCTGACCCCCCCAAAGACCCCTTTAGGGTTTGCTGTGTGGAAATGAATGCAGCATGGGCTCCGCTGTCCTCATACTCATGGGTCGGTGAGCGGGTGGGCAGAAAAGGCCGTGGCACGGATCCTCAGAAAGGTAGACATAAAATTACCATAGGGCCCAGCAATTGCACATCTAGGGAGACGTGCCAGACAAGGACTCAAACGGATACTTGCACACTGATGCTCACAGCAGCATTGTTCACGAGAGCCAAAAGGGGGAAACAACCCAGGTGTCTGTCCATCAGCAGACGAATGGACAAACCAAATGTGGCATATGCCTACAATGAGGACTATCCAGCCGTGGAGAGGGGGCATCCTCACACCTGCCACAGCCCAGATGAACCTTGAAAAACTTATGCTAAGGAAAATAAGCCAGATGCAAAGGCACAAATATTGTACGGTTCCACTTATACATGGTACCTAGACCAGGCAAAGACATACAGACAGAAAAAAGGGGCTGGGTCGGGGGTGGGGGTGTTGAGGGGGTTATTGTTTAACAGGTGCAGATTTTCTGTTTGGAATGAGGAAAATGTTCTGGGGCTAGATAGTGGACATGGTTGTACACATTGCGAATGTACTTAATGTTACGTTACTGAATTTACATTTAAAAAATGGTCAAAAGGGTAAAATGGATGTGATGTGTATTTTACCGCAGTTAGAAAACAAAAGCCCTGGAACAGGGCAGGGTTCTGCTCAGAGGCTCTTGGGAGCCCAGGCAGTGGGAGACGAACTCTGACAGGAATCATGTGAGATCTGGGAGGCCTCCTGGAAGAAGCAAGATTCGGCTGGGTCTTGACGGATATTGGATTTCATGAGACAGCAAGGCATGAGGATGGGCGAGAAGGATCGATGGGAGACGGGAGACTGGACGCAGTCCTGCGTGGCTGGAGAGATGCCTACGTGATGGATATGATGGGGACAAGGCTGGGAAGAGACAAGCTGGGGGACTTGGGAGGGCTCTGAAGGCCAAGAGGTGCCCACCTCCACCTGAGGCCGAGCCTGAGGGGTGATGGCAGCATTGTGTTACACAGACACCCCCTCCCCCCAGTGCAAACAGACGCCAAGAATGGCAGCCCAGAGCAATGCCATGTGACAGCTTGAACCTCCCACCATCTGTCACCACCACTGCCTGAGATAGGCTGGTCGTGCTCCACGTCCTGTGGCCCCTGCTGCTGAGACCCGTCACGGTCCAACCACAAAGATACACTGGATGTTGGATTTTTCAGGTTTAGATTCACTGCCGTGGGCTGCACCCCTGAAAAGCACTAATAAACACATGGATTAGGGGAGAAGAATTTGCTCCTAATTGTGTAGGAGGGATATTTATTGGGGTTCTGGTCTGACGGTTTGTGTCTCTCCAAAGTTCAAATGTTGAAACCAATTCCCAAGGTGATGCTATCAGCAGGTGGGGGGCCCTTGGGGAGTGACCAGGGCGCGAAGGCAGGATCGTCACGGATGGCATTAGTGCCCTTAAGAAAATGGCTCGAGGGACGCCTGGGTGGCTCAGCAGTTGAGCATCTGCCTTTGGCTCGGGGCGTGATCCCTGTCCCGGGATTGAGTCCCACTTCGGGCTCCCTGCAGGGAGCCTGCTTCTCCCTCTACCTATGTCTCTGCCTCTCTCTGTGTCTCTCATGAACACATAAATAAAATCTTAAAAAAAAAAAAAAAGGAAGAAAACATCTTGAGAAAGCTCTCGAGCCTCTTTGGCCGTGTGAGGACACAACGAGAAGTCCTCGACCCAGAATAGGGCCCACCTGACTCTGCTGGCGCCTTGATCTCGTCGGACTTGCAGATTCCAGCGCTGGGAGAAGAACTTTCTGTTGTTTATAAGTTACCCGGCCTGTGGTGCTGTGTTCAAGCATCCCAGAGGGACCACGACAAGGGGCATGCAGGAATCCCTTCGTTTAACTAGCTGTGGAAGGTTCCAGGGTGCAGGCACCGCACCCATGGCACCGCTCCTCGCATCTGCGTGGTACGTCGCGGTCACAGAGCTTTCACACCTTCCATCCTTGGATCCCATGACTACACGGCGAAGGACCTACTATTGTTCCTTGCTATGGATGTACAAAGTGGGGTCTTGAGCTTGTGTGACCCAACTGTCCTGATGTTCTACTTCCCTGCTCTTTCCACCATACAGACCCTCCGGACCTGGACCCAGCTCATGTCTCCAGCCTGGTGTCCTTCCGGGGCTCTAGGGGACAAGTGCATCCCCGGGCACAGCTCGTCTTTCTCACCTACACACCGTTGCTCCTGCCTTTCCAGCTGTCCCTGTCCCCATCCTGTCTTTCCACACTCGAGCTCAGCTCCCACCTGCACAGGGACTCAGCTGAGTAGTCCCCAAAGGAACAGGGCTTTGCCTTGCTGGTCACTTCCATGCTCCTCTTGTATGTCTCTGGCAGTTGCTGTGGCTTGGGGGGGAATGTTCTCCCCTCGCCCTGGTCCCGGTCAGAACTCCGCTGGGGTCTTGATTCCGACAGTCCCTGAGTGTGATCACGCTGAGCCACCTGCGTGATCGGAACCTCTCGTTTCCCCTCCGTGAAATGCAGCTGGGGACGATGCCTGGCCATCCTATGGTGAGTGTCAAGTCAAAATTAAATAATATATCGTGAATAAATAATATACCTACTAGAATGGCTAAAGAGAGAGAAAAAAAGCAGAGCTGACAAAGCCAAGTGCTGACAAGGATACAGAACAGCTCTCATGACACTTTGCTGGGGGGACGCAAAATGGTGCAGCCACTTTCAGCAAACAGCTAGACTGTTGCTTAGAAAGTGAAACCTATGCTTACTGTCTGACCCGATAATCCCCCTCCTAGGCTCTTACCCAAGGAGCTATTCATATCGCCATAAAAATGTATATGGGAATATTTATATGGGGTTTTATCTGTAATCTCCAAATATTAGAAGCCACTTAATGACCTCTGGCAGGTGAGAAGATAAACTGTCATAGACCCGTATAATGGGACATATGACATTCTGGAAGAGGTAAAACTGTAGGAACGGGGGACAGATCAGTGGAAGCCAGGGGCTGGAAGTGGGGAGAGGTATTGACAACAAAGCGACCCAGGAGAGATGGGGAGATGGAGCTGTTCTGTGTCTTGAACAGTGCTCAGGCTGGGTTTCATGACTGTGCATTTGCCAGAACTCATAGCTGTGTATGCAAAATAATATATATCATTTTTAAACTATGCCGCAATTTCAAAAATGAATGAAAATTAACTAGAGGATGGATGGAACCACTGGGCAGACAGGAGCGATCCAGATCTGTCACCATCCAGCCTCAGGACGTTATCAGCATACATGGTACCATGATCTTAAACAGGGGTTAGGGCCTCTGTCTAAAAAGCAAAATTTCATCAATTGCCACCTGCTAACACTTTATCAATGGCTCCCCCACGGAAGCTTTTGTTTTTCTTCTAACACCCTCAGAGATTCCAGCCCGAGTCCTGGGTGGAGCCTAGGAGGCTCTCTGGGTGACCCCAAAGCATATCCAGGCTTGGGCATCATTAGCCTCTAGATTCCATGCTTGCTGTCCAGCCCCTGCCCCGAGTTCCCGGTCCAGAGCATTCCACCGACGTGGACTCCTACCAGGCATGGCCTCCCGAGCACACCGTGTGCTCCCACATCTGTGGAACTGGGGCGTGCTGCCCTGGGCTGGGCAACCCTCCCTGTTCCTTGACTCCCACAAGAGCGTCAAGATAGGGAGACCGGGCCTGGCTTGGCCTCTCTCCAGAACCCGGGTTACGCTGCCCTGTCTCCCTACTGTGGCCCTGAGCTCCTCCTGTTAAGAACACAGCCTTTTTCTCTGCGCCCCAGCAAAGAGCCAGAACAGGGCAGGTATTCAGTAAATGTTTCTGTAAAAATACAGACTCCCCCAGCTTTCGGAGTTTTAAGCCTTTTTATTGGAGCATACCACACGCGGAGACACAACCCCTGAGTAAGGCCTGACCGACCAGCGCAGGAAGCAAGACCTCCCAGGCCCGCAGCCAGGCTCCACGTGCTCACTCCCCGTGGATGGTGACTGCCTCGGACTTCTAGAACCATCGTTGACTCTCACCTTGGATCCTTGCATGAATGGAATCATATGGTGTGTCCTCTTTGGTGCTCGCTTTTTCCCATCTTTATGGTTTCGAGACTCATCTGTGTTGTGAGGCTCAGCGACGGTGTGGGAAGTGCTGTTCATCCTCATTTCAACCTTCAGGTTGGAGAGCAGAGTGGGAAAAAGAGTTCTTGGTCTGAGTGGTCCTTCCTGGGGTCCTTCTGCTCCCCACTCTGCAGGGGTCCACCCGCCATGACCATTGCATGGTGAGCCCACCCCTCTCTGGCCTCACCCCCCACCCCTGAGTGTCTGTGGCCGTGAGCTCGCAGTGACTTCTTGGGTCCCTTCTGCCCCCAGCTCCTCCTGCCTTATGCAGTGCTCCCCAACACCCCCCGCCCCCCCGCCCCCGGAGATGACCTCAGGCCGGGGGAATGCCAGGCTGGAGGCTGATTCGATTAAGGGGGAAAGAAGAGCCTTATGAAGCCACAGGGCAGGCGTGCCACCACACTGACCCCTCAGAGGCTGGTGGTAATGCGGCGCGGTGCCGGGAGGAGGCTGGGCCTGGCCCCAGCAAACCTGATTATGGGGTCTTCTGGCTGTATCCTGCCTGCATGTCTCAGAGAGAGCAGTTTTTATTCCCCCAGGCAGGACCCGGACAGGCAGGTTTAAATTGAATCAGGCCCTGGTCCCTGGCTCAGAATGGGCCATTCACTGGCCCTGCCGTCCCCTAGCAAAACAGACCCTGGGACCATATGGCGGTGTGGGGAAGCCGGGTGGCCGGGTGGCCGGCGGCCAGGCCTTGCAGCAGTCTGCACAGGCCAGCTCAGAAGGGCTGGCTCCAGGGTCCCTGGGCCCAAGTGGGGCTGGGGGACAGATGCCGGGCTGACAGCCATCGGGGATAGGGCAAGCCCAGAGAACAGGAGCCGAGGGAGAGGCAGGAGCCCTGGCTTGTCGTCCAGCATGCAACAGCGAGCAGAGGACCCACAGAAAGTGGCTCAGCCCCTAGTGTGTGGCCCCACGTGTGCTATGAGAACAGTGCTCAGGCTGCGGTGAGGACGACATGACATGAGGAACCTGCCCGGAAGACTGGGCCTATGCCAGGGCATCATGTTAATCTGAGGCCCCGTGAGCAACAGAGACCTGAGGCCCAGGCAGTCTGTCCTCTTTGCCAGCCCAGTGGGCACTCAGCCTGACATCGAGCTGTCTGTGTGGCTGGCCCATGGCCGGTCAGGTACTGGCTCCTGTGACATCTTCCTAGAGAGACCCAAGACACCGAGCCCAGCCTTATGGGTGGAGAAATAGCCCTTCAGAGAGGTTAAGTGATCTGCCCTGTGTTAGAGCCAAAGGAGAACTAGAATTCAGATCTCAGCCCCAAATATAAGAGCTTTGCGCTAATCGTCCTTTTATTTATTTATTTTTTTAGAGATTTTATTTACCCATGAGAGACAGATGAGAGAGAGAGAGAGGCAGAGACACAGGCAGAGGGAGAAGCAGGCTCCATGCAGGAAGCCTGACGTGGGACTCGATCCCAGGACCCCAAGATCAGGCCGTGGGCCAAAGGCAGGCACTAAACCACTGAGCCACCCAGGGATCCCCTAATCGTCCTTTTAGAGACAAGGAACTGGTGGCCAGAGAGGGAAAATGATTCCCTGAGTGCACTGTGAGCATCCATTGTAAGACCTGACCCAAGCCTGGCTGCCTGGCCCCCAGCATCCCCGGGACGGAGGGGTGCCCAGGCCTGTAGTAGCCAGATCAGCGCTCAGTGACTAGTTGCTTTAGGGGAGCCTCAGAGCCAAAGCATTGAAGGCCCAGGAAAAAAACGTAAAATTAAATCCCTAAATACAGGTTTGGCTGCCACAGCAAGTGTGCTAATCTCAGACCTGAAGGCTCAGCTCCCAGGCAGGCCGAGGAAGCTCTGACCCCCACCCCCTCCCCCACCCTCACCCCCACCCACACTGAGTCTGGCTTCGGGTCTCTCTCCCTTGGTGGAGCTGATTGAGGTCCCACCAGTGAGCACCCCAGAGCATCACCTTGCTGTGCTCAGCTTCAGATCAGACCTGCCTCCCTCCTCCTGTTTCCATGGGAACACCTCGGGACCCATTGATCAACTCTCACTTGAGGCTTTCATTAGCCCGAACGTTGGAATAAGTTTTGATTCAAACATGACACTTTTTAACGCAGTGAAAAACTCGTTTTGTACAAAACCCCATTATGTGGAACAGACACGCGGGTTGATGGCCAATTTAGTTAATAGAGCTTTGCTGCTGACATTGAATTAAATCTGCAGGAAGCAGCCTCCGTCTTCCCGGGCGGAGTCACGTGCAGATCTGCAGAGGGCTGTGGATGCGGAGGGAAGGCTTCCCCCCACGCCCCCCCACCCCTGACTGCCCCCAGCACCACCCGGCTTCGGCCATTCCCTCCTCCCCAGCTCAGAAGGTGCAGAGGCTCCCTGCCCCAGCACCTCTTGGGCCTCTGTCACTCAAGGGGGAGCCCAGGATCTCTCATTGGGGTGGGGGTGGGGGACTCATGCCTTCCCCCAGAGGGTCAAAGCTTTCCACGCTCTCACCCTTCACCCCACACTGCTTGCCGGTGCTCGAAGACACAGTGCTGGGTCCAGCCTCCTGTATCTGCAGGTGCCGAGCGGTGTGCCCCTCAATATGAAGACACATTTCACATAAAGCGAACTAACTATCTGTGCTTCTGTCTCTTCATTTTTAATTGTCTCAAGGCATTGCTAATTATTTCTGAGCCTCAGTCTTCTCCTCTGTAAAATGGGGATAGTAATACCTATTGTAAAAATATCTAGTGAACATCATGCTGCAAGACCGCACGAGTCTCTGTGCCCACTTTTTCTCATCTGTAAAAGGCGGGTAACAACAACGCTTCCCTCCCCGGATTGCCGGGAGGATTAGATGAGGTAATCCACAGAGTGTTCCTGGGCTAGTGACTCCATGTGGTGAGCACGCCATGGAGTGTGACCATCTGCTCCTTGGAATGGTGCCCCCAGCCCCGGGCCCTCATTCTTGATAACGAGAAGACCGTCTGCAGTGTTGGCCTGGGAGCAGCATCTGAGATACCCCGGCGGTCCCCCGGTGCGCGTGCCTGCACAAGCCAGAGCCCTTCCCTCCCCGGTGGGGGTCCCTGGGGGTCCGTGCGGCAGGCTGCGACAGGTCACCTCTGACTTGTGTTTATCATAAATGCCACCGCTGTCCCGACACCTGGGAACAGGATGTCCAGGAAGGGGGCGCGCTCTGCTGAGGGCGATGCTGGAGGACAGCCACCCTGGCTCCCCACCCCCTGCCCGTCCTGCGTTCTTGGGCCTCATCCCAGGGTCCTCACCTGCACCATAAGACACGCAGGAATGCATCCAGAGCCTTCCACCAATTTACTGCGCCACCTCAGATAGCCACGTCCCCCTTGGCAGCCTGTTTCTCCTCTTAGGCTTTTAGCTGGGGGGAAGGTGGGGGGTGCAGGAGCGCGCAGCCCACACGAGAGAAGCATGAACGGGATGATGACCTAAGGGCCTGAAGTGGGTGCTGTGGGCTGGCGTGGCCCCATCGTCCCTCTGGGTGTGGGGTGTTGAAGGCTGACAGCTCCGTGCTTGGCGACTGTGGGGTCCCATCCTCTTCCCAGGGCAGCCCTCCCCCGATGACTGGTCCTCCTTGCCCAGATCTGCTCCCTTTGCCCCCTTATAAGTCCCCTGCATACTAATCTCTGAATCAGAGTCCACTTCCCAGAACCTGACCCGCAACGGTGCCTGTCCAGGCCTCCTACAACCGTCACGGTGCTTCGTAAGGGCCTCTGCACAGAGGGCGTGTGCCCGGCGCTGGGGATGCACAGATGTACGGGAAAGGGACACACAGGACAGAGGCCTCCATCTGGCTGGGGGCGGGCGATCCTTGGAGCGTTCGTGTCCAGGAGAGGAGGCCGTGCTGAGCCTGGCTTGGAGGGGCCACGGGATGTGCTGGGCCCGGGGAGCAGGTGGCAGGAGTGGACAAGGCGGGCTTGCCCGTCACCCTGGACGGTTCTCTCCTCTGGGAAGCCAGAGGCTCTGCAAGGCCGAGGGGCGAGATGGGGTGCAGAGATGAGCACTCTCTGCCAGAAAGCATTTGCTGTTGTTTTCCACCCAAGCTCAGCCGTGGGGGAGAGCTGGTGCGGTGGCAGCCGGCCAGCCCGGGCGGGGGAAGCACGCCAGGCCCGCCGCGCGGCGCGCTCCTCCAGCGCAGCCTGGACGGTAATTAGCCAACAGTTGTCCTGCTATAAAACGCTCTGGATCCCGAGGCGTTTACAACAAAACAGTGTGTCTGGGAGCCTCAGGCCCCGTCCCTCACCCGGGGGTGGGGGGGAGGCTCAGCCGGGCCCCGAAGCCGGGCCCCTGTCCCCCGGACCACGGCCGCACCCAGAGACAGGCCGGCCCCACCCGCTGCCAGCACTGCCTGGGGTGTCAGGGTCCCCTGGAGCCTCCCGCCTCCGTGGAGGACTTGAGAGCAGCTCACGGGCCAGGACCGTGTGTACACAGCCGGCACTAGTGAGTCTACCACAAAAGCTGCCGCTGGTCCCCCCACCCGACTCTGCTGTTCCGGGCTCTGCTCTGGGTCTCCAGTCCCTGCCCTGGAAACGGAGCCCATTCTGGTGGGAGAGAGAGTGATCAGCAGCAGCAGCAGGGACGAGGGCAGCGACAGAGGTCTCAAGGGGGTCCCAGCCACTCTTGGGAGTGCAGCAGAGAGCACGAACCCACTAATGGCAACCACTGGGGACGGTGTCTCAGAGGCCTTGAAGGTAGCATAGGAGTTCGCCGCTCAAGTTCCTGAGAGAAAGGAGCACCTGCAGATCTGGTGTCAGATGGGCTCCTGGGAGGTGACAGAGTCCAGGCAGCCAGAGCCCTGTGGGATGTGGCCTGGGAAGCCACAGAAGGGTTTTTAAGGCAGCCATCAAAATGCCTTCTCATGAAGATCACTTGAGTTTCCAGAGTGACGGTGGCTTTCACAGCTCGAAGCCCAAGCTGAGGAGCCTTGATCCGACCTAAAGAGAGCAAGGAACGATTCTTGAATCACTTAATGCCAAGTTCATGGTCTGATGTTATCATTCCTTCCTCCTGATCCATGGCTGAGCAGCACCTGGGGGGGCCTGAAATGCCAGGGAAATCCTTGAAGGGGGCCTCCGTGCATCCTGCCCCGCAGGAGAGCGATGGTGGGCCCGAGGAACAGAAGGTCCCCTCTCCGGGGAGAGCATGGCACCTGATTCCACGGAGTCCCAGGCATGGCTGTGACCCCAGCTCCTGATGCCAGAAATAATTTCTTCCCTTTTATTTTTGTTATTTCCTGTTAGAAATAGAAAAATCCTAGAGTGGCATTCTTCGTGAAGTTGAGGGGAGTCCTCAAGCATTTAAAAGGTGTTTTATCCTTTCTCTGACTAGATGAGTGGAACAGGAAAGAATGAGAGAGGAGAGAGAGAGAAGGATGGAGGGATGGGGAAGACAGGGAGGGATGGAGAAGACAGGGAGGGATGGAGGCATGAGGGAGTCAGGGAGGGATGAGGGGACAGGGAGGGATGGGGAGGGGGAGGGCAGGGAGGGACGGAGGAGACAGGGAGGGATGGAGGGATGGGGGAGACAGGGAGGGAGGAAGGGATGGGGGAAGAGGGAGAGAGGAAGTTCGAGCACCAGAAGAAAAGGTAAGATACTTATTTCTCTTAGAAGAAAGATTTAGCTCCCAAAGCTATGGGGTGGGGATGGGGGTGGGGGTGGGGGCATCTCAGACGCTGGGGCATCCCTAGCCACTGGCTGGGGGCATTTTTCACTGGGTTGAGACAAGCCGCAATCAGGGTCCAATCAAGAGACACAAATCATGCCAGTTTGTGACCCAGACAAGTTCATACAAAGAGTCATTAACTGGGTATAAAGCTGTGGACCAGGCGACGGGAGGAAGGAAAAAGAGCCCTGAGGCATCGCGGAGGCCGCAGTGGAAGAGGCGGCCTAGCACCCTGAGGGCCACGGCAGGAAGTGGAGAGTCTGGGTGCTTAAAGCATCCGAGGTCAGGTGGCGTCCTGCAGAGCTGAGCCCAGACGTCAGGTGGAGCGTGTTTGGCTGGGGTGTGTGTGTGCGTGTGTGTGCGTGTGTTCCGGAGGGTCTCTGAGCTAGAGGCAGGTTCTGGGAGCCTGAGGAAAGGGCCTGGATACTGGTGCTGGGGTCTCTGGGGTCTCGGGGGTGGACGGCAACGTCAGGCTGGTCCGCGGGGTTAGAGAAAAGGAAAACTGGAGTGGCTGGGACGGCAGGTGCAGAGGCAGGGGCGAATGTCGCTGGAGGAAGGGCGGGTCCGCAGGCCCTGCGGCTGCCCTGGGTCCCTATGGTAGGGACCCCTAAGGAGCCAGCTGGCAGTGCAGAGGGTCTGCAGAGCCCATCCCCAGGCCTGGGGGCTGACTCCAGAAGTGGGTCTGGAGCGCGAGGCAGTGTGGCTCACGGGGCTGTAGCTTAGCACCGGGAAGCAAGTGTGTGCGCGGGAGGACGGGCAAGGCCTGGGTTGGGAGGAGGAGCGCGAAGGGTCTCAGGACAGAACTTGGGGAAAATACAAGGGAAGAAAGGAAATCATCCATAATTCTGCTCCCCCAAATGACCTCTGCGGACATTTTGCTGTATTGCTTTCTAGTAATTTTTTCTGCATAGTCTTAAAACGCGGTTATGATGCTACATATACAATTTTACATCCTAATTTTTTTATATATCGCATCACAATACGTTATGGGTTGAACCGTGTTGACCTCCCGTCCCCAACACACAAAAGATGTCAGAGTCCTAACCCCCAGTACCTGTGAACATAACCTATTTTGGGAATAAGGTGTTTGTGGAGGGTGCTGTTGGGATGAGGTGATGGGGAGTACGGTGGGCTCCTCATCCAGTATGACTGGTGTCCTTACAAAAAAAAAGGGATTTGGGGGCACAGATACACACATAGGGAGAATGCTGGGTGGAGATTGCCATTATGCTACTGCAAACCAAGAACTGCCAGCAGCCACCTGCCCCTGGGACAGAGGCCTGGGACAGACTCTCCCTCCCAGCCCTTGGGAGGAACCAACCCAGCCTACGCCTCAACCTCAGACTCCTAGCCTCCCCAGCAGGAGACGAGCCACTCCTGTTGTTTAAACCACCAAGGGGCAGCCCGGGTGGCTCAGTGGTTTAGCACTGCCTTCAGCCCAGGACCTGATCCTGGAGACCCCGGATTGAGTCCCACGTCAGGCTCCATGCATGCAGCCTGCTTGTCCCTCTGCCTGTGTCTCTGCCTCTGTCTCTCATGAATAAATAAATAAAATCTTAAAAAATAAAAAAATAAACCATCAAGGGGTTTAAACTTTGTTACGTCCCCTCCTCTCCACCTGCAAACTAATAACAAAAGGAAAAGTACAAGCGAGTTCCCATGTTACTGGAAACACTTCCTAAACATGATTTTAATTACATATACTATGCCAGCAGGTGGATATTGCCTACTTACCAGGCTTCGGACATCTTCTGGCAGTTGTAAATAGCATAATGCATTATCTTTCTGGTCATCATTATCATCATCATTTCTTATTATTTCCTTTACATGGATTTCCTGATGTGGAATGATTGGGTCAAAAACTATATATTTCTTTAAGGTCTCAAACAAAACCTTTTTGGTAGCCATAGCGTTAACACACTTATAGATAATTTGCAAAATAAAGGAAAAAAAACAATTATGACAAATCACATCACACCAGCCAGAGATGTTCCATACGATCTTAGCCTATTTTCTCACAATTATTTTTCAGGATCTCAGGACTTACTTCCAAATTGCTTTTCGTTCACTTATATTTCCACCAACACATGGTATACGATGAGAACGTCTGTCTTAACGTGTCCTCATCGGTAATGACTATTATTACCTTTTAAAACCTTTTTGGGGGCACCTGGCTGGTCGGTCGATGGAGCATGTGACTCTTGATCTCAGGGTTGTAAGCTCAAGCTCCACGTTGGGTGTAGAAATTGCTTAAAAATGAAATACTTAAAAAAAATGTTTTTTGAATTTGCTTGGTGAAAATCATGTCATAGTTTTGCTGCAGAATTTGGTTTTTAGGGGATTTAACATCATAAAGTGTTTTTCAGCCATTGTTTGCCCTCAGGTATATTGTCTAATAAAGTCCATTTTCCATTTTTTTAAAGATTTTATTTATTTATTCATGAGAGACACACAGAGAGAGGCAGAGACATAGGCAGAGGGAGAAGCAGGCTCCCTGTGGGGAGCCCGATTCAGGACTAGATCCCAGGACCCCAGGATCACGACCTGAGCTGAAGGCAGACACTCAAACACTGAGCCACTCAGGTGTCTCAATTTTCCAGTTTTTTCTCTTTAAATCAAAGTCTTAAGATGGTTTTCTTATGTATAACCTCCTTTTACACTACATCTTAACCTTTTATTACATTGGTTATGGGTTTTTCCTTTTTTTAACCTTTCAATATTCATCATCTTTAATGCATACTTGATGTATTCCAATCTACTGATTTTTCTTTTTTTGTAATTTCTCCCACTACATTTAGCTGAGATCCTCATTCATAATGTAAAGCTATTTATATGTCCTACATTTCTTATGGTTTTGTATTTTTACATCTAATTCTTTAGCCCATCTGAAATTTATTTTGGAAATGAGAATCTAAAGTCTTAAGATTTTTTTTTTTAACAACTTCACACTGTCCCCAAGTAATCTGCTGAATGGCCTTCCCCTTTGTGAGGCCCACTGCCCCAGACATTAAGTTCTTACGTATCCCGGAGCTGGTTTTGGCCCAACTCTTCTGTGTCATTGCTTCATATGTTCATATTGATGCTAGTACCTTGACTTTTAGCATTATGTTTTTGAAAGCAGTAGGGCTAGTTTTTCCTTTTCTGTCTCTGTCTCATTTGTTTGTTTTGTTTTTCCCTCAGCTACTTGCATCCCATGTGGCATCTGGGGTGGAGAGGCTTCCCCTTGGGCCCCATCTCCCAAAGTAGAGTTAGTTCCTCCTTCTGATAGAGAAGAAGCAGTGAGATTGTGAGGACTGAACCTCTGCTCATTTCAGCAGTGGAGAAATCTGAGTCCCTTGAGGCTTGAAAAACACAGCAAGGGCAAATCTTGGAGGAAAGGGAAGGATAGCGTGCACAACTCCCCCCACCACTCAGGACTGACGAGTGTGTCTACCTGGACCAAAGGGTGGCAGCATTTCCCAAGCCTGACAAGAATCATCCAGGGTTTGTCTCCATTCCTGGGTCCAACCCAGACCTGGGGAATTAGGATCTCCGAGGGAAGGGTTCAGGAGTCCATGTGCCTGGGAGATCCTTTGTATTAGAAAAGGCTGAAAAGCACAGTGCTAGAAGAAGAAGGCAGGTCAAAGACTAAAACCAGGAAGCCACCCTGGACTACCAAGATGGCAAAATGAGCACCAAGAACCCAATGGAGAGCAAACTCTGTGAAGGACTCCTAGAAGGGGCTGGATTCCAGATGGGCCAGAGACCTTGGAGATAGCATGAAATGGATGGAATGACAGCCATCATGGCAGAAAGGGGCAGGTGGGATTTTGTCAGGCCTGGGTGGAGCAAAAGGGACATGTTAGGAAACAGAGAAGATTCCAAATATCTTCAGCAAACATTTACAGACCCTTTGCAAGGTAGGAGGACACAGAGACAAATTGGGTGTAGCCGTGTCCATAAAGAGCTCAAAGACAGGTAAACAGGAGATTACAATAGAATGCGATAAGTGGCATGATAGAGGGATGTAAGAGGAGGTAGAAATCCATTCTGCCTAGAGCAGTGGAGAGAGACTTCAGACAGATGACCTTGCATTGGGCTAGAAGGATGCGTACTATACAACGTGGAGCCATGGTTGGGCTTGACAGGTGTGGAGAGAAAAGTTGGGGGAATTTTAAGGAGTTATAAACTGAGGAAGGCTGGAAAACTTGGTGTCTCGGAAGAATTGTAAGTGGTTCAGCCAAGAAGTGCCTAGTGTGTTTGCGCAGAAGCCAGGCTAAGAAACTTGGGCTTAACTCTGAATTTAATAGGGAACAAAACAGAGGGTTTAAATAGAACCAGAAGATGATCAGATTTGCCTTCTAAAGAGATCACTCTGGCTGCTGGGGATAGATGGAATTCAAGAGGGACAAAATCAAAAGTAGGAAGACTATTTAGGAGGTTCTTGTAAAAGGGTAGGAATGAGCTAAAGAAAGGAGAATGGGTGGGCCCAGGGGAGGGGTATGGATAGAGAGAGAGCAGATTTAGGTAGCTGGGGCTATAGGGTTGGTACTTCTCCCAAGCATTGCTCCATCTGCAGGATTTCCAGCTTTAGGGGATCCCCTGGATTTTATTCCAGAGTGGAGTGACTTTCTCCTCTTGCATCATTTATTCTTTCATGCTTGTCTGGAAGGTAAGATACCATGCTCAGCCTACTGAGGGCTCTATCTGGTACGCTTTAAACCTGGGAATAAACCAACATTTATTGAACCTTGTCCAAGGAACCTACATTTTCTTAACCATTAAAACAATTCTAGAAAGCTTATAAATTTGTTGTTACTTTGCAGATAAGAATTCTGACCTGGGGAGTCTAGAAAGATGCCCAAGTATCTAGAAATATAACGGATTTTTGTATATTGATCTTGTATCTTGCAACCTTGCAAAACTCACTTCCTAATCCTAGTAGCTTTTTGTGGGTGTGTGGATTTCATTGGCTTTTCTATTTAGGTAACCAGCCATCTGCAAATATGGTTTTGCTTCTTTCTTTCCAATTGAATGCCTTTTTCTTTTCCTGCCTCATTACACTAGTATAAACTACAATATGTGATGTTGAAGAGAAGTAGTGAGAGGGGGACATCCTTGTCTTATTTCTGGTTTTAGGGGAAAAGCATCCAGTCTTTCACCATTCAGTATAATGTGAGCTGTAGGTGTTTCGTAGTTGCACTTTGTCAGATTGGAGAAGCTGCCTTCTATTCCTAGTTTCCTGAGAACACAGCTAGAGAGGGCAGGTGTAGGATTTGAACCCAGTCTCTTAGACACTAAAGCCTGTCTGCTCAGTTCTTATAGCAGCAAAAATGAGTATTTTTTCCCATTTCTTGCCAGCTCATTTTACAAAACGCCATTCCCCCACCCCCTGAAAATATTTTTTTAACTAGGCAATAGGGAGGAACAGATTTCTCAAAGGCTGTTTCATCAGAAACTTGATGAACGTTCTGTGTTGCTCTAATGTACAGGTTCTTATTTCTCATCAGCTAGACTCTTCATTAATTTCATGTAAGTGGTGTAATTAAAGTAACTGTTAATTGGTGTATTACTAAGGTGCCATTATGGTATGTGACAAGCCTTAATTAGCATGTGGTCTGGCACTCAATGTTCTCGACGAATCACTCAGAAACAGAGATCGTTCTCTCAAGAGCAGCACCTAATATGAACAGAAAGGTAGGGCCATTTTAAAGCAATGGGGAGAAAAGGGAGAAAAAATAACTTCCAGTGTGTTTTTTGTCATGAAAGTGGACTCTTGGCTGCCCCACTTAATAATACCCACCATGGTAAAACGGACAAGGCTAGACATCACGTGTTGGGCTCCACTAGCTGCAGAATGATGCACAATGGAACCATCTCCCATTATCTCAGTAAACACAGACATCTTTTTAACCAATGTGACTGCTCCATAAAAGAGGTGACCTTTAAAAGTGCAGGGACCTCTGTACTTCCTCTACCTGGAATGTCCTGGAAAATTTCTACCCACTTGGAAATGTAGGAGTCACCCAACTTATTCTTTCTTATGTCAACTCATTCTGCATGTAATAAATATTTTCTGAGTACCCACCAAGTGCCTAAGGCTCCAAGGAGGCCAAAAGAGGAATGTGACATGGCCCCGCACTTGAGAAGATCCTGGACACTGGCTGCACACAGCATCCGCAATTCCTTCCACCGGCACTTGTCACACGGCACAGTTACTGGCTTTCTACCATCAGTATCCCTCCAGGATACAGCAGTCCTGGAGGGAGCTCTTACTTTACTTTGTATCCTTGGCCCTCAAACACCTATTACTATACCTGAAATATTAATTAACAGGCTGTTAATATGAATCATTCTGTTTTCTTTCATGGCACTAAGATGGATGGTGGGATGTAGTTGAAAGAATATTCTTTAGAATTTGAATACTTGCCAGCTGCATAAATCTAGATCTATCACTTTATCTTTTTGAGCTTCGATTTTGTTTTCAAAATGGGAATGAAAATAAGTCACATAGTATCAAGATTGATGTGTGGCTCAGATGATGTACTTTATACAATGACGTGTTAAACTGAAAAGCGCCATTCAAGTTAGTTATTACTAAATTATTAGTTATTAATAAGAAATTGCACCCTGATTATCTTAAGATAATGCCCCAATCACTCAAAAAAAAAAAAAAAAAAAACAACTATTAATTGCCTCATCTTCTGAAAATTTTCCAAAATAGTTGATTTCCACAATCCAAGCTCTTCTACTATCTAACAGCCTATGGATCAGAAAGAAAATCTCTTAGACAAGACTACAGCCAATTTACTAGAGATCTCTATTAAGTGCAAACTCATGGATTGTGTTGTTTTTAAAATAAACTCAAAACAGATAAATGATCCATCATTTTGATTCATTGTGAGTCAGTCTATTATTTCTACTACAAAACCAGTATGAATAAGTCATAACCAATAATTACCTGGCTTACACAATTTCAATTTTAATTCAGTTAAAACAATATTATCTGAGGTTGTGCCAAGCACTGAGCTAGGTGCTAAGGGTACAAAAGTAAATAGAATCATTTCTGGTTTATAAATTAGTTTGATTTTGGGATCCCTGGGTGGCGCAGCAGTTTGGCGCCTGCCTTTGGCCCAGGGCGCGATCCTGGAGACCCGGGATCGAATCCCACATCGGGCTCCCGGTGCATGGAGCCTGCTTCTCCCTCTGCCTGTGTCTCTGCCTCTCTCTCTCTCTCTGTGACTATCATGAATAAATAAATAAAATCTTTAAAAATAAATAAATAAATAAATAAATAAATTAGTTTGATTTTTAAATATACTCACCTACTACTAAATTGCTATAATAACGAAATATTGTAGCCAGTGATCACAAGCCTCACTTCCATAATGGTAAAATATTGAGCAACCAGTAAGTAATGGTAACTAAAAACTGAAAAAATATCTTCCAGGTAGGATGTATTCTGGAAAATTCTTTTTCCCACTTAGAACCACAGGTAACCATATAAAAGCTTGTGTGGAAGCAATGATGGAGGGTACAACTGGGCTTTCATATCCTCACAGATCTTGAGGTATTTAGAAGGTCCACAGACAAAGGAATGGGGGGCAAAAAAGAGTTGCTATACTCCTTTGTTTGGGTAAAACACATCTATTATTTAAAGATTAATCTTTGAACATTTGCAAATGGAAAGTCCGAGAGCACTCCACAGGGAGCTTATAAGCAGTGACACGGGAAAGCATTGGTTACAAAATGATGAAAAAGTAGTGTCCAAAGAGAGAGATATGAACCCAGGGCTGCCAAGTTGCACAACTTGAGCGAGCACCATTCACGTTACAGACTCCAGGGAGTGTCATTCATGCATACAGCATCTTGCACAGGCAATGACTGTGGCTCTCAGTAAGAATGTTCTTTACCCAGGCCCTACATTTTGGGATTAGTACCTAATTAACACCAGAACCATATCACAATTGTTCATATGTGTTATTTTATTTATAAGTTAGCATATTTGTGTGTGTATATAATATTCAGTTGTATTAGTAAACTTAGCTAATCTGTGCATAACTCAATCTGTAGACTAAATCAAGTTCTTGAGAACCAAGTCTTTGAGTGTGAAGTTAAACAGACCTACAGATATCATCAAAGATAGAAACCTGAACTGGGTAGACACAAGTGGATTTCCTGGTTGGGTAGGTCAATTACCAAGGTATCTTTGAGTTGGTGAAACCATGTCTGGGTCAGCCAAGGTCTAGCCTGTGAAATTGTTGGGAAAAAAATTTCAATATCCTGCAATGTAATTTACAGACACTGCTGAATTTATAAATTAAGAGTTTGTGTATTAGAATGCTTGACACTTTGTCCAATAGCTTCAAAAAAAGCGTATAATTATGATCAAAGGGTTAATGCCTAAGAGTTTTATTCTGATATCAAATTATTCAAAGTCAAGACAAGAGAACTCTATAAATATATTTTGTTATGGCAGCCTCTCCCTGACTCTCAGAAACTTCTCTCGACGAATGTCATTATCCAAGGCTGCAATTTTCAGACTGTGCATGCACAGATAATGGCTATTCACTCACTGCATAACTCCCGGTGAGGAAACAGTCTCAAATCCTCTTTTGAAAAGCTCAACAGGCTAGAAAAAAAAAAAAAAGATTGAAGACAATAGCTTTTAAGGTCTTTCTAAAAGGGCGTAATTTTCTGGAAGCATCTTCTTTAAACTTGTAAGAATCCCATGTTGCTTCTGCCCTGATAATTCTTTTGAATCCTTTTTGAGTAGGTAGCTGCTTCCACATTCTACTTTGGATGTCAATTGACAGAGTAAATATACATAGACTCAAAATAAATGTTCGGTTTAGCCTCTATTTTTCCACTGAGAAAGGCACATTGGACTTCATCCATTCTTGTAAAAAAATAGTTAATCATGCTTCCTAGGGACCAATGTTTTAGATGCTGAGGATCCGGCACTGAGCCAGGATACGAAGACCCTGCACTCATGAAATTCACGTTCTAGAGGGAAGAAAGGACTAACAACAAGCATATTTCAGGGTGCCTGGGGGGCTCGGTAAGTTAGGTGGAGGACTCTTGGTTTCAGCTGAGGTCATGACGTCGGGGTCCTGAGATCCAGCCCCGCGTTGGGTTCTGCACTCAGCAGGGAGTCTGCTTGAGACTCTCACTCTTTCCCTCTGTCCTTTCCTCCTGCTCATGCTTGCTGTTGCTTTCTCTCTCAAATAAATAAATCTTGGAGGGGGAGATGGGGAGGAAGCTCTTTTAAACAAGTGTATTTCAAAAAAAAAAACAAAAACAAAAAAACAAGTGTATTTCAACATGTTAGATGATGAAGGGTTATTAAGAAAAACAGCCAGGGAAGTGGTAGTGGGAGAATGTCTTTAAAAGCATGGTTGTTGGTTTTTTCAAATGAAAGGACACGGGAAAAGTATTTGTAGTACATAAAACTAACAAAGGACCTACATCTAGAACCTATAAAGAAATTCAGAACCCAGTAGTAAGAAGTAGTAACAATCCAATTCAAAAACAAGCAAAAGACTCAACAGACATTTCAGAAAGAAGAGACACACATGGCCAATAAGCACATAAAAAAATATGTCCAGCATCTTTAGTCATCGGGGAAATGTAAATCCATGCTACAGTGAAATATTACTTCAAACCAAGTAACATGGGGAAACATTTTTGACGACTTACAATACCAAGTATTGGCAAGAGTGTGAAGCAGCAAAATTTCATTATTGCTCATTACAGTGTAAAATGGGACAAACTCTTTGGAAACCAGTTTGGCTATTTCTTGTAAAAAATTAAACATCAATTTACCCTATGACCCAGCAATTCCACTTTTAGGTAATTACTCAAGAGGAATGAAAACATCTGTCCAAAGAAAAGACTTGTGAGTGATGTTTATAACAGATTTTTTTCCACTATAATAAAAAACTGGAAAAAAAAAAAAAAAAAACCTCAGAAGTGTCCCTGAATAGGTAAACAGATAAAGGAACTGTGACTTATGCATACAAAGGAAAAGAACAACTATGATACTCGCAACAAGATAGATGAATCTTAAAATCATTCTGCTGAGGAGGAAGGAAGCCAGGTATAAGAGTCCATACGATCTGACGCTGTTGATCTGAAGTTCTAGAGCAGGTAACATGAATACATGGTGGTAGGAACAAGATCAGAGGTAGCCTGGGGAGAGCGTGAGGGGCCGTGGTGGCTGGGAGTGACCGTGAAAAAGAAAGAAAGGAACATTTTGTGGGAGGGAAGACCCTGTGTGTGTGTGTGGGGGGGGTCGTTTCTGGGGTTCTAGCTCTTGACCTGAGTGATGCGTACACAGGTATTCACTCTAAATGTATTTATGTTGCTCTACATTGATAGTTCTTTCCCCTCCTTTTTGTGTTTGTTATAGTCCACAATTTATTTTTCTTAAGATTTTATGTATTTATTCATGAGACACACAGAGAGACAAGCAGAGACATAGGCAGAGGGAGAAGCAGGCTCCCTGTGGGGAGCCTGATGCAGGACTCGATCCCAGGACCCCAGAATCACGACCTGAGCTGAAGGAACCCTCAACCACTGAGCCACCCAGGTGCCCCTATATTCCACAATTTTAAAAAATTGACAAAAAGTTTAAATAGCTTTTTCAGGGTCAAAGAGCTAGTTCCTCACAGGTTCATACAGAGCAGTCTTTCACCAAAACCTCTTTAAGTCTGTGCTAGAGAAGTGTCTGTATTAGGTAATACTAACTAGTTAATACAGAGACCTCTGAGTTAATGCTTATGTTATTCTACCTGTTACTCTTTCTACCGCCTGCTCAATGACTTTCACTCAGGTGTCAGTCTCTCCATTGTTATCTGTCCAAATTCGTTTAAAATAATAAAAGGGATTACATTTTTGCTTTGCAAGAGCCTAGTTTGAAAGTAATAAGCAAAGCAATAGGTATGGTTTCTTCCTCTTTGCATTATTGCTGGGATGGCCCTAAACTCCCAAACAGCTGGATGCTCGTGTCTACTAAAAGGAGCCCAGGTGGCAGAGGAGTCTGCAAAAAAGAAAAACCCAGAGATTTTATCTCACCACATATATTGTTGCCCAATGAAGGAATCTGTTTCAACTTGGATGCTGATCCAGAAGAGACTCATCCAGACAATGGGAACTGGAGTTTAGCAACAGGACTCCTGTCATCAGAACATGAGCAGGACAGGGAGACAGCGAAGTAGATCCCTCCACCCTCAGACTGGAATGAGATAGGATTAAAGAAAGAATTGACACACAAAACTGAAAGAAAAGCCATTCCCTGTTAATTAGAACAAACAAACAACAAACAAGGACTAGCTCCAGGTAGCGTAGACACTGCACAGCCTTCTCAGCAATAGGATGGATGGATTACCTGTGAAAAAATAAATAAGAAGAGAGGTCCTTATATCAAAAGCAATATCCTCCCCCCTGCCCCCAGCCCAAAGGAGTCTAGGACAAGAACAGTGTGGAACTCTAAGAAGAGGAACAGCAGGGGGTAGAAATCATATGGCCCTGGTCACAGAGCCAAGAAGGGTCTTGAATCCAGGGCTTTAAACTCCCAAACCAGCATTCTTCCTCCAGCTCTGACTGCCGCCAAGGTCGTAACAGGACTGGCTGGGATATGGCGGGAGACATGAGCACTACAACATCTCAATGGGCTCTGCAAACAAGGAGCAAAGGCCAGGTTGCTGCCCAGCAGGCGAGATGGTCCAAATGTAGGACAGGTATCTCATGGTGAGTGATGGGGATCACAGGCTGCTAGTGAAGCTTGGAAGCCTCTTAAAGGTAGCTGGGAGTTGGGGAGTGAAGGGATTCACACATGCCACCGCAGAATACATCATCTTGGCATATGGTTATTTTGACCTAAAGGTATTTGAGAAACAGCAGAAATTGAGAGGGTTCTCTGACCTCCCCCTTTCTACCTTACTGCAGGTCCTAAGATTTCCCATGAGAAAAGTGCCTTCCCTCTACTAGGAAGAGAAGAACATTCTTATCACTGGAGACTGGCGTCAATGCCAAAATGGACCTGTACAAACAAACCAACTGAAATGGCCCATATCTTCTATTAGCTTCCTGTATACATTTCCCAGTCACTGTCACACAATTTACTGTCCTCAGTCCAAGCCCTTTTGTCTTTTACATCTCCATGATTTATTATTCTTTGTGGAAAAAAGTATATAAGCCTTTGGCCTAATGCTTCTTCAGGTCTTTGTTTTCCTCTTGAAGACTCCCATGTAATCATACAAATATTAAATAAAACTTGTGTACTTTCCTCCTGTTAATCTCTTATCCATTTAATTTGTAGGCCCAGTCACAGAACCTGAGAGGGTGGAAGGAAGATTTTTCTCCCCTACAGGAACAACTATCCCATGATAACCAATCTTTCTGGTTCTTTCCTGCACAGCTTGGTGCCCAGGAACAATCTCTGGCAGATTATTTCAGTGAGCTAAGCATGTGTATGCAATTAAGATGAAAAACAAGTGCATGTAAAGCCTTCATGGTGTCAGTGAAACTAGAAAATCCTTCTTTTTTAAAAAAAAAAAAAAAGATTTTATTTATGAGAGAGAGGCAGAAACACAGGCAGAGGGAGAAGCAGGCTCCATGCAAGGAGCCTCATGTGGGACTCGATTCCGGGCCTCCAGGATCACACCCTGGGCAGAAGGCGGCACTAAACCGCTGAGCCACCCAGGCTGCCCTAGAAAATCCTTCTTAAAGAGAATGGGACTGGGGACTCCTAGGCGGCTCAGTGGTTGAGCACCTGCTTTCAGCTCAGATTGTGATCCCAGGGTCCTGGGATGGAGTTGGGCTCCTTGCGGGAGCGTGCTTCTCCCTCTGCCTATGTCTCTGACTCTGTTGCTCATGAATAAATAAATAAAATCTTTAAAAAACAAAAAATAAAAAATAATTATTTTTTATTTATATGTATTTAATTAAAATGGAATAGACATAAACCAAAAAGAAAAAAATCAGGATAAAGTGTCACTGCCATTTTGTTTGTAGGGAGGGGTTAGGAAATGGAACAGATTACCTGGGAAACATCCTAAGACAATCTCAAAGAGGGTAGGTTACAGAATTTAAATGACAAAATTAGGTATTATTCCGCTTAACCTACAAGTGAATAAAGGAAGTCAAAATAGTTATCCTATTTGGTACAAGAATTTTTACATTTAATACATAGTGATTCATTTCTCAGAAACTAATACCGGTAACTTTTAGAAGAAAGAAATTTCCATTCCACAATGACTAGAAAATCTCAAATGCAACTAAGCAGCTATGCTATATAGCTCAGTATGCATCATTACATTGTTCTGGGCTAGTGTACATTATAGAACTGCATTTTGGGTTTTAGAAAGGCAGCAATAGTTCTATTTTGGCTTTTATTCTAGATGCTTAACACAGTTAAGGCGACAGTTCAAGCATATTAAGTGAAGGTAGTTACAATTTAATGATGACCAACACAATCTCTTACAACCTACATACACTGTATAATGCTTACATGGAATGAAACCGGTGTACTTGGTGTTTCACACACATGCGCACACGCACACCCACAGAACTAAAAAAGCATCAAAAGCAGTCATTCTACATGTATTATGGCAACACATTAAAAACGCAATTATACCACAGAACTAAAGTAATATGAACAGCACTACTTGATATGTAAGATAAAGGTGATTGGTTCTAACACAGAGCCAAGACTGTATCAGTCACTCTAATCATAATGGCTTATAAAAGCATCAGGTTTCCAGTAGAGAAAATCAGTAAATCAGTCCAAAGTTTCACATCTGTAAAACCCGGATAAGGCTACGACAATCTTGAAGTGTGAACAAGATATCCAATCAAAACAGTGAGATTCCCAGCCATAATGTAAGATAGAAAGGTCTTCATCATGCCGCATATGCGCTCTGGCTCCTGGAAAGCATCATGTGCATAATATAAAGTTAAGTTGCCCAAGTAAACTGGAGAAGTTCGGTGAAGTTTCCATTGTGCCATGACTTTTAAACCTCAGGAATGGTGTGATCCATCAGGCTCTTCATAATGCTTGGTGCCATCCGTTTAATAATATGTTCAAAGATAAAAGCAGGCCTGATTGTAATAGTAACTACAGTCTCAGATGTTGACAGTATGTCTGCAATTTGAGAGTCCTTCAGCCCAATGACATTCTGCCCATTGACTTCACAGGTGTTAAGTTCTGTGAGAAGACCATTTCTGGCTGCAGAACTATCTTTCACTATGGATGTTATCTTTCCATTTTTAAAGATAAAACCAACATGTCCAGTACTATCCTTACGCATGGTAACTGTCCGTTCAAAGGGCCTGTCACGAACAGTCATAGTAGTCTTCTCTCCAAAAGCCTGTTTGAGCACCTTGTGAGCTTTATCAGAGCTCCAGCCTGCACAGTTTTCCCCATTGATCTGGAGTACTTGGTCCCCAAATCTCAGACCAACCAACGAGGCTGGAGAATTTGCCTGGACCAGCTGAACAAATATACCATTATCTATTGATTTAAGCCTGAGTCTAATTTTTCCATCTTGATCCTTGCACAAAATGACTTCGCGAATCCCTTGCTTAATTTCTGCTCTACGAATTCCAACATCGTTACCAGTTACAGGAGCTACCATATAGTTCATACTGGAAGGTCTTGCTACCAACTGCCCCTGAACTGATGCTCCAGGGGCCAAGGCCATATTTGCACGGATTTCTTCATCATTTAAACTCAGGCCCATGTACTGGGACAGCTCCAGATATAGTTTAGGATAGAGATTTCCATCTTGAGAGATGGGAGCAGAAGCTTCAGACAAAATTGCTGGGTTGGCAGGGTTTGCAGAAAAGGCAGTTTGAGCCTGAAGAACTTTGTCTACCTTCAGGTCTTCAAGAGATGGGTAGAGAGACATTTTTGCAGGATTTTTCTCGGTCGCAGGACCCGCTGCCGCCTCCCTAAAAAAATAATTATAAAAAAGGACTGTTGACGTTCTCTAAGTTTGTATTTGGTGAGCTCTTCAGGGTCAGTTATCACTTATCTGAGGACTATGCAGTCACAACCATAACTGCTTGGTTATCCCAGAGGGATGAATGCAAACTGTCATACGAATTGCATTTTGCAGGGTTCTCACATCTCCTCTCTCACTCCCATCATTGTGGTTTTCTGGGAAGAATCAGACTGTCACACCATTGATAATGGGAACAGACCCAGGCAGCAAGAGCAAGGTGACTCCACCAGCTGATTCTCCAATCGTTTACCAAGTACCTATTCATTATGGAAGACTTCACACACATCATTTGGTTCAACCCTCACAACACCCTAAGAAGTAGAAACTACCCTCATTTTAGAATTACACTTCAGTCTAAAATGTATATGCAGAAGCACAGGCCAAGAATATCCCAGACAATTTTGAAGATGATGAACAAAGTGAGGGAGATGGCAAATCTTATCAGATAGAGACATATATTAACCATGCTAATAAAGACAATGTAGTGTCCATTCAAAAATAGTTAGGCTGATTTTTGAGCAGACAAGAGTAGACTGATGAGCCAGGACCAGACCCACACAGACAAAGAACTGGACTGATGACAGAGCAGGCATTGCAAGCCAAAGGAGAAAGGATGGAATTATAATAAATGGTGTTGGGATGATTGGTTACCTGTATGGCAAATATGATATTAGACCCCTTACCTCACACCATACACAAATTCAATTCCAAGTGAAGTAAAGATATAACTAGCAATGATAAATCTATAAAATATTTAGAAGGGAAGTTCAAGAGAGTATATTTTTTATCTAAAAAAAGGAAAGAAAGGCTCATCTGGCTGGCTCAGTCAGGAGAGCACATGACTCTTGGTCTTGGAGTTGTAAGTTTGAATGCCACACGGTGTGTAAAAATTACTAAGAAATAAAATCTTTAAAAAAGTAAATAAAAATAAAAAGGAAAGAATTTCTTTGAACAAACCACAAGATATACATATAACAAAATGTGCAAATCATAAAGAAAAAGGTAAATCAATCTGATTATATAAGGTGTAAAATTTCTATTCAAAGGACACCGTAAAGAGAAAACAAAGACTCTCAAAACTTAGGGGAAAATGCCACAAACTTGGAGAATTCATTTCTAACAGATAAAGCATTAATTATTATCTCCACAATAAAATAAACCCCATTGAAAATTTGGCAAAAGACTTCGAGGCACCTTACCTACCAAGACTCTTCTATAATCAATAAAGATACCAAAAGATGCTCAGTTTGATTACCAGTTAGGAAAAGCAATTCTCAATCATAATGAAATACTTTTCACACCTGCCAGAGCAGCAGAAATTAAAGTCTGAAAATATCAATTGTTGGGGAAGTTGGAGCAGCCAGGATATTTATGTGCTGATGGTGGGGGGATGAACTGGTCCAATCACATTGGAAAGTAACTTGGCATCCCATGACAAGTGTCTTCATAGACTCCCATGGTTCTTTTAGGTGAATACCCTAAAAAAACTCTTCCAGCTGTGCGCATAGAGACACTAAAATGAGTGGTCAGGGCAGCATTGTTTGTAGTAGCAAAACCGGAAGCAATCCAAAGTCTGTCAATAAGGACTAGTTAAATTCATGACGTACTAGTACAACAGAGTAGCGTGCATGGTGCATGTTTCTGTTTACATAAAGTTCTAAGTCATGGAAGCAAGGTATTGTGTAAGGACACAAACATATGTGGAAAAACTCCAAAGAAAATCAAGACAGCGCCGAAACGAACATTTGGAGGGGAAGGAAACTCTGAGGTGGGAGGAAATGGGGCCAGACTGTGGACCGGCACACAGGGTTCTTCAAAAACACTGATCCAGGTGTGAGGTGGGCAAGGCTGTATACTGTGGTGGTGTTCGTAATAGCAAAAGAAGAGAAATCACCTGAAAGGAATGAATTAAATGAATTATGATATATCCCTACAATGAAATAATATATAATCATAAAAAAAGAATAAAGGAGTTTATTCTATGAGCCCATATGGAAAAATCTCAGCTCCAAATGGGTGACAAATTAGGAACATGCAGCAAGTATACTGGGTGGGATGTACAAGAGCCAGATGACACTGGTCACATCTGGGAAGGAAGGAGGTGAGTGAAAAGCTTATGCTTTAGGCCAAATGAATAAAATATCTAATTCTAAACTTAAAAATTTTAAGTGCTACATAATTTATGTGAAATTATACGTTATTCAGAACTTACTTGCAAACACTCCGGCAAGTTGAAAAATAAGAGTCTAAACAGATGAGAGAAGATGAGCACAATGTTGATAATGTTGAAGTGAGGTCGTGGATGAATGAAGGGATGTGTGTCTTTGAAATGTTCTATAACAAAAATTATGTAAAGAGACCTGCAGAGTTCGGGTCAGAGCTCCAACTGAGCCCACATGTTGAAATCCTCTCCATCTCCAGATCCCACAAAAATAACATGAAATGCATTTTGAAGCTATATTCACAACGTAGCTTGTCATTTAAAATTCAGTCAGCAACAGCAAAGCCAGAATCAACCTACAGAGATGGTCTTACACGTTCTCGCATCGCCACCCGAAGTGAAGTTATGCAGCAGGAGCCCAGAATCCAAAGCTAGACGACCCTTAGGAGGGATTTATTACATTTGGGGACCAAGGCTGGTTGGTTAAGCACTTCCATTTGGTCTCCTCCACTTGCAGATGGAAGAGGTAGGGTGGGGTGAGGGAAGGACGCATGGGTTCCACCTGTCCTGGTCTGAGATCAGGTGTCTCTTTCTCAGGGGTGACTTGACTGAATTCTGAGGGCTGAGGAAGTATACATATTCTGGAAGAGAGGCCACCTGTCCAAATTGAGATAGATCACATCTTTAATACCCGAAGACTTGAAATGATCCATAATTCCAGAGGTAGGGGAATAACTGAATGAGCTCTGATCTATCCGTGCAGTGGAGTGTTATGGGATGGAATAAGAAGTATCAACACTGACATAGAGACCTCTCTAGAATATGTTACTGAGTGAAAAGCCAAATGAAGAAAAGTACATGGTGCTATTACTTATCAGGGGATGGAGTGAGTGCTTCGAGCGTAGATACTAATTCACTGGCCCATGGTTTGTTTGTTTGTTTGTTTGTGTTTTTAAATGGAAGAAATAATATAAAAGAGATGAAAATGGCTACCTGTTGGGGCAGGAGGAAGTGGGGAGGGGACTCTGAGGAGGGTGACACTGAGGGAAGGTACACTTCTCTGGACAGACCTCGTTTTGCCCCAACTACCTGGTGCCCATCTTCACCACCTTCCTCCACCCTCTTTGCCCAGGGCTGGCTTCCAGATTCTGCTCCTGGCTCCTGGAACTCTGCCTCTCTGTGAGGAATTTGGCTTTGCTGACTTTCTTGATTGCATGGCCTTGATCACTGCTGCATTGTCCCCGGCCCCCCAAGCCACTACCCCCAATTCCCACAGGGATGGTGGTCTCATTCCAGCCCCATCTCCCATGCTGACCTACAAATGAAGCAAACTCAGATGTTGCTGACCATCCCAGCTGTTGACCTGAGTGCAACCAATATGCACAGAACAGCTTCATGGGCCAGAAAAACTGGGTCCCATCACTGGGTGGTGTGTGGCTCTGAGGTGGTCCCAAGATCCTTGCCAGGCCTTCTATAGTTGAATTTGTCTCTTCTAGGAAGAGTGTACCAGCATGCTTATGGCCAGCTCCACTCATTAGGGAGCAACTGGTTGGCATTTCGGGCTCAGAGGGAGGAGGCCAGGAAGGTCAGAGTGCACTGGGTCACCAGGCCTAGGGCTCAGACAATTAGAGTGCAGGAAATGCGTGCATGCGTATGCGTGCATGGGTGTGTGTGCGTGTGCAACAGAAGCAGAGAAAAATTGTTCAAAAGCTTTAAAGAAAGCTTCCTCTTCCCCACCATAAAGAGCAAAAGATACTCAGAATTACAATTGTGGCAGAGACTGCATTTCTCAGACGCCTTGCCTCTAGATGGGGCCACATGACAGTGCTCACCAGTGGAACGTGCATGAGGGATGTGGGTCACCTCTGGGCCAAGGAGGCTAAGGGCAGGGATCTCTTCTTATTCCCCTTTGCCTTCCAGGGCCGGACGCCTACGAGCATGTTGGAAGCCACATATTACAGGTCCTGAAGATAGAGCCTGACTGTTGAATGGGCACTTGCAGGAAAACCACCAGGAACACCCATTTTAGACCTGACATGGGTGAGAAGCAAAACAAAACAAGACAAAACGCTCTACTTGATTTGAGTCATTGTACGTTTTTCGGTTGATTTGTCATAGCAGCTGGCTTCACCTAAGGTAATACACACAGATTTGCCAGCAGAGACACATTCAAAATCTGAACCCCAAAAGAAGAGTGTGGGTTTCCCCCAGTGAGTCCCTTTATCAGCCAACAGCAGACGGTGTGCACAGGGCTTGGTGGCTCACGTGTCACCTTGCCTTCCATCTCCCCATTTTACTCTCCCAGTAACATGGGGGCAAGGCAGGGCAGCGGGTACTGTTCCTGTTTTTCAGAGCACAAAACACTGAAGCTCACATGGGTGAAGTGTCCTGTCCTCCCTCTTTTCCCTGGGCCAGAAAGCAGCAGCCACACAGTTGTGCTAACCCCAAAGGGCTCACGAGTGCCCCAGTAATCAGTGTGCGCTTTCTCGAAACCACGCTTCGTGAGAAAGTGGAGCTGGCTCTTCGGATGGGACGGGACTTCATGACTCGGCTTGGAGATTGGGCCTCATCATCCACGGGCACAGGAGAAGCCGCCTGGGGGATGGCAGGGTGTCTGTGGGAGGAAATCACGGAAACCTCCCAGAACCCAACGTCTGTTTTCACACCAGCTGCAAAGTGCAAAATGATATTAAATTGTCAACATCTCTCCCCTGGTCTAAAGAATCTGAAATCCAATCTGTGCCTGTCTGTCATCAGATCTGCTGTGTGGCCGGGGGGTCATAACCCAGAATCTCATGCGCCTAGAGCTGACTCCACTGTGTCCAGGCTTTGGAACCTGTCATGTCCCCCCCCCCCCCCACTTGTCATGACCCTCGGCTTTCTCCCGTGTAGAGCTGACACTTCAGGCCTGGGAGGTTTGCACCCACGATTTTAAAATATCGGTGTAAAACTGTTTTGTAAGCTGTGACGGATGCTTATTCCTACCACGATTATTACTATAGTGGCCCCAGACTGCTCCCACTGTGTGAAATCTCAGAGGATGTTGGTGCCTCTTCTCATCCTATATGATTGCTTATCATCTCCCGATGGCCAATTGCCCTTCCCAAAACTAGCCATGTTTTCAGTCCCCCATAGCCTTCTGGAATTTTGCCACTCCCAGTCAAGTGGTCGAATTTATTTCACCTTGAAGGTGAGTGGGGTGCTGTGACTGTCCTTGCTGAGTAGAACGTCGCAGAAGCAATGCCATAGGATTTTGGAGCTGGTAAGAGGCAGTGTGGTGTCTCCTAGGACCCCTGGTGATGCCTGTCTTTGAAATCAGCTGTGATGAGATGAGCACTGGGTGTTATGCTATATGTTGGCAAATTGAACTCCAATATAAATAAATAAATAAATAAAATAAAATAAAATAAAATAAAATAAAATAAAATAATCAGCTGTGAGGGAGCCCGAAGTAGCCCACAGAGGAGTCCACCTGAAGAAGCCTATGGAAGGGGACAGAGCCCCCCAGCCCCCCCCTCCCCCCCCCGCCGACAATAACCAGCATCAACCACCAGACAGGTAAGGGAACAAATCTTTTCGATGATCCCAGACCCTGGACTTTGAGTCTCCCAGTTGACACTTCACTGAGCAGAGACAAGTTGTCCTTGTCTCAACTCTCAACCTACAGAATCAATGAGCGTGATCGATGGTTGCTTTGCACTGCCAAGTTTTGGAGGAGTATTTGGAGGAGCCATTGTACCTGGGAGCTTTCCCCACTAGACCACAGACCTCTTCGGGAGGGAGACTGTCTCATGTGCTTCCTCTTTAGCAAGCTGAGCCGAGGACTCAGTAAATCGTGGTAGACGGTTCCTTCTTTAAGGACGCTTCCACCTTTTCCATCATTGTGGAAAGTCTCTGTGCTCCATGAGGCCAGGACCTCTGAGGTGTGCACAGGTGTTTATTCGCTCGCTGAATATGTAATGGGCCAGAGGGCCGTGCTGGAGATAAGGCAGTGAGCACACCAGACACGGCCATGGCCCACACGGGGCTTCCAGTGTGGTTGGGAGCGGAAGGGGACAGGATATAAGCAAAAGGGGATACGCAATTATTCTAAGTTGTGATGCATGCTACAGAAGGAAACACACAGAGGGAAAGTGGTGAATGGCCCCAAAAGGAGGGACCTGCTTGGTTGAGACAGGGGAGGATGGTGAGCAAATGCCTCTCTGAAGATGGGCATGGGTGATGGGAAGAACATTCTAGGTGGAGGGAACAATGCATGCAAAGTCCTCCACGCGGGGGAGAGCCAGGAATGTTGGGGGAAATGCAAGACGAGTGTGATGGGGTGTGGAAGCCGGCGAGGAGAGACAGGCAGGCCTCGGAAAGCTACCTGGGCTTTCCTCTAGAGGGCATGGGTCAGGTCCCCGGGGAGGACAGCCCTCAGGTATGCAATGAACTCCAGCATCAGGCTAGGGCGCCAGTGCGTGCGTCCTTGGGCTCCGAGCTACTGGGGTAGTGGCCGGTTTGTGACTCTCTCTGTCTCTCTCTCTCTGTCTCTCTCTCTCACATGCACACACACAGAGCACACCCACACAATATCAGCCAAAACCAGATAAATAAGAATTAACGAGCTCCTGAACAACCCTTTACTGTTCAAAACTCCTCTTGGCCTCACCGAGCCCACTCTTACCTGGCCCCCAGTTCTGGCAGCCCTGGTTCTCCGCTTGCTGAGCTGTTAGCAGCAGCAGACTAGGAGGGATTCCTGGAGGCAGCCACGAGCGGCCCAGGCTCACCTGCCCTGAGTAAGAGAGGAAGCCAAGAGGTTGGGGCAGGGTGGTGGGAGCAAGCAGCCCGACCCCCGGGTGCCTGTCTCTGCCAGCACCCGGACATGCTCTTGGTTTCATTAGCCCCGTGTCCCTGGGTTAAGAAAGAAAGGCCATTTGCAGCATTCTAATATTTTTCAATAAAAATCTTTTACGAGAGCATGTATAACCAACATACGGTGTCCAACATACTGTAGAATCATTTCTATTAAATATTCAGAATACAATTTTAGTGTTTAAAGGGACATTAGGGACGCCTGGGTGGCTCAGCGGTTGAGCACCTGCCCCTGGCTCAGGGCATGATCTATGGTCTCAGGATTGAGTCCCACATCAGGCCTGGAGCCTGCTTCTCCCTGGAGCCTGGAGCCTGCTTCTCCCTCTGCCTATGTCTCTAGCCTTTCTCTCTGTGTCTTTCATGAATAAATAAATAAAATCTTAAATAAAATAAATAAAATAAAGGGACATTAACGATGATGACGGGCGTTTGTGTCTTACGCCAGCTGCGGTTTGCCAGGCACCCTGGTTACCCATTCAATCTTCATGACGGACACTAGCTTTCTAGACATGTCGCCCACGTGACACCATCACCCCTCTTTCGCAGCACGCATCCTCCACAGTCTGCCCGCTGTTCCAAGGCTCGTGGCCAGAGCTTCCAGGTAAGTGCCCTCGCGGATGTACGCCACTGTTTGCTTCTTACCCATCATGAACCCACCGAGTAAAATCCACATTGTGCATCAGCAGGAGCAGGGAGCAGCTGCATGAGACCCAAGACAGGGCGGCCCACCGTGACCCGGAGCTGCAGGGGAAGTCGGGAGTGGGAAAGGCAGGGTGGTCAAGTGGCCCCGGGCTGGCAGGAGTAGGGGCCCGGGCTCTGCCCTTCGTAGGCTGTGTGGCAGTCTGTCGGCTGTCTCCTGAGTGTGGTCCCCTTCCCATCTGTTGCTGCCTGGATTGTGTTTTCCCACGCCCAGGCCTGCCCAAGTTGTCACCAGCTGTGACCAGCTGGCAGCCAGTTGTTAGCCGTCGGCTGCTCTCCCTGCACGTGACCGCAGCCCCTTCGTCCGCCAGAGCCCAGAAGAGCTTTGCAACAGGCAGCCTGGGGGACCGACGGCATCCCAGACCTGAGCACCCCGCAGGCAGGGGGAGACCCAGGTGAGAGACAGACACACAGCCAGAGAGATGCCACCCAGACAAACAGGAACAGAGTCGGAGGGTGGGAATCCAGAGTCGGAGGGTGGCCACAAGGGAGGAGCAGGGAGATGGTTACTAGAAAGCAGGGACACACACACGATGGGCAGACAAAGAAGAATCGTTTCCAGCCACTGACCATGGTTCCCGGGAGGCAGAAGCTCCAGGAGCGTCGCTGGGGCCTCCTCAGCCAGCTGCCCAGAGTGCGTCCACGCCCAGACCAGGAGCCTCGACCTCCCCACGAGCAGTGGGACCAGCAGAGTCCCCGGCCCAGCCCAGGCCCACCCACCCATCGGACTGCGCATTTCTTTTTCTTTTCTTTTTTTTTTTTTTTTAAGATTTTATTTATTTATTCATGATAGTCACAGAGAGAGAGAGAGAGAGAGGCAGAGACACAGGCAGAGGGAGAAGCAGGCTCCATGCACCGGGAGCCCGATGTGGGATTCGATCCCGGGTCTCCAGGATCGCGCCCTGGGCCAAAGGCAGGCGCCAAACCGCTGCGCCACCCAGGGATCCCCGCACTGTGCATTTCGACAAGAGTCCCGGGTGACCTGTGTGCACGTGAGGCATGAGAAGTGTAGCTGTGACTCGCTGCGCGGGCGTCTCAGTGGCAGGAAGTTTGGGGCTGACAGGCCAGTGTGCCCATCCACTCATGTGCTGCGAGCCGAGTTTGGGAGGACGGGAGGAGCAGCAGGGAGCACCTGTCCTCGGGAAGAGGGCCCTGTGGCCTGCGCACAGCCGGCTCAGCCGCCCACCCTGGCCCAGGTCTCGGCCTTCGCCCCTGCCGGCCCCTCCACCTCCTAGGCCGCTCCTCCCTCTGCCAGGTGGTCCCACATGTCGCCTCCTTCAAGGCCTGTCTCAGGTAGGAGATCTTGGGGACACCTCCTCCCCTCACCCCTCCTAAGCAGAGCCAGAATAGCGACAGCCGCCAACCCTCTGGACATTCCCATACTCCCCGGCTGTCTGGCTGATTGCTCTCCCTTGACTCAGTAGAGCTGAGTTGAGTGCTTTTATCACACCCACCTCGCAGGTGGAAACGGTGAGCTTAGAGGGCTACCTGTCTTCATTCAACATGCTTAGAGGACACCAAGTGCCATATGTGCCTAGGTGGGCCACCGGCTGGTCTACGAGGCCCTGCATCGTTGGGCTTCTGGGCCTGGACGGTGACCCCCGGAGGGTGAGGCAAGCCAAGCCCAGAGGAGGGAGCAGGAGCCCACAAAATCTCAGCTGCCTCACCAGAGATAAGGGTGCTTTGTGCTCCAGGCTATTTCCAAAACCAAGGAATTCCATTCAGGCCTATAGGCAGATGGCTGCCTCCCCGGGCGCTGCACAGTTGCCTCCGAAACATCAAGAATGACTATTATTACTTATTAATGAACTCAGGATCTGCTTGTTCCACAAACAGGGGTCTTCCTTCTGTCCAGCTCCCAGCCCCCAGCCCCCCAAGGGCCCTCCCTGGCCACAGCCTGTCACAACAACATTGGACAGGGCGTGGGGAGGTCCCCCACTGGAGGCTGTGAGGGTGGCTCTGGACAGGGGCAGGAAAGAGGGGCCATCCAGGGACACCCCCAGCTCTGGGGCCCCCAGACCTGGCGTGGAGAGAGAAGATACCACCTTATCCACCTATCAGCTGGGTCTCCCGGGGCAACTGACCTCACCACTCTGGAAGTCAGTTTTTGGACTGTAAATCGGAACAATGGTCCCTACGCTGCCTATCTAGAGGATTGGGGGAATCTGAAGAATGTGCAGGTTCCATAAAGTGCTACAGAGATGGCGGGACAGCTACCCTTCCAGTGATCAGGGCAGGAACAGCCCCTGCTAGAGAAAACCACTTCTGGCTTTTATTTTGGAGATTTTATTTTGGAGACTAAGCTATTGCTCAGGGAGCACAATTTGCAGTATGCCGATCACTGTTCCCATTAAAAAAAAAAAAATCTTGTTGGTTGTAGAAGTCTGTACTTTCTTGTTATAAAGAACAGGTGACAAAGGAGTAAGGGCACGCAGTGGTGATAGTAAAATGAAGTCGCTGGCTCGTCAGACCGCTGGAATGGAACACAAGGATTGCTTGAGAGCTATAAATATTTGATAGTGGAAGACTTTTTCTTACTGATGTTTCTGTGGGAAAAAGAACTATTTTTGCTGGTCTGAAACCCTCATGAAAATAATTCCTTTTAGCACATGGCTTCTGAGATTTCATATGAATGTAATGGTCATGCTCCAGCAGGATGGCCTGCTTGGAATCTTTACCAAGCGCTAAGCTTTTCTCTTCTATTTTATCCTTTCAACTGTGGCATGACATCATGATCATCTCCATTTTCCAGGTAAGAAAACTGAGGCCCAGGGAGAAGTCGCTTAGCTAAGGTTGCATAGTTGGTAGCAAGGAAGGAATATGAAGACAGGGCTTTGGGTCTCCAAAGTCTTATTTTTTCTGCTGCAATCCTCGACCCGTCTTCCTCAATGTGAGAGGTTCCCTACGTGGCTCGGGCCCATAACCACCAGATGACTAGGACTTGCAGAGGCGAGAGCCTCTTGTAAACTGTGAAGCCCTACACATAGGTCAGAACGTCTTACATCAAAGCTCTAATTTATTACAAGTAATTTAGAGTTTGTTATTTCCTCCAACGAAGCTTTGCTTTTACAGAAGGAACCACCACAGGGATCCTGGAATAATGAGCATTTAAAATATTACTAAACACAACTTTCCAGGAGCACAATCTGCTGAAGGGAAGCGAGGCACACTTCTGGCTGGGAGGTGAAATCTCTGGAGCTGTAGGATTTTGCAAGGGCAAGAGGAGCTCAGCTGAGGCCTCTTCACGAGGACAAATGCTTTTTGGTCAGACCAACTTGTTCACAGCCCTGGAGCAACCAACTAATTTTTTTTTTTAACCAACATTATTATTTATCATCATTATGCATATAGTGACTTACGTTTATGATAGAGCCTGAGACAGTTATTATTTCCAATGAGGCTCAAAAAGGCTTAATAACCTGTCCAGGGTGATAAAACAAGCATCACTCGATAGTAATGCACAGCCATACGGTCCAGCAACCCCACCTCCGGGTATAGCCACAAAAGAATTGAAAGCTGGAACTTAAACAAATACTTGCATACCCATGTTCATAGCAGCATCATTCAAGATAGCCAAGTGGTAGGGAAAACCCCCCAAATATCCATCCAGAAATGAATAGATAAACAAAATATGGTATGTACATTACGATGGAATATCGGTCAGCCTCGAAAAGTTCAGAAATTCTCAGGACGCCCGGGTGGCTCAATGGTTGAGCATCTGCCTTCAGCTCAGGGCGTGATCCTGGAGACCCAGGATTGAGTCCCGCGTCGGGCTCCATGCATGGAGCCTGCTTCTCTCTATGCCTATGTCTCTGCCTCTCTCCCTCTGTGTCTCTCATGAATAAATAAATAAATAAATCTTTAAAAAAAAAAAGGTTAAGAAATTCTCACACAGGCTACCACCTGAACAAATGTTGAAGATGGTCTGCTAAGTAAAAATAAGCCGGACATGAAAGAACGAATATTGTGTGACTCTACTTAGATGAGGTTCCTAGAGTCATCAAATTCAGAGGGACTTAAAGTAAAATGTTGGTTGCCAGGGGCTGGGGGAAGGAGGTAAAAATGGGACATGAATGTTTAACGAATATGGAGTTTCTATTTGTAGTAATGAAGGGTTTGGGAGACGGAGGGCAGTGATGGTTGCCCAACAAGGTGAATGCACTTAATGCCACTGCACTGTATACACTTAATGCCAAAAATGGCTCAAATGGAGCATCCTGTTTACATTTTAGGTTATATGTATTTTACTACAATTAAAAAGCAGAATCAATGCACAAACGAAGTAACAACGATGGTTGCCATTTATTGAGTACCCGATACATAGCAATACAACCTCAGGAAATAGTTATTACCCTTCCAATTCTAAGATGAAGAAATTGAAGTTCCGAGCACTTTGGGACTACCCTCAAAGTCATAAAGCAGAGAAATACAGCTGGGATTTAAAACCAGGTTTTGTAATGATCTCTCTCTCTGGCTTCTCTGTGCTGTCTCCTGTCCTCTGAAAACGTTAGCACCCTCTGTGTGGCCTTTGATAAAAAGATTTTTTTTTTTTTCACAGAAAACAATCAGCAAAAGGTATTTAGGCTCGGATGATTGTTAGGAGCTGCCTCTGGCACCAATGCGTGTAGGTTGGGGTTCATTCCTTTCCATGCTGCACCTCACCTTCCCCATCAGGCAAACTGGTGGCTGGCCCGCAAGGGCACATCCAAGACCTTCATTCCCACCCACACTCTCTCACACCACACAGCCTCTCAGACGGTCATGTCTTTAAAAAGAAGCCAAATCTGTAGGTTGACCAGAAGTCCCATTTTGCTCCAGACAGTTCTGGTTTCTGATTGTTGTCTTTCAAAAGTAGCCTGGTTTGGATGATATGCTCACCCTGCAAATATACTAGCTGGTTTTGTTTGGGCAACAGTTGGCTTCAGACCTCACAGGCAGAGTTGCCTTTTGTAAATTCTTATAACTGTTTGATTTGAAGCCTATGAGGTAAAACCATCCAAAGGCTGTCAAGATTAATACTGCAGGCTTTGTTTTGAAGTCACTTGATGGGGACAGTTATATGCCTCTCTGTTCAAAATTTGCAAGCCAAGATCCCTAATGATTTGTTTCCGTTTCAAAGCTTTAAAAGTCTTTTATTTATTATCTGATAGGGATTTTTCTCTGATTTAAAAAGAAAAAAACAAAAAACAAAAAAAAAACACAGGGTACCTGGGTGGTTTAGTGGTTGAGTGTCTGCCTTTGGCTCAGGTCATGATCCCAGGATCCTGGGATCAAGTCCCGAATCATGATCCCTGAAGGTAGGGACTCCTGGGTGGCTCAGCAGTTAAGTGTCTGCCTTCAGCCCAGGGCGTGACCCTGGAGTCCTGAGATTGAGTCCCACGTCGGGCTCCCTGGATGGAGCCTGCTTCTCCCTCTGCCTGTGTCTCTGCCTCTCTCTGTGTGTCTCTCATGAATAAATAAATGAAATCTAAAATAAAATAAAATTTTTTATTTAAAAATTTTTTAAATAAAAATAAAAATTGATCATAAACAAGGTGTCTGGCCTTCTGGACCTAAGTTCCTCCATTCGTGAAACAAGGGGTCCAGCCAGAAAATTATGAAAAGTCCTGCCTGTTCTTACATTGGAAATGAAAGGAAATTGATGGGAATGCTGTAAAATATTAACATGAAAAAATTTAAAATTTTTTAAATAAAAAAATTTTAAATGAAATCTAAAATAAAATAAAAAAATTAAAAAATAATTGAGCACAATTATTGTTTTTTTTAGATCTAAGTTTAGGGCCAGTGCATACAAAATGTCTGACCAAGCAGGATTAGTTGGAAGAGTAACTATTATGAGGTGTTTATGAGTTGATACTGAGAAGAACCACACTTTTATATAAGCAGAGCAAGTCAAAAATTGTGCAGTTAATATTCTTTGGCAATTTGTTGTCACTCTTCAAAATTTTTTAAAATTTCATTGAAAAGCAATATACACTCCTTTTAGATAATGTGAAAAATATAGAAAAATATAAAAAGGCAATAATCCCAATACCCAAGACCCCTACTATTACACTTTAACATATATTTCTAGTTATTTTTGTATTCATGGTTGTATCATCTATCCAAAAATAGCACACACCCTACATTCTCTTCTATAACATACTTTTTTCATTTATATGAGAAACTTTCTTTTCTATTTTGTTAAACATATTCTATAAAAATCACTTCGGTAGCTATGTGGTTGTGGTTATCCATTATATGGATGTGTCAAAATTTACTCAATTCTGCCCCTACTGTTGAGTGTTTCTTTCCAATTTTTTTGGTTTTGAAAACCCCAAAAAAACCGAGAATCATTCTTTTGGCTAGAATTTTGTGCACATCTAAATTATTTTTGGGGAATAAATTTTTGGAAATGCATCTACTAGGGAAAAGGGTATGCAGTTCTAAGGCTCTTAATACATATTTCTATCATAGTCACTGGGGAAATTCTAAAACTTCCAAAATAAACCCACACAAAAAACAAGAGGCGTTGAAGGGATAGACATTCTAGATCTCTTCCCCATAATCTACTTCCTCTGTGCCTCATTAATAGTTCCAAACCCAAACTGGCCACCCTTTTCTAGTGCCCTCAGTGTCCCAAGATGATTGGTTGAACTACAGAGGGAAAAATCCAAGACAAGGAGATTGGACACCTGGCTTCTGATCCTGGCTTAATTGTACTGCACCAGTTTTGATCATAAACAAGGTGTCTGGCCTTCTGGACCTAAGTTCCTCCATTCATGAAACAAGGGGTCCAGCCAGAAAATTATGAAAAGTCCTTCCTGTTCTTACACTGGAAATGAGAGGAAATTGATGGAAATGCTGTAAAATATTAACATGAACTTCTAACTGATCTTAGCTGGGCCTGCTTCCTTTCCCCTTCATTTCGACCTCCCCGTGTCTCACATCTTCCCCGTGCTTGGCTGCATTTTACCTTCTCTTATTTTACCGTCTCTTATTTTACCCTAAAACTCACCCTTGGACAGGCTTCAGCTGGGTGGCCAACGATGACCAAGCCCTTTTGAGTTGTTAGGAATTAGAAGTAATCTTTCCCCAATGTACTTTTTTTGCCATGGTTTAGAGCCTTTGAAATGCAAATCATTCCAACCTGCAGCTAAGGAAACTGGGCTCCATAGGGCCTCCAACTGACCTCACAGCCCATTCTAAGCCCCAAGTAGGCAGGACTCGGTGGCCTGCTTCCGAAGATCAAAGGGGCATTGTTCATCTAAAGTTCACCACCAGAAAACCTAGATTAGCGAGTAGTCCCACCCCCCTCCCCACATCGACTTTAATATCAAACTTCTGTTAACATAGGCAGGACACAAGGGCTCCGGCCATTGGGTTGGGAGCAGCTCAAGGAGAGAAGCGACTGTGACCTCTCAAAAGGTAACAGGTAATGTTGCCTCTCTGATCTCTCTTGATATAGAGCAAATCAAAGTGGTTAGGAGTGGAGATCCTAGAGTCGGCTGGCCTGTATTTACACAGAAGAGGTGCCAACACATGCACATGGAATAAAAGAAACGAATTCCTACCACCAGGCCTAGGTGATGGGGGATTCGAGTATTTTCAGTGGTGTATCGGCAGCCTCTGCCTTGCTCCTCCTTGAGCTAGTTCTGACCGGTCAATGGAGCGAGTTCTGGCCAGCAGGGTGGATTCTGATCCGCTTGACCGCCGCAGGTTCCCACACTTCCCAGGCTGGTTGTCTGGACCCCTGTCCTCTCTTTCCTGTGCATGCCCCGTGGACACACACATTATCTCCACTCCCTCCTGGAATCCCACTAAAATGATAGTAAAGGAATGCAAAAGGCACAGACCACAAGGACAGAGAGAACAGGAGAAGAGACTACAGCAAACAAGAGATATCCATGAAATTTTAGAAGCTGGAAAACAGAGGGCTTAGTGGTGACTGACTGGCAGATAGAAGAATAATCTGACTTTCTTCAGCAGGTTGAGTATACTAGAGAGCAGACAATAGCAAACAAGACATGTCAACAAATTCCTGACAACGCAGAAACAGATGGACTCATGGTATCTGACTGAGAAGAGAGAAGAAAAGTGAAGCTAACTTCCTTCAGTAGACTGGCTAGAAATAAGCTGACATGAACCCAAAAACTCTGGAAAAGCTCCAAACTGGAGGTCCTAAATTTCTCTGGAGGTGAGGATTCAAAAATGAGGCTAAAAACGAGAGTAGTAGCAAAAAGCCTTCATCAGAGCAACTAGATGCCCAGTTGCCCACCCATCCCCCATGTGCCCATTTTGGCACAATGCTGAAAGTTTACTCCCTAAAGAAGTTGGTTCACAGAGGATATCATGGAGATGCCAGGCACAGCTGAAAATAGGATACTGTTTGGTCTTGAAAGCAAGGGGACAAAGTAAAAAACATATACACTATAAAGTGATAACACCACCTGCTCCGGGGCTTCTATCTCTGCCTGACTCTCCAAATGGTGGCACGCAGCTTTCACCACATCTGCCTCTGTACATTTTGGCAAGAGAAATGGAGAAATTGTCATGGCAGAAATTGATTGATGAAAACAAGAAAGAGAATCTATTAAGTATTGGCATTTGAAAGTTTACCCATAGGCCCAGTCAGGTCCCCTGGTGATCACGTTATAATAAAGCCTATTTGTTAGCAAACTTCATACGTGTGCACAAAGCTACATAAGACCTCAGTCTTAAATAAGGATGTGCAGCCAAAGATCATACCATTTTTGTAGGAAGCTTCTAATATGACAGAGGAGCCAGAACAATTTGAAAAAGGGAACCCAGACCAATCAGAAGACACTTATTTAAATTTTAGAAAGTCCAGAGTCCATTTTCAGAGGAAGCACAAAAGAAAATTTCTCAGAATTAAAGGATTTAATTTTTTTTTTTAATAGAAAGGGTCCTTCAAGGGCCCAACACAATGTATGAAAAAAGACATGGGGCACGTGGGTGGCTCCATTGGTTAAACATCTGACTTCAGCTCAGATCATGATCCTAGGGTCCTGGGATCAAGCCCCAAGTCAGGCTCTACGGTAAGCAGGGAGTCTGCTTGTCCTCTGTCCTTCCCTCTGCTTGTGCTTTCTCTCTCTCAAACAAATAAATAAAAATCTTTTTTAAAAAAGACACGTTATTATACACCTTAATAATAGGAGTGTAAAAAGGATATACCAAAAGTTTTAGGGGGAAAAAAAGACAATCAGAAAATTAGAAACTAAAGCACATGAAAACAGTTTGTTAAAAATTCTGAGGGAAAGCATTTTCTTTTTTTTTTTTTAATATTTCATTCATTCATTTATTTATTTTGGTTTTAAGATGTTATTTACTTATTTATGAGAGGCACAGAGAGAGAGAGAGGCAGAGACACAGGCAGAGGGAGAGGCAGACTCCACGCAAGGAGCCCGATGTGGGACTCGATCCAGGGACTCCAGGACCACACCCTGGGCCGAAACCAGACACTTAACCGCTGAGCCACCCAGGTGCCCCTGGGAAAGTGTTTTCTAAATGCAGAAATTTAATTCTTTTCAAAATTATCTATCAGATCTAAGCTGAGAAAAAAATTCAGACTTGAAAGATCTCAAAAACTCATCTCCCATGAACCCTCCATCAAGAAAGTTGCTGCAGAATGTTATCCACCAAAATGAGAGAGTGAGGGATGTGATAGACATGGACGATGGCAAAGATGGAGGAATGGGGGCCAGATTTACAGTCTCCTCTGAAACAAACAAAGAACGAGACAAAATATAGGAAACAATGGCTCCCAGGATATTGGACACCCAGGTAACGAAGGCCAGCAATCCCTGAGAAATCGGAGATGTGGTATAGTGCAGGGAGACTGAAGCAGGTGACACCCCAAGATGGGAGTGGGAAGTCTGGGGAAACCAAAGCAGGTGGTATTCACAGGGCAGATGCTTGAGTAAAGAGAGCTTTGCAGAAGGAGAATCCTAGAGAGTGAAGAAGGTCCCCGCCAGTGTTAAGCTGTGCACATGTACGAGAAAATCAGCCAGGATCAGGGGAAGAGCCATGACGGGGGTAGAGGGAAGAGAGCTGGGCATCCTGTCTGTTTCCAGCAGTCAAACTACACTGTCTCATGATTCAGAAGGCATCCACCAGTGAACTAAACAAGCATTTGCCCCAGTGGTGGGGAAAAATGAACCCTAGACCTACTATTGCTTTGTTCCAGCCTAACAAAGATTGGGAACAAAAATTAAAAGGATTGTTTCCATGTAATTTAACCTCAACCTAGAATAGAATTTGAGAATGCTTTTAGGAATGCAGAAATATCCAGCACTCAGCTAAATAAAATTTATGGATACATATGCAAAATATTATCATCAAAATGTCTTAAAAAATGTCTTTAAAAGATAAAATTACCGTAAAAATATTCAGATGTATTATGAAGTTGATAATACATATAGAAGTAAAATGTATGAGTATATCATCACCAAGTCCTAGAGGGAAGACTGGAAATACATTATTGTAAGGTTCTTATATGTGAAGTCGTGTAATATCATTTGAAGGTAGCTGTAGAAAGTCCAAGATGTACACCACAACGAAGACTTATAATTAATAAATCAATGAAGGGATTAGAAGGGAATAACAAAAAAATACTCAATGGATTCAAAAGAGTGCAGAAAAAGGGGGAAGCAGAACCAAGAACACGTGAGGGGAAATAGAAAACAAAGAGTAGGATCGTATATTTGAACCCAACCAGCTCAATAATCACATTAAATATAACTGGTATGAACACCGTGTGATAGCCAGCCTCCAAGATAGCGGCCATGGACACTTGCCTGGTATTCACATCACCATACAAGCCGTTCGTTCCCATTAATGGTGGGCTGGGCTTTGTGACTTACTGAAGACCTACTACAGACAAGATAAGGCAGATGGGATGGTGTGATTGCAGATGAGGTCATAAAAGGCAAGGTGACATTTCTTTCTTTCTCTCTCTCCCCCCAGTATCAGTGGCTCCGGGGAAAGCCATATTGCTAGCAGTCCTGTGGAGAGGTCCATATGGTGATGAAGGGCAGCCTCCTGTGAACAGTCTTGGTGGTGAGCTCAGAAGTGCATTCTCCATTTCTGCCAAAGCTTCAGAGCCTGCAGCCCCCTCAGACAGCTTGATTGGAACCTAATCAGAGACCCTGAGCCAGAATGGCCCACCTAAGCTGTTGCAGGATTTCTGACCCTCTGAACCTAGTGATAAAAAGTCTCAGCAAACTAGGAATCCAGAGGAACTTCTCCAATCAGATTGGGGACATCTACAAGACTCTTAAAATTAACATTACACAGAGACTGAACGCTTCTCTCCTAAGATCAGGTTGGAAGTCATGATGTCCCCTCTCCGCATTTCTAGGCAGCATCATATTGGAGGTTTTAGCCCTTGCACAAAGGCAAGAAGAAGAATTAAAGGGCATCAGATTGCAAAGGAAGAAATAAAACTGTTTTTATGGGTAGATGACATGATCCCCTACACACAACATTCTCTTGAATTCACAATAAAGCCCCTGCACAACTACTGAGTTTAGCAGACTTGCAGGATACAAGATCAACACACAAAAATCAATGTCTTTGTATAGACGAGCAACAAAGAATCAGAAGTTAAAATTTAAAAATCAATATGATTTACAACAACATCAAAAATATTAACTGCCTCGGGATAAATCTGACGAAAGGTGTACAAGATCTATGCTCCAAAGACTGCAAAATATCGCTGAGAGAAATGAAAGTAGACCGGAACACATGCAGAGGTATATGTGTCCATGGATCCAATGACTCAATACTCTGAAGAGTCCAGTTCGTACTGAATTGCTCCAGATTCAACATCCCTCCAAACAAAATCCCAGCAAGGTTTTTTGTAGGAATTGAATGCTGATGCTAAAATGTATATGGCAATATTAAAAAAGATCGAAACTCAGAGCTACATGCAGAAAGAGCATCGCATCGAATAGGAAATAAATGAAGGTAAAATTAAAATGTTTGTATTTCTTAACCTTGATTGATTTAACAGATAACAGTTTATTTAAAATAATATGGGCAATGTATTTGGTTATATATATACCTATACATATATATATATATACACACACACATACACATGTATATACTTATGTACACTTATATATAAATGAAATGAGTGACAGAAATTAATTATTCAAGGGACAAGAAGGAGGCTTTCAGATTATTTTGTTATTAATAAGGTACACTACCTGGGAAGTGGTGTAGAGTCATTTGCAAGTAGACTTGAATTAGTTAGAAGAGCGCATCGCAAATTCTAGGACATTGGCTAAAAATAGTTAAAAAAGAAAAGTATAGCTGATATGGTAAGAAAGGAGAGAAAATAGAATCATATAAAATGCTCCATTAAAACCACAAAAGGCAGAAAAATAGTAGAGGCGAAGAAAGAGAAGAACATAGAACCAAGGGCAACAAATAGAAAACAGTAGCAAATATGGTAGATATGAATCCAGTTCCATCAGTCATCACTTTGAAAGGCAATGGTCTAAATGCACCAATTAAAGACAGTAAATCAAAAAACGGGACCCACTTATATGTTGCCTACAAGAAATTAAAACCACAGTGAGATACCAGTAAACACATAACAGAATGTGTAAAACTAAAATGCCTGATTGTATCAACTATTGGCAAGAATGTGGAACAATAGAAGCCTTGTAACACTGCTGGTGGGAACGTAATAAGGTTCACACCTTTTGGAAAACAATTTAGCAGTTTGTTAAAAAAAAAAAAAAAAAAAAAAAAAAAAAAAAAAAAAAAAACGAAAACTAGGGACACCTGGGTGGCTCAGCGGTTAAGCATCTGCCTTTGGCTCAGGGCATGATCCTGGAGTCTCGAGATCGAGTCCCGTGTCGGGCTCCCTGAGTGGAGCCTGCTTCTCCCTCTGCCGGTGTCTCTGCCTCTCTCTCTGTGTGTGTGTGTCTCTCATGAATAAATAAAAAAAATCTTAAAAAAAAAAAAAAACGAAAACGAAACCAGACAAAACAATACCATCTACATGGACCCAATCCTTTGCCTCTTTGCTACCTACCCAAGAGAAATGAAAACCTATGTCCATATGATAATTTTCACATGAATGTTCACTCAACTTTATTTTTAAATAACCATTGAATAGAAATAACACAAATGAAAAAAAAAGAAATAACACAAATGTCCTCCATCTATATAATGGGATAGTACTCAAAAAAAAAAAAAAATCAATGAGCTGCTGAGACAGACTACACCATGAATAAACCTCCAAATAATTATGCTGAGCAGCTAAAGCCAGTTAAAAACAAATATGCACTAAATGAACCCATTTATAATAAATCCTAGGAAATGCCAGCTACTGTACAGTGAGAGAAAGTAGATCAGTGGTTGCCTAGGGACAGGAAAGAGGCAGAGGAGAGGGATTACAAAGAGACACAAGGGAATTTTAGGAGGTGATGGATATATTCATTACCTTGATTGTGGTGATGTCAAAATTCACATACGTCAGTGTATCAAATTATCAAATTATACATTTTAACATGTGAAGTTTACTGTCTGTTAATTATACTTCAATACAGCTGTTAAAAAGAAAAAGAGCATCAAGCCCTTTTGGAGAAGACCTGGAATATAGGATTTGGGGGAATCCAACCCAAGAGATAGGAGGAGATGGGAATGCCTGGCAATGGGTAGACAGAAGGCCTAGGACCCAGGTGAGTAAGAGACAATTGTCCATCAGATGGGAACAGGAGGACAGACGGCTCTAGAAACAGAGGAAAGACATACTTGGAGTGTCTGAATGTGCCAATCGAAACACTGAGGAAATCCAGGTCTACCGGAGAGTTTGAGCATGAGTTAGATACAGAAAACAAGGTAAACAAAAGTAAACAAAAGGAGGCAATTATTAATTGCAGTAGAACCAGAAAGTTGCATGAAGTAGGAAATCCGATGGAAGTAAAAAAAAAAAAGGCTCTATTCTAAACACACTTACATAGGCGTGAAGGTGTAAGATTATTTAGCCAAATTCATATACTGGGAGAAATGGAAGGACAGAGGTAGGAACTGGTGTGCAGCCCAGTCGCTGGGGGAGGGTGTGCAAGAGGCCCCAGATCCCCAGCCCCTACCAAGAAGTCAAAAGGCAGAAGTGTCAAAGCGATGCACGGGGAAAGACTGTAACTAGGTGCGGCCACAGGTATGGCAAGTCCTCCTAACAGGGTCGCGGCTTCACAGCACGGACGAGTCTCATCGGCCTCCCGCGGACACAGTGTCCCACGTCCTGCGTGTCCCTGGGGCCGGGGAGCGCCTCCGGCGGGCAGGGACCCCAGGGGCCCCTGGGCAGAGTGAACTCGGCATCGGAAAAAGGACGGAAGGGACCGGGACGGCAGGTCCCCGTGGATGTGCACTGGCCGGGTGGGTGTCCCAGGCCGTGTGTTACCTTCTGCCAAAAGTGAGGACAGGGAGCCCTTCAGGGCGGGAGGACGAACCACCTCGCCCTCCACGCACTGACACCTGCCCAGCGCCAGCGCCACGTGCACGCACACGCCACCGCCAGCACACACTTGTGCACACACCACTGCCAGCATGCACACACCACTGCCAGCACGCATGCACACATGCACACCACCACTGCCAGCACACACACGCACATGCACACATACACCAATGGCAGCACACACACGCACAGACACACACCACCACTGCCAGTACACACACGCGCACACACATACACACACACCATTGTCAGTGCACAGACACACCACCACTGCCAGTGCACACACGCATGCACACATATCACTGCCAGCACAGACACACACCATTGCCAGCACACACACATACCCACACATACACACACATACACCACTGCCAGTACGCGCACACATGCACGTGACCACTGCCAACACACACACACCACCCCACCACTGTCAACACACATGCACACATATCACTACCAACACACAACCACACCATCCCACCACCACTGCCATCACACATACACACCACGCCACCAACAACACTACAAACACATACGCACATACATACCACCACCACCACCGCAAACACACACACACCACTGCCAACACACACCACCATTGCCAATACACACACACATCCATAAAACACATACACACACCACATAACACCCCAAGGATACTACACACACACCACCACCACACAGGCACACACACACCAAGAACAACATACACACAATACACACACACGCCCCACCATCACTGCCAACACACATACAAAAACAGACCCCGCACCACCTACACACACATCATAGCAACAACACACACAGACATCAAAGGCTGATGTAAGGTTCCTGACATTGCTAATAGGCTACCTTCTTGTGCCTACGACTAAACCTCAAAAACATCTCCTCTTTGGAAACTTCCAATTTTCTAGATATTTCCCCTTCAGAAAGAAGCAAGGAGTGGAAGAGGACAGAGTGGTGAGAAGGGAAACGAGAAGGAGTCGAGTGCTCCTAAAGAGAACATTCTAAAAGTTTCCAGGGGAAAGGCTAGAAAATGAGGTCCTTCCCACACACTAGCTCGTTGAATTCCAAGAAGAATTCACATCCCCTTTTAACAGAAACAGAATCAAAAGCCAAGAGAGGCCAAAGACTCTTTCTGAGCTCACAAAAGTCAGAATTTGAACCCAGGACTCTTCCATCCTTCCTTGTCCTCACTTCTCCTTCTCTCCCTCCTCCGTTGTTTTTTCTTCCTTTCCAAAACCCTTAGCTGGCACCCAGCCACGACGCTCAGCCCTGGGCCGGGTCTCCGTGAGCTGGCCCTCGAGGGAGCGACCTGAGAAGCAAAATAAACGAGGGAATAGTTTCAGGGGCTCGTTCGACTGTGCACCCCGCCAAACAAGGCACCGCGAGGGCCAACTGGGCTCGGGGGGAGCGGGTGGGCAGGGAGGCCTCTGGGGCCGCGATGTTGGAGCTGAGCCCTGAATGACGAGCCGGGGAAAGACAGGGGAGCAGAGCCCCCCCGGCCTGGGGACAGCAGGTATAGGGGGGGCTCCCTGGGAAGGTGACCCCGATGGTGCGGGAAGACTAGTGGCCAGGGCACCTGTGCCGAGGGGTGGCCGCAGATGGGGAGGAGGGGGTGCTTGTCCCATTGCGGCTGAGAATTCAGTCACCTGTGGAGCTCCGCTACCTTATAATTAAGTCCTGAACCCGATCCTCAGCCTTTCCTGCCTTCGGATTACGGGAGAGGATTGTCTCTTCATCTGCTACCAGGGGAGTCCCTGGACGGTCACACTTGACCTTCGTGATCAATCGCCCCGAACTTTCCACTGTCTTTCTCCAACATCGCTGCTCCACCCCCTGCCAGCCTGTCCAAGACCTGAGACCCTGCACTCCCGGGGCCTTGCGTCAGTGGAGATTCCATCCACGTTCATCAGGGGGCTCGGAACGATTGCACAGCACGCCCGGGGCGATCGGGGCTCCGCCACAGAGACGGGGTCCTCGTGGCCACCGGCCGGTCAGTGATCGAACTCCAACACCCAGAGCAGAGTCGCCTTCCTCCAACCACATGCCATGTGGCTTATTGGTGAGTGGTCTGGACCAGCTCCTGGGGAGGGGGGGGGGGGCAGTAAAGGAAGTTAGCCCGAGGAGTTGCACTCCAGCTCCTGGGGAGGTCCCAGGCCAAAGCAGGGGGACTGGTCTTTGGTACCTCCGCATCAACCAGTCGTTGGCTTGGGCTGCCTCTTGGGAGAGGGCCACAACTTCCAATGAGACAATGACCTTCAGGCAAGGGTGGCGTGTGCAGGGGGGTGCTCAGCTGGGAACTGGCGGATGAGCGCTTTGGTCCCGAAGGGGTGCTGGGGACGGCCACCACAGCCCCACTTTGGACACTTCTAATGTGAAAAACAATTAGCTTCCTTTCCTGAGGCATCCGCAGAGTCAACATCTGGAGGCTGAGAGCCTGAGGCCCCAATTACAAGTAGCAAAAGAATTTGGACAGGATGCATTTAATCTTGAGTTAATGGTACAATGCTCCGCCAAGATAAACTTCTCAACCTCAACATATTTTATTTTGAAAAAAAAAATAATGTTATTGTCAGGTACAAGGGAAATTCGTCCTCACTCAGGCGGCTGTGCCAGATGACATAATCACTGGATGGGGCCGCTTGTTTGGCGTGTTATCTTTTTCATCTGAGTGGATCTCTCCCCCACAGACCCATCTCCCAAAAAGCTGGCCACGGTGACTAAGAAATTCCAGCCCCTGACAGCTGCAGGAAAGGAAAGCCGTGTGACTTGAAAACAGACATTTTTGGATGTCACATTTCTAAACATCAGATATGTTGGGTTTTCCCTCCGCTCCTGGCTCTGAGTGGAATTCAAATGGGAATTAAAAGGATACTTGGACCTTATTTTTTGTTCCTTACATTTTTAGTGAGCACCTATTACGTGGCCAATGTGGTGGTAGTTACTCATAATGATGACCATCCTTCTTCACTGCCTATCACGGGCCAGGCACGGTGCACACATTACTTTACAACATGTGTAAGGACCGCAGGCAGGAGGCAGCTGGGGGCCAAAATTATCCCAGGCGTCTAGAAGGGGCCGGCGAGGCTCGTCTAGATTGAGCAACCTAATCAGGTGAAGTTCAAGGGCTTTCCATCACTCAGAGTCTAGTAAAGCGAAGGAACTCCATAAATAAGTTCCCTGGCAGTCCTGCACCTACAGGGTATACTACAGTGTGACACGCACATCTGCTTCTCAGGAAGGTCCTGGCACTCTTGGCCAACTCTAGAGCTCTAGAACATTCGAGACTGGCACCGGTGGTCCAGGCCTGGGCAGATTCTCTGCCGGCAGGACAGGCCTCTCACACCCATGGACGGGTTCCCTCTCAGCTCTCTGCCCTGGGAAAGCTGTGTGTGGCTGGTGTGTTTACCACCCCCACAGAAGCAGGAGGTCTGGGTGCCCCTTCTATGGGCTTGGTTGCTTTCAGCTCCACCCTTGGGGCTTTGTGTTAGGGCTGGGATAGAGCTAAAGGTAGGATAGGATGGGGGTGCCTGGGTGGCTCAGTCGGTTGAGCGTCCTACTCTTGATTTCGGCTCAGATGGTGATCTCAGGGTCATGAGATCAAGCCCTGAGTTGGGCTCTGTGCTGAGCTGGGAGCCTGCCTGAGATTCTCTCCCTCTTCCTCAGCCCCTTTCCCTGCTCACTCTTTCTCTAAAATAAATAAATAAATAAAATATTTTTTAAAAAAGGATAGGATAGGCTAGGATGGGGGACAGAGGGAGAGTCTTACAGCCCCCCTTCACTACTGAGTTTAAGAGCACACGATGAAGGGCTGGAGATAAATCCCCTCTTTGTTTGGGGCACCGTTGAACGTCAAACCCTAGATGGACGGTCACTTAGCCAACCAAATTTTTCAGAGACATTTTTCCCCCCAGCAGAGTCGGCAGGGCTGGGATCACCAGGCCCATTCTGAATAAAGGAAGTGAGACTCAGAAAAGCTACCTGACTTGCCCAGGATCACCTTCAAACGCCAGGATGAAGGCCTCCTGCAGGACCATGGGTTTTTTTGTCTCCCACCTCCTTGGAGTCCGAGCCAGAATTCTGGGAGGGCACCGTGTAACCCAGGAGAGAGAAGACAGGCTTTGGAGTCAGGAGAGCTAGGTTTGAATCCTGGGTCACCAGCTGGGTGACCGTGGGTACGTTAACTTAGCTTTCCCGGCCTCAGTTTCCACATCTGTAAAATGGAGCGAGTAATCCTTACATCATGTTGTTTGGGGGATTAAAGGATATCACAGTATAAAGAAGCTAGCCTGGGCTGCCTGAATTAAGTCCTACATCTCTTTTCCCTTTCTCAAAGATGTACAATCATTCTTACACAGACGTGTGATCATTTTTAAACAGTTACATTCCCCAGTCTTCTTCTAAAAATAATTTGAGGCAGCTGATGCAATGATAAGCCAAAGTAGCCAGGTCCTTGTCCTGCCCTTGTCCCCCAGACGGGCAGGGGAAGAGAAAGATGTACAAGGTGTCATGGGACTGGCTCGGGGCCAGGCGAAGAACAAGGTGAGCGGAGCGCGGCCCCAGGATATTGCTTCTCTCCAGGATCCTATCTCGCTCTGCCTTCTTTTCCCTCCACGCTGAACTTCTGTCCAGACCGTGACAGGCTTACCTCTGAGCATCTTCAGTGCTCTTCCCTCTGCCAGGAACACACTCCACCAGGCTGAACAGGCTCAGCTTAGATACCGCTTTACTCATCCATTCATTGACTCCATGCTTACTGAGCACCCACTAGATTCTAAACGGGGTGCCGCTACATGCTAGCAGGGAGACAGTCAAGAAACGGGGGCCCACATATATCATCCCTGTTGCTGGCAAGGCCTATGGAGAACAGAGCAGGGCAAAGGAACTGGGTGGCAGGACGCTGTCTGAGATGCGATGCTTGAGGAACCCATGCCTCAGAGAGCAGTCCAGAGGGAGGTGAAGGATGGGACCACCTGGGGGACCTGGGCAACATGGTGGGAAGAAATCCTTGCTGGGAATTAACTGGGAGTGTGTGCAGAAAGCAGAAGACAGGGCCCGGGCACCCCCCATCCCTTCCTGGGTCAGGAATCTGGGTTGCCAGTAAGGGGGTGAACTTCATAGCCTTTGTGAATGTGCTCAAGCTGTGGGCAGGGAGTCAAAGATTCCAGGGGCCCAGGGCCCACTGGGGCAGAGAAGAGGGTTTTAGGACACACGGGTGTTGTACTTGGCCGCGGCAGGCCTGCGCTCTGCTCCCCCGTACAGGCCGCCTGTCCAGAGCCAGATGGAGGAGCCCCAGTGGGACTGTGGTGTGTCAGGCAACCCGAGCACTGCCAGCTTGGCCCAGAGGTGGAAGTGCAGCCCATGCCCTGGGACAGAGGCCCCTGGGATCACTGCACTCACCTGCCCACCCAAGGCATACTCTTTCTGTCTGAGTTTCCCAGGGCTGCCATAACCAAGTACCAAAAAATGGGTGGCTTAAAGCAACGGCAAGGCGCGCTCTCAGAGTTCTGGTGGCCAGGAGTCTGAAATCATGGTGTTGGCAAGGCCCCGTCCTCTCTGAAAGCTGTGGAGGAGAATCCTTCCTCGCCTCTTCTAGCTTCTGCTGGTTTTCTGGAAACATCTGGGACTTCTTGGCTTACAACAGCACAAATCCAATCTTTGCTTTTGCTTTCACACGGCGCTCTCCCCGTGCGTGACTGTCCTGCCATGGCCGTCTTCTTAGAGGGACATCAGTCATTTTGGGTTAGGGCCTCACCCTGCTCCACTATGACTTCATCCTAACTAATTACATCTGCAACAACCCTGTCTCCGAATAAAGTTGCATGCTGAGGTACTGGTGGTTAGGGCTTGAGCCTGTCTTTTTTTTGGAAGGTAGGAAGGGGCATAATTTAGCCCACGACACCTCACCTGCCACCGCCAGCAAGGGGCCTCTCAGGCTCGGACGGGCACTTGCATTGATGGGAACGCTTGGCCTTCGATGTATTGGGCTCAGTTGCTGGAGATTTTCCACCTCTGCTTCCCGCCCACAAATATTTATCAAGGGATTAATGTTTTCCAGGAATGGTGCCAAGTCCTGGGTGCCCGACAGTAAACAAAACAGATGGTGGAGAGCCTGTCATTACATCATCCTTGCCCATGGGTCCTGGGTCCCCTCTGAGACCACACAGAACACCCTGGCCACGCCCCACATGTGGCCCTGCAGATATCTGAAGACAGGGATGCTTTCCCCCAGAACTCCTTTGGATTGGACAACTTTCATCTCCCTTACTTCTTCCTCACAATGGGGTGACTATATAGTTTATGGACCAAACTAGGACATTTCTGAGAGTGAGAGTGAGCGCTATTAATAATCACACCGAGACAACATGTGTAAACCAGCGATGTCCTGGGCTGACCGCAACATATGGTCACCTCATGGGGCACGGGTTTCCAGGTCCTTCCTCACCCCTGGCTGCTCTCTTCTGGGTGTTTTGTAGTCTGTCTCCTTTTCAATCACTGCTCCCAGAAGTAACTGCCATATGTGTCTGGCATGGTGGAAAAAAACAAATAGGCAGGGAGATCATTTTAATAAATGTGCGGAACACCGTAACAGGCGAGAGGCGGGTATTTGAGGAATCCAGAGGAACAAACAATTAACTGTTTCTGACAAAGCTCGAGAAGGCTTCCCAGAGGAGCCCATATCTGAAATGGGTCTTCAAGCGTGAGTAGAAGTTTCCCATTAGGAGAGTGTTGGGGGTCTTGGGAAAGGCATCTTCGTCATGCCTCAAGATACAGGAAGAGCGGGGTTCCTTGCTCACCTGTTGCCATTTGAGAATCGTGTTATTCTTCCTACAGCCTTGTGAGGTCTTATCTGATGAAGCTCTGCTTTGGGCTAAACATGGAATATAATGGGAAGGATGCACTTGTCCTGGATGCCACTAGTTCAGTCCTACTTCTTCTTCTTTTTTTTTTTTTTTTCCAGTCCTACTTCTGATCTTCTGGTTTATTTTAAGGAAGAACAGCCAAAATACAAGCGGAATTTGGCAAATGAAGCATGAACAACGTGGTCCGGGATCCACTGCACATCTAAACCACAGTAGAAGGGAGTCGTTTACAAGCATTTGCTGAGAAGCTGCATTGATGGGTCGAGCTGGGCTCTGGGGAGGCAAAGATCACACATGGTCACTGCTCTCAAAGAGGGCCTTCTAATGGACAGCCTGGGTGGCTCAGCGGTTTGGTGCTGCCTTTGGCCCAGGGCGTGATTCCAGAGTCCCGGGATCCAGTCCCACGTCAGGTTCCCTGCATGGAGCCTGCTTCTCTCTCTGCCTGTGTCTCTTGCCTCTCTCTCTCTGTCTCTCATGAATAAATAAATAAAATCTTAAAAAAAAAAAAAAAAAGAGGGCCTTCTAGTGAGCTAGACACCTGCATGCAATGAACTGTAAGTCATTACAAAATATCTAACAACTGTCACGTGCCTTTATGAATTTGCTGTGTGTTTTGCGAGCACAGGGAAAGTTTTGAATAATTCCAACTGGTGGAACACAGTTGACTTTCACTGAGGAACTTTGAGGGCTTTGATGGCCAAGTGAAACTTCAGAACTGGAGAAGGGGAGGCCCAGAGGGGTGAGAACACAGGAAACTTGTGGAGCAGGAACAGCCTTTGGGCGTGGGGAGAGGGAGAGGTCAGGGATGCTGCCTCAGGATGCAACAACCAAGAGCTGCTGGAGTAGTTGGCCACCATGATGCTGGCCAACCATCCACACACCTGCCTTCCCTCTGGCCAAGGTCTAACCGCCAGTCTGCTGACTGTCCTGGGCAGAAGGGAGGGCTGTGAGAAACAAGGCCATAGCACACCCCAGCATAGAGGCCTAAGCTCTTCCCACCCCTCACCAGGTGACGGTTTAGCAGCTGCTGTGGACCGCTCCTCCAAGGCGGGAAGTGACAGTTCTCTAGAGTGATGGCTCACCATGGAGTCGGCCTCCATCCAGATCCAAACACTCTCCACAACCCAGGTGGTTCACCACCATCAAATCCTCGTCAGCCCTCCATATTCTTGGCCTGCCAAAGGAGCTCACCTTGGACCGACCCTGGGGCCAGAGGTATGGACACATGAAGTCACTGAGGGAGAAGTTCAACCACCAAAATGGTCCCCAGTCTGTGCCTTCCTGTCTGCGCGGAGAGGGAAGCTTAGCTGGGAAGCCGAGGTGGGTGTCTCCTGGAGCTCAGACCTCACCTCTGTGGAGAGGCTTCTCCTCAACTCGCTTGTGTGGAGTGGGGCCTCCGTCTCCTGGGAGCTCTCAGGCTTCTGTCAGAACGCCTACCTCACGGGACCACAGTTGGTCACCCACTTCGTCCCCTCTGGACTGTGAACAGGCTGAGGGCAGGGAGGTCTTGCTCATTTCCAAATTCCCAGAACGGGCACCCAGTGGCTGGTCAGCAAACGTGGATGGCAGCAAAGTGAGGCAAAGAGGAAGGAAGGCACAAAGAAAGGCATGATAAAGTAAAATCCCACATCCGTGGAGATGAGAGATGCGTGGAAAGAGCAAGAACGGGGCTGCGATCTGAGTTTGCTTTTGTTCTTGTAGGCCCCACCCGTTAAAAACACTTACAAATTATCTTTTATGGCTATGCTGGTAGAAAGACAAATGTCAGCCAGGCACAACTCATTATTATATATTCATTATTATTATCTTCAGGGTTTTTTCCTTCTGATTTTGAAAGACATCAAACGGGGGTGTCTGGGTGGCTCAGGATGTTGAGCGTCCAACTCCTGGTTTCAGCTCAGGTCATGGTCTCGGGGTCCTGGGATCGAGCCCCACGTCAGAGTCTGCACTCAGCAGAGTCTGCTTAAGACCCTTCCTCTGCCCCTCCCCGCTCTAAAATAAATGAATAAATACGTCTTAAAAATAAAATAAAGATAAAAGACACTAAATATAAGACATTTTTGTGGGCCCCTGAAAGTACAGTGGGGCTTCGGCCCTGGGCTTACCCTAGTAGGTAAGCCATTCACGAGCCATGAGCATGGTGGTCAAATACTGATAAATGGTCCCATTGAGGCACTAGTCAATCAAAACCCATCTTTTGCAGGCTCATGTTCCTGCCGGCCCCTTGCGGTGCCAGACATTAATCCCTTGGTGGCTAGATCTTGGGAAGGCCCAGAGGCTCCCCGGGGGGAGGGGAGTCGCATTGTGACTCCTTACCAACTGGTATGAAAGGACTGAACTACCAGCATCCAGGACAGGTACGTTCTTCCCATTATGTTCCAGGGTTAGCCCAAAGCAGAGCTAGCATCAGATAAGGCATGGACATTCTGGTGCCTTCCATAAGCCCCGGGTGGAAGTAGTAATAATAAAATATGGTCACTGTAAAAATGCAAGATAAAGAAAGAGGAGGAGATGAGCCTGGCTGCCAGGCTTCTGATCTGGGTCACAAGTGGTACCATCACTGAAGGAGGGAATCCAGCAGGAGGAGTAGGCTGGAGGGGAAAGATAAGGAGCTCAGTCTGGAACACGCTGACTGTGGTGCATCTCTGGGATTCCAGGAGGCAATGCCTGTGAGCGTCAAATAGATGGGTGTAGTTTTTTTTTTTTAGAACATAAGGTAGGGATGCCAAGAGAGATCTGGAAGTTTCAGTGGGTGCATAGTAAGCCCTCAATAAATCTGTCTTGGGCTGAGTGAGAACCTCACCCCACCCCACCCCCCTTATTTCAGCCCCAGGCTCAGGGGATGATCCAAAGGACCCCACGCAGTCTGATATTCAGGGAAAACACAGAACATCCTTTGTCTGATTATGATCGGAGCAGACAACTGCGGGGCATTTTTCAGCTCAGAGTACCCAAGGTGTGGGGCCTCTGGGGGCTCACCACTGTCAGAAGCCAGCGTGAGGGGCCAGCGAGAGCTTGTCTTGTTGTCTTGTACCTTGAAGATCTGGGAGGCATAAGAAGAAATTGCATTTTCCAAACCCTGAAGCAATACTTATTTTCCCTTCACATCTATTTTCCTGGGTGTATTTTTTTTTCCCACTCTGTTGATAGATATTATATAATCACATTGTTTAAATATTTGAGATGGTGATTACACCACCATTCAATTTTAATTGCTACTTCTGTTAACATGTCAGATGTTCTCAAGCAAAATTAATTAGGACCAAATAATTGATTGATGGTCTTGAAAATCCTAACCTTCAGAAACGAACCAGTTTCATAACCCAACGCTACAACTGCACAGGAAATCTGAACAATAGAATGGGTCACCTCAGGGATGTCCTCCCCTAAGGCTCTGTGTTGGTCTTATCAACGGTGAATAAAAATGCAAAGCATAGAGTTGAGAATCACAGAATTCATTTTTATGCAAAAACCCCTTCTATGGAAGGTCTGATGCTTCAACTCCTTTCTTTTTGAATCCTGTGACCGTCATCTCAATACCTACCAAGCCTGTTCTAATGGTTGCCAAATTCTTCCTTCGGTCACACTGGAAAGGAGTCCCTGGTTACTTCCTCCCGTGGCTTCTACGTTTCACACTCTGAAACAACACACAGAACTCCACTTCTGGGGTGCCTTCGTGGCTCCTGACCCAGGTCATGGTCTCGGGGTCCTGAGATTGAGTCTCTGCTCGAGATCCTCTCTTCCTCTGCCCCTCCTGCTCTTTCTCTCTCTGTCTCTCTCTCAAATAAAGTAATCTTTAAAAAAGATAGAGGAAAGAAAATTTCACTTCTAATCTGAGGATTCCATCGAGAACGGAGTCCTATAGGGAAATACACAGACCCACTAGATACCACATTCTGCCCTCGGTGATGACAGGAGGGTGGAGCTCTCAGGAGTTCTGTACCGGACTTCTTTTCACATTGTGCTGTTAGAAGTCTTCAGACTTATGGGATTTGAGAAATCTTTGAGAAGGCGTTCTGAACAGATTAGTAAATTGCCATCCCTTCACTTAGATGTCGTTTTTTAGGGGCACCTGACTGCCTCAATCGGTGGAACATGGGGCTCTTGATCTCAAGGTTGTCAGTTTGAGCCCCATATTGAAGGTAGAGGTTACCTAAAAAAATAAAATCTTTAGAAAAGAAAAGAAAAACATTTTAATTACATATATGAGGTTTTATGTGATCCTTCAGATGACATCCGGGAACCTGCAGAGAAGTCCATTTATAAACAAATGTGCACTTTGGTCAGATTGAGTCAGATTGTGCTGGTTTAGAATTCCAGCTCTGCCACTTATTAACAGCGTGACCTTAGGCCTTAGCTTCTTCAGATGGAAAATGGGTATGAAAATAATTAACCTTGCTGGGCACCTGGGTGACTCAATGGTTGAGCATCTGCCTTTGGGTCAGGTTGTAATCCCGGGGTCCTGGGATTGGGTCCCTCACTGGGCTCCCTTCAAGGAGCCTGCTTCTCCCTCTGCCTGTGTTTCTGCTTCTCTCTCTGTGTCTCTCATGAATAAATAAATAAAATCTTTTAAAAAAAAAAAAGAAAAGAATTAACCTTGCAAAGTTAGAGTGTGGATTAAGTAAGAAAAATCTATCAAGTGCCTGGCACTCAGCTTGGGTTGTTCAGATGCTCAATAAATGGAATGATTAGGATTGTGGGTTCCAATTTTAAATATGAAAAAGAATGTTCATTTAACAGATTTAGAAAAGTAAATAGTGAGAACAGACATATGCAACCCATTAAAATCTATTTTAAGGCCATATACTTCAAGTGGCTGCTGATGTTTAAAATTTCATTAATGTAAAAAGTAATATTAAAACATTTTTAATTAAAAAAATTTTTAAATACAGAATCACCAATCATGGTTAAAAAAAAAATCCAAGTACCAGAAAAATGAATGAAAAGTCCCTCACCACCTTTCCACGTCAATCTGGAATCTCAGCGCCCAGTAATCTCACCAAACAGCCCAGCGTGTGACCTTTCATATATGCAGATATAAGCACATTTGTAAGTACGACATTATTGCTTCAAGAATGAGCTCATGTTTTGGCCCCTGGGTGGCTCGGTTGGTTGGATGTGCAACTCTTGGTTTCAGCTCAGGTTATGATCTCAGGGTCCTGGGATGGAGCCCGGGGTGGGGCTCCATGCTTAGTGGGGAGTCTGCTGAGGATTCTTGCTCTCTCTCTCCCTCACCCCACTCACACACACTCTCTCTCTCTCTTCCTCCTTCTCTCTCAAATAAATCAATAAATCTTAAGAAAAAAAAAAAGAAGAACCGAGCTCATGTTATACATTGTTCTGCAGCTTCTTTTTCCATCTCCTATATGATGGACCTGAGCTCCAGCTTGTTCCTTGTCATAGCCATGTACTGTTAGGTTTTTATTTTTTTATTTTTTTTTATTTATTTATTTTTTAAAGATTTTATTTACTTATTTACGAGAGACACAGAGAGCAAGAGAGGCAGAGACACAGGCAGAGGGAGAAGCAGGCTCCATGCAGGGAGCCTGACGTGGGACTCGATCCCAGGACTCCAGGATCATGCTCTGGGCCAAAAGCAGGTGCTAAACCCGCTGAGCCACTCAGAGATCCCTACTGTTAGGTTTTTAAAGAGAGATTTCAGAAGAAATAATGCCAGTGAACTGTGGTGTTTTCTTTGAGTCCATGATCCTAAACAGTTGGATGAAAACGGGAAAATGCAGATTAACCTGATATTTCATCTCTAAGAAAGGGCAGAGATCCAGATAGCAGGAAGGAAATACTCCAGAGGACACAAGTAGGAGATTCTGGATGAGAGGAGATTATTTATACGATACTGAGAATCACCCCGCAATTATATGGCACTTTGTCATTTATCTCACAGTGAGCACCGATAGTGACTCTGCAAGCACAGAAGGTCCAACTGTCCCCATCTTAAACCTGAGAAAACTGAGGCTCAAGGAGGCTTCCGGGAAGCTGAGAGGCTAGGATTTGGGAGCAACGTGGAGTGAAGGCGGCATTGGTCTGCTTAACAAACCTGCTTTTTCTTTTTTCTTTTTTTAAGATTCTATTTTTTTATTGGTTTTTTTTTTAAGATTTTATTTATTGATTCATGAGAGACACAGAGAGAGAGAGAGAGGCAGAGACACAGGCAGAGGGAGAAGCAGGCTCCATGCCGGGAGCCCAACGTGGGACTCGATTCCAGGACCCTGGGATCACACCCTGAGCCAAAGGCAGATAGATGCTCAACCACTGAGCCACCCAGGTGTCCCTATTTTTTTTTTATTGTTTGAGAGAGAGAGAGAGGGAGAGAGAGAAAGAGAGAGAGAGAGAGAGACAACACACAAGCAAGGAGGAGTAACAGAGGGAGAGGGAGAAGCAGGCTCCCCACTGAGCAGAGAGCCCCATGTGTGGCTCCATGAGGGACTCGATCCCAGGACCCTAAGATCACGAACCTGAGATGAAGGCAGATGCTTCACAGACTGAACCACCCAGGCGCCCCAAACCTGCTTTCTCTTGACCTGACTCCTCAAAGCCCTCTGTCAGCAGAAAGTCTATTAAAAAGGATGCAAAGTGACCCTTTGGCACCTGGCCTTGTGTCTTGTGCAGGGCTGAGGCTACCTCCTGGCTTGGGAGGAATGCTCATCTGGGACATCAGGCTTACCGCTGGGCTCCTCTCCATCCAAACACAGTTGTAAAGGGTCCAGTGCTTTGTGAGCACCTCTGAGGCGCCAGCCCCTTGTCAGAAATCAGCAAAAGCAAGACAGAAGAACCTGTACTGGGCTGGTCTCCGGGCTTCTGGCCCAACCCAGGCACATCCAGCCCCCTTCCTGTCTGTGGGACGCCATCACCCCCGCTGCCTGGAGACGGCCTGAGCCAGAGGAGCACTCCTTGGCGTGACGCTGTGGTAGTGGGGCCTCCATGAGCGCAGAGAACGTTGTCAGAGGGGGAGCCTCACTGTCTCCCAAGTTCACTGAATGAAAATCTCCACACTCGTCCTCGTGGTTTCAGAGGTGAGTGGAGAGCCTGGCACCATCTAAGGCTGACCCTGGGTTTTAACAGAGCAGAATGGGGGAAAGCGGACAAGACACTCCATCTGGCATGGATGATGATGTTTAGAAGGTTTATTGAGGCATCAGCCCTGTTCCTATGAGATGCCACAGGTAGGAGACAAGCAGACTTTGCCCCTCTGGTGGCATGACGAAGGCCTTGCGGGTCTGGCTGTCCTTGGCTCAGTCCTTGGCCCTGCGGGTCTGTCCCTGGCAGTGCCGGGAGCAGGGGCTGGAAGGCTCCCACAGAGGAGACTGCCACTCTTGTCTGGTAATGCTGTGCACCAGAGGGGAGCAGCTGCCTGGCAAGCCATCTTCCCTCCTCCGCAGCCTCGACTGTGAGGAATGAGTATCAGATGGAGAGAAAGACAATCTTCCCCCAGACCTGAAGCAAGCTCTGAGGACACGGCGACAGGTACCAGGACCCCTGCCCTCAGGAGGCGCCGGGAGCCTTGCTTAGTGAATTTGTCCTCTGGGGGAGGCCCAGCCCTGGACCTGCAGGGCTTGCCATTCTGAGGAGGCCACAGCCAGCGGCTTCCTTGTGAAAACGCACACATGACTCTTCTGAACATTTCATTCCTTATTGTGGAGCTGCATGCATCACCACTCCGGCCCCGGAGAATGGGGACAACGTAGCTTTCAAGAGCAAGAAGAGGTGGAAGCCAGAAACGTCTGCTGGTTTCACGAGAAAGTGCTGGGGTTTTGGTGTTGGTGGGATTTGATTTATCAAAAGGAGTGGCCTTCAGTGAGGGTTTGAAAATCTTCGAGATGCCCTGAAGTTCCTCTAGAGGGAGCCAGAAGGCGGCTGAGAAAGTGGGGTCCAGGGTCCCCTCTTCCCAAGCCACCCCAGCCTTTCCACTTCCATCCCATTTTTTTTAACAAATTGGGCTTAGTGCAAACGTTATTTATTATTTTTTGAAAAAAAGGGTTTTGCCACTAAAACCAAATTGGAGAACCACAGGTCTGTTGCCTCACCTCTCGGAGGATGCGGGTCCTGACATTCCATGCATACTCGGAGAAGATCAGTCAGTCTTGCCTTGGGAGAAGAGAAAGACATTCCTTCGCTCACACCACAGATAGTCCTGAGCACTCCCTTCGTGCCAGGTAGGACCATGCCTCAGATCTAATTAAGAGATCTAATAAGTGCCACCCTGGTCCTTGAGTCAATTGTCAGGTTTGTGTCGATGGCATAAGGAGTTCGGAGGAAGGGTAAGAGTGCGGGCTCAGGGACAGGCCTGGGCTTCTCCCCGGGTATAATCGGATTCCTATCAGCTCTAGCCACAGACACAGTTGTCTCCAAGATATCTCTTTCTCTCCAGCTTATTCTCTCCAAGATACTTCTTACCTTCAGCTTGGGAGGGCTCTTCGTTCCAGCCATGCTTTTCCTTTTTCGTCCCCAAACTGTTCTGTCCAGCTGGTGGCCATCTTCATTAAATGGGAAGTATGTACAAAAACCTTAGCAGCTGCACTCTGGATGTATTTCTTGCTGTGGTCTTTTTTCAGGAGGGGCTGCTGTCTAATAAAGATGCTGTCACATGTCATGAGAACAAAAAATAAGCCTTTGTCATAGTAAGCCACTGAGATTTGTTTGTTACCGCAGCATGGCCTTACCCATCCTGATTAATACGACCCTATTGACCCTCTTCTCCTGGGCAAACTCCTGTATCTCATCCTGTAGCTGAAATGTCTCCCAGCCTGTGAAGCCTTGTTTCCGCTCCTCTGTACGAAGGCGAAAGCTGATTCCTCTGTGCAAGCAATGTTATAGCACAAAGTAAGTTGACCTGAACTTTTCTATAAAGGTCTTTGTCTATCACTCCCACTGGCCTGTAGGTACCTTGAGCACAGAAGTTATAAATCACATATAAATGTTTGCTGATGCACTAAATGAATGCAAGTGTGGTGTTTAGAAATCGCTTCTTAGGGGATCCCTGGGTGGCACAGTGGTTTAGCGCCTGCCTTTGGCCCCGGGGCACGATTCTGGAGACCCGGGATCGAATCCCACATCGGGCTCCCGGTGCATGGAGCCTGCTTCTCCCTCTGCCTATGTCTCTGCCTCTCTCTCTCTCTTTCTGTGTGACTATCATAAAAAAAATAATAATAAAATTAAAAAAAAAAAAAAGAAATCGCTTCTTAAAGCCCAGCGCTTAGTGCTCATTTCTGAGCTGCAAAGAAGCAGTCTGACACCGTGTAAGTGACAAGGTGCAATTGTCAGCATCTGCCTGACAACTTGGGTTAGGTACGAAAGTTTGAAATCGAGGAGATTAGAAGAGAGGGTTTGTGAGATTTCTTTAGACACTAACAGCCAGTGCCCCGTGAGCATTGCCAAACCAGACGGAAACCTTCCTTAAGGAAGTGTCAGGGAAAAAAAGCACAGTCCTCCACACTGAAACAATTTGTTAACATTTACAAGTTCCCATTTTTCTGTATTTTAACTTCTAATTGGTTTCCTCCTTTGTGCTAAGAATGCCATCTGTCCCTTTGACAGGTTTTTGGATTTGATACCACTTACCAGGAAATATGACCATCATAAATATTGTAAGATGATTCTAGCGTCCATCCCAAACAGCCTCGTCTTAGTAACTTCATAAAGAATCCCACACTGTTCCTGTGCAGAGATTTCACCATTTTTCAAGCACTTGCTACATTAAAATAAAATCCTTCACCCCCACGGTTTCTTGGAGTCCATAATACAAGGCAAGACGATGTGCATGGTCTTATTTTGATTGTGGATCTCATATCTGTTCTGTAGCAATAATAAGGGTATTAGTACCCCTATTAGTAGGTTAGAAAACAGGCTGATGGAAGTAGACTTGCCTGAGATATGGAAACAATATGGTATCCGGATATTACACTTAATTTCTGAGTGGAAATCACAGCTCCATGCCTATCTTCTCTCTCTTAAGGGAGAGCAGGAGAGGCTCCAGGGTGGCTCAGTCGGTTAAGACTCCAACTCTGGATTTCAGCTCAGGTCAAGATCTCAAGGATCCTGAGATCCTGAGATGCAGCCCAAGTCAGGCTTCCTGCTCAGCAGGAAGTCTGCTTGAGATTCTCTCTCTGCCCTTCCCACTGCTCACTCACACATGCTCTCTCTCTCTCTTAAATACATAAATCTTTAAAAAAAAAAAAGAAAAAGAAAGAGAGGAGGAGCGGGACTCATTATTCCCTTTTTATGAACCAAGAAAGTGAAGCAAAGAAGAGTTAAATGACCAATGTGAGATTCTTCAACAAATAATTCACCATTCTGGGTTGGAAGGCACTCGTTTATCTCCCCTGTGGTCTTGCGCTTTGTTACTGCCTTGTGCTACCTTGACTTTGCAGTACCTTCTTTCAAGTGCAAAGTTACTTAGGTCAAGGACAAGCTAAGAAGAGGAAGGGGGCCCACCCAGGGGTGGTTCTCATTGGAGAAGGGATTATTAACTAGTCCCAGTACATCAGGGACTGAAGGAGCAGCTTCAGAAAGCTCAACCTAGAACCCAAATACTATTGGGTTGATGGAGGGTTCGCGGAGATCCATGCCTTCCCCCCACAGCAGGCAGGCTGGGATGGGGAAAGAGAACTAAGCCATTACTGCACCTGCATTATAAACCAAGGACTTTATGGATGCTACCCTACTTAATCCTCATAAAATGCTAATTCATTTATTTGTTTATTAGATGGTATTTATTTGAGAGAGAGAGAAAGAGTGTGCACATGAGAGGGGGGTGGGGCAGAGGGAGAGGGAGACTCCCCACTGAGCAAGGAGCCTGATGCGGGGCTCAATCCCAGGACCCTGAGATCATGACCTGAGCCAGAGACAGACGCTTAACCGACTGAGCCACCCAGGGGCTCCCATGAAATGCTCATTTAAAGATGAAGACATTAAGACTCAGAGTGGCTATCTGGATTACCCAGTCTGGCAGTGCTCACTGGCCCGCCTGGCTTCGGAGTTCGGTTCCTTCCACTATTCATGGCAGCAGATACGGTGCAAGGTGTCGGGTGAGGTGGGATCGGTTCCTTCTACTCAGGAGCAGCTAACCTTGAGAGGGGGGTTACACATAATAGGACCCCGATAAAGAATGCAAGTGGATTATGCAAGCTTGGCGGCAGGCTGTGTGCAATCGGTGGAGACCTGTAGGGGAAAAGATCTGCATTCCTTTCTGGAGTCTCCAGCTGATCTTTGAGGAAAGGATTTGAAGCAGAAAAGAAAGAGACTTTCTAGGCCAGAAGCAGCAGTTTCTGGATATGGACAGATAGAGGCTTATCATCGATCACTGTTTAAACACAAGGAAACTGAAAGGGCCCCTGGGCAGATATTCAGGTAGGCCTGGGTGGTCCTGGGCGTATAGGGCGTGTCATTAGCATCAGAGGAAATTGAAATTAGCAAGAATCAATGGGCATATCAAGCATCTATTATGGAATCACCTGAAGAGGGGATCTGAAAACGTTGGTGGAGTTGGTGGTGTGGATGTACCCAAACTCATTCATGAAGACAGAGAAAGGAGTCCTGGGAAAGAGATGGGGAGTAGGAAGTTTCCCTTGTTCAGAGAGGCAATGCCAAGTGGATTCGCAGAGCGCATGTGCAGTGAGGACTCCTTGCAGCCCTCTGGGCTCCTTGGAAGACTGGGTTCCCCTCTGTGCAAACCCTCATCGAGCTTACAAAGGGGCAGCCTATTGCCCTCACGCATCGCCATGGTGCGTGGCCCTGAGCAACGCACCTGCCTCCCAGGACAGCATTCCCGCCTTGCCTTTTCTTTCCCACGGGGAAAATCAGGTAAATGGAAATTTCAGTTCTACCACAGCGAGAGCACCTTCTAGCCACGCAGTGCTTTGCAGTTTACAGAGCATTTTCATGCACCCCAGTTTTGGGCTTTCCCCGGGGCTCTGTAATACACTCGGTCTGGAGAAGGCTTCCCAGGCCAAGTCACAGCCTGTGAGGGGGGTGCAAGGCCTGTCAGATACTTACTTCTCTTTTTTCCAAATCTGTAAATTACCCGCATCCGGTGAGGATCATTTTTGTTTTATTTATTTATTTATTTATTTATTTTCATTTTTGTTTTAAACGTTAATTGTGCCAATAACACTCTCCACCCCAAAACCCTTTCGTTGCTGGACCTCAAATTTTCCCCCAGCCTCAAAAGTCAAAAATAATAATAATAATAATAATAATAATCTGTCCTGCCTTGGGCACATGCAACATCATGTACTTTAAATGGCTTTGGCTGGCTTGATTCTAATCGTAATTAAACCAGTGCCATTTTGTCCCATCTTCATCTCTTTGAACCCCCTCAGCTCACTTAGTTCAGCATCACTTTGGTCTGAAAGAATGCCAACCAGCCTGGGAAACCAAAGAGAACATGGGGAAATGACTTTACGCTTCACAAAAGGATCCTTTACTTCCTCCCAAATGATGAGCTTAATGATTCACTTTCCTAGGGCATAACGAAAATATTTTTGGAAAAATATCCAAAATGAAAAATCAAATTTGCTCATAATCCCACTGCTTAAAAAAAAAAAATATATATATATATATATGTATAAAAGTAAGAGGAAAGTTTCTCCCTCTACCTGTCTGATTCCATTCTTCCAAACAAACTATTAACAACTTGTTGCACATTCCACCCAGTTGGTTGTTGGGTGTGTGTAGATATTATCTAAGTATGCATGTATTAAAACCCCAGATACATTGATCTACACCTTGCTTATTTCCCTTCTTAAGCACAGATATTTTCCTAGTCATTACCTATAGATCTAATGCATTATTTTTAATGGCTGCCTATTATTCTGCTACATGGATATATTATGATACAGTCAACCATTCTCCTAATAGATGGGCATTTTGTGTTATCAGAATTTTTGTTATAAGGAAAAATCTTGCAACACGCATTCTTGTACATATATTTTTGTCTTATTCTGTCTTGTAAAATGGAAAGCTGGGATTGCTTTTACTCCTGGAGCTGGAAAACCAGCCCTTGGGGAGAAGCCCCCCACCCCCTCCTCAGCCTTGCCAACACTTGGGCCAATCTGCTAGACCAAAAAAATGTTAATCTCTTTGAGATTTAATTTGCATTTCCCTGACTACTAGTGAAGCTGAGCATCTTTTCATATGTTTATGAACAATTTGCATTTCCTATGCAGTGAATTACCTACTCTTATCCTGGACTCCTACTACTATCAGGCTGTTTTTGCTATTCAATGCATAGGAGCTCTTTTAATACATGGGATATACCTTTTTATCTCATACATATGAGGCAAGTATTTTCTATCACACTCTTGTCTTTTTTGACTTTGTTTAGGGTATATTTTAACTGAAAGTTTTAATTTGTATTGTAGTCAAATATATTCAGTTTTTCCTTCCTTGTTTCTGAGCTGTTTCTCTTAGAAAATACTCCAATCTCTATTTTCTTCTTATACTTTTATATTCTTCTTTCTATTTAAATCTTCAATCTAGGCTTTTCTTTTTTTCTTTTTTCTTTTTTTTTTTTTTGTTTGTTGTTGTTGTTTGTTTGCTTTTTGTCTTGCAATTGGGTAAGGCAGGGAGCTAGGTTGACTTTATTCCAAATGAAGAGTCAAGGATTTCATCAACAAAAATTGATGCATTTTGTTGTTGTTGTTTTGTTGGGGAAGGGACCCAGTTAAGTTCCCGGGAGAAGCTGGTCCCTGAAACTGGACCCAGCAGATCCTTGACTTATGATGCTGGGGAGTGGGTGGGAAGGAAATACCTAGATATTGTGGATCTCCTAGGCAGTCATGGGTTAGACCCTTCTGGATGTGTGTGTGTGGTTTGTTTTGTTTTCAATAAAGGGATTTGTAGACCAAAACATTCTCCTCCCACAAAATTCTCCTTATTTATAAACCTGATCCTGTGTATAACTCTATGCTATCCGTTGGTCTGCTTTAGGAGTATATTCCTGAGTCCATGTTGAGCTCTTTGACTCATCTCTGTTCTGAGTTGGGACAAAGTAGATGCATTCTGAACCCAAACCTTGCCTTCGAAGCCATCTGAAGATTTTCTTAATGTGCATTCACACGGCCTGAGAGTATTTGAATGTCTTAAAAAGAATGTGCAGGTTTTCTCTACAAGCGGGCTAGGAAGCAGCAGTAGCCAGGTTTCTCGGCCGACAAAGTCTTTTATCTTTCCATTTGCAAATGAAGGCACCAATAAATACTTGTTGAATTTTATCATTCTGTTAACCTTCAAATTCAGACTTGTCAGTAATTACTGGTTTGCATTAAAAGGAGGAGATTAGAGATTGAGGTCCTGGAAGGAGACCTGATTTGCTGGGAGGCACACGGAGTAAACGGGTCACTTGTCTCCCTGTCCCCTCTTCTGTTTTTTGTCAAGGGACAAAAGACTAATGGCATGGTGAAGGGCACAAGCCTGGCAAGAGGACAAGGCTGGGACTTTTAAACGTGGTGACAAGGGCCACCTTGGCCTATTTTAACAGTCTTCCTCTCTTTTTGGTAAAATGGTATGGCAGGCTATTCTGAGTGTCTTTCCTGGGCACTGTTACTGCTGGGGACGAAGAAGGTTCCAACTGTTGCCAATAAACAGAAACCATCTTGGAAGAGGTGGCCGCCTTAGGACTCATTCAGGGGTCTCTGCCTTGAACAAAATCATCAAGTACTTACTGTATACAGGTACTTTGCTTTGCCTTTGAGGATCCCTCCTCAGCAAAACAGACAAGGCCTCTCCTTCCGGAGCTCACAGGTCGAGTGAGGAAGGCAGAGCCCGTTTCCCCCCGGCAGCCTCATGGGGGAAGCAGGCATTAAGCAAACATTCCCAGGCATATATAATTACAAATGGCAGTAAGTGCTCGGAAGGAAAATCCAGGATGCTTGCAGAGAATACAGCAGGAGGGCTTGGTTTAGATTAGGGGGTTAGGGAAAAGCAGAAGTGGGGGTGTTAAAGGCTTTTGCAAAGGTGAAGTGTTTTACATATGTGAAAGAAATAATAATAATAAAGGTGCTTGGAAGGGCAGCTCATCCTCATTCATGGGCCACTTCCTAGAACTCTGGGAATCTGCCTCTCTCTCCAGAATTATGTAGGCATCCTGGGTAAGGGCTGGAGGAGCCCTTCACAAATGCTAATATGTGAGCATTTTACAGGCTGCCCCCTGACCCTCTGCATCCTCATCTGTAACTAGTTTGAATGCTGAGGTGAATGGTCGGGGATGAGCTGCATTTCCAATTTGGGAAGAGGGAGGTGGAGCGGCTTTCGCACCCCAATGAGGGTGTGTGTATGGGGGGGGGCAGGTTCCCCAATCCCAAACCACCAGGGGAATGTCTTACAAGGGAAAACCCATCTCGTGGTGTATCTGGTCGTTGAAGGGGGCTGCCCAGGGGACCCTAGGTTTTCTGGGGAGTTTCGGGGGTAGGGCCAATGATCTCTGATCCTCCCCCCTTCCCCCTATAAGATAGCTTGACCAGAATGAAATGAGGATTTCACAGTGGCGGTCGGATAAGAGAGGGCCATACGGCCGGCCAGGGGTCTTAACGTCCCCGGAAGCCTCCCGATCCGGTAGCATCAGTCATAGATGACACTCACACCAGGTGCTGGGCGCTGTTCTAAGCGCTTTTACAACGCTCTTTCCTCAAAACAACCCTATGACGTAAGCACTGTTGCCAACCCCAGCTTCACAAAGGAGGGAACCGAGGGACCCTGAGACCAAACAGCGAGGGCAGCTTTTTTTTTTTTTTTTTTTTTTGTCTCCAACATCCCGGGCTCCTGGGATCTGGAGCCGAGGTCCGGCCTCCAGGACGTGTGGACCACCCCTTGGATGTGTGAGCCTCGTCGGCCTCCCCAGAATTGGGGGAAATCACTAGTTTTGAAAAGGCGAACTTGGGGGCCCGCTCCTTCCCCTCGGAGGCCGCGGGGCGGGGTGGGGGCGGGGGCGGCCTGGGTGACCGCGGGGCGGGGGCGGGGGCGGGGACGGGGGCGGCCGGGCAGCCCCGCTGCAGGCCCCACGCCCCGGCCCCGCAGCCCCGCTTTCTGCTCGGTGTCCGCGAGGTGTCGCCTTCGGCCGAAGAAACCACCGCGGCGCCACCCTCGTAGCCCGAAGTTATTTATTTATTTTCAAACAAGGGGGGCGCCCCTCTCCTTTTCCATTTAAAACTAGCAACATCCTGCGGTCTGGTTCCTAAATGGGCGCGCCCTCCTCCTCCTCCTCCTCCTCCTCGGGTCCTGCACCCCTCCGTCCGCCTCCCCTGCAGATCACACCCCAGCAACCCCACCGCGGGGCCCCCTCCACGTCGGCGTCGCGCTCAGCCGAACACAAACGCCGTCAAGGGCGGGGGCTGGGTTAGGAGCCTCGGCGTCCCCCGCCACCCCCTCCCGTCCCCCGCCGCCCCCCGTACACACCCCCGGAGCCCTCCGGAAAAAAAAAAAATTTAATGCCAAGCAATTGCCAGGCCCGCGGGGTGGGTGCTGCATTGCAACGCGCGGCGCGCAGCTGGTTCGCAGAGTGCGCCGGGTGCAAGCCCGGGGGTCTAAAAGCGAGGGAGGAGCACACCCCGGGCTTTCCCAGCTTTGCAGCCTCCTCTCTGCAAAGAAGAAAAGCAAGTGGCTTTTGGCGCGAAAGCCTTGGCGCCTCCCCTGATTTTTATGGAAATCAAGAGGGCGGGGTAAAGCCGCTTTCCTCTGCCTCTCTCCCTCCCCCTTGTCTGTGCCGCAGCCCCCTTCTCTCCCCGCCCCCCGGGTGTGTCAGATTTTTCAGTTAATAATATCCCCCGAGCTTCAAAGCGCAGCCAGTGACAGTCATCTGTCTGGACGCGCTGGGTGGATGCGGGGGGCTCCTGGGAACTGGGTTGGAGCCGAGCTAGCGCTAGCCAGGCGCAAGCGCGCACGGACCGCGGCCACCCGAGGACCAGCACCCCCGGGCCACCCGGACACCCCCGCGCAGAGCCGCCGCTGGATCCCCGGCAGTCGGCGGGAGGTAAGGAGCGGGGGCGGCGGGGGGGGGGGGGGTGGCGGTTTGCAAACTGCCCCGCGCACCCCGGGCGGCGAGCGCGGCGGGAAGGCAAGCCCCGGACCGGATCGCGGCTCGCGCACCGGGCGCTCGAATATCCTCGGGGGACTGTTGCTGCTTCCGAAACAAAACCATCTCGGGGTTTTCCCTGAAAAGCCAGTTCCAGCCCCGAAGGCACCCCGGGTGGAAGAGACCCGCCCTAATCCTTTTTACAGCCTTTGCCGGGGGGGTGGTGGTGGTGTAATGGCTTCATCGAGAAGAAATTCGCCCTTCTCCAGAACGCGTATCGGTGTTTGAGCTGACGCGGAGCCGGTGCGTCTCCACCCCGAAGCTGAGGTTCTCCGAAGGGTGCCCCTGGAGGAAGAAGGGGTGGGGGGGGGGGGTGAGACTAGGGCGAGGCCGCCGCGGTGGTAATCTGGGTCACGTCTGCTCCAGCCCCCTGGAGACGCGGCTCTCCTGGCCACCGCGCAGCATTCCCGGGAACTGGGGTTCGGGCGCTCCCCTCTCCCAGGAAGACGACGTTGTTGGGGGCTCGGAAGAGTGGGGGTGGGGTTAGAGAGGTTCAAAATAAGCTCTTGGCAGGACTCCCCTGCAGCGGCCGGATTGCTGGGGGGCGTCTGCTCTAATTTGGGACGGGGGGGCGGGGGGGGGGGGCGGTGTGTGGGTTTGGGTGCCCGTCGTCGGTCTGGGTCTAAGAGAAAGGCGTTTTCCATTTGCAAAGTTTCCTAAATCCCCCCGCTCTCTTTTGCACTCCCGAGGTTGCAATTTTACAAAGGAGGGATTGAGGGTACTCGAGATCTCATTCCCGGTAGCTGGGTTGGAGCCCTGGGGCTTCCTCTGAGCAGCGGGACCTCCGCGGTGCAACCGGGTTGTCGGGGAGCTGGAGGGAGCTGGGAGTCTGCAGCCCGGAGCAGCCCCCTCCCCCCCGGCACTGCCGAGTGTGAATGAAATGGCAGTTTCCAAAGTTGCAGAGCCACGCCACCACCCCCCGCATCTGCATGCCCCCTCCCACCCCCTGTCGTAGACAGCTTGTACACAAAAGGAGGGAGGGAGCGAGCGAGAGCCAGAACTTCCTCCACCTTCGGGAGCACCAGGCGGAGTGGGGGGGCCGGTCGGGGAGGCCGAGGAGCCGGGTGAGAGGGGGCGCCCGCTGCCCGCCCCCGCCCCCGCCCCCGCCCCCCCAGTCGGCTCCGCTTGCCAACCCTCTCCCGGTGTGTCTGTCGGTTGCAGTGTCGGAGATTGGCGCGGGCCCCCGCCCTCCGCGCCCCCCACGGGAAGGAAGCACCCCCCTAACTAAAAGGAGCGGAGCGGAAAGAAGCCCTCATTCGCCGGCCGGGAGGCGAGCCGATGCCGAGCTGCACCGCGTCCACCATGCCGGGGATGATCTGCAAGAACCCGGACCTGGAGTTTGACTCGCTGCAGCCCTGCTTCTACCCGGACGAGGATGACTTCTACTTCGGCGGCCCCGACTCGACCCCCCCGGGGGAGGACATCTGGAAGAAGTTCGAGCTGCTGCCCACGCCCCCGCTGTCGCCCAGCCGTGCCTTCCCGGAGCACAGCCCCGAGCCCCCGAACTGGGCCACCGAGATGCTGCTGCCCGAGGCCGACCTGTGGGGCAACCCGGCCGAGGAGGACGCGTTCGGCCTGGGGGGCCTGGGCGGCCTCACCCCCAACCCGGTCATCCTGCAGGACTGCATGTGGAGCGGCTTCTCGGCGCGCGAGAAGCTGGAGCGCGCCGTGAGCGAGAAGCTGCAGCACGGCCGCGGGCCGCCGGCCGCCGGCCCCGCAGCCCCGGCCCCGGGAGCGGGCGCCGCCAACCCTGCGGGCCGCGGGCACTGCGCGGCGGCGGGGGCGGGTCGCGCCGGGGCCGCCCTGCCCGCCGAGCTCGCCCACCCGGCCGCCGAGTGCGTGGATCCCGCCGTCGTCTTCCCCTTCCCGGTGAACAAGCGCGAGCCCGCGCCCGCCGCTCCGGCCGGGGCCCCTGCCGCGGGCGCCGCGGGGGCCTCGGGGGCCGCGGGGGCCGCGGGGGCCTCGGGGGCGGGCGCCGCAGCCTCGGCCGGCGCCCCCGCGCCCGCGCCCCCGCGCCCCGGCGGCCGCCCGGCCAGTGGCGGGGACCACAAGGCCCTCAGCACCTCCGGCGAGGACACCCTGAGCGACTCAGGTAAGGCCCGTGCTGCCCCCCGGGGGCCCTGCAGCCGGAGTCGCGCTCCCTTTGTTAGTCCTGGTGGGTCTGGCGGGGGCGGGGGCGGGGGCGGGGGGCTCCTGGGAGGCAGTGCGGGCGGCGGAGGGTCGCGTTCCTCCAGGCCGAGCCCCGGGGTGACGAGCAGAGGGGCAGCGGCAGCCGCCGGGAGGGTGTCCCCCCGAGTCGCACCTTGGCCGAAGTTCCCTGCACCCTGCGGCAGCCTGAGTCGGTCGCCGGCCCGCCCCGCACCCCTGCGCTGCAGCGGGTCTCAGGGATGCGACTGGGAGAAGTTGGGGGGCTAGGGCCGGGCAGCAGTGTAGAGGTGGCGCCGGCTTGCGTTTTGCGGGCAGAAACCTGTTAGCACGGGGCCCGAGAGGGGCCTGCCTCCCGGGTCAGGGGAGGGCAGACGCGGGGCGGAGACACAAAGGCGGCGCGAAATCCCTTGGAGGGCGCAGGAAGGTAGGGGAGCACAGATGGCTACTGCCGGTTTTCTTTATTTATTTTTCTCGAGCCTGGGTCGTCTTCCCCGCCCTCGGTGGGTGGTGGGCTGTTTGCTCCTGGTCGGTGGCCAGCAGGCGGCGGTGTGCTGGCCAGCGGGCCGGCGAAGGATCCGCGGGGCCTGGGGGGTGCAGGGCGCACCCCTCCCTCCGTCCAACAGCTGGTGGCAAGCACAGCAGCGGTTGTGGCCCTTCTCAAGGGGCTGCCTCTTTACGGGGTGCAGTGCGAACTGGGTCCGGTTTTGTCCCTGGCGAGGATTGCAGGACTGATTGCAGACTTAGGTGGTTTGTGACCCGGTGCCCTTCACGGTGAGGGCGGGCACTTAGGCCCTCCGGGAAGGCACACACCCTGGAAGCCCCCATGGATTGGTTCTATTGTGTGCCTACGTCTGCCTTACACGGTAGAGTTGGGTTGAAAAAACCCTGACTTTGCCTGGGACTTTGGAGGTAAAGAACTCTGTGCAAACACTTGAATAGCCCTTGAGCTGGCAGTCGGGAGCTGGGGCCCCACGGGATCTTGAAAACCAGGGTTCTCAGAAGGCGGGTGGCTGAAAAGCTTAAATTTCCTTGAGGGCCGAGGATGGATCCATCGGAGGCTCCTGGAAGGAAACTTGGTGATAAGCCTTCGGTTGGAATCGGGTCTGTCCCTTTAATGTCTGTGCCTTGACAGCTCTGGGTGAGGAAGCACTTCCTTCCAACAGCTGTCTTCTTGGCAGAAAACCAAAACATTGGCTTAAAGGGACCCACAGACTGGAACAGCCTCACATTTCGGCTTTAGAACAAATCCCACAATTGTTCAGCTTTCCGGCCCCCTTCAGATCAAGCAGAAGATGTGTTTTGATTTTCATGCTTGCGTTTTAAACAATAATTTTCGATCCCAGCGAGGTAGTAAAGGAGGGATGGGGTGGGGGGTGGGGGTCGGGAATGCAGACACGACGCGACAGGTTTTTTGGTTACTGTTATTGCCGGGGACTCTGGGGAAGAGGCGCCCCCACTTCGGGGTTCAGAGTTCCTGTGGATTCTGACTTCGTGGTTGGGATTTGGTCCTTGTTAGATGAACACCTGCTTACTGCGTGGAACTCAGGTTTACGGCAGGCAGATTATTTTTCTGCCTTAGTTCATTAAACTGCCCTTCACGCTTGAGGACTTGAGATCAAATTCAGCTATGTGTCAGTTGCTAAGCGAGGCTCCTAAAATGGGGATCCTCCGTGTTTAGGTGTGGAGATAGAAATGGGAGCGAGTCTCTGGGAAAAACTAGTGATGAGCAGAGCTTACCGTTGGCTGAGCGTCTACCTGCGAGGCCTGGTTCTTTACGTGTTCCCTGTCCAACTCCAGAAGCCTGTGCTATATTATCCCCATTGAAACCGAGGCTTCAAGTTTAAATAACTCGCCTGGGGTCCCATAACTAGTGTGTGTGTTTGTGATGGAGTCCAGTTCTTCCCAACCCCAAAGCCTAGGCTGATCTTGTTGCCACCTGCTGAAGTCTTGAGCAGAGGCTGAAAGGTCTAGGAGTGTGGGCAAGGTGGAATTTCCAGATGTACTTCATTTCCAAGCCGACCGGTAGCATCCTGTCCACATCTGTGCGGGCGGATTGGCGATGCTTGCTAGCCGGGCCGGCACCTGCCCTAAGAGACAGGTAGAGGTCGCGGTAAGTCCCTGTGTGTCTAACCAATAGAATGACTCCCATCTTGTTCCCAGATGACGAAGATGATGAAGAGGAAGACGAGGAAGAGGAAATTGACGTGGTGACCGTGGAGAAGCGGCGGTCCTCCTCCCACAGCAAGGCGGTCACCACCTTCACCATCACTGTGCGCCCCAAGAACGCCGCCCTGGGCCCGGGGAGGGCGCAGTCGGGTGAGCTGATCCTCAAACGCTGTGTCCCCATCCACCAGCAGCACAACTACGCCGCCCCCTCTCCGTACGTGGAGAGCGAGGATGTGCCACCCCAGAAGAAGATCAAGAGCGAAGCATCCCCCCGCCCCCTCAAGAGTGTCATCCCCCCGAAGGCCAAGAGCTTGAGTCCCCGCAACTCCGACTCGGAGGACAGCGAGCGGCGCCGCAACCACAACATTCTGGAACGCCAGCGCCGAAATGACCTGCGCTCCAGCTTCCTCACGCTCAGGGACCACGTGCCAGAGCTGGTGAAGAACGAGAAGGCCGCCAAGGTGGTCATTTTGAAAAAGGCCACCGAGTACGTCCACTCCCTGCAGGCCGAGGAGCAGCAGCTTTTGCTGGAGAAGGAGAAGTTGCAGGCAAGACAGCAGCAGTTGCTAAAGAAAATTGAACACGCGCGGACTTGCTAAACGTCTCTCGGAACCGGACAGTCACTCTGCCACTTTGCACATTTTGATTTTTTTTTTTTTTAAACAAACATTGTGTTGACATTAAGAATGTTGGTTTACTTTCAAATCGGTCCCCCCCTCCCCCGTCGAGTTTGGATCTGGGTGGGGAGCAGGACCTCCGGAGAGGGCCGGCCTGATGGGATGCTGGGTGGCCCTTCGCGCTTTCCCCTCCGTGTCCCCTCCGAGACCGCGGTCGAAGTTCGTGACAGTCGGGAGCCTCTGGGCTGTTGAAGTCACCTTGTTGGTTCCAAGTTTCCAAACAACAGAAAAGTCATTCCTTTTTAAAATGGTGCTTAAGTTCCAGCAGATGTCACAGAAGGGGTTTGCCATTTGATAACCCCTGGGGAACATTTCTGTAAATACCATTGACACACCCGCCTTTTGTATACGTCCTGGGTAATGAGAGGTGGCTTTTGCGGCCAGTATTAGACTGGAAGTTCATACCTAAGTACTGTAATACCTCAATGTTTGAGGAGCATGTTTTGTATACAAATATATTGTTAATCTCTGTTATGTACTGTACTAATTCTTACACTGCCTGTATACTTTAGTATGATGCTGATACATAACTAAATTTGATACTTATATTTTCGTATGAAAATGAGTTGTGAAAGTTTTGAGTAGATATTACTTTATCACTTTTTGAACTAAGAAACTTTTGTAAAGAAATTTACTATATATATATGCCTTTTTCCTAGCCTGTTTCTTCCTGTTAATGTATTTGTTCATGTTTGGTGCATAGAACTGGGTAAATGCAAAGTTCTGTGTTTAATTTCTTCAAAATGTATATATTTAGTGCTGCATCTTATAGCACTTTGAAATACCTCATGTTTATGAAAATAAATAGCAATTAAATGATGCAACTTTCCCCCCCCCTCCCTTAATAGCACTAGTTAAACTCTATCCCCTCTATCTGTTAAGTGTAAGTGGTACAGAAGTTTTGGAGGGACCTTGGGCTCCCTGGGCAGCCCTTTTATATCTGTGCAGCCCCAGCTGGGGAAGGGCCACTCTTCCCACTCCGGCGGTGTGGAGGGAACGGTTTAGGAAGGTGAAGGTATTTCTTCCAGATTACACAGAATGGAGACAGTATTTGGGACTCTGTGTTCTAACAATTAGCGTTCATTAATTTACAAAGCACTTTCATATGTTGGCCTTTTAAAGAATTAAGCTCAGACACCAGTCTTGGTCAACTCTTTAGAGTGAGAAGTAGAATCAAGACATGGGGTTCTGAAACTGCCTATGTTAGTGATATTTATTCCATTGATGGATGGCTTTATAAGCTCATGTAGCTTGTCTCCAAGAGCATATTCTTCAGAATGCACCAGGATTTAAGGTTCTGATTTTGGCATTGTAGCAGAATTTAAAAAAAAATGAAGTTGGTCCCTCCCCTGAAGAAGTGCTCAATCTTATGCACAAAAAGAACTCCTTGAAGCAACAGTTGTGTGACCCAGATCAAGTGTCCTGTCCCTTAAGGAGAGACACTGGGGCATGTATAGCTCTGTTGATTTCACACAAGTATTTGAGCTGCCCTGTGGAAGCTGGATTAACCTTTGCGGGCTCTGGAGGACAGCCAGGGTCAATGGAATGGAGGGAGGCACAATTCAGAAGGAATTTCTCAGAAGGAATTTCTGAGTTTCCCTAATAGTAGGTGTTACCTTTACTTCTGAGGCATTTAGCTTCTCCGAACAGAAAGTTTACAAATAACCGATCTCTGGGGTGAAAAGTAGCACAGGGTCATGTGTCTAAGGTTTCATTCATCAGAAATTTAGCTCTGAACTGAAGAAGGCCTCTGCTTTGTCAGTGATGATAATGCTTGTCTTGGTCTCCTGGCTTGTGAGAGGTGGGGATGAGAGAATCCAGGTCGTAGGAGTCCCTGTCTGCTTCAGTTACTGTATAAAGGCCAGTGGGGAATCAGAACTCCGGTCCTCAGCTCAGTTTATAGCCATAAACCCTAAAGCTCTGAGGTTGGCAATACTGCTTTGGACACTGATGGTCAGAGCATGTTGAGAATCACGAGAATCCTGTTCAGTGTCTCCACTTGCCCCCACCCCACACTAGAAAATCCTGAAACTGAAAGTCCTTTTAGAATGGTCATTCCAAAAGACTTCCCTGTCCTTTTGCATTTTACAGGCCCCAATCACTCTGCACCTTGTTTGTGTATCCATAAACCAAAAGAAAGTTAAGTGACCTCAGAGTCAGAGGTTTTTTCAAAAGATTATTTATTTTAGAAAGAGTAGGCCTGTGTGGTAAGTGGGTGGAAAGGGGGAGGGAGAGCATCTTCAAGCAGACTCCCCACTGAGTGAGGAAACCAATGCCATGAGATCAGGACCTGAGCTGAAACCAAAAGTTGGGCACTTATCGGATTGCGCCCCCCAGGCATCCCGAAGTCTTTGAGATCCTTAAAGCTCAGTTCAATCACCCCAGTTTCTCTATTTCTGGGGCCATAAGGGGACTACCTAGGTGTTTGGGATGAGATAGAACTCTAGCCATGGAAAAAGGAAAACTTGTGATGAATTAGGCTCTAAATTAATTCTTATCAATGGCTCTGTTTTTGCTCTGGCTGCTGGGAAGCTCAGAGACCAATTCTGTGCTCTCATTCTATGTACCTGCTTCCTATCCTCTTTTCTTCCAAAGCCTCTCATCTCCTTTTTCATTGTTACTTTAACCATTCCTTTTATGTTCTTTATTTTGTTACATAAAGGAGAACTTTATGCATTAGGTGAATCATAAATATGTGCTATAATATTAAAACTAAGGTGAAAAGCCACTCCTTTGCCTTTCCTAGACCAGCTGAGGGAAAGTGTCACCCAATTTCGTGCTGCAATTATCTATAAAGTAATTGCGGTACTCAGAAGAATCAAAGCCCTCTTTTTAAGCTCATGAGAAACCATCCCAGTGTTCCAGGAGCAGTTTTGAGACAAATTGCTCTACATGAGTTAGGTCAATAAATCCTAGGACTTCAATGTAGCCTAGAGATCATCTCATTGAGTTATTTTATACAATGGGGTCGTGGGGTCTATTTTATAGAATGACTCCAGGAATGGAGCCCGGTCTCTGGATGCTCAGTGCCATATTCTTTCCATGGTGTTGGCCTTCCCACTGCTTACCCTGTTGCCTCCCTACTGCAGACCACTGACCCTGACTCGTCCATCCACCTACAGCATGTCTCTTTTCTTTCTTTTTAAAGATTTTATTCATTAATTTGAGAGAGCACAAGTAGGGGGAGCCCCAGGCAGGGGTAGAGGGAGAAGCAGACCCCACTGAGCAGAGAGCCCGACATTGGGCTCAATCCCAGGACCCTGAGATCATGACCTGAGCCAAAGTCAGATGCTGAACTGACTGAGCCACCCAGGCACCCCTAGCATGTTTCTGTATAAATCCTAGATGGTTGACTCCACATAAAAACATCCAATAGCCTTCCCCCATGTAGCAGATAAAGTCTAAATCCTTCAGCTTGGCACATGAGGCTGCTCTGCTCCCCGGGTCAGTAGCCCAGTCACCCTCTGCCCCTCCACAGATGCTCTTGTTCCAGCCATGCCAGACTGGGTACTTTCTTACCTTCTGACTTGTTTCAGCACCTTCTCTCCTCCTGGGTTAACCAGTTACTGTTTATTGAAATCCTTCTGAACCTCGAGTGGCAAGCACAATGTCGTCTTTTTCCAGTGCTCTTTCTCATGCCCCCCTCCCCGGTGGGCCTCCTCCAGCCCTTGATCTGATGTCACCACAGCAAACAGAAGAGCTCTTCTAATCACCCTGAGACCTCCTAGACTGTGGGGTCCCCAAAGGCAGGTAATGTGTCCCCTTCACCTCTGAGTCTTAGCCCCACTTGTCTGGTGACTGAAGATGGCAGGACCTTGGCAGATGCCACCAGAATGGCGGTGGCTTAGTAGGCAGCAGAGGAAGGCACCAAGGGAAGATTTCCTTTATGCTTGTGCCCCCTGCTAGCCCCAGTTTGGTTCGTGAGCTCTCAGTCTACTACAAATGGGGAAACATCCCTTAAGGCATCACCGAATGCCTGGTACTCACTGCTGGAAGTGAAGGCAAATGCACATGGAGGCTCGTCTCCAGGAAACCCACCGTCTGGAAGGGAGTTAAGTCCCCGGGCCTAGTGTAGAAGCGGGGGAGACAGGAGGGACTGGTGGAGGATGAGGGAGTGTAGAGCCAAAGCACATGGGCAGGGGGTCCCATGGCTGAATCTGGCTCTGCACGTGTGAGCTCCAGTTTGGAGCTCTCTCTTGGTTGGAAGAAGCTGGTTTGCTGGTCAACCGTAGGCCCAAAGAGGCCATTAACTGTGCACTGTGCTGACAGCGGGTACAAGGGCCCCCACCCTCATGTAGCACTGTAGCCATCACTGAGTGTTCTTTACCCCCCAGAGTTTCACCACCTTTCAGGAGTGTCGACCAGTTCATCATATACCTGTTTTGGGAAGTTGGGTCTTCCAGTTGACTTTCATTAATTTCTATGGCGGCTTTCTTGAAAATCCTGGTTTGGGTTGTTTTCCGAAGCTGTTTTCATTAGGTTTGGAGCAGGCTTTGAGGCCATGGGGCCCAATCTCCCAGCAGTCTGCTCATGGGCACTCTTTCTTTCCTCCTTCTCTCCCTTCCTCTCTTTCCTCTGTCACAGCAAACATTTACTTTGCCCCTACCTTGTGTCAAACACTATTTCAGTCCACAAAAAAAAGAAGCAGCATCCCCCAAATCCCCGCCTTCAGGGACTTCACAGTCTAGAAGAGAGTGACAGCAGTGAAAAGAAAGCTAAGAAGCAGATAAATGGAACAGCGTTCCATAAGGTGGCCAATGCTTTGAAAGTGCAGGAGAGGAAGGAATCAGGGAGGCACAGCAGGCAGGAGGGAGACCCCAACCTTGAGTAGATGATGGAGAAGACGTGCTGAGGGTGGGCACCCGGCCCTGAGCTCTGTCCTGGCTGCTTGGCCACCAGGAGTCAGGCCTCTCAGGCTTTGGGGCATCTCCCTCTGGACATTGGCAAATGTCCCCCACAGCCTCTCATTCACTCCCCTAGAGGGAAAGCAAGAGAGTGGCAAGTCTGAAGTGAGATTTCCAGGCGCGAATGTGACTCCCACACCCACAGACTCTGGGTCCTGCAGGTTCCCCACCAGTACAACTGGGGGTGACGGCACCCCAACCCCCACTTCCCAGGGGTGTTCGGGGGGTCCACAAACTAACTTACGTATGGCACATGATGGGTGCCACGTAGGTCTGTTAAATAATCTGATTTCTTGTTGACAGGAGCCTTCCTCGCGCCTCCTCCCCAGTATGTTACTAGGGCAAAGAATCTCTAAGAAACGTTTGCTGGTAGCACAAACTCACAAGCCTGAGCTCCACAAGAAGTTTGCAGACTTTTGTTTCTCAAAAGAGGCCTTACAAAAACCTAAAAACGGGTACCTTGGAAACAAATGAATGTGAGCTTTGAAGCCTATTTTAAGACGGAGCCCAGGAATTCGAGTGCCGCGGAACATCTACGCCTTCTACAATGGTTTATTAGTTTTCCTTACTTGTAAAGGAAATCTCTTCATAGGCCACTGACCAGGGTTACCTGATCTCTTTTGATATTGATGGATCATGCTACAGGACATTCAGCCCGAAACCTTTGACCAGGAGAAGTAACAGAGCCTTTTTATGGTTGAAGTAGACAGACCTATCGGTACAATGCACGCTTGGAGAAAAATGTACACAGCACTAGTCCCGTGATAAATACAGATGATTTGCTGGGGGACGTGCTCTGAAGGGGCAACGCAAAAATATACCCCCTTCTGCTTTCTAGCAGATCCAAGGTTTTCGGCAGCCTTTGGGAGGTGGTGGTGGGGTAGGGGAAGGACGAGTCCATTCCTTCATAAAGCGGGAGGCTGTTGAAGGCTAAATTTTACGGCCTAGGCTACCCTCCACCATTTCCTGAGGGAGGACCTTCCAGCCCACTCTCCACTCCACAAAGTGACGTGCCAAGCTGACAGGGAGCAGCCCCGGGTAATAGAAGATATTTAGTTTGGAGGGTTGGGTCTTAGCTCAGTTATTTGCTGTTTTCAACCTTGGCATGGGAAGATAAGCTCATGTTGCTCCACTGTCAAGTCTCCAAGTGGAATGGGTAGGAGTTGGTAATCTCCAGGGCCTCCTTTCAATTCCAGAGCATCACGGCTCCTCAGGGATGGCTTGAGTCGCTACAGATGGCTGCAGTGTTTGTGATCACGCTCCAGTCGGGAGCCTGGGCACACATCTCGGCTCTGCCGTTCACCAAGTCTGTGGCTGAGGGCAAGATGTTCCCCTCTGACCTACACTTGCTTCGTGTCTACAACATCAGTAATAATGACCACTGCGCAAGGTACTTAGAAGGATCAGATGAGAGGTGCTTGGGTGGCTCTGTCGGTTAAGCATCTGCCTTTGGCTCAGGTCATGATCCCGGGGTCCTGGGATCGAGCCCCACATCAGGCTTCCTGCTTAGTGGAGTATCTGCTTCTTCCTCTGCCTCTGCCCCTTGCTCTCACTCTCTCCTTCAAATAAGTAAATAAAACCTTAAGAAGAAAAAGAGAAGGATCAGATGATATAAAGTCTAAAAGGGATGGGATAGCACTCTGGAAAGTTCCATAAGTAAGCCTTCTATGAACCCAGATCACCGTAGTCAGCTCTTGTCCAGCACTTCTCTCCTGTTTCAATGCCTGCTTCCTGGAAATTACTTTTCTTTTCTTTTCTTTTCTTTTCTTTTCTTTTCTTTTCTTTTCTTTTCTTTTCTTTTCTTTTCTTTTCCTTTTCTAGCAGTCCCCAAGTCCAGCTTGGAGCCCCAACACAGAACTTGAACTCACAACCCTGAGACCAAGACTTGAGATGAGATCAAGAGTTGGATGCTGGGACACCTGGGTGGCTCAGTGGTTAAATGCCTGCCTTTGGCTCAAGGCGTGATCCTGGAGACCCAGGATTGAGTCTCCCTCCTTGCACGGAGCCTGCTTCTTTCTCTGCCTGTGTCTCTGCCTCTCTGTCTCTGTGTCTCAAATAAATAAATAAATAAATAAATAAATAAATAAATAAATAAATAAATAAATTCTTAAAAAAAAATAAGAAGAGTCAGATGCTTAACTGACTGAGCCACCCAGGAGCCCCTGGAGTCACTTCTAAGTGGGTTTCCTCCAGGTAGTAAATGCCTTCAGCAATGCTTCTATTTCATAGGCACATCTCTGGTTGCTGCACTTTGCTCATAATATTGGCTCCATAATATTTGTTAAATAGTTGCTACCAGTGAAAAGATTTGACTAATTGTTCAAAGCCAGCTAAAGGATTCTCAGTCTGTGCAGAAGAACTGGGTACAAAGGCTTGTCTCACCTGGAACTAGAGAAAACTATGACAAATCCAATTTTTAATTGGGTTACCCAAGTGAAAACAGAAAATGATAACCGACATCTAACATCTTGAGTTTTTGCTTGGGTTGGTTTAGCCACTTTTCTTTGGCATAAAGCCAAGAAGAACAGGGAATTTATACTAGAGACTAGAGATATGACACCGCTGGAGCTAAAGTTAGATGCATTTCGTTGGTGAAGGGAGCAGGGCTGAGACCAGACTTTACTGCCGGAAATGGTTTGATTGCATTTGGGTTTGCGAGTAAATCTTTCCTGCCTGAGTTGATCCTCCTCCTGAATTTGCCAAACTAATATTTCATGGTCTGTCTTGAGGGTAAATCATCTTTCTACCAGAAACCCTCTCTCCAAAACATCTCATTAAAATAATGAAGTTGGAGGCTTTCTTGGAGGTCTTGAACTGTAAACTTCCGGGATGGCTGTGAATACATTTCCTTTGACACTTCTGGGAGATTATTTCTCCTGGAGTGTTACCTCCCTTGGAAATTCCTCTGGGTAATAAATGTGCACATGGCAGTTTGTCGCCGTCGCTCGAGCCTCTGTTGTCTTTGGCCCACTGGGTGGGTGCAGGCTGCTGCGTCAGGTGTGGCCACAGGTTCCGCCGGCCAGGCGGCCACGGGAGGACTTTTTTCTTGCCCACAGTGATGAACCACAACGGGGAAAATGTTGGAGCAAAGAAACAACATTTAGCTCAAGTGCAAATTAAGCCCTGCCTCCGTTGGAGGCGATGGATGCCGAGGGCTGGATAATTGGAGTGGAAACCGCCATAAAATGCTTATTATGATGTTCGCTGCCATTCAAGGGCTCTCCCCGCAGCGTTTGCATTTCAGGGGGAGAAGGCCTTTTGCAGGGATGTGGTTTCTTTTTCCCTCTTTACCTAGGGTGACTGGTTTGTCCCAGTTTGCCCACGACTGGCCCAGTTTTAAAACTGAAAATCTACATCCTGGTGAACACTCAGCCTCCGGTGAGTAAGGGGTGGACGGTCCCCTACCCCTCTGTCTCTCCAGGTCCCAGTTTTTCTCCCTGCTGGTCGACCGGCTTGACAAGCCTCCCTGCAGAAGGCATGGAGTCAAGGCTGGAGCTCCCACTGCACGCCCCTCCCGGCCACCACCTGCTCTGCAGTGTTGAAGGGCCTGGCAGGCAAGAAGGCGCTGGAAAGAACATCGTGCTGGTGTCGGAGCCCATGGACTGGAGCTCTGCAAACACGATCGGGTGACTCGGAGCGAGTGACACTGAGGCTGCACAACAGGTGACATCCCTGCCAGCTCTGTAGGGGACAATGAGTGGGGGGCAGCAGGTCCCACACAGATTCTGGGGTCCAACATCCTGCTGGCCTGCCCACCCTACTTGTCCCAGGCTCTGGAGTTCCTTCGGGATCATGATAACAGCAGTTCGAGGCCTGACCGTGACCCCAGCTCCAGTCTTCTGCTGGGCCTTCCTAAGTCTCCTTCATTCTTCAGATCTTTGCCAGGATCCAAAAAGAGCAATTTTTTCAAATTATCAAACAATCCCAGGCTGTGACGGAACAGCCTTCCTGGAGCCCTGGGGTGTGGGCTTGTCACGCAGACAGGCGGAGAACACACGGAATAAAATCCTCCCCGAGGTTTGTGGGTAGCCTGGCCCTGTTTCATCAGAGAGGCGACAAGTCCAGGCACCTACAAATGGACTTGGACCTTGGTTCTCTGGGTCGAGGACCCTGTGATGATATTGCAGCAAACACGGTCCATGAGATCAACCACTTCCTTTGGTTGGGGTTTTCCTTTCATTGGCAGTTGTGAAATCGTTTCGGCAAAGTCTGTCAGGGGGAGCAAATAACATTCCTCAGGATTTGCATGGGGGTTCTTTCACCAAAGGAACAGGATGGAAAGGCAAGCAGACCTTTTAGGGATCTCTAAAAGAGGTGTTAACCTCTCTTTAGCTTTGGGGAGAAACCTGCAGTGAACTTGCATGAGCAACGGCTTATATATTCTGAAAATGTTGTTTGAGGGGCACAAGTGCCCAGCTGAAGATCCTCCCCAGTCCCGGCCTCCTGAAGGGGAGAAGGTCTGTCATGTTAATGACATGTGCATATTATTAAGGAAAGGGACAAAGGGCCTGGAGCTTGGGAACTGAGCTGTTCTGGGGACTCTTCAGTATGCACACGGTACCCTTATTATAAATCCGATGTGGGGAGGGCCCTGGGAGAGTCAACCCATAAAGCTATCTTGATGGGGATGGGGAATGGCTCTCCCCACAGACGTGGAGCTCCCAGCATGCTCGGCTCCCCACCCACCTAGAAAATGACACTGTGCGATCACAGAATACATTCTGGAGTTGAAATGCACTTTGCTTTGATTTCTTTGAATTACAAATGGCCGAATGAATGGAATGCCAGGCTCCCCAAAGTCTCCTAAGCCACGTAACCCTGGCCCTTGTTTAGTGGAGCTTTAGCAGTCAGGTGTAAAGCTATGCTTTCCATCAGTCCTTGAGGGACAAGCATATGCATGTGAATGAGATGGAGGGAAGATGGGCATGAAGTCAGGCCTGCAGCTGACTCTGACCATTACCCAGGAAGGGAGGGGAAATGTGAACACGGATAATTTCCAGAGAAGAGGTTGTGGGGAGTGGGATGAGGACACAGGGGAGCCTTCCCACTGCAGAGTGAGATACACAATGGTTTTAAAGGATGGATAAAAGGATCCCTGGGTGGTTCAGCGGGTTTAGTGCCTGCCTTTAGCCCAGGGCATGATCCTGGAGTCCCATGATGGAGTCCCATATCAGGCTCCCTGCAAGGAGCCCGCTTCTCCCTCTGCCTGCATCTCTCTCTGGTCTCTCATTAATAAATATATAAAATCTTTTAAAAATAAGTAAATAAAGAAATAAGGATTGGCCTGGTGTAGGAAGATAAGAGAGGCTTGCAGGTCAAGGGGGAAGCCTGAGTGCAGTTGCATGGAACCGCATGGAACCGCATGGAGGTGCATGGAGGTACACGGAAGTGCAGGGCATGTTTAGGACACAAATGTATTCTTGGAGCCACAGGTGAGTTGGATGGGTTGGGCCTAAGGACTGTCTCCTAGCAGTGAGCAGCCAGCCAAGGTGTCTGAGAAGGAGGGGGACATGATTAGGTCCTGTGTGACTCTGGGAGCAAACTATATGGATGTATTCAACCAACCAGAGTTGCCCCGATGGTGCTTCTCAGCCTCGGTAACTAGTAACCTGTTTCTGAAGGGGCCTACCATGGTAGGGAGAGCGCAGACCTGAGCCTTTGGGGGCCTGAATCTTGGCTCAGCAAGGCCACCACTTAAAGTTTCTTGCTCCCCAAGCCTTGCTGATCCTGTGCTTTTTCTCTTCTGTCTGACAGCTTCCCATCCTATAGGTCAGAAACCCACCTGTCCTCCAGGGACCAGCATAAGGGCACCTTCTTCACAAAACCTTCTTATTCTCCTTTGCAGAAAGTTTGCTCCTCTGCCTCTAGCCTCACCTAGCACTTCCCCATATACCCTCGTGTGCTTGAAAAATGACAATAACTCCCTCCTTCCCTATTGCAATCACTGTGAAAAAAACTTGGCAATAAAGTGAAGAAAGAAAACTACCACCAGTAATCTACCTTTCAGAGACAAGTGCTATTAAAATCTTGATGTATATTTTTCTAGATGTTCCATACACACCTAAGTGCATATGCATATTCCTGTTTGTTTTGTATCTTTGGTAGGTCATTAGAAACTTTTGACTATTAAAAAAAAAAAGAAACTTTTGATTATGTATTATATAAATCATTATATTTGGGCCTTATCTGTCTTACTAGGGTTAGGGGCTCTGTTGTCTTTGTGTGTTCCACGCCGGCTAGAGTGGGTTTTGCACGTAGTAGGCAAGCAACAAGTGATGAATGAATGAACGATCGAATGGGTTTCTCCATATCTATGTGTAAGATGAGGACTTCGGATTGTGTTATATCTGAGGGTTTTTTTCTAGTTCCAGTCATCAGAAGATTTCTGATCATTAGCTCTGTCATGGGTAGAAGAAAGAGTTATTCTGCCAATCTGGGCACTGGGTATGTCCTTTTTAGCATAACATTGTTACGGCCCCAAACTAAAAGACCAATGATTTAATGCACTTAGGCTCTGTTCACACAAAACCTAGGAACCATCTGGTTTAGAGCGGACTGTTATCCTTTGTTGTCTTATCCAAAGCAAGCCAATCTTCAGTATCACTTGCCACTTAGAATCTGAAAAGTTTTGAATACTCTAGATTCCTCATTTCTTCTGACCTGCGGTGCTACCAGTAGTCTATGTGGCATCTTTGCATCAAGTATGAAAACACTTCCCCTCCTGTCCAGGCAGATACTGCTCCACCTGCTGTGGCCTGGCAAACAGAATGCAGCTGGACATCGCTCCCTCTTACCCTTTCTTTAAGGCATCTCTTGGGCTCGACACAGCCTGAACAATTGTATTGGCAGCCCTGGCGGAGAGTACCTGTAAGAACCGAAAATTCCGGTTGTGTGTTTGCTATGTTCAAGATTCTCCTTTAAACAAATAGGCAAGAATATGTTGTAAGCATCAGAAGTATAGCATTTATAGGATGCAGTGGGATCCAGATACTCCTCAGACCCTGCGCTTTTCCTCCTGCTGTTCCCACTATCTGGAAGCAGCGCTGTCCCCAGGCATTCCTTTCTCAATTTTACCCATTTTTCAAGACTTGGCTCAAAGGCTGTCTCTTCCACAAAGCCTTCCGTGACACCCATTTTGTTGGGAATCACTGAAACCTCTCGTGTGCTTGGTGTTCAAAGAATTTATTTGGGACAATTTGAAAAGCCTTAAAGGGTAGACGTTATCATCTGCACAGCCTCAGGAAACCTCTCGTGCACACGTACACACTCTTTACCTCCTCTCTAAACCCACTCGCCAGGTGTATTTTTTATTCCTTATTCCCTTGGTCCTTTGCATTTCTGTAGCCCTATGTAGTTTCCAAAGCTCCACAATAAACCAGCGAGAAGGCATTATTATCCACACCTTATGGCAAAGAGAAACCGAGACTTAAATTTACACGCTTAGAAGTTGATGGAAGTAGGATGTGAATTTGGACTTTAATCTCTCGGTTCAGCCTTCCTACTCGAAACCCTGCCTAGAGCACTAATGGGATATTATTGAAAGTCTAGAAAGAATCTTTGAGTTAGAATCATTTGTCTATGTCATTACCGAGCCTGAGTTTGATGTGCCGATGGAAGTGACAAGCCACTCCTTTCCTCCACTGAGCCTCTTCAAGAAGGCGAATGACTTGAAGGGCGATGTTGGGCCTTTCTGGAGATCTGGTGCTTGTGCATAAGCTGCCTTCACCAGAGACAACCTAAAGGAAAGTCTATCACCTGCAACCCAATTTTTGTCCTTTACAGCCAGGAAAGGACTGTTAAAGTCTTGGTGAACAGATTCGATGAAGCCACGTTTTCCTCTCTACCGACAATTCCATCTCCTACTCCTTTGAGGAGAAAAAGGATCCACAAAGAGTTGCTACCTGGCTTTAAGTATTCAAAAAATATGTAATGCATGGCCACTAACCAAGAAGTTGGTCACTGCTGATATGAAGGAGCTCCTTTCATGTAGGATTCCTCAAAAAAGAAAAGAAGCAAACTGTCCTGCAGTTCCAGGATGTGGCTAGCTTGGAACTCACTGATTGAGTGAAAATTAGAGCAAAATAGACTTTCAGGTTTAGAAAACAGCATATAAATATTCAGAGAATGAAAGGAAAGAGTTCCTACACCCTGCCTTCATCAAAAGCCACTGTGAGCTCCTTCACTGTCCCTGAGATTCTCTAATGGCTACAGGCCCAAGGTCCTGGGCTAACTCTACATGTGTCCCCCAACTTGTGCCCTCCAGTCTGCTCTAGTGAAGGGGCTGGTGGTGCCTGTTCCTGAAGCCTATAGTGGTTCTCAACCTTGGCCGGGCATCAGAAACATCTGGAAGCTTTTAAAAATCCCAAGGCCGCACCCAAAACTGAATGCCCCCACTTAAAAATGGAGAAAAATCTTGAATAGATACATCTGCAAAGAAGTATATGGATGGCCAACAAGCAGGGGTGCCTGGGTTGCTCAGCCGGTTAGGTGTCTGCCTTCGGCTCAGGTCATGATCCCAGGGTCCTGGGACTGAGCCCCACATCAGGCTCCCTGCTCAGTGAAGAGTCTGCTTCTTCCTCCCCCTCTCCCTCTGTGCTCTCTCTCTCTCTCAGATAAATAAATAAATAAATAAATAAATAAATCCTTAAAAAAAGACAAAAAAAAAAAAAAACAAGCAGAAAAAAGGATGCTCAACATCACTAATCATTAGGGAAATGCAAATCAAAACTACAATGTGATACCATTCATACCCAATAAGGTGGCTATTATGACAAAACAAAAACAAAAATGACAAGTGTTGGTGAGGACGTGGAGAAATTAGAACCTTCATGGATTGCCAAAGGGAAGGTACAATGGTACGTTTGCCGTGGAAAAAACTTCAAGAAGTTAATCATAGAATTACCGTACGATTCGGGTTTCTGCTTATAGGTAGACACCCAAAAGAATGGAAAACAGGGACTCAAATATTTGTACACCCATGTCCATAGGATTATTCACAATAACCAAAGGGAGAAACAGCCCAAATATCCATCAACAGATGGGTGGATAAACAAAATGTAGTTATACACATAATGGAATATTATTCCATCTTAAAAAAGGAGTGAAATCCTTATTACCTGCTATAACATGGAAGAACCTTGAAAACATCATGCCAAGTGAGATAAGCCAGATGCAGAATGGAAAGTCCTGTATGATTCCACTTATAGGAAACAGATGGAGGAGCCTAGAATAAATTCATACAGGATACAACAGAAGTACCAGGGACTAGGGGAAATGGGCATTAGGAAGTTATTGTTTAAAGGGCACAAGGTTTCAGTTTGAGGTGATAAAAAATTTTGGAGTTTAGGGGCTCCTGGGTGGTTCAGTGTGCTGAGTGTCTGCCTTCAGCCGAGGTCGTGGTCTCAGGGTCTTGGGATCAAGCTCCACATCGGGGTCCCTGATCAGTGAGGAGTCTGCTTCTCCCTTTCCCTATGCTCCTCCCCTCGCTTGTGATCTCTAAATAAATAAATAAATAAATAAATAAATAAATAAATAAATAAAATCTTTTTACAAATTTCTGGAGTTGAATACTGGTGATGGTTGCCCAGCAGAGGCAAGTACTTAACGGTACTGAATTGTACACTTACGAATGGTAAAATCTGTAGAAACAAAGTCCCCATGGCCAGGCCATACCGCAGCTAAATCAGATTTTCTATGGCTAAGGTTGGGGCATTAATAGTTTTCTAAATTCTCCAGATGATTCCTATGTGGTGCCAAGAACAATGACTTTTTTGCTATTCCTGATTTTTAACAAAAGGGTCCGTATTTTTGGTTCCTTTAATTACTACGTAGATGTCCCGAAGGTACTCACACCCAGTCCAAATTGAACTCATCATCTTCCTCCTCAAACCGGTTCCTCCTCAATGATTCACCTGTTTGGTCTCTAGCCCCACCATTGACCTGTGGTCCCTCCGTTTAGAAAGCCGGGCAGGACCCTTGGGGAAAATGAAGTGCTTCTTCCTGTCTGCTCGAATATGTTGCCGGGTCCTCTGGGGGAGGGAGGCCACCCCAATATTTGTGGGGCTGCAGCAAGAGTCTGCGGAGGGGCCCCCATCCCAACTTCATCCTGCATGGGGTAGGCATGTCTCCTACGGTTGGAGGAGGGCTGTGTGCCCGGATCTAAAGGTGGTCCCAGGTGCAGGTGGATTCTGGCCCTGCACACAGGAAGTTTTCATCAGCTCTCTGGTCTACCACATGCCCTTAGACAGCTAGTGCCTCCACAGGCAGCTCATCCCGTGGTGGCCCAGGGCACCAGGGCACTGCGTCTCTTCTCTGTGGGGCCCTTCTCCTCTTTCTTTGCTTTGATCACCTCAAGGTGTGGCTCACAAATGCCCTTGCTGTTCCTGCCTTCTGGAACCCCTCCAGGCATGACTCCCTTCTCCCTGCACCGCGCTCTCACGGTGCCCCCATCAAGGAACATGTCATCATACAGCCAGCAGACTGTGAGCTCCTTGAGCACAGGAAACATGTCATATGGACGATCATTTGCTGGACTATAATGAAATTTGGTTCCCTCCAGGTTTTATCCAGGTTCTCTCTGCCGTGTGGCTTTGTGACATACTTCTGGAGCTACAGCCCTTGCAGCTATAAGAAGAGGGTGTGACCTGTCCCCACCCGCCACCCAGGAGTGCCAGCCTCACATCACAGTTTAAGACCACAAGCCCTGGGCAGCCCCGGTGGCTCAGTGGTTTAGCGCCGCCTTCAGCATGGGGTGTGATCCTGGAGACCCGGGATTGGGATCGAGTCCCACATCGGGCTCCCTGCAAGGAGCCTGCTTCTCCCTCTGCCTGTGTCTCTGCCTCTCTCTCTCTCTGTCTGTCATGAATAAATAAATAAAATCTTAAAAAAAAAAAAAAAAAGACCACAAGCCCTTGGATGTGAATGTCTGGGTGCGAATGCCAGATTCGCCACTTGGTGCTGGCCCATCATTTCATCCCTTCGGGTCTCACTTTCCAGGTTGGGAAAATAGGGATAAAAGACGTATCTAGTTGTTTGGTTTGTTCTGAGAAGTAAAGGAGTGAGTATATAGTGACAGGACCCATAATAGGTGTTCGATACACGTCAGTGATTATTTTATCATTTAAAAAATCCCAAAGAGTCAGTCTAGCTAAGAAATTCCAGGATAAATCTGCATGGACACAGGCAGCCTGGGGGATCCAGCACCTGCCTCCTGCCTGCTGGCCTCAGCTCATCCAGGTGAGCCCACTGTCTCGGGGAGTGCTCCGTGAACAGGTACGGGTAGAGGCAGGTCCAGGGAGAGGCAGGTCCAGGGAGAGGCAGGCCCAGGGAGAGGCTCCGGAGCACCCAGCTCGGAGGCCCTGGGGCAAGCGAGGACAGATGCTTGCAGCTCAGCTTGCTCTCCCTCTCCTTGGAACCCTGGGGGCTTGTGAGCTCTCAGCAGTCAATGACCTCATCCTGTGAGAGAACCAGACAGTGATCATTCTAACCTCACAAAGTTGTGAGGAGAGGATTAAATGAAATGAAGGACTTCAAAGGTTATGTAAACTGTAAAGCACCAGGAAATCACGGGATCATTGTCATCCAGGAGCTCACTCTATTTGCATAATCGCCCCAGGGGTGGGTAGAGGTTATTCCCATTTTATGAGTGGAGAAACTGAGGTCAGCCCAGCAAAGGTGTTGACAGAGGATGCAGGTCTCCAGCCTTTGACTCTGGGCTCCTTTGGGGTCTAAGTGGGAGCCTATCCCAGGTGCTCCTGGAGACTGGTTTGTGAGAGGCAGGCCCAGGCGCTCTCTGAGGAGCCTTGGGTGCACCCCTTCCCTGGGACCTCGGGGGCGCAGGGCCTGAGCTGTTCTTGGAAACTGTGGATGAGGCCATCCAGCCTTTGGAGCTGGGTCGGTTGGGCTGGGACTGTGTCCTCCTCCCTCCCCACAGGGCCCAGGCCCCAATCGCTTTCTTTAGAGGCCTTTGTGCAGTCCCGTCTTTCATCCTGGGCCCAACACAATGCAGGGGTGAGCTGAGGTCAGATTTTCAACCTTCAGCCATGGATTTCCTGTCTTTTGTAGGGTGGAGGACAGATTATGCCACCCAGCTTCCTGTCACCTCAGCACTGGGGGCTCTCGCTCCCTGGCGCCAATCTGCCACGGGAGACTGGAAGACGCTCCTGGGAGGTGACGAGGAAGGCTCTGCCCTTGTCCCGGGCTCTCAGACTCAGGCTTTGGCTGCTGTGAGATATGGACTCTCTCTTCAGGTCTTTTGGTTACTGAAAATGGCTTCTTGTAGCATTCGAGTTCCTTTTTTTTTTTTTTTTAAGATTTTATTTATTTATTTGAGAGAGAGCGAGAGTGCACAAGCTGGGGAGAGGGAGAAGCAGGCTCCCTGCTGAGCAAGGAGCCCGACATGGGGCTCAATCCTGAGACCCTGATTGAGCCACCCAAGCGCCCCTCCAGTCCTTAAAAAAAAAAAAAAAAAAAAAAAAAAAAGACAATTCCATTAAATAGCACTGAGTGGATGCCAATCTCCTTTACATTTTTCACAGTCTGGCTTATGCAATAAAAACGAATGAGCAATAAGCCCCCAGTAGCAGAAGAGTTAAGAAATGAAGTCTTTCTGAGACAAGGCTGTGTTTCAAGGGGAAGAATTGGGGGTTGCAGAGGAGTTGGTGGCGGGAGGCGAGGTGTACAGTGGCCTAGGGCTGCCACAACAAAATGCCATAGACTGGGGTGGGGAGCTTACAACCAGAGAAATTTATTTTTCATACTTCTGGAGGCTGGAAGCCTGAAATTAAGATGTTGGCAGGGCCATGGTCTCTCTCCAAGGCTCTTGGGAGGATGGGTCCCATGCCTCTCTCCCAGCAGCTCTTAACGGCTGGCTGGCGATCTTGACTGTTGCTTGGCTTGTAGATGTGTCACCACCTTCATCTTCACACAACGTTCTCCCTGAATCTGTGCATTCTCTCTGTCTGTGTCCCAAATCTCCTTTCTTCTTATAAGAACCCCAGTTACATTGGATTAGGGCTCAACTTTACACCAGGATAACCTTATCTTAACTGGTCACTTCTGCAACGACTCTATTTCCAAATAAAGTCATATTCCAAGGGGGCTAAGACTTTAACATGTCTTATTAGGGGGCACAAATCAACCCCGTGATGGGGGGCTCAGGCCAGTCAAGTTTTCCCCACCAGCAGCTCTCTGTCAGGCCCTGTGCTCACTCTGGGACTATGGAGATGCGCAGGACAGCCTCTGCTTTCAGGGGATGCGGTTTGGTGGGGGGGGAGCAAGGAATAGATGGTCTCATCCAAGGTGATCGGTGCTGGGGATGGTTTGAACACAGGGTGCTGAGGACTCTCCTATTGGATGTCCCCTGGAATCCCACCTCATGACCAGGGAGTGAAACTCTACCGAAGAAGACCTGTGACTCAAGAGCATCAGGGATGAGAACGGGAAAGAGGTTTCCTAGAGTCCAAGAATGTCTTATGGTGTCAAATCGACCAGGGGATTCAGGAGAACCTCCCAGACCCCAGGAAGAGAGGGAGGCTACTCTGGTTGATGAGGCTCCGAGACCATTCCCTCTCACATCTTCCCTTTTTTTCAACTGCCCTCAAGCCCTGCCCTCAGCCCCTGCTTCCCAGTCCTTGGGCCCAGCTTGAATGGCTAATGGGCACGTGTGTGGAGCTTGCCTGCTTTCCGTGCCTCTCACTTCTTGGGTCCCCAGGTGAGAGAGAAAAGCCAACACCACAGAAACTGAAGGTGATGCTTTTAACTGTTTTCACGAAGTCTTTCGATTCTTTTTTGGGGCTGTAAACCATGACTCATGCCGTGTGAAATTAAGTGGTATGGACACCTTGAAATAGAGCATGTTCTGTTGAAGGAGAACACTCCACCATGACTCCTGGTAAATTTTGGGGGGTAGTGAGCACAGGGTACCTGGGAAGGACAGTGGAGCTCCAGGGCAGCCTGGGTATAGAACAGTCCACGGCTTGTGCTCCTGACCTGCCTGCCTTTAAACTCTTCCCACGAAGAGACCAGGAGAGTCTGTGCTTGGCTTGGCCTTTTTCAAGAGTTGTTCAAGAGTTTCCCGTTGGTCATTGCTGAATCTGAAACACAAACTGTCGTCCCCAGAAACGCGTTTAGTTGAAGCAGCTATTTTTTTTTTTTAAGATTTTATTGATTTATTCATGAGAGACACACAGAGAGAGGCAGAGACACAGGCAGGGGGGGGAAGCAGGCTCCCTGCGGGGAACCCAATGTGGGACTCGATCCCGGGACCCCGGGATCACAACCTGAGCCAAAGGCAGATGCTCAGCCACTGAGGGCCACCCAGATGCCCCAGTTGAAACAGCTATTAAATATCCTGGGCGGAAACCCAAGAGAAAGGTACCTCTTGGCTAAAATTCTGTTTTTTTCTTTTTTTCTTCCTGTCTGAACACCCCCCTCCCCACCCCTGCCCCTACCCGGCTTTCCCGTCTTTGCAAAGGCCTTTCTAACAGGGATGGCATTGATTCTTACCTGGGCACTTCATGGCTGGCACCATGGAACTTTGTCCCCATTTTGCAGGTGAGGAAATCCAGGTGTGGAAAAGTCATGTGACTGCCCAGCCCAGATTCGCAGGGAGATTTCCACACCTGCCCAGGGATCTCCCTGTGCAGCTGGAGGTTCCTCAGGAATCTGGCCCCTCCCCACCTTCCTTCCACCTAATCTGGCCTCCCAGCCTCCACCGATCTGATCCTATTCCGAGCTCTGGTCTGGGTGGGGAGGGCCCAGCGTGACTTCTCTTAGGATCAGATTAGAGTCAGCATGAAGCTTACTGGGTGAATCGCTGGCTCTGTCCGGAGCCAGGCTGCCTGGGCTGGGGCCCCGCCCTGCCTCTCCTGGCCTCTGGGATCGCAGGTAAATCTCTGTCCGCCCATGTTTCTGTTTCTCCATCATAAGGGGAGGGGGCGCTGACACCACCGAACTCAGTATCATTATGAGAATTTATATAGATTTCTTAGGACTATTCCTGGCATGTAGGAAGTCTCATATAATGTTCATGAAATTAAAAAAAAAAAGTGGGGATCCCTGGGTGGCTCAGTGCTTTAGCGCCTGTCTTTGGCCCAGGGCATGATCCTGGAGTCCTGAGATCAAGTCCCGCGTCAGGCTCCCTGCATGGAGCCTGTTTCTCCCTCTGCCTACATCTCTGCCTCTCTCTCTGTGTGTCTATCATGAATAAATAAGTAAAAAAATCTTAAAAAAAAAAAAGTACCCCATGTGATGGAGCCTTTTGAAGATCCAGCAGGTGGCAGGCCCAGTGATGGGTCCGTAGTCACTCTTCTCTGTTTGACTTAGTAGAAAGCTAGCAGGTACCTAGGTTGGTCCTTGAGTCTTTTTCATTATGAACACTTCCTGGTCACAGGCGATCTGGATCCTAAAGGGCTCTCATTGTATTAGAGCTACTCTCCTACTCACAGGACTGTTCGCTTGCTAGAATGTCTGCTTCTCCAGAGCAGGGCCGTGTTTTATCCCCCCTGGGTTTTTGGCACCTGATCCAGGGCCTGGGAGGTAGGAAATGCCTATCCTGAATTGGGGCCTCAGTTCCCAGCTCTGTGCTCCAACTAATGAGCTTATGGCTGAGAACGGTAGCCCTGTCAGCCTGTACCACTGAGTACCCACCTTCATCATAGGCGTTTCTGAGTGGCTGTTCAGAACCAGGATCATAGGATATTCACAATGGGAAAGAAATAAAGTGGGGTCAGAACCACTATGACTCGTGCACCTGGGTGGCTCAGTTGGTTAAGCGTCTTCCTTCGGCTCAGGTCATGATCCCAGGGTCCTGGGATTGAGCCCCAGATCCTGCTTCTCCCTCTCCCTCTGCCTGCTGCTCCCCATGCTTGTGCTCTCTCTGTCAAATGAATACAGAAAATCTTACAGGAAAAAAAAAAAAAAAAACTGCTGCGACTAACTTGGGTCTATCTCCTTGGGAGCCACAGGCTAGAGATCCCTATAGTTCAGAGTTTCCTGAAGGTGAGGGGGGTGCCTGGAGCCGAATCCTCATGACTGAATTGGCATGATCCCTGGCAGAGGGTGGGGATAGAGCAAGGGCAAGATGGATGCAGATTTATTCAATTTTTGAATCCTCTTTACAAAATCATAAATGCAAAATTGATCTGACAAGAAATATTTATATAGGATAAAAGAAATCACAAGATAAAATCACATCAAAAATGCTGAACACCATAATTATCATAAATCTCAGCTTTTTTAAATAGATTTATTTATTTGAAAGAGAGAGAAAAAGAGAGAGGGTGCGTGTGTGCACAAGTGGGAGGAGGGGCAGAGGGAGAAGAAGGAGAGAAGCAGACTCCCCGCTGGGCCTGATGACACAGGGTCCCCCTTTATCCCAGGACCCTGAGACCCGGCCTGAGCCAAAACCAGGAGTTGAACCCTCCACCGACTGAGCCCCTCAAGCCCCCCAGACAACTCATGAGAGTTTTATTACAAAGGGGCCTGTGGCACCACATAATACCATTCCCTGCGTTTGGGGTTTGCCTCTTCATACAACAGTTTGTAATATCATTGTCTCTAAGGCAGAACGGAAAGATAATTCTCTTTCTCCTAGCACAGAATGGATCATCTTTCTTTTAAAAAATGATTTATGCTTTGGAAAGTGTCTGCTTCCCTTTTGTAAATTTTGGAAGACCCTCCCTCGACTTTCTTTCGCAGACGAGCTGTAGGATTTCAAGGCACTCTGCACAGTGGTGCATCTTAAACACTCTTTGAATTGACAGCTTTCGTTATCAAGTTTGTCATTAATATCCTTGTTGCAGTGGCGCCCTTGTCAGCCAGTAGTTGGGGACCCAGTATTTCCTAGCAATTTCCCCTAAACTGGATTGCAATAATGCCACCCAGCAGTAGGGGAGAGAGAACCAAGGGGGAGTCGGAGTGAGAGAGACCATGTTCCTGACCAATCACTGCTAGAACACCTGACTTTTGCAAGTTTTCTCAAATCCAATGAGCCTATTGCTACAGCCCCAGAAGGAGTCAGTGGATGGAGGGTTCTGAAGCTGAAGCTTGGTCAACCTTATAGAAAATCCACTCTGCTTAGGGAAGAGGGGGACCAGGACCACACTATGACTGTTTCCAATGCTTGCGGTCCTCTGTGTGGGACAAGGAGAGGACAGGAAGGCATCCTTTGCTTCTCACTAGCCCTGAAATTCCTCCTCCCTTTTCCCTTGGTCTTTCCTTTCCATTTCTCCCTGGGTGTCACCAATGACTCTTTTCAGGACAAATCGCTTGCTCAGCCACTTTGCCAGGTCTCACCCACCCCCATGTGAGATCCATACCTGCCCCCTAGACACTCTCCCCTCTTCTCTGTCATCTTCCTCTGACTAAGTTAATCGAATTTCAGAATTTCACTCCAACACGGCTTCCTTCAGTCCAGCTTATTATTTCTCATTGAAACTCATTTGTGCTTCTCAGAGTCCCCTTGTCATCTGTGTTTCCCTTCTTACCAGCCAGAGCTCCTGGGAGGAGCGGGGCTCCTACACTCCCCACCCCGAGGCTTCACATCTGTGTTACACATATATTGTGAGTGGTTTGAAGAACATCATGACTCAATCAAAGCCATTTTCACTTCGGGTCGCCCAATGACCAATTAGGAGGCATCAGACACAATTTTACAAGACAATTACTTTCGAGTGCATCATCGCGAATTATACTGTTACCTGTGCCTAAACAAACACAGGGAAGGAATTGGAGGCTTTTAAAAGTTCGCTGAGACTTCAAATGAGATTATAAAGGATTCTAAAAGCCCTGCAACTTTATGACAGAGCACTGGAAGGGCTATTGGGAACGGGGAAGGAAACAAAATAAAACCCAAGCCTAGGATGAAAGTGTGCCCCAGACATACTTTGTGACCCTTCCCTGTGCAGCTAGAAACTGATACAGCAGGACGGACAGACACGGTCACTTAGGAGCTTCCAGACTCCACTAAGGAGAGGGGAGAGGAAATACTACCCCTGTGTACTGTAGGCCCCACCGCAGAGGGGGCTGTGGGACAGCACGGGACCCACCAGGGTCAAGAGGGGAGCAAGGACTCCCTGTCCAGGGTGCTCCAGTTGCAAAACAGGCTGGATCCTGGTTCTGTATGGCAGCCCTCTGTCCTGCTCAGTCGCCTCATTCCGCTGGGAGTCAGGACACATGGTTTTTAATCCAAATGCAGGGGTGAATTTATTTTGTGAGGTCAAGCAAATCACCCAGCCTCTCTGGGCCTCCCCTTCCATGGCAGTCAGAACCCTGTGACGCACCTGCTCTATGCCAACCACTGTGCCAGGCATGGGGTGGGGGTTGGTATAGACACGAGTCCAGTGGAATCCCTGCCCTGAGAAACTGGGAGTGTAGACCTGGGTGCTGGCAAGCAGGAGGGAGCACTCCCTGGAGGAAGCAGCACTTATCTCACAGATAAGGAGGAGGCAGGTATTCAGGGGAAAAGCACTCTTGCAGGAAGACATTCCAGAAAATAAGAGAACAAAGGTGTGGAGGTATTAAGTAACTCAGTTTGCATGGACACTGCGAATTATATGAAGGCAGAGAATGATGAAAGATGGGGCCAATTTGGGGTTGAGTTTTAAAAAAAGAAGAAGGAATATTACAAGTTCCATAGATACGAATGCATTCTATGGAACAAGCAATAGAGTCGATAAGAATATGCTTTATTTAAAAAAATATATTTTATTTATTTATTTGAGAGAGAGAAAGCATGAGAGAGAGAAAGCACGAGCACAGGGAGCAGCAGAGGGAGAGGGAGAAGCAGATTCCCCACTGAGCAGGGAGCCCAATGTGGGGCTTGATCCCAGGACCCCGAGATTGTGACCTGAGCCAAAGGCAGAGACTTAACTGACTGAGCCACCCAGGGACCCCCTGAAAATATTTTAAAATGTAGAAACCACCATCCAAATGCAATTTGTGATTGCCGACACATACACCCGTACACACGAATTGTGATCCGTGATCCACTGGTGGTGGTAGTGGAGTGTTGTTACCCTTAGGAACTCCTTTATTTGCCTTATTTCCCCACACTTTCTCTGGGTTAGTTTCCTGAATATACTGATTTTCAGCTAACGTCTGGCACCTGCCACCACAATCCCCAGTCAGGGCTAAGGTCTTATGCTGTTTTTCCAACACTGAGTCAGGGGGTCCTGGAACTATGAGTGAAGATCAGGGTTTCCTGGGGGGAATCCTTGGTTGCTCTTACTCAAAGTATAGTTGACCCTTGAATAACAGGGGCTAGAACCGAACAGATCCATTTATATAGATTTTTTTTTTATGGCACAGTACTATAAATGCATTTTCTCTTCCTCGTGATTTCCTTTCTTTCTTTTTTTCTTTTTAAAGGGCGGGTGCAGAAAGAGAGGGAGAGAGAATCTTAAGTCTGACATGGGATTCGAACTCACAACCCTGAGATCCACCTGAGCCGAAATCAAGAATCGGATGCTTAACTGACTCAGACACCTAGGCACCCCCTGCTTATGATTTTCTTAATAAAATGTTCTTTTCTTGGACTCACTTTATTATCAGTACATTACAGTACAGAATGCATATAACATACCAAATATGTGTTAGCTGACAGCTTCTGTTATTGGTAAGGCTTCCAGTCAACAACCGGTTGCTAGTTAAGTTTTAGGGGAATCAAAAGTTATATGCAAATTTCCAGCTGGGTGGCGGGGGGTGGTGTGGGGGTGCTGTGGGGGGGTAGTGTTGGTGCCCCTAACCCTCGTGTGGTTCAAGGGTCAACTGTAATGGTGCCTTGGAAAGACCTAGCACAGAGATGCAAGGTGGGTCTGACCAGCTCCAAGGAGTTGAAACTACTCTGCATTTTCCTGAGGCAGAGGGAAGAGTGTGCAATGGGAATTGTGAGTCTGCTTTGCCTGTGTGTGGAGTCACTTCCTGGGCCTGAGCCTCAGTTTCCACATCTGTAAAATAAAGGGATGATGCAGTCTCCAGCATCCCTACATATTTACCGTGGTAGCCCTTCTTGCTGGGCCCATGAACTCATGCCTTCTGAGGTCCTGGAGCCTCTCCTGTGCCTACCATTGGCCGTTATTGAGTGCCTGACATTTCTATCTCGATCTGCACCCTGAATCTTCTTGCCCCCGGGGCCCCATCCAGCAGGCATATCTGGTGTTTCCATTTGTGTTCTTCCTGTTTCACTTGGCCTGACTGCTCCTCACCCTTGCACATCTGAGCCTGAAGTTCTAAGAAGCAGGCAGCTCACGGAATGGAAGCCCCACATGGGGGCAGGGAAGAGAGGCTTTACAGCCACTCCCAGGAGGCTCAGTGAGGCAGTAAAACTTTGGCCGGGGTCTATTGTCTTTTTCCACATTAAATTGTACCCCACAAGATGCCCTGAGCCCTGGCAACATTTTGTCCCTTTGGGTCTGTTTTTGGTTGTTTTGTAAATGATAGAATCTCAAAGACTCCCATCTCTCTCCATCTGCCATTTTTTGGGTGTTTCTAAGGCCTTGTATGTCTTAGGCCAGCAAGACTGCTATGAATTTTTCTACTTGACAGATGAGGAAATTGCATTTTGGTGAAGTTCACTTTCTCAAGGAAGAGATCTCAGCTTGCAAGCTCTAGTTCTTTCCACTACTCCGGTTTCAATCTGGAGACCATCATACTGCATTTAGGCCCTGCAAGGAGCAACGGTGCTCTGGGGGTGCTTTGCTTGGTGCTGCCACTGCGGGTCTGGAAAAGTTGTAAATGCATTTTTTTTTTTTTTTATGAATCAAAATCCCATATTTAGTGCCTTAAGGGAGCAGAGTATGTAAAGGAAGTCTAATGAATCCTTTGGTGAAGTGAGGATTGTTTTCTGCTCCAACTTTAGCAATTTCTGTCTAATTTATCTACTTTCCTAGCCTGGAATTTTATTTTATTATTTTTAAGATTTTTGTTTATTTGAGGTGGGGGAGAGATAGAGAGAGAGGGAGAGAGAGAGAGAAGCACGAGTGGGATTAGAGCAGAGGGAGAAGCAGACTCCCCACTGAGCAGGGAGCCCAACTTGGGGCTTGATCCCAGGACCCTGGGATCATGACTTGAGCCGAAGGCAGATGCTTCACCGACGGAGCCACCCAGGCGCCCCTGGAACTTCTATATACATTATTTTTTCTCACATGTAGTCCTGCAAGTTTATTTGTCCAGCATTTGATCCTGAATATAAAATAACAGCAGGAATGATGATTTGAAGGATTTGCAGATGCAGGTAATACTGCAACCATTCACATGGAAACAGTTCATTTTGAAATAATTCACATGTTTAGACTCGTATTCAAAACAATTTCTGATTCAGTTAAACCTTTCGTTCTAGCCTTGTTTTCTCCCTTTCTTAACATACCTTATACTCCAGCTGCCAGCATCTTCCTCCTTTCTAAAGGTCTTATCTTCCCCCCTGAGTCTGTGCTCACCAGAATTCCTTCCCTTTGAATGCTCTTCATTCCAACACCAGCCCTCCCACCGAGTGTGTGCAAGCCTGTGGGAGCATTCTCTGCCTCTCCCTCTGTCTCAGAGACACCCCCCCCACCCCCCACCCCGCCCCAAGCACACACAGACGTGCCCAAATCCTCCAAATCTACAGTGTTCAATACGGTAGCCCTCAGCCACATGTGACTATTTAAATTAAAATTAGTTAACATGAAATGAAGTACTAACAGATGAGTAGATACGCAAAATGTGGTACAGAGAGCAATAGAATACTATTCAATATTAAAAAAGGGAGGGAGTTCTAAACCTGCTACAACAGGGGTGAAACTTGAAGACATTCTGCTAGATAAAATAAGCCAGACACAAGAGGACCGATGTTGCACAATTTCATTTATATGAAGTACGCAGAGCAGGCAACTCATGTAGAGACATAAAGCAGAATAGAGGTAACCAGGGGCTGGCCTGGGGGGAAAGGGGATGGGAATCATGTCTAATGGGTACAAAGCTTCTGTTTGGGATGATGAAACATTTCTGGAAATAGACAGTGGCGATAGTCGCATGACGTCGTGAATGTGCCTCATGCCACATGAAAAAAAATTTTTTTTAAGGATTTTATTTATTTATTGATGAGAGTGTGTAACACAGAGAGAAAGAGAGGCAGAGACGCAGGCAGAGGGAGAAGCAGGCTCCCTGCAGGGAGCCCGATGTGGGACTTGATCCTGGGACCTGAGCTCAACCACCGAGCCACGCAGGTGCCCCTAGGCCCCCTAATTTTTTTAAAAACATTCCTGGAAGATCCAATCAGTGGTGATTACTCCTTGGAATTTTTGTAGTTGTTTGTTGTGACCTCTTTCAAGGCTTCATTCTTCACTGTAATTCAGGCACATATGCAGTTAGCAGATTCCCTGATGAAACTGCAAGCCAGTGGAGGGCAGGGGCAGCGTTTGGGGGGCAGTTTCACGTCTCTGGGTGGGCCGGTCCCCCCCAACTTCCCACAGTGCCTTGCAAACTAATGAGCCCTAACCAAATAGGTGTCCTGGCTTGAATGGAAGAGGCAAGAAGACAAACGGCTGGCCAACCAACCTTTTATGTTCCGGTCCTCCCTGGGAACATAATTCCATCTTCTATCTTTCAGGAGCCTTTTGAAGATGACATATTTGTCTTCCATGAATAAATTTGTATCACAACTCCTGGGTTATAAATTAGATGTCATCTACGTGTTCCTCCGGGAACGAAGGGAGTGTTCTCTGGGAACTTGCGTAAATTGGATAGAAATTTGTCCTATGTACGTGTGAAGTCACTTCCCGGCTGGCTATTGAAGGGAGCTGCGAAGTCTTTCTTCCAAAAACAAATGGCAAAGTCACTTTGTTTTCTGTAACACAAATCCTTTTGCAGCAAATAGAGTCCTCCTCTGCTCATTATCTTGTCATTAAAACCTCTGGCTTGATGTATTTCTCTATAAAATAAACCCGAGACCTTATTCATAGAGGAAAATGCAAACACGGGCTTTACCACGTATGAAAGGGACCCAGTGTAAAAAGAGCTTTCTTTTGCCTCTTGAGTTCGATGATGAGATCTCGTGGCCAGACAACATTTTTTGACTGGTAAGAGTAGAAACGACCCTCTTGAGTTACTGTTTAGTGAATGAGGGCCTTTGTTTCCCACAGAAGAATTAAAAACCTATGGGCCTCCCCCATGCAAACAGGAATACATTTCACACAGCGGTGTTGGGATTAAATGACTGGATCATGAAAAAAGCCAGAACAATGCCCGCTCACGTTTTAATCATTTACCTGGCATTCCAGTTGAGACGGTTTCACGGAAAACTAGAAGGTTAGGTCAAGGGTGACCTTCCCCAAATACTCCTTCCGCGTGCATCTCTGCTGCTTTCTGCGTGTCTCCAAAGCACGGGGAAATTGCCCATCTTCGGCTGGTCGGATCCGAAGGTGAGACCACAGACGATGGAAGCTGGAAGGGGTCTCTGGGGGTCTCCGCGGGGTCCCGCAGGTGAGGAACGAGGCTTGCAGAGAAGACCCCCGTCCGCGGTCACATGGAGTAAAGAGCAAAACCGAGACCAGTGTGGACACGACTGTCTCCGGACCACGTTCTTCCTCCCGTGATGATTGGCCCATCTGACATTTCCGAAACTTAAAATGATCTTCCTCTTCTCTAAAGGGAATCCTGATACATATTTGAGAGAGAAGGGCCATCCCTGGTAGGAAAGGGACGCATTGGGGTTGGGAGTTGAGAGCAGGATGGGACATCCGCTGGGCTCTTTCCTGATCTGTCCCCAGTTACTGCGCCGACCTGGAAGCAGCCCCCCATTTCTCTGGGCCCTTTTCCTGCGTGGGGTGACAAGGAGGACACGGTGGGTCCTGCGGGCTTGCTCCGAAGAACCCACAGGAGGTGGGAAAGTGCTGTAGGGAGTGGAGTCGCAAGTGCTAAGCGGATGCAGAGTGTAATTATCCATGTGAAAACTGCTGTTTTGTTCAATGCAAAGTAGGGGGGAATGGGAGGGAGGTGTGAAGAGCTGCTCCCGAGAGAGAAGTATGATTTCCTAGGGACGGAACCAGTCCTGGAGGTAGGGGGACAGACAAGGATGCAGTGACAGTGTGGCCGTGGTCAGGTGTGAACGGGGAGAAGGCAATGAGTGTGGGGGATGAGGGGTGGGGTAAGGGGGGACAGGGGTGTTGGGGGAGAGCTGTAGGGAAGGCCACAGCCAGAGGAGCCTGGATCCCAGTTCTACTATGCACCAGGTCACTTAACGTCTCCGTGCCTTGGTTTACTTCTTTGTAAAATGGGCCCACTGGTATGTGCTCTGGGGCAAAACAGGATCATCTACTTGAAGGCTCCCCTTTTTTAAAGAAAAGATTTTATTTACTTATTTTTAGAGAGAGAAAGAGAGAGAACATGCATGTGAGAGGGGGAAGGGCAGTGAGAGAAGCAGACACCCCTGCTGAGTATAGAGCCTGGGGACTCCATCTCAGGGCCCTGAGATCATGACCTGAGCCAAAACTAAGAGCAAGACGCCCAACTGACTGAGCCACCCAAGTGCCCCTACTTATTTTTTTTTTAAGACTTTGTTTATTTATTCATGAAAGACACACACCGAGAGAGAGGCAGAGACACAGGCAGAGGGAAAAGCAGGATCCATGTCGAGAGCCCGACGTGGGACTAAATCCCTGGTCTCCAGGATCACACCGTGGGCCAAAGGCAGGCACCAAACTATGGAACCACCCAGGGATCCCCCCAAGTGCCCCTACTTAAAGCCCTTTGCACACTGTACAGGAGCAGGACATGGAGGCTACCGAGCTCACGGGGTGGGGTGCAGGCGACACCCGGGATTCTGAGCTTAGCCCTTGAGTGGCTGCATGTGATGCTGGGTAGGTATCAGGCTGCAGTTCCCGAATCTTTAAGTGAAGGTACCTGAGAAGATGGTGAAGAGAGAGAGACAGAGAGAGAGAGAAAAACTAAGACTGCTGTTGTTCACCCCTGCCTCACTAAGGAGTCAGGATGCACCGCAAGGCCCAGACCTTCCGAGTGATCCGTTCGGTGTTATCCAGGGAGGTTTATGGGCCATGCTGGGAGGACCCTCCTGGCAGGATGGGTCAGGGAGCACCAGCCACTGCGCTCTTGCTTCCCTTTTCACAGCCCAGGGAGCACTGGGAGGGTGCTCCCCTCTTCACGGAGCCAAATGACAGACACAGAATGTCAGGGCTGGAAGGGACCTCTAAGGTCATCTAGTTCAACCGCCAGGCTGATGCTTGGCCTCCTTCTGGGATGTCCTTGTCCCTGCCTGAGGGGGTCTATTTTTATCCTGGAACCACAAGAACTGCAAGGAAACTTTAATTTTTGAAATCTCTCAGGGTGCCAAGAATGAACACAGCATTTCCCTCCTTATACCCCCACCTTCCCAGTCTCCGTACAACTACTTAAACCATTTGCTCTCTCAAAGTCCTGATTCCATGCCCTGCACTGTCGCCCCTGTTCTACAGATATTAATTTATGCAATCTTCTCAACAATCATGGGAGAAAGGCACTGCACTGTTTTTATCCCTGTCTTACAGAGGAGGAAACTGGAGCACAGAGAGGTTAGGCACTTGGCTCAAAGTCACACAGCTATTACACGTTGGCGTCAGGATTCGAACACCGCCAAGCCACGGATCTTGATCTCTGCTCCTGGGACTTAAAGCTTGTCCCGATCACGCCAGATGGAGCTGCCTTTTCCCTGGCACTTTCTGTGCTATTGCCAAATGGCCTTTCACACTTCTTACCTTGTGTGAAGCCTTGGTACCTGTGATTTAGCCTCCTTGGGGTCAACCAGCCAAAAAGCCCTACAGAAAGCGGGCCCCGGGTAGATAGTGATCAGAATTGTTCGCCCAGCCCAGCGCACAACATTTGCATCTCAAAGAAGCTTTGTGGTTTTCCACTGATTTCAAAGCTAGAAGTACAGGGAAGGGCCCCACGGTATTTGCAATTTTGAGGGTTTGCAAGTGGCTTGGGGCTGACCCTGGATCGCCTTCACCTCGGAGACCCTCACACCAAAGAACTCAGCGCCTTTCACCTGCTATTCGGAAACCAAGAAACAGTTGTAGTTTAGTTTGGGGTTTTTGTTTGTTTTGCTTTTGCCTACAGCCCTTTGATGACTTCGAGAAAGAACATTCCACTTGCGAGGAAATGAGTATTATGTGTTGTTGGTTCCTAAAGCCAGGATGGCCTGTTTGTTCATTTCTATACCTTGTCTCGCACGACACTTGTGACTCTGGTACTGGACAGGACACAGGACCTTGGTTGTTTTCTGTATCCACCTTTGCTTCTCCCTGGGTGTGCTTGCTCAGGGCTCTGTGATGGAAATCTAGCCTTCCCTGTCACCCCCAAGCCATCCCAGGCCCAGAGGGAACAAGCCGAGGCCCTGCAGCTACCCCAGTGGAACTGAGCCCAGGTACTGGCCAGCACCCCTCCCCCAGGGCCCTCAGGGAGCCACCTTGTTTTTTCCTCTTCCCTGATGCCTAGACCCATGCACAACTCCCAGCCAGTGTTCCTTTGGGTTGAACCGAATCAAATTCAACCCCATTGAAACAAATCTAATTTAATCTTTATTCCCGAGCTCACTCTGTTGTAGGGCTGTGGGATGGGAAGGAGAGGTAGCTTCCTCCCTGCAAATTCTAAGCCAATGCACTCTTCCATTCCAGAACGTTCCCTCCCTTCTTCTGGAGGGAGCAAAAGAGAGCCACTTGCCCACTGAGGCCAGCGGCTGGGTTTAAGAATTCAAAGTTCTCACTCCACCTGGATCTAGGAAGCCTTTGATAACACTTGACACCAGAGAATCTCTGTCCTGCACAAGCTATTTCTCTTCTGTGCCTACAAAGGATAAAGATCTATTTGTCTCCGTGTGTATGTTACAAAAAAAAAAAAAAAAAAATGAATGGGGATTTAATTACAACGGCTCATTTCCTAAAAGGAAGTCCTATTTACGATGCACCATATGTTTTGCCAGCGGCCATACCCCAAGGGCCGGAGTCTTGTCAGATTTCCTTAGATAAGCGAGGTCAGCTGGCCTGGCCTCTGCCAGGGGACCTGGGAGGACAGGCCGAGGGTTCCAGGAAGTGGGGAGGAAGAGGTAGGTGGGCTCTTGCCCGGCACAGCTCAGACCACCGGAGACCTGCCAGCATCAGCCAGCCCGAGAGGCCGCCCAGGCTTCAGAGCATGGAACCAGAAGCTCAAACAATTTGTGATGATTAAAAATCGCCTGGCTTTTTTCATCTACTAAAGTGGCTCTTGAGGGGGAGACAGTCTCTCTCTGATCCTTCCTTTCGTGGTTTTAATACCCTCTCTGCCACTTCTGAGCCAGCGCAGATGGCTTCCTAGGGCTCCCAGAACTTTCCAGCGAGATGCCGGGCAGAGGGCAGCTGGGGAGGGGCTCTGGCTCCGTCCTAGTGCTCATTCCTTCCTTCTCCTACATTTTACCTTTGGTGGCCTATAGTATCAGATGCTGTGAAGCCGAGGGTGGGGCCTTCAGGATTTCTCAGCTGTGCTTCAGTGGGTTTGCTGGAACCCGCTAGAACACGATTCCATTGATGAGATTTATTAGTGGGACACCTCTTCCCACACGGTCTTCCTTTTTCTTCCTTAGCCCCTTCCCCTTTGCCAAGTGCTGCTTCCCTTGTCTCCTTTCTCCTTGATCTTTAAAACCAAAGCAAAGTCCTGCCTTATTCATCCTTTCTCATACCACCCCCCCCTTCCATCCTCTCTCCCTGCACTGCTTAGATGTGAGACCCCAGGTGGTTCCCCTTGCAGCTCTAGCATTCACCTGCTGGGATCTTTAAAGTAGATCCTTTCTGAATAGGGCAGTGGGGAGGTGGACACCAAAATCCCTAAGATGTCCCTTTTCGCTCTCACACGAATCAGGCCAAGTCTCAGATGGTCCTGTGTTTTCTACTACCAGGGTCTAGCAGGCACCTACCTGCTCCAGATCAGGCAAGGCAGGCTCCGAGGAGGTGAAGAACTTGATGGAAATTGGGATGAGGTTGCCTGTCCTTGGGTGGTGGTCCAGGAAGGCTCCTGATGTTCCCGGACCTGGGTTTTCATAGTATTTTTTTTTTTAAAGATTTTATTTATTTCTTCATGAGAGACACACACACAGAGACACAGGCAGAGGGAGAAGCAGGCTCCATGCAGCAAGCAGATGTGAGACTCGATCCTGGGACTCCAGGATCACGCCCTGGGCCAAAGGCAGGTGCTAAACCGCTGAGCCACCCGGGATCCCCAAGCGGGCCTGGGTTTTCATTGTAAAACCAAGGATGGGAGCCTGAAAGAGGGACTGGAAGCTGGCTGGTGAGGGCTGTGTACATTTTGTTCAAAAGATGGAGATGACCTGCGGTCACCGTGGGCCCCGCCCCCGTCCCCAGGGACCCGAGGGCCTTCTGGAAGACAGCGGTTCACTGTTCATCTCTCTTGGCCAGTGCGCCCCGAGGGGGTGCCCCGGAAGGCCAGGAGCACCGGAGCCAGGGCCTGCCCGGCTCCCTGCTGCAGCGGCCCCCACGCACCCCACGCACCCCCTCGGCCCCTCAAGTCCCCGCCTGTCCCCTTAGGCTCCTCGGGCCTCTGGACACAACCTCCCTCTGCTTCCTGCGGGCCGCCGGCGGCCTCTTGCAGCTCCCCGGCGCCCGGCTGCGGCGGAACCTTCCGGGCCTCCCTTCACGGTAGCTTCGAGGAGGAACCACACGGGCTTGGGTCCGTTCGGAAAGGCATTCTTCTGGGTTCCCGGGACCTCCGGCTCCGTGGGGCCGTCCCAGCGGCCCCTCCCCGAGGATCGGATCGGGGGATTTGCTTCCAGATGCCTTTTGCTAATTAGAAACCCCCTTTCGCTCTCCCGTTATATAAGACTCCGAGGCACCACGTGAGCCTCTGCAAAGCTGGCTAGGTTTTAAAAACGTATTTTTAGCCAGAATCAAATGGTGCGATTTTTGCTCGAGCTCTGCGGCAGCGACGCTGGGACCCCCCGGCCCTCCCTTCTCGCCCTCTGCTTCCTCCTCCTTGGCCTTGGCCTGGGGGGGACCCTGCGCCCCTGCTTCCCCCTCGCTGTCCTGCTGCTCCTCTGGCTGGGAGGCCTGGGGCCCGTGTGCGCGTGCCTGTGCCCATGCCTGTGCGCGCGTCCGTGTGCCCTGCGTGTGTGCGCGTGCCCATGCCCGTGCGTGATCTGTGCCCTGCGTCTGCAGGCACCTGTACCCTGCGTGTGCGTGCACCTGTGCCCGTGCGCGCGCGCCTGTGCCCGTGCCCGTGCCCGTGCGCGTACCTGTGCCCTGCGTGCGCGCGTACCTGTGGCCGTGCGCGCGCCTGTGCCCTGCGTGTGCGGGCACCTGTGCCGGTGCGTGTGCGCGCGCCTGTGGCCGTGCTCGTGCCTGTGCCCTGCGTGTGCGGGCACCTGTGCCGGTGCGTGTGCGCGCGCCTGTGGCCGTGCCTGTGCCCGTGCGCGTGCCTGTGCCCTGCGTGTGCGGGCACCTGTGCCAGTGCGTGTGCGTGCACTTGTGCCCGTGTGCGCGCGCCTGTGCATGTGCGCGTGCCTGTGCCCTGCGTGTGCGGGCACCTGTGCCGGTGCGTGTGCGCGCGCCTGTGGCCGTGCCTGTGGCCGTGCTCGTGCCTGTGCCCTGCGTGTGCGGGCACCTGTGCCGGTACATGTGCGCGCGCCTGTGCCCTGTGTGTGCGCGCGCCTGTGCCCTGCGTGTGCGCGCGTCCGTGCCGGTGCGTGTGCCCGCGCCTGTGGCCGTGCGCGCGGCCGCGGAGGTGTAGGGCGGCGGGGCGGGAGCGAGGGCCCCGCGCTCGGCCGCGCCGCGCCTCCGGCTGCTCATTGTTCAGCCCCGTCTCCATGGCGACGGGAGCAGCTGCTCGCTCGGGCCGCTCGGCGGTGGCGGTGCGGGGCCGCCCGCCCCGCTGTCTGCCCGCCCGCCCGCCCGCCCGGCCTGCCCAGCCGTGGGAGCTGCCAGCTCGCTCCTCGCCCTCCCGCTGCCCGCAGGCCCTGCCAGGCTGGGCGCAAGAAAGCGTGTTTACTAACACCATCCGCACGGCTCCCTGGGCACCGCGGCTCTGCCCAGAAGATGTCAGGCCCCGGGCACCGGGAGGTGGGCCTGGAGCCAGGCTGTCTGCAGCCGGAGGGGGCGGGGGGGGGGGGGGGGCCTGGCCGGCTGCTGCCCTGGGCTCCTGGGCTCCTGGGCTCCTGGGCTCCTGGGCTCCGGCCTCCGGTGCAGCCGCCGCCCTGGGGGCTCGGAGGCCCCAGGGAGGCCCGGCTCAGGTTTTCCCTGCCCTTGCTGTGGGACGCCTTCCCAGAACGCCTCGACGCCCGGGCCTTCCCTGGCAGTTCTGCCCTGGAGGCCCCGTGGCCGCCCTGACCCGTGGAGCCGTTCACACCCGAAGCAGGCGTGGCCGTAAAGAGAACGGGGAGCTGGGGTGGGGGGGGGGGGGGGCGCGGGAGACCTCCTGGCGGGGTGGTCGCCTCGTGCAGACCGAGAAGGTGAGGACGGGTGGGGAGGCGGTGAGGGGAAGGGGTTCACGTCTCGGAGTGAATCACAGGCAGGGCAAAGACCTCCTCCCCGCACCACGCTGCCCGGGAGGCCCAACCCTTTGGGCTTGGCCTTGGCCGGAGTTCCTGAAGCCTTGAGACCTTTCTGCCCCTCATCACCCTCCCCTGTCTGCCCCCCGTCCCTCTTCCCCCCTTTCTGGTCTCTCCAACCTCACGTTCTCCCTCTCACCCCCTGCTTCTGCTTGTCTGGGGAGGCCAGGGCTGTGCGTACATGTGTGGGTGCGTGTGCATGTGTGTCTTGCCTTTCAGCATCGAAGGGTGTTTCTCTTCCGAATCTCCCCCATCGGCGTCCAGCCCCCCGGGGTGGGGCCGCTGATTGACAATCACCAAAGTCGGAGTCTGAAGCATCAGAGCCGAGGGCCACATGCCCTGACCTGCACCTGTTCTTCCCCCCACAAGGCCCCCGGACCCCAGATCTCTCTACCATGTGGGGATTTCTCACACAGTCTGAGAATTCTCTCTCTGTTCTCCTGAGAGCCCACTGCCCACCACCTAACCACATTCCCCCCAGTGGGTGTCATGCTTTCTGACCTCTCACCACTATTTCTTTAGCAATTCTGGGTGAATGCAAACCTGACCCTGTCCTCCATCTGGTACTAGGAATCCAGACATAGGCCAAGGAGAACTCAGGCTTCCCAAGAACACTTTATTATTATTATTATTATTATTATTATTATTATTATTATTATTAATTTATTTTTTTAGAACACTTTGTAGGTACCAGGAATCCAGACATAGGCCAAGGAGGACCCAGGCTTCCCAAGAACACTTTGTCTACACACGGTACAGGTGGCTACCTGGCTGGATTCTGTTCCATGCCTACCCTGAGCGGAGACCTGTCCCTTCAGGCTCTTAAGACACACATTCCACCGCCCCGCCCCCAATGAGCCAAAGACCTGGGTTCCATCCTGCATGCAGGTAAGGAACTGAAGTGAGCATGTCCTCTCAGGTTTTGTGAGCCGAAGCTGGCCTGGGCTGTGGGCCTAGAATTTGCCTGTGTCCTGAGGAAAGGATCTCAGGCCTCAGCTAACAAACGGGGTAAAGGACTTTGGTAAAATTCCAGGTTCCTGCTTGGCTGCCTGCGATCCCTTTGAGGCCAGCCCTACTACAGACCTAGATCTGTTGAGAGGTGCTGGGGGTCTCCACTGTGGGCAGCCCCAGGTAAGGGTGGAGGAGACGAGGAAGGGGTCCAGTCTGTGAGCACCTGGCTACTTTGGGTTGAGCAGTAGTGCTTGTGTGTTAACCACTCACCCAGTAGAGTCTGCTTGGTGCTGGTCCTGGGATGAAACACCTCCCATACAAGCCCTTCATTGACTCCGCACAGAGACCCTATGGGGCCGAAGTGATCTACTCCGTTTTGTAGATCGGAAGGTGAGGCTCAGTTTCCATGAGCTGCACAGGGTGATCCAGCTGTGGCCCAGAAAACTCAGCTCCATGCAACCAAAAAACTTCTTTCTCTTTCCCGAATCATCCAACCTCACAGGATTTGAGGGGTGTCTCTTCTAAGCTGTGATCCGCTGGGGAACTCAACAGCATGCCTTAAGTGACTCGGTCCCACAGCCACCTCTTTAGTCAGGCTACCCCATCCCCTTGCTGGAGCCAAGAGCGGCCTCCTGCCTCCAAGCCTCCACATTTGCTTCCCTCAGTCATTTTTTCACGTAATCGCTAGGGGGAGAATCCTAAAATGCACATTGCTCAAAAATATAATCGACTAAAAAATAGAAGAAAGCATGAAAAATAATGGCAACCCGGCATGTTTGAAATGACCCTCACTTATATGAAATCGTATACACAAGTGCATCTAGGTCGCCACAAATTGAGATCCACGGAGAGAGACAGAGACAGAGACAGAGATTGAGGCCTAGGTCCAGTGCTGTGGACTGGCATCCATGGGTAGTACCCCCATCCCGCCGTGTGTACATGTGTGTGTGTGTGTGTGTGTGTGTGCGTGTGTGAGAGAGAGAGATAAATGTTGAGGTAAAAGAGAAAGCCATGGAAGGATACATTCCAGGTTAACAGCAGTGATCTAGGGTTGGGGGGAGGAATGGAGAGAAAGAGAGACAAAAGGCCGGCTTCTCCTAATTCATTTTTATTTCATTTCACTTGTTACAACACACAAGCACCTACACACACACATTACTTCGGCAACTTAAAGCTAAATACATTTTTAAAAGACCCAAATCTGATTATGTCTCTTGTTACTTAATATCCTTCAATAGCTCCCCATCGCTCCTGGGATATCATCCAAACTTGACATGGTTGGCAAGGCTGTTCATAATCTGCCTCCTGTCTGCCTCTCCCGCCTCATGCCTCCACCATGCCAGGCCACAGCCTGGGCCGCAGCCAAACTGAATTCCACCTGGTGTCTTTGCTTGGCCTCTAGCTTCATATCACCGTTTCCTGTACCTGGAAGCCTCTTTCCCACCCGGGGAAGAGGACTTGGTCCCTCCATCCCCACCCTTCCAGTGCCTTTCACAGAAGGGCATCATGGCCTTGTGTTCACAGAGGGGGCGCTTTCCCGGGCTGTGGAGAGGAGAGAGAGTCAGGGAAGTTGTCTTCCAAGAGACAACAACTCCCTGGGTCTTGTTCTGTTTCTTGCTAGAAGAACTGACTGGCTGGCGGATGGTTGTGGAGGAGACTTCCACGCTGAAATGCATGGGAGGCCAGATCTCCTTCCGGAGGGGCTCAGACTACTGCTCAGACTACAATTGCCCACGACCACTTCTGAGCCCCACAGCTGGACAAACCCAGGGTCAGAACGGGCAGTGTGTCTGGCTCTCGACGCTGGTGACTTTGATAAAAGACAACTGTGGATGTTTGGAAATACCAGGAAATACCAAGACAATTTGAAAGAGGTCCCAAACATCAACTTAAGGAGGAAAGCTTCGTAACCACTTGGGGCCAATGGAGCCAGAAGACAAGAGTCATGGGCATTTTGTCATTTTCTGATTGGAGATTTGAGAAGGCTTCCACAGGAGAAATCATACTCTCCGGGAAGATAGGAGTCCAAGTCTCCTGGTCTTCGGCTGGTGACCTCAGACAAGCCTTGACCTCTCCGAGTGAGCCTCAGTCTCCTCCTCTGTGTAAAGTCTACATAGTCCTTAAAAGCCCTTCCCTGTCTCACATTGTTAGAACCTCTTTTTTGGAACTCAACATTCACCCCCATTGTGGCTGAAACGCCAGAGTCATGACTGTAAGATTTTCAGTAGAAAAAAGGATTAAATTAAAACAAATAATTTGCACTTGGATACACAACCCCAAATGATCAACAGGATCACACAGCTTGACAGCAACCCATCATTTAGACAAAGATGTGTGAAATCAAGAGACGTTGAAAATAAAAAAATAAAAAAATAAAAAAGAGACGTTGAAAATCATTTCAAAATCCTGTAATTGTTCGGGGCTCAGCTCGCCCAATGCTGTGTGTGTACATTTTAAAGCACTGTTGTTTTTTTTTTCAAAATATATTTTAGTTGTTGTTATTCAAACCGAGCTGGCATCATGTATAGAATTGGAAGTTATTGTAGTCAACGTATAAACTGAAAGAAATCAGCCCAGGGGATGCCGCTTTCATGCTTATTTATGGGAAAATGCTGTTTAACTAACCTCGAAGTAAAAAATCTTTTGAAAAAAAATCTTTCTTGTGCCTTGCAAAGGCTTTCCCGTGAAACACAAAAGGAAGAAAATGGTATTTAAAAAAATTTTTTTAAATAAGTTTATGTGCAGAGAATCATTTTCTTCTCATCAGGTATATACTTGAACTTGAAATTATAAAGAGACCACGTTTAGTAAAGTAGCTGTGGGTGGGGGTAAGGAGATGCCTGTCGGTCTGATTCTGGTGCCCAGGAAGACTTTCGCAGGGATCCTTCCAGGAAAGTTCACCAAGGACTTTCCTTTCCTTGGAGGCCGGGGAGCCCCTGAATTCACTCATACTACCGGTTGAGCCACATTCTCAAAAGCCTCTTATACCAACAACCAATTCCAGCAGGTTCTCCCAGCTTCGTGCTAGTAGCAACAAGAGTTTGTGAACTGGAAAGGGGCTTTAGAAGGAGTCTAAGTCTTAATTTATGAATGAGGAAACAGAGGCCCAGAGAAGACAGAGAAATGCTGAAGAAGGAAAAGGCGCAGGGCACTGACGCGGAACATAGGGGGCCGCTCACCTTCGTGCGGTATAGACGGTGATCTCAGGGCTGGACAGGGGCTCCTGACCCTGGAAGACTACCTGGCATCTTCTCCTGGGAGAAGAGAGTCCGGGGTTCTGGTGTCACTGTGTTGTGATGGGGCCCAAGGTTTTCTGTGGAGGTCGTAGGCCAGAAGGGCCTGGAGTACTGGGTCTCCTGTAGGGACTGGAGGGGGTAGAGCCTGGGTGGGAAGGGGCTGGTGTGGGTTAGAGGCACGGGAAGGACCTTGCAGAGCAAGTGCTGGGTGTGAGGGTTGTGCCTCCGCCTTCTGCTTGGTGATCTGGATTTGGCCTGGGCTTGGGCAGGTTAGGGGGTGACTTTCCTCCTGGTTCCCCCAGGAGTCTCACGAGTCCCCTCTGTGGCTCATCTCCTCAGCACTAGATGCTGTGCCACCTCAGCCCTGTCAACTCTCAGATACCATCTTCTTAACATCCTCTTTCCTAAAACCCCAATTCCTGGATGGCAAGGCCGAGAGGCAGGGACGCAAAGTGACATGCATGAGGCTCAGCAGGTGGCTGTGCAGAGCAAGGGCCAGAGCTCGCATCTTCCAACTCCCAGCCCCATGGACCCTGCTGTCTTCTTGCCTTTGACACCACGCCTGTGACTCACAGGTAAAGACCTGTCGACCCCTCTGAGAAAGCTGTGGGAGAGAACCCTCTCCCCCCCCCCGCCCCCCGTGCCCACATGGTAAATGATGCTCCGAGGGCCTTGCGAGCAGAAGGATGAGGCCACGGCGGGATCCGAACCGTGGTCGGCGGCTGGTCCCGAGGCCCTCAGCGTGCCCAGGCCTGCACCAGGCCCTCGGAAGATTCAAAGCCGCTTAGGACAAAACGCAGGATCTTGAGGATCTTTGGTCCCAGAGACTCATTATTTCTTACAACACCACATCTTGGGAGACAGAAAGAGATGACAGAGGGGCCCGTGGTTTGGCTGTGGGTGACCTGGGTGAGTTACTCAACCCCCGCGGCCCTTGGTTCTTCATCTGGGAATCACAGAGAGGAAGGTGATCCTCAGGGGCTGCCATGGAGAAGATGGGGGTAGACAGCGTGTGCGAGGGGCGAGCACTGGCCGGGCACATGGTTGTCCCCCCGCCTCCCCACCTCCGTCCTCCTCTGCTGCAGTCCGGCCAGGTCTTACTGTCCTGTACGCACCCCCACCTCACGGGGCCCTACTCCTGGTCTCGCCACTTCCCCTGACTCAGGTGCTACACCTGGCCACTGAAGCCGTGGATCCTGCTCAAATGCCCCTGCCCAGGGAGACCCCATGCAACCTATCCTTTCTTTCTAACTACCCCATCCTCCAAAGCATTCCCGTGGTTTAGGGGCCATGCCTTCTGTTGGCTCTGCCTTCTTCTGCAGTGAAAAGGAGATGGCCATTTTTTTAAAAAAAAGTTTTTATGTGTTTATTCATGAGAGACACACAGAGGGAGGCAGAGACATAGGCAGAGGGAGAAGCAGGCTCCATGCAGGGAGCCCGACGTGGGACTCGGTCCTGGATCCAGGGGTCACAACTGGAGCCGAAGGCGGACGCTCAACTGCTGAGCCACCCAGGTGCCCCAGCCATGATTTTAAATGATGGCTTTTCCACCTCAGAGCTCTGTGAGCGTGGACCACTTACTAAAACAATCCTGTGCAAGATGCACAGGACTGTAAAGTGCACAGGGTTGTAAAGTGGGGAGAGCAATAACAATGGCCCAAGGTTGTTATGGAAATTAGGATAAGATCATACGTGAGACAGCACAGCGTCGGACCCATGGTACTCGTACTCGCTCGGTGAACGGTTGACTTCTCCTCCACTGTAAGCTCTTGAAGGGAGGTGGGGGGGCGTCTGTGTCTTGCTTCTTCTCTCTCAGCCTCTGTCCTGTTTGCTGTGGAGTTAGCGCTTACTGCAGCGGGGTGAGCGGACGCTGGAGGGTGGCTCGGGATGATGCCCGCCAGGCCCTGGAGTCAGCAGTGTCCAGGAGGGAGACCCGGCCTCAGCCTCAGCCTCGGCCTCCACTGCAGGATTAGCCTGATCCCTGTTTGCGTGGAAGCTCTGACACCCACCCGCCGTGTGATCTCAGGTGAACATGCCTCTGGTTGTTTTCCAACCTAAAATGGAGATAATCATGCCAACTTCAGGTGGGAAAGCCCGAGGCCCTTGCAGGGACTGCCAAGCCGCAGCTGGGATGGGTAGAGTGAGGATGGGCTTATGTGAGGCTTCTCCAGGGGGATTCCAACCCCAGTGTGAGGCGGGGGAGCGCCGTCCTGAGATGGAGGGGACAGGTGAAGCACCAGGCTGTCCTGGGGCCAGGCTCCGTGCCTCACGTTTCCCCAGCCATATGGCGCGAGGGACATGAATACAGTTGTCTGTGCACAGCTGTAACCAACAATCTACCGATTGTTTGTCCTTTAAGGCGCCCCCACCACATGACAGGTGGTTTAGGAAAATAGTGGCAGCACTGCGGGCAGCAGAACAAACACTAGCTGCCTTGGGGCCCCGGCTGGAGCAGGCAAGGAAGCAAATGGAAGTGATGATGACAGTTGGAGATGGAACAACCTTGTTCTAGAAAAAGCTGACCATTGGGAAGTGGGGACCACCTGGCAGAGGGATCCAGGGAAGGTAATATTCTCTTATGCCTTAGTTTTTCTTTCTCTAAAATGTAGGGATGAGGCTGGCTCAAGGCTGAAGGCCTTTCTAGATCCACCATACTGAGATCTGATCTAGATCCACCATACTGAGATCTGATCTAGATCCACCATACTGAGATCTAGATCCACCAAACTAAGATTCCACACCCACCAGTTGGCTTTTGAAAACCTTGGCCAAGAGATCTCTTGTGAATAGCATTTCAAATGTTCCCTGTTCCGCTGACCATGTCAAGGCCCAGCTTGCACCCTTCTGGTGCCCTGTGATTGATCACATAACCTCCACTCCTTGGCCTGGCCTTTTAGGCCTCCGTGGTGTGGCCTGTGCTTCCATGTCCTTTGTGCCAGCATTCCCAGAGTGTGCCAGGATGCTTTATCCTCTCTGCCTGCCCAGGCTCATGCTACTCCCATGACCTAAAATGCCCTTCCTCTGCTTCTCCCTTGACTCACTCAGCTCAGGAGTGGACCCTTCAGGAAGCCTCCAGGGATGTCTTCTCCCTTTCCTAGCTCAGACGCCCCTCCACCATGCAGATCTCAGGCAGGCGCTTATCACACCGTTTTGAAATGAAACGTTTTAAGGCCTGTCTTTCCTACTAACTGGGGAGCTTCTGTAGACCCCTCCACCCTCACTGTCACAGAAGCAAAGAGAGGAAAGACATAGCTGGGGGTGCATACAGAACATCGCTGGCAACTAGAGGAGGGAGCGGAGGAAGACAGAGACAGACCCCAAGGGCAAGGAAGGAAGAGAGGGAGAGAAGCAAGGAAAGAAAGAACCAGAGAGACTGGGGAGGGAGCAGTCATTTCACTCTTCTGAGCCTTACTTTCACATCTGTAAAATGGGTACAGAAACATTCCTGCCTAACAGTTTCGTAGACCGAAAAGAGAGTCAAGCAAAAGCATTGAGACATCTGATAACCATCTCGGGGATAATGTCAATTATGATGAACGAAAGAAATCACCCAGTGTGTACGAGGGTGATAACTTTTTTGGTGCTTATTGAGACCATTAGAGGTCAGGTATATAACATACCCGGCAAGCTGCCTGCCCAAAGTGGGTGCCCAGTAGGTAGTAGTTATATTATTTCAGTATTTATCAGTATCGGCCTTTTGAAGCCACACCTACCAGGAATGTCTGACTTCTAAGGTTTGGCCCAAGTTTCTGAAAATCTGGCCTTCCTTTCTGCAGACCTCTGGGGTGTCAGACCCTGAGCCCGGCCCTGGGGTCTCAAAGGCCGAGAGAATACTGTCTTTGCTGTTGCAGAATTGATGGGCAGTGAGATCACAGAGGCAGGAATTGCCAGAGCTTTCGGGGCCTTCGAGTCGCCTGACCCAACGCTCTCCTTTTTCTGGGTAGAGAAGGTGGAAACCCAGAGAGGATGTGGCCGGGCGCCTCCACCCAAGGTCACACGTTCTCTAGAGGCAGAGCCGGGAGGGAGCTCACTTCTGAGCAATAGTGTACAGTGCACGTTCTGCCAAAATACGAGGAGTAACAGCAAAGATCATTGATGATTAAAGTAATCGCAAATATCGACAAACGTGAGCACCATGCCCAGAGGGAGGAGGAAGTTCTTTCTCATCTTTCTTTTAAGTCATTTCTAAGTTGCTCTTCGGGATCATGCGTGTGTTTTGGTTTGGTCCTCACGGTGCTTCGCTTTTGCCATCAACAACGGAATAATTTGCGCAAATTAACCAGAATACAGTCAAGTTGTAACAAGCTCTAGGGATCGCCTGGAAACCATTCCACGTCGTAATGCGTAGTCATTACTCATAATATGTTCAAAATGCACTCCTTGGAACCCCAGCTTGAAATACCCAGAGATCAATTTTCAGTAGGGCTGGCAAATAGACGACATGAAACATTATTCATAGAAACAGTGTTTATTTAATCTTTAATGCTACCTAATGCATTTCGGTCAAAGTCATCAGTTCATGTTCAGGCTTTATTGCGTGGAAAATGGATGTGCTATTAATAAGTCAATACAAATACAAATATGGTTTCAATTGGAAATCATTAAGTTGCATTAAATGGCAAATGAAATCCATAGGAAGGATTTGTTTTATTTTGTTTGTAAGGAGGGAAAGGAGCCCTGAGAGGCATTTCTTCGCCCAGTAATGAGGAGAAATGATTGGTTTCTGCAGAGCAGTGGATTACGGTCTAGGCCTTGCTTTATGCTCAGGATGGAAATCGGGGCGGTGCCTTTCCCCACAGCTGTTCGCTGCCCTGGGCCCAGCAGAAGCGGCACCGGCTTTGGAGAGTCTGCAGGAGCCACCAGGACACAGGAGCTGGAGCTGAGCGGAGACCCCTTCCCCTCCCCAGTGCTGGCCCTGGGGGACCTCAGCCCCCTCCTGCAGTGGGCCGGCTCTGTGGGGGCTCTGACCTGGGCTCATCTACTCTCCTGGCTCACCAGCAGCCCCTGGGAAAGAGCGTGCAGGTCTTTGCCTGATAGAAGCTCATTATGAGCAAAGGACAGCCTTTGGTGACCAAAAGCGGGATCTTTGTTTAAAAAAGAGAAGCCTGGGTGCATGCGGTAGAGTCGGTGACCCCCAGGCCTTTTTAGTGAGGTGGGAGTAGAATTGGAAGCTGAATAGATCTGAGACTCAAGCTCTGGTTCCTGCATCCATCATCCCTGTGACCTGGGGAGGGTGCTTAGGGTGGTCTGCTCTCCGGCACCCCCTTGGCTATCCCAAGGACTCTGTGACAGGTCGCATACTAGCTGCGGGGGTGGGGGGGGGACGGGCGGGGAGAGCCGGGCTCCATCCATGTTCACGTCCTCCTTCCCACCCGGGAAGCTATGCTTCTGTGCATGAGCTTTCCTTCCTGGTTTTTGTCCTTGGTCTCACTCAAGAGCAAGGAATATTCGGGACTGAGCCAAGATAGATTGATGTCTGGTGCTTCCCTAGTATTTTTTTTTTCTTCTTCTTCTTCTTTTTAATAATAAATTTATTTTTTATTGGTGTTCAATTTGCCAACATACAGAATAACACCCAGTGCTCATCCCGTCAAATGCCCACCTCAGTGCCCGCCACCCAGTCACCCCCACCCCCCGCCCTCCTCCCCTTCCACCACCCCTAGTTCATTTCCCAGAGTTAGGGGTCTTCCATGTTCTGTCTCCCTTTCTGATATTTCCCACTTATTTAATGAATGACGTCTATTTTTTTTTAATTTTTATTTATTTATGATAGTCACAGAGAGAGAGAGAGAGAGAGGCAGAGACACAGGCAGAGGGAGAAGCAGGCTCCATGCACTGGGAGCCCGATGTGGGATTCGATCCCAGGTCTCCAGGATTGCGCCCTAGGCCGAAGGCAGGCGCCAAACCGCTGTGCCACCCAGGGATCCCTGACGTCTATTTTTTAACTCATCAAATTCTTTCTGCTGTGACAATGTCTCACCTAAACGGGGTGGCCAATGTGCTCCTCTCGCTGGCTGCTACGGGAGGTGAGGCTTTACATGCTTCCATACCAGCAGGGGCCCCTTTGCTGGCAATGCCTGGGTTGTCTCTGTGTTTCTGTGAGTGGGTCAGCTTGGACCCGGGACTGCCCCTCTGGCCCTGGGGTGCTGTCTGCAGTTTGCCAGCTACTTGCAAAAATGTGCGAGTTGGATGGGCAGTTGGGCTCCCGGAAGTTCCAACAGAGGCACTTGCCTTTGGAGGCACAACATGTTCCCAGTTTACAGAGGATCTGACAGCCAGAGGGACTGTGGTCCTTTGGCTCCATCACCAGCAGAGGTGCAACAGATTATGGTCAGCCCCGGGGAGGCAGAGAGCCTTCCGAGCGGTTTAATCTACTCAGATACAAATAAATTGTAATAACCAACACTTGCATGGCACTACTGTGTATCAGGCAAGGATCTAAATGCTTTAACTCAGTTCAGTCACCCAGTTATCTCCGTTTCACTTGAGGAAGCTGAAGCACAGAGAGGTTAAGCAACTTCCCAAAGGTCACACAGCAGGGAGCGGTGGACCTGGGGTTAGAACACAGGTCTCCTTCCAGAGTCCCACCTCCCAAAACACTATTCCACCTCTTATGGTGTGAACCTTCACGTCCGCTCAGGGAGACAGTTCAGTTCACTTCTCAGAATCCTGGGGGATCTGGGGTGGTTCCAATGCCGGGCCCTATGACCTTGCCAAGCCACTAGGTCTCTTTGAGCTGGCTGTGTTTATTTCAACTACCTGGAGGGAGTGGATGAGGATGTCGAAACTGGGAGCGATGTTAAATGTCTACCACATTGCTCAGCATATTGCAGACACAGACACATCACACACACAGTTGCTATTATTATGATTTCCATAGAAGCAAAAGAAAAGCCCCATGCACTTTATTGCAGGTGGTTTGCACTTGGTAGTATCTGAGTGGTGATTCCTGGGGCAGGAATGTCCTCCCCGCACCCCCCCCCCCCCCCCCCGAAGTGGTAGGTTCTTACACCCAACCCTGATGGATCCGGTCTTCAGCAAGGCCAGGAGCTTCTCGCGGTCCACTCATGCCAGGGCCACGTGACCTGCTGACCCGGCTCCTCCCCAACAGAGCTTTGGAGCCAGGTAGATCTGGATTCCAATCCAGGCCCTCCTTCTTTTGTGCACCGTGCCCTATGCTCCGGTGAGCCTTAGGAGCTAGGAAATGTCTATAATCCGGTTGGCCTTGCTGAGTTCTTGTAAGGATTAGGGGAAATAATAGGGCTGGTGACCAGCAGAACACCTGACACATGGTAAGAATTCAGCAAGTGGTGGCTCCACACGCATTTTTCACCCACTTGGCAAAGTCTGCGTTAGGTAGCGCTGCAATCTTTTCCTCTGGGCCTCCCACTCACGACTTCTTGTACTCCCACCACCCCCCCCCCGCCCCCCCTCCCCGCCTCCCTGGGAGACCACACAGCTTAAACTAATCCTTCTTCCACATGACAGCCCTCAGGCATGCGATGGCAGTTTGGGCCGCTGTCCTGAATGTTCTCATCTCCAGGCAAAGCAGCCCAGGGCCTCGCTGTCCTGAATGTTCTCATCTCCAGGCAAAGCAGCCCAGGGCCTCGGCTCTTTCTCCTGCACCAGATTTTGTTCCTTTTTGTTCCTACTGTGGTCCACCTCAGTGACAGGACGCATTCTGAAGCTACGTGGTCGAGTCTTATTTTTCCGATTGTGGTCAAACCCTGGATGTTTTCAATAATCCCGGGGCCTGGGAAGAAGGCAGGGATCAAACGCTATGTCTGCAGGGGCAGCCAGTGGCGTGCACCAACGAGAAGCAAAATGACAGCCACTGCTTTCGCTTGACCTCTGGGGAACCAGAGAGTAATTTAGGGCTTGCAGTGTGGGATGCAAATGAGTGTCTGCCTACTGCCTGGCTTCAGGAAGATGGCTTTCATTCTCTGAGGTGATTACAGTAAATTACACCTGGAAGAGAGACTCTAGAATGGTGCCTCAAAGTGCCACGAATTAATGGAAGACTACTCGACATACATCTGTGTGTCTTGGAAGTGGAGGTGAAAGATGGAGATGGGGAGAGAGAGTATGTAATAGATTAATTAGAAACAGAAAAGAGCTCAGCAGCCCCCCTTTATTGTGACACCTTCTGAGTGCCTATGTCTTAAGTATAGGAATAATATGGATAATCATTAGCTCTTGAGTGTATTATCCTAATATAACTTTCATAGATACTTAATAGCACTGAGTGCTTCCTCGGAGTGCTGGAACATACCATGATTTAACATGCGGTGAAGCCAAATTTAAGAACATGAACCTGGCGATAGTTTCTTCTCTAAGAAAGAGGGTCTGGTGTGTGCCTGGCTTCCCAGGGTGAAATGTAAAAGGAGAGATGTTATAAGAGCCGAGACAAGGGGAAGCGTGTTTCACATTCTTCACCCGGAGTCCAGAAAGGGCCGGGAAATTGATATAAGGACAGCAATATAAGTCAGGGGAGGAAAAGTTCAGTGAATGAGGATCATTTAACCCAAGAAGGCCGGCCCGGGGGGTCTAATCACAATGTTGGGGGATGTGAATGGGTGTCATTCAGAAGAGAGCCACGCTTTGTCTCCGAGGGCTGAGAACAGATGAGACGGGGGACGAATGAAATCCAAGCGGCAAGAGCTAAGGTGAATGTCAGTGAGAAGGTTCTGGGAGCAAGGCTGGTCACCTACAGAGGATTATTTAGGGACTCAGGAAATTGCTTTGGCTAGAATTTTTTCTAACTTCGGACTCTCCTTTCTAGAATGATCTACGCAGAGTCCCGCTGGGAAGCGAATCTAGTGGATTTGGCTTTGCCTCCCCGTGGAATATCCTGCCATTCTCTGATTGGGAACGTCTCCCAGCGAGGAGGTCAGTGGGTGCCTGAGGAGTTTCCTAAGGAAGGGGGCCGATTCCACTTCTTAGGAGCTGGTGGCTACAGGCCACTACGAGAGGGCCCTGCAGGGAACGCCCCATCCCAGATCTCCCGCAGGAGGGCTTCCAGATTCGAGAGGGCAGGCCCGGGCTTCCTCTGCTTCCCAGCTGGCTTGGTGCTGTTGGGCTGTGAAGGAAATTGTAAAACACCAAGTGAGAAGACAGGTCTTTGGCTTTGGTCACCATCTTCTTATTGGTAGCTGGGAAAGAAAAGACAAGTTGGCTTTCTAAATGATTTAAAATGGCCCAAGGATGCTTCTTAGTGACAGGAAAAGAAATACACACACACCCCTACGTACATGAATACACACGTGTCTACACCTACGTGGCTGGCATTGCATCTCCGAGCTGGCTCGGGCTTTGGGCCCCGAGAGGCCTGGGGCCGACTCCTGATTTTACCACTTACCAGCTGTGGGGCCTCAGGAGAGTATACTTGACCCTCAGTTGCTTTATCTACAAAAGGAATGAAAACAATGCCTACCTGTCAGGATTGTTCTTAGGATGAAATGAAGTAGCATAGGTGAAACTTTCGAGACTTGACGCCCAGTGCGTGCTCTGAAATGGTTTCCTTTTCTTCTTCTTCCTTCTCTTTCCTTCTCTTCTTTTTCTCCTTCCTTCCTTCCTCTTTCTTTCTTTGAAACTCCGTGTGCGACAGATACGGTAAACACTTATAGGGAATGTTGGAAAAAGTTCATGGCTCAACCATGCCAGAAAGCACAGAGACTTCAGATTGAGAGACTGAACAGATGATTAAGCGTGTGCATCTATATCCATATAGATTATATATATCTGCATTGATTAGGTTTGTTAGCACCCACGTGTCTCCGTGAGTCTGTGCACGTGCAATAGTAGAAGCACAGAACTCAGCTCTTCCAGTCTCTTGTATTTTCAGGTGAGGCCTAGGGAAACTGCTTACCTTGTCCCACATGGCAGGTTCCTGGCAGATATGAATTGGGAACTCGTCTTTTGGTTCCCAAGGCCATTCTCTCCTTCTACTCACATACATGCATGCACACGCATGGACGTGTGTGTGTGTACACACACACACACACACACACACACACACACACACACTCACCCCATGCTGCTTTCTATTCTTCCAAAAATGACATCTGGTCCAGAATCACATTTCACAATGTAGTTCTTTCTTTCTCCCTATGTGTGCTCCATTACTCTTGCCGCCAAAGTGTTTGCACTATGATTTTGCCCTCTGGACTTTCTCAGAAAGAAGGGAATAATGGTGAGCGATGGGTCAGGCTCTCCGGGGCGCAGAGCCTGTTCTGCTACGAGGAGCAGAGATGTGCTGGGTTTCAAAGCAGCCCTGGCCTTGCTGCCCCTTTTTAGCCTAAATGAGCCTCAAATTAATGTTGGAAATTAATCAACACTCAATCGACAACTATTTGGGGGGCTAGAATTAACTTCTAGAAGGAAGTGATGGTGCTTTATTCATCCCCATGTCCCCAGTGTCTGACACATAGTAGAATTTCAGTAAGTATTTGCTCAAAGAACGAAGAAGCACCCCCTCTGTGCCAGGCTCTGGACAAGGACATTGGGGAATGGAGATGAATAAGATACAGACCCTCATTCCAGGAGCCTGAAACCTAGATCAGAAGAGGGAGTGCTATGGACTGAGTGTCGGTGCCCCCAACACATTCATATGTTGAAATCGTGATAGGATCGTTTTGGGAGATGGGGGTTCTGGAAGGTAATTAGGTTATGAGGGTGGAGCTCTCTTGAATGTGATCCATGCCCCTGTAAGTAGAGGAGGATGTGAGGACACAGGCAAAACAAGCCAGGAAGAGAGCCCACTCCAGTACCGACCATGGTAGCGTGCTGATCTCAGCCCTCCAGCCTCCAGAGCTGACAGGAAGAACCCATCTTTGCTGTGGAAGTCCTCCTGTTCGTCATCTTCGCTGTAGCAACCCCAAACTAAGGCCGAGGAGAGGAGAAGTTGCATTTGCACATGGGAAATCCGTTAACAGTGCATTACCTATGTTAAGGGGTCAAATGCGTTTTACTGTCAGAAAATTCAAAAGAGAGAAAGACCCCCTGGGGTCAGAAGCCTCCTGGTGGGTGTGAGGAATCTAGATTAATACAGAAGCCTGATTTGTGTGGCAGGGTCCTAACCAGAGCAAGAGAGAGCTTCTTGGTATTCGGAGCCACACAGCAGAGTTGCAGAAGGCCTGGGGAGCAGGATCTTTCTCTCTTGCTGACAGGATTCAGAAGACTAGAAGATGGGAAAGGTGTGTGTGTGTGTGTGTGTGTGTGTGTGTGTGTGTGTGATGGGGGTGTCCTCTCGCACTAGGAGAGAGATTGGACCTAATGATTCCTTCTATGTCTACGTTTCTAGTTCCAACATTAAGTCAGGGGAGCTTTCCAGCTTGCTGTTTATAGAACAAAACCAAAACCAAAAAATAGTATCCACAAAGTGAACTCAAGGACTCTTCTAGAATGTTGAAGAGAATTCCCTCCTGCTTATCTCCATTCTCTGTTGCATCTGCTATAAAATTCTCAGCCCCAGGGGAACCCTGGGTGGCGCAGCGGTTTAGCGCCTGCCTTTGGCCCAGGGCATGATCCTGGAGACCCGGAATCGAATCCCACGTTGGGCTCCCGGTGCATGGAGCCTGCTTCTCCCTCTGCCTATGTCTCTGCCTCTCTCTCTCTCTCTCTCTGTGTGACTATCATAAAAAAAAAAAAAAATTTCAGCCCCAGATGGGACTTGGGAAGGGGAAGGGAACCCCAATCTCAAAGGCTGGTACAGTCTCATAGATACAGGGACTCCAGTGGCATCTCTCAGAGCTGGCTGCCTTCACTTCAGTGAGGGTATTGGAGCCCTCTTGTGCCTCCAGAGGATCTGCTCTGCTGGAGCTTACTGTAGTCTTGCAGGATGTGGGCACGGAGCCAGGTGAGTGGGGGCTCCTAGCTGGACATAAAAGCCCAACTGTCCGGGGACCGCTGCGTTTCGTGTCAGGTTGCAGGGGAAAGAGGACCCTGGGCTTGCAGGGCCACCCTGCTTGGGGATCACTCACGGAGCTCATTCTCCCTCTGTGGCTCCTTTGCAAGTGCCCCGCCTGCCCCTCCCAGAGGAATTCTGGGGGCCCTAGGCAGCCTCCCGCTGTGAGGTAAACACCCACTTTACAGGTGAGGGATGGAGTCCAGTGGGATTAAGTGTATTTGCTCCAGGCTCCATGTTAAGTGTGGGGTTGGGTTTTGGGATAAAATCAAATCATCTTAAAAATTCTCTATTCAGAAGCACGTGCCCTTTCTAAAACCCCAACACGCAAATGTTTGCCCAGAGCCTACTTTCAGATGGTATCATCGGAAGAGACCATGGTTAGAGGTGAGATGCAGTAAGAGCAGAATTGAATGAGCAAGTGACCATGGAAATGCGTAAGGACCTGTGCTCCATGGCAGCTTCAGAGAGGATGAAATTATTTTACTGTTGGGGGGATAGAGAAAGGGGTCATGTGGGGGGTGGGGGGTTAGTAAAATGGAGGTCCTGGGAGGCTTCTTGGAGGAGGCAGCATCTGAACAAGATCTTGAAGGAAAGGACTCAGCAACTGTCCATCTGTCCCTTCCTCCTTCCATCTACTAGTCACTCACCTGTCCACCCTGCCTCACTTTCTTCCATCCTTTCACTGAGTTATCACTTATAAAACAGATAACAAGTTCTTACCATGTGCCAGGCACATTCCTATACATTCCTCCCTTTAATTATACCCTTCTGTCAGGTAGGTAATAGTATCCCAAATTTACAGATAAAAATGCTGACTCCAGGCGACAAAATTCTTCTCCTTTTGCCCCATTCCAGTCCACCTCATCCTATATCAAGGAAGAAACATCTACTTATCTTAAAAAGCCTCCGCCCTTTGCTTCCCCACTCCCTGGCTCTCTTTACCCCTCTGCTCCAACCAATACCCCCCCCACCCCCCCGAGTTGGTGGAGACCTGAGCAGGTCACATTCTGTGCCCACAGCTCCTCAGGGCTTCCCACGGACCTGGAACCAGTCCCACCTCCTGACTTGGAGGGTCAGGACCCCATGTGACCTGCAGTTACTTACTTCATCTAAGTACTTCTTTCCTCACTAGCTTATTTCAGTTGAATCAGGCAACCCACTGTTCTCTGAGCACCTCTGGATTTTTCCCCTTTCTGGGTCTTTGCACCCCCCCATTTAAAATGACTCATCCCCTGGACGATGGCCTCCGTGCACATGACAGACGTGGTGAGTTGAATCAGCTTCCTTCAGGAAGTATGCAGATGGGCACTTTTCCAGCCTACCTGGGACCTCCTGGAACCCAAGACCATAAGCAGAGCCCCAAGCCTAGGCTGGGAGCTATTTTAGGGTGGTAATTACAGGCAGAAAAGGATCGTGTACTCGGGTTCAGTTCCCAGGAGTCTGCAGCCTGGTGATAGGAGATGGTCCCAGCACCATCCAGCACATTGGACATTTTGCCCGTGTGCCATCAAATTGCATAAACAGTAGTAGTTATCATCGGTGAGCATGTGCAACAGGCATGCTGTCCTGTCCCTGCCCTGATTCTTCCTTCCCCCAGCTGCTGAGCCAAGCCCCAGACAGAGCCTCCCTCATCCCTGATTCTCATTTCATCCCAGCCTTGACTTTCTCCCTTGGGGGTGTTGGCATTGACGTTGGTTTTGCCTGGTGGTTCTGTTTTCATTAACCGGCAGGGAATGCTACTCTTTGGTTTTATGGGTTTGCCATGTAGGAACCGCAGCAGCTTTCCTAGAGCATTCCATCTATGTTTTCACACAAGTCATCCCATATATTAGAGCAGGAGCTTTGCAGGTATGTCCCCAAAGCCTTAGGTTCCCCGGGAGGTAGTTTATGGTCAATACAACCAAGCGAGGAGCTCGGAACTAACGAAAGGATGAGACACAGGGTGAGGATCAGGGATGGGTGGGGTCAGGGACGGGTGGGTAGGGGGTCAAGGTGTGGAGTGACAGTGCCAGGCGAGTACATTATTTGGAAACAAATAAGGATTTGTGGGCCCTGTCCAAATGTTTCTCTAAATAGGCAGGCGTGAAAGTGGTCCAGGTTAAGCAGAGACCGACCAACTTTGAAGAAAAGATCTGCCTGCCACCACCCCACAGCACAAGGCTGGGGCCCAGGAGACCGAGATATAGTCTGATCTCTTCACCCTCCCCCAGCCCCCAGCTCACCCTCAAACCTCCGTCTTCCCCGAACCTCTCTGAATCAGCCCCCTCCTCTGTCGAAGGGAGAAAACACCCATCACGGGGTGGTGAGAGGATCTGTAAGCTTATGTTTCTGGCAAGCGTTTGAAGATGCACAGGGCCCGCTGGGGCTTCCACGGAGCGAAGGTCTCACACGGGCGGTCCCGGGGGAGGCCCATCCATAGGCAGCACGGGGACCACCGCCGCCGACCCAAATCGTCTCCCACCCCGAGGGTAGGCCCACGGAGAAACAGCCTTTTTCTGTCTTCATCTGGAGTCCTTGGCAGAGGCCCGCCTCAGCTGGGGTTCAAGACAACACACGCTGTCGGGTGGGAAGAACTCCGACGGTGGCACTTGTGTAGGGTGGGCACGTGGGGGCCGGGCAGGAGGTGGCTCTGTGGGGGGGGGCTTGGTGGCAGGGAGGGGAAGAGTCCCCAGGAACAGAACCTGCCTCGCCAAGTGTGCATGTAACCATCGCGAATGTCACTAGCCCCTTCCCAGAATTTTTTGTTCTCCTTCTCGTGAAACACCGGCACCGGGGCCTTCCTTTGTGGCTCCCCCCGCTCCACCGCTGGCCGGGGAGCACATAGTAGGCACTCAATAAATATTTGCCCAGCGCGTGAATGGATGGTAATCCAGCACTAATCCCCTCTCCTCTGCTCCCCACCCCCAGGAAGAAATAAAAGATGTCCATTTGTGGCTCGGCCACATTCAGGCAAACTTCCATATTGCTGCCAAGTCCTGCCATCTGCCACCTCCCAGGCGCAGGTGCTGGGCAGCCTCGGCACCCACAAAGCCGGGCCGCGGGCACAAAGGCCCGATGTGCACTGATAATTGCTGAGTGTAAAGCCCGCCGGCCGGCCAGGCTGATGCAAGTTTGCTGGGTCTGCTGAGATTTGCATACAGATGGCCAGTCGGGCTGCAGGGCCGCCCGCCGCAGCCACCGCGCCACCGCCGCCACCGCCCGCTCCGGGCAGACCGGCCCGCAGCCCCTTTAGAAGTGTGGCGGGTTTGACTGCGGCCCCAGCCCGAGAGAGGCCTCATTCTGCCTGGCCTGAATAGTCCGTCATTCAAGGGCTTGCTTTGAAATCTGAAAAGAGAGAGAGAGAGAGAGAGAGGGATTGAGCAAGAGATGCGGACCCAGAGACAGGGAGAGACTGAAAGAGACACATGAGAGACAGGTGGCAGACAGAGATTGAGAGAGACACAGAGACAGAGACCGAGAGGCAGAGAGAGATGGACACAGAGAGGGGAGACCTTGGAGGATGAAAAGCAGCCAGGGTTTGGGAGGGGGGCCCAGCTTCAGGAGCCCGGGGAGCCACCTGGGACCCAGGAGATCTCTGTGGAGACTCAGCCTTGGACACATGGCATTTGCTGGCTCCTGCTCCTGGTCCCCGGGAGGGAGCCAGGGTCTTCCAGAGTCCCAGATGCAGAGGCCGCAAGGAGGGGTGAAGAGCAGGCCCCCCCGGTCACTCTGAAACGGGAGAGGCAGGTGGCAGCTGTTTTGAAACGAAAAGAAAACCCAGATAGAATTTAAAGGAAAAAAACAATCACTGCAAGAGAAAACAAACTCTGAGAGTTAAGCGGGAAGGAGCGAGTGGCGGCCCGGAGCCGCCCAGGGGCCCAGGGGTGCAGGCCGCGCCCCTTCCCTGCCCCTCGCGGTCTGGAGGGCGCGGGCGCCCCACGCGCGGCAGGTGCTCGGCCCGCGCGGCCTCTGTTTAACCACCGCTGCGCGGCTTTGGCTCGGTGTTTGCTGATACCCTGGCCCTCGGCCTCCGCACCGCTCCTGCCCCGACGCCCTCCGTCAATGACCAACGCGGCTGGAAAGAGAAAGGCGTCATTGAACTCCTGGTGCCTCTCTTGTCCAAACTAAATGAAAGGGAAACAGAAAAGCAACAGAGAGTAGCTATTTCTCATCTGGGACTCAGCCTTGACCCCCCCAGCCCCACTCCCAGCTCGCCCAGGCTCTCACCCCAGCGCCCAAGCGGGCACCCAGACCTGGGGGTTCCTGCCTTGATGGCGCGCACTGCCCTGCACCTGTTCCTGCCGTCCCGGGCTTTGCCCCCATAACCGCAGGGCTCCCTTGGGCCACCCTTAGCTACTCCTCTCCCCACCCACCCATCGTCTCCCCACTGCTTCTAAAACACAGGACTGGATGAGCATTGGGTGTTATGCTATATGTTGGCAAATTGACCTCCAATTAAAATAATAATAATAATAATAAAATAAAACACAGGTCTGTGTATCTGTCTTCTCCCCTGGAAACGGTTCATTGCCCCACGAGGGTCATTTAGAGAATAAAGACCAAGCTCTTCAGCTTGGTGGGCAAAGCCGCTGGGTCCCGGTTCTGCTCTGCCTGCGGCCTCCCTGCTTCCCCTCCCTGTCCCGGCCCCTTGCACCAAGAGTCCAGGCCCCTGCCTCTCTGCTCCCGCGGCTGCACTTCTTGGCATGCCCCTCTCCGACCTCGAGGAGCAGGCTGGAGGCTCCTTCCTTCCTCCTGCCCACCTCCCTTCTCCCATCCCACCAACAAATACGTTATTGATGCTGACGTCCGTGATGTCAAGTGCGGAGGGTGCAAGCGATGGAGAGAGAACCCCTTCTGTCTCCCTTCCACTGGCTCCCTGGGCAGGGTAAGGCAACCAGAGGCCGTCACAGTCAGGTCTCCCGCCTCTGGACCACCTGCTCCCCTTCCCCAGCCCAGTCCTGCGTTTCCAGGCGGTGACTGTCTTTGCATCAGAGGCAGATAAGCGATGCACTTGAGACCAGCAAACTGCGGAACTGAAGGATCTTCTTCAATATTTTTATCTTGCTTTTCATGTCTGAAACTATGCCAGGAACTCGGGGGAAGTCATTCACGGAGGATCAATTCTATAAAAGGGAAATTACTGACAATTTGAGCCAGACATGAACATAGCTTTTATGATCTCTCTTTTCCTTTCACCACTTGAAAAGTCAGAGCAAAAATTCACTTTAGATGCTGTAATTCATTCTTTCAACAAGTATTTGAGCTGAATGAACGAGACTGTGAGTGAGGTATTTGGGTGATGGTTCTTTTCATGAAACGAGCTCCGAAATGTTAATATTTTCGTGCTCGGAAACGTATCCCTACTTGGTGGCTCTCTCTGGATGACTCTGTACCTGTTCTTTTCACTCCCTGGGAGTGTGGCAGGGACTCTGGCCAAAAGCAATACAACCTGGTCTAACCAGAAAGGGAAAGATGGGCTGTAGTTAAAGTGTCACAGGGAACAGAACTCCAAGTATAAGGGTTTCTTCGGGGGCTGCACCTGGGTGGCTTTTTGTAATGATAAGCCTTCTGGGCTTGCGCTTCTTCCCGTCACCTAGCCATGGGTGTATCTGTTTCAAGGGTGGGGCATGGGGATTGGGGTGGAGTTGAGAATAGAAAATCATAAATATGAGGGGAATCCCTGGGTGGCTCAGTGGTTTAGCTCCTGCCTTTGGCCCAGGGCGTGATCCTGGAGACCTGGGATCGAGTCCCATATCAGGCTCCTGGCATGGAGCCTGCTTCTCCCTCTGCCTGTGTCTCTGCCTCTTTCTCTCTCTCTCTCTCTCTCTGTGTTTTTCATGAATAAATAAATAAAATTAAAAAAAAGAAAATCATAAATGTGAGAAAAGGATCTCAATATTGTAGGTGATTTCAGAGTGTTCATATTAGCCAATTTGATCCCATTTTCATGCCAACTTTGCTTCAAGACTGGGTAGATAGTGTGCTAAGAGGGGAGAGATGGAGTCAGAGGAACTATGGAAACCCCCTTATGAGAGGTGTGATTCTGGGCCAGGCACTGAAACTTGCCGAGCATCATTTCCCACAGCTCTGAGCATAACAACACCTACTCTTCAGGCCTTTTGTGAGGACTTAAGTGAAATAATGTATATCCGATGAGCTATCTGGTAAATAACAAGTGCTAAAAAAGAGAGAGTAGTTGTTATTATTGAAATTTATTAAAAAGAAAGAAATTTATTATTGCTAAGAATGAAATAAAAAATGAAATTTATTATTGCTAAGAATGAAATAAATATTAAAACAGAAATAAATAATTACCGTCCCTCTGCCTCCCTGTTTATCACCGTAGTTCCGTTTATAACATTTTCTCTGTCGCAATTTCAGAAGCACACCATTGTCCTAACTTTCTTTAGAGAATGCAACGTTGTGTTCCTATTTCCAAGTCACTTCAGGAGGCAATCAGCTATGGAAACATAATGTATTATAAAGCATCATTCAGTTCAATTCAATTTAATTCTGTTCAGCAGATGTTTCCAGAGCACGGCAGACATTTCGCAAAGAGCGAGGCACTGTGATATGGGCGAGCGTAGAGATGAAGAGGGTGAGTAATACATTTAAGAGATGTAAACGGATTTCTGCGGGAGCAGACTCAAGTGTCCAGTGCCTCTGACTCCGAACCCTGCCCTGCAACTACCTGGCTGACCTTGAGCAAGTCATTTAGCTTCTTTAGGCTTTTCTTTCCTCAACTGGAAAAGGGAAAATAGCAAATCTTACCTTGCGAGGTTGTTGTGAAGAGGAGAGTCCAGATGTGCAGGTTGCCTGGCGTTGAGGACACAAGATGCTTGCTGGCTTTTTTTTTTTCTTTAAATTTTTAAAAAGATTTATTTATTTATTTATTTATTTATTTATTTATTTATTTATTTTAGACATAGAAAGAGAGAGAGAGAGAGAGAGAGAGGCAGAGACACAGGAGGAGGGAGAAGCAGGCTCCGTGCCAGGAGCCCGACGTGGGACTCGATCCCGGGACTCCAGGATCGCGCCCTGGGCCAAAGGCAGGCGCTAAACCGCTGAGCCACCCAGGGATCCCTTTTTCTTTAATTTTAGGTAGTTACCATACAGTGTGATATTGGTTTCTGGAGTAGAATCTAGTGGTTCATCACTTACATACAGCAACCAATGCTCAACACGACAAGTGCCCTCTTTTTCGCCCTTCCCCCAGTTACCCCATCCCCCACCCACCTCCCTCCATCAGCCCTCAGTTTGTTCTCCATTATTAAGAGTCTTTATGGCTTGTTTCCTTCTCTCCTTTTTTTCTCCCCCCCCTTCCCATATGTTCATCTGTTTTCTTTCTTAAATTCCACGTATGAGATCATACAACATTTGTCTTTCTCTAACTTATTTTACTTAACATAATATACTCTAGCTCCATCCATTTTATTGCAAATGGCAACATTTCTTTTCTTTCTTTTTTTTTTTTTTTTAGAGAGAGAGAGAGAGAGAGAACAGGGAGAGCAGTAGAGGGAGAGCGAGAAGCAGACTCCCCGCTGAGCAGGGAGCCCAACTCGAAGCCTGTTCCCAGGACCCTGAGATCATGACCTGAGCCAAAAGCAGATGCTTAACTGACTGACCCAGGAGCCCTAAGAGTTCATTCTTTTTGATGGCTAAGTAATATTCCATTATATACGCACCACATCTTTTTTTTTCAAAAAGATTTTATTTATTTATTTGAGAGAGAGAGAGAGAGAGAGCACAGCAGGGGGAAGGACAGGGGGAGAGGGAGAAGCAGACTTCCTGCTGAGCAGTGAGCCTGACATAGGTCTTGATCCTAGGACCCTGGGATCATGACTTGAGCCAAAGGCAGATGGTTAACCAACTGAGCAACCCAGGCGCCCCCAATCTTTCTCCATTCATCAGTTGATAGACACTTGGGCTCTCTATGTTGTTTGGCTATTGTTGATAATGCTGCTTTAAACATTGGGGTGCATGTACCCCTTCAAATCTGTATTTTTGGATCCTTTGGGTAAATACCTAGTAGGGCAATTGTTGGAGCGTAGGGTAGTTCTATTTTTAGCATTTTGAGGAACTTCCATACCTTCTGCCAGAGTGGTTGCATTGGTTTGTATCTCCACCAATAGTGTCCTGTGGGCTGTTTTTTTTTTTTTTTCCCTGTGGGCGGCTGTTTTAAGTATGGAGGGATGTGCTGAGACCCAAGAAGGTAGGATGATACGAGAATGGACTCCGGCAGTGGCAACTTCCTGACCATCAATGGGCGTGAGAAGGTGTTCCCTTACTAGGAAGCTCTCCATCACCTCCTCCCTCTGATCCAGGCCAGAGACCACCAGAGTTGTGGTCTGTGAGCCCGTGGTGAGGCCAGGCATGGGTGAGGCGAGTCAGCTGTTCAGGGCCACACAGACCAGAGCTGCTTAGAAAATGGGAGCTCCTTGAGCCTCTCGTTTCTCCTTTGACACATGGGGAAGAGAAAAGGCTCCTTGAACTACTTCACGGGATGGGTGGAAGAGCAATGAGAAGAAAGAAAGAAAATGACCCCATAAATCCTAAGTTGCTGTACCGGAGGTAGGGGTTGTCATCAGCTCTCCAAAAAAGGAGGAGGGACAGAGAAAATCCCATCAATTAGGGAGCTTCCTGAGTTCTGTGTTACTCTCCCAAGGAGATTTTGTTCTAATGAGCAAGAGGAGAACAAATGCCATCCCAGCCTTTCATTCGAGTGTGGTCCGTGGAGCATCCTTCGGGGAGCTTGTTCGGAACACAGGACTGTGGTCTCCATACTACACCTACTCAATCAGAACCTGCATTGGAACAAAATACCCCAAGAGCCAAAGACACAGGGAAGTATGAGAAGCATTGGTCTGCGGTAAAGAGAAACAGTTGATCACAGCTTAGTCAACTGAAATTCACCAGTGACAAGAGGTCACCTTTGATGCTTTGGGGTTCCTTGGGACAATGCCAGAACTAACTACAAATAATAAAAGAGAAGGGGGGAGAAGTGAAGACGAATCTTCACACAAGAGACCCTGGACCATGTTAAGCTGCCGCGAGTATGGGAGTCTAGACGGCTGGCTGTACCCCAGAGCCTCCTCAGGCCCCTGGATGGGTCAGGCCAGCAGTCCCCCTCTTCCCTCAGGTGCTCCTCAAGTAAGCCCTGTGATCAGCTGTCCCCCGGAGCCTCAATGCTTTCAGAGATCCTACTTCGTTCCATCAACATCACAAAGGCTTCTAATGAGGAGATAGCACTTAGGAACTCTCTGTGATCAATTAGTTAATCATTAGGTCAACCAGCACTTATTGACAGCTGGACTAACTAGCTTAGAGGCACCCTGACATTTTTACTGTTGCAAGATAAATCAGAGGTAGACCTCATTGTCGGCGCGGGCATTGCCAGGCTTTCTTACCTTTCTTCCAGGGGGGTCATTCTGCTGAACTCGGCTTCATTCTCTTCTCAATTGGATGCTTAATGAGCCTTAAGGTCCACCTGGGGCTCAGCGTGGCCCTGATCTCGGCAGGATTCCCCGCCCCCCCTTCCCTGTCCAAGTCAGATTAGAGTACACCCAGAAGCTGAGGATCCGGAAGGGGAATGCATTCTCTGGACACATACAAAGTCTTTGCGAAGTCTTTCCCATATTGGAAGGGGACAGCGCTTTCTTGGAGTTTTCTGGGGACTGCTGTGTGTCACCCTCGCAAGGGCTCTCCCCATTTCATACACAAAACAAAACTGAGACTCTGTGGAGCTAGGATTTACACACCGGCAGTGTCCTGCTCCTAAACTCTACTCTTCTACCTCTGCAGGTCCCCAGAGAGAGGGTGGGGAAGCGGTGGAGGGTGAAGGATGGGGAGATGGAGGGGGGAGGGAGGGGGCAGGCCCTGTAACCTATCACCAGGCTCCCAGATAATACCTGTGAGTCCAGGCTGGGAGGGAGTGTGTATGGAGATTTGTAACAAGGGCCCCGCGGACCATTCACTGTCCATCCCTCATTCCTCATGGATTTCTCTTTTGAGCGAGAATAGGATCCTCTAACTCCAAACATCTGGATGCTAAGATGGGAGGCCCTTTGCAGTTATAATGCTCCGCAATACCACAAGCCTAAAGGAAAAACACATCTCCTTTTTTTTCTTTCTTGACTAGAATTTCTGTCTGTCTGTCTGTCTTCTTTTTCTCCCTCTCCCCTTTTGTTTCTCTCTCTCATTCTCTTTTTTTCTTTCTTTCTTTTTAAAGTGGGTGTATTTAGCTATTATAACTGGTTAGAAGCCAGAGATAGTTAGGCGTCTTCTGGTTGGAACAGAAATAGCCCTGTTAGCCGTGGACTGCGTCCAAGCTCCTGTTCAGCCCCCCGAGAAGATCTCCATATAAATGGTTCCTTCAGGACTCCCCTTTGAATGCTTTCTTGGTCTTGGGGGTCTGAAATGAAGCCAATTTGAGAGAGTTCCAGGCATTTCCCACAGGGCCTCCTTCCCAAAAGCTTTTCAAAGCAATCCCAGAGGTCCAAGCATCGTCTCTAACTAGGGACTCCCATCATGGTGCGGAGTTTGGAAAACTTGCCTTTAGGCCCCTGACACCTTTGCTCCTGGCCCTTTGAAAGTGCACAGCTCTGGCTGGCTTATCCTCTAGTGTAGAGACAGTGCCCAGGACAGTAACTGGCACACTGCAGTTTTGCAATAAATATTTGTCAGCTTTTAACTACAAAATATGTAGGAGAGCCAAGGCCTCTGTGTAATTCCCAAAGCACGAGGAAGGCAGAAGGATTTCTTGGTGTCCACTCGGTTACTCGTAGAACCTTTTGAATGAATGAAATAAGTGAGTAACTTTACATAGGCTCTTAAATGTCTAAGAAATAATTTCAGTTGACGTGCTGATGTTTCAAGTTTTCACAGTGTGGAGGTGAAATCTGCAGGTATTTATTCTGTTAACTAATTATGAAATAATAAAACCAAATCACTCCAGCAAAGCACAGTAGAAAAAGATGTGGACTGGGCAGGATGGGTTTGAATCTCCGCTTCTTACCAGCAGGTGGATGACTTCAGAAGAGTCCCTTGGTGTCTTCGAACCTCAGTTTCCCTGTCACCATTAGCTATCTTGAAGACCTTTGCTCAAATAGATAATAAATTTTAAAATCCTGTGTGAAGTGTCAGCTTAGCCGTACTTCCATTAGGGCCAAATTTTTGAGGCCAGCAAACTGGCTTAAACTTGCATTTAAAAGAAAAGAAAAGAAAAAACAACAACAACGACCCAAAATCAAATTCTATAAATAATTCTATTAAATATTAAATTAAATTCTATTCTATGAAATAATTAGGAATATTTTGCTGGTTCACATACCTCTGCAATAGGCTGGGGAGGCAGTCGAGGCCCAGAGAGGGGTAGTAACCACTCAAGTCCTCCCAGCAGTACGTAGCCAGTCCAGACATTAGTTCTCTTGAATCTAAAACTCCAAGTTCTTGTTGTATTCTTCCTGTGGGCTCTAGGCACCATCTGGCTTTCTGCCAGCTGAGGTCACCACTGTGTTGTATGGCCTGGGGCAATTCTCCTGCCTTCTCTGGGTCTCTGCTTTCCCAGGTATAAAGTAAGCATCATGCACCTGAAGATCTCTAGGGTCCTTTCCCCAACCCAATCTTTTAGCATTCTGGCTTATATTCACCAAGAGATCTTTTGAGAAAGATTGTGCTTTGTTTCAAAATCTAAATCTCCTCTTAGATTATATTGCTCCCTTCTTCCTCTGTGCTGATAAAGAAATTTCTGTAGGTTCAGCTACAACACAGCATCCCACTGTGTTGCTCTTTTCTCTAGGCTAGGGAATAAATCCCACAAATATTTCTCTGTATCTTTTGATGACCTGAGGACAGAACGGGCCCAGAGTCTGTTCAAGAACTGCTTGTGGAACTGAAAACCCACCAGCCAATGGGTCGGCCCCTATGGTGGTCCACCGTCACTAAAATAAATGGTAATTACAGAAACTATGGAGTCATGAAAGGATGGCTAAGGTATGGGATTAATGAGAATGGCAGACACTGAGATGGTTTCTATGCTCTGATTAAACTGTAGAATGTGTACCTCTGGACAAGGGCAGGAGCAGAATAATAATAATACCATCGATAAGCAATATCTGTCAAGTTTATATGGTTCTAGTAGCTTTCTAAGCTCTTTAAATACATTATTGTACTTAATTGTCACAAGATCTTAATGAGGCATCTGATGTTACTACTCCCATTTTATAGATGAGGAAATTGAGGCCCAGGAAGGTTAAATCACTTGCCCCGGTCATATAGCTAGTGGACAGCAGACCTGAGACACGCATCAGAGCACCTCCGATGTGTCAGGCACTCAAGGGACTCTACAGTGATGAATTCCATCAGTCTTCACAACACCCTTCCTACGGGGTTAATTTTGTCCCTCATTTACACTTCAAGAAGCCTTAGACCTGGAGAGAGACTTGAGAAAGCTAGGATTTGGTAACAGAATTTCGGCACCAGAGGCAGGGCCATCTCCAATGAGCGCAGGGCCTCATGAAGCCATTCTGCCCGAGTTCCACTCTCAAGCTTTGCCACTGGGAGCCCTGGGGAGGTGGGCAAGTTGCTTAGCCCTTCTGTGCCTCGATCTCTTTATCTGTAGGAGGAAAATTTCAGGCAGTGACAGGTGCCTTAGAGAGAATTAAACAGAGTAATGAGCTAGAATATTAAAACCATGCCAGGCATGTGGAGGATGGCATCCCAGCTGAGGCTCAGTGTAGCCAAGGGACAGGGCGTCCTGAGTGGCTGGCATCTGGAGAGAGGAGAACAGTGAACGGTATCCTCTGAACAGAGAGCCTTGCTCTAACCATACGAGATAGCCTCAGACATGGAAAATAATGTGGATTGTGCATAATTTGGTTTCTGGGAACTGTTTCATAAGAAGTGTAGGCCAGTGGTTCTCAAACTTGGCAGCACATGAGCATCACTTGGGGAATTTCCAATGTTCCTAATGTCCAGGCACACCCTTGACAAATTAAATCAGATTGGTTGGGGATAGAACCCAGGCATCAATGTCTTTCAAAACTCACCCCGAGTGAGTGGCCAGGTTGAGGAACCGGTAGTGTATAGATGATCAGGATCCTGGAAGTGGTCAGGAAGATTTCTGGAAGGAAGTCCTCTTTTTGTTGGCTCCTAGAGGCTCTCCACTTGGCTCAACCCACCTTAAAAGGTGAATTCATACCTTGAACAAATTATTGGCACCTGTGATGTGCGTGGGACAGAGGATACATTCCTGAGCAAGACAAGTCAAGTCCTATACTCATGGAGCCTACACTTGAAAGTGGGGATAAATGTTCGTTCAAGAGAATAAATATGGTGTTAAGGAGAATAGTGGTAAGACTGGTAAGGAAGAGAAAAGCAAAAGTGTAGAGTAGGCTCAGCTGGGGTTCTGTGAAGTTGACGTTTGAGATGAGCCCAGAGGGGCGTGATGGCAGCAGTTATGTAGAGAACATCCTTAGATGGTGGTCACAGCTTCACGCATTCAAAGGCTAGAAAGGCCATGAGGCTTGTGTAGAGTTGGTGAGAGGAAGGTCCTCGACAGGAACACAGAGAGGCAGGAGCCTCTTACGGAGGCTGAGCATTTTATTTGAAGTGCAGTAGGAGACCACTGGAACCTTTGCTGGGGAGGTGATATGGTCTGGTTTACAGCTTTAGAAGCCGATCCCTGTTGGGAGGAGCACGGGGGTTAAGGATGAGCCATGAATGGAAGCGGGAAGAGTTAGGAGCAGGTATGGCCCGAGATGGAGATGACTATGGTTTGGACTAGGCTGGTAGTAGTGAAGGAGGATGGCCGTGGTCAGGCTTTGGAAGTGATTTGGAGGAAGAGCCAATAGGACTTGCTGAAGGGGTACCTAGAGGAGGCTGGAAACAGCGGTATCATGATGACTCCAGAGGTTGACTTTGAACAACTGAGCGGAAGGTGTCATTTCTAGATGAGAAGACTGTGGGAAGAATATTTAGTGAAAGCATGAGAATGAGAAAGAGAGAGAGAGAAAGTGAGAGAAAGAGAGAGAGAGAGAGAGAGGAAGGAGAGAGAGGGAGAGAGAGGGATGAGACAGAAAACCGACAGCTCTACAGCAGACATGTAATGGTGCCATTTAGGCATCCACGTGGAAGTGGGGAGGTCAGGTTGAGATCTCAGTGTCGGTGACATCCATATTTTGATGTCATTTAAGCCATGGCACTGGTTGAGGCCATGCTCCAAGGCTCCATCTCAGCCATGCTTTGAACCTGTTGGCCTAGCTGCTAGTCCCCAGTGCCCTGAAGGTTCCTCCTTTCCCATTGGACTGAGATGTGCAGTGGGGTTTTCTGCTGGCCTTCTTCTCCCGGCCTGGTCTGAATGTCATGGCATTTGGTACGCATGGTTGTGCTGGAGGTGAGAGGGTAGGGACTCACAGCTCCTGTGCTCCCTCAGAATGCCAGGAACATTTGGGAGAAGCTGTGATTTCACGAACCACTTGAAACAGCCACGACATTTCCACCAATGACATTCCAAATACTGTGCAGAAAAGCACCTGGAACGGGTACCACCCAGAGTGATTGAAACCACTCTTTTTTTTTTTTTTTTCCCCTCCCTTTCTCCAGAAGCAGAACTGAGCGTGACTGCCTTAGCAAATCAGTCTCTGCAATCTTAAAGCCAAACTTTGATTTCTTTTCTAGTGACTTACTAGAAGCAGCACAGTGGAAAGAATCCCCGGCTGGAGCCCAACTGGCTGGTTTTGTGATCTTGGGCAAGTCACTTAACCTCCGGGAGCCCCAGTCCCTTCATCTGCAAACAAGGCAGTCGGATTGAGTTTTTGTGACGGCCCCTTTTAGCTCTAATGACCTGGTTTCTTAAAGCAGATTCCTTCCTCTTCTCCCATCAAAGAAGTGAGGCAGAGAGAGGATGGAGGGAACTGCCTGCCTGGATCAAAGTGTGGCCTCCCAGAGCCCTTGCCTTCTGCCCGTGCAACTTACTCATCTCGCCTCTTACCAAGTCAGAGGTAGCGGAATGTGATGTGGGAAGACTTTTGCAGATTCGGAAGTGGGAATTGATGACTACTTGTTGCCTACCCGCTCCGAGCCCAAGGATGACCTGGTCGCTGGTGAACTGGCGACATAATTGTATAATATTGTATAATATTGTATAAAATTGTATAATAATCAACAGGAGGAAGGAATTAAAACACACAAGAAGAAGAAATTCATTTCTTGCCCTCAAAAAACTCACATTCTAACTGTTCAGTAAAGCATAACATTCCTGAACCCTGACTCTGTACGAACAAATTAATGTGAGATAAATGGGTTATTTTTCTTTTGAAATGATACATTCCGCCTTTTCATCAATTTTTAGAAAGCCTTGGTGCCTAAGTGACTCTTTGGTGAACAATGGGGTTGAAAACTTGTTAGGAACTCATGAATTTTTGTATGTTTCACATTTCATTCCTTTTGGGTTTTCTTTCCCTCCCTTCCTTCCTTCCTCCTTCCTTCCTTCCTTCCTTCCTTCCTTCCTTCCTTCCTTCCTTCCTCCTTCCTTCCTTCCCTTCCTTCCTTCCTTCCTTCCTTCTTCCTTCCTTCCTTCCTTCCTTCCTTCCTTCCTTCCTTCCTTCCTTCTTTCCTCCTTCCTTCCTTCCTTCTTTCTTTCTTTCTTTCTTTCTTTCTTTCTTTCTTTCTTTCTTTCTTTCTTTCTTTCTCTTTCTTCTTTCTCTTTCTTCTCTCCTTCTGGTTATTTATTTATTTTTAAAGATTTTATTTATTCATTAGAGACACACAGAGAGAGATGCAGAGACACAGGCAGAGGGAAAAGCAGGCTCCATGCAAAGAGCCCGATGTAGAACTCGATCCCCCGTCTCCAGGATCTCGCCCTGGGCTGAAGGCAGATGCTCAACCGCTGAGCCACCCAGGCGTCCCATCTCTGGTTATTTTTGTATTTTTCTTTACTTTTGGTCGAAGGCAATCCTTCAGGTTTGCTTCTGCGTCCTTCTGACACCGCCCTAGAATCTTAAGAGAGCTTCCTTGCTTTCTGGTGCTTTTTGTTTCATCCTTACAACAATCCCAGAGAGATAGATTCTATTATTATTGGCATTTTACACAGGATAAAATTGAGATTGCCCAAGGCCACGAGGCCATCAAGGTGGAGCTGGGATATGATCTTCACCCCTGACTCCAAACTTTTGACCATTATGCTGCATAGTCTATTTGAAGAGGTAAGAAAACAGAAAAGAAATAATTAGTAAATAGCAAAGAACTTGTTAAATTAATCTCCGTAGGGGGCCATTAGAGCAAGGTGGGTTTAATGCTTAGCAGCTTGGTTAGCAAACCAATACCTAAGCCTGCATTGCCTCAAGGTTAATAAAATGAAACCTAAGGACAACCAATCACAAAGAGCCAACCAGGCTTTTCCAAGTAAGACACCCCGTGGAGCAATAGTCAATCACATAATTTTCTTGTTTTGCTTTCTCTTGTTCCCATAAAGCTCTTGCCTCTAGTTCTTGCCCATGGGGTTGCTCCTAACCACTTCTGGTTTGGTGCTGCAATTGGAATCGATTTTTGCTTGAATATTGAACTTCAGAAATTTTAGTGTGCCTCAGTTTATCTTTTAACACGTGGCATATGCCTTTCAATGGATTCATTAAACATTATTGGATTCCAGTCGTATGCCAAATTCTGTAAGATGAATAAGACAGGGCCTGCTGTCTAGTAGCTCACATTTCACTGAGGGCTGATCTTTGTGGTCATGGCAATGGGTTTGGAAAGAGTTAGGGGTGGGCTGGGGAGGCCCTGGGGAAACTTCTGGGATGGGATTGGATCTGGCCTTTGGAGGCTGATGAAGAACTTTTTTGGGATGAGGCATTCTAGGCAGGGGTTCATTTCAGTGAAGGCCCAGAAGGAGCAACCAGTTTGGCAGAGGGGGTGGCAGGTGTCTGTACTGTCTTAAATTACTAATCTTCCATAAGCTTGACTCCAAGAAGAGTGGGGATCATAGACGTAGCATGTTATGTAAATGGCTCTTACATGGCAAAAGAATTTCCAAGTTCTGTGTTGCAAGGAAGCCCAGTGGTATGGGAAGACTTTACCTCTTCCTGCCCACTCCCCCCATTGCCCATAGAGAGTGGTAGTGGTGATCCATTTAGCATGGTGTGTGTGCATATGTTCTGTGAGCTCTCAGAGTGTAGAGGCCATATCTTAATGGTCCCTGTGTCCTCAGTGATTACCATATGGGTTGGTTCTTAACCATTTTTAAACAATTGAAATGAGGATGCCTGAGTGACTCAGTTGGTTAAGTCTTTGCCTTCAGCTCAGGTCATGATCTCGGGGTCCTGGGGTTGAGCCCTACATTGGGGGGGTCTCTGCTCAGCGGGATGCCTGCTTCTTCTTCTGCCTGAGAGCTCATGCTCTCCTCTCTCTCTCTCTCAAATAAATAAATAAAATCTTTGAAAAAAATTGAAATGAGTTTTTTCCAAACCATTCATACCCTTTGATCGGATAATTTCGTTATGTGTCACTGAGACTCTACTGCAAAGGAATAATCAAGGATGTGCCAGAGATGTTCATCATAGAAGCATTTGTATCAATAAAATATTAGACACCTCCTAAGGGTGAATGTTTAATCACACTGTGGCCCATTCTAGGCTATCCTAGGTATGATATTCTTAGAACTTGATGTAGATATTAAACATCATGTTTATGAAGAATTTTACATCTCTTGAGAATGCTCTTCTTTTTAAATGATTTAAAATATTTATTTGACAGAAACAGAGAGAGAGAGAGAGAACAAGCAGGACGAGTGGCAGAGGGAAAAGGAAAAGCAGGCTCCTCACTGAGCTGGGAGCCCGATGTGGGGCTCGATCCCAGGACCCTGGGATCATGACCTGAGCTGAAGGCAGACCTTTAAATGACTGAGCCATCCAGCTGTCCCTCATGAGAATATTCTTAAGATATATTATTAACTCAAGACATTCTGGGTATGAAATTATAAACACAAAATGACCCTGGGTATGTAAAAACAAAAGCGTAGAGAGAAGCCCAGCAAGAAATACGCCAAGAACGTCAGCCTGTCATCAAGAGCTTCTCTCTGGAATGATTCTTCTCCTTTTTGTTCTTCTCTATTTTCCAAAGCAGGCATGCTTTACTTTTCTAACAGGTGAAACAAAAGCCATATAAAGGATGGCCACTGAACTGCTTTACCTACTGATTCAATGTTCTAACAAGTTAAAAGCTGTGTTGCTCTTGCTACCTCAGACAGAACAGGGAAGGCAGGAGGTGTGACGGATGCCCTGGGAAGTATGGGTGGGTGAGGGGGTGGTCCCCGCAGAACCATTTGAAAGAGGGGAGAGGTCGCTGAGTTGATGAGCTGATGGGCTGGGGGGTCCCCCATCCCGGTGGCTCCCACCCCTGCTGCTCTAGGGCTACCTGAAGAGGTAGCTGGCCCGAAGCTGGTGGAAACTCCAATTTTACAGTCATTAGGGGCACAGTGGGCTGGGCGATCCGCGGGGGCTTTGATGTGGTTAACCTCGCTGGGGGTCAGGCGGCTCTGACCTCGGCAGTGTTGTGACTCTAAAGCCGAGGTCGGGTCAGCGCTCCCATTGTGTCGTTGGCCTGCATTAACTCCTGGGCCAGGGAACAGGGCCCGCTCCCCACCGTCCGCCTCCCGCCCAAGTGGGCCAGCTTTGTTCCCTCCCTCCCCACTGGCTCCCATTGTGCCTACTGGGGGGGAAAGGGCCAGCATTCATTTCCTCACTCGAATGGCTCCTTCCTCTTCCAGCCCATAAGCATTTTGTCACTGTGACCCCAGAGGTGATTCGGGGCTTTTGATCTTTCCTACCTAGGGCCCCCCTCCTCCCGGCCATCAGGGCCCTGGTCACCCACCGCAGGGTGTGCCCACCTGCCGAGTGGGCCCCTGGCATGTTGGAATGTCGCTAAGCAGAGAGAGTGGGGTCTAGTGGGGTGCCTTCCAGCCAGAGGCCCTGCCCCTCAAGATGCAAAAGCCACAGGGCCTGGGAGCTTCCTCCCTCCTTTCTAGCCCCCCACAGACCAGCCCTGCCACCCCCCTACCCCTGGGTCCATCCAGCAATAGCACATCTCCTGCTTGCTTGTGGTTACCTGCAATGTCCCCGCAGGTGCCACATGAATGGGACTCCCGCTGTTCCCTTGGGTGTCGTGGTTCTGTGACAACCCCTCTGTGAGCAGCTCTGGGCAGTGACAGCCACCACCTCTCAGCTCTGGGGCCTCTCTGACTGTGAGCTCCTTGAAGGCAGGTGCCACGTCTTTCTCCTTGTTGGGTCCCTCCTCCTGCTGGGCCTGGAGGAGTGCAAGCACAGCGTGGAGCCACAACTAGCCAGCCGTAGGGTGACTTCGGGCACCTTCAGAGGGAGCGTTAGAGCACAGGCAGGAGGAAAGATGGTTTATGATCTGAACGCCTGTGACAGGTTCTCAGGGCTTGAGAGGTGGGCAGAGGCATCAGGAAGGGTTTGGGTGAGTTTTCAAAACATCTGAGGTGTCAATTCATTTGCTGGTTTATTTATACAAACAGGCCTGGAACACCTTCCCTGGGCACCAGGCGTGCAGAAGGGAAAGAGATCCTGGTCCCTGTCCGTGGTGCCTCAGTCAGGTGGCGGTCACCATCCCCGGGCAGGAGAGCGTGGCCTATCAGGGGGTGTGATGACAGGGAGGTTCTTGTCCCTGCTGAATTCTGCGGAGAGAGAGAGAGAAGATACTAGACCGGAGAGGGAGGGCAGGTGAGCCGGGGGAGATGTAAAATGTCCACAAGGAAAATATTGAATAGGCAATACCGTACAGCCTGGGATAATAGATGTCCCCAAAGTGAACGATCTCAGTTCCAATTCCAAAGAGTGGTTATGAGGAAGTGACACTGAAGCATCAAACAACAAGTTCAATGCAGCCTTGTCCGTCTGCCTGTAGACAGCGGGACGCACTTTACTGACATTGGTCTCTATGCCTTTTTGGGAAATTTGGGCTGGCCTGTCGGCAGCCAGCCACACCTGCCTGTGCTCTGGGCCAACCCTCTGCGATCCACCTAAAGCCCCCTCTGCGGCGGGGTGGGGTCCTCTGTCTCCTAGCTGCTCCTTTCCAGCCCTCATTTAGGGCTGTCCAAAGGTAAGCTTGGCTTCTTTGGTGAATACACTCATTCTTCATTCATTCATTCATTCATTCATTCATTTCTTTCTTTCTTTCTTTTTTTTTTTTTTAAAGATTTTATTTATTTATTCATGAGAGACACAGAGAGAGAAGCAGAGGCACAGGCAGAGGGAGAAGCAGGCTCCATGCAGGGAGCCTGATGTGAGACTTGATCCCAGGACCCCGGAATTACCTGAGCCAAAGGCAGATGCTCAACCACTGAGCCACCCAGGTGCCCCCACTCATTTATTCCTAATCAATAATCTATTCTTTGTCAGTCAACCAGTTATTTTCATGCAATCATTTCACAAATGCTTTACAGAGTGCTTGGAACCGTATGAGTTCCACGAGCTATAAAATGAACACACAGTGGTCTCTGCCCTCGAGAACATTATTTTAGTGAGGGTCACTGACCATGCCACCTGGGAAGCGTCGTGATGAGGGAAATACCACATGTTAGGGGAAATTCGAGAGGAGCCTTAGCCCTTTCTGGGGATATTCAAAGAAGGCAAAAGTCTTGCTAGCTGAGATTACACTTGAAAGATTTTAAGGCATTAGCCAAGTGAAGGGACAGGGTCAGGTGGAGAATCATGTTTGGGTTTGGAAGGAAGGTGGTTATGGGGAAGACCCTGGAAATGGGGAGATTGAAGTGGGAATTCAGGCCAGCTCAGAGTGGGTTCTGGTCCTTGTTTCTGAAGGGCTCCGAGGGCGTGGGGATGTGCCCTCCATTCTGTCAATGTGGTCCCTCTGCTGGCACCTCCCACTGTATCCTAGGGATGGAGCAGTCTGTGACCACCACCTCCTGACGACGCTGTCTGCTGGACTCCACCTGCCTGCCACTTTCTTTTTTTTTTTTTTTTTTAAGATTTTATTTATTTATTCATGAGAGATACACAGAGAGAGGCAGAGACACAGGCCGAGGGAGAAGCAGGCTCCCTGCTGGGAGCCTGATGCAGGACTCGATCCCAGGACCCTGGGATCATGACCTAAGCCAAAGGCAGATGTTCAATCACTGAGCCACCCAGGTGCCCCTGAGTGCCACTTTCAAACAGGATCGACTTTTGTCCTATGGAAGCACCCTAGTAGCACACAAAAGCCTCAGCATCCTCCCAAATGTTGCATTGTCTGTGCAGACTATTTCTGAGAATAGTTAGCGGCTTCAAACAGTTCTGTATTCAGTTGGGTGGCATCCTCTCCCTCCCACCCCCCACCCCTGGATATGAGGATAGATGCCTCTGCACATGCTGTCTGAATCTGAGGCAGAAAGATAATTATTTGCCTTTCTCATAAGGAAAAGCTAATTACTAGAAGGAATCCCAGCATAATTACACAGTTAGGCTTAGTGTCTTTGTACACATCACTTCCTGACAAAGACGTCCCAGTTAGCCTGTAGCCATTTGAAGGGGGAGGGGGTGATCATTTCTGGTTCTTTCTAGCCTGCCCACTCTGTTTCTTGCCCATGACTGATGCCCACTGGGGTAAGTAAATTGAGACAAGTTCCTGGGTAATAGGAAAGGGAACGTGTGCCCTATAGTTGCTTGATCCTCACAGTTACCCTGTAAGGCAGCTATGAGAATGTTCCACAGGTGAGAACATTGGTAGTCAGAACACATGCCACTTGCTCTATGTCTCTCTGCCTCTAAGAGCTGGAGTCAGAATTTGAACCTTGGTCTCTGGCTGGAAAGCTTGCCTTTTCCCCCCTCAATGGCCTCAGTGTTGGATGTTGACCTGGCTGTTGGGGTGCCCTATGCAGAGTTAGTGGTGAGTCCAGGAAGGGGTTGAGGAATTTGCTTCTCAGTGTGGCAATGCCTGGCTAGCCATGACCTAGAGTTGAGGGCTGGGCTGGGCCTGGACTGTGGAAGAAAGAAAATGTTCAGTGTGACTGAACACTTGCTATGTGCTTACAAGTTGAGGCAGGCACACCCCTGGCATGGAGGATGGGATCTGGGGTGTGGTCCTCAGGGTAGGAAGCGGGGGTCTCACCAGTGGACCTTTGGATTCCTGTAAGCCCTTCATGCTCCTGGAGCAGAGGATGATCAACCAATAGGGAGCAGAACCTCCCAGAGAGGAGCCCATAGGACTTGATGTCTGTGTATTTTTCTCCACATGGAGAAATGGGCCAGGAGACAATGTGAGGATATTCCAGGCAGAAAAATACAAAGAAGTGAGCAAAGGCCAAATGCACACTGTTGCTGGAAGTGGATAAAATAGAGGGTGGGGGCCATAGTGTTGAGCAAGTGGTGACTGTTGGCCATGATCTCATAGAACCACTGGGATTTCTCATCTGGAAGGAGAAGAGGTTGAACCAGGTGATTTTAAAGTTCTCTTCCTATTTTGACACTCTGTGAGTCAATGTTTAAAATATATTTAAATATTTATAATGCTGTTTGGATATACATATCGAGAATCTTAAACTCTTCATACCCTTTGATCATGTAATTCCACTTCATGAAATCTTTCTGAAGGAAATTTATAAACAAGTATGTTCATTACATCATTGTTTATAATAGGGGAAAATTGGGAATAATCTAGAGACCCAACAACAGGGGACTCACCATGTAAACCGTGTTCCATCCTCACAATAGGTTTTACACAGTTATTGAAAGGATGTTTACGAAGACTTTATAAGAACAGAGGGAAAATGGTTATGTCATGATACTAAGAAGGAGTGACAGGACATAAAATTGTGTATTTAGTCATAATAATGAAAAAAAACACAGCAGCAGACATGCAATTACGCACGGAAAAAGTTAGAAAAAAAACTATTAGTGGTAACCATACTTGATTGATGGAGCGATAGTGAATTTAAAAATTAATGTTATTTTTCGAATAAGATAAACTTTATTAATATGTTTAAAAAAATAAGATGGAAAGGAATGGCAACGAAAAGTCTCATGTAAAGGCCAGGTAATTATTATTATTATTTAAAGATTTTATTTATTTATTCATGATAGACATAGAGAGAGAGAGGCAGAGACACAGGCAGAGGGAGAAGCAGGCTCCATGCCAGGAGCCTGACGCGGGATTCGATCCCGGGACTCAAGGATCGCTCCCTAGGCCGAAGGCAGGCGCCAAACCGCTGAGCCACCCAGGGATCCCAAGGCCAGGTAATTCTTAACTCCTTTTCTGGAATTCAGTGACTGTGGCTGTGTCCATGACTAGCAAGAGGACAGCTTAAGGCCTCAGAAGAGTATCTGGGGGAAAGACTCTGCCCCGAAGCCCTTGAGACGGTGGCGGTTGGTGGGCGTTGGGTTCTAGATGGAAGGGCAGGTTTCTGAGTGATACTAGCTCCTCAGAGGCTCTGACAGGGACACCTGGGGGTAATATTGAGTGCCAGGCTTCTGTCAGGACCTGCAGGAACCAGTACTGACATGAAGACAGTTGCGAGTCTGTGTATCTAGGGTTTTGTGAAACGCTGAAACGACCTAATTTCTATCTTTAATCTTCTTGGGAAACAGTGGAGGTTGAGAGGTTTCATGGCAGAGACTAGACCTTGGGTCAGAGATTCAGGCTCATGTCCTGCTTCTACTTGCTCCTTCTGGGGTCTTGGGTTTCCTTTGTCAGAGAGGGAATTACAACCCTGACCCCGAAGAGGAAGGCCCAAGAGATTGCAGTGAGGTGCTGTCTGCCAAGTACCTGATGGGGAGGAGGGACTCCTGTTTGTAGGGTCATTCTTAGCTGATGTGTGCTGCTCCTTTGTTGGTGAGAGATGTGTCCCTGCCTGTGACCACTGGCTGTGACGATCCCAGTCTTAAATTAGCCAGTTTGGTTCATGACGCGGCCTAGCAGGCCAGCCTCATTGTGTGAACAGGCACTAAATTAGCCCCACAAAGGAAATGGCTTTCCTGACGTCCTACACTGATACTACCCAGAAGGTCCCTCTCCACAAGAGACAAAGCCAACGGCCAATCCCTTCATTCTCCTGAGGGGTTTCACAGGATCTGAGAGACCGGCAGGGGTCTTGGCACGACTCCTGGTGAGGCAAGCTTATACGCCCTTCTGCTGCCGTCTTCTACCTGCCTGGCCCCAGTTCAGCAAACAGTTTTAGATTCCACGGATAGAGGCAAATCTCCCCATTGTTGCCAAAGGGGGATTTCGCACATGCTGATACAGATTTTCTGGCCAGATGGCTCTGAGAAGCCCTGAGAGCCCCCAAGATGACCCAATAAGATAGGAGCTTAGGCGGCTAGGATTTGTGGGGTTCCCAGGGAGATTGCTGAGTCTAGAAAGAACAACCTAACTGATACCTGTCATTCCACCACGATTGTTCCCACGCCCCAGAGCCTGGAAGCTGCTCAGGCTTCAGGGCCTCCCTTTAAGAGTTCGATCGTCTTGGGAGGGTCACATCCTATGCCATGAGAAGCAACTGTTATTAAGTCGGGTTAGTAGAGATAAGTAAGGACCGCACGATGGCAAGGTTGTGGGCAGTTGGGAGAGCAGACAGGAGAACTGCAGTGGAGACACAGTAGACCAGTCCCCTTAGGTCTACATTTCATCCACTTTTATTTTTTTTTATTCTTATTTTTTAAAGATTTATTTATTTATTTATTAAGAGAGAGCGAGAGAGAGGCAGACACACAGGCAGAGGGAGAAGCAGGCTCCATGCAGGGAACCTGACATGGGACTCGATCCCAGGACTCCAGGATCACACCCCGGGCTTCAGGCGGCGCTAAACTGCTGTGCCACCGGGGCTGCCCTTCATCCACTTTTAAATTCAGTGTAGGTTAAGCCTAAAACAAGATGGAGAGAATCTAGGAGGACATCCCAAATACGGGATGGGGTGGGTGTGGGATAGGGGCAGTGAGACAGTGAGGCACGAATGCATGATGCGCCAGAGGGAACATGACTGTTCGTCTAGGGTTTGGGGGTATGTGCGTCGAGATGACCCCCAGAGCCACTTTCACCCCCAAACAGTGCTTTCCATGCTTGGAGTCCGACTCCTGCAAAGGAATCGGTGCTGACCCTTTATGAGAGTTGTAGCTCTAGTGGTCCAGGCCCTAAGCCTTCTAGCCTGTCTGGGCAGCAAAAGCAGCCTTCACTTTTGGGAACGGACAGGCTGCTTCTGATAGGCCACTTTTTCGGGACACCAAAGCCCCGGGTTGTCAAGGCGTCAGGACCCCTTGGAAAGCAAACTGGAGACTACGGCACAGTTGAAGCCCAGGCCATAATCCTAAACTGGAGAAACTGAGGCCCAGCGGAGGCAGTGACTTACCCGCAGCTACTCACAGAAAGAATCAGAACGAGCCACTAAACCCTTGTTTCCTCGACCTCCAGGACCCAGGCTCTTCTCACTGTGCCACCCAGCGTCAGGTCACACCCCCAGGCAGAGAGCTCCTTGGCGTTTCCTGCCTCATGTGGACAATTGTGAGGATTTATTGTAGCTGGGATTTTGTTTCAAGCCTTTAATATGATTAGCAAACATCAAATATCAAAAGCTTATCTAGTAAACACCTCCCGTCCATGCCATGGATGTTATGGCCAGCTTCGGATTGAAGTCGAGTCACATTTCAAAACAGATGCAATTTCAAGAGGCCAGAGCGAGGCCGCCCACATCTGCTGGCTGTGATCTTTCGTGTGCAGTAAATGGCATTGTTGGGGAGCCGGACTGTAAAACATCAGCCTGGTCAGCAGGACCTGCTTACAATGCCTGGAGCTTTCCGGGGGATTTTAAAAATGCAGCCGAGCACTCTGAGTCTGGTGGGCAGTCTGCCGGGGCAAGGACAAGCTGTCCATTTAGGACGGGGATGCTCAAATCAAATATTTATTATCTCGGACCAAAATGATACTCTTAGGAGCGGCAGGGTTTCCAGGAATGGTCCTGGCAGGAGCTGATGCGGCGGTGGTGGGCTAGCTGGTGGGCGTTTGTGAAATAAGACTGTTGTGCCCTCTGAATCTCCCCATTAACGCTGAAGAGAGCGCACTTCTGTCCTTGCCCTAGAAATGAGATTTAAAAAAAAAAAAAAGACTTTGTCCCATTTGTGAGTAAAAGCGAAGTGCGAGGGGAAGGCATGCTCAGTGCTTGTCCTCCCTTGGGTCCACGGATCCGGTGGCTAATTGCAGCGCCTTTCCTTAAGCGTGTCAGGACCGGAGGCTGGGCCCTGCTTGGTGACCACTGGGCGCCCCGGCTCGTCTTCGGGGGTGCGGGCTGTGTGGCCGCACGGGGTGCAGGAGTGTGTCTGGAGCCTGTCCTTCCCGGTCGGTCCCATCACCGCAACACTCCCCGGCCTGGCCGGGCGCCTCTCTTCCCCCGGGGCTCGCGTGGGAAGGAGACACTCTATCTGGGGGGCTAATGTTTCTCCGGGCGCCACAGTCCGTGGGGCTGAGTGACCCCTTCCAGCTGTTTCTGGCGGCCGCTCCGCCACTGGCTGTAGCCCAGTGGGTGGCAGGATGGTTTACACCGTGGAAAATGCGTTCCTAATGGGGCAGCAGCTGCCACCGGCCAGAGCCGGAGGAGTCGGTGTAATGAGCGAGATTGTTCTGTGCCCCTGGCTCTGGCGGAGCGCACTGGACACGAAGATTTGCTGCCTCTAACAGGGGAGGCATTTATTTGGTTTCGATTCCTAGAAGCTGGGGGGTTGGTGGTGACCCCAGGGAAAGGTTGGGGACCGCTGTCGAGGCACTCTCGGGATTCAGGTGGGTGTGGACCACCTGCAGTCTGTGACATTCCTGATGCTGCAGTCACCAGGCTCGGTTGGGAGCCACCTCGCCATAGGCGCTGCAGGCTCTCGGGGGACCCAGGAGCCGGGGTAGGGGGACAGGGACAGGGTGCCAGACCGGAGGGCCTGGAAGGGATCTTCGAAACCACTGTTTCACCATCGGAGACCACAATGGCCATTGGCCCAGGTGATTGGTGTCACTTCGAGCTATGACTCAAGTTCAGGGAGGATTTACTTTGGTTTTCAATTTTGTTTTAAATCAGAGTTATATAGGCATATGGTTTCAACAGTTCTGCAAGGCTTCTTTTTTTTTATTTTAAATATTTTATTTATTTATTCATGAGAGACAGAGAGAGAGGCAGAGACACAGGCAGAGGGAGAAGCAGGCTGTCTGCAGGGAGCCTGATGTGGGACTCGGTCCCTGAACTCCAGGATCACGCCCTGGGCAAAAGGCAGGCACTAAACTGCTGAGCCACCCAGGTGTCCCTAAAATATTGTTTCTTGATGTGACAGTTTGAGGAACAATCTGTTTGGCTTCCCATTATGGAAGATGACAATTTAGCGCTTTTGGTGATTGTCCCTCTCTCAACATCGGTTGACGGAAACGTTGCATCTCTCCCCTACATCACAAGTTTGGAAAGGTGCCAGGGAGGGGGTGCAAGAAACAGAACATGGAGCTCAGACTCCCTCCCCAAGCCAGGGCAAGATAAAACTGTTTCCCATTGGTAGTGGCCAATGTGGAATTTGGGGCTCGAATTCCCCAGGTGAGTGATGCTTGGTCCACGCAGATCCCAAAACCACGTGGTGTATTCTACGAGGCAGGGGGTCTCTAGGAAAGTTGCCTGTTGGTGAAGCGTGTCATTTCCTACCTTTCTGTTCCTTGCAATACCTTGTGGAAGAGGACCTGGTTGGGTTAGAAACACACTTTCCTCAGAGTGCAGGAGACCCAGGAGAGGCATGCAAATAATGGAAGAGCTGTGGCAAATGCATCAGAAGTGAGCCATCTGTCCCCGCGACAGAACAGATCCATGAAAATATGATTCTGATCATAAGGTCCTAGGAAAGGAAAGAGCTTGTTTACATTTCTGACAGCCAGGGCACCGAGCATTGTGCCTAGCATAAAAGAAGGTGCTCAAAACATATTTGTCTTTAGTAAACGAAGCAGCTCATTTTGCAGATGGGTACACTCTGACTCCAAGAACTACGAAGGTACACTCCAGGTCATAGAGAAGATTGTTGGTGGTGCTGGTAGAGGGACCTGGGACCCTCCCTCCCTCCCTCCTTTCATTTCTCCCTCCTTCCCTGTATTGGTGTATTGGGGACTACTCAGGCCAGGTATTGTTAAAGATTCTAAGGATTAAAAAGACAGAAGACCAGATCCTGAGCCAGAGGAGCTAAGAGTCCTGTTGAGAGACAAGTAAACAATGCAGAAGAGTAGGGAGTGTGGTAGAGGGAAAGTACTTGAAGAAGACAGAGAAGCGACAGGTAACTGATCAGAAATCAAGGCACTTTCCCAGAGAAAGTGATAATTGAGCTTGATCATGAAGGAGGAGTAAACGTCAGCTAAGAAGGATACAGTCAACCGTTCATCGTGTGATCACTTGACTGTGCAGGGAAGAGTCTGGAGGCAGGAAGCCAGGGAAGAGACTTCTTCAGGACAGAGATGACACAGACTTGAACGAGCAGGACAGTGGCTGGGGAAAACGAGGAAGCAGATGGGAGAAAGACTTTGGAGGAAGAGGGTGAGTTCAGGTTTGAACTTGTAGAAATCTAAGAGGAAGTGTTTAGTGGGCACTTGGGTTTGCAGGGTCCCAGACACAGAAGAGAGGACTGGAGGGGAGTCAGAGGCCAAGGCTGACAGGGTCATTAGCCAGGGGCATGTGCAGTGAGAGAAGGAGAGGGTTGAGGACAGAGCCCCAAGGAGCATCCTCATGTCAGGGATGACGAGAAGGAGAATGCATGAGGCCATCTGCAAAGGAGACTTCAGAGAGAAAGGAGGGATTCCTCTTGATGAGAGAAAACAGACTTCAGGGAGGAGATGATGGTCCATGTGTCTAATGCAGCAGGAAAGTCTAGAAATGAAAAGACTGATAAAGCCCATCGAGTTCGGGCCATAGGGTGATAGGCAATGTTGGTGGGTGTTGATGGAATGGTGGATGGTGGAAGCCAGAATTCAGTAGGGCGGTGAGCCTTTGGGCAGCAAACTTCCATGCCTTATAGAATCGCTGGCTGGCCTTGGGATGAACGAGATCAGTGTGCCTGGAGGATACTGCAACCCTAGCTCCTTGAGACCCACTGAAGAGCTGCCCTAGAAAACAAAGGACAGTAAATGGGATTCGAGCCCGGGCTGAGGCCAAGCCAGTTGGACTGGAGAGAGAATGAGGCTCATTTCTGCCTTCTGGTGACCATATGCCCTGGTCAGTGTGTTTTCTTCTACTCTGACTGGTGTATACGTTTAGGAGCATCCGGTGCATGACATCAGCTGCTGCCTCTGGGTGGAGTTCACCCTGAGTGAGATATTGCAGAGCCAGACCCGAGGGTTAAGTACAACAGAGTTTCTTTTAATTCATTAAGGAAGTGTCCTTTCTGCTGCTGAGCTAAGCAGCGGGATGTCTATTCTTCAGGAAATCAATTAGCAAACCTTCTTGTATATACGGTCTCTAAACCTTGGCTTGGATGAGGAACTTGCATTCATTCTTCGGATGACAAAAATAAATGACGTAGACCCCAAATAGTTCTAAGTGTGAGGAGAGGGGTGTGACCATGATATAAGGATTTCAGTTTGTTTACTTACTAAGGCATTAGAGGCCTGGTAAATAAAAAAGATGCGTGTTTTCCATGGATTATTTCCGGATTATTGCTTATTTTCCTTTGAGTTTCCACGGTGGGGGGATTGGAGAACCAGTACTGACTTAGGCCCAAACGGTACTGAAACCTTGTCATTAAAACTCTGCCTCTTTGAAAACAGAAGGAGAGTTTTCAGTATTCGTGTCAATGAAACAAAACCATTAATGAATAAAAAAAGCAAAAGCAAGATGTGAATCTTTCATATGGGGTGGAAACCATGACAGGTCATTGGGATGACATGCTATTGCAGGGGAGCACAGCATTTGGCTTCAAGCTTCTTTACCCCGAGGCAAGAAAGAAAACAGGCCAGAGTACATAATTGTCCACATTAAATTCACATAAAAATATGATCAGCAGTGACTTTGGAGATGACACAATGGTATTAGTGGATGAAAGGGTAGCTGTTTTGGGTAAAGTCGGTACAGAAGATTTAGAGCCCCACATGCTTCACACCCCTCAGGTACTGGTGTCAGGCTTCAGGGAAGGGTGCATGTCACTTTTCTCAGTCAGCAACCTCATGTCATATACGAGTAAACCGAGGCCAAAGAAGTGAACCCAGTTGATTGGTTGGTAAATCAGGACTAAGTTCTATACTTTCCACCGCCTTTTCTGTCTATAGTGATTTCAAGATTCTTCTTAAGTGGCATTTGATTTTCATAAATAAAATTCACTAAAAATTGACCAATTTCACAAGCCAGAGCTAGGTACTGTTAACATTCAAAATGCACATATACAGGGATGCCTGGGGACTTAAGCGTCTGCCTTTGGCTCACGTCGTGATCCCAATGTCCTGGGATTGAGCTCCCATATTGGGCTCGCTGCTCTTCGGGAAGTCTCCTTCTCCCTCTCCCTCTGCCCATCCCCCCCATGCTCTCTCGTTTGCTCTCAAATAAATAAATAAGTCTTTTAAAAAACTTAAAAAATGTGCATATACATACACACACATATGCAATTTACAGATTCTCTCTCTCTCTTTTTTTTTTACAAGAAGCTCAGACATGAAAGGTTTTTTTTTTCTTCTTTTTCCCTTTGACCCCTTTCACCCATATCTTCCACCCTCTAACCTCTGACTCTGGCAACCACCAATCTGTTCTTTGTATCTATGAACTTGTTTTTGGTTGTTTGTTTGCTTTGCTTTGTTTTGATGTCACATATAAGAGACATGATATGGTATTTGGCTTTCTCTGACTTATTTCACTTAGCATAATGCCCTCGAGGTCTAACCATGCTGTTGCAAATGACAAGATTTCCTTTTTTTTTTTTACATCTGAATAATATTCCGTTGTATATATACACCACATCTTCTTTATCCATTCATCCATCAAAGGACACTCAGATTGTTTTCAAATCTTGGCTATTGTAAAGAAGGCTGCAATGAACATGGGGGTGCATTTATCTTTTGAAATTGGTTTTTTCGTTTTCTTTGGATAAGTACCCAGAAGTGAAAGTGCTGGATCATATGGTAGTTCTGCTTTTAATTTTCTGAGGACCCTCCATACTGTTTTCCAGAGTGGCTGCACCAGTTTGCATTCCCACCGGCAGTGCCAGAGGGTTCCCCTCTCTCTACATTCTCACCAACACTTGTCATTTCTTGTCTTTTTTGTAATGGTCATTCTAATAGGTCATTGCCGTTTTGACTTGTACTTTCCTCATGATTAATGATGCTGAGCATCCTTTCATGCACCTGTTAACAGACCATCTGTATGTCTTCTTTGGGAAAACGTCTATTCAGATCTTATGCCCATTTTTAAATTGAATTTAGTTTTTTGGCTACTGAGTTGTATGAATTCTTTATATATTTTGGATATTATTAGCCCTTTATATTATATATCAATTTATTTCTGCTTTTTAAAAATCTTTTTAATTTAATTTTTTTAAAAAAGATTTTACTTATTTATTTGGCAGAGAGAGAGAGAGAGAGAGAAAGAGAGAGAGAGAAAGAAGCACAAGCAGGGGGAGTGGCAGGCAGAGAGAGAGGGAGAAGCAGGCTTCCTGAAGACCAAGGGGCCGGATGCAGGACTCCATCCGGGGACCCTGGGATTATGACCTGAGCTAAAGGCAGGTGCTTAAGCGACTAATCCACCCAAGGGCCCTATTTCTGCTTTTTTAACTTAACACTTCATAAATATTTTACCATGATGTTAGGAATTTTTCTATAAATGTGATTTTTTTAATAGTTATGTAAGATGCTGTCATATGAATATATCATATAGTGAACTTATCTGGAAGATTGGCTGTATTTTTTTTCCAGGTAAAATCTGCTTACAGCTATGCATGATACACACCAGCCCTGCTCTTTTAAGGCAGGCAACACTCCACTTCAATTTTCTAGCTTGAAGAGTTTGACTATACTTCTACATGGTGATATTTGGGCACTATGGGCCCAGGTTTCCAGAGTCTTGAGTGAATTCGGTTATCTCAGTACTTCCTGCCTCTGAGAAAACCAGGTTGTTTCCTCTCAGGCTGGTTCCCACATCTCAGCTTGCACAGCTTGGCTCTCTGTGACTGGTCAGGAGCCCTCTGCTCTTCCCCAGTCAGTCTAGGAGCAAAGGGAAGGCCATGGACATTTCCAGAACCATTAGTAGAGCATTGGGGTGGGGAGTGGTTTGCATTTGCAGAAGAGAAAGATTCTTTGGAATTTTAGAATGGCCAAGATGAAATCAATTCCTACAAGACTAACAAATTAGGAAAGAATGAGGAAGGATGCTCAGAGAAATGACCTGAGGTCATTGCCAGGTCCTTAAAGTGCCTCCTGAATCATCAAAGAAAGATTGCATTACTGCCCGGATGGTTATAATGTCAGGTTCAATTTATTATGTCTGGATGCCTTGAAAATTAATCATTGAAGTATAAATATTTTATTATTTATTTATGATCTATACCCTGGTGACTTTAAAAGTGAATCAGAGGTAGCATGCCATATTTTATTTTTTGTATTTTATTTGTATTTTTGTTAGAGTCAAATGTGCATTGTTTTAACAGCAATGAATACCCCTTGCTCTGCTCCTCATCTCCTGACTTTGCTCCTTAAAAGCGACCAGTTTCAACACTTTATGTTGGTTTTTGCATGATTTATTTCCATTTTCTATGTGCTTATATTGCTATTTTAAAATTTATTAATGCTAGGCATTATCCATATTGACTGCCAGCACACCTCTGGTTGATTACTATGCGTTACTGATTCCTGATGGAGCACATCCAGAGTGAGATACTACAGAATCAGAATCCAGGAAGAATATATTTAACCTTCGGATTACTTTAGTAGAGTTGAGGATTTAAATCTCTTATAACCATGCCCTTCACTTCCTCTCTTTCTACCCTCCCTATATAATTACTTTGTAATCTGTAGTTAAATCAATAGTTGGTATTTACATTTTTACTATGAAAATGTTGCTCACTGAAGAGCCAAGTAGTGCAAGATGGATGCTCTCCTCTTTCAATACAGTATTTGTTTGTTTGTTTGTTGTCTTCTGGAGTTAGTAATTCCCTGCTTAAGACTATGTCCATATTTTTAATTTTTTTTAATCATTAAGGTTTACTAAGAGTGTTTTGCAAATGCTTATATAAAACAGACCATCAATCAGTCGTGTTTTCCTTCTAGAACCTCTAGACCACTCTCATTGCTCTTTGTCCTGTGGTCCACTGTAGACTGCTTTTTAAGCCTGATACATAGCTGTCATCCTAGGATGTAGTAGACTGCATGTTAAAACATATTCACTGAAAAAAAAAAATATATTCACTGTCCCTTCCTGGAGAAGATGAGGTCTCTGAGTCCCATTGATATCAGGCTTAGTCTTGTAACCTGCTTTGGCCAATGAAACGTGAGTAGGAGTGGTATGTGTGTGTGTCACTTCTGAAAAGAAATTTTAAAGCCAAAGTATGGTTTGCTATGGCCTCTGCTATCCCCTGCCATGATGGCTGTCAACATTTCAGATAGAGGATGCTCCATCAAGTCAGATCTGGAGCAAAGATGACATGGAGCAGAGCCACAGCCAACCCATGGTGGGCATGTAGGAAGAAATAAACCTCTGTAGAGGTAAGTCCCAGCACACCCTAGCTATTTTGTCTGGGACATATGACTTATCATGGCTGCCTTTTTGTGTTGGCTATTCTTCTATTTGTTTGTTCAACTGATCTATCACCTTTCTCTCTCTCTTTCTCTCTCTCTTTAGTCAATTACCTACTGATCCGTTCTGTTGTTTAATTCCTTGTTTTGATGTAGCATAACCCATGCCAGCTTCCTAAGAAATGGTGTATGGGCTGTAAAATTTTTGAGTTCTTGCATAACAAAACATTTCTTTCATTCCATTTTTATATTATTTAGCTAGTTGGGCTGGGTATAGAGTTCTATGTTGAAAATCACTTTCTCTCAGAAATATGAAAGCATTGTCTCTCTCTTTTCTAATATTCTATGCTGCTTTTGAGAAGTCTGATGCCATTCTGACCCCCAAACCTTTGGATTTTTTTTTTTCCTCTTTAGCTAATGGGAGTTTTAAGATCTTTCTTTATCCCAGTATTTTGAAGCTTTACTTACTGTGGATATTTTGTCTTGCTGTCTCTCTCTATTTTTTTTTTTTTTTTATGGTATACTTTCAATACTGGAGCTCATGCCCATCCCTTCTAGGACATTTTTTTAAAAGTAATTATGTCTGCAATAATTTTCTCCTCTCTGTCCTTTCTGTAAATAGCATCAGTCAGGTGTTGAATACCCTGGAATGATCCCAACACTTCAATGTTCTGTCCTATTTTCCAATTCTTTGTTATATATAAAAATAAAATTCAAAGGTTCCATAACTTTATTTTCTGAATTTTCTATCGAATTTTTCTGTTTTTGCTATGTTGTCTAAGTCAAAGGAATCATCAAATACAGAAGAGATGACCTTGGGGATCTAAATCCCTGATATTTAGCTTTAAAATATGTATGAACCTAGAAGTCACTGGGTTTAGCCTCTCCCAGATGAAGATGATAGTTTATAGAAAGGAAAATAATTTATTTAAGGCAATGTACCACACCTTCTTACCTCTAGGATAGCTGTCTTTCCACTACGACATTATGCCTTTTAATCCTATCATGGCGAAAACTTTGTTTAAATTCTGGAAAGGTAAAAAAGAAAATTCTGGAAAGGGCACTTTTAAAATTAACTTCTGAATGTGAGTGGATTATGGAGATCGGTTGGGGCGGCATTAAAAAGTGGACACTTGGGATCCCGGGTAGCTCAGCGGTTTAGTGCCTGCCCTCGGTCTGGGGTATGATCCTGGAGTCCCGGGATCGAGTCCCGCATCAGGCTCCCTGCATGGAGCCTGCTTCTCCCTCTGCTTGTGTCTCTGCCTCTTTCTTTCATGAATAAATAAATAAAATCTTAAAAAAAAAAAAAAAGTGGACACTTAGGGACACCTGGGTGGCTCAGTTGGTTAAGTGTCTGCCTTCAGCTGGGGTCATGATCCCAGGGTCCTGGGACTGAGTGCCACATTGGGCTCTCTGCTCAGCAGGAAGTCTGCTTCTCCTTCTCCCCCTCTCTCTTTCTCCTTCTACCCCTCCCTCCTGCTCATACTTTCTCTCACACACACTCTCTCTCCCTCTCTCAAATGAGTAAATAAAATCTTTTTTTTTTTTTTTAAGATTTTATTTATTCATGAGAAACACAGAGAGGAGAGAGAGAGAGGCAGAGACACAGGCAGAGGGAGAAGCAGGCTCCATGCAGGGAGCCTGACGTGGGACTCAATCCCGCGTCTCCAGGATCATGCCCTGGGCTGAAGGCAGTGCTAAACTGCTGAGCCACCTTGGCTGCCCTTTTTTTTTTTTTTTTTTTTAAGTGGGCACTTAATGTAATGGTGAGCGAGTGTCACTCAGAGACCCGGAAATCTACTTCCTCTTCTGTCTCTGACTTGCACTCTGATTTTGACAATTCGTTTCATCTTTCTAGACCTTGGGGTCCTTATCTACAAACAGTAACTTAGAGTAGGTCATTGCTTCTCAAAACACATTCCTCATAGCCCCAGAAGTTCCATGGATACCTTGAGCCTTGGTGGCTTGGGCAGGGGGCTAAAATAGGGAAAAGGAGGAGGGCTCTGGGCCCTTCCTCTGCTTCTACCTAAGCTGGTACCCTTGGGTCTGTTTTATGTATTCATTTTCATGTAAACTTTTATCTCAAAAACAAAATTCTGTGGTTAAATGTTTGAGTGCCATTGAACTAAAACTTCTCTAGCCTTTCTCTGGGCAGTATGTTTCTCGGCTCTCTCATTGTACATGTTCTCTCAGAGACTCATTTAGACAGGCTCAAATTTATATGCTGTTGAGCTCTTTGGAGTTCCTATAAATTAGGATGCACATCGAGATAATTACCATTCTGGAATTCTAAGCACTTAAATACAAGTCAATCCTTATAACCCCCTTTTAAACCAATTGCCTCACTGCAGACATGGTCACTCAATATACATTATCGAATGCCAATAAAACAGGAAACCCGATCCTGCCACTTTCCCGATTAGATAGTACCAACGGGTTAAAGCCAGAATCTCAACTGTCATTCTGCTGGCAGGATCTTGCTTCTCTCAGCAGTCAAACTCTGGTTGTCACGCCAGGCATAGAGGCAGATTCAACTCCTTTCATCCCCTCAGCCCTGGAGACTCATGGAATAGACCAGCTTGTAGTCCCTTGCCTTTGGGTAGGAAACTGGTTTTCTGCTCTGTTCCGACCAAGTCAACTAATCATTAAAGGAAACAATAGATCCAGGCCAAGCACTGCTGTAAAATGGAAGGGCTGGGAGGGAGCAGGTCAGTGTCCCTGCCTGGGATTAAGGAAGTCAAGGTCAGTGGTGGATCCCAGAGGACCACAGAGATGGTTTCTGTGGGGGCATATCTGCTCTGAAGAAGAGGATGGTGACCTGGGGACTGAGGCAGAGATTGGCTTAAAATCTGAATGAACTTCATAGAAAGCCCTTCAAAATCATATGATGGAGCCTCTTCAATGAATGCGTGGAAAAACTAAAGCCCAGATAAGTGACACCCCTTGCCCCGGGTCACCCCTAGGTCACATTATTTTCCTTCTTCCAGGTAACATTGTGAGTCTGCAAGTTTCAACAGGGGCTGAGTGTGTAAATATGATAACTGGCAAGGAGTGTTTCCTTGAAGGGTAGCCTTCAGGAGGGAGGAGGAGGGGATGGCGTTTCCCCACCATGAGCTGGTGCTCAGTAGGCAGAAGGCAGTACCCCAGGGTGAAGCCAAAGCCAGATCCAGTTCATCACAATGTGAGACTCTCAACCCCACCCAGCACTAGACTTCGGAGACTCCCCAGGATATTCGAGAATCCTCCTTCTGCACCCCCACCCCCCTTGGCTGTCTGCCCACGCCAGTCAGTGCCTGTGGCCTTATCTCCTGTTAAAAATGTGACCACACCCCAAACCCTCAGTCCTTGGGCCACCTCTGTACTGAAGCGTTTGTCGTGTGGGTTACGGATGGAGCATCCTGCCCTTTCTGAGGTTGACAGTCTGTGACGATCCTGATAGGGACAGGGAACTCACACATATCATTTACTTCCGTAAATAGTCATGCCATTAATGAGCATCCACCGAGAGGAGAGGGTTCATTTGCAGTCTCCCAGACCACAGGCTTCGGTTTCCGGAAAATGCAGATCAGGACGGCAGATGAAATAAAGCCATCACCGGCCCACGGGACAGTCTCAAGAGGAGTGACGGTCCCAGTCCTCCGCAGTTGTTGCCGGGGAGCAATTTGCCCTTGAATCCAATACACCACCCCGATCCTGACAATTTCATTTCCCTCCGGCCCACCCCCTGCCCCGAAGATCTGCTGAAACCGCGACTTCCATCTCAAGAGGCGGCAGGATAATAGGTGAGTCCCGTCCGTCCATCAGCGATAATAGTCACCGACACTCATGACGCCTTTTGTCTGCTGGCTTCCCTGAGGATGCAGGCTGGGGACCTGGGTATTTACACTGCCTTTGTGTGTGTGTGTGTGTGTGTGTGTGTGTGTGTGTGCGCGTGTGTGCTTTTAACAGCAGCCTTCTTGTTTACTTTCCTGCCTTCACCCAGGCTGTTTACTACCTTTGCAGGGGCCCAGCCACTAAGTCAACACGCATTAAGACCCAACATCAAAATGTCATAATGCGAATGAGCAGAATTCAGAAAGGCCAGGGACATTGGCTGCTCTGTTGGGTCCTGTTTAGTCTGAGGGTAATGAAGAGCTCACAGATGACCTGATTTCATTAAACTAGGTCAGATTCGGCTGAAAAGCGGCTACGACTCTCACCCAGTTATCCAGCAGGCTCTCCCTGCACCCCCCACCATCCCCCCCGCCCCCCCAGGGCTTGAATGCTTTCTGGGAATTAACGCTGAGTTTTATCAATACGGTCGCTAAATCTCCATGGAATAATTGGACCTTTCCCTTTGGCTTCTGTTTGTGCAGTGGGGAGGCCAGGCATGGGAGAGAAGGGGGGGGTAGAAGGATGGAGAAATCTGAAATTGCCTTTTTGGAGGACGTTAGCGCAGGACGTACGATTCAGTGGTAGCTGATTTTTCTGGAGCCAGCCCTTCTGAGTTGCAGCATCTTATCTGAGGGCTGTATTGACGGAAGCCGCTGAGCCACTCAGAGAGAAGTTTCCATGCAAACAAGGCCCGCAGTGTGCGCAGTCTCCCCAGGAACACACGGGCCCTCTGCAGCTTCAAAAATCTGACTGTGGGGAGCAGGGAAGGGCCCAGGCTGAGGGCAGAGGCAGGAAGCAGTGGCGTCTGCTTGAATGTTGGGGGCCTCGGGGTTGTCCTTCTTCTGGGAGCCCCGGAGGCAAGGGCAAGGACAGCGGTGGGCATTCCGGGCAGACAGGACTCAGCTCATCCACATAGAAGAGAGCCTTTCTAACCATTCGAACAGAACCAAGGTCGGATGGGCTGTCAGACGAGATCATTTAAATGTTAGACTTGATCAAGCATCTACTGTGACTCGGCCCTGACGTTGGGCACTTTGCCTACCTTTTCTCTGAGCTGAACACCATCTCAGTGGAAGACGAGAGTTGAAGAAACCGAGGTTTAGACATAGTAAGGGATGTATTTAGGGACCAGTGGGGCTATGGGACCCCAATAATCAAGTTTTGAACCCTTGATTATTGGTTCAAGACCCAATAATCAAGTCTTGAACCCAGATTTTTCAGTGCTCATGCCCTGTCCATGTCCCCCGGCCTCCTGCCTCTTGTTCAAGAGAACAGGAGAGTAGAGCATTGCTGGGCTTTGGCAGAGGGGGTCTCAGGCATTGCTTGGAGGCTGGACCAGATGCTTTCTTCACTAGACTTTCTCAGGGAGACTTGTAGGCCTTGAGGTTTGAAAAGCTCAGATTTCTTGTTCCTAAAGAACCCAAGAAGATCCTTGGGAGAAAACAGCGATTGTGGAGCATGATCTCCCTCACCCTTCTACTTCTCCAAGCCCTCCCAACCTTCCAATGCCATTTCTTTTGGGCAGCCTCTCCAGCCACCTCAGGCCTGAGGAGTCTCTTGTCCAGAGTGCCCACAGGGCCCACTGGTTGGGCTTCTTCTGGGTACTGAGCTTGCTGGGCACTGGGTGCTGGGCACCATATTCTGGGCTGAGGGTCTGGTCTTATAGGGACGGGCCTAGATGCAGGACCTCCCTGAGTCTGATGTAGCAGCAGGAAAAGGCTGTGGACATACGGCTAGTTTCTGAGGACAAAGCGGGTGTCTCCTCCCCACTTCTATAGAGCAGGAGGAAGAAATGTCTCTGAAACAGAGCTTGGTGTTTGGAGACAGAGGACAGTTTCTAGTTCTGATTTAGCATCTGCTTCTGCCTGTGAACCTTGCTCGTGTTGCTGTCTCTGGACCTCTGTTTCTTCTTCCCAGTGATGGGGGTAATGACATACATCTTACAGAGTTCTGGTCAGGATCGTATGAGATCATCCATATAAAGAGGCTCAGTGGGCTGGAAAGTGCTGGGTAGACGTGAAAAATACCCTGAGGCTGCAGAAACCAACCTGAGCAAATGTAAGCAAAACAGGGGGAATTTATTTTTAAAGAAATGGCTTGGTGGTTGCTCTCTGGAGCCTCAGGAAGGACTGGGTTCTAGAATGGCAAGTCCTTCCGAGACCCCGGGGGCCTACTTTCTCTTTCCTTCACCTCTACTTTTCCCCTGTGTGTCTAGTTCTTTCTTTTTCTCTGCTTGTCACTCTATGTGGCGTGCAAGATGGCTCCCCCCAAGTTCCTGAAGTTATTCGTTAGGAGACCCAGTCGGTTCCACATTCCTGAGACGGGACTTGGGTCGGCCCAGTTTGGTGAGGTTGTTGCTCCTCACCTAATCCTCTGTGGCCAGAAGTGTAGGGGGTGTCCTCCCTACACTTATGTGGCTGGGGTGAATGTATATGGAGAGAGTTCTAGAGAAGAGCGTGGGGAAGCCAATAGTTCTTGGGCTGGAGAGGTGTCTCATAAATATCTGTCATACTTACATGGGTTGTCTAATGCTGCATGACAAGGTGCCCAAAATTTCACAGGCTTAAAACAACCATTTATTGTGCTCACTCAACTCTGGGTCAGGAATTCTATTAGGGCACAGAGGGGATGGCTTGTTTTTGCTCTATGGTCTCTATGCTCTATGATGTCTAGGGTCTTAGCTACCAGACTCAAAGGTTGGGGCTGGAATCATCTGAAGGCTTGTTTGATCAAGACTTGAATAAGTAGGGGGCAGTTGATGCTTGCTGTTGTCCAGTGGCAGTCTCAGTTTCCATGTGGGCTTCTTCCTGTGGACTTGACACGTGGGCTATTTGGACTCCCTCATAGCATGGTGGGTGGGTTCCCAGGGTGAGCATCTGGAAAGAGAGGCAGGCTGAAGCCACACCACCTTTTTGACCTGGTCATAAGAGTGACACAGGGCTTCTGCACATTGTACTCCGTAGCATTTGTTAGAGGGGAGTCATTAAACCTGACTCATGTTCAAAAGAGAAGCGAGATTAATCTCAACCTTTTAATGAGAGGAGAGGCAAGGTTCTTAAAAAAATCAGAATGGGACTGGAAATATTCCTGTAGGCTTTTGGGGGGAAAATAGGACCTATCACAATATTTATAATCCTTTCCATTATATTTTTATATTGTTTTATTAGTAAAAAGCTGAATGGCCATCTCTAAGTTTGTACGCTAGATTGTGGGTCTCCTAAACTGTGTTGGCTCCTGGTGGCACTAGACCAAAAGAAATACCTAATAGTTCTGTTCATTAAGTAGTTATATCCAACAACTTAATAATTATTTATCTCTTACTGTATTAGTAGCCATTTAATAATAGTAACAATACCCATAAATTGAAAGAAAAAGAATCATCTTTATTTCATTTATTTTTAAAGATTTTATTTGCCTGAGAAAAAGAGAGAGAGAGAAACACGAGTGAGCACAGGAGGAGGGGCAGAGAGAGGGAGAGAGAATCCTCAAGTAGATTTGCTGCTGAGCGCAGAGTCCAATGTGGAGCTCAATCCCAGGACCCTGAGATCATGAACCAAAGTCTGATGCTTAACTGACTGAACCACCCAAGCACCCCTGTTTCATCCTTAAATAGATATTGCTAACAGGATGTGTGAGCCCTGTGAACCTGTTGGGTGCTACACAGTTTCTTAGATCCTGGCATTTGACTGGACACCACCCTCTTCATTTCCTGTTTCACACTGATTTTCACACTTCATATGCTTGGTATCACTGAACCCCCAAAACCCACTTGGCAAGGAAGGATATGATGTCGTGGAAAGGAATGTAACACAGTCTAATGCTGCAAGAAGGGACAACCACGAGGTCATGGTTTATGTGATGTTTAATGGTTGTCAGGTATTGCTCCAGACTACAAGATATTCTTCAGTGCTCCCACGACTTTGCCGTGGGCCTCAGGGTACCTCAGCACACAGTTTGGGAATCATGGGCTTACCCATAGTAGACTTAGAATTAGGGTTCTACAGCTGAAGATGCAGATTCTTAATAAATACCCAACTTCCTAACAAGGGCATTCCGATTTCAAATTTTTAGGATGCTCTGAACTTGGATAATTTGGAGCCTGTGTAGTTAAGCTGAAATGTTGAAACTGATGAGTTTTAAAGAACCACTCTGCTTTCTTTCATATGTAACAGATGAGAAACAAGGATCTCCTCCCCTCCCTCCTCGGAGACGATGAGCTATGAGTTACCTCTTGTCTTTAAGACGTTGATGGTTGCCCTGGAAGATGTCATAGTTCGAGACTGAGGGGATGACATAGTACGCCGGGAACACATTTACATGGTAAGAGTTGCCCACACCACGCTGGTTAAGAAAGGCAGAGTATAGTTTCATTCCAAGTTTAAGGCAGTCTTCTACTACCCTATATAGTGTTGCTCAATATGAGGTGAAATATTACATGAATCATAAAAACTTAAGATAGGCCCCATCACCAAACCAGAATACTTTTTGGAACCCCTGGAGCTAAATGAACCTGGAATATTGACATAGTCTCCAAAGCAACTCCCTGTTTAGTTTAGGACTTTATATATGGCCCCGACAAGATCGTTTGATAGCTCTTCATTTCTTTAAATAGAGCACCGACCTCGTAAGAAGGCATTATTTTTCTCTAAAGTTACTTAACCAAATTGCAAATGAAAGAGAAAATACACATGCAACTAGAGGGTTTATCACCTTGCTGAACTAAAAAATATGGCCCAATTTCTCTTCCTCCTCTCTCTGTTTCTCATAATTCTCAGCCAAGACAATGGGAGTCATGTGATGTGACCGAGAAATTGGGCCAGTTAAAAATAGAAGGCGCACTCCACCAAGTTCATTAGAAAGTTGAAGTCTTATTGTTGATTGCCATTAATTTATCTCTGCCTGCCACATGTGTGAGGGAGCCGGGCGACAGACAATTGCCGACTCTGAGAGCTGCCAGCCCCTGGCCCCTGAACCCTTCCCCTCCTGCCCTGGCCAAGCAGCATCACCCACGACAGCTCATCTGGGCCCTGATAATACCCTCCACCAGCCCCAGAGGCCTTTTTCCTCTGGGAGCAGGTATAGCTGTGAAACAGTTCTGGTTGGCTTCTCCTCTCTCTTGAAGGGAATGTTCAATATCAGCTTTTCTAAATGGAGAATGCGGGCCCCAGCTTCACTTACCGGGCCTAGCTCTTTTCCCTTTGCACCTGCGAAATCCTAAAGACTTCTCAGCAAGCTATGTCTGTGCAGGTGTGACAGCAGTGTGGCCTCGGCGACACCTACTAGTTTTGTAAGTAGGACCAAGTGCTCCCCTTACACCTCCCTCTCACGAATGTACACGCACCCACTGTGTGTCAGGCGAGGCATCTGTCCCTGGATGCAGAAAGGCCAAGGGTGCACACTTCTGGGCCATGAGGGTTCACGGTGGAGGGAGATAAGCTCTCAGGTAAGACTCCCTCCAATGGTGGCAAATACTCTTCACATTATGATTTGCGGTCATTTCGTTGAAAAGGCTTTTCTTACCCTTGGTTTACAGACGAGCAGATTGAGGCCCTGAGAGATAAAGAGGTGGGGCTGGACCTGGACCCCTCTCTTTCTAGGTTGGATAATTTGTCATTTGGGTCCACGGTGTGAGTCGTAGACCTGTGCTGTCCTGGTGGCCAGTACTGAAGTTGGGGATGAGGTCTGTTAGGGTTGTTTGCCATTCTTCCTGGTGTGGTGAAGATGTAATAGTGGGGTTCAAATGGTGGGGCTCACACCCGTTCCTTTCCCTCTGAGTTGGGCCAACTGAGAAACAACCTCAGGAGTGGGCCTACCGGGGTACAAGTCTTAGCCTTACTATTGCTGAGGTTGGCTTGGGGGGCATGGCTTGGCACTCTGGCTATGGCCTGGCTTTCTAACATCCCTCCCCCACCCCATCGCCCCAAGTTTATACTTCAAAACCTGGGGAAGAGCGAGAAGCTCTGAAGTGTTCCTGTTTGCTGCCTCATCGCATCAAACCTGTTTGTGCTGGGGTTTCAGCTCTGGCCAGACCCCGACCTTGAGCATTCAGTGTCACGGTTCAGGATACCCCACAGAGCCTGGGGGATCACACCAGCCGGCCGGGCTGGCCCAGAGAAGGGCTGAAAGGGAATCCTCTTCATCCTTTCAGGAGGCATGAGGGTAGGGGAAGGAGGGCCCAAGTGTCTTACTACCTCTTCGTTGCCTTTTCAGAGACGGTGCACAAGTTTCCCTAATGGTCACAGGGTGGGGGCTCTATGCTATGAAGCCTCCTTTCACGTGCCTTCCAGCCAGGTTCCCCACCAGCCTGCCGCACACGGGGTGCACCTACAGTGTGGTTCGGTTGACCTGCCGGGCTGAATTGAGCTCTGGAGTCCCCAGTCATGAATGACACACAAAAAGCTGAGTCCTTTTTTTTTTTTTTTTTAAGAATTTAAAAAATAATTTATTTATTCCTGAGAGATCCAGAGAGAGAGGCAGAGACATAGGCAGAGGGAGAAGCAGGCTCCCCATGGGGAGCCCAATGTGGGGCTGGGTCCTGGACCCTGGGATCACGCCCTGTGCGGAAGGCAGATGCTCAACCACTGAGCCCCCCAGGTGCCCCAGCAGCCTCAACTTTTCCCCTGCACCTGCCACTTCCCCAAAGCAGGGTTCTCAGCATCAACTGGGGCTGCAGAAGGCTGAGGTGCCGGCCCCCACCAGGGGAAGGGTTTTGTCAGGGAGCAGCTGGGCGCACCTGCTCTCCAGGTGGGGCGTTAAGCCTCAGCTAACCTCGGGGTGAGTGTCAGTGGGACCGCCCACTCCACCCACCTGGGGTCCTCAGGAAGACTTCTCTCTGCCCAGCGCAGCCCGCAAAAGGAGGACAGCGGGCAGGGGGCTGAGCAGGGAGGCTGGGATGAAGGTGCTGGAACTGATGGCCTGAGGAGTGTTGAGAAATGTCCCATCACTGCCAGCTCCATCAGCTGCCTGGAAATGGGGCTAGCCTAGGTTCTATTAGGAGGTCTGGCAAGGGGGTGGTCTGCACTGAATGGGGTAGAGAACAGAATCCTGGGGGTATCACCAGGAGAGCCTGAGAGCTCATTCCTGTTTTTGCTTTTGCTGCTTTTTGTAGGTTCTTCTCCTATGCCCATTTTTAAACTATGGGGGTTCCAGGGGCACCTGGGGAGTTCAGTGGTTGAGTGTCTGCCTTCGGCTCAGGTTGTGATCCCGGGGTCCTGGGATCGAGTCCCATGTCGGGCTTCCTGCTTGAATCCTGCTTCTCCCTTTGCCTGTGTCTCTGCCTTTCTCTCTCTCTGTGTCTTTCATGAATAAAGAAAATCTTTAAAAAGATATGGGGGTTCTGATGCCACATCCCTCCTCCTCTAACTGCCAACGCCACCCTCCTCCTCCCTCTCTCTCTGCCCTTCTCTTCTCCCTTAGATCTCAGGGGAGCAGGACCCCCATGGTAGGACAGGTCTGAGAGTTCGGTATGGCCTCCAGATTTTATAGGTGGGGAAACGAGGCCCAGAGGAGAAAGGGGACTCCTTGGACATTATACATATATATTGACAGGTCCAGAATGAATTTATAGAAAATGCATCTCTGTGTCACAAGGAAGAAGTGTTTTCCAAGCCACCATCTCCTTGTGTACAAGGTGTGGTCCTCACCAACCTGGGGCACATGTGGCGCGTATCATATGGATGTCGCTGCCCCTGTCAAAGGGGGACATTCTCTTGTCTGTGTTGAAGGATTGTCTCCAGTGATGAGTGAGCTAGTTTATGGAAAAGGACTAACAAGTCCCCAGGAGCCCGTGCATTACCATAAACATCATTCACTCATTTCTATGGAACAGCACGGCTTGGTAGTTAGGGTATGGGTTCTAGGGCCAGATTGTCTGGGTTCTGATCCTAGTTCTTTAATTTACCGTGTGGCCTTGGGCAAGTTATTTTTACCTCTCTGGACCTCAGGTGTCCTGTCTATAAAGTGGATATAACAATCGTACTCCTCCATAGGGTTGGTAAAAGATGGAATGAAGATTAAGTGAAGTAATCGCCAGGAACGGTACGTGGCCCCTCAGTGACCGTTAGCTGCTACGATGAACGTTGCTATTGACAAACCACGACTGTCATTATTGTGTTTGACATTCTATCCCCCAGAATCTTAGGCAGAGTACCTGCAGAAAGATAGGATTAATGAACAATTCTCCCTACTTATCATCACAGGGGGTGTCCAGGGGGAGATACGGGGCAATTATTTTTTTTAGGGGATACTGCAAAAGGGATTCCTGGATGGTCAGAGAAGCTAGTGCTAGTGTCCCTTTCGAAGATTCCAGGCCTCGAGGCAATACTGTGAATTTTTAGGGTTCTTAAATAAATTTGCACAAAGATACTGCAACTTCTTAAAAAAGATACTGATCTCTGCTTACTCCCACTGATTCATTCAGTGCTTGCCGAACACCTTCTGTGTGGCAGACACTGCATGGGCTCTGGGGACCTGGCAATGGATGAGATATGGCTTCTGTCCCCAGGAGAGGCAGACATAATAAGCCCGTGTTTATAGGACAGTGTTGTGTACAATGAGTCTACACGGGGCAGGATATGGCAAAGGGGAGGCTGTGACTACATCTACCAAAGAAGTCTTCAGAGAAGTAAAAACATCGACCCTGGGGCTTGCGAGAGCGATGAGTGGGAGTGCTGTAGACAACTGAGAGGCAAAGGATATTCTCAGAGGAGGGAACACCATCTTCTCTCTTCCTTCCTGATGAGCTCATGAAACAGAGAACATAATGGCATGTAACTGTTTTGTAAAACAGCAAATGAGAAAGCTTCCTGACAGACCAACTGGTAAGCCTCTATATTTATGGAATTTACGACAGGCCTCTGCCCCCTGCTTTGGGGCCAACCGCCAAATCTGAGCTATTCTATCAAGAATACCTACCTTTGGGTTTATGCCAAAGCCCCATCATCCTTCTCGGGCTGAGGAGTTACCAGTCAGGGTGATCCCTCTACTTTTGAAATGCAGATCACATGGAGCAAACCCTAGTTCCATCTATGCCTCATTGTTTATAAATTTCAGAAAAAGACCCAACAATGCCCCCGTCTCACCCACAACTCCCACCCATTCACATCAAAAGAGATCAAAACCTCAACCTTAGAAAGTTCCTGGAATCCAATAGCCTCTGCCTTGCTGGCCTCTTCACATCGATTCCCGCAGTCCAGGCAAGTCAGGTGTGGGTTTCAGTTTACCTGCAACCACGTATTGAAGGCTGAGTGCCCACTGATTACCGCTTTAAGGGCAGGGCCCCAAAGTGAAGAATAGAGACAGACACCATGTCAGGCTCGTGTGATTATGGGAGAAAGGAGGAATTCAGGTGAGAGGATTATGAAGAGTTGGGAGGAAGCAGAGCCTCAGGGGTTGGGGGTCCTGTGGGCTCTATAGGAGGCTGACCGATCACTCACCCTGATCCAGTGGCTCTAGAGCTCGGCCCACATGGCTCAGCATGCACTGAGGGTATCAGCCTGGTGCAGTAGAAAAAGCAGGGATTGGGAGTCACCGAGACCTGGGCTAGAAGCATGGTGGTGGCTCTGGTTAGTTGTGTGACTTTGAACATACGACCTGGTTAAGTCCCAGCTTCCATACTGGTAAACTGAGGCTAATAAAATTTACCTCCAAAGGTAATGTGGATTAAATAATATAATGAAAGTAAGAATCCAGGCCTAGTGTTAGCCACGTAACAAACGAGAGGTGATCAGCGGATGTTAATATGTCAAACAACAGGCATGTATTGAACACCTGCCAACAGTCTTGTTTGAACTGATGGTTCCTGCCCATCATGGTCCAACTTTAAGCTATTTATTTCCTCAACAAATATGTACCTGAGATAAACTATATGTCAAGCCCTGAGATTTGTTCTGTGGATGCAGACAAAGATAAGATGGATACAGGTCCTTAGGGAGTGCACACACTGTATTCTCTCTGCAGCTTTGTCTATAAGGTTGAAATTTTGGAATCACCCCAAAGGCCCAGCAATAAAGGAATGGTTAAGTAGATGGTTTAGGCACACAAGGGAGCATTAATATATGATAACGTTGACAAGTATTATTGATACAATAGTAACTGAAGCAAGAAATGAAATTTTAAGGAGAGTTAATTCTCAATATTCATGGTAACATTCTATAAAGTCACTTCGAACACCAACTTAGTGAACATGAACCATGGCTCCTATGAGAAATACATGGCTAGGTTCCTGTGAGCCTCCGGTTATAGCCTCTTTGTCAACTGGTCAATTTTTAACCATATTTTATGTGTGCTTCTGTTTAAAGACACTTTATTTGATATCTATTGTTGATTCATTAACATGGAACTCATAAGTAACAGTGCTATGGCTCTTGCCTAGTGAAGCTATTCTAACATGCACTTTTTCTATAAGGCACATCACAGCTTTCTTGCTCCTGGAAACACTTGACAAAGCTATGGTGGGTGTCTATTTCCAACACTGAAATCACCAAAAGAAAGCAGAGAAATACGACAAACATTGCACTGAATGGACTGGGAGGAGGACACTTGTTTATAGTACGGAGCTAAAACAAGAAGGCAGAGCTTCTCTGTGTTCCTCCTTGGTTGGGAACCTGGATGTGGGATCACTCAAATTTTTCACTTTGTGAGTGTCTGTGAATGACCATGAAAGTGCTTCAAGCAGAGGTTTTGGTGTTACAGATGCATTTTAGCGAGTAGACAAGTTTGCCAACAAGGAATCCACAAATAATGAATGTGTGCTTGTGAATAAAGACTGGAGATGATACAGAAGAAAATAAACACAGTGGTCATAGGATTACTATGGATGCTTTTCTGTTTTAAAATTTTCATTAATGTTGGTGCACCTGGGTGGCTCAGTCAGTTAAGCATCTGCCTTCAGCTCAGGTTGTGATCCTGGGTTCCTGGGATTGAGCTCTGGGTCAGGGCACCCTGCTCAGCAGGGAGTCTGCTTCTCCTTTTCTCTCTCCCCCTGCTCGTGCTCTTTTTCTCTCTCTTTCAGATAAAAAAAAATAAAATCTTAAAAAAATATAAAACAATAAATAAAATTTTCATTAATGTTGGGGCACCTGGGTGGCTCAGTCGGTTAAGCATCTGACCCTTGATTTCAGCTCAGGTCATGATTTCAGTCTTCTGAGATTGAGGCCCACAGAAGGCTCCATGCTCAGCGTGGTTTGCTTGAGATTCTCTCACTCTCTGTGCATCCTGCTAGTGCGCATGCCCTCTCTTTCTCTCTCTCAAATAAATAAATAAATCTTAAAAATTTTTTTCATTAATGTTATCAATTTTTTTGTTGTTGCTGCTGTTATTGTTTTCTACATTTTACAATAAATACACCTCAGAGAAAATGAACATGAAGCCTGCAGGTGGCCTCCTAAACCCTCCCTCTCTACCTACTTTGTTTCCTCGGCTTGGTCAATGGGCTCAGGATAGTGGGAGTGAGGCCTCAGGGTCAATAGCTCCCAGCCTGGGCCACCACACAGCTACTGGAGTTTCTGGAAAGGCGGTAAGTGCAGCCTAGAATGCTTGCTACTGCTGCCCAGATGTAGCTGGTGTCCTACCCTGATGCAGGTCCCCTCACTGGAGAGCGTAGCACTAGCCAGTTTCTCTGAGGTTGTGATCCTGTCCTATATGCGTGGTAGACCCTGGGACCTCAGCCCTGTCAGAAATTCCGATGTTTTTTTTCTTAAAGATTTTATTTATTCATTCATGAGAGACAGAGAGAGAGAGAGTGAGGAAGAGACACAGGCAGAGGGAGAAGCAGGCTCCATGCAGGAAGCCCGACGTGGGACTCGATCCCGGGACTCCAGGATCATGCCCTGGGCCAAAGGCAGCCACTAAACCGCTGAGCCACCCAGGGATCCAGAAAGTCTGATATTTAATTTCCTGTGTTTTGATGACTAAAGACTGGGAGCACAGATTAAAATAGTGCAGTTTGTTTAATAGAAAGTCTTCCTAGAACTTAGGCTTCTTGGAAGAACGATTGAATATTCGTGTGATTCAATGTGTCTGTGATTGAAATATTAAGAATTATTGCTCTAAATTGGGTAAAAGACACACTTTTCGATTCCTTTTTAAAACTATTTGCCAAGAAGCCCACTTACATGTTAATGGGACCCAGTATGCTCTATTGGATTGTTCTAGGGGTTCACTTGAAGAGGAAGATCTAGAAACTTCTTCTTCATAACTCTCAGAGGCTGGGAGCAGTATTGTCCTAATTCCCGACTATGGGGGCAGGAAATTCCAGGCCACTAAGGTTGCTAACATTTTTACCTGATTTGCCTCCGGATTTAAAGTTATGTGAATGGCTTGTTTGTCTAACTCAGCTCTGCTCAAATCAATCTTTCATGGATCCCCCCAGTAAAGATCACCTTGGGTCAGAGGTCATAGGTCATCATGGTTCTCAAATACCTACCCACTCTGTAAGAGTTCCAAAGTGGACAATTACCGAGAAATTAGTGAGGAACAAAAGCAAGTATTTCAAAAGACTAACTGGGAAAAAATGACCGCAGCATGCACAATGAAGTTTCAGATGTTGTCATTATGGCTATCCCAGTTAATTTCCAGTCTTTCTCCAATCTGACTTGCAACAACATAGAATATGATAGAAGGCACCTGCTGTCGATAATAAAGCTCCCCTGTGTTACATCCACTGCACGACTCTTGACCTATGATAGTCACCCTTCTTGTACCTGTGTGCTCATACACACAATGTTTATTAAACATGTGTGAGCTCAGACAGCCTTACTTTAGATGTCCCTAAAGTAATTAATTCAGGGCTACCACTGAGAAAACAACAAAACAAAACAGCCCAAAAAACCAAAACCTTGGCTGATATTTCAAAAATATCATAGTTTTGTAGCTCATTCCTGGTTTCTTAGGGTGCAAAGCTATTAATTTTGATTTAATAAAAAGTCAAAGCGTTCATAGAAACAAGCAAGAAATAAATAGGGGCATTAAGATTATATGGAGAGAAGAAACGGAGAAGTGAGCTAGGGATTGCCTGAATGCCAGGTCAAGGCAGTGTACACAATGTGAACGGAGCAGGTTGGTTAAATACATGCATTTTAAAAGGTGGGTGGTCACGCACACGACTCGTAGCCTTTGTCTCCTGGAGAACTAGGGAGCTTGCATGAAAAGAAATCATTTTTTTTTTTCATGGGAAACGACAGGGATTTTAGACTATTGCTTCTTTGAAGTGGGACCTCCAAACATTAGCATTAAGATGCCTTATATTTGCCTCCATGCTGTGCTTTATAGTCAATTTTTGGCAAATTTTAATGTTTCTGTTGTAAATTGGGGGGCAAGGATTACAAAGAAATTCATCTGTTAATATTTATTTTTCTCATCTTTTGTCAACCAAAGATTTTCTGGAACGTTCCAATCTAGGATTATGACTTTTATCCATCTTGGTTGGGGGCAGCTTCTCCAATTTGGGCCCGCCTCCTATGCGAAAGGACACTTTAGAAGGGGCAGAGCATGGTGACCCTGCCCCGTGATGCCTTCTCTTCCTTACTTAGAGGAATGAGATTCCAAAAAGGATGGGCTTGGTCCCAAGGTGCCGAATGGATTCACTCCAAATGGTTGTTTCTTCCCTGAAGGTGTGAGAAGTAGCTTTTGAAGCGTCTACTCTGTGCTAGACATTGAACTGGATGCCCCCCGTCAATCTCTTATCATCTTTATAATGATGTTGCAAAGTGGATCGTAAGAATTTTCTCGGTTAAATCAAGGGGCCCAAGAGAGCTTAGGTAACTTACCTGCAATCACCCAGCTACGTGGCTGAGCTGGGATTCAAACCAGATGTGTCCATCTCTGTGGCTTCTATTGGGTCACACTTCTCAGGAGCTCTGCAGCCATCCTCTGGGAGACATGGTGTCCCTGAAAGCCCACCAAGGGGGGTGGGGGATTAAGGCTCGTTTGGCCAGGATGGGGAGGAGGTGGGGTGGAGGGGGCAGCCAGATGCCGCAGCCATCTCGGGTCAAAGAAGCCTGATCCTTTCTCAGCTTGATTTGACCTAGAACTGGGAAACAGATGGGTTCAAGCTGCCTGAGGGTCTGAGGGAGGCTGAGCAGACAAATGGGTCCTGGCTGCAACGGCTCCCGTTCTGAGGGCCTGGGGCTCGGGTCTGCTTTGGGACCGAGCTCTAGCATGCACCTTTTGAGTTAAAATCTTATGTAGGAATTCATCTATGAGGCTTTGAGTCTGGAGAGCCCACCCGTTCGGGGGGCAGCAGACTGGGGAAGACCCCGGGCAAATCCCGGGACAGAAGGCAGATGTCAACAGATGCCTTATAAACAGTGTGGCTGGTTGCCTGGAGAGACAGCCAGGAAGACAAACAGGGCCACGGGAAGGGCCACGGAAAGATGCATAATGGACTTACTGCTCATTCAACAGCAAAGACTCCTCTTTTTTGCAACGCTGGGTAGTGGGATTGTTTGGAAGAGATGTTGGGTTGTTTAGATACGCCCTGCATTTGGATGAGTGGGGGACCCAACTTACAGATTTTTCTACACATGTGTTGAATGAATGAATGAACGAATGGAGACCCGATATTTATTCACTCACTACTCACTCAGCGATAGGAAGACCAACCATCTGGTTTGCCTAGGACTAGGTTGTTTGCTGGGATGTGGGACTTTCAGCCCTAAGATGAGAAGTGTCCTGGCCATGTCAGGGCTGGATGGCTTCCGGTTTACTGAGAACCCACGATGGACCAGGCCTTGGGCCGCTACTGGGTCTATGGGGCTAAATGAGATGCAAAGCCTGCTCCCAAGGAGTCCACATATGATCAGAATAGATAAATATGACACTGTGGCAAATGTAATCATAGGGGCCATGTGCAAGAGCGAGGCGGTAGAGTCAGAAGCCCTGTGATGGCTTTTAAGAGGCGGGGCAAACCCTGGAGGCGAGTCTTGATGGGGGAGGAGCTCTCTAGGTCTCTAGAGCAGCTTGGGAAGGGCCTGGGGGCTAGGGGACAGCTGGGACAAAGGCGTAGGGTCTCGTACAATGGTTTGGTTCAAGAAGCAGTGGGCAGCATATGTGTGTGTGTGTTGGTGTATGTATTGGGGACAAATGGGGCGATGGTGAGGTTGGAGAGGTATTTGAGGAGCCAGGTGACACATTGGGCCACCATGTCAAGAAAAATGAATTTACACTATGGGTAATAGGGAGCTACTGAAGGTTTTTTGAAACAGGGAGAGATGGAATCCGATATTACGAAAGGTTTCATTCCCTCAACACACGTTTACTGAGCACCTACTGTGTGTGAGGCATCGCACTAGAGGAGTGAATGAGGGCATGCGCGCATGGCTATCTGCCAAGGAGTTCCTTTCTCATTTTCCGATTGCAGGGAGGGTCCTTGAAATCCAGGGATGTTTGGGCCTGTGGCCTCTGTCAGAAAAATTGTTCTGCAGTGAGCAAATCTAACGAGAAGACTGCCAGCACCGGCTCCAACCTCCGCCCCCTTATCTGTTTTTCTTTTTTTCCAGAAGACCTTGAGGACTGTAGTCAATTCCACTACAAAACGGTTACACAATTTCCCCCCGGAGAAAGCGAGTTTCCACCTTAGGGGATGAATAAGCCCTTTCTTTTCTGGAGAGCTGGCCAGTGGAGGCCCGGGCTGGGTACTGCAGGAGGGGCAGTGTGGGGAACAGCAGGCCTCGCTCTAATTTGGGGGTGACTGTTTTTTCATTAAACAGAGTCTGCATGGCAGGGGCCCTGGCTGCAGGCGCCCCGGGAGGCCGATAAAGCCGGGGCCGCGGGTCGGGGGTCGGCCTGCGGCGGTGGCCACCGAGCCAGGGGCCTCTGGTTCTGAGCTGCCCAAGCATCCGTTTGTCCGGGGCTGCGGGTCCTATAAATGGTGCCTTTGAGGAGGCTGCCCCGGTGACAGCAGGACCCTCCCTGCAGCACCCACTCGGCCACTGGATTCTGAAAGCTGATTGTCCCTCCTCAAGCCCTGCCCTCCTGCGACATTCCTCACGCTGACCATTGTCTGCAGAAAGAGGCCATTGTCTGGGGCTGACATATCTGCTGACGGAGGCACATGAAACAAGCAGAGCTTTGGGGAGAAAGAAATCCACCCAAAACAACAAAAAACCTGAGCCTAGCCGGAGGGCAGGGTTTAGACTGGGCTTGTTGAATTTCCTGATTTGCTGGTGTTCTTCCCAAGAGGAAATGCCCCCCATTATGGGAGGATCAGAGTTTTATCTCTGGGCTGGAATGACACCATTTGTGCCTTTGTGTCAACAGCACAGAGAGGCATTGTTTAGGGTTATGTGGCCGGCGCTGGGAAGGGCTTGTTTGAAGAGAAAAAAAGAAAAAACCCAGAACAATGTTTACCCAGCAGGCAGCTCCTGCCAACGCAGCCGCCGCCGCCACCCTCTGCACTGGGATGTAGCTGGCTCGCCCGGGGCCCCCTTGGCTGTGCCCCGGCCTTGAGTGCGGCTGGGCGGGCAGCTGGCTGGGACAGGGACGCCGTGCCAGCTCTCAAGACACCAACAAACAGCCTCCCCCCACCCCAACCCCAAATCCAGAACTGAAGGTTAGCTCTCGGGGAGCAGAACCATCTCCCCGGGGTGCAGGCAAGGGCCTGTGTTGAGTTTGCTCTGGGGGCTCAGCCTCAGAGACTGGCTACTCCAAGTGTGGTCCCAGTGCCGGCAGCACCTGCATCACCTCCACTTGCTCGAAGTGCAGGCTCTCGGGCCCCGCCCCAGACCTGTCACCCCCGAAGCTGCATTTTAACAAGATGCCCTGAATGAATTTGCACACTTAAGCTTGAGGAACGTTGGTGTAAAGCGGGGGTTCTCGACCACGACTGGGCATTGAAGTCACCCGGGGAGCTTGTAAAAGTTTTAATGACCAGGGAGCATCTCGTCTCAGGCCAAGGATGTGGGGATCCCTAGGGGAGGACGGAACATTGGTATTTTCTAAGACACCCCGAGGGATTCCAATGTATCTCCAGGTTTGAGGCAGAAGAGCGAGGACAATGCCCTCCCTCCCCTGTCCCAACACTCAGTCTGCGTTGGTTAGGATGCCGCAGTTCCTGAGCATTTTCTAGGTGAGAAGTGCTGAGCTTTCATTAATGAGGATGGTTATGTGTCCATGACAACATTGCCTTTCTGGCCAAAAGAACTCCTATTCGTCCTTCAAAACCCTGTGAAAATGATTCTTCTCCGTATGATGCATCCCTAGATCTCCTGAAGCAGGAGAAAAGCTTCTTCCTTTGAATTCCCACTGCCCGCTGCATCTTTCTACTACTGTACTTGTCACATTAAAGTTTAGTGATCAGGACGCCTGGGTGGCTCAGTGGTTGAGTGTCTGTCTTCGGTTCAGGTCGTGATCCTGGGGTCCTGGGATCAAGCTCTGCATCAGGCTCCCCGCAGGGAGCCTGCTTCTCCCTCTGCCCGTGTCTCTGCCTCTCTCTCTCTGTGTCTTTCATGAATAAGTAAATAAAATCGTTACAAATAAATAAATAAAGTTTGATGATCTGTTTACCTGTCCCTGGGCTGGGAGCCCTGAGTTCAGGGACTGTATCTTACTTATCTTTGTGTCCCTAGGGCCTGGGGCAGGGCCTGTGTACAGAGTAGGTGCTCAATAAATGAAGCAACAACAGGAATATGAGGGGGGGAATATCTGAATAAATGCAAGGAAGAGTGAGGATACCTTCCCTGCCTTTAAAAAAATAGATTCTAGCAGACTAGACCACCTTGCACAGAGTTAATGAGATCTTAGCTACTGATTGGTGTTTTGATTGAGGTTCGACCAGCGTCCTATGGGAATGCAGAGCAGGGGACAGGGATTCCCTTAACCACACTGTTCCAGGCCCGCTGGGCAGAGGGTGGTCCACATTCTGTTCAGTGTTGAATCTCTAGTCCATACCCCAGAGATCCCACTCGAGGGGCTCCCTTGGGCTCCTTTCCTTATCATATTTGGCAACAGGAAGATCCTCCAGTTGATGGAAGGTAAAGATTCTGTTTTCGTTGTTAGATGATGCAAGTGCTATTACCTGTAAGACAGGTGAGTGTCCTTGTATTATTGTCAGGCCCCGGAATGGGAGCCCGAAGAGGCTCCGGAGGAGTCTCAAGGGTCTGTGTGACTGCTGAGCAGATGGTGAGGTCACCTTGGCTGCTGGGTGTCTGAGGCAGTTTGGCCTGGAGGCCAGCTGATCCTTGCAAAGGTCAAGGCCTGACTGGCTGAAGTCTTCCCTGGTCAGAGACAGAACGGGCTGTCCAGTATGCCCAGGCTTCAGGCTGAAGCGGGCTCGGTCCCTCACTGCCGAGGACTTATCAAGAGTCCTAGAGGATGGACAGAGGTCAGCCAATCAGATAAATGGGTACAAAAGAAGCCAGGGTAGGTGGTGCATGAAGAGGCCAGAGGTCAGTGGGCCCAAGGTTTGTGACAAGAGACAAGAGGCAGGAACAGGCCAAGCAGACGAGTCAGGGACAACAGCCAGGAGAGGGAATCTCACTTGAAGCTGAGTTTTAAACCCTCCTGGGGACGTGCTGAGGAAGAAGAGGGCTCAGGGAGAGGAGGAGGAGAAGCCAGCAGGCTGACCCCAGCATTGGTAGGTGGCACTTGGCTTCAATCTTCCCGGGGGCATCCTCTGAAGGTGTCTGTGGGAGCTTGATGGAGACCCGGTTCTAGAGCCGCTTCGTGTTCTACTGTGGCAGATCCTTGGGATCCTGGGACATTTGGGAGGGAGATTTCTCTCCATCTATTCTCATTTTCCTGCACTGGCCAGGGTTCATTTCCTGTGTCGAAGAAGTCACTTGTACTCTTCATCAGAGCGCACCTCATGCGGGCACCTCGTGTGTCAGGAAGTCAAGATTTGCTCAAGTGAAAGTCACCCTTGAAGTCGTCAAGTCCCCACAAGCACAGTCTCCAAAGGTTCCTTTGGGAAAATAGCCTCAAGAACAGAAGGACAGGATGGAGAAGGCAGGCAAGCGAGCCATCAACTTCCCAGAGAGGAAGGAAGCCTGGGGTTCCTTGGGGCACGTGGTTGCCTTCAGTTCTGTCCTTTCTGGTCCCTCCGATGCCAGGCCAGCTCTCACGGCTGAGCAGGGAGGGGCACCAGAAGAGACCAGGAGGGAAGAGCCTGTGAATTCCAGCGGGGTTCCTGTGTGATCCTGAGGGTCAGACGCTGTGTGCCTCGTTCAGGGAGGTCATGGGGCTGGACAGGGACAGAGCTGCTGTGTAGTAGACATTCTATGGGGACGTCTGGGCTGAGCTGGGAGTGGGAGCCAAAGCTGAATCCAAGTCAGGGAGCCTGGAGCGAAGGCTCCTTCTGTAGGCAGAGGAAGCCCAAGGCACCCTTTTATTGGTTACTGGGTAAAAAATGTGGGAAAAATAATAAAATAAAAAATGTGGGAACATGGACTCAGTTCAAGGACTTGGCAGGTGCACTCCCTTCCAGGAAGACGGCCTGATAATCCTAGAAGGAAATGATCACACCTAGGGATTGATCCCTCACCTTGACGTTCCCCCTGGTTACAGAATGTGTCTCCATGTCCTACTATCCACAGACCCAGTACCCTCTCCAGGGTTGGTCAGTCTTGCTCTTTCTCTGGTCTCCTGGATCCTTAGCGTGGGACCTGGCATGGCCTAGTGCACTGTGAATATTTCCTATGTAGAATGCCTTGTCCTCTTGCCATGGGTGCACTGTGTTGGGGTTTGGTAGCAGAGGCAGCAGGAAGAGTCCAGAATGTTGCTCAGAGCACCCACTTTCTTTGATTTCTCACCTGCTCCGTGGGATAAGAATCCCTCTTCCTATCTGCCCCTCCACACGGTGCTAGAAGGAACACATAAGGACCTGAACGTCAAATGTGACAAGTCCACCAGCAACCTTGGGGGAGAGGTGGCGTAGAGTAATGGCCAAGGCCTGAACTCTGTCACCAGGCTCCCAGGGAATAAATCTGGCTCTGGTGCTCAAAAGATGGATCCCCCAGGGTACAGAGGCTAGATTTCCCTCTGCCATAGATTCCTCATCTGTAACATGAGTTGTCCTGAGGATTCCAGGAATGAATTTATGTAAAGCCCCTAGAACAGTGCCTGGAGGTTGGAGATGGATGGAGGCAGGGATGATCTAGCACTCCAAATTCAGGGACCCTCTTCCTGATGACAGGTCTTTAAAACAGCAATATTGCATTCTATGCTCTGTGTGCAGTCTTGGTTCACTGAGGAACAAAGATGCGAACAAGGTAGCACAAACTCCAGAAGGGACTTGGGTTGGCCTGGATCTGGCTCCTTCTAGCTCCAGGTCAATAATTGTTGGAGCAGACCATCTTCTTTGTATGAGGAAGTCAGGACTAAGCACCTGCCCCTTGGGTGAAAGCATCCACTCTCTTGGGCACTCCAAGCCTTTGGCATTTTCCTTGAATCTTATTCCTTGCTCTTCCCGTATACATTCTGGAATTGCTGGGAATCTAGAATTGAGCAGGACGTGACCCTTGCCCGTGTGAAGAAATGAAGTTCAACATTGAACAAATCATCACCAGAGTGTCGTGTAGTACCAGGAAGCGCAGAATGATATGACAGCACAGAGCAGGGCTTCTCGACCTGAGGGTGGGGGACCAGAGAGGCCTCCAGGAAGAGGTATGAGAAGCACAGCCAGGAAAAGCAGGCCTGGAGAGCAGTGCACGTAGAAGAGCGCCAGGTACAAAGGCCCAGTGCTCATGAAGAACCGAGTGGCCCTCACCTGCCCTCTGAGTCTGCTAGTCTGATCTTGAGATGCTCCTGCACTTGTCTGGTGTTTTGGTTTTGTTTTGTCTTAAAGATTTTATTCATTTATTCATGAGAGGCAGAGACATAGACAGAGGGAGAAGCAGGCTCCCCATGGGGAGCCCAATGTGGAACTCGAACCCAGGACCCCGGGATCACGATCTGAGCCAAAGGCAGATGCTCAACCACTGAGCCACCCAGGTGCCCCTCCTGTCTAGTGTTTGATCACCATATATATATATGTCACCATCTGTGGAGTCCTCTGTTCTCTATCCTTGGCCCTGGCCATGAGCTTTTAATCTGGAACGGAGTGGGCAAACTTTTTCTGAAAGGACCACTTGGTAAATACCCTTGCAGGCTGCCCAGTCTCGGTTGCAGTTCCAGAAGCCGCCATTGTCACGTGGAAGCAGCCATGGGCGCTCTGCGAATGAATGAGCGTGGCCTTATGCCAGTAAGACTTTATTTACACAAACAGATGGTGGGTTGGATTTGGCTCATGGGCTGTAGTATGCCAACCTCTGGCCTGGAAGGGAAGACAGGCGTTGACCAATGACTTGTAATGATCAAGTCATTACAACCAGGCTGTGAAATCTCTCTCATCATGATTTTTCACCCATGGTGGTTGCTGTGGGGATTCTCTGGAACTCAGTGCAGAGGCTTGAGTCCCTCATAGTCTTCAACATCCCTCACTGGTCCCTGCCAGGCTCCTCTTCGCGCTGATGCACTCACTCGTCCTCGTTCCATCCCCCTCTCTTCACAGACGACTGTCCCAAGGCATCTGCTGTGTACCCCTGAAATCACATGCATCTCTCTAAAGTATGTTGTGCAGTGTATTTTGAGATCATGTAAATGCCACCAAGCCATCCACTGTTTTGCTTCTTACTTCTTTCCCCCATCCCACATTACATTAAAAAAAAAAAAATCTAATGTTGTGCATACACCTAGTTCTTTGCTTCTAAATGCTGTAAAAAATTTCACATTGTGCCCCATCGATTTCTCCTTATTCATCTCCCTAGTGATGATCATTATGTTTGGTGCTAGCTCTTTATCCCCACAAACACCATCACATCCTCCGCGAGTGGAGGTGCTTATACCTGCCTTTCCTTTTTGACATACTCTGCTGTCATAGCACTTGTCTCTTGGGTGTCTGCCTCCACCCTGGACTGTGAGGTCCTGAGGTCCATGGTCAGATCCGTATCTTTACCCTAGAGCCTAGTGAGATGGCTAGTACTTTGGAGGGTCAACAACGTTTGGTGAATGAATTAGTCTTTGAAGGGATAACTCAGGGATTTTTTGGATGAGCACCTGGTGACTTCTGGTTGTTCTCCAGCAGCGGACTGGTCACAACCCTTACCCCAGTGGCACCTTTGCATGTGGGATCCTCCCTGCCACCCGCACAAAGTGCTTTCCCATGATTGCTTCTGTTTAGTTACATGTTGATTATCTCATGCGCTGATTTCATTTCATGCTGTAAACTTGGGGAGTATAATGGTTACTCTGATGTGTCAACGTGGCTAGGTTATGGTGCCCAGTTGATTGGTTGAACACCAGTCTAAATGTCACTGGGGAAATATTTTTTAGAGGAGATTAGTGTTGAAACCAGAACACCGAATAAAACAGATCACCCTCTGTAATGTGGGTGGGCCTCATCCAGTCTGTTGAAGGCATTAATAAAAAGAATGAGATCCCCCCAAAAGAGGGAAGTCTGTGTTGAGATGGTCTTTGGACTCAAGAAGACAGCATCAACTCTTTACTGGGTCTCCAGCCTCCCGGCTTGCCTTGCAAATTATGGACTTGTCATCACCTATGATCACGTGAGCCAGTTTCTTTCTTTTTTTCTTTTTTTTTTTTTTTTGAGCCAGTTTCTTAAATTCTTTCTTTCTCTCTCTCTCTCTCTCTCTCCACCCTACGTCTGTTTCTCTAGAAAACTCTACTAATATGGGGAGGGTCAGGATAAATCTACTCCAGAGTAAGATATTTTTTTGTGACATTTAGGCCTTCAAGGGACTTTGGGAGACTCTAACTGTGATGGTATATAGGAGTCTCCCTAGCAGAGTGCCACCACACACAAGCACAGGCACCAGATGATGATCCTGAAATTTGGGGGTAAATCAGGGCAATTCAACAAAGACCCACATTAATTCTTTCCTATGTCTGGCTTTAGATTGTGCAAACCATCTAGTTGATTTGGGGACCAATTCTCACCTAAGTCTTACTCATTATTAATCACCCATCAAACTAAACTCAGACATGATACAGGAACCACAATAGTCAGCCTCAGAGGATACTAGTGCACACCCCTCAGAGCAGACAGCACCAGAAGATGGTTAGAGGGGAAGATCTACTCTCTGATCCCTAGTATTTTATAAGTTTATGGAACATCCTTTACTGTGTCCCAGGTACTTGTGATTTTTACAACCCTGAAGGGTGGCTTTATCAGGCCCATTTCACAGATAAAGAAATGGAGCCTGGAGATTCTAAGTCTCTGTCAGGAGCACTAGGGTAGTCAGTGGTGGATATGGATTCAAGCTCAAGTTTGTATTGTGAGACCAAAGTCTATGCTCATCCCATTGCACCCTGACTTTCATTCATTCATTCATTCATTCATTCATTCATCAAAATCCTGAGTGCCAACATATGTTCTAGGTGTGAGGGAATCTAAGGTTGTTTTCTTTTGCTGAACCAGGGCTCACAGGCACAGAGAAATCCTGGGATGGTGAGATAGTCCTATCGCGGAGGTGTGTGCAAAAACTATTCTCCTCTGGAGGTGTTGGGGGTTCAGGGATTTAAATGGAAGAGTATGTTGCAGGGCTTCTAGTGCTGTGTACAGGAAGAAGGCCATGGTGACACTGGAGGAGGAATTGACCAGGGGGAGTGAGGATCCCAGAGGAAATAAGGACTTTGTAGGACAGCAGGTCCAAGGGCCCAGCTGAGAGCTAGTCATCAGAGTGGGTGCAGTAGGGGTGCAGAGCCTGTGCCTATGGCTGAGGCCATAGAAAATGTAAGGAGTGGAGGCCTATGAGGCCAGAATGTAGGGAAGAACCTGGAAGGTGGTGGCAGTGATTGCACTCAGGACCACCCGGGGCTTTTGTTCAGGGCTAGGATCAGGTGAGGGGAGTGAGGAACTCATTTTGGGTGCAAAATTTAAGGAGGGCCAAAAAAGTCAGTCACTGAGATAGAGAACATCATAAATTAGCACAAAGGGCACAAACTTTGTGATCCGAAAGGGCACTTGCACCCCATTGTTTATAGCAGCAATGTCCACAATAACCAAACTATGGAAAGAGCCCAGATGTCCATCAACAGATAAATGGATAAAGAAGATGTGGTGTATATACACTATAGAATCTTACTCAGCCATCAGAAAGGATGAATTCGGGCAGCCTCAGTGGCCCAGCGGTTTAGCTCTGCCTTCAGCCCAGGGCATGGTCCTGGAGACCTGGGATCGAGTCCCACGTCGGGCTCCCTGCATGGAGCCTGATTCTCTCTCTGCCTGTGTCTCTGCCTCTCTCTCTCTCTCTCTGTCTTTCATGAATAAATAAAATCTTTAAAAAAAAAAAAAAGGATGAATTCTTACCATTTACATCAATGTGGTTAGAATGGGAGAGAATTCAAAAAAAAAAAAAAAAGAATGGGAGAGAATTATGCTAAGTGAAATAAATCAGAGAAAGACAATTATTATATGATCTCATTCATATGTGGAATTTAAGAAACAAAACAGAGGATCATGGGGAAGAGAGGAAAAAATAATACAAGATGAAATCAGAGGAGACAAACCATGGGTTGTTGGAGGGGAGAGGAGGGGAGGGGTGGGATGGGGTCACTGGGTGATGGGCATTGAGGAGAGCACGTGATGTGATGAGCACTGGGTGATTTATTTATTTATTTATTTGAGACATAGACTGAGAGAGAGGCAGAGACAAGGCAGAGGGAGAAGCAAGCTCCTCACGGGGAGCCCGATGCGGGACTCGATTCTGGATCTTGGGATCACGACCTGAGCCGAAAGCAGGCGCCCAACCGCTGAGCCACCCAGGTGTCCCGCACTGGGTATTTTATACAACAGATGAATAACTGAACTCTGCATCTGAAGCTAATGGTAGGCTCTATGTTAACTAAGTGAATTTAAGTAAAATACGTTTACCAAACAAACAAATAAAACAAATAAGTGCAAACATACCTATGATGAGCAACAGAGCAAACCTTTAAATAAAGAAAGGATCTAACCCTACACTTGCATGACCCACCTCTTGGCCTACCCTAATTCTATCTCAGCTTTTGTTAAAAATCCCGATCCTTGGTTCCCCTGCCACCAGACCTACTGTCTCAGTCTTTCCAGGAGGTGCCCTATTATTTGCCAGTGCCCTGGGTGGTTTTTATGGTCGTGTTCCTTCTTTTTAAACATGTCCACGGCCAATAACCACCTGTGGGCACTGGGTAAAAATACAGTTTCTTGCCTCACTTCCAGACCCTCTACCTCCAAACAGGCAGCGCAGGGACTTCAGAGGTTGGAGGTCTAGGGAGGGCCTCGGGAGCTTCATACCGCCCAGGCAGGAGGGCAGGTAGCAAGGAGGGCAAGGAGTTCTTTATGCCGATAGGTCCCAGCTTTGGGAAGACCACTGGCAGGCCCAGGGACCAGGCACTGTTTCGGATGAGGTTTTTCACCTTTCAGTTTCCAAATGGGAAAATATTCTCATTGTATTAATGCTGCACACATATCATATCTCTGCAGTAGTTACTCCAGGAGGGTCTGGAAGAAACCCCCAACTCCTGGCCCGACAGCAAAGGCCCTACACACCTGGTGCCTCCCTCCATCCCTAAGTGCTTCACCGTCGGGACTGCCGGACTGTGGCGTCCACTGACCAGCCTGGCCACTGTCCCTGAGCTGACCTCTCCCTCCACCATTCCTGGTTCCCTCTTTCTGTGCTGCTCCGTCCTGAGGCTCCGTGGAGGCCCTTCCTCTCCTAGGAAGCTCCAGCCACAGCCTCTCCATCCTCGGAAGTCCGGTCTCCACCGCTCCCTCTGGCCATCGCTGCTCCATCTTGCTTCTGTTTCCTTGGGTGTTTATCAGAGCCTGGAAGCCTCCTCCTTCTTCTGCATTCCCGGAGTGTTCCTCCTGCAGCATCGAGATGCTCCAGAGAGTTCGTGGGCCGCAGAATCTGCAACCTTGGCTTCAACTCTCCACTTCACCTTTTCCAGGCCTGGGTGACTGAGAAGCTTGCAGCCCTTCAGTGTCCTGGGATGTCATTCAGTTCCCTCGGTGGGGCTGTGGGGGGTCAGAGGAGACTGTGCAAACTGCAAGGTGGGAAAGCATCACGCTGATGAGGTGGTTATTATCCACAAGCAACACAGGGAGGGCCTCTCCCCTGGCTCCCCTCAAACCAGTCCTGGGGGAGCCGCGAGCTGCAGACAGATCCGTGTGTCCCTGTGTCCCCAGCCCGCACCTGCTGTGTCCAATGCAGCCAGCCGTGGCCGCGAAGCTAGCCATCCACAGCTTCCTCCAGGAGGGCAAATCTAGGGTTGGAAGTGCTCCAAAGAAGCCTATTGATCGCTCACTTTATTCTAAAATAAGAACTTTTACGAAGATCGAAGGTGAGGTAGAGAAAATTTCTTCTAAATTGTCTTAAATTTTTCATCTTCAAGGAGTGTCTGGGAAACAGACTTTTACAGAAGGCCCCGGGGGCCAGGTGTTGTAGGTGGCTGTGCAATCTTTCAAGGAGACGAAGCGCCCCCCGCCCCCCACCCAGTCTCTGTCTCTGTCTCTCAGCTCTCTGTGAGGAGGAGCAAAGGCTGTGGGAGCCACACAGCCTGGAGCAGGGATGTGGGAGTGCCAGGAGGCCCAGGCTGGAATGGGGGAGCCGGGCCCCCCGATACACGGCCCCTCGTGTGCGTTCCCGCGCTGGATGTCGGTGTGAGCTGAACAGATTTGGCTCGAGGTTTCATCTGGGTAACGACAGAGTCAGGAGGGGCTTATTTCTTTGTGTTTCTACCCTGCTGATGAGCACGGATGGAAAACTCAATTATCAGTGAGGTTAGGGCCAGGGCGAGAGGTCAGGGCCGAACTGCCCGCTCTTCCTCTGGGTGCTGAGAGAGTTCATCTCCTGTCTGCTGCTCCAGGAGGAGGATGCATTGATCAGAGTCAAAGGTCATGTGGCATCAAAGGCGGGCCAGGAATAAAGGGAGCCCTTCCCAAGCATTCTAGAATGGCCCCCGAAAACCCAAGGCGATTTGCCCCTTTCGTAAGCTCAAATGTGCCTCAGATTCAAAAAGTCTAGACTTCTTGTCGCAAAATTTACAAGAAAACGTTGCTTTATCCTTGCGTAGCTTTCAAAGATTTCGGATTTGAAGGGAGAAGGGTTGGAAGCGTTCTCTTTCTAGCCTCCTTAGCCAAGAATTCAGAACCCTCTGGGGGAGAGACTACACATGTCTTCCTTTTTTGAGGAAAAACAATTCGTTAAAAAGTTCTTTGTATGAGTCTGGACACCTCAAAGATAGGACCCTAGCCACCCTTGTTTCACACTTATCTTTTCCCATGGGAATATTTCCTTTCTAGACGGGGGTGGGGCAGAAGCCACACACACGCACGCAGACACATGCACAGCAGTTTGAAAGTTGGAAGTTAAATTTAAGCAATCATGTGGCCAACGGATTGCGTAGAAAAACCATAAAGACGGAAAAAAAAAAGTCCACCAAAGGACAGACAGATGAAAAGAAATTCAGAGACAAGGAGAAAGAAAGTTCATGCCTGAACCCCGGAAGGCGAAATAAGATTACCATGCAGGCAGATACTGCCCTAGCCAATTATCATCAGGTGATTGAAAATATGACAAACACCCTCAAATTGCAAAATTTTGAACTACAGGGGAGAAATAAGTTTCCCAGCCTATATACCTCCATATTTTCCTTAATAATTTCTTGTTCTTTACAGTGAAGTGTGGAAAATGAACAAAGGGGCCGATTGTGCATCTCACTTTCCAGTTGTCACAGCAAATTGAGCACAGAGGGGATGGAGTTGACGACACACGAGAACAGGTTTGTGTTTCATGAGCAGGTCTGAGTCCCAGCTGAGAACGTGGCTGCGGGGGCAGAGGCATCACGGAAATCAACAGTTGGGACCCCCCCCCCTGCAGAGGTGCTAGCGTACATCCATGTAGATGTGTACATTGATGCTTGCCTATGCAGGTATATACACAAGGGTATCAAGGTGTTCACGGGAATCGAACTTTACGTCGGAAGTCCAGATCAGCTGCCTGAGAAAGTTGGCTGGTCTCCCACACATGAGCCCCAGAACTCATTTCTAGATTATGGAAAAATGAGCACAAGGATAATGTGTGTGAGGCACTGTGTTCCCGGACCTGTCCAAATTTCATTTAGCGGCATGTTAACTCTAACAACCCTGGTGAGAAAGCCCTCCCTACTTGTGCCATCTCAGTGAACTTTCTCTCCATGGCTCCTCTGCCGACAGGCCTCGTGTAGGGCTGCTTGCTGCCAGTCCCTCAGCTAGAGGTCTGGCCCGTTCTTGATAAACTCTTGCTCGTGCCTCATCTCTCCGCCAAGTTTGGAAGCTTCTGGGCAGTTTCAAGTTTGGAAGTGGGCAGGGACCACTGTGCTGACCTGAAGCCCTGCTGGGCTATGTGAAGTCCCGCACGAAACCCTGTTGGCTACTTAGAACAGTGGCCCCACCTGGATAGCAATAACTCTGAATCAAACCCATTTCCTAGGTCCCCGTGTATCTTGTAAGTAGGATAAGAATGTCGTTGGAATCGTTGTGGCCTACTGTCTAGGTTAGCTGGCTTTTTCCCTTGTTTCTCTTCCTTCCTTCCTTTCTTCCTTTCTTTTCTTTCTTTCTTTCTTTCTTTCTTTCTTTCTTTCTTTCTTTCTTTCTTTCTATCTTTCTTTCTTTCTTTTTCTTCTTTCTTTTTCACAGCAAGACTTTCTCAATGAGGAGGGGAGGGTATTGATTTATATTCTAGCACTGAATATAAGCTCCTCATCTTGTGCTCATCTGAAGGCTACACTCGAGGTGCACTGACCAAGAACATCGGCCTTCACCACCTTTGTCTTACAGATGTGGGCATAAAGGCTGAGAAGGAAGAAATAACCTGTCCACAGTTCCACAGCAAGAGATGGAGCTGCAGTTGGTAGCCAGGCCTCCTGACACGGAGGTCTTGGATGACAACAGCACGGTAAAGCCTTTCTCTCACACGATCTCACAGCAGCCCTGGAGTGATGCTGAGAACTGGACATGGCAGGGTTCAGTCTCTGCCCATGAAGAAATGAAAGCTCAGGGAGGACAAAGACGTGGCCTAAGGCATCGAGGAGAATGCTGGCCAAAGAGGGGACACTGGGGCACCGCTGACCCCAGCTCCACACACTTGTCCCAGCGTACCCAGCTTCAGGCGAGGTCCTTCATGCTCCAACAATGCATGGTCCTTCATGCTCCAGCAATGGCCAAGAAGTGTGGGACTAGCCTGAATTTCCAGGCCTTTTAAGATAATCGCGGTAGGAAGGCACAAATGCTATGTTTGGGAAAAGTCTCAGTGGTGGGAATGCTCCCAGTTCCTGGCCACACCTTCTGGAATAGAGCTTGTGTCAGCAAGGCCTCACACCCGTGGGTTGTACGAGCAAGGCTACCAGTTGTCTCAAGCCACCTTTGGAACACAGCGTAGTGAAGATGAATTCGGACATCACCATTTAATCTCAGCACATGCTAGCAGCAAGCACCACGTCTGACACGAGGTACTTCGTGAATTGTGGCCCTCCAGCAAATGGTAGGTATTCTTATTTCCGAGCCAAAAACAACCAGCTGTTTGACATTTTCCAATTAAAAGTACCGGCCTGGGATACTTGCCCATTAAAAATGTAACACCGCCCATAAAATCTCAGTTTTTTCATTTTCATTTTTTAAGAACACAAATTAGGCCAATTAAATCGTTTAAAGACTTTTTTTTCTTTTGAGCCAAGTAAGCCGTACACAGGAACCAATAGGTCCTTCACAAAGATTTGCTTTTTCCCCTGGAGCAGACACCCACTGAAGGGACAGCCACAAATAAAGCCCTTTGCAGTTTTTACAACCAAGGGTTAGCCAAACTTTCACGGCCCCCATGTAAACCTCTCATTGCACGTGGTGAACCTGTGAGTACTTTATTTCTATTCCAACTTCCCGTCGGGATGCTGGTGCCCAGTGGGCAGGGGGTGGGGTCTGTGGCCTCGGGGGTCTTCTCGGTGCGTGCCCATGGCGGCCTGATGAGGCCTTGTTATCCTGAAGTGAGCTGCCCTGGCTGATAGGCTTGAACTTCCTTTCCTCTTTTCCCCAGGAGAATTGAAGATGCCTGTGGAATGAAGTCTGGGCTTTCCAGAAGGACACTACTCTAAGTGTAGAGATGAATTGGGGGAAAATCTCTGTTTTCTAGATTTTTCTTTCTTTAAAAAAAGATTTTATGTATTCACAAGAGACACAGAAAGAGAGACAGAGACACAGGGAGAGGGAGATGCAGACTCCCAGTGGAGAGCCCGATGGGGACCTCAATCCCAGGTCCTCGGGATCACGACCTAAGCCAAAGGCCGATGCTCAACCAATGAGTCACCCAGACATCCCTGTTTTCTAGATTTTTCTGATTTAAGTGTCCAATAAATATGATTGCTTTAAGCGTATGTCTTTGGGGTCCAGTTGGGGCTGTGGCCAATTCTATGGTGGAAAATCCCTATTCTGATTTGAACACTGCTTTGCAAACTCAACTCACAAGTTTTCAAAAAGATTTCAAGGTCCACTGCTTCTGGGATGAAGCTGAAACTCCTGGTTGGCCCTGGGTACAGCTGGAGAGCCAGGGCCATGGAAATGTCTGGAGGGTGGTCCCGACTCAACTGGTTCTTTCCTAGATGAGCTTCATGTCCTCCTTTCTGAGATGGATTAATGATAACATCCAAACCTTTCAGGGTTTTATGAAGACTGATAGAGGTCATGACTATAATGTCTGACCTCCCCAAACTCTGAAGACCTTGCTCTCTCTTCCTTTTTTATTTATTTATTTTTTTTAAATTTTTATTATCTTTCCTCCTGTTTCATTAGATCATACTCAGAGGCAGGCACTGGCAGAGACACAAATTCATGAATTCCACGAGTTCCAGTCTTCAGCGAGCCCACACCTGCTGGGATGCACTGCCAAGGAGATTGAGAATGATGTGGCATCAGGTGTGTTTATAGGCTCAGAGAGGGAAGACCTGGTTTGGGCAGTTTTTACTGTCCATCAGGGTCTAGGTCATACCTTCCCCAGCTTCATGCATACGGCTGTCTTCATATCCATGGCTCTTCTTGCCAGCAGTGCCCTTCAGTGTCTGGGGGAAAGGGTGTGTGCACCATGGAAGAGAGAGACAGTTGGTTCTGTTCCCCCCCCCAGGGGCTCACGGCCTCCAAAGAGAACTCTAAAGGAATATAGGCAGCCGGCGGTCTGCTCCTGGGTGACCACTCGTGAGGGAATCGCTATGAGGAAGAACATGGCTATTGTCCAAAGATGGGGACAAGGGGCTCAGTAGGTGACAGCCTGCAGCTCCAGCTCAGGAAAGATGGGCAGGCAAAAGAGTTATTACCATACGTATGTCACGTCACAGGTTGTCGGAAGGGAAGAGGATTAGATAGAGTTTGTCTAGAGAAAGAACATTCAAATAAGGTAGGGCCATCTGAAGACTCAACTTCTCCTTTGGGTCCTCAAAAGGCCCCAGGAGTTGAGCAGGCAGGGGTCCTCAGTGGTGGGGGCAGTGGCCGAGAATCAATGGCCCTCCGTCCACTCAACTTACAGAGTCTTGGAGGGCAGGAGTGTCAGCCCAGCATACTCTGTCCAGTGGATGCAACTTATCAAGTGCCCCCCGTCCCCCCGTCTCTCCCTTGAGCACAAAAGCCTGTTGTCTGGGGAGCTCAGGGAGTGGGCACAGACCATCCTCTCTTCTCTATGTCATTAACGTAATCTATTTGATCTCGAGGGTGGTTTTGTTTCAGTTTCTCAAGGGAGTGGGGGAGGGAAGCAGACATTTCTTCTGACTTTGAAGACTAGAAACACTTAAACGTGAGAATTAAGCCCAGGAGGAAACCCATCTTGGGTCCTCCTTTCCTGATCCAAAAAGAGCTAGTCCTTAATATCTCTCAAAGGAGAGTCACCTCTTCTTTGGAATCAAAGTGTTTTTGTCATCATTATTGCTAACAATACTATAGTTGTTTACAGTTATTTATGCACATCTTGCCTCTTAAAAAAAAAAAGATTTATTTATTTATGTTTTGAGTGGGGGTAGGCGGAGGGAGAGAGAGACTCTCAAGTGGACTCCCTGCTCAGCACAAGGCCCCATGTGGGATCCCATAACCCTGAGATCACACCCTGTGTTGCAATCAACAATCGGATGCTCAAACAAATGAGCCACCCAGGTTGTCCCCATCTTGCTTCTTTTTCAAAAGGGTTTTGACATATCAGTAAAATAAGTTTACAACAAATAAACAAGGGAATCATGACAGAGAAAATGAAAAGAGAAGAGATAAGATGGTAACAAGGAAACATAAGTAGACAGAAATTCTCCTCCAGAAGCCTGGGTAGAAGCTGGATGTGGGCCAGGGCTCAGTTCTGAGCTCCCTGGTAACCATGGTAATGAGGGAAACAGGAATACAAGGTTCACGGCATCAACAAAAAACAGAACTGCCTCTGTAAAAGCAGATTCTCCATGATGTATTAAGAAATAATATCAATAAAATTCTCTAAAAGATCTAGCTATTAGGAGATATGACCCTTTGGGAATTCTTAAATTCATAAATATCTTTAGGGCAGCATTTTCTGAACTGTGTTCCGTGAAACAGTGATTCTAGAAGATATTGAGAGGTATTCCTCAGAATCAGATGCTGTGGCCAGATAAACATCATTAGTATTCACACTTACTTCCCTCTTGGAGATTTGCAATGCATTCATTCTCCTGAGGACCTGAAGGAGTCTGCTGAAAAGAAACCCAGTAAATTGGGTTCAAATAATTATTTCCCAAAGTTTTTGGGCCACAGAACCAACATTCGGGGGAATCCCTGAATTCATGCGGCCGGTTGGGTTTCCCTGGACCTTTTGTGGGAACTGGACTCTGCAGAAGCATTTTCCACGAAGAAAGGCAGATTCTATCTCTTTAGGAGAGTCACTGCATCCATCGGATTCCATAGACCTTTCTCCCTTTTGCCTCTCATTCAGAGACTGGGCTCCCTCAGCAAGAGCATCTGATCCCAGCTCTGCCCACACCTGGCAGGGGCCGTGCAGGGAGCTGTGGCCCTTGCGGGGTCTTCAGAGTTAAGCGTCTGCAAGATGAATAAAACTTTTGTTGCCAATATGGACCCTTCTTGTTGCATAACGTCTCTCCCAATAAGTTGCAGTCTCCATTTCACCAAAGACTCCCCAGGATACCCAGGGTGTGGTGTGATAAAGAAAGGCAAAAAAAAAAAAAAAAAAAAGAAAGGCAGCGAGTGGCCCCATTGATACAGCAAGATTAGTAGAAGATACATATCTGTGGGATCTCATGAGGGGCAGAAGGCTGGCAGTTTCCGGTAGGCTTCTTGGAGGAAGTGACAATTTAACAAAGATTTAAGAGATTGGCAGGAGTTATATGAAGGAGGTGGTATGGAGTCCCATTTGGGGCCTGGTGGGAACAAATGGTCAGAATTGGCTTTGGGTAGAACAAATGGCAGGAGATGAAGCAGCTGGCCAGGAGCAGGAGACAGTGGGCCTGGCTGACAAGTCTGGGCTTCCTTGTCCAGGGACCAGAGAAACACAGAGAGGGACTCCCAGGAGGGATGGCAGGGCTTTCCCAGTAGAAAGAGCCTCTTAGTGATGATGGACTGTGACACAGAAGGACACATGGGGACTGGGAAGTTGGGGCCAGTGTTCCGAGTGACCCGCCCAGGGTGGTGGCTGCAGGAGAAAGACAGAGCTCTGGCCTTCACCCTTGGTTCCAGTGGATAATGGGGGACAGGACAAGCTCTCCGTACTCCCTGGAGGATTGGCACTCTCCGTGGCTGGACGTCAGAACAAATTAAGGGCACTTGTTTCACAAGCCCCACCTGGCCGGCAGCATGGTCAGGCCAGGCTGGCAGGGGCAATGTGTCCCCAGCAGCATCTTGGACCTTGGCCACTGGCCTTAGAGCAAGAAAGGCTCTCTGTGCCCTGCCTGTTTAGTGAACGGCATACGGGAGTACAAGAGACTACGGCAACCAAGGACCTGTGTCAGTGTCACGGTCCGAGGCTCTTTGTGCTCACCAGTGTGGAAAACAGAGGCCTCTTGCCCCATCAGAATCACGGCTGGTTTACAGAAGCAGCCGGAGGCTGTGGGGACAGCGGCTGGCCACTGCACCTTGCATTTCCACTTTGCAAAATGTACTCACAAAGATGATCTCATTTGATTTCCGTCTCAGCTGGTTCTGGCTGCTATAATAGAAATACCATTTTTAAACAACAAACATTTGTTTTCCACAGGTCTAGACCCTGGGACACCCAAGATCGAGGCACTGGCAAATTCAGCGTCTGGTCAGAGACAGTCCAGGTGCTGTCTTCTTGATGTGTCCTCACAGGGCAGAACAGAAGGGAAGGGACCTCTCTGGGGTCTCTTTTATAAGGACACCAATCTCATTTGGGAGGGTATCATCTTCGTGGCCTACTCACCTCCTAGTACCATCATACTGGGGGTGAGGACTTCTCCTTCCCCTCCTCCTCCTCCTCCTCCTTCTTCTTCTTCTTAAAATATTTTATTTATTTATTTGAGAGAAAGAGATGGGGACAGGGAGGAGCAGAGGGACAAGGAACAAGCAGACTTCCCACTGAGTGCAGAGCCCATCACAGGGTTCGATCTCATGACCTGGAGATCTTGACCTGGGCAGAAATCAAGTGTGGGATGCTTAACCAACTGAGCCATGCAGGAGCCCCTGAGGGTTAGTATGTCAACATCAGGCTTCAGAGAGGAATAAACATGTGGTCTATAGCACGCTGCACCCTACCTTGGGACATGGGGATCCCTTCACTGCCTATCAGAGTATTGGGTTATCTGGGCAGCCTTCCCGAAGCTCCACCTCTGGGCCAGGTGTGCCCTCTCCGTCCACTCACTGCCCCGGGTGCCCCCTCTCATGGCACTCAGGCCACATTCAGATCATTGCTCCATTTGTATTTTTCACTACATGAAGGCAGAAGGCAAGTCCTCCTTCAGCTCACATCCATATCCCCAGCGCCTACCCCCGTCCCTGGCACATAGAGGGCTTAACCAATGTTAGCTGAATGAATGAAAGAAAAGTTTTATTTTCCTATGGTTTAAAAAAAAAAACTCACCAAAAAACCAGATGCTCAGGTCTCAGCTGGGCTGGTGGATCTAACTATGGGTGAATTCAAGCATCAGATCCAATCGTGTCGGCTGAGGACCTCGATGGTTCCTGGAGTCTGTCCACTAGTATAAGCTTGTCAGGATTCTGGGCGGGGGGAGGGGGCAGTTATTTTGGTGAATTATGCAGAGTCCGTTGTTGGAATTCCAGGGAGATATTAGCTAATGCCTGGTGATGCTTTGAGAGGGTGTTAAAAAAAACACTCCCCTTTTGAGGGGAATTAAAAAACAATAATGTCTTATTTTGAGGAAAGTAATGTATTTGCTATAGACATTTTATAAATGAGATAAGCAAAAAGAATAAAAAAATACATGAACAAAACGATAATCATACCATTTCAGGATCTTGAGCATTAACACCAGGGCTACTTGGGCATCTTCTCTGTCTCCTCCCAGTCCCTCCAGCACGGTGGCTTCAGGGTAGCCGGAGTGCTTACATAGCAGCTCGGAGCTCCAAAGGGCCGTGTCCCAAGAGACAGTCAGGCGGAAGCTCTATTATCTCTTGTGACCCAGCCTCAGAAGCCACTCAGCCTCATCTCCATGGGATGGCATTGCTGGAGGGAGTTACAAAGTTCCACTCCAGTTTGAGTAGAGGGTGCACGAAGCCCACCTCTTAGTGGAGGAATTGACCATCCCACAGTAGGGAGAGCATGCGGGAAGGGAGATGGACCAATGTGGCCAGCTTTGAGAAATACAACTTCTCACAATTAAATCTCAGTATTTACCGCTAAAATGTTCAATGAAGCTACAATCATTTCAATTGGGAATGTTTTATTGTTACACTTAAGTGAAAAAGAAATTCTGGGCTAAATGATGCATAACTGCCTTACCCCGCAGTGTTTCTCAGGTCCCAGAAGTGTTAGCAGAAGCCACTTTGTTGCTCACTATTTCTCGGTAGGACTCATCACCCCCATTTTACAGCCATGGAAACTGAATTCTAGAAGGGAGTAAAAAAGAATTTCTGCAATGTCAGCCTCAGACAGGGTTGGAAGCCGATCTAAATATTCTGCTTCAGTCCCAGGTAACGCCACTTGTCGTGATTAAAATCCACCAGGGGTCACATTCCACTCCCAGAAAATTCTAACACTGACCCAGGAGGTAAGACTTCCTTTTTAATGTTTTAACTTTAGCGTGGCCTTCAGCCTTTAACTCTAGGGTGGTGTGTACTGAGTAAATATTCAGCCAGGGCTGGATGACCTGTGTTTCATTAGCTGAAGGAATGCTCAGCAGAAGGGGCTGGGAAAGGGTGACCCAGCATTTGAAAATGGCACCCGATTCTTGGGTGGGCAAATCTCCGCAAGTCCTTACACCCATCTAGGTGGGTGCCTACCTCTGGGGGAAAGCCTCAGGACTGACCAGACGATGATCTGTGACCAGGCACTCTTGAAAGGCCTCTGGAAGCCCTGGCTCTCTCACTCTTGGAGATCTCAGGTGACTTCCTATCCTATGTGCCGTGACTCTGTCATTCCTTATTGTGCATCACGAGGTTTTCCTTACTTTTGCTATAAAAAACATTCAAAAGAACTTCTGCAATTTTGCTTTTGAAATTATTTAATTATGGGTAACTTGATTAATTTACAGTAAGTTCTTTTTTTCCCTTCTCCATCCATTCGGAAATTCGTGCCAAGTGAGAACATATAACCTACACCCTGTTTTCTAACGTAATGACATGTTCACAAGTGATAAATTTAACAATTAACGAAGTGGCATATGACATAACATTTCATTTTTTGGATAATTAGTTAAACATTTATCTACTTTGATTTTGCTGTTTTTGTTTTGTGTTTTAGAACTGATTTTTTTTTTTTCAGCTTTCAGATTTTTTTTTGCGGAACGCTAAAAATCTCATGAGCCGGATCCTGTAGCTATGGAGACTGACAGATCCGATGGCTGAGGCTAGTGCTTTCCCAATGGGAAGAGCTCCCAAAGTCCCTGTGGTTGTGTCTTCAAAGCTGAAGTCATGAAGAGGAATCATCCCTCATTTCGAGCTGTCCTTTGGGTTGGAGTATGCAAACTCACCCTGAGCTAAATGCTGCTGCTGGCAGGAAACCCTGCTGCTCAGCCAATGGAATAAGCAGGTCCAAGAAGATGACCAAATAATTCTGGAGGCTCTGAATTCTCCATCATGAGTTCAGATGGTTCAATTCTGATCATCGGTTCAGGTATTGGCTAAATACCAGTGGGCCAGAGAGTGTGATGGTGGGAAAACTCTTGCAGAGAAGTAAATGGGCCAGAGAAGTGGACTTGCTTGAGTCCAGTTGTGGAAGGGAGTTGGAGTACAGAAGGCCACTCATGTCATAAACAAGCCCGTGGGGTGGCAAAGATGGCAAAGACCCTGACGGATTTCATCTGGTAAGTCCAACATCTTGTCGGGGGAGCACTAACTCCATTTTACAGACCGGAACCCTTGGGCTCAGATAGGCCAATTTATCTACCCGAAGTGACCCAGAGACAGGAACCCAGTCCTGCCTGATTCCTGGGCTCTGCTATGTCCTCTTGCCATTGGGACGGACAGAAGTGCTTGCAATTTTTAGAGGAAATTAGGAGCATGTTTTGAGGTTTGTGCTCGGAATACCAGCAGGCTTAAGGGGATTGCAAGAGCAATGTCTTTTAGGATTTTCCATTTGCAGAAGCCACAATCCTTTAACAAACACTCGGTATGAAAGAACTGGAGACAGGTAAATTAAGGGCTTAGAAAGAGGCAATCGAGCCTTTGTCTAGAGTAGCGGAGCCAAGAACCCAGTTGGTTAACAAATGCTCATGGAGCACCTACTCTGCGCAGGAGACCCTGAGGGATGATAACCTCTTGGTCTTGGGCTCTCTGTGGTAGATAGGCACAGAAACGGAGAGAAAGAACTCTGGCCCACCAATCAGAATTTTCAAACTTCTCTTCCACTCCCTGGCTGTGTGGCCTTAGACAAATGAGTGCTCTTCTCTGAGCCTCACTTAACATTTTGTAAGAGGGAGATGATAATTCTTGCCCAACCCACCTCTCAGACCTGTCATGTTCCCGAGCATCCTGGGTAAACTACTGTGAGGTAAACCACTGTCTTCTTTATGACTCTCTCTGGAGCAGACCCACTCTGTGGGCAAGAGGTGTGTTGTTCTCTGTCCTCAGCACAGGGCCTGGCACACGGTAAGCAGGTCCTTTGTGGGTCTGGGGTGAATAAAGCTGTAAATCTCTTACATCTTAGCCAGAATAGCCTTTTCTAATGCATGTGGACCTTAACTGGAGTCTTCCTTCCCTATTGATTCTTTAAATAATAAAGATGGTTTCTTCTCAGGGCGACTTGGTGGCTTAATGGGTTAAGTGTCTGCCTTTGGCTCAGGTCATGATCTGGGTCCTGGAATGAAGCCCTGGATTGGGGTCCCTGTTCAGTAGGGAGCCTGCTTCTCCCTCTGCCTCTCTCTCCCAGTCCCTATGCCCCCCTACTCCCAGCTCATACTCTCTCTTCTCTCTCAAATAAATAAATTTTTTTTTAAAAGACCCTTTCTTTCCAAGGATGGGAGTCTCTTTATCTATCCACAAGATGCTTCATTAAAGCCAACTTTGTTTGCAAAACAAATTTATGGCTTTTTCTGTAACAGCTACGTGAACCCTGCAGCCCTCAATCTGGGATGGGGTTTCTTCTTTTTTGCAGCTCAATGTTTACAAGTAATACTCTCTTCTGATCCATACCAGCAGTTGAGGAAGGGTCCTTTGTAGCTTCCGGAATCACAGTATCTCGGACTGTCAGCTCCAGAAGGGCCCTTGCGGGTTCTATATTCCTATTCCTACTCCCCAATTGTAGAGGAGGGTCTGCTGCGGAGCAGGAGGGAACTTGTTTGAGCTCATAGAGCAGAGCCAGTCTTGGAGCTGTGTCTCTTTCCCTTAACTCGATGGAAATGGCTACTGTCCAGGACACCTCTGGACAGAGCTAGTGGTTGCCTCTGGAGACCTTGGGTCACCGAGCTGAGCCCTGAGGTGGAGTCATCATTTTTTTTTTTTTTTTTTAAAGATTCTGTTTCTTTATTCATGAGAGACACACAGAGAGAGGTGGAGACATAGGCAGAGCAGAGGGGGAAGCAGGGTCCCTGTGGGGAACCTGATGTGGGACTCAATCCCAGGATTTCAGGATCACGACCTGAACCAAAGGCAGATGGTCAACCACTGAGCCACCCAGGTACTCCAGGGAGTCATCCTCTGATGGGTTCCCAGCTCTGCCAAGACTTTTGCAAGTGCTCTTTGGTATAGCACTCTGCGTAGACCCTCCAGAGAGGGATGCGCGCTGTGGGTGTTTCCTTGGCCCGGCTCGTGGTCACGGCAGGTGGTGGCTGGAGTGGCCCTGCCCTGGTGTGCTGTGCAGAATGTGTGAAGGGACTCTCCTTCTCCCCAGCCATAAACTCACAGGGCCGTGGGAGAGGATTGGGTGTCCTGGAGGTTAAGCCTGAGAACAGTGGTGGATTGATGGCCACAAGAGCAGTCCCAAATGGCCTGGGCCGTACCTGGATCTGGAACATGTAGGGGTTATGGGCTGCAATCAGAGATTAGTCAAATTCCCAGCTGGCGTCTCTGAGTGGGGAGTGGAAAGGCCTGTGACTTCCTTCCTCCTTCGCTAAAACAGGCCTGCAGAATGAGGCCCTTGCGCTGTAATTATATGGAGGCAGGAAACAAATAGCTAAGACCTGTCTCTGAGTGAGGAAGGAAGGAAAACATCCAGGGCTCTGGGGATCCTTTATCTTTGGCTCTTGAGGCGCTGGAATAATAGGAACTGCTATCTACTTGCAAATCTTTGCCAACCCTGGTGAAGGACATATTATTAGCCCTGGTCCACAGATAAAGGGTAGTGAGTTACCCGTGGCTGCAGCGCTAGTAGATGGTGTCATGGAGCTGGGAGTGAGTGACACTTGTGGCTGACAGCAGTCCCTGTCAGGGTCACTCTCCCTCAGCTTTATGTGGCCCGGGTGCTTTCTCTTATTAGCTCAGGGGGGGCCGCTGACCATTGCACAGGATACCCGACCAAGGAGGCCACGGTCCAGTGGATGCTTTCCTTGACACCTTGTGTACCCAGCTCGAGTCTGCACCAACCCAGAGGAAGGGCACTTCCTCCTCTGCAGAAAGCTTCTGTCTGTTCTGAAGCCTGTCCCCGTGGGGCCCACACCAGCCCTGTAGGGGTGCCTTTTCTAGTTCACACAAAGGTTCTGAATTGGCCAGCGATGGCCCCATGTTAGCTGTGGTCTGTATAACTTCTCTAGGCCTCAGTTTTTCCTCTTGAGAAGTGGGAATCTTTCTCCGTCTGCTGTGAGCTCTTGGGGGAAGCAGGACTATCTCTACCAGACCCAGCACAGAGTCAGCGGTGGGCTGCTGCATGAGCTTCTTGGTCTATTTGCAACCTGGCAGGTGGCAAGGCGATGCATCCCTGGAATTCTTCTCTCCAGGGGGCTCATGGTGTTTCCCACTGGTCATTCCAGTTCCTGAGTTGGGTCTCAGTAAATGCAGGCCGTCCCTGCTGGACTGTGGGGCAGGAGGAGATGACCCTGGCCCTCCCCACAGGGCTTCCTGTGACCACCAGAAGAGAGAAGGCTGTGCGTGTGTGTGTGTGTGTGTGTGTGTGTGTGGTGTCTCTGGCTTAGACATGGGCCAGGGGGCAGAGACGGAACAGCCAGCACCTCTTTCCCCTCTGAGTGTGAGTCTGCAAGGAGAGCGAGAGAGCCCAGCCCTGTCCCCCGGCCTCCACCTCAGTCACCTACGCCAACTGAGCCTTTGGTATACACCCTTCCCTTTTGCAGATGCAATTGCTTCCCTGTTCTTCCCGGCTGATTCCTCTTGTCAGGGTGCCCCCTGTCTCCTCTGGCAAGCATCCCTGGTGGGCGGAGCTGCTGCCCATGTCCAAGCCCATAGCATCCACTGAAGGGCTGTGTGCGTAGTAGGTGCTCTCGTTCTGTTTCCTGAAGAAGGGGGTGAGGGTTGACCTTGCGGTGCCCCCTGTGGGCTTCAGGACCTGGCCTGGTTCCCCCTTCCCTGTGGGGAGCTTCTGCTTGCTGGGCCGGGAGGTCTGATGGTCTGGGCTTCTCCGCAGGCCCAGGCCCAGGCCCATTAAGCTGCCATCTTCTCTCACCTCGTTATCACCTTGGCCTGGGGAAGCCTCCGGGGATGCAGGGAGCCCCAGAGAGTTCAGAGGTTCCCCCGGGGCCCTCCCACCCCAAGACAGAAAGCCAGCACCAGAGGGAGGGTCTTCTTTGTGGTTTGAGGAAGGCCTTCCTTCCCCAGCTCAGTAAACACAGGCCCGGGGAGCAGGGGGAGCTGGAGCCAGGCCCGAGGCGCCCTCCCAGAGCCCCGGCCTTTATCTCCCGGGCAGATAAGAGCCCGGGCTTGGCTCTGTGCTGGGCGAAGGGGAGCAGGAGCCATAAAGCAGGGCGGGCCAACGGTTTAGGACGGGGTCCTGGGGAGCCAGGGCTTTGAACTCTGCCCTCCGAGGGGAGGAGGCCTTTATGGCCGGGGGCTCTGGGGCTGCTGGGACAGCAGGGCCATTAGGGCAGGAATGAGGCCCCTCGCTGGCCCCTTGGCACCCTGACTGCAGGGTGAGACAACAGAGCCCCCCCCCCCCCCAGGTGGGACCGGCTGCGGAAACGGGGCTCCATCGCTTTATTGACTTGTAAACGACACCATTAAGAGGAAGCCCTCACCTTGGCTGGAAACAGCTGTGTGAGTGGCTGTAAATCTGGCGGGGGTGGGGCAGGCCTTCCTGGGGCAGGGGGTGCAGGGGCGGTGCCCCCTCCCGGCTGAGGCTGAGCCCTGGGACTGTGGTTGCCAGCCTCCATGGGGTGGGGGCTTTTAGTGGCACCGTGATTGGCTAAAGCAGTATTTCCACCAAAAAGGGAGAAAAGCATTCCCGGAAATCTTGGAGTTAGTAGTAACCCAAAGTTACTCACGTTTGCAAAGTGAGCCCAGAGACAGGGGGGACATTGAGAAGCCCAGGACAACAGAACGTCTGCGTCTGGTGAGGGGAGGGACCGAGGGTCAAGCCCATCTGGGCTTCCACGGACAAGTCCATGAGCAGTTCTCACATAAAAAATAAGCACAATAACACCCTTCAAAGGGTGGCCGCCATAATCCAATGAGATGATAGAAGAACACCTTGCCCATGCATGGAGGAGCTTGAGAAATGAATTCTCTTTCTTCTTTGAGAACAAAATAAAATGGAAATTTGGGCTCTTGGTTGGTTCTTTTTTGGGGGGGAGGGTGAGGGGGGATCTTTGTGCTTCCGTGGAGTTAGGTAACATCGCAAAACCCAAGACAAGACCGCTAGCTGCCTCAGGGCAGGGACAGTCCTGCCTGGTTCAGTTTTGTTTGTGTGGTTGCCTAATAAGGAGCTTGGTGTGGAGTCCTGAGGATGTGTTCAATAAATGTTTGGTTAATAAATAAAAGAGGGAAGGAAGGCAGGAGAGAAGGAATGGAAGGCGGGAGGAGAGAGGGAGGGAAATAAGGTCATTTTCTTTTGGATCAAGTCTAGTAGTTGGAACCAAGAGGAAAGGAGGAAGTAGTATTTGCTGATTCCCACTGAGAGCCAATACATTATAAAACTCAGTTCTCACAGCCACCAGGAAGACCCTGAGGATAATTACCCAAGTCGTGCCATTTACTTATTAACCAATAAGTAAATTTGCATTATGGGCACGTTATTTATTCGGGGTAGGGGGCGGGGTGCGGGATACCTTCTGGGTGCCCCTGTGTTCTCGGCTCTGATGGTGAGATTTAAATGAGATAATATGCCTAAAGCTGTTAACACAGTTATTGGCAAACAGTAAATGCTCAACAAATGTTGGATATTATTATACTTCGGGATGGAGAAACTGGCAGTTAAGTAACTTGGCGAACTCACAGAGCTGAGAAGTGTCATAGCCCGGATTCCCACTTTGCTTCTGAAGCTCACACTCTGGGTTCCGCCAGGTTCTGGAGCTGTTGAAACACTGTCACGGTGGGGGGGGGGGGGTGCACGGAATCCCACAGCTGGATGGTTTCAAAATCAATTATCCAATGGCACTTCAGTGGAGATACTGCTTATATGCTCAGCTCCTGAAGAGTTCACGGGGCCCTGGGGATCCTTATCTCTGCCTGAGGACTACCTTCATGCATTAATGAGCAAACAAACAAGTAAATAAATAAACAAACACGAGCCAAAGGGAGACCTGGATGTTAGGCAAACATTTACAGAGTGCTTGCCAGGGCCTGGCCTGAGCTGGGAGCTGCAGAGAGCCCCACACTCAGATCCCCGTGGCATTGCCTGGAAGAAAGAAAGTCCCCTTCAGAAAGTCCCTGGGGCACCCTGAGACTCCGCACCCCAGAGATGCCTTCTCTCTCTGGGCATCAGTTTCTCATCCGTGTGACAAGGACACAGGATGACATGTGGCATTTCACATCATCTGTAATTCTTTAATGATTCACAGTGAAAGAGATCTCAACCCAGGAATTACCAGGGTGCCTCTGTGTCTGAGATTCCAGTCTGATTTTTTTTTTTTTTTTTTGCAGTGGCTTGGGTACTTTATTTATTTAATTAAAAAAATGTTTTTATTTAAATTCAATTAGCCAACATAGAGTACATCATTAGTTTCAGATGTAGTGTTCAATAATTTATCCCTTGGGTATAACACCAAGGGCTCATGAGTACTTTAAATGATTTGGTGGGGGGGTGGGTGGGGATTGTCAAATGCAGATACAGCTCCTACTATGCACAAGACACCTTTCTAAGTGTTTACAAACATTAACTCATTCAATCCTCATCTCTGTGCCCCGAGAAAGTCAAGTTTATTCTCCTTTCCCTTTTACAGGTGAAGCGAGGCCCAGACTTTGGAGGCTTTGGATCTGGGCAGCCTGGCCCCAGAGTTGGCCACGCTTTGCTGTCTCCTCTCAAAACTAATCCAAGCAGAATGGGTTTCAATTTCCCAAAGGACCCGCGATCGTCCAAGGAGGGTTGGAATAAAGGAGGTAAAGATGGAAGCAGAGAAGAAAGAAGGTTAATGGGTCGCAAACAGAGACCTGTTGGAGAGACCCTTGAGGGTCTCAGGATCTTGGCTCTCTTTTGATTCGTGTAAAAAGGAGGACGTCTGAGCACCTTCGCTGGAATTGGCCCTCCAGGACTCACCCTCGCTCCCCAGTGACTTCCAGACCTTTCAGTGAAGGATTCTGTGCGCCCCTCCTGGATTCCTGGGACTAGGCTGGCAGAGACTGACACCCGGGGCCGTCGAGTCCCGTTCTGGGTCCCAGTTTGGTAGAGGAAACTTGGAGAGGCAGGGCTTCCGATGGCCCTGCAGGAGCCTGGGCCTACCTGCCACATTCCATTCTTCAGGTCTTAAAAGCCTCCTATTCTTTTACAAATCACTGGTTCAGGCCTAAATTATCCAGATAATTGAGCCGCCTGGCCCGTCACTTTGTTGGCATAGACACCATTTATGTGTAATCTGAGAATATTCTATCTGCTGCCGAGTTTCTTCCAAAGGCATTATTTCTAACCTTCTTTAAGAACAAATTTCCGGTTGCCATGGAGATCATTTTTAGGCTAATTTTATCGGGCGCAGGAGCCAGGGCTGGAAGCAGCTCTCGCACGTTTCTCAAGTTGTCTACTCTGGAGAGTCCTGAGGTTGTCTTTGTCCAAGAGGCTCCCCGACCTCAACGTCCTTTGAACCAGACAAGTCCGGTGATAGTCACGTTTTGGTTCAGAATGTTAAAAGCCCTGACATCAATTGTCTAGGTATTTTTGATTCGTTTTAATGGGAAAACACTTCAAGATGTGTGTGTGTTGGGGGGGAGGGGGGAGTCTCAGTTTTATAAATACGTGCTTTCTGAAACCTGCTTGTGAACAAACTGTTAAAATGAGAGCTTTCCGAGCTAGAAAAGACTAGAAAATTCAGAAAGCGTCAAAGGCATTTCATAAGCACCAAACCTGGCCCCCGCTGAGGTGCGCGAGGGGAAGCCGAGGAATAGGACATGAAATCTGCCTCCAGGAAGTTGCAATCTGGTGAGAATTGAATTGCTTTAGAGCTGGGAGGGCCCCTCAAGGATCATGCCTGTTAATAGGCTCATTTTACAAGTTGGGAAATTAATCCAAACGCTCAGGGCTGGTGCTCGGGAGAGTTTAAAAACCAAGGTCTCTTGGCTCCCAGTCACTGGGGTAGAGTTTGTGTAAGCTGGACCACACCTCTCCCGGAGGCTCCCACCTGCCGCTCTGCTCCCTGCTGTCCTCACCTCACCTTGTTCGTTCAGGTACTGCTCTCTGGAACACACTCTTACCCTTTCGGACTTTTTTTTTTTTCTTGCTTTCCTTCAAGGTTTGTCTCAAAAGGTCCCCTTCCCTGGGATTCTCTGGGCCTGCTCTCTTCTGGAACCCCTGGCTCTGCGGCAATCGCGTGTGTGTGTGCGTGCGTGTGTGTGTGTGTGTGTGTGTGTGTGTGGTCTTGCCCAGTGGACATCGGGCCCCTTGAGGTTGGTGTTCCATTCATCCCCTGCATTACGGTGTCTAGGACAGGACCTGGCATGGAGGGGGCACTCGATGAGTGTTTGAATGAATCCATAATCCTAAAAGTCAACATGTAAGAACCTACTGTGCACCAGGCAGTGTATTCATGTGTCAAGTCTGTTTTAGTTTGCTCGGGCTGCTATGACAAAATGCCACCGACTGGTGGCTGATAGCCAGCAGGAATTAATTGCTCACAGTTCTAGAGGCTGGAAGAGTGAGATCGCGCTGCCCCCACGCTCAGGTGAAGGCACTCTTCTGGGCTGCAGAGTGCTGACCTCGGGTTATGTCCTCCCGTGGTGGAAGGTGCCAGGGGACTCTGGAGAGGGTGCTAATCTCACTCAAGACGGCTCCCGTCTTCAAGCACCTCCCAAAGCCCCCACCTCCTCCTACCAACATCTTTGGGAGTTAGGATGTCAACACAGACAACCAGACCATGGCAGACTCACTTGGTACTGTCACTGATCCTAGGAGGCCCTCTTTGGCTGTGGAGGCCCCCGGGGAACTGCAGAACCACCCAGCTGGAGGGTGCTGGAGTCAGGGTCTGATTGGGTCCCTGGTGCTTTCACCCCTAGCAGCTACGTTGGGTGCCTTCCAGATCCATGCGCCATCCAGTGCTATAGGTATAAACCTCATTTTGTAGCTAAGGAACCAGACACCTAATGAATGATAAAATGACTCTCCCAAGGTCACACAAGCATCCGGATGTGGAATTGGGATTCGAAGCTGAGAAGTCTGGCTTTGAAGCTGCTGCTTTTGTGAAGTCTCCAGACCGCGCTTAAATTTAAGCATAAAACAACACGGCGCTGACCATAGGTTATTTAGAGGTAGCTCCTCTCAGGAGATTTTTTTCATTTTCTCTTATAATCCCTACTTTAAATACTTCAATTCACAGCTAGTTCCTACCCCAAGGCTTTTCTGTTCTTTGCGTGTCTGAGACACATAACAAGTGTGGGTGTGGGGTAGGGGTCAGAGGGGAATGTGCCTAGAACTGAGATTCTGAGCACATGGCTCTTGATTCCGTTACTGCTATTGAAATAATACCTTTAGCTTGATCCTTAACCTGAACTTTTCAATCAAAGGCATAAATGTAAAGGACCCGAATTATCTGCACTGGACAGATGAAGATGCTGCCCCCCCCCGTCTGCGTAAGGGCTCCGCATGAAGGCCTGACAATCATGTGCCTGGGCAATGTGTGATGCTCTTTTAAATTGCCTTTCTTCCTCACCGGAGGTTTGGGAAAGTCTTCTAGCTTGGATGTGGAAAGCTGACTGGTGGTACTGGCAGTGCGGGTCTTGCGGCTGATGCCACCCTCTCCTTGGGACTCCGCTCATTGAGGTCTGGCTGGTCACCAATGTGTGGCAACAGTGGCTTCAGAAAGGAACTGGCTGTCAGGCTCCTCCTGTGTTGTTACCCTTCCCATGTGCATGGATAGCTGCAAACTAAGGAAATATTGACATGCTGATGGCCTTGGCCGCAGGAGCTCAGAGCTACACTGTCCAGCGAGTCTCCCTGGTAAGCCCTTGCTTTGTCCCCTGATGGGCCTGCCATTTGCTCCGGCCTTTAGCTCTCTTTGGGCTCCTCGAAACCCATTAGTGTATTCCTTCTAATCATCATGCTCACCATGCACACTGCTGACCAGAGTCCTTTCTGAGCAAATGTCCCTGACCCCACCCTCTTGCATCACACGAACAGGTTTGTAGGAACGGGTGTAGGTCCAGCTGAGCCAGGAGACAGCTAATGGTCACGATGATAGGTTATCAGGGCATTGCTGCAGACCACACAGACAGCTGCCCAGAACTTAACTGCTGTCTGCTTTGCTCCCTAAACAGTCACCGTGACCTCCCCCCAGCTGTTCTGACATTCCATTCTCAAGGCCTAAGGAATGCTCGGTGGCCAAGCTAGATGTTACCTCGTTGGCTGGATTCTTAGTACACGAAATGAAAACGGGATCCGTGGGGCAGAGTCATGTCTGAGGCAGGACCGGCAAAAGCAAGGGGGAGGCAGGGCAGGGGCAGTGTGGGAAGAGAAAGGACATTCTGAAGGGGACTGCATCATGAAGGCCCAGGACAAAGGAAGCAAATGTTTAGAGGCAGCTACTTATAATAGTCAGGGACTCTCTAAATAGGCTTTTTTTTTTTTTTTTTTTTTTTTTTTTACTCTTTCGGGAACCCGAGTTGGTAGGCATTCTCATTCCCAGTTAGCAGGTGAATAAAGTGAGGCGCAGGCGGGCTGCCACCTGGCTAAAAGTGACAGAACTAGCTAAGTCTGGTTCCGGAGCCCAGCTCCTATCCACTGCACCAGCCCATCAGAATCAGCCCTTAAACAAGGTTCACATTCCGAGTTGTTCATTATACAGGGAAAGAGCTTCGGAGGCCTGTTGAGGTTGATTTGCATAATTCATTTTTAGAACATTAATTAGCCGGGATGTGTAATAGTTCTTGTGCCAATTTGTGTTTCAATTTCAAATGCAAATACAAATTAGCAAATGTTATTCCTGTGGCACCTTAAGGATGAAACATTTGCTGCTTGTAGTGAGTATTAATCTTTACATTTCTGAAACTATGACTGATAGAAGCGATAATATCCTTTAATTTGCAGGATTGGGGGAAAAACTAGTCTGGTGGGTAAGAAGCAATTTTTTTTTAGCAAAAGGAAAAAGCATGTTAGGCATCCATCCATCCATCTATCCATCCATTCATCTATACATCCATCCATCTATTCATCCATCTATCCATCCATCCATCCACGCGTCCATCTATGCATCCATCCATCCGTCTATCTATGCATCCATCCATCTATCCGTCTATCTATGCATCCATCCATGCATCCATACATCCATTAAATACCACTGAACATGAACTAAGTGTCAGACTTTGCTGTAGGAGACAGAGGTGGCTCCAGGGAGCTCACACACATAGTGGGATAGAGTCATGTCACGAAACAAGGACACTAAATTGGGATAAGCTTTAGAAGAGAGCTAAACTTTCAGGTGGTGGAACAGAAAGGCCAGAAGTGCCCAGGAACGGTTCCCAAGGAATGGGACACTGAGCAAGCTGACTCTTGAAGCGGTGGGGGGACGAAGCCAGGGAGAAGTGGGTTGTCAGTGGTGGCCATGAGACCACCATGAGAGACAACTTTCATGTGAGATCCGGCATGCTTGGGGGACTCCAAGCCTTTCTGCTCAGCCCGAACATACGCTCACTTGCAGCTATGAGAGCAGGGGGAAGACGATGGGCAGCCTTGTCTGCAGGCTGCATTGTTTGGAATTCAATCTGCAGATCTTTGAGAGCCATTGACCGAAGGAACTGGTGGGATTGACATTTCAGAAAGCTCATTCTGAAGCCCATGTGGAGAATGTGAGAAGGAGACTGTAGACATGGCGTTAAGAGATGATTGGAACAACCCTGCAGAAGAGACGTGCTGACCACGGCAGCTGCAGGGGAAGTGGAGAGGAGGGGACATCATAAAGAGATATTTCAGGAATATCTGAATCTCTGGGGAGGCAATGTGGGCTTAAGAGCATAAGCTTCAAATCCACTTGTTCTCTTTCCATCCTGGCTCTGACCTTGGGGAGCTCCCATAGTGCTCTCTGCTGGCTGTCTCATATTGCCCTGGAAAATATACCAAGTTTAAGAAAATATACCAAATCTAGAAAGGAAGTGAACCTCCAGCATCATGTTGAGGATGGCATGCTGGGGAGGTTGCTGAGAGAATATTGTGTTTTGATCTCAATACCAGCCACTCAGTCATTGAAACATCACCACAGGTGAGGCCACCTTTCCCCGTGGACTCTGAAGTCGAGTGAGGGGATTCTCCACAGACGGTGATTGTCTGCCTTCTAAGGGCGTATATCCGAATCTGTAACCTGTGAATAAGTCTCTAGAAAGCCAGACTGGAATACCTGTTGATCAAATGTAGCAGTGAGTAGTGGCATTTGACGAGCCGATGTCACATTCCTGTGGGATTCTCGGTAGGGACGACCCTCAAAAAAATGAGTGGACCCAATAAAAATGACTTCAACTTGAACCTACAAGTATTCACTTCCCATTTAATTTTCGTAAAGTGATGGGAAGGGCTGAGGGTTCTGATCTCTGGGACTCCGTTTACCCGGCTGACTAAGGAGGTTAGGTGAGATGACTTTTTTAAGGCCCAGTTCCACTCTTTATACAATTTCTTTGAGTCATTTCCTGTGAATATCCTAAATCTCTCAGCCCCTAATGACTGATGTATTATATTACGGAGGTCATTTTGCATTCCAGGGTTTCCTCCAGAGAGAAGGACAGGGTGCTTCTACAGAGAAAAATTTCCCAGGGGATTTGATAAATCCAGATTCTGACATTTATCTAAGGTCATCTCAACTGACCTGTTCTAACTTTGAGAATTCCACTCTTTCCCCCTCAATGTCCTAAGAACATCCCGGCAAGGCTGTGAATTCGATTTACATTGTAATTCTGCGACTTGTAGACATAAACTTTGGGCCTGACTCAACCTGGAGGATATGAGAAATTGGCAATTCTTTTAGGGCTGACACGGAGGTTTTCCAGTTTTCAGATTCTACCTTAAGCTAAATATTCAAACTTGGGTCTTGACCTTCTCTTCAGGTAAACTCTCCTGTGGAGTCAGAGATAGCACCTCCCCATCACACCAGTTCTCGTAATCATTCTGTCCAACACTACCAGTGACTTCATCTCTGGAAACGTTGCTTTCAATGCCCAAGTCGTCACAGACAATTGCAGATAATAACTTAAGTAACTTGTCCTTGTGCTAGTTGCCATCTACTAGTACATTCTTCTTCTTTTTATTTTTTTTTTAAAGATTTTATTTATTTATTCATGAGAGACACAGAGAAAGAGGCAGAGACACAGGCAGAGGGAGAAGCAGGTTTCCTTCGGGGAGCCCAATGCAGGACTCGATCCCAGGACCCTGGGATCATGACCTAAGCCAAAGGCAGATGCTCAACCACTGAGCCACCCAGGGGCCCCTACTAGTACTTTCTAGAACGTTGTCTACTCGCACATGATTTTGACCAAATACCCAGATAACTCATTTCAGGTTGCCAGTTTGGAGAGTTGGTTGCGCAGAGTCTATGCCTGTGTAGCTAACCTGCTGGTGTGGCTGCTGGTACTATGGCAAAAGCCCTGCTTGTAGGGAGTTGGGAGAGGGGAGCCTACTGTCAATGACAGCATGGGATCTTGAGAGGCCACCCTAATGCCTGCTGCTGTACTGTTCCTCTAGAGTCAGAGCACTCAGGCTCCATGCCACCCGATGGCTGACGTGCTGCTGCCACTCCTGGTGCCAGAGCCCATGGGCATCGTGCTGCCCGCACATCCCTTACCAACCTGTCATTCCCGACGGAGCTGTGTTACCTGAGCAGAAACCCTGGAGCCCACGTCTGTCTGCCGCTTCTCTTGCTGTTGCTAGAAGCAAAAGTAGGAAAAACAAAGTGGCTTCTCTTTTCCTCCTGCCTTTCAATCTCCTGGCAGTGCCTCTCATTGGCAGAACCAAATCCGAAGCCATCTGGCAAGGGAATCTGGGCTTGCATATAGTTTCCAGGCTTGCAGCCTCCTGCAATTCAGAACGGGGGGGAGGGGGGGGGGGACAAAGTGGGAATGAAGCTGTTAGCAATCAGTAAAATGGTTGGTGCATATATTATCACCAGACAAGTGATTAGGCACAAAATCGAATTGAAACAAATCGAACCTCCATGGCAACAATGGCCCTAACTATTTCCTTCCTGTATCCATGCAATGCAACCGTCCAGCTTCTTTCCTTAAGAAGTGGGGGTCTAGTTCCCCACCTTTGGAATCTAAGCTTGCTTTGTGATTTGCATCAGCCAATAAAATATAGCAGAAGTGATCATATGCCTGTTCCGAGCCTAAGCCTCAGAAGGCCTGTATGCTTCCACTTACTATCTTTGAATCCCGTCTCCAGGATTAAGTCCAGGTTAGTTGGTAGGAGGTTAAGAGGCTACATGAGCAGAGATCAGTTGTGTCAATGGAGGCCTCTCTAGACCAGTTAGCCCTAGTCAATTTGGCAGCTAACCATGGGCACAGGAGTGGAGTCAGCTAAAAATAACCAGTTGCAGCCCCTCAGACAATTCTAGACTTGTGACTTTGAGTCACTAAGTTTTGGATGGTTTGTTATGCAATAAGAATTAACCAATACATCTGCTCCCAAGAGTGCAAAATCTAGCAAGGCAGTGACGCACACGCATGGAATGGAAGCAAATGCTAGAGCATCAGTGACTGTACAGTATGCCATGTCCAAAACTTTCAAGGGGAGGGCCGATCCTGTGGACTGATTTTTCATGGAGTCATCCAGTAAGAGATGAGACTTGAACTGGGCATTGAAAAATAAGCAATGTTTCGGTTGTCCCCAAGGCAGCCGAATATTTAAAACAATGGTCATGCCAACTGAACACAACTGAATATAAAGATGTCTGGCGTAGAGAGTGATGATTTTGAAGTCACCACTACCTTCTCTTTCACTACGTGAATATTCTTTGGCCTGTAACAGAGTCCTGGCCTTAAAATTAGCCATATTAGCACACATGTGTATATTTTTATACAAGGTAAACTGCTGTCAATATTTTTCTTTCTTTTTTTTTTTTTTTTTGGTTAATATTTTTCTAACTAGGACACTCACATACAGGTATTGAAGAAAAGTTGGAATTTCTCGAGAAGAAAATTTTCTCTCCTAAGCTGTAATCCTACGAGCAGATACAGTCACTGTTCCTGCTTTCCAGTCTTTTAAAATATATTATCTGCAGGGCTGATATGCAGTGGTAGGTATGATTTTGTGCGGCTCTTCTCAGCGTTTCTTTTAAAGTAAATATTTTCTCATTTATCACATTGTCTTAAAAATGTAATTCGAAGTGACTTTGTACATTTCATCTGAAAGTACTGTTATTTATTTAATTTCCCCCATGTTGCTGGGCATTTTATATAGCTTACTATTTTGCGCAATCCTAAGTAGCTCCGTGAGAGCCACCGTTCTATGTGAAACACATTCTGATTATTTCCTTAAGATCGCTTGCTAGAGGTGGACCAAAGTTTATACATTCTTTTTTTAATTATTTTTTTAAGTTTATACATTCTTTTAATTAATTAATTAATTTAAAAAAAGTTTATACATTCTTAAAGCGACTTGGTTTGTATTGCCAGATGTCTTCTTTTCCCAGAAAGGGTGTCCTAACTTTTTCTCTTTTATAAATGAAGGATGACTGCTCTTTCCTGCGTCAAGGATCATCTTACGTATACCTTTTTGCTATTTTAATAAATGCAAATTGATAACCCATTGTTGCTTTAATTAACATTTCCTTGAGTTTGAGAGAGATTAGACATTTTTCATGCAGTTATTGCCTCTTTGTTCCCCTTTTCCCGTGAACTGACTGTTCATGGTCTAGAGAATTGATATTGACATCAAAGTCCTTTTGTGGTTGTCCAGCTGCTCCTCGCCTCCCATGAGATATGGGCTGTGCAGTAGGAAAGCTGTCACCTCCTATAAAAATGTCTATAGGATGGGCTGCCACACACGGCCATTGCTGCAGCTGTCACCGGGGTGGCATTGCCAGGGATCTGCTATACACAGTCCTTCCTACAGAATGACATGGAATCTCAGATCTGAGGCTCCACTGCATGCAGTTGCCTCCGGGGTCCTGCACTTTATGGTGCTTCTGCCCCCCGGGGGTTGTGTGCTCCAAATGGTAGAAGCATGTCGAGAGTTTTCAATGTCCCAGTGATACAAGGACCTGCTGTGGCCAAGAGGGAAGTGGGCGCCATAAGGCTGTGCTGCTTGGGTGGTTTTCAGGGCGACTGTAGGCTGCTTGGCCTGAACCGTCCCCTTTCATCTCTGGCTCCATGGTGTGAGATGCTGAAGGCTCTGGGAGAGAGCTTTCGAGCCTCATTACCCACCCAGAGTACCATGCAATTCCTCAGTAAGCCACCTGTTATTGTCAAAAGAAGACCCAGATTTGTGCGTACTTACTGGAGGCGATACATCTATTGTGGGTCAGACAGAGAGAGAGCTTGGTCACTTGAGTGATGAAGGTAGCGCGGAGATTTGCTTTCTGCTGTCCTGTACCCCATGACATTTGGAACTCCCTTTTATTACAGCATTTATCACCCTATGGTGTAATTATCCATTTACTCAAATGCTTCTGTCTCTAGACCTCGACTTCTGCACGGGAATGGACAGCATCTTGTTAATTTCTGTATTTCCGATGCTCCCCATAGGTGCTGGCACATAGTAGATGCTCAGTAAATATTTGCGGAATCAAAGGAATGTTATCATTTGGACTGTGTGCGAAAGAAAACCTTATAAAACCTTCTATAAGTAGCTTATTTGTTAACAAAGCCCCCCAAAGCAAGTAGTGACAGATAATCCTGGTGCCCTGATGGCTGCAGACTCTCTGCCTGGTGCTCTTTCTCTTACACAGACTGAACTCCTCAGCCAAAGGCCACTGCTACCAATGGGCCATGACAGTGTCTGGCAGTTGGAAAAGGAGACCAGGATTCACTGATCCTTGCCCAACCCTTATAACCAAGAATTTTTAAAATCTGGTATAGTGTTATGGGTTCAATGATGCTGCTCAGAAGGATATGTTGAAGCCCTTAGCGCCAGCACATCAGAGCGTGGCCTTATTTGGAAACGGAGTCACTGCAGATGTCATTGGGTAAATCGAGGCCTCTATTCCATACATGATGAGTATCTTTATGAGAAGAGGAAAGTGTGGGGGCCGCCCACGCAAGATGGAGGTAGAGATTGGAGTCACATTGCCAAAGCCAAGGAAGACCTGGGACTGGCAGAAGCCGGAAGGGGCAAGGAAGGATCCCCCCCTTCTAGAGGCTTCAGAGGGAGCATGGCCAGCTAACATCTTGGATTTGGACTTCTGGCCTCAGAACTGAGTCAGTGATCTCTGTACCCGCTCTGTGGGCCTTGGCTGGGCAGTCCCAGGGGGCTAACATGTGTGTGTGGTCCAGCCCGCCCTCCTAAGGCAGTGAGGGCCGTGTGAGCCACTGTACAACAGAAGCACACGCACCGACACTTTTCTCCAGCACTGACCTAGTTTCTGAGAAATGATCAATAAACCCCGGGCAAGTCTACAGCCTGCAACGCGTCTGCATCTGCCCTGGCTTTGCACTTCACTTCCCTCGTGTGGGCCAGCCCGAGAGCTGGCTTGTCAGCCGGAGCTTGCTTTCTCTCATCCAACCAAGTGTGTGGGGGTCTGGCGTTGTCCTCGCTGCCCTGGTTTTGTGTGGGTCACTGCGGGGACCTTCTTGGGCTCCTGGAAGGCGGAGGTCCCAGCCTTGCCTCTTGGGGCAGAAACACAACCAGCTGTCCGTCCAAACCGGATGTTTTAGACAGTGGACTGGAGGTGGTGCCTGAGGTCTGACACAGAGGCAGTGTCCCCAAAAGGAAGGGGGCTCGAATCAGAAGTCCCGGCCTCCTGGATCCTGTTGTGTTCCTCACCAAGGGACTTTGGACAGGTCACTCCTCTCTGGGCCTCAGGCTCTCCATGGATGGAGCTGGTCACAATCTGTGCCCGGTCAGTGTTCTAGAGGCGGGGTCCTGGTGGGGGACAGTCTATCCGGTGTGTCGGGGCAGCGTGGGAATACCTGGAGCCAGGTCCAGAGGCCTGAGAGAGGGAGAAGCAGAGCATCTGGTGTCGCCCAGAAATAAGTGAAGAAGAGAGAAACCCGGCACTTGATTTCTTAGTGAACTTTCTTCTAAAGGACACGCTGCAGATCAGAAGACCCTAATTGGAACAGCAGCAGGCGGTGCAGTCTTGGGGTAACTCCCTCAACCCCTCTGGGTCTTGTTTGCCCAGTGAGCGCCCCCCCCCGGGGGGGCCGGGCAGGTTATTCCTCCAAGTCTTCTTGTCTTCTGGGTCCCCTTTCCCCGTCAGCAGAGCCTCTAATGGCTTTGGCATCTCTGCGGCCCATTTCCTGGAGGGCGTGAATTATTTAGTGGATGCACACAGCTGCCCGCGGGCCCAGGCGGCCGCCTCCGTGCAGGCCGGGGTCGCAGGCTGCCGGGGGCCTGCCTGGGCCGCTCCCTGCTCTGCGGAGCCACCTCGGCCACCTCCAGCCCATGGCGCCCTCCCGCTGGGGCTGTCCCCAGGCCTCCTTTGCCCCCCCGGCCGGCTGCCCTCTGAGCCCTGGGTCCCTCCCTTAGAAGGAAGTTTGGCCTCTTAATGGCCATGAATAATCGATGAGCTCTCAGGGAAGGGGTTCTGATGAGAGACACTCCTCCCCATTAGTGACCCTGGCCTGACCCCTCCGCTGCCCCCTCGGCACCCCGCCCCTGGCCCTGCGCACAGGCCCCACTCTGGGTGCGGATGGGAGGCCCCGAGGGCAGGTGGGCTGCTCCCCCCACCCGAGGACAGTGCAGGGCGGTTGCCCCCAGGGACATGTGTGCAAATAGCCCCCCCCCCCCCCCCGCCCCCGCAGTTGTTCTTGACCTTGGGGGGGGGCGGGCAGAGAAAGAGTACCAGGCATAGGTCCTTTGGAGGGTTTGGGGAAGCTGTGGAGGCTGGCCCCGGGGAACTGCTCACATGCACACACACTTGGCTAGCCATCTGGGTTGGTCCCCAGGGGGTCCCTGTCTTCCCTGCTAGTGGCCGATCCTAACTGGGGTGAAACCCACGTTCTGAATTCAGCTGCCTGCCTGTCTGCTGGAAACTGTTCCTCCTCTAGAGGCCTCACCTCTGCCTCTGCCTCCGCCCTTCCAGTGTCTTCTCGGGGGTGCCCCCAGGGTGAGCTGAGGCCCAGGCCCCCTGGCCTTCCCTTCTCTGGCATTACAGTGTCATCGTTGTCTCGTTGGTCTTCTCCATGAGCACAGCGACCACTCTGTCCTCTGCGACCTCTCAGGTGTTCGGCACCATGCTTGGCACACAGTGGGGACTCAGTGTCTGTTCAATGGCATTCCTGGTACTGTAAGTAGGTTATAAACAGGATTTCCATTATCCCATAAATGTCCATGTATCCTGTAAATCCTCAAGTCACTGGGTGATTCTTGCTTTTTTTTTAAGAGGGAGAGAGGGCACACATGAGTAGGGGAGGGAGGGGCGGAGGGGCACAGGGAGAGAGAACCTTAAGCAGGCTTCATGCCCACTGCAGAGCCCGATGTGTGTCTCGTTCTCATGACCCTAAGATCAAGACCTGAGCTGAATGCAAGGGTCAGCTGCTGAACCCACTGAATCGGTGCCCCAATTCTGGCTTTTTTACAGGAGCAGGAGAACAGATACTAGACCTAGTGTTTTCACCAATCAAGGCAGGATTAAATCATGGTTAAAGGAGATGGAAGATGTTTGTCAGGTGGATTTATGATTTACCAAAGATTTGGGCCAACAGTTTAAGGATTTAAACCTGCCTGGGGGCAGAGTAGGGGACAGGAATGAGAAAGGGGGTCACTCCTTGTTAAACACCTACCATGAACCAGGAATGGTGCTGGGCACTTTATTTATCAGGTTATTCATTTCTCGTATGGCTCCCGGCATTAAGTACTTTTAATATTTGTTTGTGGAAGATGAACCTGAGGCTCAGAGTGGTCACACAGCCTGCCTGGGTTCACAATGGTCACAGGGAAAGTTGGGGCAGGGGCTCTATTTTAGCAGGTGATGGGTGCTGAGGACTTTGAAGTCCTAGCCACAGGCTCACATGGTGGTGAGGAGGGTGATGCTCACGGAGGTGAAGTGACTTAGTCAAGGTCACATGTCCGGGGAACGCCTGGATGGCTCAGAGGCAGCAGGGTGGCAGGGCGGATGGTTCAATGGAACTGCAATCCAGCTCTCCCGTGACTTGTGAGGGCCTGAGGGCAGCTTAGCTGGGGGGAAGGTGGGGAGGAGGAAAGAGTTGGGAGGTGTCCTTGCCAAAAGGCTATGTCCCGGGGAGCACACTGTCATCAAGGTAAGAACAATATTTTTGAATCTCAAAGCACCTTAGTATCCACTATCTCCTTTGCTCCCCCCAAAAGCCCCACAGCATAGGCCTTATCATGCCCATTTTGCAGATGAAGCATCTGAGTCTCCACAATTTTGTGACTTGCTTGGGGTCACACTGCTAGTGGGTTGTGGAGCTGGGTTCCCCATCTACCCAGCTTCTGGATGTTTGCACTCAAGGTCAACCCTTGACCATCCAGGCCTGCGACTTGGTTGTTCTTTGATTTCCAGCAGGCACCATGAACATTTTTTCCAGATGGAGGGGCTGCCCCTTCTCTCTGTAAACTCAGCCGACCAAGGAGAATTCTCCTCTGGCAAGCTCAGAGGCCCTGCTGGGAGTCCTGCAAAGGAGACACTGATTTCCTCGCTGGTCACAAGGAGCCCGTGGGACCTGAGCTGGTTGCTCTGGGTCTGGATGACGGTATCTGGAAATGTCTCGCCAGCTCCCTGCATCACACCGAGGCCTGGCATCAGCCAGTCAGAGAGGAAAACGTGTTCAAGTCACTCGTCCCTCACACAGTATGTCACCCACCTTGCAACCCAGTTGAACAACTGCACAGACAGTATTTGTCTCTGGCCTGTCTTTTCTCACTTCCTCTCTGCTGCTTGATCTAACCGGAGTTAAGTTCAGAGGATAAGTGACTAATAGATTCTTCTATCTTTTGATTCACTCTTTTCACCAGTTGCCAACGAGACTCTGCTTTTGGTGTTACTAAAAGGTGAGTCACAGAGGCTTGGAAGCCTACAAAGGTAGGAGGCTGACCGATGAGACCACCGTACACACAGAGCTGGGCATCTAATGAGAATCTGAGGCTCAGACCTCTGCCCAAAGTCCCATGAGGAGCCATGGAGGGGAGAGGGAGGAAGGGTTAGGGCTCACACCATGTTCTCATGAGGGCACCACACCCTCGCTGCTTGATGCTGTGCTCGGGCAAGGCCCGCATCTACTTCCTTGCCTCTCTGACTCCTCTTCCCTGCCTTGGGTCAGGACTTCATTGGCTCTTGCTGGTCGCCTTTCTCCCCAGCCCACCCACCATCTGGCCTCCAGAAGTGTGACCCTACCAGCCTCCTGCTGAAGCCCCCCATAAGGCCTCTAATTGACCAGGAATACACTTGTGGGTGGGGCATTCGAAGCTTCTCACGAGGCCCCTGCTGGCCTTTCCAGCCTTAAAATAGCAACTAACATTTGCAAGATTAATGCACTTTATGAAAGAAGATTTCACATATGTTAACCCCAGCAGCTTATCACACTTCTTGTTTTCTAGCCAGTCGGTCTAGGCACCGCTCTCTGAAAATCTTTCATGTGTTCCAGACTTTCGGCATTTCTTCCTGAGCCTTCTTCTCCCTGGAATATATTTTCCCTCTGTTCTGTTTTTCCCCTCCTTCAATGCCCTTCCTAAAAACCACCTCCCCCAGGAAGTACTCCAGGATCTCTCTGCCAGACCAGAATCCACCCTCGAATTTCCACAGTATCACAGAATGCCAAGTTTTTGGAGGTGAGGATAGATGTTGAAGACATTCCTTTCCCCTGCAAGATCCAGAAAGGTTTATTTAAAAACACCCACTAAATGACATTGAATTAATTACTATCAATCAGCCGATACCATTGCCTTCTGAATGAATACCAGTTGGGCTGGATTATTATTATTAGCCTGAGACTATAAAACATAATGGAAAGAAAGAGAACGCTTTCTGGCCAAAAGAAGATGGAAGAGACGTGCCCATTGGATGTGCCCCGGTAGGGGAGAGGGTGCGCACACTCTATTTGAACCAAGAAGGGCAGTACCCAGGCTCCACACTCTGCAGGGCCAACCCTGTCTCTCCCCCAAGAATCTCCTAGAATATCCATTACCCCACATCTTCCCCCCCCCCCCATTAAAAGGCACACTAGTGCCCAGTGTACCTAGAAGCAGCAGGGGGTCACTGGGACAATAATAAGGAGGCTGGAAGGAACAGTCGCCAAAGGGTAGCCCTCAGTTATGGATGCTCTGTTTTGCTCCTCTGCCATCTGTGTTCTTTTTCCCTTTCTTGCTAATCACAGAGATGGTCCTTGACATACGTTTGGCATCCTATGTGCCAGAAATGACAGTGTTTAAAAGGTAGAGAAAGCAGTGAGAGAAGAGGAAAGATGAAGAGTGTGGGGCGTGTTTGCACACATGCGCTCGGGAGTGCATGCACACACATGTGCACGAGCCTGCTTGCACACACACGCTCCAGAACCAGTGCTCTGCGGTCACATGCAGGCTGTCTCAGCAGATCACAGTGCCGGGCAGGAGCAAGCAGGGAAGATGAAGCACTGCAGTGAGGCGTGAACGCAAGGCTAGGCCGCCGGGGCTTTGTGCACAGCACAGTGCGCTCCTCGGGGTGTAGACTGTAAGGGTAGATGTGGGCAAGCCACTCACTGGACGCACACCCCTTCAAGGAGCCAGGGTCCTGGCAGGTCTCCGCATCTTGGACCATCAAGCTCGGTGTGTCTGTCTATTGGCCCAACCTGCTTCTGCCCAGTTTGGGGTGTGCAGCAATGCCCTACTGGTCTCCAGAACACTGGACTGGGCAGACTGTGTCCTGGCTTCCTGCGCCATGAGGACCCCCGTGAGGAGACTCTGGGCACCTGCATGCAGAAACATGAAAGGCAAAGCCCCCAGAAAGGCATTCTGTCCTTGTCATGCCCACAGGTCCCATGTGAGCCTCTGCTCTGAACTGTGCATGGGCTGCAATTGGTGTGTAGGGGCCACTGGCGTTAGTGGGGTTGTGGTGTGGGGACTCCTCTCTCTCTGTCTTCACGCATTTCCTTCATTCAGGTCCCTGCTGAGCTGTCACTTCCTCAGAGATCCTCCCTGTCTCTCCAACCAGTAGCCCCTCTCACCTTACTTTATCTTAAAATCGTTAAAAATTCTATCTCCAGAACTGACATCTTCAACATCAGAATCAAGGTGTCCCGATGTCAGCTCCTGGGTGGGCCCCCAGAATCGAGAGCAGTACCTGACACTCGGTGGATCCAGGATGACAAATCATTATTCCATATTGTCACTTACACTTTCTGCATCTAATTCCCAAGGCAAAGTAGGATATAGGCGGCACTACCCCCTTCCTACAGAGGAGAGGAATTTGAGGCTCAGCCAAGTTAAGTAACTTGCTCAAAGCCATGTAGCTGATACCTAGTTGATTGGATTGAACACCCAAATTCCAGAAGATGACTTTCTCTTGAAACGTGCCCTCTGGTTTATGGGGTATGGGGAGATGGAGTGATGGGAAAGAAGTTCTGGATCAGAGGAGCCTGGGAACGAGGGGAGAGAGCCAGCTTCACTCACTGGGATGAGCTGGGGCCCGGAGACAAAGGAACTGGTTAGAGACTCATCCTTCTCCCAACATGCGGTGTCACCTAGGTCAGGCCTTTGGCCTCCCAGGGCTTCCAGCTTCTCATCTATGCAGAAGCCAGGATTAGATCTGTGGTTCTCAGGGTGTTTTCTGCAACTCTAGATGTTCTTGAGGTCTCCTGAGGAAGTGGGGGTCCTCAGCACCCCTGCCTGTGAGGACCACCGCCTGAGCTGAAAAGGGCATGTTGGCACAAAGAGAGTGGCCTCGGGTGGGGAGGTCCTGGTTCATGGGGCCAGGGCACCAGAGCCCCAGTCCGGTGAGGCTTCTCACTAACAGTGAGGCCGGGAGTCCTCACCTGGCCCGGCGAAATGGAGCTGACCATCACGGTGAATGTGCCAGGAAGGGGGAGGGCTGGCACTCACAGCAGGTGTCTTAGCAGGGGTGGGGCAGGGCCACTGCGAGGGAGCCACCGGACAGGCCTGGCCTGGGCTGGAGGAGAGGGCTCAGGGGACCAAGGGCCCCTGCTGGCCTGTGGGAGACCCTGTGGGTCTGTCTTCCTGCCTATAAAATGGGAATTATTATTCCTGCTGTGCCTTCCTCATGGGCCCGTGAGGATCTGAAGAGACAACTTCCAGGAGATGGTGCATTGGCTTCACGGGGGCTGGAGGTGCGATACCAGCCAGACCTCCCTCTCAGCCTGGCTCCACCGCTCCCCGGCTGGGTGACGCACAGCCCCACGGCCTCAGACGTAAGAGGGGGGATGATGGATATAACAGTCACCCCTTAGGAGGTTGTGGCCCCCACTCATTCCACCATACTCTGTATGCAGGAGCTGCATGTATGTGTGTGTATTCACATCACCCTCCCAGCACCACTATGGATTCGGAGTGATTAACATTTCCATTTGGCACATGGGGAAACTGAGTCACGGAGAGGTTAAGTAACTTGATGCACAGCTAGGAAGGAGGGGTGGGCTGGGAGTCAGACTGGGCAGTCCAGCTAAGCGTGGCACTGTCTCACCGGGGGCTTGGGGTAAGTGCAAGGAGAGAAGGCGTGTAGGCCCCCAAGCACTGTCGAGGTTCATACATCTGGTTGCCTTTCTGCTCCTGCTGCTGACTTTGCTGGGGAGATAGGGCTCATTTTAGAAAAGCGTGGACCTCTAAAGGCATGGCTGGTGACCCGATTGCCCAAATTCCGTGCTGGCTTCTCTCAAACCATTTTTTTTCACACTGATATCTTTCTTTTCAGCTTTGGGAAAATCGTAACTCTTTCAAAACAGATGGATCAAGAAATTGAGTGTCTCCTTCCACCCGGCCTCTTCCACGTGGCACTTGAAGACCCCAGAGGAAGGAAGAACACGTGAGCAAGCACAGCAGCGACCACGTTGCCTGGCTTGCTGTGTGCACATGGCGGTCCCTTATGAGCTCCATGGGTCTGCAGACGTGACTTTCTTACGCAGTAGGGTGGGTGTTCTATTCCTCCCTCATTGTTTCCCCTGCTCACCCTTGGAGTGGGGTCCTTAGCATGGTAACTCACCCATACGATTCAATGAAAGGGGTTCCATATTAGTAAAAATATGAATTCTAGATGCTTCTCTCTGGAAGGTTTGGAAGATTAGAGCCCATTCCCAAGACTGGGACAAGGCAGGTGAGGCAGCTGGGGCACATCTAGGATGTACTACCTCTACTGAGAAGGATGTCACCTTGGATTTGTACCCTATGTGCCTTTCTGGTCTTCCCCTGGTTCCTGGTTGTGGGTTCTGGTGCATGCTGGTCATGAGGAGCTGTAGTCATCTCTCAGGATGGAGGCAACACTGAAGATCTCTGTGGCCCTGACTTCAGAGAGATCTAGGAGGTGGTGCCTGGCCAGGAATGACTGAGGGTCAAGACACAAAAGGCTGTCTGTGTGTAGGCCATTGGGTGACTAGGGGACAGGGCACTGCATGTATATGGGACCCTGGCTCTGTGGGTTTGGGATCGGCCCATAAATCTTCCTGGCGATGTTTAATGTCTGCATCACTTTCAGACTTTTCAGGACATCATGGAAGGGTCACGAAGATGAAATGACACAAAGTTAAATCAAGGGACATGAAATAAAATAAAACAAAATTAAAGAAAAATCCAAGCCACTTTTGGCCCCAACAGACCCTCTGCAATGATAGCCTTGGCTCCATGCGGGCCAGGTGGTTCTGTAGGGTTGGGGTCTTCACACCCGGCTCCACAGAGCATCATTTAGGGACTTCGTGAGAGCTCCTCAGTGGCGGAGGGGATGAGAGAGAGGAAGAGAAGGTAAAACTCCTGATCAAACCAGAAATCCTTTGTTTTATTAAGTTTTGTCCAATTAGAATCAGAACATTTGATTTAATTTTTCATAGGCTAAAATACAGTTTGAAAATCACTGTCTTAAGAGCTATTTTATTCATTTCTTTTGAGGACACTTCTTGGTCTACAAATCATCTATCTCCCCTTTATCCCTCTGTTCTATTGAGGACAAATGACTGTTTTCCCACGACATGAGATCGTGGAGGCCAGGCTGTCACAGTCAAATGCTTGACTGTCTCTGGGACAACAAGAGGGAAATAAATAAGAAATCTCGTATTGGGGTAGTGAGGTACATCAGAGCCAGCTCACTCCCTACTACTAGAAGGTTGCCTCCCACTCCAGCTCCCTGCCCCCTGGGTACTGTCTCGGTGCCTCCCCAGGAGTTCTTCTGGACTCAAAATAAGGCCCTGAGAAGATGAGACCTGGAAAATTTTGAACTAAGTGGAAAGCAGTGCCCTCTGCTTTGCACACAAGACATGGATTCTGCATCAGAGTGTGTGAGGCCCACCTCTTCCTTGGGGGGATGCCATGGGGATCTCCACTTCCTTCGGGACAGACCCTTCCTGTCCATAGGCCAATGGCCTTAGAGACCTCTACGGGGTGTTCCTTGGAATACAACCCAACCACGTCCACTTTCAAGTAGGGTGTTTCTTTTACTAGTTAATCATCACCGGGGTGACCATAAATTCTGATTTGCCTGGGACAGTCCTATTTTATGCCTGTTGCCCTGGTGTAATTATTAATAGCTCTCTTTTCACTCCCAAAGTGTCCTATTTTGGGTGATAAATTATATGGTCACCCTAATTATCATTTTTACGATCAGAGTGCTTCCTGACCCTCAATGCTCAGCTGCCACTTACCCCCCTCCAGGAAGCCCTCCTGCCATGCTAACTCAAGCTGATCTTCCCTTCCAGGCAAAGTGCTTTGGGGCTCCTCCATCTCACCCTACCATGTAGGTTACTAGTCTTTCCTCTACCTCACTCATCCAGTAAGTCCTGCATGCCCACCGACAATGAGACAGAGCATTCCAGACCATGGCAACACAGGAGGAGCCCCACACAGAGAAATAATAAGTGTATATATATATATATATATATATATATATATATATATATATATATAATGTTCCCTGATAGACTAAGACTATGGAAAAAAGTAGGGCTGGGTTGGGGTGCAGGCGGAAAGTGATGGGAATTTGTTTGTCTTGGTTTATATGGGATGGGCAAAGCCTTCTCTGATAAGGTGATATTTGAACAGAAGCCTGAAGGAGGTGGGGAGTGACCCCAGTGGGGAGAAAGCATTTCAGACTAAAGGAGCCACGTGTATTAAAAAAAATCCTAAAAAGGGTGGAATAGCAAGGATGCCTATGTGTTGATGTCAGTGCCAGGAGGGTGGTAAGCGTGCACATAGATTAGGAGTCCCCGAGGGCCCTTTTTTCCCTCTGTTCTCCCCACGCTCTGGCTTGATAGTAAAGCTCACTCACGTCTTGATAACCTTGGTGGATGAGGAGTGGCGGCATCACACATCGACTGGCTCTTTTGGTCATTGTGGCTCTGAGTCAAAGCTTCATGGACAGCCCAGCCCCAGCCTTGCCAGTGTGATGAGACCGCTGACATTTTGTTATGGGTTTATTGAGGTTTCCCAATCATCTGAGCCCCAAGCCACGCTCCCTCCGACTGTCACCGACCGCCCCAGACTCCAGAGGGGCTGCGTGGTACCTCTCTGTCATCCAGTCTGCTCTGGAGACCTGGACTGGGGCAGATCTCAGGGGAATGTCCTCTTCACTTGATACCATTCTGTATAATTTCATAAAGGCATTTGCCAGACCGAGCATCCAGAAGGTGAGGAGCGTGACCTGCTCCTTGAGAGAGGCTTCCTATTACGTGCTTGCTCCAGGCTATTCCATTTGTTCATACTGCATTCTTATTTTGAAGTGTATTTAAGTAGATACGCTCTGGACGATACAGATTTTGCAGCCAGACAGAGCTCGTCGGCACCGGGGATCATCAGCAACAACTGGACAGGAGTGACCGGTGTGAACTTCTGTGACCGCGCTCACCCTGGGCTTTGACCCACCATTCCTCCTTTCGCTTTCCTCCTAGATTAATTTTTCACATTAGTAAACCAGTTTGAATCTTTCAGAAGTGTTCTGGGTCTTAAATTAATCCTTAAGCAAATAACTTTTCCAGACATCTTCATATATAAATAAGTTTTGAGCAGCTGTTGTGTGAAAAGGGGCGTGTTGGGATGGGGGGAGATGGGGAAGTGGCCACCAAGTGTTGCAGAGTCCCTGCCCTTCCCTGCCTTTCTGCTGCTGCAGCCCGCACTCGATCTGCCCGGTGGTTTCTCATGGGTCAAATCTCAGCGAACGCGGACATTCTATCAAACGAAGAAAGTGACCCCCAAATTCCATCCTCCTAAAGGATTAATTATTTGCATAATTTACTTTGTTCATAACAGTGCTGGGCCTCGTACCTACCGAGAGGAAATAGGTTTTTAAAAAAGAAGATGGTTGGGTTGTCATTACTTCACCACGTCTGTGTTGGTGTCTTTGTCTTGAATGTAATTAAGAGCCTTGGTGTGAGTTTTTAAATGTCTGATCAACCATCCCCCACACTTTCACCCAACGTGGCCACAAAGGAAGGTTGAGACTCATTCAAACCAGAATTTAGCAGCCTCATACAGTCCTATGCATGAGGGGGGAGGGAAGGGGCTTGGGGAGAGAATATATTGAGATCTGCCCTTTGATCGTGTTCAATGCGACTTTGCATTTACCTGAGGGATTAAAAGTTCTCATTGACCAAGGCTCCCGGCTTCCTACTCAGTCTTTGACGGGACAAGTGTTAATTGGACAATATAATGGGGACAATGTTAATTCCCCTCTTAGAGTTCCTTTTCTTGTTCAGTCAAATAGAAAGGCCCTTTTAAATGGCAGAGAGAGGAAGAAAGGAGCTGGTTTATAAGGGTAATAGACTGCACATCTTCCCCCTTGTCTCAGAACAAGTGCAATGGAGTCAGCATAAAGCAGGCCCTAAACAGCAAGAGAAAGGGAACGATGTGGTGGTTTGCCTGGAATGTCACCCTGGATTAGGGATCGGAGAAATAGGGCCAGTAGGCTCTGTCTGTTTTTGTAACAGTAGGGGTGGTGGGTGTGGGAGGGGGCGGGAGCTGGGAAGGGCAGATGCCCAGGAGACTCAGGGTAAGGAGAGGACAGGTTGGTGAGGGTGGGACATGCGGGTGATAGGGGATGACAAGGGCAATAGGATATGGATGGACAGTCAGAAATCTGGTGCGATCCACTGAGCAGTTGGCGAACACCAATTTCCCAAACCCAAAGAGGTCAGGGGTGTGCAGGGGTGATGGGCAAGAGGCAGGGATTCCAGAAGCAATAGCCCACTTTCAAGGGTTTCCGTAATTAGAATGTTCCTCCTGCCTAATCTTAAAATAGGCTGACGTACCATTGTCTGTAGATTCTGGGAGCCACTTGGGGAAACTAATATCACCCCTTTCCCCACTGGTTCCATCTCAACAGCCTCATCTGTTTCTCTGCTCGCAAAATCTTTCTCCTGTTGAGCTTCGACTAATACTTCCATCCCTGGTTTTTATGAATGATGACAATGGCCCATTCAGTCTTTCCACTGGTAATTTATTCAACAGGAGTTTTCAGGCATCTGCTATACGGCAGGTACTCTGCTGTGTACCCTTGAGCAAGTCACTTAGCCTTGCTGTGCCTGGAACATTCAGTCGTGGGAATAACGGCCCCTGCTTTCTGTCTACAGGGCTCTTTTTGGGATCAATGGAGATTATGGGTGTAAAAACATGTTATAAACTGTAAAACATGTGAAATGAATTATTCTCTTTATGACTTTGATTCACTAGGAAGATAAAAAGAAAGTGTGAGAAATGATGAGAAACAAAGACAAGACAATCTCTATCGAAAGACAAGCCCACCAGGTGCAGGCAGGACACAAGGCAGAACACGAAGGCCTGAGTGATGGAACCGAGCTGCAGTTGTCCAGGGAGGTCACCTGAGGGAGGTCCCAGGCCTGGCTGGCAAGAGTCAGCATCTTTTTCAGCAGCCGTGACTCTGGCTGAGAAGATGCCTCTCGAGTAGATCCAGAACCACCCACCTACCATCTCCAGGAACTCAGCCCAGGAACAGGCTTCCAAGCACTGGCTCAGGTAGGTGCTGGTAGCATTTGATCTCTGTTACCCCCCGTTTTCCTTAGTTCTACCAATACCAGTCCTTATTTGATCTTCCAGTCCTTCTACCTTCTTTGTAACCAATTGCCGGTATGAAACTCCCTCCATTTGAAATATTAGAGCCAATGATTTCTTTTTTTTTTTTTTTTAAGATTTTATTTATTTATTCATGAGAGACACAGAGAGAGAGAGGCAGAGAGAGAAGCAGGCTCCATGCAGGGAGCCTGATGTGGGATTCGATCCCAGGACTCCAGGATCACTTCCTGGACCAAAGGCAGGTGCTAAACCGCTGCACCACCCAGTGATCCCGAGCCAGTGATTTCTTAATGATACAAAAACTGCACAAGAATTCCTTGTTGGGTCTTTCTGGGGCAGAAAAAAAATGAATTCCTGCTCAAAAGTGAAAAACTTAGTCAACAGCCCTCCTCGCTGATCGTGAAACCCAGGGTGGTTTCTTCCACTTCTCTACGCCTCAGTGTTACCATCTCTAAAACGCACATAATAAGTTTGTGTTGGCGAATCATCACTCACACACAGAGCAGCCCAGTGTGGGTGCACACAATCTCAGTTCTGTGGAGCCGGGGCGTCCGGGTCCAGGTGTACCTGATACACTTCCTCATCAACTTGTCTTCATGCACCTGCTTCATCATCTAGTGTCCAGCCTTTGACGGGTCTCTTCTTGTTCTGAGCTGAAAGCTGCATATTTCTGACTCACCAGCCCTTAAATATTTCATAGCAGACTGGCTGGAAATTAATATTTAATCACAGACTCCTTGGCATGTAAATATTTAATCACTGATATGGCTGATGAGGAATGAATCAGCACCCAGGAAAACTTTTGGTCTCTAGTGCCACTTTTAAAGGATCTTTGGTTTTGGTCTCACGGGACAGAAACACCAGTGGTGCTTTTATTTCTATACTAAATTTGATATTTTTAAGGGCTCCAGAAAATGGCCGCAATACCAATCTGAGGTTCTGGATCAGAAAATCTCATCCCCAAAGACCATAAACAAGATGGGAATAGTCCCAGTTTGGAAAGAATTGGATGGATCGCAAAAGTAGTAAACATTTCTATCAACTTACGATCCTAAGGAAAGACACGCACCGTGTGTGAAGAAGGGATATCCTTGGAGGCATAAGAGTGGAGCTCGGGGTAGGAAACTGGATCCCCTTATGTTTCCAGCGGTGGCTGGAAATACGAAGGGAAGAGAAAGTTTTGGGAAAAAGTTAAAAATTCTTTGAATATAACAGTAGGTGCAGAAAGGAGGGTGGAAAATCTGAGTCTGGAGGAACCCATGGAGCTCCATGTTTAAAAAGTAAGAGTAGTAAAAATGTCACAAGTTGGAAGGCAAAGCAACCGCTGGGGTCCGTGTGCTCTGGTAAGAGCAGCTTCATCACCAGAGTGACTTCTGTGATTTTTAAAAATGTACGTTTCTATTACTCTGGGGCCACTTGGATGCTACCAGCGCTAGCTTCGTGCAGCAGTGGTGTGGCTCAAGATCGTGCACATAAAATCACCAAGAGCGTGTGCTATAGCCCTGGGCTACTTTCAAAGACACCGAACTCCATATTAACCCCATTTTCTTTTCCCTGAAAATGTTTCTCCTCCCCCTCTGCCTTGCTCCCCAGCTTCCCACCTTTTGGGGGCTTCTCGCTGTTGGAGGCTCAGCGTCTGTCTCTTGCACCTAGGGTGGCCTGGCCAGCAGGCAGTCATGTTAGAGGGGCTCGCAGGTCCCCAGAGATGCCTGCAGATGCTGACCCGATGAGGGGAACTGGGCTGAACTCAGGTGGGAGCCACAACTCTCACTTCCGGTCACTTCTGGCTGGCAGCCTAGACCACCCCACGTTGCTTTTCCCAATCACGAGTGGCTGAGAGGGCTCTGGGTCTTGTCACTCTGTTCTGCAAAGTGTCCACGGTCCAGAGCTTCAGGAAAGAGAAGGAAAAGCTAAGGTCTGCTGCTAGAGGCCTGGGTTATAGGTTCCCTGCTCTGTCCACTCACCTCAGAGGCCCCGCTCACCTCTCCTAGCTGACCTGTGCTGCCAGCAGCCTTCAGACACGCCCTCCTCCTCCCCTCCCCAGACCACCTCACTCCTACTCTGCACCCCTCTTGTGGCATCAGCTTTCCTTTCCTTTCCTCCTGAATGCTGTATTGAAGGCAGGCCTTTTTTTTTTTTTTTAAGTTAATTTTCCAGGGATCCCTGAGTGGCTCAGAGGTTTAGTGCCTGCCTTTGGCCCAGGACCTGATCCTGGAGACCTGGGATTGAGTCCTATGTCGGGATCCTTGCATGGAGCCTCCTTCCTCTGCCTGTGTCTCTGCCTTTCTCTCTCTCTCTCTCTCTCTCTCTCTCTGTCTCTCATGAATAAATAAATAAAATCTTAAGAAAAAAAATAAAAAATAAAGTTAATTTTCCATTTATTTTTAGTTTACAGGGATTCTCAAAAAATAGAAATGAGGGAAGAAATGAGGGGCCAAAGGAAACTATCATGATTCCTAGTGCAGAGTGGTGATTCTCCTGTCTCAGGCCCCGCTACTCCACGTCTGTGTGGGTGTGAGGGGGTCTGGGGCTGAGCGGTGGCCCTCCAGCTGCTTCCTTAGTGTGGGAGTCCTAGCCAGCCCAGGTGCCCAGAATCTCCCTGTGGCCCATCTGGAGGATCAGAATGTTTTCTAGAATTCAGTGTTTTTTCTAGATTTCAGCCTTAAAGGACTTCATTTGTCTGCTGTGATGGGCACTCGCCTTGTTACCCAGTGCCCATTGCTTCCCATTCTTCTTTATTGTTAGAAAATCTCCACAATGGGGGAGGGAGGAGTTTACCCTCTCGTGTGCTTAGAGGAAGGGGAATCATTCTATCCCCAAGGGTGAATGTTGATTAGTCTAAACTGACCATGGAAATTCTATTTCCTTCTTGTTATCACTTTAGTCATGGGTACAGAAAGAAATCCTAATCAATGTGGAATGAAGGGAAGTCAGGGACATCTGGTTAGGGGGCTTCTGAAAAAGGTATTCCTCACTGATAGAAAGAGACAGAGGAGGAGGAACAGCCTGCCTGCCTTTGGATGCAGTTGTGTGAATTTGTGGGGCAGCCACCTTGCCGCCACGAGGCAGGCAAAGATCGAAGCTGAAGATGGGAAAGCAGAGAAATGAAGCCCCTGGTCCTAATGCCACTAAGTTGACCAAATCAAGAAGCACTGTATCTTCAGGTTTCTTATATTTAAGCTGCTTTTAGTTGACTGTGTAGTTATTTGTGTTCAAGAGCACTCTCACTAATATACCACATGAATAGGGGAGGTAGAGTCAACAGCTATCAAGATAAAGATTAGAGACAAATGACAGATAAATGAGAAGTAAAACAATAATGAGAAACATTTTCATGCCTATTAGATTGGCTGATAATCAAGCCCGATACCTGCTGACCTTTCGTGAGGACGTGGAACCACGGCACCTCTCCCACACTGCTGACGGAAGTGTTAAATTGCTCCATCATTTCAGGAAACGAGCTGGCAATATTTATATATCAGAAGATGCTCATAATCAGTGATCTAGTAGTTCTCTGGGGCAAGTAACTGGAGATATCCTTGTACACATACGGAGAGAAGCACGTATAATGATGCTCCTGACAGCATTTTTGTAATGGAGGAATCTGGAAGCAAACTGTAATGATCATCAACTTGAAAACAAATTGGTCACTTCCTCAGACTTTGGGCCAATGAATAAATTACAGCTACATGTATCGGCATGATTGAATATCATAAATACAATTCTGAGTGAAAAAAAGTAAGTTTCAGAGGGATATGTTAGGCTCTGAAATGAAATCATACAATATTTAAAAACATCAAACAGGGATCCCTGGGTGGCGCAGCGGTTTGGCGCCTGCCTTTGGCCCAGGGCGCGATCCTGGAGACCCGGGATCGAATCCCACGTAGGGCTCCCGGAGCATGGAGCCTGCTTCTCCCTCTGCCTGTGTCTCTGCCTCTCTCTCTCTCTCTGTGTGACTATCATAAATAAATAAAAATTTAAAAAAAAATTTAAAAAAACATCAAACAATATGATAAAATAAATAAAGAAATGGGTTGGGGTGATAACCATCACATTCAAAATGGTAGCTTTTCTGAAGAAAGGGGAAGGGCACACAGGGAGTTCCATCAGATCTAAAATATTTTCTTTCTTAAGCCGGCTTGTGAGTAGGTGGGTGGATATTATATTCTCTCTCAAGCTCTTTTTTATATGTCTGAAATATTTCATGAAAAATAATTCTTGAAGCTGACATTATGGGCTAGAATCAATGAAGTGAAATTTGACACAGACGAGCATATGGTCCTTAGCCAGGTGCCTACAATGAGTTTTTTAAGGTTAAGGGGCAGGTGGTGCCTGGATTAACAACAGTTTATGAGAAAATGAGCCAGAGGGGTTGGTTTTATTTTTACCGCAAGATTATTGTGAACCAACAGGATGATGTACTTTTTAAATCAGTTGGTGTCAACTTAGGTTATAATAATAAAATTATGGTGATAACTTTAAAGGAAGTAAGTCCAGCTTTATTTTGCACCGGCCAGACCTTGCCTAGAGGATGACGTGCAGGTCTTGATTTGTCACATTACAGGGAATATTGTCGGAATAGAATAGAATGAAAGTGAATAATGTGATGAAAGCACTTGAGACAATGTCATATAGGAGTGGTTGGTGAGGAGAGGATGTAGGGCAGTATGATCACTCTGGTCACATCTTTGATGGCCCGCCATGGAGCAGAGGGACAAGGTATGTCACATGGGGCCAGAGTGCAGAGACACACTTAATATTGGAAGATATTGGATGCATGTGTTAGGTGGGGGGATATTTTTAGCTCAGTATGAGCTGGAGCTGTTTAATGTTAGAGGTGTCCTGTAATGGATACAGTGGCCTTGGGAGATAGTAGGCAGCCTGTCACTTGGAAAGTCTAAGATGTTGTGGTGGGGTGGGGGTTCCAGCACTGAGTGGGTGGCTGGACTAGCCTGAGGTTCCAGTCCTAAGGTGTGCAATCATGGGACAAAGCACACGATATAGATATTATTGGGAGATCCCAGGAGTTATGTGACTAGAAATGGGACATCCTAGAGGTAATTCCAGGACTATTTTGGCCATTAACTTTGTGATCAGGAGCATTCATTATCCTTTGGTCTTTCTATTTGCTGAAAGGTAGAGGAGAAAGCCCAGGACGTAGGTTAGTGGTTGTTTTTCTAAAGTGAAGATGGACGATGTAGAGATGGTGGGGGGAGGCAGCCCAGCCCCTGTTACCATAAAGAGGCAGCCCTCAAGGGCATGTTAAGAAGGTATGAGATTTAAGGATGGCTGATATTTATATGCTACAGCCTGTGAATGCAAGTCCTGCCTTACAGTCTGGTTGTTCCCAGTGTTGAAGAATGAGGGAAGCAGTGGGCACTTAGAAATAGGTTCATAATAAGGCTGGAGATGTGACTCAGAGAGTTTCTGCTCAGCCATAATTTTGGGGAATTGAGATTTCCATGTAGGTACTCTAAAGTCTTGGGTTCTGGTAGCTACAAGGAGGCAGATGGGAAGATAAGAAGGAAACACTTCTCATGGTGTGAAGATAAATGGGTCTCTCTTTATCAATCAAATTTTCTCAATGGGTGATGTTCTGTATTTCGTGTGTGTATTTCTTTCCTGAAGGCTTTAGTAAAGTTTCGTTTTACTGTTCTAATCAGGTCTCAGCTGTGGTTGGTAGAGTGTTAAAAGCAGAATGCCAGATGACAAAAGGTATTAAGGATCAGTGCAAGATAACCCCTTTGCACATCCATTGGGCCTGTGAAATCTCTGCAGTGGAAGGAACCCCCATGGTCCAGGATGACCTTCCTGTGTCAAATGTGGAGCCTGCGGATCCTAGATTCTTTCTTTTCTCTTCCTTCCTTCCTTCCTTCCTTCCTTCCTTCCTTCCTTCCTTCCTTCCTTCCTTTCTTCCTTCCTTCCTTTCCTTTTTTCTTTCTTCTTCCTCCCTCCCTTCATCTCTTTTTTCTTTTTTTTTAAGATTTTATTTATTTATTCATGAAAGACCAGACAGACAGACAGAGACAGAGACAGAGACACAGGCAGAGACACAGGCAGAGGGAGAAGCAGGCTCCATGCAGGGAGCCCAATGTGGGACTCGATCCCAGGACCCCGGGACCACTGAGCCACCCGGAGCTGCCCTCTTTTCTTTCTTTTTGATTTTTGGGGAGGGCTTTCTTAGGTATTGGTGTTATGTATGGAGGGATGTTCTGTTATATATATGTCTCGATCCAATTCGTCTCTTCCTCCTTCCTCCCTTCCTTCCTTCCTTCCTTCCTTCCTTCCTTCCTTCCTTCCTTCCTTCCTTCCTTCCTTCCTTCCTTTTTTCTTTCTTTCTTTCTTCTTTCTTTCTTTCTTTCTTTCTTTCTTTCTTTCTTTCTTTCTTCTTCTTTTTCTTTCTTTTATTGGGTTTGATGTGCTTTATTGATGGAAAATCCTGGGGTATCTGGGATGGAAACTAGGTCAAGGTGGGGAGATTCTCAGTGTGCTGGGGGATGTGCCGGGGCAAGGATTCCCCAGAAGCTGAGGACTTCTCCCTTGTTCTTGTGCTCTCACTGGGGCTGGTAGCCTAGGAGGCTCTTCCTCCTTGAATGCCATGTGGACCATAAAATCTACCACCCGGTTGCTGTAGCCAAATTCATTGTTGTACCAGGAAATGAGCTTGACAAAGTGTTTGAGGACAATGCCCACCCCGTGGATGCCATTTTTTCAAAGGAAAGAGAGAAATCCTCTTAAAGACGTGTTTGCAAATAACTCAGCATCTTGGCCCACTTCACTTTACCTGCTCCTGGGTGGGTGGTGGGGGAAGTCATCTCTTTCCTCTAGCCAAAGATCTGGAGGCCATTCAGTGGGAATGTGTTAATTATCTATTACTGTGCAGCAAATTATCCCCAAAACTCAGCAGTTAGAAACAACAACCATTTATTATCTCTTACAGTTTCCGAGTGTCAGGGACTGCTTGTGGTTTTGCTGGGTTCCGGCTCCAGGTCCCACATGAGGCTGCAGTCACTGAAGGCTGAGTCTAAGAACCCACTTCCAAGCTAAATTACACAGCTGTCGGCAGGAGATGTCGGTCCTCACCATGTGGGTCTCTCCTTAGGGCTCCTCATGACACGGCTTCCCCCAGAGCAAGTGGTCCCACAGCAAGAGAATGACAGAGCAGCAAAAGTGGAAACTGCAACCCATGGTAACCTCATCCCAGAAGTGATGATACATCCACGAGTCTCAAGACCAACCCCGGTTCCAAGTGTGAGATGTGACTACCCGGAGGCGACACTGGCGCTTGTAACTCTGGCTGCAAAAGTGAAAATTTAACTTAGCTCCAGAAAAATCCATATCTGGGCAAAAGGAGTGCTAATATTTGTTCATTCATTCAACAGGCTCTTATTAAGCCGTTCCTTTGTGCTAGTCACTGTTCTAGGTGCTGAAAATATCACGGGGACCAGACATTCGGTTTCTGCTTTCAGAAAACAATTAAGTAGTTCTAAGTACTATGAAAAAATAAAATGAGGGATGTGGTAGTGAAGGGGGGGGGGGACACATGTGTTCGGCATGTTTACTTCCAACTCACCTTTCTTCACAACAACCCTCTGGGGGTGTTATCAGCACCCCCATCTGCCATTTGAGGATGCCAAGTCTTAGAGAGGTGAGGCGACTTCCCCAGGATCCCAGTTACTGAGAGGCGGGGCTGGTGTTTACACCATAGTCCTCTGCCTCTTTCCCAACCTGCTAGATCACCTCTGGGTGGTTCCATCTACCACAACAAGAGGCCCTGCAAGCTAGGTTTATACTTTCGAAATCCTTTGGAGGTCTACTATGGAAAGGTTCTAATCCCCGAAAGATTGCAGGCCCCTTGAGGGCAGGCCTGTTGCTTTCTTAGACCCTCTACCCCCTGGACATCCAGGTATTATAAGATGGACTAGTCCTCAGGCTCTCGCATTGTCCTTCCTGGGCTCTGCTGTGCCTATGCCCACCACCATCTGCCATTTGTTTCTGTGAGGGAGGCATTCTCTGGAAGCTTTGCTGGCCATCTCCACTGGCCATCGCCTACTAGAGCCAGTGCTGAGGGGCTGTGGTCACATCTAACGGTCTCATTTTCAAAAAGAGCACTTTGCAAGGGAAAAGCATCTGCCAGTTGTCAGCAAAAATGGGTACTCAACTAAAGTGCTTTCACATTTGTTAGTTCGGTGCCTCTCGAAGCAGACTTGTGAAGTAGACAGAATGGGGCTCATGGATCAATGTTGCAGATGCAGACACCAAGACTCCACTTTTCCTAGAGTCTCTTAGCTGTGACTGGAAAGGTGAGGGTTTCCTGATCCTACTACAATGATGTTTCTTGCCCACTCTGTAACTGTCCAGTGATTATGTTCCGCAAAATAAAACTCCACGTGGCCCAGCTAGAGTAGTGCTTCTCAAACTTCCACAGACAAATTAATTACCTGGGGATCTCACTAAATTGTAAATCCTGACTACCTAGGTCTGGGGTGATGCCTGAAATTCTGCATTTCTAACACACTTCCAGAGGGTGCCCAGGCTGTTGCTCCATGGACCGCACTTAGAGTAGTAAAGTTTACTCTCTGCTCCATGTTCATGTGTCAGAATTCCAGGCATCCTTTAAAATATAGGCTGATGATCCCTGCACCTATGAAACCTCCCTAGCGTCTTCAGCTGGAAGTTCACCTTCTTCTCTCAATGCCGCCCCATGGGAGAGTTGTTCCTCTATGAGGGCCCAGGTCTTCTCCTATTTGTACTGAAGTGACCTGTGGTCTCAGATACTCCTCGCTGGGCATGGCTCACACTGGGTTGGATCCACAGTGGCTCCAAATTTCTTTCTTGTTTGATTATTGACCTTTTGCACCATGTAGGCAGTGTCAGTGGTGAGAAAATGGGCACTGGGTCGCTCAGCCGAGCTGATGTCTTAACGCCCCACTTCTTTTCTATTGGAACATTTTACTAAGTGATAAAATCTTACAGTAATATTGACAAGGCCATGCTTTCAGGCTGTTGGGATGCTCTAAGTTTAAACTGATAAGACAGTTGATAAACAGTCACTGGGCTCTAAGACTTCATCTAATCTTCAAAACTGGCAAATTTTGAGTCCATTGCAGCTGACCTTTACATAGGGTAAAATCTCTTCTCGTAAAGTGGAAGGCCTAAACATATGTTGAGCTTCTTTGCTGTACCAGGCTCTGGTCTGTAGCAGATACAAGCTTCTCCGGACAGGGACCAGCTGATATTCATATCTAAATCCCCGTTATCTAGAACGTGGAGACGTACTCCGTGAGTTCTCAAGTACTGACTGTGCTGGGTCATGGACATAAGTTATGACTTAAAAAAAAAAAAAGGGGAAGGTATTATAGAACATCCTTAGGGAATCTCAGTTTTCGAATTTCTCTTTTCAAAGTTTAGGATTAGGTAATCTTCTAGACGATGAAGTTGGTTATTCCCTTTCGCTGGACAGATGGGCACACAGATGCTCTGGGGAGTTCATTAACCCCACCCTGACATTTTTGCGGTCCTGGCTTTGTCTTACAGTGGATCTTGGAAGATGTCCAAAATATACTTAGACATACTTCTCTGGGAGAAAAGCTTTTACACTTCAGAAACACACACACATGCACACACACACACACACACACATACTTAATTTGAGGTTGAATTTTTCTGCCCTAATTAGCTGCGTCTTTGAGCTTCAAGAGCTAGTTTTACTGTGGTTATTAACGAGGCCAATCTCTGATCGCTGGTCTTTTTCAAAAGCATTCCAGCCTGCTAAACAGTGGCCTTTCATGATTTACAAGTTTGGAATCTTTGAGAGTTTTCAACAATTAAGGTGCTAACTTTTCGCACTCGCCCCGTCTCCAAACTTCTCAATCACAAAACCTTGGAAATGGTCTGTGGTAAGGGGAGCTTGGTGCTCCTGTAGGTCGCCTATTAGACGTGGGAGGGTCCAGTGAGCTCATCTAGTCCAGCAGGCATCGCTTCTAGAGAGGGTGTTGGCAAGAAGTCACTGGCATCCCTCACGAGCATGAAGCCTGTGCTAACTTAGTGCTTGCCCTTAGCACTTGCCAAGGGCAAGTGCTGTCAGAGTGACTCCAAAGGCACGGGAGTAAACAACCCTCCCTTTAACTTAGCATGCCACAGTTTTCGAAGTGCTTGCAGACTTGAAACCTCACTTCAACTTTACAACAAGGATGTGCGATGCGCTGACAAATGCTATTATTACTGAATGGGCAAAATGAAGGTCAGAGAGAGAGACTGACTTCCCCCAAGGAAGTACAGTCAGTGGCAGAACCAGATCTAAGGGCTTTCTGGTTCCTAGACCAAAGCTCATCCCCAAAGACATGTCAACTCCTTCAGTCTAGAAATGCATCCATTCCTTGTGAAGTAATTTAAAATTGCTGGTTTAAAGCTTCTCAGGCATGATCAACAAACCACATTCTGTGCTCACAAGACATTTATGGATTCTTTGGACCTCCTGTGGTCCCTCTTGACCTAATGAATCCTGGTGAACAACACCAGTAGAAAGTCAAGAGATCAATCACTTAATGTTTAAAGGCATTTTTTTTCCTTCGCAGAAAAAACCTTAATTCTGGCATTGAAAAACAAGCACATAGATGACGTGTTGTGGAAATGTAGAAAACACAAATTGGTGTCTGTATATCAGGAGCAGGACCCAGAGTCTATATTATGAATGTGTGCTGGGGTATATTTTCTCAAGACAGAAAAATACCTAGAATTCCATTGCTATGTAGGTTTTTAATCACCTAAAACAAAGCATGTGAAGATGGCTTGTAAAAGTACATAGAAGTGCTGTGTACATTTTAGCTGTTTCCTTATCCTGATCATAGTTTACTGGCTATTAAGTTCTTGATACACTTGGATTAGTCTTCCTAACGACTAAAGAGTGTTGTTTCTATAAAAGTTAATATCTCGACACTTAACTGGAATTTTTCACTTCTCCTCAAATCCACCTTCGAAATATCTTCATATCTACCTGCTTCTCCCCACACCTAGCTGGTCTAAGTCTCCTCTGTTTCTTGCACAGGCAAATGAGCAAGACACCCCCCACCCTCCACCCCGAGGAGTCCACCAGCTTCCCCCTTTGCTCAGCCCATCCGTTCTCCACACAGCAGCCAGAGTGGTCTTTCAAACCACACTCTTGCTTAGAACATGACAGTGGCTTCCCATCATATTTAGAAGAAAACCCAACCCCAGCCAGGGCTAACGGTGTCCTGCAGGATCTAGCCTTTTCCCATCTGGCCATCCTCGCCTCCCACCTTTTGACCCCCAGTGAACTGGCCTCAGCACTGTTCCTGCAGCATGCCCTTCACATCTGGCCCCAGGCCTGCACTGGCCTCCTGGGACCTGGCCCTAGATCCCCACAGGGCTGGGGCCTCCTTATCCTCCAGAGCAGCCTTCCCTGAGCGCGCTGTCTGAAGTAGCTCCTTGTCTTGTCTCTTATCAGATTATCTTGTCCTTTCCTTCCATCCACTTAACCTCACTTGAAAAAATACTTTATTCCTTCTCTTTTCCCTCCGACTAGATGTAGGCTCTGAGAAAGCAAGCAAACGATTTGTTTTACTGTTTTACTCACTCTGCTATTCCCTGTGCCTGAAACAGATGTTCGATAAATATTGTGACTCAGCGAAACATGGACAATTATAGGAGCAAAGACAGGGCACATTTGTTGAGCATCTACTATGCGCACAGTCTCTGTCACCTTCCTTATCGTTTATCCCCCAACAATTAGCATATTAGCTCACTGGGCGCGGAGGAGCAAAGCAAGTCTCAGAGAAGATTACTAACACGTGTAATGATTTGCAATTATTAACAGACACATAGGGTCAAACATGAAGGTAAGTGACACTCTGAAACATGTGGCTCTTCCACTGCACTGTGTGGCATCATTTAGAATGTAAAAGGGAGCCAGGTGGCTGGTGCTGCTACCCCTGTAGGTAGCAGCTAGCACTAATAGAATATGTGCAAAGGGGAAACTTTATGTGTAATGTGTAGAAGGGGACCAAGGACTCATAATTCAAACAAATCGTAAGAATAAAAAATTTTAAAATGACGTGCAGCAGCTCCCCTGGCTGGCTCAGTGGGTGTATGCCACTCCGTCTTGGTGATTTTCAGGGATTTGGATGATAATCACAATTATGAATTGGGAGGAAGGAAAGCACATCCCCCTTCTGCTATTGTAGCTTTTCTAGTACTTTCTGCTCAGCAGATGTCCAGCTCTCGCTATACCCATCCGGGTTCCCTTACCGGACAAGGAGCCCGCAGGGTAGGGAGCTACGTCACATGTTAAATCTGTTCCCAGGGCTTGACAGAGGGGAAGCACATGCTATGTGTGTGTGGAACGAGTTGATAACATCTCATCTCATCTTATCTCATCTCATCATCTCATCTCATCTCATCTCATCTCATCTCATCTCATCATCTCATCTCAGCTCCAGCATCTCAGGAAATCAAGATAGAGCTTGTAGCTCCTGTCATTCCTTTAAAAATAGGTTGGAATTGAGTTGGGAGAGACCCCCAGCATGGATGATGTGACCCTGTAAGGATAAACCTTAAATACACCTCTTCAGTCAATGCTGCCTTTTCTGTCCAGCCTGAGCCTAAATCAGTCTTCCTGTTGCCACATGGTGAGTGATATGTCAAAGGTGGCTGCAGATGAAGGTGCAGATGGTTATGTGTCTTTCCGGTTCATGCTTATGCCATTAGCTTGCAGATCCTACAGATTCAGAGCTGGTGTTATGGGTTGAATTGTTTCCCCTTAAAAAGAGAGCTTAAAGACTTAGTCCTCAGTCCCTCATATACTCCGTTATTTGGAAATTAGGTCATGGCAGGTATCATTAGTTAAGTTAAATGAGGTCATACTGGGGTAGGCTGGGTCTGCTGTCCAATATGACTGGCATCCTTGTAAGAAGAAGGAAATTTGAACACAGAGACACATAAGGAAGGAAGTGGGGATTTGGGTGATGTAGTTACAAGCCAAGGACAACCTGGGGTTACCAGAAGCCAAAAGAGGCAAGGAAGGATCTATCCTTGGAGGTTTTGGAGGGCGCATGTCCAGCCAGCATCTCAATTTTGAACTTCCAACCTCTAATACTATGAGACAATGCATTTCTGTGGTTTTCAACCACTGGGTTTGTGATACTTTGTTAGGGAAGCTGTAGGAAACTAGTAAAAATCTAGGAATAAGTATCACCAGTGGCTGGTTTGATTCTTCTGGGCAACCCAAACAATCCACATGAAATAAATGAATATGTGAGAGAAAAGAAGACAATGAAAGAAGTCCATTTATCTGTGGATTCCAACAAGAATCATTTCTACGCAATATCCTCAGATTTGGAGAATCATGAAGAATGTAACCCAGCTTTCCAGAGCAGCTGAGCTCACTGGGTTTGTACCCAGAAGGGCTTCTCTGTCTTCCTCGGGCATGGCCAAATCGCAAGCCGCTGTGCATATTTGTTCATGTTTGATGTTAGTGTCTCTTCCTTGTCTAGTTGCTCCAGTCTGGATCCTGCCTCCATCATGCCTCCAAGTCACCCAACTCATTAACCTTCAGTCATCTTAGGTGACACTTAGCAACTTTCAACACTGTTAACCACATGCTGTTCCAGAGTCTTCTCTTCTCCTGTCTCTCTGAACCCTCTTCTGTGGTCTCCTCAAACCACTCCTCAGAGTGTTTTCCTCAATCTGGCATTCCTTGGGGTTTCCTTCCTCAATGAATGTCCTTGTCATCTAACTTTTAAAAAAAGATTTTATTTATTTATTCATAGGGGACACACAGAGAGAAGCAGAGACACAGGCGGAGAGAGAAGCAGACTCCATGGAGGGAGGCCAATGTGGGACACATTCCCAGGACTCCAGGATCAGGTCCTGAGCCGAAGGCAGATACTCAACCGCTGAGCCACCCAGGCATCCCACCTTGTCATCTAATTTTGAAAGCCTTAAACATCAGGCTCATTTTCCTTTCCTTCCTTCTCTCTACCTTTCCCATCCAATAATCACCAAGTCCTAGTATTTTGATCTTATCTCTGGAATTTGTCCATTTATCTCTGACTTCCCTGCATCACTCTTACCCAGTTTACGTTCACCAATCTCCTGCCTTCCCACCTCCAAATCCATTTTGTGTATAATCGGCCAAAGCAGTCTTCTAAGAGCACAAATCTCTTTGAGGTGCTTCTCTGCCCAATCTCCTTCAGTGACAATTCATTGTGTTTAGAGTAAAGACCAAATTCCTTACATATCCTATGAGACCCAGCCCTTGAAACTCATCCAGTTTCCTTCCATGTCTTTGTTCTTCATCTCAGTGTTGGCTTCCCTTGTGATGCCAAAATGGCTGCAGAAGTCTTTTAGATTTTATATCCATGATCTCCTCTATCTGAAAGGAGAGTAATAGTTGGCTTGTTATAACTCCCTTAAAGGAATGCTGGTTCTTGCCCCCTCCTCCCTTGCTCAAGAGACCATGGCAGATCTCCCTTTAGGTCTTTTTGGAATACAGTGCTGGTTCTTGAACTGATTCCTTGGTTGGGGGAGTGTTACGTAGGGATTAGATTGGGTCTAAATTATGGAAATGGATAGCTGGTGCAAGGAGGATGAGGATAACCTGATTGGGTTGAAATAACTAGGATCTACTCTTAGACCCCAGGGATAAAGGAAATCTCTTTCCTCCCACCTTACCACCACACACAAAACCAGCCACCTGGGTTCAGAAGCCTTGGTGTGGGCCAGGGGAGTAGAAGGGATGCCTAAGAAGCTACAGTATTAAATACCACTGTATTCACCTCTTTCTCTTTTTTTCTGGTTGAATCCTACTCATTGTTTGGAGCTGAGCACAAACATCACTTATAGAAACCTCTGAACCCTTCTCAACACCCCTCCACAAACACCCTGGATCTATTACACCCTGACACAGCTCCCTGCACCCCCTTCACATCGCCTGTGGCCATTGCTGTGAGTAATTGATTCTGTAGTAATGAACACATTGCTCTGATGTCTGTGCCTCCGTGCCCACCCTCAAAGAATGCCAGCTCCAGAGGGCACACCCATGTCTGCTTTTGTCTTGGCGATGTCTCTAACTACTAGCATATGTATTACATATCATAGATGCTTATTAAAAATGTGTTAAAAAAACAATCAAAATAATAAATAAAATCTGTACATTTTAGAAAGTATGAAGAAGTAGCAAATCCTTCAATCATCATCACATCCTTGTCTGAAGATCATCAATGCCAACAATTTTTCAAATTTTCTTCCAATTCTTTTTTCCATGTATATATATATGTATATATGTATGTGTATATATATATATATATATGCATGATTGAGTTTATACAGCATATATATTTTTGTGCGGGTTTTTTAAAAAAGGTTTTATTTATTTATTTTGAGGGGTATATGCAGGGAGAGGGGCAGTGGGAGAGAAAGGACCTTGATATCATGACCTGAGTCAAAACCAAGAGTCAGAGGCTTAACCAATTGTGACACCCAGATGCCCCTGTGTTTTGGGTTTTTAAACTGACATCATAACACTGACATATTTATAGAACCATTTCCCTATTAATGGACCTATCCAATTTCCACTAATTTTTTACTTATAAGTGGCATTGGGATGAATGTCCTTTTGCATAAACCCATTGTCTCTATTTCAGTTTGAACATATTCTTGAAAGTGGATAAAAGGAAAAAAGGACATGGTGGCTTTTAAATTTTTTTCTGCAAATGTTAGCCATGCTCCTGGTGTAAGAACCATAAGGCTCAAAGCCATATTTTAGGTCAACGCATAGACCCAACATCTATCCACTAAGCAAAGTGTAACTGGCCTTTAGGAATATATATATTATATATATTATATATTATAATAATATATATAATATATATTTTTTGTTTTGTTTGTTTTGTTTTTTTATAAATTTATTTTTTATTGGTCTTCAATTTGCCAACATATAGAATAACACCCAGTGCTCATCCCATCAAGTGCCCCCCTCAGTGCCCACCATCCAGTCACCCCCATCCCCGGCCCACCTCCCCTTCCACCACCCCTAGTTCGTTTCCCAGAGTTAGGAGTCTCTCATGTTCTGTCTCCCTTTCTGATATTTCCCACTTATTTTTCTCCTTTCCCCTTTATTCCCTTTCACTAATTTTTATAATCCCCAAATGAATGAGACCATATAATGTTTGTCCTTCTCCGATTGACTTACTTCACTCAGCATAATACCCTCCAGTTCCATCCACGTCGAAGCAAATGGTGGGTATTTGTCATTTCTAATGGCTGAGGAATATTCTATTGTAGACATAGACCACATCTTATATTAACCTCTGACCAGCAGTAATAGTGATATTCTAGAAACATCCCTTGTATCTGGGAAGGATCAAATTTTTTATCAGATTATCCAAATGTGGCATTTTTTATTTCGAGATGCAATGGGAATATTGAAAGAAGTGAGTATTCTTTATAACAATATAAAAATATAGCTTCTGTGTTTCTGTTCTTTTTCTGTTTGTTTGTTTGTTTGTTTGTTTAAATTTCCCTCAACATGCTCACCACTTCCAAACCCCTGTATTCCTTCACCCTGCCTTTTTAACTTTCCTTTTTGTCTCTTCTACATCTTCCATCTGCTTTGATAAAGTACAGAGTGCTGGGAGCACAGGCATTTGGTTGTTTTCCGAGCGACACAAAGTTTGGGCTAATGTCTTAAAAAAAAGTAAGAAGGAAAAAGAATAAAGATAAATGCAGATATTTCTTATAAAACAGATTGGAACTTGGTGGGGCTATGAATGAGAATCTGAGACTGGATGAGAGCTGTTCTTTTTCTTTGCTTTATCTTTGCGTCCCCAGCAGGTGAGCTCACCGTGTCATCTTTCTCCTCTGGCTCTGATCTCTTCCAGGTGGAGCTGCACAACTACGTGGGTGTGCACTGAATCACTCCTTTTCTCAGAAATACCCCTGTGCACAAAAGCCATGCATCCATTCATTCTTGCAAGAATGTTTGGTGTGTAGGCGGACTGAAGGGTTCCCCTTTGTACCCCTGCAGGGCACTGAGGTACAAATATGAAAGCTCAGTCTCACCCTCAGGGAGCCTGCAATCTAGAGGGAGGGAGCAGATGAGCGCATAATTGAGTCTCCACAAATGGGATGAGAAGCTGGCACAGGGCTGCCCAGGGCAGAGGAAATCAGGATGAGAACCCAGAGGAGGCGGCATCTGAGGGAGGCCTTGGAGGTTGTGGGGTTCTTAGACTCAGAAAAGCATTTATGTTCCCTGACATCCGGTCACCTGTGTCTCTGGGCCACATGGTTTCAGACACAGATTCTTACCACATCACTCCGAAGGCCATCCCAGGGTCTTCTGATCAAAACCGTGGATATTTGGGAGCAGACCTGAGGGAACACGGGAGATCGAGAGCCCTGGGTTTGAAGTTCAGCACTGCCAATCTCCTTGCTGTGTGGCTTCCAACAATTCCCCTGAACTCACAGAGCCTCAGTTTCCTGCCCTGTAAAATGGGACTCGCAGCGTGAGGCATGAGTAGGAGGGTGGCATGCAGAGTCCTCTACGCAGCATGCAGCACAGTGCATCGTGCCACACCCCCCCCCCCCCAAGCTGCAGGGGCATGAAGCATGCAGCACAGTGCATCGTGCCACCCACCCCCAAGCTGCAGGGGCGTGAAGCATGCAGCACAGTGCATCGTGCCCCCCCCTCCACCCCCCAACCCCGATCCCCACCGGCTGCTCTTCCAAGCTGCCTGGCTGTGCACACCGCTGAAGGGGTGGGTGGCAACGCGTAATCCCGCCCTCTGTGAACTGGTGACCTCCCTGGCCACGGAAGCAGACAGGTCATTTAAAAAATGTAATTTTCGCATTGACATTCTTCGTGCTGAGCCCGGGGGCAGGCATGTCCATTCTGCTTGGGGAGAGCTCCGGGGCAGTAACCCAGAAAGAAGAGGCAGCCCGCACTTTGCCATTCTGCGCCGGGGCTCCTGACAAAAGAATTGTGCAAATGAACCTTTAAATCCGTAAATAGTGCCCCCACGATGCCGGGAAGAATGCAGCGGCGACAAAGGGCAATATTCACAGTTTATCTCAGGGTGATGGATCTGAATGGACGCATGAACATGGGTTTGTTAGAGAAAGAGCAGGCCACAGCCCCCCGCCGGGAGCCCAGTGGCCGCAGTCGGCAGTGCAAACAGTCAGTCCAAATCCCGAACAATTAGGGGAAACCAAGCTGCCATTATCTGAACTTCAACTTGTTCTCATGATTGATATGGGAAATGAAAAGTTGTACCCGCTCGGGGAAGGCCCGGGAAGGCGCGCTCGCCCTCACCGCGCGCAGGGCCCCCGAGAAGGTGCACGATGTGTGTTTGATCCACGCGGCGCCCGCCGGGTCAGCCCGGGGCCGGGGCAGCCCTGCCCGCAGATCGTCCCCATGGGGTGCCCGTCCATGACAGTCACCTATCCCCGCTCAGTCTGGGTTCTCTGAAAAATCCCCCCCCACCGCCACCCGATCACCCCAGTGAACGACCAAGTTCTTAAAAGTTGTTTTTGGGGACGGGGCGGGACATTTCTTCATAGGTGAAGGATGCCCTCGAGGACAGCTGCAGGACCCCGGTCCAGCCAGCGAATGTCCAGGCCTCAGTTTTGTCGCCTGTAAAATGGGGGTAAGACCTAGTCCACAGGAAAGTCTAGGGCTTGGCAAGTAGGGAAGTTCTCAGTGACTCCGCAGTGCCCATGTCCGTTCCTCCAACAGCCTAGAGCCTGAGCGTCTGTGGGCCCCAGTCACTCTGCTGGGTGCTGAGGGCAGCCCGAATGTGAGCGAGACCACCCCGGCCTTCCCGGGGTGTGCATTGGGCCTTGGAAGCGAGTTTGCACCTGACAGGCTGCGTCAAGCTTTTCGAGGGCAGGGGCTGTGCTGCTTCTCCTTTGGGTCTCCAGTTTCTCAGCCCAGAGTAGGAGCTCCGTGGTGTCCGTGGACCTGAGAGGAGGGCCGTGGTATGAGGAGGACAAAGCACTGGCTTAGCGCTGGGCCCCGGAGGGTGACGAGGTCGGAGAAGCTGCTATGCACGGGGGAAGGATGTCATTCCAGGGGTTAAAAGTCCTGGCAAAGGCTGGGAAGTAGGACTGCAGAGGGCCTGGCAGCCCTTGGGGGTGGGGTTCCTGGAAGGTGAAGCTGGAGAAACAGGCCCACCATCCAGAGTCCGAAAGTGAAGAGGAAATTTGCCTTTTATCCCACAAGCAATAGGGAGCCACAACATGTTCTGGAGCAAGGGAGTGACACCTGATAGGAAGCCCTGGGAAAAGTCCTCCGAGGAGGCTGGGCCTGCAACGGGACAGGAATGGCCCACAGAACCCGCGGCCCCCAGGGCCTGGCAATGCATTGGATGCAGGGAGAGAGGGTTCAAAGGTGACAGAGGTTGTGAGCTTTTGGCTCCTTCTCTTCCAATTCATTAATTAATGCAGCTCTTCTTATTCCCCTCCATCAGAGACGAATGGCAGCATTCCACACCAGTTGCCAGGAACTTATATAATCAATCAATCAATTAACGCACACACACACACACACACACACTCACACACTTCCAGGGCAGGAAGCAGAAACACGCTTTCCTGTAATCAGTTCTCGCATCACGCTCGTGTGGGAAGTCCCCTCGCCTCGATTTTGCAGGTAAGGGAAACTGAGGCCCCGAAGATTAAATGAATGACTGGCTCCAGTCTGAGCTGGGATTTGAACCAGGGTCTTTCTGATGAGAAAGCCACCCCTTCCCTTTATGCGGAGCCGCCTCTGGGGAGGCTGCCCGGAGGCATGCATGCAATTGCACAAAAAAACCCCCTGCGCTCGGGCCACCAGGACAGCGGCTGAAACAGAGACTTCCAAGAACCCTCTTCAAAGCGGCCAGAGGCATTCAGCAAGGCCCGGCATTCAGGCTGGAAGGATTTCTCCATTGTCTCCACCATCAGAGGTAAGTGACATCTTGAACGCCTCAAGAAGATTAAATAGCCCGGCTCGGTCGGAAAGCTTACAAAAAAAGGGTGAGAGAGAGAGAGAAGAAAGGACGCAAGTTGGCTATTATAGAGCTGGTCCTTTTTTGTCGGAGAAAGAGCTTTCAAGGAGCACTATTGGAAGAAGCGGGCCCAGAGAAGAAGACAATGCCAGGGAGCCAGAGAGAACTCCTCCAGGAACCCGGGGCTGGGCGCCGTGAATGCGGATTACTGCGGCTCCGAGCCGCCAAAGAAAAGGGGAACCCTGGTCAGGATGAAAATGAGGAATTACTTTTTTTTTCCCTTTCCCTCTGAGCCTCCAGTTCAGTGCGCAGCGACAATGCGTGATGGGGGGCACTTGACATGCCCCTCTTCCAGGCCATGTTGGCGCCCCATGTGGGGCCCCCGGGGAACAAGGGCGGCGCAAACCCAAACAAAGCCGATTTTAACCCGATAAACTCACCCCACATTCTCGAATAGAGACGACGGGCGTTTGGGCTGCTGAATGTCTGCGCACGGCCCAGACACACGGGACAAATAAGGGGCTTGGATTTGCGGATGTTTGAACATATGTAAAGTTCTTCATCTTTTTTAAGGGAATTTCTTGCTTTCTTCTTCTTCTTCTTCTTTTTTTTTTTTTTTTTTTTTTAGTTTTCAATGGGAGGAAGACCAGGGATGCTGAGGGCACTGTTTGCAACCTCAAAAGAGCTTGTTTCTAGTAGGTGATGAAGCTGTGGACTGTGAGGCAGAAAGGGATCTAATTTGCTCAGATCCTGGGAACATGATTTGCTTTTTAAACATGCTCTGTCCTGATCCACCTCGAAGGGGCCGCCCTGGACCTTCAGGGCTCCTTTCAAAAATGCGTTCAGAGAGATGTGATGCGGAAAAGCTGCAGACGGCCCAGGCAGGAGATCTGGGTTCGAGTTTGTCGCCCTTGCTGATGGTTTTGTAAGGATCCCTTCGATTTGCGGGGCTTCGGTTCTTGCTCACAAGGCTTTGAGCACCCGGCCCCTTGGACGAGGCAGCCAGTGGTGCACGCAAGGTGCCCTCTGCTCCTCCGGCGCCGGGCGCGGGCCTCGTGCCTCTCCCTCTCCCTAAACGCCTGGGGATGGTCAGTGCTCCGTCCTGCCTCCTTCTGCGAGGAAAACCACGTGAGGTGATCCTTGCAAAATGGTTTGGACCTACAAGTGCATTTATACACCTGAGAGCTCATGTTTATTATATTTCTTTTATTTATTTATTTATTTATTTATTTATTTATTTATTTATTTGGTGAGAGTCCATCATTCAAGAACACTTAGTGGTGAGGGTCAGTTACAGAGTCCAGGGCCCTGCATGCCAGTCAGTCCAATGGAAATTCAAAATTATTCTCGTTCACATAAAGTCACTAATGTCTTTAAAGTCTTGTGTTATCTTGGAGCACCTGGGTGGCACAGTCGGATGAGTGTCTGACTCTTGGTTTCAGCTCAGGTCATGATCTCAGGGTCCTGGGATCCAGCCCCACGTGGGGCTCCGTGCTTGGCATGGAAACGTCTGCTAAAGTTTCTCTCTCCCTCTTTCTGCCTCTCTCTCTCTCTCTGTGTCAAATTAACAAATACACCTTTACCAAAAAAAATCTCATACTATCTTAAAGAGAAGTGCACAGCAGGTATTGAATGCAGAAATGTAGCAGAAACCTGAATGATGAGTTTGGTCCGCCTTCTTTCCTTCTACACTTCTAAGGCAGCACCAGCCCCTGGTGCCTCATGCGTACGGAACAGTATTTGTCTTTTTTATATATAGTCCTGACTTATTTTTCAAATTTGGTTTTCACCTTCTTGTGTGTGTGTGTGTGCGCGCGCGTGCGCGTGTATTTTAGTGATTAGACTTGGCATGCCTATCAGAATTTAGGACCACAGTGGAAATGAGATTTGGCATCTCAGGTGGAGAAAAAAAAATGCTCATATGATTGGAGAGTTCCTCCTTTTTGGATTGTGAACCCACATGCTTGAAAGTAGCATCTCACTCTGAGGATCTCCCAGCTGAGAGTGTCTGACCTTCACCAAATGGAAGAGAGGCTCCTCTTCTCGCAGCTGCTTTGTTTGGCCTTAGATGTGCCCTCATATGAACTTAAAATATCTACCTTAGGGGTGCCTGGGTGGCTCAGTCGGTTAGACATCTCCCTTCGGCTCAGGTCATGATCCCGGGGTCCCAGAATGGGGCCCTGCATCGGGCTCCCTGCTCAGCGGGGAACGTGCTTCTCCCTCTCCCTCTGCCTGCAGCTCCTCCTGCTTGTGCTCTTTCTCTCTGTCAAATAAATAAATAAATAAATAAATAAATAAATAAATAAATAAAATATTAAAAAAATATATATCTACCTTAGGGATGCCTGGGTGGCTCAGTGGTTGAGCATCTAACTTCAGCTCAGGTCGTGATCTGGGGGTCCTGGGATCGAGTCTTGCATCGGGCTCCCTGCATGGAGCCTGCTTCTCCCTCTGCCTCTCTCTGTGTGTCTCTCATGAATAAATAAATAAAATCTTTTTTTTTTTTAAAATATCTTAGACAGGAAGCTGTGTGACTAAGGGGAAGGCCTAAGGCACACCTGGAACAGACCCCCCACTACACCCTCTCTCACCATGGACCCTTGAGTGAGCCTTGAAATGCTCTGGGGCTTGGTTTCCTAGGATAATGCCAATGCCTCAGGGCATCGTTGTGACGATGAAATGAGCCGGTGTCCCTAGGAGCTCTGCGAGTGGCTCCTTGTAAGAGGAAGGTGTGGAGGAGACAGGGCTGCTAACAGTGGTCAAGGGTGTGGTGGGCGGTGCAGTGGTCCAGCTCCCTCACTTAGCAGGTGCGGAGTCTCCTGTGCCTTGGATGATTCATCTGTAAAATGGGCCTCCTAGTGGAAGCTTCTTCACGGACTGCTCTAAGGATTTAGAGGTAACGTAAGGAAAGATCTTAAAGCAGTGCCTGGCATGCGGTGAGGGCTCAAATGAGTGTTGGCTATTTTTAAAGGCTCTTGGCTAAGGAGCTGGGAAGGAAGTGGGAGAAAGAGTGATATCCAGGAGGAAGATTAGCTGGAAAAGTCTGACTACTCTCGGTTCCAAACACATCTCCTGAAGAAGACGTACTCCAGGAAACCAGGATTTAAGTGACGGTCCATGATGAGGGTGAGGGGGAACCTGAGTGTCTGACCTCCTTCCTCCGCTCACCCCTGCCCACCCCACATCCTTCCTCTGGGATTACAGGTGGAATCACTCAACGCAGAAAGACTGTGGGCCCATTCCTGACTTAGATTCCGTGGGACTGGGTTGTGGGAGGTGTGGGAGGGGACGGGATTATTACCCTTAAAATTTAAAAATGCTGTTTCAGCCTGTTAGTCGTGAAAATTTCTATTATTTTTATTATTTAGTGTGCTGTATAACAATTGTTAGCTTTCCTTACGTAATGGGCTGGAGACCCCTGCTGCCCCTCCCCAAATCCCAGTGGCTCGTGCCAGCCGAGACGAACTGCTCCCTTAAGCTGCCTGCTGGCAGCGGGTTTATAGAGCTCTGCTTTGCTTCATGCGTCTTTTTTTTTTTTTTTTCAGAAAGCTTTTTTGATTAACCAACATTTATAATGGGAAATAATATTAGTCTTGTAACCAGAGGGTATTGAGCCCTCGTTACATAGAAATAAACCTCGAGTTTCAAATATTTCCACTGGCGAAACTTCTTGCGTAAAACTTTTATTACAGTTGATGTTATGGGGGAGACATTTTAAATAGTAAAAACCAATACACTGTGTTTCTGGATTATTTTAGTTAACAACACCGAAAATAGTCTGAATACACCACCTACAAATTGAATAAAATGGGAGCAGTTTACTTATATTATATACTCTACAATTATAACACATTAAACTAACAATTGGAGCCCTCTGTGTTTCCACTGAGCCATGTAATGTACGATCCCTTAATCAAATAATTCTAAAAGAGACAGATTACAAATATTTTTGGAGAAAGAGAGAGAGAGAGAGAAAGAGAGTGAGAGAGAAAATTTTTGCTGTTACTCTGGATTTTCCAGTAGACTCAGCGGCAGGTGGATCAACCAGGAAGGCGACCCACTTCTCTCTCTAAATCGTGGGAAGCACAGGTGTCTCATCTCAGGAGCTTCCTCCTGGGACACTTTTTCACCTGCTGACCTCTGGCAGCAGGGAAAGGGAAGGACCAGTGCCTGAGCTGGCTGTTCCTCTGGTATTGGGGTGATTAAGTCAAAGGAAGATATTGAGCTTTTACCTGCAGAGAAGAACTGAGAGGGTCTTCTTCTCGCGGAGGATCTTCTGACTCAGGGTGGCGTTGGCCAGACTGGAGGCCCTCCTCACAGGGTTCTGAGTCCCCCATTATCACAGCCTGATGCTTTTCCTTCCTCTGGGATCCAGTTGTCTAGAGGGTCCCTGGTTGACCTCTCAAGCCTCTGTCAGATTTCCCATTTGGAGCATCAAGGACAGAAGATACTTTGTAGAACCTTTACATTTCCTTCAATCAGTTTTTCTGTGCTGTGTCCATTTTTTCTATGTTATTCAGGTTTTTTTGTTGTTGTTGTTTATTTGTTTTTTTAGCTGACAGAGTTCTCATCTTAATGTTGTAAACTCCTCAGGAAGCCTGGATGGCTCAGTTGGATAAAGAGTCCTACTCTTGCTTGTGGCTCAGGTCATGAGCTCAGGGTCCCACTCTCGGCGGGCAGTCTGCTTGAGATTCTTTCTCTCTCTCTCCTTCTGCCCTTTGTTCGTGTAAAAAAAAAACCCAACACCTCAAAACAAAACCCAAATATTGTGAGCTCCTCTTCCTTGGGAAATAAGGTGGCCTTGACATCATTCAGTGATCCTTCTGAATTTTTCTGAGATAGTTTTGGCTTGAATTTTACAGGTGTGCAACCCTTCATGTGCATTGCTAATGTCCTCATCTGCATTAGAAAGAGTCTCCTGTATATATATGGGGTAAATTCTCTGTAAATTAGTTATGGGGTAAACATTTCTTTTTGTTGATGCAGTCTAGGAGGATTCGATGTTTCTGCTGGAGTTTTGGCACCTCCACCCCCTTTCCAGCAGGGTTGTTTTCTGGCTGCTCCAGGAAGCTTTTGGTTTGGAGAGTTTCCATATGAGTTAAGTGCACTGATGACTCTAGCTTCTTCAGTTAATGCTGCCTTCATTCCATTTCTTCTCGGTTAGAGAGTTTTTCAATACATATTTAACTGTGCCACATAAATCAGTTTCTTCACAACTCCTCTGGATCATTTGGTAAAGGCTCTCCCTCCATGAGGTGTCTTCCCTACACTCAATTCCACGTTCTTGTGCTTCCTGTTGACTCACTCCTGCCAGCAGGCCAGTGGCTCATCTTGAGCAGGTGTCCATGTAGACTCTTGACTTGATTCTCTTCATGGTTCAGAACTTGCTCCATGGGCTCCTTAGGATTTTCTGAGATCTTGTTTCCCTTTAATAAGTTCACCTGTTCTCCTTTTCCATTTTTGAGATTCTCATGAATGAAGTTTTATGCTTCTATGAAGACTGGAGTTTCCCTCCAAACCCTGTATTGGTGCTCCTTCCACTATGCCGCATACTTCAGATGGGTTTAAAAGGACATTTTGGTTGCAGCACTGGCAGTTAGATTTGCTTAGTTGAGTCTTCTGGACTGAGACTCACCTGTAATGTCAGCTATCAGCCCAACTGGCTGTAAACATTTGGATTTCTCTTCTCTTCATGCTTTTCCGTAAGAATCTATTTTAAGACCAAATAGAGGATTGTCACTTTCCAGCTCATTGTTTGTGGTTTTTACATTTGCTCTTTCTGAGAGCTTGTTCTTGAGTCTGACTTCTAGAATAGCTGATTTAAGAACTCTAAACTCTCAATGTGGCTAAAGCTTTCAAAAATTTGATGCTATTCCTCCAGAAAGAGAAACTCCAGTGGCCAATTCTTTGTCTCCCTCACATAGCAGTGGAAGTTTTAACCATGAAAAGCTCCCACTAGGACTGTGGAAACGGGCCTCTTCCCACAATCCTTGTGGGGATGGGCCTGGGCTAAGCAACCCTGGCAGTGCTACCACCACTTGGCAGAGGGTCTCCAGCATCAGTATCACACACAGAATCAAGGCCATCAGAAGACCCTCTGTGATTCCTGAGGCCACGGCTGTATTGCCTAGGTTGCCAGGACCCTGCTGGACAGCAGCAGATATCAGAGCCCAGTAGTGAGCATTCTTCCCCAGATCCCCCTCCATGCTGGCAACCAAGGCTGATCCCAGTGGACGAGGGGAGGGGACATGAAAAACAATGTCTTCCAACTGTCCCACATCTTGGCCCATCAGGAAAATGATCAGATCCCATGACCTTGGGGAATGGCCAAGGGCTCTGGCCACTTCAGGTCCTTCCTGGGTGCCCCCAAAACTAAGGGTATCAGTATGTTTCCAAATCTGTAACCCTCCTGGATTACTAATTGGGAGGTTCCAAGTTGGATGACTTATAGACTTCTAATTTTGATCACTCTTCCTTTTTTTTCTTTCTCTCTCTTCTTAAAAATTAAGGTGACATTCATATGATGTAATTTTTTACTATTTTTTAAGATTTTATTTATTTATTCATTAGAGACACAGAGAGAGAGGCAGAGACATAGGCAGAGGGAGAAGCTGGTTCCCGGTGGGGAGCCTGCTGTGGGGCTTGATCCCAGGACCCCGGAATCATGACCTGAGCCAAAGACAGACGCTCAACCACTGAGCCACCCAGGTGCTCCTAATTATTTTTTTTAAACATTTATGTATTTATTTGAGATGGAGGAAGGAGAGAGAATCTTAAGCAGACTGCACTGAACATGGAACCCAATGCGTGGCTTGATCTCATGACCCTGAGATCATGACCTGAGCCAAAACCAAGAGTCAGATGTGTAACCAACTGCACCCCCTAGGCACCTCTTAACTTTTTAAAGCAAACAATTTAGTGGAACTTAGTACATTCGTAATGTTGTGCAACCGCCACCTCTGTCTTGTTCCAAAACATCTTCATGACTCCTTTTGGAAACCCTGTAACCACTAAACTCCATTTTCCCTTCTCCTTGCTATACCCCCAATCCCCTGCAACCAGTGATTTGGGATCTTTCTCTATGAATCAACCTATTCTGAATATTTCATATAAGTGTAATCATATAATATGTGACCTTTTGTGTTGGCTTCTTTCACTTAGTGCAGTGTTTTTGAAATTCGTTCATGTCGTAACACCTAGCAGCACTTCATTCCTTCTTCTGTCCTAATATTATTCCATTGCATGGATAGACCACAATTTATTAATCTACTCATTCAATGAAGGAAAGTTTGTATAGTTTCTACCTTTGACTGTTGTGACGAGTACTGGTATGAACATGCACTTTGATGCACAAAAATTTATAAGTTTAATATAGTCTAATTGCATCTTGTTGTTTTTCATGTTTTGGGTGCCAAAACTACGAAATCATTGTCAAATCCCAGGTCATGAAGAATTACCCCTCTATTTTCTTCTAAGAGCTTTGTGGTTTTAGCTCTTGTGTCTAGGTCAGTGCCTCACTTTGAGTTAATTTTTATGTATGATGTGAAGTCGTATCTTCTGCATTCCAGGATTGAGGCGAAAAGTGTATCTTCTATTTCTGGGACACAACATTCTTGTAGTAGAGGGAAGAGAACAAAATACAAACCATCCAATGGCTTTTAGAAACTCAGCCCCAACATGGTGTGTGGTGTGTCTGCCCTCGTTGCTTTTACAGAGCCTGATATTAATGGAGTGGTAAGTATTCTTTCCTGGGAATCACTGAAGACCCACATGACGATAGCAAGAATGCAAAATCTCTTACATTCTTACACATAACCTCTTAGGTTACAGGGGAGAGAGAAGTTGATAATGGGGAACAATGATACAATCTGCAATACCTGCCCTAGGATTTATAGTACGTGAATCAGAAAGATAGAAGTCAGCCTACAAATATTTAACAGGAAACTTCTTTTTTTTAAAGGGTTTATTTATTTATTTATTTATTTATTTATTTATTTATGAGAGACACACGGCGGGGGGGAGGGCAGAGACACAAGCAGAGACACAGGCAGAGGGAGAAGCAGGCTCTATGCCGGGAGCCTGACATGGGACTCGATCCTGGGTCTTCAGGATCATGCCCTAGGCTGAAGGCTGCGCTAAACCGCTGAGCCCCTCCAGGCTGCTTGGAAACTTCTGATCATTGAAGGTACAGCTCCATAATCCCTTACCTGAAATCACTGGGGCACGATGTCTTGAGAATTCAGGGTGTATTGGATTTTTGAAAAGAAATATAGTACATACACCATAGGTATAATATACAATACTCCTTGCAGGACCCCTGGCTGTCCTTGTAATGAGCACATTAGTATTTTTGCAAAACAGATGACTCTCCACAAAGTAAAAGCTTCACTTTAGTTTTGGATCAAATTTTGCTGGCAAACAAGTTTAGGTCAACTCAGGTCTTGCTGCCAAATCAGCTTAAAAAAACAAAAACCACTTTTCAAAAGAGCTTTTTGTATGTTCGAATTGCAGACAAGTGATTGTTGACTTGTATTTTGGAGAGTCACACACATGTCTTAAGCTAATTTAGGAGGAAGCAATCAACAATCACATACGTCCTTTCCAGATTTTTCTAGGTGGTAATCAGACAAGAGTTTTCCTAGACCACTGGGTTAATTAAAAACACTCTTTTTTGCCAGGTGTTATTTGCCAGCGGTCGGAGATTCTTTAGTGGCTGTATCTTGGCAATCTGTTGAGTGATATTTCTATTCTGCACAAAGATCTCTGAGAGGGTCTTGGGGGAGACCAGGAAGTATGTGGCCTGGTCCTTGTCCTCATGACACTTACGCTCTGGTTGGGGAGAACAGATAGTATGTTTTATGGGATGTGGCTATGCAGTAGGAACTATGGGAAGAGCTCAGTGGGGAGAGGTCCGTGAGGGTGAATCAGCAGGGTCAGTTTGGTCCCATGAGCAGAGCGCCTCTGAGCATTCCAGGTGGGGAGAATCCTGGAGCAAAGGTAGGAGGCAGGAGAGCCAAAGCAAGGCCTTGCAGGGGAGGTTGAGCCCTAGGGGTGGAGAACCCCCATGCCACAAGACTGATTCTGAAGTCTGTTTACCTATTTCCAGTGTTTGTGGATAGAAGGGCCTCTTTATAGCAATTCCTTTTTAGTGGAGTTATTACAGAGCAAAAGACATGTTTGCTGGAAAGTTTAATTAAAATGTACTTCCTCGGATTTATGTTCAGGGAGCAAATGAGTTTAAGCAGGTTACTTGGCACATACCAGTTGGGAGGTGCTGATCTCATTCCTGACTCCAGAGAGAGGGGGAGGCGGACAGGAGAGGAAGTGAGGTGGGGGCGTGGGAGGCAGTGAAGGGAAGGGTTCCTGTAGGAACTTGTCTGGGGTAGGCTTTGCAGGCTATGGAGAAACAATTATTCCTACAGTCTGGGAGCCAGCCTTCTGTCAGGGCTTAAAATGCAGCAGACACCTGTTTCTGCGATCTCCAAGGGAATTTTCTGGACAAATGCTCCCTGTCTGGCCGGTTATGAGTCAGGTTCTCCTTCTTAGTTATCTATGGCACCTTCCTCAGATCCATAGGGGCCTCTGAAATGTGAAAATTGGCTTATGGAACCAAAGCCATAGAAGGGTAAACTCTGGGGAGGTGGGGGGAGACGAGCTAAGAAAGACCGATAGGTACATCAGCTGGGCATCACTGAACACCCATGAAGTACTTGGTGCTCAAGAACACACAAGATATGAGCAATACTCGTGGCCTTTCTTTGCTCTCTTGTTGGGGAAGGAAGATGTTCTTTGAATGTTTATTGAGTCTTGCCATGGTCTGCACTCTCTCCAATATGGGCTACCAGACCCACTGGGGTACAAGGCCAAAAATAATTGCCAAATGATTGGTGTAGCATCTATAGTACATTTTTGGAGAATTCTAAAAAGGGTGGGATTAAAGAAGTCTTCATGAAGGAAGAGGTCGTTGGACTAGTATTAACTGGTGGGATAAAGAAATTGGCTCACATTGTGGGACAGAGGCTTCAGCTGAGTGGGAACCAGTGCTCTGATCCTCCACTAGGATTTCTAAAGAAGGGAAACTGAGGCAAGAAAAATTATGCTTCCTTACTTGGGTATTTTGTCTTTCCGAATGGTTTCTTCTGTTGAAGCTTCCTGCAAACACTTGTAGGCATCGTAGGAGACTTACCCTGGGCTCCACAGAGCTGGCCGCACACTAGCCTAACTTTCCCCCCATTTATTGTCACCCCCACTAGACTGTGAGCTTCATTTGCAGTCTCCGCATAAAGGACAGAACACTGACGCTCTCTTGCTCAAAATCTGTCAATGGCTACCTGTTGTCTGCCGAATATGGTGGGATCTCAAAGTGGGACACCAAATCTAGCCATGGGAGGTTTTTCAGAGGGTGAGACACGCAAGCTTGAGTCTCAAGTAAATATTTATAAGGCAGTCAGCAAGGGCAGTGGGGGTGGGGGTGAAGCATTCTCAGGAAGCATCCTCTGCAAACCATCATGTGCAAAAGCATGGAGACATCAAACAGTAAAGCATGGTAAGGTGGCACCAAGAATTGTGGGGTGGCTGAAACCCGAGGGTCTGGAGGTGATGGGGGCTGGATCCCAAAGGGTCTTGGATGATAACCTAAATTCAGATGTCACTGGGATGCCGGAAGGCCATCTTTTTCCTGTTAAGAATCACATATCAAGTATAAATTTTAAGAAGAAAATCAGGATGCCTGGGTGACTCAATGGTTGAGAGTCTGCCTTCAGCTCGGGTAGTGATCCCAGGGTCCTGGAATCGAGTCCCATTCTCCCTCTGCCTGTGTCTCTGCCTCTCTCTGTCTTTCATGAATAAATAAATAAATGATCTTTTAAAAAAATAAATAAAAGAAAAAAGAAAACCAAAATTAGAGTCTTGCTGTGTTTGGTCTTCTAGCCCTCTTTCCCATTCAATTAGCACATTGTGAGCATTTTTGTGCATCCCCAACAAATCTTTTGTGAACATTTTTGTGACTGCATGATGGTCAATCAAATAGATATATTGAAGTGCGTTTATCATTTTTCAACTTTTGGATATTTAGGTTATTTTCATTTTTGAAAACTAAAAATAAAGTGATAATAAACACCGTATGGTTATGTCTTTGATTTGCATCTCTAATTATTTCTTTAAAACTGTATAAGAATAAAGCAATGAATGTTGCACCCATTTTATATTCTCTATCTTCAAGACACAGAGTGTCTGTTTCACTGTACCCTCCTGGACAATGAGAGTGATCACTGGAAAAAAAAATTGACATTTTTGGAAAAAAGAAAGTTAAATTGGATTTTCCTTGATATTTGAACTAAACAACTTTTCAGATATTCATTTACTTTATGTATTTCTTCTGAAAAGTGTTGCTTTCCTTTGCCCAATTTCTATGGGATTAGTTTTCTTATTGACATGGAAAAAGACTTGATATACCAAGCAAACTCTTTATAGGTCTTTCAAAAACTTTTTCCTGTTTTATATTTTTCTTTATAGTTTCATGAACGTTATAATTTAAATATCTAGATGATAGCCTTTATAGAATGTAAAGCCTCCTGGTTGGTGGGATAATAGAGCCAGGGCAAGGACAGGACCCCAAGATGACTTATGGCTTCTGGCTTGGAACCTCCAGAGATGGGGGGTGATTCAGGCAGTTCAGGAGGAAGTCATGAGGCACGAGCCACACTGATGTGCAGGTGAGATGCCTGAGAAGAGCTGGAAACAACAACTGAACCTCACTCATAGCACGTGACCAAGGAGCGTTTGTAGAAAGAACGAATGGGTTTCTGGATCTAGAGCTTGTAGAGAATTCTGGGAAGAGGAAGCCAGACTGGATCAGAATGAGAGCCCCAATCTCTTGACTTCTCCTCCCAAACTCATTCCTGAGGATCACGCAGGTTGTGTGGTGGGCAAGGGGATTGAGATGGTCCAATCTGCGCTCTATCTGATTTTTCAACTCCCCGCCCCCACCCTTTTTTTTAATGAAAATCTGATCTTCATGCTCCTTTCTAACCTGTAATAGGCTTTTCTTTTCCCACGGGGTGGTGGGCTATGTTTTGGATACCTCAAGCCAAATTAATCTTGGAGGCTGACGGGAACTTATCAAATGTTGATCGTGCTGATACTGTTCTCCATCTGCATTCCTTACTTTCGTTTTCTCTACAAGTGGCATTAATGTAGCATAATTGACTTTTCCATTACACGGATTAATTAATAGAAATCGATATGGTAGGATCAAGGTACAGAGCAGTTGGACCTCCTACAATTAGTTCCCATTCTCTTGGATTTCTGTCACCGAGGGAGAAAAACCAGCACTGCCACCACCAACATGCCCAAAATGTTTTGTGTGAACAGAGGTTTTTCTCCTCCTCCTTCTCCTTCTTCTTGGTAGCTCGGCAAAATTGGATAAAACCATGGTCTTTTATTTTACAGCATGCCTATAATAATTTGGCATCACGGACATCAAAATGTTCCTCTACCAGATAAATCATGTGATAATGGCTTTTCCTTGGGGCTGGATCATTTTTAAAGGTATTATAATGGAGGATTCGCAGTAATGTGTGGGGGAGCTGGGAATGTATCTGTGCAGGTTGCCAAACGAATGTCAATCTTTTTGTCATCCTGCTGTCCCGCTGCCTCCCCCTTTGCCAGAGGCCACGGCTGGCGCTGGAGAGCAGAGGCCAGGACATTTATATGGCGTTGGCCTTACATCTGGTCTAGTCGGTGGGTGTGCTGCACTTGATGCCCTGCTGCATTACGCAGAGAAGCCCGCCTTCCTGCAGAGGGGAGCAGAACCTGCTTAGTTGTGTGCCTGTCATCTTGTCTGAAAAAAATCCCATAGCTGATTCTCCTCTGTCTTCCACCCCATCGGTGGTGAGCCTCATGGCAGTGATGGGGGACTGGGGGCTGTCCCTGGGCAATTAGGGGGAGATCCTTGGGAAGAACCCAAACCGCCTCTAGCTCAAAATCCATAGGGCTTTGGAAATAAATGCTCAGAGGGTCCGTTCACAGAAATGCCTACATAATCCTAATTTTTGGTAGAAAGGTCATTTCCAGAAAGCCACGCTGAGCCTGGGCTCACAAACAACATGATGATGATGATGATGATGATGATGATGATGATGAAGATGATGCAATGTGTGTTGCATTTCTGATGTGTCTATTTCCTCTGAATTTTCTCAGCTCTTCCACATTCCAGAATGCCATTTCGAGGCTCCAAGGCACACAGAGGTGGAGCGGGAAGGCCTGAAGAACCACCCCATGTGGCCGTGGGCCCACGCATCCAGGCCTGGGCGGCCTTGGCTGAGCCTGCGGGGTGAGGCCTGGCCAGCTGGCTGCTTGGGGACCGCCAGCCCCGCTGGGGCCTCCGGGCGTTGCCTGGAAACCAGGCAACAATGCCTCCTGAGCAGCCCCGCGATGATCTTTTCTGAAGTGGCAGCCCCTTCAATTATTTTATTTCCATTATATTATGTTAATTAAATCAGCAAAAAGAACAGAGCACATGCATGTCCCAAGTGGAGTGGCTGTGAAGGGTTAATCGGAATGGCCCTGGCTGCCGCTGGGTGAGCAGAAGCAGCAGGCACCGTGTGTTAAGATGGACCAGTTTCCAACTGGTCCAGTCCCCGGGAGATCCAGCGGAGGCAGCGGGGTTTTCGCAGCTGCCTGCATCTTGCTGTCTATGTCCACAGCTCTCCCAAACCGCTGGCTGCTCCGGGTGGGCGTAAATGCAGCCGGGCCCCTGGCCGGGGACCCTACAAAAGGGATCTTGTGAGCCTTTGAAGAACAACTGAGCAACTGCAGCCAGACTTTGGAGAAGCACCTGTGCCTCAGTTAACTGGTGGTGACAAGACATCCTGCAAATACCTCGGGTAGAGGTTCTCTTAAAACATCAGAGCGCTTTGCTGCAATAAAATCCTACATCGAATCCCCAAAATACGACCCAAGTAATAGTGAGGCTGCTTTGACGGGAGCCAGAGCTGGGAAAGAGGGGTGACATTCCCCCAGCCCCATTGAAGATGCAAAACGCAGTTTGAAAACCAGCGTGTTGGGGGCATCCCAAGGGCTACGTGAACCGTGGGTTTTGTCGGGGCTGCCCGCTGTTGGACATCTGACGGCCATGGGGCTCCCCCGTCCTGATGCCCTCATGCCCTTAGCAGTGGGATTTCGGAGGTTGAACACGGAAGGTACGCCCCTGCCTCGATTTATGTGTCTATATAATGGACATAAAAATTCGATGTGAACGTCCAGGCTCATACACATTTTAAGCACTGACACGCAATGACGACCTCCAAACACTCCTGGGAAGGTGACCTGCCTCACATTCAGAACGCTTCTTGAGGGGTGTCTTTGTGTTTTAGGAAATGCTCAGGGCATCACCTCTGCCCCCCACCTCTTCTTCTTTTACAGCGGGGTCGTGGGCTTGCTGTGTTAGGCTATTATTTGACCCTTGTGCTTCTACGTGTTCTGCAGAGACCTGTCTGGCGAGCCTGGGGACCTGCGACCTGCTTCTGGCCTTGCCTCTGACTGGCTCCCCTCTCGGGCCTGTGGCCTCCTCACTCAAGTGAAGGCCCTCCTGGCAGTGATCCCTTAGCTTCCCACAGCTGTGGCGCTGTCTCATTTGAATACCATCAACAGAAATAGCAGTGCAACGCCTTCTGTTTCGGAGACGACAGAGCAATTACTCTAAAGTTTATTTCCTCTCCCTTGCATTTCCAATATTGCAAATCTCCTCCGTTTTAAAATTAAGTTGTAAATGAGATTTGAGTCCCACCTCACTTACTTTGTTCTCTCTCCAACAGAAAGAGTTGCGTAACCAGTTCAAAGAAAACGTACACATAGCTGAAATTCAAAGGGGGCTGGAGGGATTTTCTTTCTCCTAATCTAGGTTCCTGGGCTCACCGTCTGATTAACCTTCCCCGAGTACCCCTGTGGTGGTGGGATCCCGTGATCCAGCTCTCTCAGTGACGCCTCTCCTGTTTGCAGGATGAAGTCCCAAACCAGCGCCACCGGCACCACCATCACGGAAATAGATAGAAAAGAATTATGAAGCGCTCACTGCGGGCCAGGCATTTCACATACATTAACTTTTTTAAAAAAAATTCTCTAGATCACACTTTGAAGTACCTGTTCCTCTACCCACTTTACTGATCAAGAAACTGAGGCACAGAGAGGTCAAGGGACCCACTCCAGGTTGAACAGCTGGTAAGTGACGGGCCATGATGCCAACCCAAATGGTTTGCTTCCAGAGATCTTTGCTTTTAATGACTGAATTTGACTCACATATAAGCTCTGTGCAGGAAAGGAGGGGTTGAAAGACCTTCTGGTCAAACTTGCTTTGTGGCCTTCAAACCTTCTGCAAGGCTGCGCTTGTCCAGCCTGCGCCGAGATAGTCCTGGTGACGGAGAATTCTCGCCCATTGAGGGCAATCACTCATCTATCCCACAAGCAGGCACATGCCCTGTACCGAGTGCTCAGCGCTGGGCCATAAAGATGAACACGTCACACTTCCTTCTGCCGAGGGACCTGAATTCCAGAGCCAACCCGTTAGGTCCGGGAACGGCCCTGATTTCTAGAACACTCTGCCTTTGCTGAACTGGAGAACATCTCCCTATCACTAAAGGGATTGTATAATTGCTGTCCTAACCAGGACACGCTTGAGAGTGAACAGAGGCTCTTATAATAATTATGTCACGGTGACAGGCATAAACTGGGTCTGTCCCTGGCAAACAGGGGTGCACATTCCCAGTCCATGACCTGTACCCTGGGTGCTTGTCTGACCTTCAAGTCCTCTCAGAGTAAACCCCCTGTTCTCTTCATGCATCAGCCCTTCTGGCATTGGAAGACCAGTGTCTGGCCAGCTCTGAGCCTGTTCTCTGGCACCTGCCAGTTCTTCACAGGAGTCCTCGTCGCCTTAGCGTGGAGTCCGGCCTCCACACTCCTGCCCTGCTCTGAAGGTGCCTGAGGTTCTCAGGTTGGCTCTCTGCTCCTGCCCCGATCTGGCCCCAGTTCGGCTGGGAGGAGAGCGAGTCAGTGTCTGCAGTGCAGTGGGAGAGGAATCAGGAGGGCTGGCTGCTTGCCAGACACATCTCGAAAGCCTGGGAGTCAAACAAAACGAAGACGATGGAGGTGAGAACAGTGTCATCGCGGCTCTGTGGCGGACTGGGAGGCAGGGTTTCGATGTTTAAGAGAAAAAAGTTTGGAGAGACAGTCTAGAAAAATAGATTTCCCCTGATATTTCCGAGGCTTAGAAAATGATGGATGAGCATATTTGTGTTTAGGTGAGACTGTTTTACTGAATCTGCCTGGAGAGCACACGTCTCTGTGCATCGCTCGGGAAGTCAACGAACGTGTGTGACCGGCAGTTATCTACTGGGCGTACGGATGACACAGGCCTCGGTCTTATGGAGCTCAGGGTCTAGATGGGGGCGGACCGCAGAATGTTCAGGTAACGCGTGCCGGAGGGGGAGCCGAGAGGAGGGGGCAGGGAACTCACCCCCTCCGGGGGTGTCAGACAGCTCACAGAGGAGCTAATTACTGAACTGGTTCACAGAGGATGCCCAGAAATGTTCCTGGCAGAGAAGGGAAAGTGAGTGACATTCCAGGCAGCAGGAACAGCATGTTCAGGAGACAAGAGGCAACAGGCGTGTGCTGGCGTTGTGTGTTCAGGTGGCCTGCGAGGCTGGAGGGGGGTGGCAGTGACAAGAGGCCGGACCCAGAGGTGGCCTTGGACGCTGTGGGGAGCATTTGGGTCCTCGCTGGGGAGACCCAGGCGTTCAGGACCCACCACTTTGCTAGACTGAACACTGGTGGGTGGATTCAGATGTCCCTGTAATTAATTAAAATGAGTGCCAGCATGAAGCCCAAATGAGAAAACGCCTTGAAATGAGAGACATGTTTTCCGAATGTAGCGGAGCTGCCAGCTGACTATGTGCTCTGGCAGGAGCGGCAAGTGATGCTCGGCTTCCTTCGAACCCATTGGTTCGAAGAAGCTGCCCATTTCTTTCTGCCTCAAATTCTGCTTCAAATATGCCACAGCTCCTCACCTTGGTAACGAAATCAGTGACTTATGAGCCTGTTGGGAGCTGACAAGCCTCCAGTCAGGTGGTCAGCTAGCGTAGGCCGGGTTGGACCCATTGACCTTCCATGGCACGTCAGAAAAAGACAGTGCTTTCCTCTCCTCACACATGTACACAGGCACACACGGGCACACACGCACATGCATGAACACACAGCTGCTCATCCTTGGCGCATGTCTTCAGGCCCTCCTTGGGACCATGTGGGGGTCCTGGGAGAGCCCAGGGACCCTGTGCCAAAGGACAGCATCCCCCATATCTTCTGTTGGGTGAGCCTGAACATCTCCTTGGAACAGCTCTTCCATTTTATTTTATTTTATTTTATTTATTTTATTTTATTTATTTATTTTTAAAAATATTTTATTTACTTATTCATGAGAGACACAGAGAGAGAGGTGGAGACACAGGCAGAGGGAGAAGCAGGCTCCCTGAGAGAAACCTGATGCGGGACTTGATCCCTGGACTCCAGGATCACACCCTGAGTCGAAGGCAGATGCTCAACCACTGAGCCGCCCAGGTGTCCCCAAAACAGCTCTTCTGAGTCTGATGACACTAGCAGTCCCCATTTACTATGCACCTGGTACTATGTCAAATACTTCATTTGCATCATACCCAAGTTCATAATATTATGCAAGGCAAGAATGTGTTTTCTTCCCCTTTAGTGAGGAGAAACTGAGGTACAGAGCGGCTAAGTGGCAGGTGCCAGTCTACACTGGGAATTTGAACCAGTGGCAGTGGCGACTTTCCCTCTACCCTGGGACCTATCGGGCAGGTGCCACAAGTTCACCTCCTCTTGTCCAGACTTGGGGTTGGGATCAGGAAGCGAATCACTGCCATTGCTTTGTGGAGGAGGCTTTTGGAATCGGGACCAGTAGAATTCATTAATTCACTTGTCAATCAGCTTTCTTTTCTGAGGGCCGGTTGGACTGGTGTGTTCCCTGGTGGGGGTGCAGAGAGGAATGGCAGGCCGTGGCTCTTAGAATGTTAGTCTGCAGAGAGGGAATTATAGGGATGACCCATGTGATACCGTGAGCTCAGTATGGGCTCTGGCAAGCGGGCCGGGGCCGTGGGGCTGGGGGTCTGGCCTTGCTCAGGTCAGAAGGGCTTCCCAGAAGAGGTGACCTGGAGCAGAGGCTAAAGCCACGCACAGACAGACAGCTCGTTCAGAGCAGAAACGCTGGGGAGGGTGGCCCTGTCGTTTATTGTTTAATTAGGACTTTTTCTTCCAAATTTTTATTTTGAAAATTTTCCTACTACATCAAAGTTGAAAGAAGAGTGCAACAAACACTTTGTATATCCTTTAACCAAATTTGGCAATTATTGACATCTTGTATTTGTTTCTCTCAATCCCTGTCTGTATACGTATGATTGATATATGACGTATATATGTGATGTGTGCGTATCTTTTTGTATGTGTGCACTGGTTTTTACTGAACTGTTTGAAGGTGAGCTGCGAACCTCACATTTTGCTCCTAAAACTTCTCATTTATCTGTAAAACGGCGGTAGCTCTATTCCAGTGTGAAAATGATTAATGGAGCGTAGCGCATGCAAAAAGCCTGGCCCGATGCCCTAAATAGAGCAGCTACTCAAGAAAAGTTAGCTCCTTCACTCCTGCCTTGAGGGTAGCAGGTCTCCTTTAGATGGGACAGAAGGTGCTCCTGGGGTTGCTGGCAAGTGGGACATCAGGGTCTCGCAGGAAGTGAGAGAAGAAAGGATCCACGATGAGAGCACTGGGGGTCACCTGAGGTGGGATCCCAGGTGTCTGAGCTGTATTCTCCTCGGCTCTGCATCCAACAGACCTCCACGTCCTGACACGTCCTCCTTGAACCGCCTTCTGAACCCAGGCTCTCCTGGGTCAGGCTCCTCGGGTCTTGCCTGCCATTTGCAGTAGCTGCAAATTTCTGGTTCATCTCTGTCCCCCTCCACCTAGCTCCTCTGCTAACAGGTGGGCATCAAAGCGTTTCACCGAGGATGAAAGACAGGAAGGGTAGCCTCCCTCCTGATGTCCCTGCCTCCACCTCCCCACCATCAAGGCAGCCAGGATCAGCCATCCTGGGAAGGAGGCCACTCCCAGGGGTGGAGCCAGAGTGAAGCTGGGAGGGCGGTAGAAAGGGAGGCCCAGGAGTCCTGAGGAAGCCCTGCTCCCTCTCAGCAAGGTCTCCTGCTGCTGGGTCAGGGCTGGGTGGCTCTGGGGGCCCGACATCTATCTTTGTGTCCCCCCCCAAACAGACCCAAGCAAAGAGCCACTCTAGAGAACCTGGCGTAGGGCGGCACGCACAAGCAGAGTCGGTCAAGTTCCTCCCTTCCTTCTGGGTTGGCGCAGGGACTGCACCCCCCCCCCATCCAAGTATTTCTGAAGCCTGACCCCCCAAAGTGGACTGAACTTGAAAGAGACTCTGCCCCTCATCACTCATGTGAGTTGGGTGAGAAGCTCACTTTTCTTTGCTTTGCTTTGCTTTGCTTTGCTTTACTTTGCTTTTTTTCTTTTCTTTTTTTTTCTTTTCTTTTCCTTTTTTCTTTTTTTTTCAGAGTAAGAGAGCGAGTGAGCAGGTGTGAGATTGGGGGGATGGGGACCGGGGAAACAGGAAGAGGGAGGGGGAGAGAGAGAATCTCAAGCAGGTTCCCCACCCAGCGGAGCCCCATGTGGGGCTGGATCTCAAGACCCTAGATCATGACCTGGAGAAGCTCACTTTTCTCAACCTCGGGTTTCTATCCTGTGAAATGGGGTTTCCTTCACGATCTCATAGGGCTCTGAGGCTCCCATGAGACGGACACCAGAAGTGCTTGGTGAGGAGCCCAGCTCGTTAGACCTCCTGACCAACAGCAGCCATCTGACTCCATTTGTTCTGATTTTGAGGTGGCGTTCTCCTGAAGCACTGAGGACACCTCCCAGTGTAAGCTTCCCAAATCTGTGAAGATACTGGCCCTGGGAGCAGAAAGACACGGTTAAGCATTAGCTTCTTCCGAGGGTAGGGAACATTCCACTCTGGTGTGAGCATGCCCCCAGTTAATCTTTCAGGTTCCGAGGGAGGTTGCAGGGGAGGTTGGGGAATCCAGTTGGATGACTCTGTGCCAAGCCCTCAGAACTCTCAGTGGCCCTTGATCCCTAGCTCTGTGGGCTGCGGGCACCCCTGTGGAGGCAGGACGGGTGGATGGCAGTGTGCGTGTGAGTGTGCGTGTGTATGTGTGCACGCACCCATGTGCTGTACAGAGCCCTCCCCTCATGTCTCATCCTAACCCCGTGCAGCAGGCTTTCGATCTTCTGATCTGCAAAGCTGAAACAAGAAATATAGGTACTTCTCACTTCTTTTTAAACCTTCCTTGGTGCTGGTTGTGCTGGAGAGACGAGGGATTCCTCTTTGACATGCACAGGGCCCAAAGGTCCCTTGTAAAATCCTGTTTCACTGACACTCCATTTGTAGGGTGGGCATCACTGCCATCACACAGGGGAAAGAACCGAGGTTTGGAGACAGTGGCTGACCGCTGGTCCTACAGCTGTTGAGTAACGAAGCTATGTTTCAGCCCAGGTCTTTCCAACCTGACAACTCTGGGTAGACGAGAATTCTCACTCTGTGCTTGGGATACACTTTCCACGAATGGGAAATGGGCAAAAGCTGACTTAGGCTTGATGTGAGGTTTACATTTCATTTTGCAGTTGCTCTTTAGATGGTAATCACTGGGGAGGATTGCAAATAGCACAGGGAAAAGAAACATACATTTGTTCCAGGAGCTTCTCGAGAATCCTTTATGGGAAACCCTGTCAATGAAAACTGCTTATAAACCCGTATCACATTCATGACTGTATCTGAGCAGCCGGGAACACAGAGCAGGAAGGGCTGCTTGAAGCCCTTCCTGCGGGACTAGCCGGGCTCGTCTCTCAGTGGCCCTCTGAACCCGCCCTGTCCCTTCCTGTCCCTGAGCCTCAGTTTCCCATTCTGTAACCCGGAGACTATAGACCCTACCTTGTCTATTGGGAAGGGTATTGATGCAATCCAAGCAAGTGATGAGGGACAAAACAGTATGTAAACTGTGAAGCGCTGCGCGTCTGGCAGGGATTATTCGCAGACTCCGAGGGCTGTGTGTATGGAACTCCTTTAGCAGGAATGCAGATGCAATGGGATCTGGAATAATGTCACTAATTTTCGAGATGCTCCTGCTTTTTTTCCTTTTTGGAGGTAGGGGGAGCATGATTTTTGGCTGAGACTCCAACGGCACGTAGGGATGGTGACCTCTTAAATGGGCCTCTTGAGATGTAAGCTCCAGGAGGATAGACACTGTGCCTTGTTCATTGATCGAGCCCCAGCACTTAAAACGATGTCAGGCACAGAGTAGACACTTGGCAAATATTTAATGGATTTAGCAAATTATTAGCCATAACTCTTAGACAACAGGAAGGCGTGAGAGAGGAGAGGGAGCCTTTTCCGGGCCTGTATCTGCAGCCCTGAGCCTCCTGACTGATTGAACGATTAGATGGGTCCCTCTTATATGCCAAATTCACATGCATCTAAAACTTCACTGTGGGTTCATAATTCATTCGCACACCAATCACATCCCCTCTAAGTGATGTGACTCAAACCTGCATCAGTCAGCTTTTGTTAGATTATGTTGTAGTAACAAACACCACCCACATTTCAATGGATGATAATAAATATTATTATTATTATTATTATTATTTTCAGGTCCTCATGTCTCTAAGGCTCTGATCCAGGACTTCCTCATCCTGGGACAAAGAATAGCTCCTCATCTTGATCTTGCAGGGAAGGGCAAAAAGGCAAAGGACTCAGGCAATGGATCTTGTGACCTCTGTGGGAAGTGGAAAATCGCTTTTGCTCCTATCTCACTGGCTAAGGCAAGTCACGTGACCAAGTCCTGTGGTGGTGGAGGTGGAGTGTGTATTATTTGTGCGGGGGCTCCTGCAGGACCCCTGTGGTAGGTGGGGTCGACCATCCTCATACAGGCGGGAGGGGTATGGTCCACCACACTGGCCATAAAAATACTTTGACCCGTTTGGAATGCCTTTTCTCTTTCAATCCCAGAATCCCAGGCTAGAAAACCTATAGGATGAAGGCCCCATTATTATCAGGTAGGAACCTGAAATCTGGAAAGTAGAAAGAACTTGATTATGGATTCCTCATATCTCATTTCCACCAGACTTCATCATATTTAAGCAAGAACTACAAAGGTAAATCTTGTCTTACAAGCTGCATGGACCAGAGTGAAAGCTCCCTCCTCACCAGGGCTGCCTGGCCCATCCTTTCTTTTTTCTAAGATTAATTTTTTTTTTATTTGGGGTTGGGAGAGAGAGCTTGAACAGGAGCAGGGAGAGGGGCAGAGAGAGGGGGAGAGAATCAGACTCTGCCCTGAGAGTGGACCCCCATTCAGGGCTCGATTCCAGGAACCTGAGATCATGACTTGAGCCAAAATCAAGAATCAGATGCTTAAATGACTGAGCCTCTCAGACACCCCTGTACCTCTCTCACTTCTTGAACAACTTTCTCTGAAGCACACAAGGAGCACACACTCAGGGACCAGGAGACATGTGGGGACACCTACAATGACAGCACAATGGGACACACACGGAGTCTGGAAGCATGAAGGGGCTGTCCTGACCTGGACGTGAGGAAGGATTTTCTGAAGAAGGCAGTCGTCCTGGAGCAGCTGAGGTCCACATGTGCAACGAAGGTGGAACATCTGAGGAGTGGTGGGCAGTTCCAAATCCTGTGAAGGGAGAAGGGTCAGCTCATGGGGCTGGAGAAGTGGGAGGTGGGCTGGCACCAGACCCTGCAGTGTTGGGGTGGGCCAATAGGGCACCAGTGATGACTGAGTTTTCTTTCAGAATCATTCAGGGACCCTTTCTGGAGAGGACGTGTGGAGGGGTGGGCTGGGGGCTGCAGCCTGGCCTGGTACAGGCTCTGCCGTGAGATCACCACCCCCCTCCACGCTACAATCCTTGTACACTCAGATTCTGATGGATTGTCACCATCCCCTCCATGCGGGCTGTGGTCCTGCCTTACACATGAGGAAACCAAGACTCAAAGACACAAAGTGATGTGCCCAAGGGCGCATGTGGTAGGGGGATGATCACGGGAAGTCTACTTGACTTCACATCCCTTCTTTCCAGGGCACTTGCTCCCTCTGTGGCCATAACAAAATACCATGGACAAGGTGGCTAGAACTACAGGCACTCGTTTCTCCCAGTTCTGGAGGCTGGAAGGTCAAGACCAAGGTGTTGGCAGGTTTGGTTTTTTTTTAAGCTTCTTTCCTTGGCTCATAGATGGCCACCTTCTCCCTGTGTCCTCAGGTGGCCTCGTCTCCATGTGCACACTCTTGATGTCTCTTCCTCTGATAAGGGGATCACTCCCCTGGAATCAGGGCTCCACCTCACGACCTTATTTAGCTTTAATTACCTCCCTAAAGGCTCTGTCTCCAAATATAGTCATATTGGGGGTTGGAGCTTTAACACGAATTTTAGGGGGATGCATTCCAGTGCATAACAGACAGGTAGGTGATGGAGACTGTAGTTTACCCCTCCACCCCCGGGGGTTGGTTGTCCTCAATTAATACACTATCCTCACATCCAGTTTTTGATCTGCCATTAGAAAGGGGTCATTTCACCTACCAAGGACCCTGGCACCCAGTGAGTGCTCAAAATCTATTTATTGAGTGAAGGAATGCTTCTGGCTGCACAGAGCCACCTGCCCGAGGCCCCTTTTATGGTTCTAGTGTATTTAGCAAGGTCACGGTGAGGCTTTGATTTTAAAGGGTGCAGTTGTTATTTGTTTATTTTTGTTTAAGATTTATTTATTTATTTATTTATTTATTAGAGAGAGAGAGAGAGAGCATGAGGATGAGTGGGAAAGGCAGAGGGAGAGAGAGAATCTCAAGCAGACTCCCTGCGGAATGCAGAGCCCGATGTGAGGCTTGATCCCAGGATCTTGAGATCATGACCTGAGCCAAAACCAAGAGTCTGAGGCTTAACCCACTGAGCCATGCAGGTGCCCCATTATTTGTTTATTTTTTAAATGAAACTTTTAAATTTGGGGATAATTGTTGATCCAGATTATTTTGTCATAGCTTCAAATCCTCGTTTTACTGCCTACCAGTAGGGAGGTCCTGGGTGAGCTGTCTGAACCGGCGTGCTTCCATTCTATCACCTAAGAAGGGCACATCAATGGTGTCTGTGCCACCTGGTTGTCCCTAGCGGAGTTTCCATTATGTCAGTGGCACTATTACTCTCTAGGAGTACTCTAAGCATTGTATCGGCCTTGTCCCTTTGGGCCCCACCTCCTTATAACGCGAGCCTCCGTAGGAGACCCCAGAGCGGGTTGCAGGGCATGTGCAGTGTGAATCTGAACAAAACAGAATGTGAGCCCGATGCCACCCTTTATCATCTGTGGGACCTTGGCCCGTTTGAACTTCCATCAAACAAGCTTCACAGCACCTTCTTTAAAGGGTTGCTGCGAAGACAGAAGAGTTACTGTGTGTTTCGCAACACAAAGTCGTAGGAGTTGTCCAAGCGAGGGAAGCCCATTCACCTCTGTCTCCTCTCTGGAGCTGACTCGCCCGCTGCCCCCTCTCCTCTTCAGCCCTGATTCTTACTGGTTAATTCCATAATTAGTTGAGTAGAGGTGCTAAAAGATCGGCCATGGCTGTCACACTTTGATAAGGGGCATCGTGTCTTACTCCAAAGGGAAAGGTAAGCTGCCATGTTTGACGCTAGAGTCAACGAAAGGAGAGGTATGTTCAGGCATGGGTGAGGGCACCTTACCGTGTGGGTGAGCTACCTACTTTACTCACACCAGGGCCTCTGCTAGTTCATATCGCAAGTGTATGCAAATTAGAAGCCACAGCAAGGCTTGCCACCTACCCAGTCTGTGGGGGTTCTTGTTCAGTGCACAACCTGTTCAAACGTCCAAGGGACACCTGCAGCCTGCACCGGGCTCTAAGGTATCTCTCATCAACGTGCTCACCATCACGCTTCCACCCTCCGACGGAGGACTCCTGCTGTCACTGGAGATTGACTGTGGCTGCTGCCAGAATGGCTGCTTCTTTCCAGGGAGACCAACAGACTCTTACTCCCAATCTCTCAGTTCAAGTGACTTTTTTTCCCCCCTGCAGCCTCAGGACTTTCTGGAGCCCAGTTGTCTCATGAGAAAGGGGCAGAATTTGTCCATTTCCAGGCTATTTCTCACCAAGCACTGAGCCCATCTTCCTGGCAGCTGCCATTGTGGTTGTGGTGTGAATGGGAATGAGGATGAAGACTGGGAGCACAGGGGTGGCAGTCACGTCCAACAGATCCTCCCCACGACTTCTGTGCCTTTCCTAGACTCCCTGATAGAATGAGCTTTCCCTGTTCTGTCTGCTTTTCTCATAGAGCTGCATGTTTTCTACATGCTAGGCCTCTGGTAGGCTTAGAGGAAGATAAGAAATAGTGAGAGGTCCTGCCCATGAGGAGTTTGGCTGTGGAACCAAACTGTCTAGTAAGGAACCCAGGATGGATCTGGAAATGGCCATAATAGAATTAAAAACCACTTTGGGAGCAGTGGCCGGGATAAAGGGGGAAGTGTAGATGGTTGATTTTTTTTTTTAAGATTTTATTTATTTATTCATGAGAGACACACAGAGAGAGGCAGAAGCGTAGGCAGAGGGAGAAGCAGGCTCCTCACAGGGAACCTGATGTGGGACTCGATCCCCAGACCAGGATCACGCCCTGGACCGAAGGCAGATGCTCAACTGCTGAGCCACCCAGGCGTCCCTGTGGTTGATTATTTTTAACTGGAAGGTTTGGAAATGGCTTCTGAGGGGAAGAGGCCTGGAGATGGGTCTAGGATGATGCTGGGATATTAGTTGGCGGCTGTGGGAGAGGTGAGTGTGAAAGACATCTCAAGAGGAGGAGGGTATCTGCAAGGTGTAGACTGAGGCATGTGTGGTGAGCTGTAGGACTTCAGAAGGGCTGGTGGGCAGAGCCCTTGGAGACTGGACAGGGCTTTGAAAATGGAAACACACATTGGGCCCAGGCTCTGGAGGGGCACATAGGTGTGGGATTAACACACTCCCTCCTACCTCCCTCGTGTGCCAAGTTTTGTCCATGTGTTAGGGATTCTAAAGAGAAGATTATCCACAGTCCAGTCCTTGAAGAAGGGAAACTGCTTACAGTTTCTTTTATTTTTTAAAGCTTTTATTTATTTATTCATGAGAGACACACAGAGAAAGGCACAGACACAGGCAGAGGGAGAAACAGGCTCCTCACAGGGAACCTGATGTGGGACTTGATCCTAGGACCCTTGGATCACTACCTGAATGGAAGGCAGATGCTCTAAGCCACCAGGTGCCCCGAGTTTACAGATTTGTTTCAGAAGATAGAAACTAAAGAACTATAAGAATGAAATAGGATGCTTTCTATGATAGAAATGCGATCAGAGGGAGTCGTCACTTTTCTGATCTGGGGAGGGAAGGCTTTACAGAAAAAAAAGACCACCTTCGCACTGAGTCTTAGAGAAGGGTAGGAAGTCATATTAATTTTGCCTGAAATTCAGCTAATCTAGTGATTTATATTTGAGGGCAATTTTACTTCCTGGGGGGACATTTGGCAATGCCAGGGGACTTGGCCGTCATGACCGGGAGGTGGGGGTGCCGCTGGCCTCTAGGAGATAGAGGCCCACACATCCCACGGGGCACAGGATGGCCCCCTCAATGATGAATTCTGCTCAAATGTCAGTAATCCTGAGATTCACATGAGGTGCTCCGGCTTGAGGCATAACTCAAATGACAGCATGCAGGGGCCCAGGAGACTGTTGAGTGGCTAACAATTTCCTGTGACTTTGGGCAAGTCCTGGGTGCATCTCGGTGGACCTTATGCTAAGAGCTGCATGCCTGGGCCCCACCAAACCCATATGTTGAACCCCTGATGTGATGATATTTGGGGGTGGGGTCTTTGGGAATTAATCAGGGTTAGATTAACCCTCAAGAAGAGATAAATACTCTTATAAAAGAGAGAGGAGACATGGGATTTCCCTCTCTCTGCCATGTGAGGATATAGTCAGAAGGCCTCCCTTTGCAAAATAGGAATGAGACTCTCACCTGGAACTGGATCTGCTGGCATCTTGGTTTTGGACCTCCTAGGCTTCAGGAGTGTAAGGAATACATTTCTGCTGTTGAAGTCGCTAGGTTTCCGTACTCTGCTCTAATGGCCCAAACCGACAGGAACCTACCTCAGTTTCCCCTGTCTCCTTATGAGTTTGAGGCTGGACCCTCTTCCAGGCCTCTCTCACATCCCTTGTGTCACGGGAGGCTGCTTAACATGTGTTCAGCTCACCCATTTTCCAGCAGGGCATGGTTTTCTTCTGCCTGTAGAGATGTGGTGCCGATGTTTATAGAATTTCGAGCGAGAGTCTCATGAACCTTTTAGCCACAGCAAACCCATTGCTGTGACATCTCTTGAGTCACACTGGCCAGAACTGAGTCTCTCGCCCACCCCAAAACTATCAACTGACAAAGGGAGATGGATTCAGCTCCTGACTCTCTTTCCCTGACCCCCAAAAAGGACCTGGACTGCTGGGAGGACGGTAGTGGGGGTAGTGATGACCAAGTAGGTCCCCAGTCGTGTCTGCCTGAGCCCAGGGCCCTGAAGCTGAGTCACCTTCTCTCTCTGAACCTGGACTTGTGCTACCAGATTTCTGTGGGTCTTGGTCTTGCAGTCCACTGGGACGTGCCAGCACAAGTCTTGCTAGCTGTGACTTGCTGAAATACTTATACCTGCTGATTCCCATCATGCCAGCCGGCCAAGAGCACTCTTGCTTCAGACACTGGGTGCATGAGGTAACCCCAAGTCCTGTTTCCCCGAGAGTGTCTTGTACGAGAAGCTGAACCCGTGTATGTGTCTTTGTCCTTCCAGACCTGGAGAGTCAAGTGCTGCCCCTGGCAGGACACCACCCTACAAATCGCACAGCACAGGCTGCACTTGCCACTCCTTGCTCTGAGATGTTCATTCTGACCGCGAGTTCTGACAGCTTCCCAGAGCTGGCAGGAAATTGGGGGACCAGAGGGCCTTGGATGACTTTACCCTGAGCCTCCTATTTGGGCTTCAGATCGTTCATTCAGAAATATTCTGGGGACGATTGGGACTCTGGCACACTTTCTTCTGTAGGAAAGTGAATGAGAAGCAGTGCACATCTGATAAATCTTGTCTGCGTTCAGCCTCTTTGAGCAGCCAAGGCTTTCTCTGGGCATCTTTTTATATTTTACCTTGGCAGACCTCTGGCGTCCTCCCGTGAATGCCAGAGCAGAGCGCCTGAGGGGAGTTCCTAATCCTAGAACCCCGGGTTCTAATCCTGGCAAGACGTCCACATGGTTGTGTGACCGGATTTTGTGGGGCCTGGAGCTTTTGTAATCTGGGGAGTTTTCTTCTTAAAAACAGACTATAAAGTATACATTCCGAATTAGGTAAGGGGGCTGTGGTGGTAAATTTTATGTGTCAACCTGGCGGGGCCATGGTTCCCAGGTATTTGGTCAAGCATTATCCTGGATGTTTCTGTGAAGGTGTTTTTTGGGGGATGAGATCAATATTTAAATTGGTGGACTTTGAATAGAGCAGATTGCCCTTTTTAAAAAATTTTTATTTATTTATGATAGTCACACACACACACACAGAGAGAGAGAGAGAGAGAGAGAGAGAGAGGCAGAGACATAGGCAGAGGGAGAAGCAGGCTCCATGCACCGGGAGCCTGACGTGGGATTTGATCCCGGGTCTCCAGGATCGCGCCCTGGGCCAAAGGCAGGCACTAAACCGCTGCGCCACCCAGGGATCCCCAGATTGCCCTTTTTAATGTGAGTGGGCCTCATCCCATCAACTGAAGGTCTGAATAGAAAAAAGACTGACCTCCCCGGAGGTAGAAAGAATTTGGCCAGCAGACAGCCTTCCGACTCAAGCCATGACTCTCCTTTGGGTCTCTAGCCTGCTGGTCTACCCTGCAGATTTTGTACTTACACAACTGTATGAGCCAATTCCTTAAAATTTCTATCTTCCTCTGTTTCTGACTCTCTCTCTTTCTCTCCCCTTGCACACACACACACACACACACACACACACACACACTGTTCGTTTTATTTCTCTGGGTAACCCTGACTAATTCAAGGGCCTTGGAAGGGTCCCAGCAAGTGAAGAGCCCCCATGCATAAGGTTCATTAGCTCCACTGTGAAATCCTCTCTGTGAGCCAGACTTTTCCCGCTCTGGCCTTCAGCTTTCCCTCCATAAAATGACGAGGAGTTGGCCCACACGACTCCTGGGCTCTTCTCAGCTCAGACCGTGGTGACAAGGCCTCCGCACACAGACCGGCTGCGTTGCCATGGCTCATGCCTCCAAGTCTTTGAGCACCGTCCTCAGACAGTAGAATGTCGGGGTCTCTCGGCTTGTCTCCAGCCTCCACCTACCCGCTCCGTGGCCCGCGCAGTGTGAGCCGGTGAAGCAACAAGAGGCAGAGCAGAGGGTCACGTTCTCACACAAGGAGCTCTCAACGGGCTGAAGAACCCAGGGCTGCCAGGGATCCAGGCCCAGCCATGGTTTCTGTTTCTTCATCTGAGTTTTTTGTCAGCTTGCTCCTTTGCGAGTGCCATCATCTGTGGTTTGTGGGCCACAAAAAGAAGAATGTGGTGATTCCAAGGTTTTTTGCTACAGTAAAACACGTTGGCCAAAGCTTGATGTTGTCTGTCTGTTACTATGATGAGAAAGCACCTCTGAAGAGGCATTTTGAAGCAGACAGAGCCCTGGAATGGAGCTGGTAGAGCCGAATGAGGCTCTCAGGGTGGGTAGCTAACCTGCCGTGTGACCCTGGCCAGTCACTTCCCCTCAGGCCCTCAGCAGAGTGCTCGGGCTTCCCTGCATCCATCAGGACACCCCTGGACAGACTTGGCAACTTGCTCTGATTCCACCACTTCCCTGGTGACTGGGCCTTTCTGAGAAGACAGTGGGCGTGGGGAAGACTGTGGCCGTTGAATGTGGAACTCTTCTTGTTGGGGGGTGGGTTGGCCAAGAGGTCAAAACCACTGGAAAACAAACAAGTAAGCAAACAAATGAACAAATTCACTGGTTTAAGGTTTTGGTCAAGAAGCACCGTTCCTGTGCTTTGGCATGTGTGTGTATGTGTGTGTGCACGCGAGTGCGGGTGCACAGGAATGGAAGTGGGGAGGAAATGACCTTTTCTTGGCTTGGTTGCATTATGCAGGGAGCCCTCCTCCCCCCACCCCGCCCTTTGGGCAACCTTCCAGCAAACAGCCAACTTGCGGGATGCAGGAGAGGGTCACCAGGCCTTCACCATCAGAGGAAGAATTCCTCCGTCTGGCTGGAGAGGAGACAGTGCATGAAAAATGGTGGCAAGGGGTCAGGAGGCGAAGGCAAGTGAGAAAACACTTTCATCTATTATCCTGGGGTCAATGGGCTCCCATCAGGGAACCTTGAGGCCGCCGTGAATGGCCCATTGCAGGAGGGGTGGCATTGTGTGGCTGCCGCCCCGTGGACCTGACAGGGCAGCTCGCAGGCCGGAGCCCCACATCACAATCCCCAACTCAGGACAATAGCGCCTAAGAAAGTGGTGGGTGGCTCGCCTCCCAGGAGCCTGCTTCTTCTTATCAAAGGGCTTTCACGGGGAACGCCCCGGCCGCTGGGGAAGGAGGGAGAGCTGTTTGTCCGATACCGCCAAGGCATGTCAGCCTCATTCCAAAGTCCCCGTCATGGCGATTAGGTTGGCCTGTATTGAATTTCGTCCAGAATCAGTGTGGGTTTCTCAGCTGTTCCTGCTCCCTAGAAGCCACACATAGTCCTTGAATTGAGTAATTTTTTGTTTGACAAACAACACATTCTTGTTTAACGCAGAGCCCCAAATCCTATGATGAAAAGGAGACATGCATTCCCCCCAGAGGAGATGTCCGGAGGATCCGGGCATGTCCACTTACCAACAGCAGGCCTGTGTCTCAGGGAAGCAGCTCCTGGTTTGGGAGCTTCCTGGCACCTCCTCGTCGATAGCTCATGGCTATGTGTGTTCAAATAACCCTGCAAATTCGGTGCAAGTCTGACATTGTGACTGCTTTGTTGAGTGAGGCCTGATTTGCTTCTGTGTCTATAGAAATATGTCAGCTGAATGGAGAGAACACTACATCCCTGTGGTACCCCCGTTACTCCCTGACACCCGAGCTTTGAGATCAAGCCTGGGAAAGAAGTGAGCAGTGGCCAGAGAGATGTGATTCTGTGGCACTATTATTATACCTGGCATGGAACCTAGGACCTCGCATCCCAAAACAGGCATGCAGGGCACTGAGCAAATCCTCAGCCTTCAGATCCAGGGCTGATACTTCCTCGGAGACCCCTTTGGCTGCAGTGGCTTTCCTGGTGGCCATAAGCGATGTGCATAGTAGGGATAGAGCGTGAAATGATGTGCTGGCCCTTGTAGCCCAAAGGCATGGCAAATGGCTCTCACTTGTCAGTTTCCTTTGCAAGATTGTTGAGGGCCAGGTCCTCAAGGAGCTGGAGATAGAGAAAAAAAGTAAGAGTTTGTTCCTATCCATGTTAGGGGCAAATTAATATACAGATGAAGGCAAACATATGTGATTAGCAACGGGAAGGAAAGAGGTGCACATAAAGTACCTCCTACACTTTAAGCACCTTGGAGGAAGGAGTACATTGGGTTTACTTCCAGAGCACAGCAAAGAGTAGACATGGATACCTCAGATATGATGGGACCCTCAGATGTGATCTTATATGGAAATAGGATCTTTGTAGGGGTAATTCATTAAGATGAGGTCATATTGGATCACAGAGGCCCTACATCCAATGACTAGTGTCTTTATGGGAAGGCCATGTGAAGGCAAAGGCAGAGACTGGACGGTATAGCTAAGGAATGGTTAGGGTTGTTGGCCAACACCAGAAGTTAGAAGAGAGGCATGGAACAGATTCTCCCTCAGAGCTTCTAGAAGCTACCAACCCTGATGACATCTTGATTTCAGACTTCTGGCCTCTCCAGCTTTGAAAGAATACATTTTCATTGCTTCAAGCCATCCAGTTTGTGACCATTGTTACGGCAATTAGGAAACTAATAAACATAGTGTGCTGTCAATGGAATTTCATTGAAGGGATCCAATAAAGGCTCCTATGGTTGCCTGGAGTGGGGGCTGTGTGGAGAGCTAAGCCTGGAGGGAGGTGGGGTGGCACACAGGTAAAAGGGGGATGGCAGGAAGGAGGCATGGAAGACAGTGGAAGCTTTGGCCTAGTGGCTGGTGGCTAACCTATGACAGGAATAGAAAATAGAGGAGGAATGTGGGATTGGAAGATGGAAGGGGAAGGAAGCCAGGTCATAAAGGCCTTGTGAGCCATACTAACGAGTTTGGGATTTATCCTTTTCCTACCTTCTTCACCCCTTCACCATCCAACATGGTCTCTCGTCACAGACATCACGCAGGAGAGCAATAGGTTGATGCACGTGGCCAGGAAATGCAAAAAGAGTGAGCGAGCGATCTGCTTCTCTATTACATAATATTGTACAGATAACAAAACTAACGCAGATGCCAGATCGCAGTGGTGTCATGTATACAGTCACAATTTAAAATTAAATGGTATATGTTAGAGCTGTCTGTTTACTTTTTCCATAAAATACAGAACTAAAAAGGAAACAACTTTCTCTATTGGGAGTAATATCATACCAGAAGATGCTGCAGAAATTTCTCTTCAGGGAATTTTTACTCTAAAATAGAGATGCATCTTCCCTGGATCTTTCCAGTGTGGTTCAAGTTATAAGGATGTGGAAATCATGAGCTCTGAAGTTCCTTGAGCACTGGGAGTTCTGCATTAGTGAATTAGCAAATTAATTAATGAATCTGTGCATCCATCCATCTGTCCATCCATCTATCTACCCATCCAAGCATCCATCCGTCTACCGAACTACCCACCCAGAAGTAATTCCTGGCTTCTGTTCTGGTCAGGCATTGTCCAATCCTTCTAGGAAATGCAGAGAATCGAGTTCTTGCCCTTGCCCTTTTTTTAAAAATTAAAAAAAAATTTTTTATTTTTATTTTTTATTATTTATTTATTTTTGCCCTTGCCCTTGAGAGGCTCACAGTGGAATCCAAGGAGTTAAATCATACACTTGATGCCTTAAATGTGACAAAAGGGATGAGTGGACCCACTGAACAATTTGTCCCTAGTCTTTGAACTTCAAGTTCCTGAGATTTAAATATTTGTTGAAGAGAGATTGCTACAAGATTCTTCAGTGGCTTGTGTCTTCTGGTGAAGAAAGTAGATTCTTTTTTTGCCCTGTCTCTGGTAGAAATGGCAAAAAGGCATGACCCTGAATGCTTTTGTATGCCATACACGTTCTTAGCCCTCTGTCAAGAATGCCTTCCCTTGGCTTGTCTGACAAATGTTTCCTTGCTCTTCAAGATGGATCAGGTGGTCAGGTGACCCTCCTCAGTGACCTGACCCTCAAGTAGAGGCAGATGCTCTGTCTTCCGTGTCCTCAGAGCACCCTATGATTCCCACAGCCCACTCATGATCTTCCTACTATCTCTTTTCCCACTGGTCCACGAAGCCCTCCAGAACAGTGATTGTATCTGATTCAGCAGCGCCTGGACGAACAGGGGAGGCAGTTCACTGTGGAGTACTAGGACTGGCTAGTGTGGCCAGGAAAGACCTTCTCTGGGAGATGGGAGCTAAGGTCTGGTGAGGGTAAGAGTAGGATGGAGCGAAGAGAGGGGGGAAGGGAGTGCTCCAGCCAAGAAAGATGCCATGCGCTAAGACATGAAAACAGGATGTGTAGGGTATATCTTGATAGAGACAAGGGCATGTGGCCAGAGAGGTGAAACTGAGAAAGTCCACTAGGGTCCCTTGGGAAGTGTCTTAAAGTACAGGCAGGAGAGTTTGGGGTTCCTCCTATAAACGAGAAGAGACGTTGATGGTTTCTGAGCAAGGTGACTTGGCTTCACTTAGGTTAAGATTGAAGGACTAGTGGAGGCATTTGAAGCTCCGCTCACTCACACGCCTGGTGTCTGAGCTGGAAAGACTCAACTGTCTGGAACCCAAACAGCCGGACCTATGTCATTTTCTCTGGTCTCCTAGGAGTCAGGTCTGTGATGATTAAGTTGGCCCTCAGTAGAGCTCACAGGATGATTTATCTTGAAGCTAAAGGCACTGAATCTTCAGGGCCCCGCATCTGCAGGGAGCCTTTCCAAGGCACTTCTATTGTGTAAGGTCTAGGACCTACTACAGGCAGCCTCTTTTCTGCAATCTTTTTTTTTTTTTGCACGGGAGGCTGGATTCATGCTCTAGAAATTCATTTGGATGCTTGCTACTCTCTAATTTGCTACAAGTATCAGGGTGCTGCCTACAAGGGTCACAAACTCAAATGCCTTCAGGCTAGGCAGGCACCACAAAGATGTGAAGTGGCCTCCAATAGGGTACCTGTGAAGGGTGGAGTCTTAGATAAGTAAAAATGCCTGAAGGCATCCACATCCACATTCACTTTACTTTTCTTTCTTTTTCTTTTTAAACACTTGACACCAGCCAAGTTGCTTTGGATCAGATTCAGCCTGCAAGAGGTGGTGATTTGGTGAACTTGACCTAGATGGGGAAAAAACCCCACCTTCCCATTTCAAGACTCCCCCTGCAGCCTGCCTTCTCCAACCTTCTGCCCATAACCACCCTGTCAGCACTACGGGAGTTGTCGAAATCTACCAGAAGGGAGTTTTGCTTCCTTCCCCTTTGATCCTGGTTCTGTTTTTTTTTTTTTTTTCTGGATCACTTTCTCACCTGCTGTCCCAGCTCAGTGATCTCAGATCTCAGTGTCTCCTAGAAGCTTCCCTGGACTCCAGGATTGGTGTGGTTAATCAGCATAACCAATTCATCGTGGAACCTCTGTGTGTGTGTGTGTGTGTGTGTGTGTGTGTGTGTGTGTGTGTGTGTTGCTGGGGAGGGACAGAGGGACAGAGAGAAAGAGGGAGAGAGAATCCTAAGCAGGCTTCCTGTCCAGCATGGAGCCCACGTAGGGCCCGATCTCACAACCCTGAGATCATGACTTGAGCTGAAATCAAGAGTTTGACATTTAACCAACTGAGCCACCCAGGCCCCCCTGGGGTGTCTCTTCTGTTGTAGTCTTGAGATGCCAAGGAAATGTTTTGTTTTTTTTTTTCCTACCTCCCCCTTCTCTCCACAACTAGAGTGGGAACTCCCTGAGGTCAGGGGCTTTGATTTTATTGTCTTCATTCTCCAACTCTTCTAAAGCCCTGCCACACACACAAAATAAATAAATAAAAATAAAAAAAGCCCTGCCACAAAGCCTGGCTCATAACAGATGGTCAATAACCCCACAGTTTGATTGATACTATTTGGTTGTGTAATTTTTATGTATAATTTCCAATTTCATTGTGAACACGATCTGAAAACATCAACATAGTTTCGTCAGTTCCTTTTTTGAATCGGGCTTTGGGTTGAAGTTGTTTTGCTTACATCATACCCTTGATATTGCTTTGTTGTCCTGACGCTGCTGGTCTGCAGAGCCCTTTGGCTGAGCCTGTGGCTTCTCTGATCACCTGTCTCCTATTGCTGCTGTTTCCCTCACTGTTTCTTACCCAAGGCAGAGCGAGCGTATTTGTAGGCGCCCAGAGTTTTCTGATTTGTTGATTTATTTATAAGCAGGGAAATTTGGACTCATGCCAAATTCTAATGGAATATTAATTATTTTCCAGAAGAAATTCAGATCATCTGAGGCCTGCCAGTCATTTGAAAACATCTGAGCCTTTGAGGGGGGCTCCTGGGCATCTCCTTCTGGGGCCTCTGTGGAAAATACAGCTCATGGAAAAGTTCTGAGTCTTGCTGGTCCTCTAATGGTGTGGGCTTAAGGGAGTCTCTGGGGTGGGCTTTTGATGTTGAGAACGCTAGAGGTCAGGGCTGGGAGGTCACTGAACTTGTGTACAGCTGGGAAAACCCAGTCCTAGCAAAGAGAAATGATGTTAGACATTCATTTAGTCAGCAGCTGAGAATACAGAAGATAGAGAGGCCTATGGTGTCCACCTCATGGACTTCAATTCTAGAGCTGAGAGACCAGTAGAAAACAGGTTGTGAGTCCTACAAATAACACAGAACGCTGTCCTGTGACAAAGTGTCTGGACTCAGAGGGCAGACACCTGCTGCAAACAACAGCTCACCCATGAAGCCAACTTTGAGAAGGAGACCTCTGAGGCCTGTACAGGGAAGGAAGATGGTCCAATAAGGAGCAGAGGAGAGCATTCCAGGCAGAGGGATGGCACAGGTGAATACTTTGAGCCAGGATGGGGCATGGAGAATTCTAGGAGTGTGGATGGAGCTCAGTGAACAAGGGAGAGAGTGAGGAGGCCAAGTGGGAGCAGCAGAAGGGAATAGATCTTTGGGGCAGGCCTTTGTAGGTCAACAAAATGAGTTTGGATTTGGCTTTTAAATGCAGTGCATAGCTGTTGCAAGGTTTTGAGCATGCAACTGATATTTTAAAAGAATCAGGAGGCTTGTTGCAATTGTCCAGTAATAGATGAGGGAGTGAGGCAGAAAGACAGAAGTAGGGTATCTTGGGGACAGAACTGATAAGACTTGATGTAGATTTGCCTGAAGAATTTGGATGACTGATTTTTTTTTTTCAATTTATTCCATAGAGAAAGAGTGAGCAAGCAAGTGGGGGAGGAGTAGAGGGAGAGGGACAAGCAGACTCCTCTCTGAGCACGGAGCTGGACTCAGAGCTTGATCCCAGGACCTTGAGATCATGATCTGAGGGGAAGTCCGATGCTTAACTGACTGAGCCATCCAGACGCCCTTGCCCCATCATCCATCATGGTTTTAATTCACATTTCTCTGATGGGGGTGGGGGTGGGGATGATGTTGATTATCTTTTCATGTGCTTATCGGCCATTCATCTATCTTTAGTGAGATGTTTGCTCAGGTCTTTGTACCCATTTTTAAAATGGGTCGCTCATTTTCTCATTGTTGACTTTTCAGAGTTGTTTATATGTTCTAGAAACAAGTCAGGTATGTGACTTGAAAATATACTCTTCCAATCTCTCACTTGTCTTTCATTCATGTACTAGTTTTTTTGGCAGAGCAAAAGGGTTTTTTTGTTTTGTTTTGTTTTGTTTTTGACCTTTGATGAAGTCCAGTTTATCAGCTTTTATTTTATGGATCATACTTTTGGCGTTAACACCATTTTTTAAAGCCATTATTTTTCAGGTCTCCATGACTTAAAGAAAATCTAATTTTGATTGGATGTGTCGCCAGCATATAGACAATATTCAAAGACAGGGGATGGAGTGAGACCCCCTTGAGAAGATACAACTCAACAGACCTGGGCCATGGTTGAGCGTTTCTCATCTCCCAAACTGAGGCACTTTCCGCCTGTCACTTACTGTGAGTTTTGAAGCAAGATGTAGAGGGGACATTGCTTGTCCTCTCAGAGAACATCGGCATTAGGAACCCCAAAGAGGTGTTAGCACCTGCACGAGGGGCAACATCCAGGCTTGGTCTTTACTTTCACTTAATCATTTCACAAAGGCTTATTGAGCAACTGCTCTGTGCTTCTAGGGGCCTCTATGTGGTACATGCACATGTAATGCTGACCAAATCAGCGAAATCTCTTACCTCCTAGAGTGAGGGGACAGATAGCAACCAAACAAATAAGTAAGAACATGTCTGACGGTGGTAAGTTTTATTAAGAAAATAACAGTGGCGATGTGATGGCAAGTGTCTGGGCCGGGTGACTCAGAGGTGGCCTCTCGGAGCTGGACTTTTCACTTTAGCATACCATCACCTTGCATAGGCCCTACCCTCATGGTTGGCTTCACAGCTGTCAACCAGTGTGGTCACAGGCCCCACCCTCTGAAGGGCCCCACCCTCGTATATTAGAACATCATGCTGCCATCTTTGAGCTCTTCTTTTTTGGACAAGGCATCCTGTGTTTTTGTTTTGCAGTAGGTCCTACAAAGTACGTAGGCAGCCTTGCCCACATTGTCCAAACAGCAAAACAGGGAAGCCTGGGTGGCTCGGTGGTTAAGTGTCTGCCTTCGGCCCAGGGCATGATCCTGGAGACTGGGGATCAAGTCCCACATCGGGCTCCCTGCATGGAGCCTGCTTCTCCCTCTGCTTATGTCTCTGCCTCTCTCTCTCTCTCTGTGTCTCTCATGAATAAATAAATAAAATCTTAAAAAAAAAAAAAAAAAGACACAGCAAAACAGACAGAAGCAAGGACAGAATTCAACTACCTTTATATACCATCGGCCGTCCTGGTGCCCCAACCTCTTCTTTTGACTGCACAAAAATAAATCCTGAAGATACACTCACCTCCAGCAATTCACAAGATAAATAGTCCATCCAGATTTGTTGGGTGGAAACACTCTTACCATTCTTTACTGGGCCCCTTTTATTTCTCCAAGTCTCTTTTGCTTGGTCAGATTTTCCCCACCAGCATGGTAAGCCCCCAATTCAAAAACACAACAAATGTTTGTCATTGCTGGGGGTGCAGATGCATTCGGTCATTCGAAGCTCATTGTAAGAATGCTGAATCAGATAGAATGGCGGTCATTTTACTTATTTATTGACATTTTATCCTCACTAGAGCTCCATTTAGAGATTGTAGGAACCGCAGCCCAGAGAGGCTAAGTAATTTTTACAAAGTCATACTGCTGGTAAGTGAGGGAAGTCCTATCCTGCTTCCGTACTGGCCGAGGAGGGTGTCTTGCTGATGTTATTTGTTTGAATTCTGATTTTCTCTGTTGGAGAGGAGGCCTGGGTATTTTGGACATCTTGAATCATCTTCTGGATCTGATAGGCCACAATCCCTGAGAAAGCTGTCATTTCCCTTTCATGATACCTCGAACATCTCTGCTCTGTTGCTGAGTGTGACTGTCGCATCAAGAGTTTCGACTCTCTCCTAGTGGAATGTCTGAAGGAGCGACACTATCCCTTCAAGTGATGGGCACCCATATGAAGAAAGCTATTCATGAAGTTGGGAGTCTCCTTTTCGGCTTGGAAAATGAAGCTTTGTATATTTTTCTGTTTGGGCTCATAACCGCTGTCGAAGAGGGAGGAATGGGGCAGGAGTGATGGGGCCTTAGGTATTCCGGGAAACGGAAGCTGGCAGTGCTGGGCCACGTACTGGCCCACCCCGCCCTGCCCTTCACCCAGACTCCTCCCTGCTCCCCGGGCTCTTTTGGAAACTGGCTTCCGGAGCCTGACACATGTTTCTTTGTCTGGCCCCAGCTGTTAGAATCTGTCTTCATTCATTAAGCAGGAAGGGAGTTCTCAGAAGGGCTTCTGCAGTCTGATGTCAGGGAGCAGCCACGCTCAGACCACAGCAATTTCAAATTAGAGATGTCAAAATAAGCCAGGGGACCGTCACGGAGCACCACTGCGCCTCGGGCAGGTGCTAGATGCTTCTCCCTTGGTGTAATCTTCAGTGTCCTTGATAACCCACAGGGTCTGTGTCAATGTCTTCATTTTACAGAAAAGGAAACTGAGGCCTTGAGGTTAGTTGGGAACCTCGGAGCTCAGGCAGGGTCGGAGCCCGGGTCAGCGATGCTCCAAAGTTCTCCGGGCCACTCCGTTTACAGCTAACACCCCAAAGGAAGGCTATAGCTGTCTTCCCTGCTCCTGAAAAAGCAGAGGGCTGGTCTCTAGGAAATAAACACCCATGTTCGGGGAGGAGGCTGGCTCTCCCCCAGGCAGGCCCCCATCCCAGGGCCTGGCTCACCTCTCCGCCGGGAGGAGCCCCCACCCCAGCCCGGTGTGGAGGGGCCGCAAGTGGATTGTCACCGATAATTGTGCAGACCCATTCATCAGCGGGCATCTTATTTCAAACAGCTCGCAGACTCTAATGGCACGAAAAGCGTGAAGGAAGCACAGTTTAATGAATTCTGATCTCACAGACAGAGACTGCCTGAGCAGGGACAAGGGTGCTCACACACGAGGCAGGAGAAAGTGCTGTGGCCCGAGAAGCCGGGATGCATTCAAATGATCCCCTGGTTCCCTCGAGATGGATAATCTGGTTTTTAGCAAATTTGTCGGAGACGTCCGTTCTCACCGTGACTCGCCCTCATCTTTCTGGGAAAGCGTACCTTTTCACCCGGAGAACAATAAAGCCCTGTGATCTCATTCGCACCAGCGGAAGGAAACGGGCCGCCTTACTTTTGGCCTAATAAGGGTACCCCAAATTCTTGTAGATTTTTACAGGAAACCTTAAACATCTTAGAAAACCCATATGCACCGTCTAGCCACCCTGGGGTTCCGAGAAAAAGCAGGGGGTTGTGTGTGTGTGTGTGTGTGTGTGTGTGTGATCATCATGTGAATTCCAAAAAAAAGACGTAGGCAGCCGGAGAACTGGACATGCCTTCTGCCAGAGAAGCCCAGAGGCCTCCACCCTGAGATCATCTGGCCACCTTCTCGGTGCAGGGCCCTACTGGGAAATCCTCAAGGCCCTGCCTCGTAAATCACCTCATTTACACCTGCGCAGGTGAGAAAGTTGCTTTCATTTCAGAGGTGAGGCTACCATGAGACGGCCCAGAGAGGTCAGGCAACTGGCACGGGTCCCACAGCTCTGGAGTGGCGGGGTGAGAGCACGTCCCCACGTCCCAAGTGGACCCCTGACATTTAAGGCAAGCCTCCTCCCCTCCCCGGGCCCAGCTGTCCCATATGTAAAATGAGAAGGCAGGGCTGCCTGAAGCCTAGACGGCTTTTAGCAACAGTGGGTTCTGTGTCCTAACAGCGCCCGACTCCTTCTGGGAGTGGAAAGTGCCTGCTTACTTCCTTGCGGAGGGGCAGGGAAGGGGGCAGCCAGGGAGGCAGGATCAGAGTTCAGTTTTTTTTTTTTTTTTTTTTTTAAGATTTTATTTATTCATGATGGAGAAAAAGAGAGAGAGAGAGAGAGGCAGAAGCAGGCTCATTGTGGGGAGCCCGACGCGGGACTCGATCCCAGGACTCCAGGATCATGCCCTGGGCCAAAGGCAGAGGCCAGACCGCTGGGCCACCCGGGGATCCCCCAGAGTTCAGTTTTCACTTCATCCGTCCGCGTGCTCTGCCCTGTGTTTCCAGCCTCGGGTTGGGCCCCCGAGCTTGGGACTCCGATGTGACACGGCAACTGTCCCAGTTCGTGAGGGGCTCACAGGCCTCTGGGGAAAACGGGCACATTACAAACAAAAGCCCTGGACGTGGTGAGTAGATGCTCCCACACTCGCACGCGGGGGCCCGTGGGAACAGACCCCACAGGCGACTACCTCGGACTGAGTTAAGTCATGTAAGTGATCAGGGCCCGAGTGTCGTCTTTACAGTGGGGAACTCAGTCACAGAGACGCGGGGAGTGAAGAGGCAGGTGCACTCCGCCAGTGCTGGTTGTGTCAGGAATCGGGTGAGTAGATCAGGAATCTGAGGAGGGCTGTGGATCCTTCTAGGCCACACCAGCCTGGATCGATCCCCATCCTTTCCCCAATAGGCCAGCCAGCGGGCAGCCTTCAGGCAGCCCCGTGCACGCTAAGGAGGGATTGTCCTCTGTCATCCACTCTCTGTTCCTCCCTGATGGGCACCCCGCAAGTTTCCCTCTGGCCTTCTCCCCAGGCGGTTACCGGCTAGGACCGGCCAGGACCGGCTAACAGCCGGAGCTCTGGAGTCAGGCACGGGTGCCAACCCGGCTTTGCTGCACAGCTAGACGTTAAACCTGCCGAAAGCCGATGGATTTCCCTGGGCCTCTTTCCTCATCCGTGAGGCAGAGGCAATGAGAACACAGGCTGTGCAGGGGCTGTGGTGAGGGGGACCGAGGACACCCAAACACAGCCCTGAGCTCATGGGGGGGGGCAGCCCTGGGTGCTAAGGGAGGGCCACCTTCCCCTGCTCCCTCTGCCTGCCTCCCCTATCCTGCTGCCCTACCCCCACCCATCTGCCACTCCTCTCTGCCCCTCCTCCTCCTCATTGTTTTAATTTTTTTTCAAGATTTTATTTATTTATTCATGACACACACACACACACACACACACACACACACACACACAGAGGCAGAGACACAGGCAGAGGGAGAAGCAGGCTCCCTGTGGGGAGCCCGATGCGGGACTTGATCCCAGGACCTCGGGATCACTCCCTGAGCCAAAGGTAGACACTCAACCACTGGGCCACCCAGGTGCCTCTCCTCATGTTCTTATTAAAAGCAAGGACAGGGATCCCTGGGTGGCTCAGCGGTTTAGCGCCTGCCTTTGGCCCAGGGCACAATTCTGGAGTCCCGAGATCGAGTCCAACGTTGGGCTCCTGGCGTGGAGCCTGCTTCTCCCTCTGCCTGTGTCTCTGCCTCTGTCTCTCTCTCTCCGTCTATCATGAATAAATAAATAAAATCTTAAAAAATAAATAAAAGCAAGGACAAGTTTGGCAGGATTCTCACTCTGTACTCACCATGTTCAGTTTTGCACGTGCTAAGATGGGGTCCCCAGAACCACGTTCGGGGTTGGGAGCCCACATTTGTTCTGTGTATCCAGAGGCCTGAACACCGAACTGCAGGCATCCTGGAGGCCTGCGAAGGTGGGAGTTTAATTCCCATCAGCTGTGAGATCCTGGGCAAATTCCTTACCCTCTCTGAGCCTGAGCTGCCCCCATGGCAGGATGGGGATGATGACGCCTTACAGGCTTGTTGTGAAGAGCAAATGAGATCATCTAAGAGGAGCTTGACACATAACGGACACTCCCTTCTCTTCCGTGCCTGGAGACTCAATGGCTGCTCTGTGGAACACACATTGGGTTGTAAATGGTCAAAATGGTCCCCAAATGGGCAGCCAATACTGTCATGCCCTGGAAAGGTGCAGGTGCTTCCAGTGAGAGTTCCTCTCCAGGGCAGCATCTCTGTGGTTTCTCCCCTCATCTGTTTCACCCGGGTGGACCCCGGGTCTGAGGAGCCTGGCTTCTCAAGGATCATGTCGCTAAAAATGACACTGGTTTGCTGCAGGATAAGATTGTGTCTTTAGAGAATACGTTCCGGATGATCCCTCTTATCTTGTAGGCATCTCCCCTGTGTTCTAGGAGTTAGGTAATCGATAATTGTCATAGAGATGGCAGTGGTAATAGGATCTAGCAAATACTAAGGCTTGGTCTGAGCATGTCACTGATGGGATGGAGAAGTGGGCTCACACAGGGCTTGCCACGAACTTTCCATTTTTCACGAAGACTTGGGGGCTCTGAGATACGCAGAAGCCCGGCTGCTGACACAGGTAGCGCTGAGGATCTGGCTGGGTCTGGCTTTCTTCCAGCCTTCTGTTCTCCAGTGATGCTACCTGGGCTTTTTTTAGGTAAAGGAGAAAAGATGGACGGAGGACCTGTGCTGGGGATAAGTTGAAAAGTCTTACTCTCTGGTCTCTAGGTCATTTATCTTCCAGAGGGCAGACTTAGGATCCATGTCGGCAAGAATTCAGCACCTGGGGTCACCATGTCTCCCGGGTGCTCATTGTGACCTACACCATCCCCGAGACCCGCGTGCTCCCTGTGATCCTTGTCTTCCTTCTGATCCACATATTTCTGTGATCCATGTCCTTGCTGAGAGCCATATGCTCCTTGTGATCCATGTCTTCCTTGCCATCTACGTCCTCCCTGAGATCCATATCCACCTGTGATTCTTGTCCTTGTGATCCACGTCCTCCTTCTGATCCACACCCTTTCTCTGGTCCCAGTCTTCCCCATGATCCACATCCTCTGCATGATCCATATCCTCCCCATGAACCATGTTCTCCCCATGAACCATGTTCTCCCCATGATCCACATCCTTTACAAAACCCACATCCTCCCCAAAATCTACATACGTCCTCCCTATCATCCATGTTCTCCCAATGACCCACATCCTCCCTATGATCCACATCTGCTGCATGATCCAGATCCTCTGTGTGATCCACATCCTCCCCATGATCTACATACATCCTCCTCGTGATCCATGTCCCAGGATCTGCAGTCCCAGGACAAGCTGTAGCTCTCCACTGAAGTCCATCCTAGTCATAGCAGATGGGGCAGTTGCTCCCTTCTTGGACACAAGCCTTCTGGGCTCTTGAGGCGGGATTACACCCTGATTAAGTGAGACACCAATGAAGCCCGGCCCCAAGCAGTGAGCAGTTTCTCCCATGACTTGAGAGTGTCTCATTTCCTTGCCTTTCCTATGCTATGCCTGTCTGAAACCCTCTTCCCATTTGCTCCATCAGCCAGCTCTTGCTCCATCCTCTGAGTCACTTCACACTCCTCCCTTCCCCAGGAAGCTCACCTCAGCAACCCAAGTCTGCATAGGTGTCATTTCTCTGTGCTCCTACAGCCTCGGGCTTGTGCTAGGACAACCTCTGGGACTGTGTCGTGTCACGTGACGGTCTCCTCCATCAGACTGTGAGCTTTCTGAAGGCAAAGATCTTTGCCATCCATGTATCCAGCCTCTTTTTAGAATCCGTTGTGGCTAATCAGATGGGACCTGACATTCCAGCGACTTCACACAGGTGAATTTCATGTTCACATTCACATTTGGTGCCGGACATCCAATTCTCCCTAGCCATGTTCCTTTAAGTGTCGCCGGGAGGATCCTGGCTCCTTCACTTGGCTGTGCCATCAGGAGCACACAGCTTCCTTCCTTCCCAGTGATCACATGGGATGATATTTGGGACCCGGCCTGGGAGGACCTGGCCTCACTGCTTGTCCCAAACCCAGCCACGTGTCCCTGCCCAGCTGCACGGGAGGCTGGGAAATACCGAGGTGTGCGTGGGACGTCGATGAGCATAAAACATCTTTAACGACGGCCTGGAGAGGTTGGCTTCAGCTCTGTTTCAGGGAGGACTTCTCAACAACCGGAGTTCACGATGAACTGAGCAGTCTTCCTCGGCTCCAGAGTTGGAGGACTGGCTCGCAGATGGGAAGAAAGTTGCTTTCCTTCACCCCAGCCAGAGGCTTGGGTTCAGACAAAAATCAGCTTTCCGAAAACATGGGGCCAGGCCCTGGAAATTCCGTTTAGCTCCGTCAGTGCTGAAGAAGCACCGTGTTCCCAGCTCCGAGCATCCTTTGTCCTCCCAGAGCACCCGAAGCCTGGAGAGGTGACTTCTTTATTCTCGGGAGCTGCTATTTATAACTTCCAAAGAACCCTTACTCCTTTGGTTCTGTACTGAGGCTCAGAAAAGCGAGTGGGCCTCCCCCAGCCGCCCTCCCCCCACCCCAGGCCCCTCTCTCCCCCCAGAGCTATCCCGTAAATAAAGGATGAAAGGCCCCGTAATTATTACCATTCGACAACACAGAGACTGTCAAAACCAGGAGTCCAACAAAAGCCTTTACATAAATCACAGCTGATACAATGGCTCTTGGCTGAAGGGGAGAGAGGCTCGGAGTCTCAGTGCCGCTGTCGAAAGCAGGGCTGTGTTCGGGGGAGGCACCGCCAGAGTCAGCGGCCCCTGGGGAAGAGACAGGGCCTGGCATCTGAACACAGGCCAGCCCGGCAACCTGCTTCCCCGACCCGCCATAGAGGCCACAGAGAGAGAATGAAACTCTGGGGGCAGGTTCCAGATGTGAGAGCTCCGTGGTGCCAAGTGGCCCAGACACTGGGGATGGTGCAGGCACAGCTGTATCAGCAGCAGGTTGCACCCCAGGCTGCGGGATGCACCCCGGGAAGACGTGCGGCCCGGCGGTGGTGCAGGCGGGGCCATCTGTACCAGGAGACAATTCAGGTGGTGGAGACAATTCAGGGCCCTGGGGTCCAGAAGGGGGGCATTGGAGTCCGCTGTTATGCTCAGAGGAAGCTTCCTGAAGGTGGGCGTGCCTTGTAGGAACGGCGATGTCCTGATAGGCAGAGAGGAGATGGGCCCCTCCGGGTCGAGCCATGTGGCTGAGTCAGGCCTTGCGTGCAGCACGGACCACGTTTCTCGAGAATGTGTGCACAGAGCTGGAATACCATAGAGATCTCGGGTGGGAGGCCTGTTCCTGCGGGAGGATGGAGGCTCCTCAGGGCCAGGAGCAACTCCAGAGAAGCAGGGAAATTGGTAAGAGAGTTTATGTCTCTGGGCACAACAATTATTCCTTTTGACCAGGCCGTTCAGCGGCACGTCAGGAATTCAGTTTACCAAATGCCCGTGACCCCTCTTAGGTGCCCTGCTCCTCCTGCTTCTTCCTCGGGAGGTGAACGAGACATTGTCCTTAAGGTGTCTGGTCTAGGGCACGAGGAACTGGAACAAGAGCTGGAAGGCAAGGTGCTCAGCACAGACAGATGTGCAAGGAGGTGGCGGGGGGAGGTGTGGCTCTGAGTCCAGCTTCCTGGCTTTGCCTCCCAGCCCAGCTGTTTGTGGGCTTGGGGCTCTCGGGTGATTTATCTATGCTCTCGGGGCCTCGGCTACATCAGAATATTAATGGGGGTGATGAGGATAAAAAAGAGAATCAGAATGATGTCTGGTGTCTCGTCACGACTCTTATTTTAAATTGCTTAGACAGCAACAGTTTATCAAGCATGTCAACATCTGCCTGTCACGTGCCGGAGGTAATCCAGTCTCCGCATCTGAAGGTGAGCAGCCTGAGCCACCGAGGGGAAAGCTGATGTCCCCAAGTCCCCATGGCCGGAGGGGCAGAGCCAGTGCTTGTCCCACGCTGTGTGTCTTCTCTTCTAAGGTGAGTGCCACGAAGTAGGGGGAGGGGGGTTGCCTCTTTGGTGCTGGGGTGGCGAACTCAGGGTGCTCTGAGCTATTGCACAGTTTTGAGGGGATCCTTCGGTGAGCTGGGAGCCTCATTTGCTGCAGCAAGTTTCCAACACAAGTCAGATCTGACTCTTCCCAGAGTGGGGCTTTTCTGCCCAGGGGCAGCCCTGACCCCATGTAGGAATGCACACCCATGAGCTGAGGCACCTTCTCCAGCGATGGCCCCTTGCTGGGGCCCAGGGACACCCATGTGGCTCAGGGGCTGCTTCCTTTTCCATGTGGATCCCTGTGGCCCTGGGTAGAAGCAAGCTTCTGGGGATGGTACAGTCTCCATTGGTGTCTCCTGGGGCCTGGATAGCCTCATCCTCTCTCACCCAGAGTGGCTGCATTCCCACCAGGCTCTCCACTACATTCCACCTCCATGGAGCCCCTAGGTTAGCCTCTGGGCCATCCTACATGAAGGGTCCCCTTTGGATTTGTAAAGCCCCGTGCCATTACCTGCAAGACACAGTCTGGCCTTCAGAGTGAAAGCAGGACCAATTAGGGTTACATGGTGGCCCCTTCCGCAGAAGACACATCCTGGACAGGTGGCAAGGGGTTTTCCAAACAATGGCTGTGGCTCATTAGTGAGTCCTGATGTCAGCCTGGTAAGCCAAGATTTGCATTTCAAAATGGCAAATAGTGTAGAAAACAGGAAATGGAGTGCATCGCACGTGGTAAGGTCTGAATTATTTCAGTCAACCTCTGTGTGGCTATATCTGTGGGGGGATGTGGTATAACAAATATTTTGCTATTACGTGGCTAAGAAAGGTTCACATCTCCTCCGTGGTGTTTCAGGTTCTGAAAGAGACTCAGCTCCCGAGTTCGGGCGGGTTGGGGTCCAAAGTGCTCCGGGCCCCTGGGCAAGGTGCCTCTGCCTCTGTTGCATGAGGCCAACAACACGTGGCTGCTAGGGCCGCCGTGAGCATCGCAGGAGACAAAGCCGGGCGGTCTGATTGGTGCGTGGAGGAAGCCCAGGAAGTGCTCACTCCCTGGCGCCTTTCCCCTCCAGGCTGCAGCGGGGCAGGAGGGGGCTTCATGGTGAAGCAAGCCTGTTGGTGTTCACTCTCTCCCCTTCCTCCACCAGCGCTGTGGGGCAACCCACCCCCACGGCAGCGTCGCTTGGTGCCAGGCTGAGCTGCCAAGAGCTCTCTCAGAGGCCCCTGTGCCCTGGACCCACTGTGCATAAGTCACCCCCATTTCCACGTGGGGGCTGCAGACACTGTGGGCCTGCCCTCAGGCTAGACTAAAGCCTGGTGCCGAGGCTTGGGGTGGGGTCACAGCTAGAACGGGACATCTGTCCGTCCGTCTGTCTGTGGAGCCGCACAGGGTGATTGGACCACCCTCTGCTCTCCTGTTCTCTCCCCTTCACGCCACCTGACAGCCCTACACAGAAAGCCAGCCTCGCCAGACCTGCCCCCTGAGTTGGTGGCACGGGGGAAGATGAGGGAATTAACTTCTGGCCTGCTGACAGGGGTGCAGCCTGCCAAAGCCGCCCGGGGAATTTGGTTCCTTTCCTTTGCTGACTTTGTGCCAGCCACAAGAGCGGATTAAGCAGGGAAATTCTGCATGGAGAACTCTCCCCCTTGGCGCTCCAATCCCATTGTCTCCTGAGAATGACAGCCGCTGGTGGTGCCAACGCACACCGCTCCACTGGCACGTCCCCAGAACAGATCAGCTTCCCATTCCTGAAAAGAGGGATTTGTTAAAGAACTGGAGTTAAAAGAAAGGAGGAGAGGCAGGAGAGGATGAGGCCACGGAGTCAAAGTTATGCCGGGTCTGTTAATTAAGGGAGCAAGGCTTCTGAGGCTAATGCCCATGCCGGTGCTTTGCAGACCCCTTGGAGGGTGACTTCGGTCCTGCCCACCCTCCCTGAGCACCTGCTGGGTGCCAGGCATTGGGCTCAGTGCTGGTCGGTGGTGTGGACTTGAATAATGAACCTCCTGAAGAGAGATGCATAAAAGAGTCCTTTCCTGCTAGCTCTCAAGAATCCAACACCCTGGTCTTAAAATAGCTAATATTTATTGAGCACTTACTATGTGCCAGGTACTGTTGTCAGCTTTTTATCCCCATCAGTTAATTTAGTCACAGGAACCCAACAAGGTCCATATTGTTATTATTATATCACTACTTTGAGCATGAAAACACTTAGAGCATGGGGGGGGGGTGGGCTGTAAAGGTTAACAACTGATCTCTGGAAGAGTTACAAAAATTAAAACAAGCCCCAGTCACAGTGTTTGCGAATTTCCGTGATGTCCCTTCACCTACCATGCCTGGTTTTAAGCTCCCATTGTGACCTTGTTGGGCATGGAGTCGGGAAGACACAGGCATGTGGTCCATGAACGGGCTCTGGAGCACCAGTGGATACTAAAAGGCCCATGCAAGCTCATGCAGTAAGTGGCACAGCCGAGTACTCCAGTTCCTGAGCCCACTCTCTCCATCACCGGGCAGCCCCAGCTGTGGTGTCCCAGGGAAGGGGCCACATGGAGAGGTCGTTGTTCTGGAGACTAAACGAGCTGGGGTGTGATGCATCTCAAGAACTCTGAGTTCCCACCTTGCCAGGGGTCCTTCCTTGTCCCTGCTCTTGCTTCGTTGTTCTCCCCTCCGAGCAGCTGGACCCCAGAACTCCTGCTTTCTATGGACTTGGGTACACCACAAGGTTTCTGTTGCAGAACAAAAAATGTTGAGACACCTTTGGTCCCAGCTAAAAAAAACTGCAACCACTGATGAGGTCTTTAAATCTTCTCTTTGTACATCCTTTTCATTTCATTATCACAGCATGCTTGAGACAAATAGAGTTACAATTTGTCAGTACAAGAGTGAAAAGATAGTCTCCTGCTGCCAGTTCCCCCTTTTGTGTATCCTGCATGCTGGCTGACTTGCCTTCTGGAATCCAGTTATCCCCACTGTCTCCTGCCAGAAATCTTCAGTAGCCCCCATTACCTCCAGAACGAGTCCGAGCTGTTTAGTTTGACATTCAAGACCTGCCAAGATCTTAAGCATCCACACATCCATCTTCCATCCATCTGTCCATCCATCCATCCGTCCATCCATCCATCCATCTACCCACCTATGCATCCATCCATGCACGCATCCATCCATCAATTAGACACGCACTCAATAAATACTGAGTGCCTACTATGTGACAGGCAGGCAGTCTACTGGGTGAAATATAATGTCCCAACTTTATCTTCTATTACCTTCCATTCACTTACTCATACCATCCATCGATCATCATCGAGCATTTATCATATGTTAGGTTCTAGGGACACAAAGATAAGACACTGACTCTGCCTTTTTTTAAAAAAAAAGATTTTATTTATTTATTCATGAGACACACACACACACACACACACACACACACACACACACAGAGGCAGGGACACAGGCAGAGGGAGAAGCAGGCTCCATGCAGGGAGCCTGATGCAGGACTCGATCCCGGGACTCCAGGATCACTCCCTGAGCAGAAGGTGGGGCGCTAAACCGCTGAGCCACCCAGGGATTCCCACTGACTCTGTTTTTGAGTCCTATCTCGGATGTTTGATTGTTTGCTCTTGCCAAAATATTTTCCTGCTTCTGTGCTTTTGTGCACACCATTTTGTCCACCTGGGAGGCCTTCTTTACCTTTCTGAACATCCAAATTTTCTTCATAGTTCAAGGCCGCAATGATCCTTCCTTCATGAAGCTTCTCCTAGTCTCCTAAACTTCCTAGTCAAGCTGGACCCCATCACGCCTTTCCTGGACTCCCACTAGGGTCTCTCCGCCCCCCCCCCCCCCCCGCCTTAAGACTCTCTTCTTCCTGTTTTGTCCTAAACCCATTTGTATCTGTGTTCTTCGTCTGTTGCTAGAAACTGACCTCCTGGAGCTCTGAGATTCAGTGGACTCACACTCACATCTCCTCAGGGAGCAGGTGAGCAGGAAGTGCCATTGGGATGAATGATGGAGGAAACCTAACGGTGAGAAAACGCTGGCTTCTCTTTGTTGCCAAGTCCCTACTCTTGGCACAAGGGTACAATGAACACAAGGGTTCTCTTTGCAAATAGAAAACCACCCTAGGGCCATTTGTGTTCCTTACAAATTGCATGATGTATCTTTTATTCCTCTCTTACATTTTTAATAGTAGTTTTATTAAAATGACAATTGCTCCGGGGAGCAAATTAAAACATTCAAACATAAGGTATTAGAACCAGAAGAAACCTGAAAGATCTTTTGGTTTTAGCCCCTGATTTGAGATCCGAAACAATCTGGCCCAGAGTGGCAAAATAACTTACTCAGATTACCCTGTGAGTGATCACAGTTAATTGTATAATACACCATAGTGACCATTCATAGAGGGTCATTCATTCCACTACTCTGCAAGGCGACTATGTGCCAGGCCAGAGATGATTCTAAATCATCAAGAGAAAGGTAAGATGTATTGGTGTGTAGTCTGATTCTGTAGAAGTGTGTTCATTAAGACTAACAAAAATGGAAGCAAATGACAGCTCATGGCAGGTACATTTCAGTTATCTGGAAAAATAACTCTGCGAAGTGCTCCGTTTTATGTGCTAAGACAGCAGTAAGATGTGGTCATATAAGCCAGTGACCTTGTGTCCTGATGTCCAAGGGACAATCCAGGTACTCCTCTTAACACGGCACCATTATTAATAGTCCCTGCATCCATTCTCAAAGGTGTGCTGGTTTGGACCACAAATTATATGGTCATCCTATATATAAAGCTGTGTAGTTTGTGTTCGATTTGTACCTCTATGATTACAAAAACAGGTTTCCATTAATGGTGTGCTCTAAGCAATGTGCTGCTGACTTTTCTGTTACTGTGGAACCAAGGACATTTCCAGGCTGACCACCTATGGGGAGCCCTGGGGAAAGCATCAGAGGTGTCAGATGATGCCCTCTTTCCTCTCAGTGTCTCTTTACTGTGAAGATTTTCTATTCACAAGTTCTATGGCACATCCTTTCAAATCTCAGGAAAGGAAAAGGAACCCATAAAAGCAGGTCGATCAGTTTTGCCAAAAATAGAAGGTACGAGGATTCTTGCGGGTGGGGCGATGCAGGGTGTTGCTGGAGTTTCATGGGCCAAATGCAAGTCATCCCAGGTACTTTTAAATAAATAAATAAATAAATAAATAAATAAATAAATAAATTCCCTCCCCATCTTCCTACATGAACTTGTCATTAGGTAAATTGCTTCAAAGTATTAAGTGAATCATAAAATTGTCCAAAAATATGCTTTGCCAATTGTAGATACTCAAAAGGTTGAATTATCTCACTGTGCAACTCTCATTCTTTGGGGTTGGTGGGAATAAAGATGACCTGAAGGAGGCAGAGGGGATAACTCATCTCAGGGCTCTTGAGAACACTGATCAGGGCCTCTAACTGACATCATAGCACCCATCCTCAAGTGCATCTTTGTAGAAAGAGCTGGTGTTGTGGACAAAGTGTCTTGGATTGTGGGGAAAATATTAAGGCCTAATTCCGTTCTATGTCTTGCTTCATGGCAATTGTTTCTTAGCTGGGTTTCAGCCTCTAGTCTGTACCCTCAAACCTTATTTTTTCTCCTGCAGCCTGAGAGACTTTTCTGGAAAGACACACAGTCAGGGAAGAACCTGGCTTTCAACAGCCTGGGGTCCCACTGCCTGCTGAAAGACTGAGTATCCCTAAGCCCTCAACCACCGGCCCCTGTGTTTCTCACTTGCTTCATTTTTCAGTATAAAATGTCTCCAATTGTGCACTCTGAAGTCACAGTAGAAGCAAAGGCATGCATCAGAATCAAATGGTAACCCTTGCCACCACCTGGCAAGGCATCTACCGGCACTTTTCAAGTCTCAGTTGGGCTTCAGAACAAATGTGTTTAAGAAAAGACTCTTGAAACCAACTTCCCTGTGAGCAGAGGAACTTCTTTTTTCTCCACTTTCCCATCTGAGCACACATATCCAACCATTCATCCATCCACCTGCACATTCTTTCATTGCTTGCTTGCTCTGTGCCAGACACTTGAGCTCTGTAGTGAGAATAGTGACCACAGTCCTTGGCCTCAGGACACTTAGAATCTAGTAGGAAATGGCTATTATGAACATGTTGTCCATTGCCTGGGATCATGCAGTGTCCTCCACTCAGAATGACATTATTCATATTCTCTAACTAGAAAAGCCTTCATTGTTCCTGAGACCTACCTGAGGCACTTCTTTCTGAAGTCATTTGCATCTCCCCTGAGCAAGAATGTGGAGTCCTACAGCCCCTGAAAAAATCTTGTAGAGTCAGAGAGATCCACAAGCATATTTTTACCCCTTCAATGCCCATGGGACCTTGAACAAATCACTTAATCTCTGTAGGTCTCAGTTTCCAAAGCTATAAAATGGGAATGATAGAAATTGGGCATCTCATCTCCGTATGGGGTTCAAATAAATGTCTATGACCACTGATGTTCTGCTGATTCATCCATTCCCTTAACATTTCCTGGGAACCTGCTCTGTGGAGCAGACCCTGCATTCAGATTTAACTCGACTGTTCCCACAGGGAGCACAGAGTGGGGAACATTCATAGAACAATCTTCATGCAGTGTGAAAAGTACGATGGGAGAAACCAAGGCAGGGCACCATGGCAACATGGGAAGGGTGTCCTCCAACACAAAAATCACATGATTTAAAGGAACTGGAGCAAACACACCAAATTCTGTGCTTTGCACTGTTCTAAGAACCTTAAATGCATTAACCCATTTAAATCTCACATTTATTACCCCACTTCGAAGTAGATACTTTTCTTAGCCCATTATATAGATGGAAAAAAACTTAGCCAAAGATGATGTGGACAAAATTGTTAGAGGTAGGATGTAAATATCTTGTGCCCTTTATAAACCAGGGCCACTGGTAGGAGTGAGTGGGCATCACACCTGACTGGGACAGAGCAAGACTGTTGACCTGACGAGAGCAGGGGAAGGTGAGCAGAGGGGACAAATCCCTGAGGTCTAGTCCCTGAGGGCATACATGCAGCCTTTTGAAGAAGTCTATATTTCCCAAGGCTTCTCTTACTCTCTCCCTCTTTTTAAAAATATTTTATTTATTTATTCATAAGAGACACAGAAAGAGAGAGAGAGAGAGAGAGGCAGAGACACAGGTAGAGGGAGAAGTAGGCTCCATGCAGGAAGCCCGACGAGGGACTCGAGCCCGGGTCTCCAGGTTCATGCCCTGGGCTGAAGGCGGCACTAAACCGCTGAGCCACCTGGGCTGCCCCCAAGGCTTCTCAAAGCAGGGATGATCTGGGGTAAGGCCAGGCCTTCTAGGAACGTGGATCTTGCTTCCTTTCTTATCCCCACTCCCCCCAGTCTCTCCTTCTATTTCTGGGAACACAGCCACACTCTGGGACAGTGGCCTTGAACAAGGTGGGCTTCAAACAATGGTCAGAGGCTAGATTATGTTTTGGTTTGGCCAGTCATAACATTCCCTGGCTATGCTAGCGTGTTCTGAATCTAACACACTGAAGAGGATGTGGGAAGAAAGCAACCATTCTTCTAGGCATTTCCTTACCTATTGAACTCTTGGATATATTATAAAAAGTTGCCAAGTGGCTAAGTGACATATTCTCTTTTTCTTTTTGTCTTTATGACCCTAAAAATTTGGGTATTTGGCATCATTCAGTCAACAATCGATGCAATTTGCCCTGAGCTGCTCTTTGCTAAGATTCTAAGCTGGGTTAAATCAATGATCTCTATTCTTGTCTCTCAGATTAGATTGCTTTGGGGAATTTTTCTTTGAAAAGCTTTTATTGATTTTTCCCCAAAGAAGAAGTGACACATTGGATTCTAAATGCAATTCCCTTTCAGAGTTGCTGTGAGAGCCACATAGTGAGTCTAGAGCAACCAAAGTCTTGAAGTTGAAAGAGTGCACAGAAGCCATCCACCCAGCAGCTCTCATCTCTGCTCAGTCACCAGAGTCACACAGGAGCTCCAGAGACAGAATCACGGCAGCAGCAGAATGAGTAAATCAGATTCTTCGGGGGGAGGGCCTAGGCATCTGCATCTGAAGGATGTCCCCAGATGTTTCTGTAGCACGTTATGTGAGGACCTCTGGAGCTGCTGGTCTACCCAATAAGAGAGCCACCAATAACTCTAACATTGGCAATGCACACATCTAAGGAAGCAGGTGGAGGTCGAAATCCAGCCCAGGCTCTAGAGGAGGGACACCTTTTTCTTTGTGACTTTGTCAGCCGTTGAGAAGTGCCAGTAGGGGTGCATCCATGCAAAGGGGGACATTTTCCTGATTTGTATAAAAGTTCCCTGTAGACTCCTAGGGGCATTGCTAAGTTCTTGAATACTGTGATTATGTTAAGGACCCTCTTGACTAATGGTCATATTGGACTGCTCCAGAGGCAGCACATTCCACTGTGGGAACCATATGATTGTTAATTCTGTCTCTTCCTGTGACTGTTTATTACCTGCAACCATGAATCCTGCTTTGAACCCCTGGAACCCCATGGAACACACACAGTCCCTCTTCCCCAAGGGTACCCTCAAGGACATGAGACTAGTCAACATGCTCCCTTTGGTCTTGGTTTCTTCTTCCACATACTTCAACCATTTCCAGAATAACCAGCTTTTGGGTTCTTTTCCCCAGTTGTAGAAGCTTCCTATTACTTGTATCATTCGTTGGATGGACACTTCATTCATTCATTCATAAGGGCATGCATATGCCAAATATCTAACAGTCACTCAACAGCTGTTTCTTAAGCGCCTACTACATTTTCACCTCTTCTCCAGCCTTTGGGGATATCGTGGCAAGCAACATAGAACATGTCTCTTATCTCACGGATCTTAAAGTCTAGCAGTAGGGAAGACAGATAATAGACTAACAAACCAATGAATAAAAAAGAGAGTGCTCAGCCTCAAGCTCTGAGCGAGGTATTAAGGGGTTAGGAGATGAAAAAGATAACATTCTGCAACTTGTTTACAGTCTAGTGGGGAGATTCATGCAGCCCTCGAGCTCCCATCTGGCATGGTGAATGCTGAATCGGAGGCTTGTAGGAGGTCTGTGGGACCATGGGGTGGCAAAAACCTAGGTAAAAGGAAGATCCTCTGGGATCAGGCTTCCTCAGTTACCCAATTTGACTAGATGTTTCCTTTATTGTTTTAACTTTGGTTTGGTATCCTGTTTGTAAGGTCATGCTGGGTGGAATTGATTTTAGAGTCTGTGTTCTTTTAGGGGTAGAGGACACTCTCCACGAGAAAAAAAAAATCCCATTTTACAATTCCCATTTCAGTCTGGTGGGCCTTGGAGCCAAAATAGTTTGTGCACTAACTACTAAGCTACGTGGAGATGTGAGATACTCGGCTCCTTCAATCTGGTAGGCTTGGCAGGACAAGCTCTTGGTAACAATGACTTCCTATACACCATCCACAGTATAAAAACTGTAGCCTGTGTTTTGTCTTGCTCCGTGCCCTCTGGGGCCAATTCCAGCGCCAAGCTCCCTTTGAAGCCTCCGTGTCTGGACCAGCTTCACAGGCTCTGAAGTCAGATGAGAAATGGGCCCATTATTAATGGGGGCAAAGCATTTGCACCCTCTTCATACAGTGTGGGTGGTACTGGGCTTCCATGGAATACCCTAGGGCAGAGTGTCAGAGTGCTCAGAGCTCTAGTCCTGGGCTTGGCGCTGGCTTCTTTTGGGACTGGTTGGCATCGGGTGTCACTGTACTAGCAATGCCTTCCCTGTGTTTAGCTGCTAAGCGATGAGCAGTTACCATGGGCAGACGATCAGCTTTGGAGATCATACTTCAGGGGAGCAGATCCATTCATTGTTTAACTGATGGATTCTTTCATTCACATGTTGGTTAAGCACCTACTCTGTGCCAGATCTCTTCTTTTCTCAGGGGGCAAAGATCAAGAAGATTCTAATGGAGATGGCATGTAAGTCAATTGATGCAAACCAGAGTTATGGGTATCCTGGAAAAAAATCTGGGGAGATGGGGGTGAGGCACAATGGAGGGAGCCATCAATTCTCCCTGGCTGAGGGGCGGTTAGAAAAGCCTTCATGGAGGAGGTGGTGTCCAACGGTAGAGAAATCTGGGTGTATTACACATTCTACTCTTTTCACAAAGCTTTAGCCAAATTTCCTGGGTGACTGGATTCTAAAAACCCAGGGTATGTTAATGACACTGTTCTACTTAGCACAATGTCACGAAGAGGAGAGAGAGCCTTGGTCTTGTAGAGAACCCTGAGTCTGGCTTGAGTTCTCCCTTTTCTGGGCTTCTGTTTGCTCTCTTGTAAAATGGCTGGTGCAGAGGACATCAGGCTTGTCTTATCATTTACTGAGGAGAGTAAAATGGTTGCTTGGGATGGAGGGCTCTGCCTCCTGCTAGGTTTCCCCTTGGTCCTTAAGGCCCCCCCACTCCACCCCCCGAGGGAAAGTGGGGCTTCAGGACACATCACATCACCTGTGGTCAAATGATTTTCTAAGACCCATCCTCAGCTTTAGAGCTCAGCTCTTAGCTATCACCTCATAGCTGGGTGACCTGGGACCTGTCCCTCCCTTTGTCCTTCTCTCATTTCCCCATCTGTATGGTGATGAGGTTGGACAAGAGAATCTAGGAGCTTGGCCCCTCCTAGCTTTACAATCTAGGACTTAGAGACCCAGCCACACTGCCTGTGTAGGCAGATTTGGTTATCGGGGAAGAAAAATGATGCTGTTTATCAAGCACTTCCTGAGCACCAGGCACGGTACCAGAGGTTTTACATCTATCACTTCGTGTAAGTAGAACAAGTACCTCTTCGCGTAGCTATCATTTCCATTGTTTTGGAGATAAGAAAACAAGCCCAAAGAGGTTAAAGGACTGGACCAAAGTCTCCGGAGTGGTGTGGAGGGGCAGGAGAGCTGGAGGCAGGGATTCTTTCCCTTACTCGAGGCTAACTTCTCTCATTATAATCTTCGGTACCGCTGACTGCCTGGTTCTCTTTTTCCGGGTTATCTGTTCAACACTGTGGTCTTCGGTGCAGCTGAAACCCTGGACCGAGCTCTAGGGAACCCCAGAGCACTCTGCTGTGCACAGTACCCGCTGGCCCAGAGCTGGCCTGCCTGGGCAATCAGACCACACACCCCAAGAAATGCAATGGCCACATGAGAGATGCGTCTTGCAGGAACTGCCTGCCCTGACAGACAGAAGAGGCTGTGAGTTCCAGATGGGAGAGTCCTTGGCTGTGAGTTAGGGGAGCCTCTATTTCCTTACACATGGGGGGCAGGTGTCTTGTGTTGGAGAAACAAAGTCCATGGATCCAGTCAAAACCACCCTGCTTCGTTTTTTGGAGCAGTAAGCATTGCCTAGAAGCTCGAAGGAAGAAGATACAGCTTGAGCCAGAAAGAGCAGTGTGTAAGTCCTCCGCGTGTCCTCGCAGGTGTACTGCACGTAGCACGTTCACATGTGTATGAAATGCACACATATAACCAGTGTGAATGGGTATGAATTAGGAGTGTCTGTGCCATGGGCTTTTATTATGTGAACATGTGTAAAGGAAGTCTATGATGCATGCACATGTGTTTGTGTTTTTAGGAGTATGTATATAGAACAAGAATGTACTTTGGCTATGTGGTATGGATTTGCGTGCAATGTGTGGGTCCTAGAAAAAAAAAGCCTTCAAAACATGAATATGAAAACAAACCCATTGGAACTTGTGTTATTTGGGAATAAGGATCTCATTCATATTTATTCTTAGTACCTTCTTCAGGGCCTTGGTAGTAAAGAGTTCTCACTTTGGCTATCACTGTAGGCACCATGTACAGGACAGGCTGGGCTGTCTAGAATAGGCTGTCAATTTTTTGCTGTGAGAAAAGCCCTGGTTTCAAACAGACCGAGGCCAGACTTTGATGAGAAGGATTTTCAACCCCCGCAGAGCAAGCTCAGAGCAAACCGTGGAGTATGTGCTACTGGAACCCCCCAGACAGGATCCTGCATTCGAAGTGCTGCAGGATCACTGGTGTCGGATCTCTCTGGGCCTGGTAGGCGGGGGACATGGGAAGCGGGAGGAACCTCAGAAGGTTCTGGTCTGGAGAAATCTGTGTCCAGCCACACAGGTGACTCATGGGGCCTCATTTTCCTCCCCATAGACCAGACTTGCTGGAACTAACTGCCTTCTCCCTGCCAGAGTGAGGATTAATGAGGTAATGTCTTCTCTGGGCTTTGAGCTCTTTTGGGAATGTTGCTGTAAACCCATAGGCTGTTATTAGAATGGGGGGACACTCAAAGGTCACAGGGATGGGGACGTGAAGGTTGTGGTCTACAAGACCTAGGGGAGTTTAGATAGATGTAGGTCTTATGACACCCCTGGGGGCTAAGCACACCTAGCACTTAGCCACTTCACTCTCCTGCCTTTTGAGGAGATGTGGGATCCGGTGTGTTGGGGACCATTCGGCAAAGAGATGGGAGAAATGGACTTGGCTGAAGAGGCTGGGAGAAGTCTAGAGAGGGTGACAATTGGAAGCATGGCAGCATTTATTGTCGGTGATGGCATGAGAGTGAGGTCGAGCAAGCCCCGTCCAACTGCCTGGGGATCTGTACTTTGCCTCTCGGGACTGAGATGTTGGGTATGTTCAGTCAGTTATCATGATTCACAATAGGTTTGTTTTGTCAAGTCATCGCCCATTGCGAACTCGGAATTAGGGAACACAGAACCGTCACTCCAGGGGAAACACAGGTCACGGCGTTTTCATCCACCAATCAATACCATGCCTTGTTTTGTTGTGTTTCTGCTTAAAGACACTTTACTTAATGTATTTATTTAATATGATTCATTAACACTGAACTCACAAGCGCCAGGGCTGTAACTCCTGGCCGGAGGAAGCTCAGCTAACACACCTATTTTCCCTCTAGGACACATCGCAGTCCTCTCTGGCTGAAGAGCACTAGCCAGCGCTTTAGCACTATGTTTGAGGGCCAACACCAACCAAAAAAAGCACAAAAACATGAAAAACACCTCACCGAGTAGACTGAAAACAAAAAACAAAACAAAAAACAAAAAAACCCCACTTGTTCACAGTATGAGAGCTGAGATAAGAAGGCAGTTTCGTCCTGTCTGACCTCAGCTGGGAACATGGCATCAGGTCAATCAATGTTTTGCAGGTGTGTGCACGTCTGCAAAGCATCACGGAAGTGCCGAGGGTACACATTGAGGGAGTAGGTGAATTCACACTTCCAGAATACGTGAGTGTAAGGATGGATTCTTAATTGGAGGCAGGAGCAGAACTGGGTGTTAGGAATTTTCTCCCAGGAGCGCAGAGGCTGTTTCACAGGGGTCCTGGCCCTCTCCAAGAGCGTGAGGGTGAGAGCTGAGATACCCGCAGGGGTGGGGGGCATTGGGGGAGAGACCCTCCTGCTTTCCCACAGAAGCCGCCCCTAATCAGCAGACCGGGATTTATGTGCTGGTTTCCCTCCCTAGGCGCTTCCTTTACGCTCTGTCTTTAGATTTTTGGGGCAGTCACTGAAGCAGCCTGGGAAAGAGCTACCCTCGCTGGAGGGAATGGAAACTGAGTCTCAGGTGAAGTGCGTGGCCCAAGGCCCTGGCCCCACAGAGGGGAAGTTGAGAGCACAGGCCCTTCTCCAGAGGTGCATCAGGCTTCTTTCTAATTCATCTTCAAGTCTCAAGTATTCAGTCCAAACGATGCCTTAAAAGTGAAATTGTTTGCATTTGCATAAAAAGGGAGGGGTTTCAATAAAATGAACTTGCAAAAAAGAACAGGAGCTACAGATAGATGTCTTAAATTCTGATCCACTGCTGCTGTGTGTTCCCTCCACGAACAGGCTAAAGCATGTACAGCTACATTATTGTTCTTGGAGACAGGATTTATTTGTATCCCATAAATATCCCAACATCAGAGCTGTGGTTACCACTCACTGTTGCTGTTTTAAATAAACTTTGGATCTGTAGACTTTCATGACTACTGAATATAACTGCTTCTACATTTCTTCGTTGGGTCACTTCTTGATGTTCTCACATTTTTGGAAATAATTCAAGGAATCCTTGACCTCAGCTTCTCTTACTTAAATATACAAGAATAGGGTCACACTTTGTCGGGCTAGGCCTTCGCACTCAGTTTAGTCAACCATTCACGGGTGGGGATGTGGGGGGTTCAGTAACTGGGAAGGTTTGGAATTACTCCTTTGTCCCATTTTTCTTTCTGGGTAGGAGAGTTGTGGGATGCTGGGTCAGCTTGAGCATCTTCACCATGGAACGCGGTGTGCTTTTTAGGTATGCGCTCCCTCCCAACTCTCTGGCCTCATTCCCTCTCCTGCAAAGGGGAGGTAGAAACACCACCCCATCCCGTCCCACATTGTATTGAGGGTTTCATCTTTGAGCAAGATAAGCAAAAACACTTTGTGAGTTGCAGAGCGCTATTCTCTTCTGTGTGTTAAACAAGAGCCTAGTTCCTGGCTCTAGCACTGTGAAAGTTATCTTTCTGGAAAATGGCAAAAAGAGCAACATCCTAGTTTAGCGAAGGCAGGTTCTGTGTTTTGATGAACAAAATTCTGTGCCCCCAAAGATGGCTCCGGGTGACTTTCTCAAATGTTGTTGCCTGGAATTTATTTTGAAATCGTGGTAAACGTGCTTCTGGTACGTACAGATATACAGTAGATGCGTCTTACGCGTAAATGCACACACTCACACTTGGCATATCTGTGAAGTCATAGCTTTGTGTTCCTTTTCGTATTTGCGAACTGCCAATATGGAATATATAGATGAAAGAATAGCACTTATATTTATGCCTGTGTAAATTCTTGAGCCAGACTTGCAAATGTGAACACACATGGAGTTTTAATACAAATGTTCCGACACATGCATGGCTTGGAGCGCTCCAAAGAAAAGGCCCATTGTCTCAACCCCAAAGCAAGAAGGTCTCGCACTAGCTTTTCCAGGGACTCGAACTCTGACCTTATGTAAGGTACTGATTCCCTCCTCCCCAGACTCGTCCCATTTACAGAGGTATCCATTCACACAGATGCTTTCATCCTCTCTCAGGAGGGAGGCTATGCAGTCACGTCTCCTTCTTGTCTCAGACTCTTTAACCGTAACGCAGTTGAGTTGACTCCACGTATGCCCTCTAAAGATGCCTGTTATCTGCAGACCTTCAGGGCAGAGAAGCTGGAAGGACACACATCGGACCAGGAGAAAACCCTCTCTCACCCGTTTCCAGTAACATGAGGAGGAGGCTTGGTGCCAAAATGGAGGCATTTCCTCAAGCATCCTCTGCTCCAGAATGGTCCCTTTTACAAACCTGGCTAAGAAAACATGGGCAGAGGACTCTGGGAGCTTCATGCCCTCCTGGCCTCGCCATTTATCCAATTTACACTGATCAGACCCACATTGGCAAATGAAAGCCTCCTCTTTCCTTCTGTTTGTATGAGTTACTCACGGGGGCAATTTGAACGGATTGGATTTCCCCTTGGAAATGCTGGTATTTCCATGATTTGAAAAGTCTGGCTCAATTAGAATAATCTTCAGGCACTTCCTCCCCTTTTATGCAGGTAAATCATGGATAATTTAAAAGCAAAAGAACCTTTCGGACCATTGGGCCTGCTTCTTTCATCTCCTCGCCCTGGTAATTGCTCTTCCATTGTGAGACCTCCGTGGTTAGTTGGGAGCCTGATTAAGAGGTGAAGGGTGGGCCCAGGAGGAGGGAGGGTCGAGGGCCACCACACATGGCCTTTCCTTCAAAGACACTTCCTCTGCAGCAGGTATGTTAAATACCAAACCTGAGTCGGGTTACGCTCTCAATTGATGCCATATGATCCCAAGTGCCCAGACAAAGGCAGGCCATGATTAGAAAGTTCAAGACTGTGAATGCTTCTGGGGGCAGGGTGTAATCAAGTGCCTGGAGATGGAGAGGGAGCCGGCAAGGAGAGCTGACAGTGGTATGTGGCACCCCCCAAAACATGTTGGGAACAAGAGAAAATTGTTCTTTTACCTCGGCTGCCCACGCTTCCATCTGGCATGCGATGAAAGCTCACTTTGCCCCACTTTCTGCAGCGTGGTGGGGATTGGGTGAATCACACAGAGAAATGCTGTTTTGACTTCCAGCTTTAATTAGGCATGTTTGCATATTCCCTGCCCCATCCACCTCCCAGAGGGGAATGCATTGTTGTGACTGGGGTGGGGGCCGCCCAGGGAGGGGGGGTTCCAGATGTGCCCAGCTGGGAGAGCACTCCTAGAGCAGCTAGGCTAGGCTGCTTGCTTCCACGGATGGAGAAACTGAGGCCCAGAGTCACTCTGTGGAGGGTGCCTGAGCCGGGCCGGACTTCAGGGTCCTGACCAGCCTCCTGAGGCACCCTGGCTGTCATGGAGCTGGAGGTACACAGGGCATCTGACTTTGGCCTGGGCTCCATCATTTGGCTCCAGCCCCCTTTGGCCCTGGCCTGGCCTGCCCTGGCCTCACCAGCCTGCAGCAATACCCCCAATGGAATGTGAGACTCACCTCAGAGCCGAGGAGCAGGGAGCCAGGCAGAAGCAGACGGAGGCAGTGAAACAGGCCGCATGTTCTCAGTTGAGTCAGAGTGACTGCCTGGGGCAGAGGAGGGAGCAGGGGGCGGGATCAGGACCCCTAGAACCCCAAGTCCCAGCTCTGTGGTGCACTTGTTCAGATCCACTTCGGAGGTGTCTCTTTCCCACTTGGATCTCATTTTCCTCTCCGTAACATTGTGGAGGTGGAGCTAGTGATCTCGAAGGATCTCATGAGGGCCCAGATTCAGTCACTTATAGGGTATGTGCAATTGAACCTATGGCTTTAGCAAGAACCCTCTGTGGTGACTCCTCTTAAAAAGGCGGCAAGACACCAGGGCTCCCTCCCTGTGCTCCATGCTGTGTAGACATGCAGGACAGGTGGACGCCAGGAGTGAGCGGGACATGGCAGGCGGAGGGCAGCCCCGCAGTCAGCCCGTCCAGACCCAAGAGTCTCCAAGGAGGGCCTGTGGGGACTGAGCACACGCGGCCTGAGAATGCCAGCAATGGAAAATGGAATTCAGGGCAAGCAAATTCAAACATATTTATTGGACAACCTGCAAAGCAGCTGTTCCTTTTCTTAAATAGATGAAAAGAGGTGCTTTCTAATCCTCTTGCTTCAGCTACAAAAATGCTGGGAACCAGGGGCAGTGAGCTGCTCAGAGTCTCTCGCTCGGTTTTGTTCGGATCCCTTTACTACTCTGCTGCTTCACTTGTTACGTTGTGACAACATGCAAGTCCTTGTTGGCCTCTGGGCAGACTGGGTGCAGCTGGAGGGCAGCGACTGGGTCCGGACCCCCAGGCCCTCTGGGCTGCACAGACCGGTCTGCACAGGCATGGGGTTCCTTCCTTCCAAACTGCCGGTGGAAGTTTGTCTCACAGGGGGGTGCAAAGGTCCCGAACAAACTTCAGAGCCTGAGACCTTCAACACTGGCATCATGAGTTATTTCCTGTGAGGTTGTGGCCCTTCCCCTGTTGAAAAGTGTGTGACCACACCCGCCAGAAAGCCTCCTGGCAGGGGATGGCAGTAAGGACAGCAGGCTGGCCTTTGCTCAGCGCTTTCTCCCTGCTGGGTCCTGTGCTCAGCACTTCAGACACGTCGTGCGTTGTCATCATGGACACAGTTCCATGCGCTAGTCGCTCTGGCCATGCCTATTTTACCTGTGAGGAAACTGAGACCCAGAGAGGCTCTGTGACTTGTCCCAGGCCACACAGCCAGAAGTGGTAGGGCCAGGCTGCGGACCCACGCAGGCAGTCTGGTGTCACAGAGCCCCACGGCCCCTCTCCGTGCACTCAGTGCCCAGCCCCGGCCTGGCACACAGCAGGTGCCTAAAAGCAAATGCTAGTTCCCGGCTCTTCGTTTACTTCTGGGGGTGATGGGGGTGTAGGCCTCAAAGGACACACGGGAGCCTGTTGCGGAGAATGTCCAAAGAGGGCCTCAAGACTACTGGCTGGGAAGAAGATTGCTGTTTCCCTCTCATCCTGAAGTCTGGAGAAGTCCAGAGCATCCCTGTGAAACCTCCCCTCGGCCCTGCTCCCCTGGAACCCCTACCCCCACCATCACCCCCATCCCAGTGCTGCCTCTGCATCAGAGTTGCCCAAGCCCTGGGCCTCCAGAGACTAGCCTTCAGTGTCAGCACCACTCCTGCACGCCCCTAATTAAGTTGGAAGAAGATCCAGGCCCCTGGGTGCTCCCTTCTCCAGGAAGCACTTGAAAAATGCAGGGAGGCAGAGAAGTTCAAGGTCTGGGTATCTGCTGCCCTTGGTTCTGCTTAGGAATTCTTCAGCTGATTACACGGCTCTCAGTTCAACAACACCAGCTTTGTGTCCTGGGCTATGGGAAGGCTCCTCTCTGCCACCACCGCGCCACGGAGGGTCATCCTGTCGGGAAAACACATCTGGAGAGAACTATGTCCCACCAGATTTAAAAATACTTCAGGGGCAACATTTTCTTGAGCAGTTCTTCAATTTCTTTTCATCCCTCTTTCCTTTTGCATACGGGCTAATAGTTATTGCAGGGCCTCTGCATTCTTAGAAACCCCTGGAATGTATCTGGGTGGAAAGCCACTGAAGAAGAAGGTGCGGTGCCTCCTCTCCGGGCCCCCGTGGCTCATGGCATCCAAGTTGTGCCCAGTATGGAACACACACCGTCTCGGAGGCCCAGGCTGGTCACCTTGCTGCTTCTTGCTGCCTGGGAGCCCTGAGCGGTGGGCTGGGCTGAGCCCACTGGTGCTCTTTTAGGCTCTTTCTTTGGGCAATTTTTCTCAAGTGCTGAATGCTTTTGAAAAGTATATTTAGACAAAACTGGGCAGCCCGGGTGGCTCAGCGGTTTAGCGCCGCCTTCATCCCAGGGCCTGATCTTGGAGACTTGGGATCGAGTCCCAAGTTGGGCTCCCTGCATGGAGCCTGCTTCTCCCTCTGCCTGTGTCTCTGCCTCTCTCTCTCCCTGTGTCTCTCATGAATAAATAAATAAAAATCTTTTTTAAAAAAAGTATATTTAGAAAATCCTTCTGCACGGAGCAGTCTGCACAAATTTTTCTCATTGTTCTGACTATCCTCTGTCTCTTTCACTTTCTGAAAGTCTCTGGACTAATAGCCTGAGACGGGTGTGTGACCCGCATCCTTGGGAGATGAACAGTTGGACCCGGGAAATCGAAGCCTCAGATAAAAGGAGCATCCAGTTCCAAGTGTAGGGCCTGTATGTGCCCCAAGGAGGGGTGGATCCAGAGTAAATAAAGATGACAAACATTTATCCAGTGTTCACTTTCACGTCAGCCACCGTGCTTAATCATTCACCTTATTATTTATTTATTTTATTTATTTTTATAGATTTTATTTATTTATTCATGAGAGACACAGAGAGAGAGTTAGAGACACAAGCAGAGGGAGAAACAGGCTCCCCGGGGGTGCCCCATGCGGGACTCGATCCCAGGACCCCGGGATCACGCCCTGAGCCAAAGGCAGATGCTCAACCGCTGAGTCACCCAGGTCTTCCACTTTACCTTATTTAATCTGCACAAAGAACCTCACAAAGGCTACTTTTAAGCAGATGAGGATACAGAAGCCAAGGGTGGAAACTCCCTGATCTTATATTTGTAAGTGGTCACACTGCAATTCAGAGCCAGGTGTTCCTGACTCCCTAGCTTGTGCCGATGACTATACACCTACTCCGAATACCACTTCATGGGGTTCACCATCCCCTGGAGCAGGCCACACGCATCAGGCTGTGGTAGTACAAGACAGAGCAGGGTCCACGTGGAAATTAGGGCACAGGCCGTCAGCACTGCAGTGGTGGGAGGTGGCAGGAATCTCTGTGGGGCTTGTCAGGGTGGGGAGGAGAGTGTGTGCCCGAAAGCATTAGAGACTCTCTATTCTTTCTTCTGGAATGTCTCCCCTCTTGTGTCTGCATAACCAAATCCTCTGTGAGCTCCAGGGTTCATGTTGCTACTCCCAGGAAGTCTTCCTGAACTGCTCCCTTCTTCAGAGGCCTTTCCCTCCCCTGGTTGCAGAGAGTAGGTGGAGTCAGGGCTGAGCCTCTGCCACAGGGGTCCTGCCTTCCAGGCTAGATTGCAAATTCCCATCAACAAGTGGGGCCTGCGGCTTCCAACCTTCTCTTTTCCAGGACAAAGAAGGCAGTACTAGGTAAAGGGCTGTAGAATGAAAAGAACGCTGAACTCTGGTGAGCAGTGGTGACATATTGGGGCAAACTGGTGACAGAGGAAATGGTCAGCTTCAGTGAGGAGGAGGAAGAGACTAATGTCCTCAGAGCCACACGAATAGTTTCAAGGTGATGCTGTGACCAGTTGGGTCACATGCAAGGGCAAGGTGGAGGAAAACAGGAATGGAAAAGACCCACTGGGTGGGATTGTTCAAGGTCATCCTTGCTGTTCCAGGATGATGGTGAGGGCCCAAGCCAGGCTTCAGTGGGTTCAGGGGTGAATGACAGGCAATGACACAGAGCCATGAATTGTATATTCTGTTGATGAAGTTTGGATGAGATGAACAGGGTAAGTCTGGATGGTACCTAGAGGAGAATGTGTCCCTTAATATTTCTTAGCTTTGTGACCTGGGACCAGTAACATCCTGGCATTTTAGTGTCTTTATACATAAAGTGCCCATAGCACCTTCCTTACACAGTCACCTTCCTTACAGAGTTGGTCTGAGGAGTCAGAGAAACCATGTGTCCTAGGATGGGATACAGTTCGTAAAGGTTGGTGATGACTTTCTCACAATAGGAAAAACTTCAAGGTATGTGTAGGTTTTTGGAAACAGGGGAGAGAGGAGGTCACGGAACACAGGGCTAACTGATAGACCAGGGATCCCAAAGAGGCATTGAGTGGAGGCCACGGGGAGAGGATGGCCCTCCATCTTGGGTCCAGAGGAAAGGAAAGGAAAGGAAAGGAAAAGGAAAGGAAAGGAAAGGAGAATTTTCAAAGTTGTAGAGTCGATTCTCTTTATTTGTGGTGGTTGCATTCTACAGTCACCTCAAACACTGAATTAGTGAACACCAAACCACTGCTCCCAGGGGAAATAAATGTAGAGTTAGGTTCCCGTGAGCCTCTTCACATTTTTGTCAACTGATTGGTACATAGCTTTGTTTTATGTGTGTCTGCCTTTAAAGATGCCTCATTTAACACGTTTGGTTGATTCACTAACATTGAACTCATGGCCCACAGCTCTATAACCTGAACACACCTAGAGTCTAACACTGGTCTCTACAGCCTTCTCACACTTCGGAGCATGAGGTGAGGCACCGTTTCCCCCCACTTCCCATGGCGGCCATCTTAAACCTTGAAATCCCAACACAAAGCACAAAAATGGAAAAAAAAAAAAAGTGGGACTAAACAGCAAAAAGGTGGAAAGTATTTTACAAGTTTACAATTACAGGTGCAAACCTGTTTACACCATGAATGCCGAGATAAGAAACCGAGCGTTGCCTCGGTGGACTTCTACTTGGGAATGTGAGCATGGGGCTACTCAGGGTGCTTAGCCCTGGGTGCTGGCCAATGAATGACTGCAAAGGCCTGTGAATATTCACGTGGGAGTCACAGATGAATTCCATGAGTGGCTAAACCTGCGAATACAGAGTTTGCAGACACTGAAGACTAACTGTGCTTAACTTTGTAGTGAAGGTCAAACAAGGTCATGTGGGGGCAGTAGGGACACTGAATTTTCTTTTTTTTTTTAAATGAATTTATTTTTTATTGGTGTTCAATTTGCCAACATATAGAATAACACCCAGTGCTCATCCCATCAAGTGCCCACCTCAGTGTCCGTCACCCAGTCACCCCCACCCCCCTCCCACCTCCCCTTCCACCACCCCTAGTTCATTTCCCAGAGTTAGGAGTCTCTCATGTTCTGTCTCCCTTTCTGATATTTCCCACTCATTTTTCCTCCTTTCCCCTTTATTCCCTTTCACTATTTTTTATATTCCCCAAGTGAATTTTCTTTGTGAAATAGAAGTTGGAGTCTTCTTCTGAGAGGGAGCAGGAGCCCCGCGGGGAAAGGCTGCTGACAGGAGAAGGGGGGGCTAGGAGGAGGGATGGGGATGGGCAGGCACCGCTGAGGTAGGAGGACTGCCCGAATTTCAGCTCTTCCCTCCAACCCTGCCTCCTGGCAACTCCCCAGGAAGCTGATAACCTGGAGAAGTGCACCAAACAAAGGTGGCAGGGCTGGGTTTCTATTTAAAGATGCAGAGGCTTCTTTTTCTCCTCTTTCTTCACATGCAGCCCACAGAAGAGAATGAGACACAGAAGAGTAAACAAATAAAACCCCAGGGACGCCTGGGTGGCTCAGCAGTTGAGCATCTGCCTTTGGCTCAGGGTGTGATCCTGGAGTCCTGGGATCGAGCCCCACATCGGGCTCCTTGCATGGAGCCTGCTTCTTTTCCCTCTGTCTGTGTCTCTGCCTTTCTTTCTGTGTCTCTCATGAGTAAATAAATAAAATCTTTAAAAAAAAAAAACCCCTCCATTTTCACTAAAACAAGAAGGTTGTAACCTCAAACCACAAAGTATGAAGCATACTAGCCAAATTCTGTGAAATCTGTACCAAAACAAGTTTAAGAATCTGACATCCTCACCTTTCTCCTCAGACCTTGAATATAATAAAACACATTTTTTTTTTCTAGAAATAACAACCTAGATCTCAGAAACCATAGCCAATGGTTTTCTGATGAGAACTACATGGTCTAGGGAAGTGGGCCAGCCTCATAAGCAGGGAACATGTCTCTCTAGAAACTTCAGGGGAGGTGGGTCTGAAGAAATACAAAGATACCAATTCTATTCCCTTACCAGCCATGTGGGGGGGTTGGGGAGGCAGTCGCCAGAGGCCAGGGGAGGTAAATTGGTGAGGAGCACAGAGTTCCTGTGTCAGAGACTTATTATTCAATGTGGCTTGAGATCCAACACTGTCAGCTTCACCAGGGAGCTTGTTAGAAATGCAGAATTTGAGGCCAAACCTCAGACCTAGTGAATTGGAATCTGAATCCTAACAAGGTCTCTAGGTGACTTGCATGGACTTTAAACTCTGAGAAGAGCTGTCTAGAGGCCTTTGAGGTGAGCTGAACCTACTTCTTAAACACCAGGTCTGAGAAGATATGTTCTGAAGGTAAGGGAAGTCATAGATCTAGGGAACAGGTGTAGAGGTCTCCAGCCTAATGCAAAACTGCTGATTGATTTAGCTCACTTTGTTTGCATTCCATAAACTCTTCTTCAGTAAGCGTCTGCCCATATTTAAAGATGAAAGAGACAAAGAAGGAGCCCAACATCCAATCTGTGCACAGATCCTACGAAGAAGGAAGGAAGAGACATGAGAAAAGGCAGATGGAGAACATATATTACTTAAGGGAACAAGAATTCAAATAGTTCTCTAAAGTTTCAAAGGCATTATAGACAACATGAATTTTATTTTATTTTATATTTTATTTTATTTATCCTATTTTATTTTAAATCAGGCTCCATGCCCAGTGGGGCCTGAACTCAGGACTGTGAGATGGAGACCTGAGCTGAGATCAAGGATCTGACGCTTAACTGACTGAGCCCCCCCAGGTGTCCCAGACAACACGAATTTTATTATTACTTTAAAGAAAAAACTCAAAGATGAAACTGAAGAATCTGAAGATTGGATTAAAATCAATGCAAGGAGATTGAAAACAAGCTGGCAGAGAGCTCAAGAAAGAGATAGAAAGTAAAATGTAGACAAAAAAGCATTGGAAGTAACAAACAGATTGGAATGAAAAGAACAACGAGTCAGGGGACTCTTTCCCAAATGAGAACTGGCACATTTGTGCACTGCTTTGAGGACTCCGAGGGCTCTGTGTGTGAGGATGCCATTCCCAAAGATCTAGCTCGAATTAGCCCTCAAGTGACGGGTTTCCAGAAGGTTGGCCACAGAAGGTGTCAGGATAGTCCACGAATGGAAAGACAAATTAAGTGTTTGGGGCATTTATTACATGCCAGATACTTTTCTCATTTTATCTTCAAAACACAAGGGAGGTGCCTTTACTAAGTGACTTCAGAAAATCGTAATATGATTCATGGTAATAGAGAGTTATAATGTAGTGAAAGGAAAGGAAGGAAAGTTAAACAATCATCCAGCAATAACCTCTTTGAAAATCTGTTGCATATTTCCAAAATATATGTATATTTTTTCCCCAAACAGGATATTACATATCCTGTTTTTAACATGTGTTTTTCCAGTTAACAATATATTATGACTACTCTTTTTTTTTCTGTCATTAAATATTTTCATTTTAATGCTGCAGTGCATTTCATTACATTGAGGAGCTTTGATTCACTTGGTCTACTGTGTCCATGGCCCACAGCTTACTAAGTGCTTAGTAAATATTTGATGAATGACGTACTTGAATGAATGCCGAATAGTTGGGTTGTGTTTCTAAATATTTGCTGTTACAAACAGCACTGCAGCAAACATCCTTTAGCTGAATCATTAACATGCCTGTAATTATTTCCTTAAGATCAATCCTCAAGAGTGGAATTGTTTGCTTAAAGAGTCTGACCATCTTTAAAATGTTTGGATCACCTCCAAAAAGATTATGCCAATTTATACTTCCACCTCCAGTATCAGACTATGCACATTTTTCTTTCATCTCAGCCAAGCCTTGGTGTTTTAAAAAAGTCTTTTTTAATTTGGTAAGTCAAACATGGAATTGCATTTTGGTATAATTTATAATTCTTTGATATTTGGTGAGGTTGAAGACTTCCCCATGCTTATTGATCATCTATGTATTTTTTTCTGAAGCATCTTTTTATGTCTGTGGCCCCCTGAACAATTTGGTTGTTGACTGTTTTTATGATTGATTTACAAAGCAATCTTCATATGAAGAATATTAATCCACTGTATACATATAAGGTACAGTAAGGAAAAGGAGGGCCATCGACTTTAAAGTCACACAGCTCATGAGTAAGATTTTATGTTCAACTTCAAAACCCCAGGCACTTGCTGCTAAATCAGGCTGGCTTCTTTCTCTAGCAGTGTCCTGAATTACTCAAGTCAGTTCTATTGCGCGGTTGGTCTCCGTAACTGTGGAGGCTGAGGGGTCATACTTTCAGGAGTCCAGTCCCAATGAGAGACTAAAAGTTAATCCTGCAAAGCCACACCTAATCTCCTCTCCTCATCTCTCTGTGTTGGTGCCTCTGTGTGGACCTTGCCTGCTCATAACTCAGCACGATTTCCTGCAAGGGTGTCCTTGGAGGAATATGCCTGGCCCCTGATGGGAGTGAGACATTTCACCTGCTAGTAAATTAGGCCGATAACATGGACCCTGCAGAGTGGAAGGACAGCTGTGGCCTTGACCTTCAGATGCTCTGTGTAACCCCAGCTATGCTCTCACTGCTCTTCCAGCCCCCATGCACAATCCTTTATGCCAAGCTCCCAGGTTTGGGGGAAAAGAATGATTTCCCTGCAATGCCTCCATTCCGCAAAGGACAGTTTGGCCTTCATGCTTTTCTCAACTCGGCCACTGGAGTAGAAACTGAATGGGTTAGAAAGTGGGGCTGTGGGAGAGGCTTTTTGAAAAGAAATACAACTGAAAGTGTTTGGCATTTGTGTTTTCTCTGATGGTCTCCCAGTCATCCCTAGAAATAGTTCTCACCTGATCCCAGGATCTGGAAATCATACAATAAGTTGGCAACATTAGAGGGGATTTTTTTTTTCATAAACTTCTTTAAAAAAATCGATAACTATTGTACCCTCATAAGCACTAAATGAATAACAGTCTTTATGTTGCTGTGATTTATTTTCACCATTTCCCTGAAGAAGTAGAGGAAGGTACCACGAAGTAACTAAATAATAGCCCCTCTGGGCCCGTGTTTCTCGAAAAACAACATATGACTTGCTTTCTGTTGTTATTTTTTTCTCTTAAAAACGCGTCACGACCGCACCTCTAGTAGAGAATGAGAGACTAAAGTCAGATTTTTGGGACTGATAATCATAGTATCAGTTTTGAATATTTATTCAACCCCCTGACTTTTGGGAGAGGGATCCTGGACAAAGAGTCAGTGTCACTTCAGAGTTAGGTACCAGCAACTGGTGGAGATTTTCCACCTGTCATAAACCACACACGCTCTTCAAGGCTCCGATTCGTCAGTCATGTGGGCAGAGGGACAGGCAGGGACTCAGCTGGGGGAGCCGATGGACCGAGTTAGACCACCTCTGTCTGTGTCACCCAGCACCCATCCGCTGGAAGTCTGGGAGGCCCAGGGCGGCAGCATCTATTGCCAATCCGTGCTGGGCATTTGGGTGTGTTGACAGGTGTGCTGTCGGACGGGGACATCCTGGCTGGGCAGGATCCCTCCCCGAGGGGACTCCCAGCTTGGTGGGCACTCCTACAGGTGACATTCAGGGTGACTGAGCTGGCATTCTTGCTCGCAGACTACCAGTTAGTAGTTGCAGCAGCACCAATCTGTTTTTAGAACCAAAGCCCACTTTGGGTTTTTGCAACGGTACAGCTAATAAAACTTAATACAGTATCAGAGGGAAGGAAGGCGAGCATGGCGTGGCGGCCCCGTGCCTCTCCTTGCTCCCTGCACGGAGACTGGCTCAAGTGGAGTTCCAAGGCCGTGCCACTTCCTGGGGGATTCGGGGCCCTCCCTGTCCCCCGAGCCTGCAGCCTGAGGACTGTGACCTGGTGGGTCCCGGGCAGGACCAGGACGCCGCTTCCATCCTCCTCCTCTAAGTTCATTTTCCTTCCTTGGGTAACTAAGAATTTGAGGAATGTGAGGTGATTTGGGTGTTTAAGAAGGCAGGTAAGAGAAATGTCAGGCAACTGGGAGCTCTTTTTCTTTCCACCAGCTTTGGAAAGTAGCAATGCTCTGGAGAGTGACAAATGGATCCTCGTTTGTGGATTTCCGTGTCTGTGACACTACCTAGCTCGGGTTCCTCTGGTCAGTTTCCAGTCGGTTCAGATATGCATGTTATTTTGTTGTTAAGCTGACATTTGTGGAAAGTGACAGAGGTGCCAAGGCTCCTGGAAAAGCTGTTCAGCGCTGAGGTTACGCTCTGCTGTGATGGAACAAAGGGAAAGAAATCCAAGGATGACCCCAGATTGCCCTTTCCCCTGCCCCAGCCGTAGGGACCATATTTTTGCATCCAAACTGCCTCGACTAATAATTTTACTGGCTTTCCAGCTAGAATCTTCCCGACGAGGCACTCCCAATGCTGGAGCTGACTTTCTACCAGTATCTGGGCAACCCTGGCATGCCTGCCTCTGAAACGGGTACCTTTGCCAACTATATGTTTGGTGCGGATCTTGCATATGGCGTGCACAGCATGCTCCCGACAGAGCCTGTGAAGGCCGAGGCTGGGCACTCACGGCTGCTCCAGGCAGTTGGGTTTGGAGCAGAGCTGGTTTTCCTCCAAGATGTCTCAATCAGCAGGGCCTCCAGAAACTTTTTTTTTTTTTTTTTTTTTTTTTAACACTGTCCTCTCATTGCCTATGTTCGAAGGATCAGACATGTGAGTGATTCTTTCATCCCTTCCAGGGAATTTGTGGGGATCTGAACCAGGACTACAGGATTTGGAACCTGGGAGGGGTTTCCATTGTCCGCAGTGGCCTATCACCAGTCAAATCCAGTGTGTAGGTTAATAAGGCTTAAACTTTAAAGGAAGGTTGAACATCTGATTGACAAGCTAGTGAATAAGAGTCCAGGGGGAAGTTCTGTGCTTGGAAAGTTACCCATTTCCTGAGATGCAGTTGAATTTCAAAGAGCATGAGTTATGAGTTAGGTGGAGGCAGACACCTCCAAGAGTTTAACTTGCATTGAAATATCAAATTGTTTTGCTAGATCCTAGTTTCCAGTTGGTTCAAAGACTGGCAAGTCAATTGCCTCAGTTAATTGCTATTTATTGTTCTTGAATCAAAGAGGCTAGAACCCCGTCCTCGAGTCAGACTGCTGAGATTCATGCTCCGAGGTGGCCAAAATCAGCCTTGCGCTGGCACCGAAATGTTTATGAGTGTTTGTTCTCCAGGGGACAAGTAATGTATCAAAGCCTATTACCTTGAGAACTGATAAAATCTAAAATAAGATTATTTGGAGCTTTTTTTTTTTTTTTCCTCCAAGAGGTTTAAGACAATACTTATCCTGAAACTTGAAATGTTGCAACCTTTGTGACTTGCTTCAAAAATGAGCTGCAAGTTGCACAGAGAGGGTCCATCCAGATGTCCTGTGCTCATGGGCACAAAATCCTGATCCCTAGCTTCCTGGGTTAGCAGCTCCCACGAGAATACTCAGAAGCCTCCTGTAGACAGTCAGGAGTCCATAGCAACATCAAGTAGGGAGAGCTGGCTTTTTTGGTTAAGAGAAAAAGAAAAAAAAATATGAAATATAAGGTTTTTTTTTAATTGTTGTTTTCTTTCTCTGTTTCTCTTATTTTGTAATTCCAGTATAGTTAGCATATAGCATTACATTAGTTTTAGAGGAATTTAACGATTCTATTCATTACTCAGTGCACATCATGATAAATATACTCTTTGAAAGATAAGTTTTTAAAATGGAAAGAACTCATTCCATTCTCTAGCACAATTTTTAAAAACATTTTTTGTGAAACTGTCCATCTCTGTCCACATACATCGTACCTTTACAAAACCCTAACCGTGGTAAAAACACTTGGTGTCTTGTTTTTTTTTTTTTTTCCTTAATGTATGGTAGAAATATTTTAAGAGTATCACAGTTACTTTTTTTTTTTTTGGCTATACAATATTCAGATACATGGATGGCCATCTTCTGTGTGGGGAGTATTTAAAATTTAGAAGTTTCATTAAATGTTATCTTTAGTATGTATCTTCAGAAAAAATGACATAAAGGGAATGAACACTTTCGTGATTTTTGCTAAGTCTTGTACAATTTCCTATAATTTATATAATCAGAATACGAATGTACCAATGTTACACCTACCTTTGTCAGTACTGAAGATTATAAAATCTTAAACATTTTACTGGGGATTTGCTGAAAGCCGATTACAGGTGATCTTACCACACACATACAAATGGTTAACTATGTGAAGAGATGATGTGTTAACTAGGTTCAGGGTATAATCATTTCATTGTATATATATACACATATATGTATGTCAAATCATGTTATATAGTTTAAATATATATAATTTTCATTAAAAAGTAAATAAAAATTTTTAAAGGGGAAAAAAAAGGATTTCAGATTAAAAACTCTGGTTATCATTTGCTTTAAAGATTTTAGCAAAAGACAGAATGTGAGAAGTAAATGCTAACAGCAGTCACCAAACCCACCAAGGAGCTAAAACCAGGCATTGGAAGAAACAGATGTTCAGAGGTCAGGGAGTGAAGTCAGGGAATTAATGGCTATTGAATTAAACGGGATGGAAATAGTTTCAGATTGAGCTGAACTGTTACCACTGCTCAAGGGGGAACTGTGCAGAGTCAAAAGGCTTACCCCTCAGAGAAGCCACACAAGCGTCTGGCTTGATGAGAGGAATAATCAGTCCAGTGTATCGGAGAACACATTAGTGTGTCATTTGTCTGTTATTTTTAGGGAACCAGACATAGCATATAAATGGATGCAGATAAAGAAGTTTTGGTGGAAGTCATCCTAAAAATCCCAACACACATCCCACCCAACCTCCATCACTTCTTAGCTCTGTTATCTTGGGTGGGTTATTTAACCTGTAAGACTTGAGCTCTCAGGAAATAGGACTGAATCAGCTCTACCTCCAAGGCTGCTTTTGAAGATAAAAATGAGAGAAGACAAGTAGAGCCTGGCCCACAGCAAACACTTAACACATGTTAGATATTACCACTTTTATCCTTTTTATATACAACCAGAATAATTTATTAAACACAATTTACCCATTTCTAAGAGATTTTATTTTTTTGGGGGGGGGGGTGGAATGAAAATTTTTGGCTTTTCTTGGGTCTTAGTGTGTTCATCTGAATTGGAGATGTTGGGCTTGCAGGACTCAAAGGACCCTGTCACCTGGGTGTTCTGTGTGCTGCACCTGCCTGTAGTTGTCACAGCATCTGCTGTGTCACCGGGATGCTGCACTTTGGTATCTCGGGCAGGGTGTGTGGGGACGGTGGTCCTGAGATATGCTGTGCCTCTTGTCCTGGTCCTAAATGGCCCCAGAGTGTTGTCTTTCTTGCTTCTGTCTCATTTCCTTCTTTCTGAATGTTGGCAGCCACTTGTCGGTGGTTTTGTCTCCCCAGTACCAGTACCTCCCACGTCACGTCTGATTTTTGCCCTTTCTATAAACATCATGCAGCATTTAACCTCTAGTCCACTCTAATTTACTAGAGAACTAGATACTATTGAGAAATCAAATATCAATCACATGTAAGTTTACTAAATGATATGTGTATCTATAAACATATATTGATTTAGTGATACCTTTGGATTTATATGCTAGAAAGGGGATGCAGGGGGGTCTTCAGCCTTGTAGAAGGGTAAGGAGTTGAGGATGGGATAATTTGATGACAATGGAAGGTGAAGATTTAACAGGACTGGACCGCCCTAGAGGAAGATTTACAAGCTTATAGAGAGCCCATGACAAATTTGAGACCAGAATCAGGAAGGGACTGCCAGGGTTCTTGTACCTTTGTGACGTCTTCACATTAGTTATTTTTGTTACTTATGGTTTGTCTAGTGAGGCTTAATTATTTAATCATTATTTCAAATTATTTAAATTTACCTTATTTAAAGAATTCTTTTTAATTTAGCTGTAGTTGGCTGGGTACTCACTGTATGTGAGACCTTTTGCTAAAAGCTCTATCTATATTACACCCAATCATTACACTCAAGGAAACTGACTCTTGGAGCAGTTGAGTTGCTTGTCCAATAATTGCTTCAGTTGGAATGCAAGCCCAGGTCCCACTGACAACTAAGCTAATATCTTTCACTATACCAAGCACCTTTTAATTTTCCCCAAATGACAAGGACTCCAAGTGTTTGTTGGAGACAGTGAGAAACATAGAATTGGTGAGGTGGCCTATTTTTATCCATTCTTGGGGATCAATTATTATGAATCCCAGTGGGAGAGAGTAGGGATAGCTCTTAATAAAAGAAAAATTAATAAAGATACATCCTTAGGGAAGTTGCACTGGAGGCTATAACCAAGAGTTTTCTGTGGTGCCCAAACATTTCAAAGTCCATGGACTGCAGAGGGAATGCCAGCTGCTTATAGGATGGTATGGGAGTCTTGTGACCACTGCTCCATGGCCCATCAGGATGTTGTATGTTCACTTCTGCAATGGGGGCTGTACTCAGCATGGGTAGCTGGCCAGGGATTTGGATGCTTGATAAGTGATGTCGATTGTGTATATGTGGCTTTGTTTCAAAAGACAAAAACCTTCATGTGCACAGGTAAAATAATAGAATCCAGCCTGAACTGGTTCAGTTGGAAACTCTTACCAGGCATATAGTGCCAGGTGAGTCTGGAGGGTACATGCTCCAGACACCTGATGCCAGGGGGAGCCAAGAAGGGCTCCTCAAGCCAAAAGGCTTCAGAGCTTAGTTTTTTCTTTTCTTAGTAGCTTATACTTTGCTCTCCTCTTTCCCTCTTTTTCTTTCCCTTTTTCTCCTTCCATTTCCTTCTTCCCCTAGATATCTATTGAACACCTTCTGTGTCCCAGACCGTACATTTGTGATACAAAACTGAAGAGCATGAAGTCCTTGCCTTTGAAGATCTTACACTCTCATGTGAAGGGGCAAAAACAATTCTCAGTTGGTACCATTAGAACTGCACAAAAGGGGCCACAGTAGCCATGGGAGGACCAAGGAAAGGTTTGTAATCCACTCCAGGAGTGGTAATGAACCTAGTTATAAGACATTAGTTGGTTGGACTTAGCAAGAAGAAGATGGAGAGAGGAAAGTGTGCAGACAAAAGGAAGAGTGTGGGCCAATGCACAAGGCAGCAAAGCATGAAACCTTAAAGAATAGAGATTCATTACGACTGATTGGTCCAAGGGGTTGCATGCCATATTGGTGGGTGAAGTCATAGGAGAACCACCACACAATGGGAAGAGCTGGATCCTATTTGCTGGAAAGATCACTAGAGCGGATTATTTGAAAGCTACATTGGAGGAAGGGAAAATACTTTGTAGGTGGGAGCAGTCTTGGTCTGGGATGTCCTTTTGAGTAGAACTGAGGTACCTTCTGGAGTGATTATAGAACCCAGGAAGTGAAAAAAGGCTACTATGTCAAAATCCTTTTGAGACGTTACTTCTAGAGCCAAGAAATGCATTTGCAATGGCAGAGCAGGGATCCTGGCAAAATTTGTGACCTCAGTGAATGTCAACAAGCAAAGCTTTCAGGACTGAACTGTTGCACAAGTTAACTTCAGTCCACAAAGAGCAGTTTTAAAAATGCATGGCCTTTCTTTGCAAATCTAAATGCTCGACTACAGAATCCAGCAGGTTAGAGGCCCAGAGATACCTGATTATACCAAGCAAGACTAGTATGTGCAAGGCTTGGTTTTCCCAGGTCTTTACCTTTATAATTAGTATCCCTTTTTGCTAAAACAATTACCTGCTTAACTGTGCCAATGAGGTTCCAGATTGTCAGCCAGTGAGTTGTGGAACAGGAGCTGGACCCAGCGTACAAGGCTACCACCGCCAGCCTCCGTCACTGCAGCCTCATTAGCTGGAGACGCAGAAACACCCAGAAGTTAAGAATCTGATTCACTGCACCGAATTCTGTCTTTGCCATGGCCTAGATACAGAATTTGCTCAAGGATTTGGAGATTAAAGATTCGATGAAATGAAATGATATAGGCAAAGTATTTGGCCTGGCCAAAGAGAGCAATCAGTACCTCTCACCATTATTTCTAAGAATTGCCACACGTCCCCCTATGATTTTTTTCCTGCTATGATCATATCTCAGGTGAGTGTGCCAGGATCCTTGGAGTATGAGGATAATTTCTTACATAGATTTAGAGAGGAAGTACTTGTCACATACGAGACATTGTTCCAGTGTATTAATCGATGTAGTCCCCACGCATGAAGTGTCCAAATCAAGATATAACCTCAGGCGATTGACTCCAGAACCGATGTGTTATACCTGCTGCTTGCCCCTGCTTTTGTGTTTGTGGGCAAGTTTGGAACAAGAATAACCTTAGTGATTAGAAATCTAACTTGGACAGGGAAAACGTACATCTCACCAATTTGAAGTTAGCTCTGAAAGTGTCAGCCTTTTAAGGGATTGCTTTCCATGTACGATTTCAAATGACATACATTTGTTCTGAACGATTAACTTTGCAGAGCATGGATAACAGATTATTTGCAGTAATATAAACAAAAGCAAGATGTTAATTAAATAGTTAGTTTTAAGAGCTGTAGTCTTTTAATGGCTTTAAAAAAATACTCTACCAGCTGCATTATTCTATTACTACTAATTCAAAAATTTCTAAAGGGAAACATTGAAAAGGGCATGATTGCCCTGGGTGTCTAGATTTATAGAAAGTCACCACTGAGCTAGCTGCTTAGTATCCTTATGCTATATAATCCTCAGCACAAACTCATGGTCGCTGTTGTTATCCTCACAGGTGAGGACAGGGAGGCTCTGGAGCTTGCCTAAGATCCCAGAAGCAAAAACAGAAATGGAGACATGGACCCAGAACTCCTCGAATTCCATGATTGGTAGTGTTCTTTCTACTTTACCATGTTCTCATTTGAGCAGACCTAGAGCTGTTGAGGTTGAAATTAGTGGGCACTCATGGCCTGATCTGGATTTTCCAGACTTTCATATGTGACATTGAGCCCATGACCAACCAGCCATAGGCCAAAAAGACATTAAGAATGTACCTAAAGGGTGGAGCCATTATCAAGGAATTGGAGCTTGGAGTTTTTTGAAGTCAGAGCAGGCAGGATAATGGATATCCTGGTAGGTAAGGGGTACAAATGAATCGAGGACAAAAGGGATTAAAGTGTGCAAAAACATTATGTGATGAAGCACCAATAATTAGGTTGTTGGATTTTGAGCCTGGTTCTGCGTTACTGATTGCCTCGAGCAGGAGCCTCTCTTGTATCCTTTACAGGATGGGGGACAGTTCTCAGGATTGGACCCCGCTTATGAGCCCAGGTGGGGAAGAAGCTGCATTTACTAAGCAGGGATGAGAAGTGGTGAGGTGGGTTCTGAGAGCAAGGATGTCGGATGGGAGAGGTAAGGTTGTGGAATAAATCTCTACAAAGAGGCACAGATTTAAACTTCTAAATGGGGCAAAGCAATAGAACTTCCTGCAATAATGGACATTTTCTGTATCTGTTAGCCACTACCTACATGTAACTATGAAATACTTACTATGTGGTTAGTGTGAATTAGCCACATATTTTACTGAAGTATAGGACTGAACTTTTTACTTTCTTTTTAAGATTTTTGGAAAATTTTGAATAATCTCTACACCCAGTGTGGGGCTTGAATTCACAACCCTGGGATCAAGATTTGCACACTCTACCTACTGAGGTGGCCAGGCAACTCTACTTTATTTATTTTTAATAATTTAAAATTTAAACTTAAATTGTCACGTATGGCCACTGACCACCATATTGGATGCCACAGCTCTAAAATGAAATTATGATGCTCCCCTGAGAAACTTAAAATACTATAAGTCTCTTTGCTCAGGAACTACTTAAAAACTGAAGGAGATTAAGCTATGTGGTGGCGGAAATACCTCTCATAGATTAGCAAAGTACTGATTGGGTCAAGTGAGACTTTATCTTATGATGGATGGGACAACATAAGAAAATACCTGTTATGAAAGTAGAAAAGATAAATATTTATCCCAAATAAATTCTATAAAAACACTTTTAACCCAAAGCCCTACTCGATAATTCCATCTGCTAGGACAAGATTTTGTTGTCATTTTAGGGGTGAGGAGGAAGATATTCTTAAGGAAGATAAAGATAAATGAATGGTTACTCTATATTTTCAAAAATTCATCTCAAAAGAATGATTGAGTATTGTTATCACATTATATGAGAATAATTTGTTACACGATTAATTCTGAATTTTCAAGTTGTTTTGATCCTGAACTTTCAAAGGAAAGGGCCAAGTGGCACACGGATCTGCCAAATGCTGCAATTAAATTCTGGTCAGTTCTCGGGGTGCCTGAATGGCTCAGTCAGTTAAGTGTTTGCCTTCTGCTCAGGTCATGATCCTGGGGTCCTGGGATGGGAGCCCTGCATCAGGCTCCCTGCTCCGCAGGGGGTCTGCTTGTCTCTCTCCCTCTGACCTTTCCCCTCGCTTGTGCTCCTTCCATTCGTGCTCTCTTGCTCACTCTCTCTCTCTCTTTCTCAAATAAATAAGATCTCTAAAAAGTTCTGGTCAGTTCTCTGGTGATGCTGTGTGTGCAACTCGATCTCAGGGGCCTGTCCCAGCCACACTGGTATGGTGGTCAGGGTCCCAGCCACTGTCCTGCCAACAATCCCCCTGGCTACTGTGGCTGGGGATGACCCAGCAAGAGAGGCTGTGGGCTCAGGGCTTCTCTTTTCCTTCCCAGGAGGAGGAGGAAGGAGGAGGCTGTTTTCTTCCTCAGCAACCAAGAATTCCACAGGTGGGAGAAAAGGAGACTGCTGGATGGCCTGTTAGCAGGGTTTTCATGATCTTGCCTCTTCTGGAGCTTCCCTCTATCCTTGAGGCATTTATGGGCTCCCTTTGGAACAGAAGGGTTTTGAGACCCTATAGATGGTACAGATCTTCCCTCTCAGGAGACAGAGTAAGCGGCTTATTAGGACTATCACATCTTAATTTCGTTCTTTTTTTATGATTTTATATCCTGAGGTAATAGTGGGGAAGGCATGATTTTATTATTATTAATTATTATTATATTATTGCAGTTTTCCAGTCTGGCTCTTTGATGTTTACAAGTTCAGACAACATGTGGTTTCCACGCCAGATTTCATAACCTTAAACTACCTTTCCATTTGGCTCGCATCCATCCTATTCTGTTTTAGATCTTGTTTATGTTTGGCTTAAATAATGAATTGGCTGTGGTGTTTATTTTGCCACATGGCTTTAAGGCATCAGGAGAAGACAGCATTTTGGATGGAGTCTACCTCGAAGCACAGCTACAAAGCTTGGGTGTCAAGGCTTGCCAGCACCTGCCGCAGGGGCTGAGGCCTAGATTGCCCACTGATTTCTGTCTTATCCTTATCACTAGTCTCATAAGGGCATGAGCTTCATACCTACATTCTGGATTCTTGGTTCAAATGAGAAAGTCTCTGTTCTACAAGGATATTTGGCTTTGGTAGTCAGCCATATGAGGTGTATGTGTGTGTGGACGTAATTTGTATAAGACAGAAAAACCATTCTGGCTACAGACTGTCAAGGATCTAGAGTGCCAGGCCAGGGGGGTTCACATCTTAAGAGTGCAAGGCAGTGATACAACCGACATTACCTAGAGACTGGTTACAGATGCAAACTCCCAGGTCCCATTCTGGGCCTATTGTATCAGAAACTCTGGGTGTGGCTTAATAATGTGTGTTTTCTCAAGCCCTCAAGGTGACTCAGATGACTGCTCTAGGAGCCACTAGGGAATGGGGAGTTAATTGAAAAGTATTGGGTAGGAGAGTAACATGGTCATTCATATTTGTATTTTAGAAAGGGCTCACCTGAAACAGGAGAGGCACAGAGCCAGTGGAGAACAGTAAGCCAATTTTATTGCAAAATCCTGAGCAAGGACGTGACGGGTGTCTGAGCCAGTATGTGGCAATGGGGCTAAAATGCACCAAACTCATTTGAAAGGTGTCAGAGAGGTAGAATTTATAGCACTTGGTCACTGGTTAATTATTGAATATGAGGACAAGAAGTCTGGGATGACTCCCAGCTTCTATTTTAGGTGATATTGATGCCATTAAACAGGACAAAAAACACGGAGAAAGCGTTTTTCCTCGAACCAAGGAGAAGCCACAGAAGAGAAATTCAACATCTAGTTGAATTTGTATGGGTTCGGCCACTTGGCCAGAACTCCAGAGAAAGGATTCTGTTGACAGGCAGACAATAAAGTATCGACCACAATGTCATGAGCACAATGGGGCATATTGAAACCACATGCCTCATGAATCTGAATGTATATTATGATGGTCTGTCATCACTTCTGTTGGGCACCTGTATTTTCAGTGGTGAATGGGTCGGTTGTGAAGATGCAGACTGAGCTCGAACATAACCATAGGCAGGAGTGTTCCATTAGCACACCAGTGTCGGGTACTGGTTTATGCGCAATACTGCACCCTCCCCGCGTTGTGTCAGATACCCGACACTGGCAACTTTGCAATTACTAAGAATATGGTTTTGGCCACGGTCTGCAGAAACGTAGGTTGTAGGAAGTCACGTAAAAAGAGTGGTTCTTCTGTGTGGTCGTAGACTTCAAAAGGCCAAAGCATACCAGAGTCAGAGAGCATTTTATAGCAGAAGGAGACATGAATGATAAGTAATGAACCCACTTATTTAATGAATGGGAAAATTAAGGCCCAGGGAAAGAAATGATTTGCCTAAGGCCATGGGCCCCATTCAAGGGCAGATTTGGGATACCTTTCTACATTATCATTTCCTGGCAATCCCTTCTTTCAGTTCACGTCTGACTTAATAAAAATGATTAAGATGAACATTTATTGAGTGCTTTTCTATGCCAACAGGCACAGTGCTACGCATTTCCCATGACTCCTCTCATTCAATCCCCCATATCAATGTTATATGTTGGGGACTGATTTATTCCCACTGTAGTAGATGGGAAAACAGAGGCTCAGAAAGACTGAGTTCTTGCTCCCGTTAACTCAGTGAGCTAGTAAGTGTCAGTCCTGGTATTGTAAGGCTGGTGCTTGGCTCTAGAACTTGTGGTTTCAACAGCAGTGGCATATTGTGTTTTATGGGTCAAACTTTCCTGAGCCCCTTAAGAAGAGCTGGCCTCCTCCTGTGTGTTCCAGCAGCCACCTGTCACTCTTTCTCAGGGCGCTTACCTCTCTTTGTTATTATTAACTATTGTCTCATCTACACATCCATGAAGCCTGGAACTTTCCTCTCATCATGATTGTCATGCTTTGCTTACATGTTGTCTCCCAGTTGATTGTAAGCTCCAGGAGAAAGAGACCCAACCCATCTTGTTTATAGCTACACACATGTCCAACACCTAGTACATGCTCAATAAATGCTTTTGGAGAGAATGAATGCTTTGGAGGAGTGTGGGCTTTTGAAGGGCCAGGACCATGGGTCCATCATCTTTCTTCCTCCTCCAAAGCCTACCTACTTATTTTCCTGCAGTGGGGACCCTGCAAATGGCTTCTGAAAGCATGAATCAAGAGGATTCTTCTCAGAACAAAGAACCTAGCTGGGTTACAAGTGGCTTCAGAAGGAGTGTGAACCTCCAGGAATAGAGAAGTCAGCACAGAGTTCAGAAGTGTTTGGAGAATCCTAAGGACAAACTGGTAACTGTGCAAATGTGCCCACATGTGGAGCACTGCAAATCTGAGACACGTTTTCAACAGGGACGAGGGAGAAGGGCAGAATGAGGTCTGCCTTTGCTCAGCATCTACAGTGACAGCCTCCTCCTCCTCTCTTCCTGGTCACACAGCCTGTGGGAAGCCACAGCTCCTTGCCTTTGAACAATCTCCACCGTACCTGTACATGGTAGATATACTGTAACCATCCAGTGAATGCATGTAAAAAACACCAATAATCTTATTTAACATTTACTAAGTAGTTACTACAAACCTGTCACTGGAAGTATTTCACGTAGATTATATATGTACAGACAGACCCTGACTTACTTACAAGGGTTCAACTTAAGGTTTGTTGTTTCAATGCCACGAAAACAATACACCATCAGTAGCGATCATATTTCGAATTTTGAATCTGGCTCTTTCCCTGGGCTAGTGATATGTGCTGTGTTACTCCCTCATGATCCTGGGCAGCGGAGCGATGATTTTACCCGGCTGCAAGTTTAAGGAAGACTAGACTAAGCTGTGATGTTTGCTAGGTTAGGTGTGTAAAATGCATTGTTAACTTACGATATTTTCAACTTTGGATGGGTTTATTGAGACATAACCCCTTTATAAGTCAAGGAAGATCTGTATATATCTTTCTCCTCCATTTTCTGTGGAGGAACCAAAGTCCCAGGAGATGGAATTACCTGCCCATGGTGACACAGCTAGCAGGTGGGAACACAGGATTGGGACTTAGCAGTCCAGCGTGGGGCACATCACCATCACCATATCCAGCCAGCTGTGGGTGAAACGTTGCAGCAACCCAGATAAACGACTCCCACAGGCTCATGCTCAGGGAGCCTTTATTTCTCTGACTATATAATAGTGGCAAAGCTGGGTGCTTAATGAGCAGTATATTATTTATCAGCCACTTGCAATAGCAGGAACATCGAATGAGTGTCACTGGTAAAAATTTGGCAAAAACATGGAAGTCCATGAACAAGGGTGATGGGGGCTTGGTGGGAAGGGACGGAAGTCAGTTATCCCCCTTTCGTGGGTGAATTCTGTGGCCTCCGCACCTGGTGTCCCAGAAAGCCCTGCCTCTCTAAAACATATCCTACTTTAGAAAATGCCCCATTAGAGAGATCTGAGGACAGCTTTCCTTCGAAGAGGCAAAGGGACTGGTTAGAATGAATCCTGAAGCCAGAGGGTCACAGAGCTGGGAGTGACCTCTATGGGATCCGTTCTGTCCCCTTGGCGCAGAACTGAGGCTCAGTCGCAGTGGGGACCTATTCCTGGAACCAGGATGGGAAACTGGGTGGGGCCTGGGCCTTGTCCACTGGCTGTGGGCTTCATCTACACAGTGGGCTGCCTTGCTGTGTGGTCCCAAGGAAGCCCTTTAAGAGCTTGGGCCTTTTGTCTCTGGAGAGGATGGTGATAATGCTGCTCCACTCCTACAGGCCCTGAATGAGAGAGTCAGGGATTGAAAAGAGGGAGTCAGCTGCTCTGGTGGGAAGGCAGTTACAATGTGGTTCCCTGCTGGATCTGAGTCTGCCATGAAAGCCTCACTCTCCTGACCCAGCACTCTGATGACCACATCATGCCCTCCTCAGGTCTGCGTGTGTGTGTGTGTGTGTGTGTGTACACATGTGTGCTGTGCATGCATGTGTGCAGGTATCTGTAGATGTTTAGTGATTCTGGCCAGGGAAATGTTTCTCTACAGATGGGCTTTTAACAGAGACAGGAGGGCCTGGCAACTTTATCAGTGTCTCTCTCTACCGATCCTATAGGGTGGACTTGCCCTTCCCTCTTCCTCTTCCTGCCATCCGTCCTGTGACCCCGTGCTCCATGTCTGGGGTCCTTGGCAATGAGCCATGTCGTAAGAGCAGAGTCTTCCTCTACAGCTCACTCTGGGTGGGCATTTCCAATCCAAGTTTGTGACACTTTCCAGGGAAATGTTCCTTGAGGTACATACAGTTCAGAAGAGAAGGGAAATTTCTGTCATGAGCATTTACTCTGTGCCAGGCATTACACTAGACACTATATTAGGATCTTTAATCCTAAAAAATGATTCTGAGTGGGAGATGTTTTTATGCCACTCTACGGATGAAGGTATCAAGGCTCTGAGACGTTGAGTGAGACTTCTACTAGTATCACATAGCTAGTAAGTGGTAGAGCTTTATTTTGTTATACCGTCAAGACTCATGAAGCAGAGCAGTGATGCTACCATGGAGACTTGAGCCTCAGTAGTCTCCTTTCTGCTCTGGAATGAAGTGGATCATGGAGGGTGCTCCATGATCCCTCCCCAGGAAGGGACTGTGGGTCCCACCCTCTTGTTAGAGTGTCAGTTCCTAAACCTGTTTTCTCTATGGTGAGCCAATCCCTGTGTTTTGTTCTCTGATCTCAGCTTTGCCAAAAAGCAGGCAGCCTTTTGTGGAAGACACAGAGCTGATGGACTGTGAGTTCTACCTTCTGGTCTATGTAATTGTGGGCCAATCTTGGTCCCTTCTAGGCCTCAGTTTCCCCATCAGTGACATGGGATTATTCCAGAATGATGTTTTAGGACCTTTCCAGTTCAGGCTTCATATTACATCATTTCATCTCTAGACAGGCTCCCAGCTCTGAAATCCCAGGATCGTCTCCTGGAGGCTTCACCCCTTCTGGCGAGCCTGTCTTACGGTGTAGTGCCACCTTCTGGTGACTGGGGTACTCCCCCCTTTTCCTTTGGCCTGCATGGGACCCTGCTTCCTCCCTTCTCTAGAAAGGAGACTGAAGGTTTGATGACTATCAGCAGTCCCCTGGGTGTGGGCATCTCTCTGCAAAGCTCATCGGCAGGTTCAGGGGTGAGCGCTGTGGCTGGACTCGACTTCCTCCCTTTGGGATGCATGTACTGGTGCCTTTTCTGGAGCTGAGACCACACCATGAGCCTGGGGCACTGGCCAGAGAGGCTCAGAGACCAGAGGGCCTTGGGCAGCAGCAGGCAAAAGTGCATAATTCATGAGGGATTTGTCCCATCAGGAACAAGGGCGTGAATAGATGACGCCCATGGCACATTTTCACATTTTTTCTTTCCTTTCCTTATTCTTTCTGGTTTTGTCTTCATTTTGAGGCAAAAAAAGAAGGTTCAGAAAAATAAATGGGTGGCTAAATTTAAGAAGGTCTTAAATTTTGGGATTCTTTTTGGTTTTATTTTGGTTAAAAAAGAGGAAGAAATAGGATGTGATAGGGGTATGTGTTTAGACCTTTTTTTCCAAGGGAAATAACGAAAGGTTTCCGATGCACGTCTCCGCAGCAGGTCCTGTGAACTGCTCCTACCTCCTTCACACTCATGAGGGTTTGGGGATTCAGCTGCTGACGGCTCTGCCCCAGGGACCCATGGGCTCACTGTGTCCACACGAGGACTGTCTCTAGCCTAGAGGAACCCACTTGCCCCCAAATAGGGCAGCCTAAGGGTAGCTTTAAACTCCTGGAAGCTCACTTAGTATTTATTGGGGGATGTCTGCTGAACAAATGCTGGGCTGGCAGGTAGGAGATCTGACTCCAGAATCGCCAGGAACTAACTACCCTATGCTTTCTTAAGCAAGTAATTCTCCTGAAGCTACAGGTTCTTCTACAAGGAGAAAGTAGGAAGTGAAGCTTTTCAAGATTTCTAACTCCCTTCCATGCCATTATTCTAGGGAACGAGAGGTTAAATGATAGGGATTTTCGTTCTGACTGCCACTTTCCTCACTAGCCAGGTAACTTCTCCGGCTCTTAAAGTGTTGATCAGTTCAGGGGGCATCATCATAGAGACTCACTCATGCACTGGAGTATGGCAGGGGGAGCAGTATGCAGGAACCTGACACCCTCCCATTCCTATAGACTCACCTGCTTCAGGGTGGTGGGATGTGTCATGCTCGATAGAGCATCCCTGTTCTGGATGAGGTGGGCCTGGGCCTGGGTCCTCCTGGGGAAGTAAGTGCAGGAGAGGCAGAAAGACCCAACGGGATATAGAACATCCTGTGCCAAGAGTCACTAAATGGCCACAGTGAAGGCTCGTATTTCAATTAAAAGAAAGGGATTAATAACAGTTTAAAGGTAAATATAAACAGAATTGTAAATTGTGCATTTTGTTTATCTGCATCCAGGCTGGCAGTCCATGCTTGCTTTGTGCCATGAGGCACACGTGTGTACCTGCCCAGGCACATGGGTGTGCATATGTGCCCAGTGGGAAGGGGCTGCTTTGAACTAGGCCAGCACGGTGATGCCCAGCTGCCAGGTCTCGGCCCTGTGGGAAATTGGCAAGAAAATGTGGGTAAATCGCTTGGGATTCTGTGGGTGCAGGCGCTGTGTTCATTGAAAATATTATTAACTCCTTTTGTCAGGAGCCAGAAGACCACAGTGGAGTCCACGGATGCCTGACTTAGCTTGTCCAGTAGTGAAATTAACGTAATAAAACTCAGTTAACAGAGATGCTATGGATTTAATTAGTTCCTTAACAATTAAAGAAGAATTATGAGATCTTGAGCATTCCATCTTCAAAAGCAATTTGGGTGGATTGATGTCACCGTCTGACATCCCCACTAGAAATTCTGGGTTGCCAAAGTCGATTTGGGAAATTGCTCATATTATCTGCTTCCAGGCAAGTACGTACACTTTCCTCCTGCCTTGAAAGGAAGCACTTTCAGGTCGCCTCCCAACGGCTTCCTCCAGAGCCCGAGGCTACACGGACAGAGGGAACGTTCTGTCTTCAGGGATCCGGGGCTTCTTTGGAATGTCTAGCCTCCCTTGCTTCTGTTCTCACAACCCAGTGACCCTCTGCTAACCCCCTTCTATTCTGCAGGCCCTGAGCAGATTGAGGGTGGTGTAGTGCCCTACCATTCCTCTAACTTCTTGTTCCTTATGCTTTCCCCGAGCCTGTCGTCGATGCTCTAAAAGAGAGCATGGTTATTAGGGTCTTTGTTTTTGGCTCGTTGATTTGACAGTGTATAGCCCCCATGGTTGGTGACAGTGAGCTGGGACAGCTAGAGAAGTCCAGGGAAGCTCAATCAGGAGGCTCTTCGCTAGCCTGGCCTCTTAGTCTTCTGGTTGTATAGGAATCTCATTCACAAAGCCGTTTCTTGGTAAGGGGCTATCTGTAGGAAGGACATCACCCGGGAGCTTATTAGGAATGCGGAGTCACAGGTTGCACCCCAGACCCAGGAGCTAGCATCCTCATTTGTGCAAGGTCCCCAGAAATTTGCAAGCCTCTGAATGTTCAAGAAGCACTGCTTTATAACACCCTACGGCAGCTATAGGGCACCTGATCTGATGACTGAGCATGCTGTGGGGGCCAGGTTCTTGCTTGAGCCCAGCAGCCCAAGCCCTGGGTCTCTTGGATGCTGAGGAGGCTCCCCCCTTCCCCCAGCTCTCTCTGGTGGCGGCATTGTCTTTGAACCTTCCTTGGTGGTCCGATTTCAGCATCTTGCTGGTCCGGTGAAGGCACCATGCCACCCTGACAGATGGCCCAAAGTAGGACAGACAGAAGAAATGTATGTTTATCAAATTTGGGTTGAAAAGACTGCGTTCCCCTAGCAGAGGCTGTCAAACAGCTGTCATTCAGGAGCATATGGCCCAGCGGTGAGAGGGCAAAGACACAGCTAATCCCACTCTTCCAGAGATTAGCTCTGATGCGTAATAAGTGAAGAAGGTTGCCTCTGTCGCCAGGGTGCTGCCGGGGAAGGGGGTGGTGGAGGACATGCCTCACGGTTACTTCCTTGACTCACCTCTCTGATGACCCAGGCTCCACTCTCCAAATGAGACACCCTCATAGTAAAATGATGCAGGTATAAGTAAACATGACAATTGCAGCAATAACAACAAATCTACTGTTTATCAGACACTTGCTGTGTGTTAACTTATTGATTTCTACCACTGTATTTATTCCATGCATTGGCCTTTTCAGGCGCTTACTACGATCTCCAGTTCCCAGATGAGGACAAGAGGTCCCTGGGATGTGACTGTGGGTTTCCAGGCGGTGCGGGTCAAGTCACACTTCCTGCACTCACGTAGCCCATTCTGGACCCATGGAGGAGAAATGCTGATGAGTACAGCAGAAGGGGTGATGCTTGCAAAGCCTACGTAGAGTGCAAAGCATAGGCAGTGGCCTCAGTGGAAGCTGCTGAGAGCCCGAGACTGCAGAAATGGGACAGGCGGGCCTTACACAGCTCGATGCTCTCTGGTTCAGCTGGAATCCTGGCTGGCCTGAAGCTAAAGCATGAGAGACATGATTCCTGGTGCCTTCATCCCTGGATAAAGCTCCATGCCTCAACCCATCTTCTGAGGTAAGGGGGCAAGATAAGGGAGATTTTGAGGGACCACATAATTGCTGAGTGTCTTCTGAGAGCCAAGCCCTCCTCTAGACCCATCGCATAGCCTGCTAGAGTGTTAAATCCATGCTCCCTCTGCAGGTAGTGGGGGCTTTGAGGCTGGAGGGCTGAGGAGAGACGGCAACATCTGACCAAGCTGCAGGGACGCAGCCTTTGCTGCACGCCCAAGATGACTCCAGATGGCAGGCGTTCTGAAGTGCTTCCGTGCCCTCAGCTGAGGCTGTTAGTTTAATTGCCATGTGCAGTCCTCACTCTGCCCAGGAACAGAAGCTGCAGAGTTGACACACGGTCCCATTTAGCAACGAGAGTAGACATTCTGGTCTGATCAGAATGAGGGAGAGAGGGCTAAATATGATAGAGAAATCCAAGCATATTTAACTATATTCTGTGCGTGGGAAAAGATCATGCAGGTCGTTCCTTAGCCAAAGTTTGGAGAGTTTCCCTGAGTGAGCTTGGAGAGCTCTTGTTCCCAGTAAATATAAGACTTGCATCTCAAAGAACATGCACAGAATACATCCGTGTGCCAAGAATGCAGACTTGACTAAGACAAGGGCCTGGTCCTCGAGGTGCTCATTACTGAGGACGGGCAAACAAGCAAGAGATCATCCTTCCTGAAGTCTTGGTTTTATCACTCATGGTTTAAATTATTACAGGAAAACCCAAAGACTCAAGATATGTACTTTCTTGTAACATATTGGGACATATGGTAGACAGTGGAATGGCCCCTTAGATGACCCCACACCACTGTCTGGATCCTGTGACTATTTTTTCTTACACGGCAAAAAGTTCTGGGCAGATGAAACTAATTTAAAGATCTCAAGATGAGGAGATGATTCTAGATGAGCTGAGTCGGCCCAGTATAATCACAAGCGTCTTTGTAAATGAAAAGGGAAGAGGGTCAGTTTCAGAGAGGGAGATAGGGCCGTGGTGGATGTCAGAGTGATGCAGGGCCATGAACCAAGTGAGGGAGAAAGCTTCTGGAAGCTAGAGAAGGCAGGGAAATGGATCTTCTCCTTGAGCCTCCAGAAGGAACACAGCCCTGCACCTTGATTTTAGCCCAGTGACACCCATTTTGGGTTACTGATCTCCAGAACTATAAGCTAATAATACATAAATAATAAATAATAACAAATAAGCCCCTAAGTTTGTGATAATTCATGACAGCAGCAAAAGGAAGCTCCTAAAGGACACAGTCTGGATCTTGCATGTGAGACTGGCAAGAGGGTATATCGTGAGCTAGCAGATGATCAGGTCAGGTCAAACATCTGCCCTTCGTAAGTGGGACAATCACCACTTGTAATCGTGTGTGTGGTAACAAGCGCAGTCATTTTTACTGCATTTTATGGGGGGAGATGGTACGCTAGAATGCTGGTTAGAAATTCAGGAGGTTGTGATGGTCTGAGATGTTAGTTCTTGGGAATGTCTGGGCTCTGCTGTCCAGGGGAGCACAGGGCCCTCTGGGAGCTCAGAGGAAGGATCTCACCATACTGGGTGAGTCAGAGAAGACCCCTTGCTGCAAAAGACACCCATGCTCAGTTCCAAGGGACTGCTAGGACCCAGCGAGATTGGTGACAGCAAGGACAAAGGAAACCCCATGAACTAGCACACAGAAGTGAGATCAGCTATCAGACATGGTGGACATTTTATGCCATGGTAAGGGATTTGGATTTGACCTATTTTGGCAATATTGACAAGCCATCAAAATATTTTAAGTAAGAGTTACAAGGATCAGTCTATGCTTTAGAAAAATCATACCGATCTTTGAAAAATTGCCTGCAGAACTAAGTCTAATTATGAGATTTCCAGATGAGAAGGTATGGGTTTCCTTAGAAGAACACCACTGGATGTTCCCTTTTCCCTCTAAGACTAGCATCATAGAGCCATTCCCTAGGTTGCCTTCTCTTACCTTTGTAGTTAAGAGCCTTTACCTCTCCAGAATAACGAGACCCATATATTTTTCTAGTTCTGGTCCTTGGAACGGGTCCTGATGTAAGCATTCACAGTCATTGTGAATGATTTAAAGCATCCAGGCCTGAATACCTTCTGTTCTGGAGGTTAAAAAGATGCTAGAGATTTTGTTCTGAGCCCCTGTTATAATCTGTCCAAAATTCCAAGAGCTAGCGGTCGGTTTGTTTAAACACTGGCAAATAGTCAATACTACAATTTTCTTCACAACGTACAAAGTCAAGGATTCTGGAAGCTGTAGATGGGAGATATTTCAGCTGATTTGCTGCAGAATTCTAGAAGAGGTTATAAAGCAGATCGTTAGTATTTTAAGAAGAGTTCAATGATTATATCAATCCATCAATTCATGGAGAATAAGATCCTCCATTCCATCCCCAAAGTTCTAAGAAGACTAGATCTAGGGATAAAAATCCAAAGAACCCATCTCTTTAGCTTGCAAAAGCGTGAAGAAATAAATGTCTATTGTGAACCTGTTGTGTGCTGGGCAAGGAGTTGATTCCCATCTGAGAGGTGTCGGGAGAGGCTCTCAAATGCCACAACTAGCGAGAGCATTCTTAGGGGGGAAATTCCTTGCTTGCTGCACGTGGGTGCCTGCAAGATGATGGATAACTTTGCTTTGGAAGCAAATCCGGGGAATCAGAGAGAAGGAAGAGCAGCAGAGAGATTTTAAATAGGACTTGAAGACTAGAAATGTTAAAAAGATGGAAAGTATTTATTTGCATGATCATGTTATTACAGAACATTAGAGTTGGATCCTCTCTATGGTCCATTCACTTGTGTATTTAATGACATGTTTCTGAGTGACTTTGGTGCATCAAGCGCTGTGTCGAGCTTAGAGGATACAGCACAGCCTTCTCTAACAGGTGTTTCCCTGGCAACTGGTCTCAAGGTAGAACAAGAAACAATGATAAACAGTAATTTTGTACCCAGCCCCTGTTCATACCAGTTAAATGGATGTTTCTGGTAGGCTCGGTGTTGCAACTTGCCATGGGATTTAATAGCTCTTTGATAGTATTTGGCTTTGAAAGGTATTTATTCCACTGATACTGCAAGAAGATGTAGTTATAAAATATCACAGCGTCAGTTTCTCAGAGAAGTAAAGAAAATCATGAAGAAATCATTAAAAGTCGCACCAAAATTCAGCCTTCTTAAGAAATTTTGGTATTTATTCTCGACACAAACACATACGTGCACGGGTGTGATTTTCTGACCCTGAAGTGATAGGTCCAAGATTTCAAAATATTGCCCAGATAGAACTCACTTGAGGAGGCTATTTGCAATAATGGAAATGATCTTGTATTATCTGTGTTTTGCAGAAACATCTTAATCAGATCACCTACTTCAAAGCTTGAATGAGTACCCCTCCCCTACACAACCAGATTCTTATTAAATATCAAAAAGCAGATCGACCAGTTTCCCTATTTCCTCAAATCTTGAATCAAGGTCAGGAGACATACTTCTGACCTCCAGCTTTGGCTAAAGGATGGTTGAGTTGACACTCAAGTGTAAACTTCTATTTTCATCAGTGCATGCCATTTCTTGTGGTACCTGTAGTGAGTTCTCTACCTGCTGGATTTCTACATCACAGTCCACAAAGCAATCATTACCAATAAGAAAAATATACCGTTTGTCTATAGCATGGCTTTCAGCCATAAATACAGCAAAAAGTCAGTGGGCAGTTTCCCCTGGTCGCTGTGCTATGTGTATGCTAAGAGCTCATTCATTACCCTTCTCTTGTAGTGATAATTATTGTTCTTTCACTTTGTGTGCCACTGATATTATCTATCACCTGTCAGTATTAGTTTCTGAAGGAAGTTCGCTACTTTCTTTTTTTTCTCTCTCTGAGCACAATATTTGTCATTAACTTTGTGGGTGGTTTTACAGGCTCCTTGGCAACCAGTACCTGGTTTTGTGCTGTGAAACTTTACCTTTGAATAATGCTCCTTTGATTCCTTTTCTTCCCCCTCTGAATTTTAGCAATATAATTCATTAATTCATACTGGAAAGTATTTTATCTATTTGTTCTGAAATGTTCAGATTGGCTTAGTGGAAAAGTTAACAAACTGGCATCAAAAAATGATTTTATGACACTCTATTACAAACATCTTATTACAGTGTGCTGGGACTAAGGATGAATGGATGCTCTATCCAGAAACTACAATTTCTTAATATATCATTTTACTTATTGATCACATTTATTTCTTTTTCCTTTTGTCTTCTTTCTTTTCTTCTTCTTCTTCTTCTTCTTCTTCTTTTTTTTTTTTTTTGGCTGCTTGAGCAAATTCCTCAATGACAGCACTTGTGCTCTACAATATATGGAATCATGTTCTACATTTGATCCATGTCATGTTCACTCATTCATTTATGACAATGCTCTGAGTTGTAATATTTACTACTATCACAACTTCTATGCTTCTCTAAACTACTTCTCAACCACTGATTCGTGCTTTTAGCATTTGGAGACAAATATAGGAAAACAATTTTATATATACAATGATATGCAATGGGATGAAGATAAAGAAACGATGAGATGAAGAACAATTCTGTTAGTATGCCATCTTAGGTAACCTGGCAACATAATCTTCACAGTACATGCAAAACCACTAAGCATATAATGATTACATAAAATCACATATTTTTGTGATTTGAAAAATTACAAATCTTTCATTTCAAATTTGCGAAATGTATGTGAACATGGTTGTTTCAACAGGTTTTCAGTCGAAACCATCACGCCACCTGTAGACCATTTGCATGACCACTGGGAAACATTGGAGACCTAGGGACCACACTTGGAGGACTCTGAGTTACTTGGAACTACATCCTTTCCATATGGCATCGTCAAGCTCGGACGTGGAGTCCTTGGATTCTCCCCAACCAACAGTGTTCGTCTTCCATATCCATCTGTGGCTTTTCCACAACTAGGTTGCTATGATGATTGTCCCCAAATTCTTCAAATATGCCTGGGCATTTTGTGCATGCTTTTCTTCACATGACACTTCTTAAAGAGAGGTATTTCAATATTATTTTATTTTATCTTTATTTTTATTCAATTTATTTATACTAAAACAAAACAAAATCGTCTACCCATTTTTCTCACCCCCTACCTCCTTTCTCTGACAACCATCAATCTGTTCTCTATATCTGTGAGCTTAGTATCTGTCATCTATCTATTATCTATCTATCTATCTATCTATCTATCTATCTATCTATCATCTATCTATCTCTATCATCTATCATCTATAGATTCCACATGTAAGTGACATCATATGATATTCTTCTTTTTCTATCTGACTTATTTCACTTAGGATAATGCCCTTCAGGTTGATTCACGTTATCACAAATGGCAAGATTTCATTATTTTTTTGTGGCTGATGATATTATCTATCTATCTATCTATCTATCTATCTATCTATCTATCTATCATCTATCATCTATCTAATAAGTCTCTTTATCCATTCATTCATTAGTGGAAACTGAGGTTATTTTCATACCTTGGCTCTTGTAAATAATGCTTCAATTAATATGAGGGTTCATATATATTTTTTTGAGTTATTGTTTTTTTCTTTTGAATAAATATCCAGAAGTGGAATTCCTGGATCATATGGTAGTTCTATTTTGAAATTTTTGAGGAACCTCCACATTCCTTTCTATAGTAGCTGCACCAATTTATATTCCCACCAACAGTGCACAGAGGTTTTCTTTTCTCCACATTCTTGCCAATGCTTGTTATTTCTTCTCTTTTTGATAAAAACCATTCTAACAGATGTAAAATGATATCTCATCCTTGTTTTGATTTGTATTTCCCTGATGATTAATGATATTGAGTATCTCTTCATGTATCTTTTGACCATCTGTATGTCTTCTTCAGAAAAAAATATCTTCAGATCTTATGCCCATTTTTTAATTGGATTGTTTTTTTTAACGCTGTTAATTTGTATGAGTTCTTTATATATTTGGATATTAGCCCTGTATCAAATATGTGCTTTGCAAATATTTTCTCCCATTCATTAGGATGCCTTTTGATTTTGTTGATGGTTTCCTTTGTTGTGCAGAATCTTTTTAATTTGTTAGAACTCTACTTGCTTATTTTTGCTTTTGGTATCAGATTCAAAAAAATCATTACAAAGATGAATGTCAAGGAACTTACCACCTATGTTTTTTTCGAGGAGTTTTATGGTTTTGGGTCTTACATTCAAATGTTTAATCAATTTTAAGTTAATTTTTGTGCATGGTGTAAGATAGTGGTCCAGTTTTATTCTTTTGCATGTGGCTGTCCGATTTTCCTAACACCATTCATTGAAAAGACTGTCTTTTCCCCAATGTAAACTCTTGGCTCCTTCATTGTAAATTAATGTGTAGTTTTATTTCTGGGCTGTATTTTGTTTCATTGATCTATGTATCTGTTTCTATCCCAATGCCATACTTATTGTTTTAATTATTACAACTTTGTAGTGTAGTTTGAAATCAGAGAGTGCAATGCTTTCAGCTTTGTTCTTCTTTCTTAAGATTGCTTTGGCTATAAGGGTTCTTTGACAGTGCCATACAAATTTTAGGATTACTAGTTCTATTTCTATGAAAAATATTGGAATTTTGATAAGGATTGCCTTGAATCTGTATATTGCTATGGTTCATGTGGACATTTTTGATGTATTAGTTTTTCTAATCCATGGCACAGAATATCTCCATTTATTTGTGTCTTCTTCAATTTCTTTCTTTAATATCTTGAAGGTTTTAGTATACAGATCTTTTACTTCCTGGGTTAAATTTACTTCTAGGTATTTTATTCTTTCTGGTGCAATTGTAGATGGGATTTTTAACTAAAACTTTCTTTCTGATAGTTCATTATTAGTGCACAGGAATGCAATAGATTTTTGCATGTTGAGTTTGTATCTTATGACTTTACTGGACTTATTAGTTTTAACAGTTTTTGGATGTAGTCTTAAGTAGTAGTTTTCTATAGGTAATATCATATCATCCACAAATAATGACCATTTTACTTATTTCTTTTCAATTTGGATATATTTTTTTCTTGTCTAGTTGCTATGACTAGGACTTTCACTACTGTGTTGAATAGAAGTGGTGAGAGTGGGCATCCTTGTCTTGCTCCTGATCTAAGCGGAAAAACTTTTAGCTTTTCGCCATTGGGCATGATGTTAACTATGGGCTTCTAATATATGGCTTTCATTATCTTGAGGTACGTTCCTTCTATATCCACTTTACTGAGAGTTTTTAAAAAAGATTTTATTTATTTATTCATGAGAAACACAGAGAGAGAGAGGCAGAGAAAAAGGCAGAGGGAGAAGCAGGCTCCATGCAGGGAGTGCGGAACTTGATCCCGGGACCCCAGGATCATGACCTGAGCTGTAAGGCAGACGCTTAACTCCTGAGCCACCCAGGCGTCCCGAGAATTTTTTTTTTTAAATCACAAATGGGAGTTAAATTTTGTCAGATGTTTTTTCTGCATGTATTGAAGTGATCCTATGATTTTTATCTATTGTTTTGTTAATGTGGTTTATCACATTGACTGATTTGCAGATGTTGAACCATCTTTGCATCTCTGGAATAGATTCTTGATCATAGTGTATGTATGTATGTATGTATCCTACTAATGTATTATTGGATCCAGTTTACTTATATTTTACTTATATTTTGTTGGTGATTTTTGCATTTATATTCATCAGAGATATTGGCCTGTAATCTTCTTTTCTTGTGGTATCTTTGTCTGCTTATCAGTGTAATGTTGGCCTTATAAAATGAGTTTGGAAGAGTGCTCTTCTCTTCTCTCTTTCTATTTTTTTTTTTTTGAAAGAGCTTCATAAAGGTTGGTATTGATTCTTCTTTGAATGTTTTGTATAATTCACCAGTGAAGCTGCCTAGTCCTTGATTTTTGTTTATTGGGAGGATTTTGATTATGGATTCAATCTCCTTACTCATATTTAGTCTGTTCAGATTTTCTATTTTATCACAACTTCTTCTTGGTAGGTTTTATATTTGTAGGAACTCATCCATTTTTTATAGGTTGTCCATTTATTTTGGTGTATAATTGTTTACTTATTATCCTTTGTATTTCTGTGGTATTAGTTGTAACATCTCCTTTTTCATTTTTGATTTTATTTGAGTTATCTCTTTCTCTCTCGTTGATGAGCTTAGCTAAGGTTTTGTCAATTTTATCTTTTCAGGGAACCAACTCTTAGTTTCAGTCGGGTGTTCAGTAACATGTTGTTTAATCTCCACATTTTTTTCAATGTTCTAGTTTTATTTGTGTAATTAATTTCTAGTTTCACACCACCGTGGTCAGAAAAGATGCTTGATATTATTTCAATCCTCTTAAATTTATTAGGATTTGTTTTGCAACCTAACATATGATCTCTTTTGGAGAACATTCTATGTACACTTGAGAAGAACGTGTATTCTGTTGGTTTTGGATGCAATGTTCTGTAAATATCTAAGTCCATTTGGTGCAATGTATTGTTTGAGGATAATGTTTTCTTACTGATTTTCTGTCTGGATTACCTATTGATTTAAGCGGGGTATTAAAGTCTCCAACTCTGACTATATTGCTTTCTATTTCTTGCTTTAGGTCTGTTAATACTTGCTTTATATGTTTAGGTGCTCCTATGCATAAATATTTATAAATGTTATATCTTTTTTTTGGATTGACCATTTCATTATTATATGACACCCATTTTTGTCTCTTATTACAGTCTTTGCTTTAAAGTCTATTTTGTCTGATGTAAGTATAGCTACTCCAGCTGTGTTTTAGTTTTTCTATCCATTCACTATCAAGCTGTGTGTCCTTACATCTAAAGCAAATCTAAAGCAAGTCTCTTGTAGGCAACATACGGATGAATCTTATTATTTTTTATCCATTCAATTACTCTATGTCTTTTAAAAAATTATTCTAATAAATCACGTCTTTTTAAAGATGTATTTATTTATTTGACAGGGAGAAAGAGTGAATATGGGGGGAAAGAGTAAATGGAGAGGGATGGAAAGACCCTCAAGCAGACTCCCTGCTGAGCATGGAGCCCGATGTGGGGCTTGATCCAGGACGCCAAGATCATGACTTGAGCTGAAATTAAGAGTTGGATTTAACTGACTAAGCCACCCAGGTGCCCCTACTCTATTTATTTTGATCAGAGAATTTAGTTCATTTACATTTATAGTAATTATTGGTAGGTAGATGCTTATTCCCATTTTGTTGATTTTTTTCTATCTGTTTTTGTAGTACCCTGTTTCTTTCTTTTTGTCTTGCTCTGCCCCTTTGTGGTTTGATGATTTTCTTTACTGATATGCTTATATTCCTTCTCTGTATCTTTTGTGTATTTATTATAGGTTACCATGAGGCTTACATATAACAACTTATTATCTATAACAGTTTATTTTAATTTCATAACAATGTAGGTTTAATTCCATTCTTTTTTTTAAAAGTTTTATTTATTTAAGAAAGAGAGAGAGAGAGAGAGAGAGCAGGTGAGTAGGGGGAGTGGTATAGCAGACTCCCTGCTGAGGATGGCTCAGCTCCAACTTACAAACATGAGATCATGACCCAAGCCGAAACCAAGAGTCAGGTGCATAATTGACTGAGCCACCCAGGTGCCCCTGATTCCATTCTATATATCAGTATTTTCATTCCTGTCATGTTTTGTTTTCGAGGTCACATTTACATCTTTTTATCTTATGTATTCCTTAACCAATTATTGTAACCATTATTTCAAATACTTTTGTCTTTTAATCATTATACTCACTTTCTGAGTGATTAATCCATTGCCTTTACCATATAGTTACCTTTCCAGTGAGATTTGTTTTTTCATATGTGTTCTTGTTATTAATTAGTACCCTTTCTTTTCAGATTAAGGAACTCCCTTAAACATTTCTTTAAAGCTGATATGGTGGTGAGGAACTTCTTTAACTTTTGCTTGTCTGGAAAATTCTTTATCTTTCTTTCACTTCTGAATGATAACCCTGCCAGGGAGACTATTCTTAGTTGGAAGCTTTTTTCTTTCAGCACTTTGAATATACTGTGCTATTCCTCTGGTCTGCAAAGTTTCTGCTGAAAGATCTGTTGATAGTTCAATGGAGGTTCCCTTATCTGTAACAAGTTGTGTTTCTCTTGCCACTTTTATTATTCTCTCCTTGTGTTTAATGTTGGACATTTTAATTATAATGTGTATTGGTGTGGGTGTTTTTTTTGGGGGGGATACCCTTATTTGGAAATCTCTAGAATTTCTGAATCTGTAGTCTGTTTCCTTCTCCAGGTCAGGGAAATTTTCAGCCATTATTTCTTCGAATAAGACTTCTGCTCCTTTTTTTTAATCTCTTCTCCTTCTGGGGCCCCTATAATATAACTGTTAAGCCATTTGATGTTGTCCCATAAGCCCCATAAGCCACCTTCATTTTTAAAATTCTTTTCTTTTTGTTTTTCCTTATTGGGTAAGTTCCACTGCTTTGTCTACGAGTTGACTGATCCTTTCTTCTGCTTTATCTAGTCTGCTGTTGAACCCCTGTAGTGCATTTTTCAGTTTAGTTATTGTATTCTTCACTCCTATAATTTCTATTTGGCACTTTCTTATATTTTCCATCTCTTTGTTGAGGTTCTCTCTGTGTTCATCCATTCTTCTCTCTACTTTGGTGAATATCTTTATGACTATTACTTTGAACTCTTTATCAGGCAAATAATTATCTCCATTTAATTAAAGTCTTCTTTCTCAGTATTCTCCTGTTCTTTCATTTGGAACATATTCCTTTGTTCCTTCAATTAGCTTGGTTTTCTGTGTTGGTTCCTATCAGTAGATAAAACAACCATCTCTCCCAGTCTTGAAGAAGTGTCCTCGTCTAGGACATTAACCTTGTTGTTCAACGTTGCCTCAGCTGTTGGTTGTCTTTCAAACTTTTGTGCTTGTCCAAGCAACTTATTGTATTTTTTAATAGCTCCCCGTAGTTGAGGATATGCCAAGACCTGTCATTGTTCCCCTGGGAAGGATTTTGGACCTATATTCAGATTGACTAGAAACCAGATCCTCAGGCACCAGCTTTTAGAAGTATATAAATATATACAGTCCTGAGGCACTGCAAGTGTAAGCCCCACTGATCACCAGAGTCAGGTGGTCTGTCATTTACCAGACATTTACACACGCCATACCTAAACCAAGAGCAAATCCTGTTGTCTTCACTTGCAAAATAAAGCCAGACCCATGGGAGCTGTTTAATGGGTATAGAGTTCCAATTTTGCAACAATTTTGAAAACAGTTCCGGGAATTGGCCGGATCTGGAGGCATTTCTGGGTGGCAGTTGCAAAAATTAGGGTTCCAGACAAGGGTATAAGCTCTTTTCTTTGTGATACCAGCAAGCTGGAGAAAGGCAGAGAGAGAGAGAGAGCACCAAGATGGTGTTCATAGTCTACATTCCTTGAGAACAGTTCCATAAGCCACTAAGTATGTGCTGAACCTAAAGTGTGCCCCAGAGGCTGAAGCTCTAGGACAAGCAAAGGGGCATCCTTCACAGAAAGATTGGAGGGTCTGCCTCAGTCCATTGCATGTGACACCTTTTCCCCTTCCCACTCCCATGGGCCCACACGAGAATATGATGAACATATGTTTTCCACCTGGGAGGAAACAATTATAAGGCCAAGAAAAGCATGGCCTCCTGCCTTAACATTCATAGGAAGACTTTGGTATCTCAGGTGTGAAGGCTCCTGGCTTTCATCAAGCCTCCTCCGAAAGACTGATTTTAGTCCAGGCATTTGGACCAGAAGAAACTTTAGATGTCAGCACTTTGGGAAGCACTTAATGGTCCCTCCCTTTAATCCTGAGTGTTCTTTCCATGTGAGCTATGTGCCTGCCTCATCTGCCACCAGGTAGGGGTCCTGATCCAGCCCCACATACTATTAGGGGACTAGAAGGTGGCCCTTCCTCCTTGTGGCCAAGGCTGAGGGGTTAGCATCTAAGAGTTCTTGGTCCCACCTTGTGGGACCCATACCAGGAGGTTCTTTGGTCCCACCTGCACAAAGACCTCTCTGAGTCCATCAAATCAGCTGGACAAGACCAAATTTGCAATGAGGACCTACCTAACTGAGTCCTGGACTCTGAGATTCCATTCTAGTTAGTCCCCCCTGCTCACAGAATCAAGCCCAAGTCCTCGGCGTAGCTTTCAAACCCTACACAATGTGCAGCATCCCGTCTTTTGCCATCGTGGCCTATACTTTCTGGCACTGAGCCTATTTCCAGTGCACGTGACCTCTGACTATTCCTCACGTGTGATACGCGGTCATGTCTCCAGACCTTGCCTCCAAATTCATCTGACCCCTCCTTTTAGAACAAATGTGTTTTGCTGGCTGCCCCAGCTCAAATGCCATCTCTCTCATATGCTCTCCACAGATTTCCACCAGCATGCATTTTGAAGTCAGAGTTCAAATCCCAGATCTACCTCTTACTTCTTGTGTGAGTTTGCATTTTTCACTTAACTTTTCATGGTTGAACTTTTCCATCTGATAAACAGGTCCAATGATTCCTAGATTGGAAGGGAATCATCAAAAATGAAGGCAACAATATCTTTAAAGTAAAACGCCCTGCACAGATAAGATGCCTGATGGGTCCCTTCCTTGCCCCTCCCCTTAGCATGTTGATTTTGTATCTGTTTTGGTTCCTATTTAATTTTCTTTGTAATTATTTATACACCGATTTGTCTTCTACATTAGCCTGTAAAGTTAATAAAACCAGGAAACTTTTCCTTATCCCTAGTTCTTTCCATGCCTAGTTTAGAGTAGATATTCAGTAAATATCTGTTTATTGGAATTGGAATTTCTTTTAAGTTATATATCTCTATATATTTGTATGTGGGCATGATTTATGAATTCACCTTGGAAAGCAATCAAACTGTGTACAGAATAAGGGATTGCTGTTTCAGCTAAAGGCATGATGTATCTAGTATCGTGGGGTCTTCACTTTTAAAGTATGCATGGCACTGAGCAAAGAAATGAGAGAAAGTCAGCTTCCTGCCCCATAAGAGCCAAAGAAAAAAATGAGATGACAAGATGGCAGGCATGTTGGAGGAAAAAGAGTATGCTAGGCAGAAACCCCTCACCCCAAAGAGTCTCTGCACAATGTCAGTGGTGCTCTGGGCAAGGAAAGGGCAAAGGTGCCAAGTGAAAACACCTCTCGAGTTTATCACAGACATTAAGGGTTAAAGGAAAACAGGTGCATGCGCACATGCAAGCATGCACACGCCCACAGCTGTGTTCCTTTGCAAGATTAGGCGCTTTTACCCGATGCCCGATTTCCCCAACCATGTTCCGATGCGATGATCCTTTGCCACACACAGGACTGTCATTGTATATTCATTCATTAGAGATAATGATTTTGAGTCTCTGTCCCCCACTGACCTGTGGACAGATGGCTAGCATGAATGCCACGTTTATCTGGACACCAGATCAGCTCCGACAGCCCTCTGGAGGGTCTGATCACCCAGTGGCCACTGCATTGCAGACCTCGTCTTTGCTCTTCTCCTCCCCGAGGGCTGCCGATTGGGTGTACTGAGCAGTGAACTTCTGCAGAAATGAGCCTTTTGGTTATGAGCGATTTTGCTCATTTCTTTTCATAACCACCCGATCAATGTCAGGACTGCTTAGAGCTAATCATTTCAGAGTGGAATAAAAACAACGTGAAGTTCTAGAATGTTAGAGCATTATTCAGTTCTGAATAGCAGTTGCTCCTGTGTCTACCCTCTCTCCCTCTCCCTTGGTCTGTCTCAGTACATGAGGGTTCAAACAAAGCATACACGCTGAATGGAAGGGTTGCATTTGTGAGGCATACCTGCCCGAGTCCTGGGTGCATTAAGGATCTGCTTGCAGCTTGTGAAGAGGGACCCTTCCTGGGGAATAACTCATGGGGACCCACTTAGTGCAACAGACAAACCACTGATTTGATCATATTAGACAGATTGTTTCCTGTGGTAATTACTTTCTTTTAACAAAAATTATTTCTCTTAGCCAAAAGACTTACCATAAGGTTGTTTTAATGAACCATTTCCTCTCTTGCCTTTAAAAAGACACTTCACTGTACTGTACTTTTAGAATCAGATTTTTATAAATGAATAAAGCAGATCACCACTGATTGCAAAGCCTCTTTCAAGGATAGTTACACATAGGGTTTCTGACAATTGCTCTTGCTTCATGAATTCACTCAGTAAACAGTTTCTACTTCTAAAACTTGGCCTCAACATATCAAGACAGTTTTCCCTCTTCCAGGAAAGGCTGACTATTTTTCAAACTTTACTAGTAAGAAAAAAGGGTAATCTGAGTTCAGAAATCCCCGTGAGAGATTTTAGAATTCACTCCCATTAACATGCTACCAGCAGTGATCTCTTCTACAATGTTAGTTTTTAAATAGTGGGTCTTGAATGTGTTGAAAACTTGGGTGGATAATATCTCCTCCTCTTGCTTCTCTACCTTCTCGTCCTTTCCATAACTGCTGTGACCCAAAATGTTTGCCCCCAGCTCAATTCAACGTTAAAAACCCTTTAAAACACAACAAAACTACGAATCCTTACCCTTGGCACTTTTTTTGGGGGGGGACAGGGGCTTCAGTCATTTGTGTTTTTCTAGGTTCCTGGATGGACTATCTCCTTCTCTACCTTCCCCAATCCTTTCTGTGCTTTGAGACTTATCTCAAGGACCACTTCCTCTACCTCATTCTCCCTTAACCCCCAGTCTTCTTTTGGCACCGGACCCTCCCTTCTCACTGGTCCTGCACCTGTCCCTCATCCCTTCTTGCCAATTCTTTCCTTCCAGCTAGCAAACCCACTCCTCGCCTTTCCTTTATCTTGCCACTCCTCCTTGAGGGTCCACATGGGATCAAGTTCACGGACTGACCTGGCTATATCTTCTAGCTTTATTTTATTTTATTTTATTTTATTTTTTTATTTAACATACCTTATTTTTTAGGAGAGTTCAGATTTACAGGAAATGAAGGAGATAGTGCGAGTGTTTGCACTACTCTGCACACAATGTCCTCTGCATTAACGTCTTACACCAGGACAGTACATCTGTTACCATTAGTTAACTAATATTGATATCATTATTGATATTGATCTTATGATATTATTGATATGATTATTATCTCAAGCCCACAGTGTATTCACATTTGCATTGTTTTTACCTAATGACTTCTTCTGTCTCAGGATGCCACATTACATTTAGTTGTCACATCTCCTTAGGCTCTAATTGGTTGTGACGGTTTCTCAGACTTAGCTTGTTTTTGATGACCTTGACAGTTTTGGAAGCATTGATTGGATTTTTTGTAGAAGCTCTCTACTGGGATTTGTTTAATGTTTTTTTGTTCTCATGATTGAGCAGGAGTTGTGGGCCATCGGGAGGAAGAGCACAGAAGGAAGTATCATTTTCATCACATCATATCAAGGGCAGGGGTTATCAACATGACTTATCACTGTTGACGTCAAATGTGATCACCTGACTAAGGTAGTGTTTGTCAGTTTTCTCAGCATTATTCTTTTCATCATCGCCCACTCCTCCATAATGTCCTCTTTGGAAAACAGTCGCTTTATCAGTCCACACCTAAGGACTGGGGAGATATGTTTCAGCTCCTTGAAGGTAGAGTGTCTACATCAACAATTTGTGTGAATGATTTGTATCGATTAACTCTTTTTTAAAAAATATTTGATTTATTTATTCATGAGAGACACAGAGAGGCAGAGACATAGGCAGAGGGAGAAGCAGGCTCCCTGAGGGGAGCCTGATGTGGGACTCGATCCCAGGACCCCTGGATCACCACTTGAGCCAAAGACAGACGCTCAACCACTGAGGCACCCAGATGCCCCTGTATCAATTAATTCTTCTACATGGGAGATCTGCCTCTTCTCTTGGCTTGGCATGCTCCAGGATCATCCTCAGCCTGATGCTCCCCCCCCATTCAATCAAGATGCTAATTATGTATCAACACCCTGTCCCCCTGGGGCGTCTCCATCCTCCCACACACCTCTCATGACAGCATTGCCTGCTTAGCAAAGCTAATGCCTCTGCATGCAGACAAGGCCTCTATTTTCCATTTCAACCTTCCATTCTCATCTCTGCTCACTTCCTTATTCAGGCTCTCTCTTCCATCCAAACCAAATGAATTATTGTTCCTCCCAGAGCTCCATACTATTTCAAGTCTCAATGTCTTTCTACACTCTTCTTTGACCTGGAATACTATCTTTCTCCTTGTCCACCTTGTCACACCTAGGGACAGCTCAACCTTCTCATCCTCCAGGAAGTTCCCCCAAACTCATCAGTTAATCTCTCCTTTGGGCCACGAATCTTCTTGGTAGATTCCTATAGCACTACATTTACCCAGTGGCATTTATATGATTTGTTCATACATCTGCCTCTCTATAGGATTCTGACTGACTCGTCACTTTTCTATCAGTGTCTGGCACAGCATCTGACATTTAGCATCTGGGAAATGAATGGCTGAATCGTTATGTGACTTTTCACACATATGCCTATATATATAATTCTTCCATCAGCATGGTAACCTTCTCGACAGCACATGCCACTGATCACTCTTCTTAATTTCCCTGCACCATTGCTGAATGTTCACCTACAACGTGGCAGGTCACTAACACCTGCTATCTGTTGCTGCCTAAGGGCTGGGGAGAAGTCCTGGGGTGGTCTCTTCCTCAAAGACAAGGATGTTCCACGTACCCAAAGAGCTGTGATTATAAACAAGCCATTGAAATAAGTGGCTGCTTCATCTGAAAGTTGGTTTTGGTTGCAGAAAAGTGCTGACCGTCCTTTAATACAGAGACAGGAAAGAGGCACTGCAATCAAACATAATTGGAAGATTACAGGAGCTCAAAATTACCCTATAGCAGAAAATTCTCTTTCATGCTAGGCAGAGGAAACCTGCACATTGATTCCCTGCCCCCCGTCTTTATGTAAGGAAGTCTCTTGAAGATAATCAGATTTCATTGAGAAGATACAACTGCAGATCCTCCTGTTTAACGAATACCTCAGTGGACATTCAGAGAGATTATCTGCAATGGTGTCAGAGATGACAGAGAAGGCCCTCATTAGGATCATTCAGATTTGCATAAATCTTTGTGCTTTCAAGACTGTCACACTGGACTTCATTTACTCCTTAATTGTTCAGGTACGAGACTTCTGGGTAATGTGGTCACAACAATGACCAAAATATCCCATAATGGGCCTATAGTCTTTTCTAAAGGCGCACGGAACTGAGAAATACACTTTCCTATGTTTACTCAAGCACGATATATTCTCTTAATAATATTATATCCTCGGCTCTCTCATATGCTACACAGGTGGGACTTCAAATTGCCACAGCCTTATGGAAAGAGATTTGACAATACATTTTAAGTGTCTCGTAATAGCCAGTAATTTTATTTCTGGGTGCATATTGTTCATTAAAAAAAAAAACACACACACACAACAAAAATTTGTCATTGTGGGATATTTCTAACCAATACAAGAATAGAAGAGAATAACAAATGCCATGTTACCCAACTCAATAATTCTCAGTTTCCTGCCAGCCTTGTTTCAACTACATCTGATGACCCCTCTTGCCCTGGATTTCTTCGAAGCAAATCCAAGACACCGTATCATTCACACCATTTCTTCTGGAGGGATTTCAGTGCATGTCTTTCCAAAAGATGGGATTTACAAAACAGCCACAATACTGTTACCACACCTCCCCCCCCGACCCCAAATCACAATTTCTTAATATCATAAAGTGTTTTGTCAGCATTCAAAATTCTCTCGTTATCGCATCAATAATTATTATGCTAGATTTGTTCATTATGAATTCAGACGAGATCCACACACTTCACTGGGTTGCTATGCCTGTTAGTCTCTTAACATTTTTTTTTTTTGTCTCTTAACATTTTGGTTGTCATCTCTGTCTTTTGTTTTTCTTTGCACTCTATTTGCAAAGAAGCTGTAGGGAATGTACTGTAATTTCCCACATTCTGTGTTTTGCTGATTTATACTTTGTATCTTCTGCTCTTGTGTAACCTATCTCCACTCTTCCCCTGTAATATGTGTCCTATGGTGGTTAGATCGGGATGCCTTATCAGATAGAGGTTTGATTTTTTTTGAAGGAGATTGCCTCAAAAGTAATGTCATGGGCTTCCACTGTCTCCTTTCATAATGTTAAAATTGCTTAGTGCATTCAGGTGATTCCATCAATATTAAGGTTACCAAGTAAGTGGCTTTAGCGGTCACCAATGCTCATTGCCTGGGCCCCTCGGTTCATTAGGAGTTATGTAATGGCAATGTTCTCATCTGCCTTCTTTTCATCATTTATTTGCTGGACTATTTCTTGAAAAAGAAATGTTCTGTTTTCAATGATGTGACTGCTCTGAGGCGCAGTTTGTAGAGAAAAGACAGGGCAAATACTTCATCATTATTTATCAATTTTCTCAACAATGAGTTGGTTTCCTGGTATCCTATGATGATGGTTGGTTGCTAGATCATAGACCCCAATGGTGTCCATGACTTAACCCCCAGAAACCAGGAATTTTCTACCTTACATGGCAGAAGGGACTTTGCATATGTGATTAAGTTAAGGATCTTGAGATGGGGAGACTATTTTAGATTATCCTGCTGGACCCAATGTAACCATAAGGGATAAAATAAGAGCTGGGCAGGAGGGCCAGAGTCATATTAAAAGATAGGATGACAGGGGGATCCCTGGGTGGCTCAGTGGTTTGGCGGTTTGGCGCCTGCCTTTGGCCCAGGGTGTGATCCTGGGGTCCCGGGATCAAGTCCCACGTCAGGCTCCTGGCATGGAGCCTGCTTCTCCCTCTGCCTGTGTCTCTGCCTCTCTCTCTCTCTCTCTATGTCTATCATGAATAAATAAATAAAATCTTTAAAAAAAAAAAAAGATAGGATGACAGAAACAGAGGTCACAGTGATGCAGGGCCCATGAGCCAAGGGATGTGGGCAGCCTCTAGAAGCTGGAAAAGACAGGAAATGAGTTCTCCCTTCAGAGCCACCAGAAGGAACAGAACCCTCCAGACTCATTTTGATCTTTGGGCCTCCAGAACTGTCTGACGATAAATTTGTGCGTTTTTTTTTTAAGTCATCAAGTCTGTGATAATTTGTTAGACCAAGAATAAGAGACTAATTGATGTCTGTATTTTTAATATGCTTGAATTACCCCATTGACTCTAGTGTTGTGTAGATAAGACCACAATGATAACACCCTTGCTTTTTTTGCATGATAAGATATTTCCAGTGTATCTTGTACATTTTCTGGCATGAACCATCTTTTTTTCAAGAAATTTTGCTTCCTTTTATTGGGAAATGTTATTCAGAGACCAGAATCTAATGGGTAGGGATACTTACTAACGCTGGGTTGGTCATATTTTTCCTAGACCTCTACAACATGCAAAGCTAGGAAATATATCATGAATCCATGTCAGTATTTCAAATTCACATTTTGAATTGCTAGATTGTTAATTCTTTGATATTATACTTACATCTCTTTATTTATGCTGGAAATGTTGGTTCTTAATAATCTTACATAATTTCTCTATTTAAATGCTCTTTGTGCTCTTATGTCTCAGTTTCTCTGTCTCTTTCTTTCCCTCTATATTTATATATAACATAATATATTTAAAAATATACACATATATATTTCAGTATATCATATATTTGGGATAGATTCCTTTAAGTAGGATTACTGGGTCAGAAGGTGCATATATATGTAATTTTGTAAGTTTTCCAGAGAGGTTCCATCACTTCCTTTTCCACCAGCATTTTCTGGAAGTGCCTATTCCTTGCAGATTCAACAACAGATTATGTGGTCAATTTTTGAATTTTAGAGTTGGCAACTTGATGTACTTTTAATTTACATTTCTCTAATTCTAAATGAGGATGAGCATCTTTCCCTATGCTTAAGAGCAATATACCTTCTGTTCTCTGAACTCTCTGTTCCTATCTCCAGCCAATTTTTTTTTTATATGGTGCATGGCTTTTTTCTTCTCTATTTATAGAAGCTTTTTATTTATTAGGGATATGAACCTTTTATCTTGAAAGTGGTATAGGTTTTATAATTTTTTTCCAGAGGTCATTTGTCTTTTCATTTCTTATGTTATTGTTTTTGCCATACAATCAGTTTTGGTTTTTGTTTCTCTCTATCTCTCTCTTTTTGTTTTTTATATTTTAGAAGTGCTTATGTAGGCAAGTATATATATATTTTTTCCTTTATTGCTTCCAGATTGGGGGATATAGTCAGGAAAGTTTTTTCCACTCCTAGGTCAAAGAGGAATTCACCCATGTTTCCTTCTAGTATTCCTGTGGTTCTGTATTTATTTGTTTATACGTTATTTCATTTTTAATTATTTTTACACTTAAATACATCCTCTGTGTATAGTGAGAGGGCCACATCTTATTTTATCTGCTTCCATGTAGTTATTCACTTATTGCAACAATATGTCTGAAAGTCCAACTTTTCCCACAGATTTGAAATGCTATCTTTATCATATACTAAATTTCCATATGTGATGGACCTATTTCTGGATTCCTGTTTGGTTCCATTGGTCTGTCTGTCGAGGCATACTCCATGACACATTGTTTGTTGTTGTTTTTTTTTTTTTTTTAAAGATTTTATGTATTTATTCATGAGAGACACAGAAAGAGAGGCAGAGAGATAGGCAGAGGGAGAAGCAGGCTCCCTGCAGAGAGTCTGATGTGCAACTTGATCCCAGGATCCTGGGACCACGATCTGAACTGAAGGCAGACGCTCAACCACTGAGCCACCCACGCATCCCCACCCCACACTGGTTTTACTGTAGACAATCTAGCTGTATGTTTCATAGATTGCTCTTCCTTTTTTTTTTTTTTTTTAAGATTTATTTGTTTATTTTAGGAACAAAAATAGAGAGGAAGAGAAAGCATAAGTAGGGGGAAGGGCAGAAGGAGAGAAATAGACTCTCCATTAAGCATGGAGCCCCACATGAGGCTTGATCTCAAGACCCTGAGATCATGACCTGAACTGAAATCAAGAGTCGGCTGCTTAACCAACTGAGCCACCCAGGTGCCCCTAGATTGCTCTTCTTTTATAAAAGATTTCTTGATATTATTGCTTGTTTGTCCTTTCAAATAAATTTTACAATCAACTTAGGTTCATGAAAAACTACAAACGTCACATTATTTTTTGTAGGATCGTATTAATTTAGAAATAAGATTCTCCATCTTGAAGAATATAGAATGCCTTTCATTTGCTCAAGTCTACGTTTATATCTTTTGGAGGGTTATTCTCATAGATTTTTAATATTTCTTTTTTAAGACTTTATGTATTTGAGAGAGGGAGAGAGAGGGAGAGAGAGAGAGTAGAAATAAGAGGAGGGAGATGGACAAGCAGACCCAGTGCCAAGCAGGGAGCTCCGTGCAGGGCTCGATCCCAACGTCCAGAGATCACAGCCCCAGCCCAAACCATGATCTGGGTACCCAACAGACTGAGCCACCCAGCTGCCCTAGATTTTTATTATTTCTTAAGTTTGTGGCTATGTAATAAAATATATATATATATATATGCACACATATGTAATTATAGTGTTTTAATTATTATTACATATATTTATATATAAAAATATATTTTTGTTATTCTAAAATGAGTCTTCTCTTATTATATCTTAACTAGTTTTTTAATTTAATATATGAAGTTGTTAATTTTGATATGTTGATTTTTTTATGGTTCACAGTAATTTTACATTGATTCTTTTGGTCTTCAATGTAATTAATAAAGTTTTACTCAATTCTTAACCTCTAATTTCTTTATATTGTTTATTTTCATTGGTTAATTACTTAATAATGATGAAAACTAGTAGATGACAAGTAGATATCATATGTTATTTCTGAGTTTAGAGAAAAAAACCTCAAGTATTTTTGTATTTCCTCACTAAGTAAGATATGGGCTATTGGGTTGAAATCTGTGTGTATGTGTGTGTGTGTGTGTTTGTGCGAGCATATATAATCATACTTAAAATTATCCATTAGTTCTTACTTTATTGAGTAATATTTTCATGAATGAGTGATAAATTTGAGATATACAAATGGAAGATAAAGATGTCATTTTTTCTGCCCAGCTGTATTTATATCATGGGTTCCATTAATAGATTTCCTAATGTGAACCATCCTTGAATTTCTGGAATAAAAGCCACTTTTTGTGTTTCATTTTTAAAATTGTTTGCTTGCTTGTTTGTGTTGGTGGATCTGATTTGGTAACGTTTCATTTGATCTTCTTGAGTGAGCTTGATCTCTAGTTGTCTGTTTAGGGTCTAATTTTTGTGAAGTTTTGATGTCAATGTGCCCCCCTTTAATAGAAAAGAATTGGGAAGTTTTCTTTGGTCTCCTGTGATGTGAAATCCTGCTAGTTCTAGCTCTAAGAGCTGTCTTGAATCTGTATACTTTTATCCATCTAGGGTCACCACTCTATATTTAAGCCAATAACATCTCACACTTACACTTTTGTTATGATGTTCTAACGGTTTCCCTGCTTTCATTTTTGAATCTTTCTTTTTTAATTTTTCATTTTTATTTATTTATTTATTTTTTAAATTTTGTTTATTTATTCATGAGAGACACACAGAAAGAGGCAGAGACATGGGTAGAGGGAGAAGCAGACTCGCTGCAGGGAGTCTGATGTAGGACTTGATCCCAGGATCCCAGAATGATGACCTGAGCCAAAGGCAGATGCTCAACTACCCAGGTGTCCCCTTTTATTATTTATTTATTTATTTATTTATTTATTTATTTATTTATTTATTTAATTTTTAAATTTTTTTTCAGATGCCCTCTTTTTAAAAAAATTAAAAATATTTATTTAGATTATAAATAAATAAATAAATGTATATATATATGCATATATATATATATATATATATATATAGAGAGAGAGAGAGAGAGAGAGAGAGAGAGAATAGTGCATGGGCAGGAGGAGGGGCAGAGGGAGAGAGAGTCCAAGACAGGATACAGTCTTGCCCAGTGACTAAGTGGCAAGTACCACACTTCCAAGGGGAGTGTGGTACTTGACACAGGGCTTAGTTTCATAACCCCAAGACCATGACCTGAACTGAAATCAAACCTCAGACGCTTACCTAACTTAGACTCCAAGGTGCCCCTTTCTTGCATCCTTCTAATCTATTCTTCTCACAGCAACAACAAGGCTTATGCCCTTGCCTATGTAAAACCTTTATAGACTCCCCTTGGCACCTAGAATAATTGCAGTTGGCTTACTGTGGGTTTCAGGAGACTGCATGACCTGATCCCTGCCTATATTTCCTTTCCTCATAACTTTCTACACAGCTTGACTTTTTTTTTGGCTATTTTTCAGTTTCTAGGACACACCAAGATATTTGTATCAGAGACATTGTTGCTCTTCTTCTACCAAGAATGAGCTTTCCAGAGACAAATACCATGCCTGAAACATAGTTGGCTCTCCATAATTATGTTATAGAAAGTATTAGTGTTTGCTGTTTCAGTGTGTTGGGAAATGCTCTCAGTTCAGGGATATTGTCGAGTGCATCTCTGTATTCTTAATGTCTAGACATTATCAGGTGCTCATTAAATGTTAACTAGATGGATGCATCAATGAAAAGAGATGTATAATGACCAGCAAGATATAGAGATGAATTAATGAATGGATGAAAGTAAGTATCATATTCTGTTTCCATTGCTTGTTATTTAAATTGGCCTCAAGTAGCTCTGAAAACTTGGCAGAATTTCAAAGCAGAACTGCTGAAATCCTCTCTGTTCTATAGAACAGAAACAGAAGAAGGAGGTAGTCTGGAATGTTTGATCCCCTTGCGTCCAAACCCAATCATGGCCTCTTCCTCACCCCTTGGTCCTGTTTTGAATCCTTCTCTCTTTGAGTCACAGTCCCTGGGAGCAGTATGTGAGTTGGGGTGTGCATTAAGGACCTGATAAGGGATGGTATTAGCTTTATTTAAACTGGAAGCAAGCCTTAGAGGAAGCTTCACCTTTGTCCCCTTACAGAGCTGTTGAGTACAGTTGAACCCAGTAAACCAAGAGGGCTGTTTTGTTGAAACCAGAGTTCAAATTCTCACCTCCAATCTCATCCCCTTCTTCTGTTTTATCATACATTCATCAGTTTTACATATGGCGAGACACACTCTGTTTTCCATGTTATGATGATGTCGGTGATCAACAACCGTTTTTTTGACCACCTACATTGCAGTAGGTAGTTTACATATATATTAAAAATAAATAAGCAAACAAACAAAGCAATACAACACAACAGCACTCTTCATATATTGCAGAGTATGGGAGACTCACTCTCCTCCCCACTTCTTGAAGATTGTGACTCTTTTCTTTGTGTCCAGGTGTTTGCTCTGCTTACTCCCAGAAGCCAGCAAGCCCAGATGTGTATGAATGTTCTGGCCAGGCCTTCTGTACTCAGACCCCTCCCAGCCCCTCTCTAAGCCTCCCCTGTCCTTGGCCACAGCTATTCGCAGTCCCCACTTGGATAAATGAAAGGTGTCAAGCTATAAGTAACAAAGAGAAAGCAGAGGTGAGATGAAGATATTCTGGATGGAGAAATGATATGGGGGACTGCAGAAGAAGAGAAGAAAAGAAGAAACTTCATCAAGCATAGCTTTGCTTTAGTTTAAGTGAGATCTTTGTGTAGATCATTATAGTTCTGAGTGCAGGTAGTGTCACCTCCATTTTCAGATGAAAAAACTAAGTCCAAGACAGGATACAGTCTTGCCCAGTGACTAAGTGGCAAGGCAGGGATTCTAGTTCAGGCCATGGATTCTAAATCTGGAATCCTTCCCACCATGCTTTTCCTACCCCCAAACAGGAGTACAGATAAAAATACATCAGAGTCCTTTCAGCAGCTCAGACTTGGCAGTCGAGATTGGGAAATAGGGAGGGGATTTCAAACACTTACCTTTGTTTGAGCAGAAAAGGGATTTCCACTGAAATAGATTTCAGGGTTCCTATTGGAAACTTGGAAGTTGTTTACAAGATGTTAGGAAATGTTTAGAGATATGCATACTTCTCACGACCTGATTGTTTCTGTTGAGTTCTTTACAAACCCTTTCTCTCCCCTTCCTCTTGTCTCTCTCATGAGTCCCATTTGCCTTGGGACAGAGAGTCTATGCAAAGGAAGGGAAATCAGTGGCTCTTTTAAGATAATGGGACTCTCAAAGCAGATGGTTGTCAAAAATATCAGATGGAAGATGCATTGCAGAGAATGGGCTTGTATAGATTTCATAAGTGGAGAATCTGAGAATCCAAATGGTTAGAGTAATTTATCCACTAATATACTTATGTATCCATCCATTAGTCATTCTTTCATTTATTGATTCTTCCAAAAAATTCGTCCGAGTGTCTGCTATGTTCCAGAGATGGTGTGAGGTGCCAGGAATGCAGAAGTACAGAATGAGACTAAGACTGTCCTAGATTCTATGGTCAGTGAGAAATAAAAGAATCCAATGGTTTGTCACTAAACAATGGAAGAGGTGTTATAATAGAAACTACATTAAGGTTGTGAAAACACATTGGAAGGAACAAATTCTCCCATGGAGAGTTTTACAAGTTTTCACAAAGGAGAGAGCACGTGATTTTGGTCTTTTAAGGATGAGAAGGTGTCTGCCAGAGATGCATTTGCAAGGGGTCTACATGCCTGAGTAGTGAGAACAGCAGGTACAGAAGCATAAGAGTCATAATGGGCCTTAGTGCTGTGGCTGGATAAAAAATTACCTGTATGGGATGCCTGGATGGCTCAGTGATTGAGTGTCTGCCTTGAGCTCAGGTCGTGATCCCAGGGTCCTGGGATTGAATCCCACATCAAGCTCCCCACAGGGAGCCTGCTTCTCCCTCTGCCTGTGTCTCTGCCTCTATCTGTGTCTCTCATGCATAAATAGAAAATATCTTTAAAAAAACTGTCTGTATGTGTTGAAGGTAGAAGGAAACTTGACCAGTTTGTTGGAAATGGGTTATGATGGCCATGGATATCAGGCCAAAAAAATTCATGTCACCCCATAGATGATGGGGAGATACTGCAATTCTGCACAGGTGTTGATCTCTGCACTGGCATCATTTACCAAGCTCATCAGTTCTGATTGGGGTTTCTCTGGAATTTGTTCCCTCAATCTGGGAGCTTGGTGATTATTGTGTTTTAGTGAAAAGAGAGTAGGGATTGTGTTCAGGAAGCAAGAACCATTTATAGCATTTTGCCAATAAATACAATCAATTTATCAGAACTGATTATCCTATTCAATCCCATCAAAATACCTTGATTACTCTCAGGAACAATTAAACCTATCATCCTTGGGATGTAAACCAGAGGCCAGTTTCACTGTTGGGTCACACTGACGGAATCTGGCCATTTAAGCTCCAATGAATCACTGAGAACAGAAGTTATGCAGAATATTTTATATATAGGTCATAATCCTGGTATCATCCTATATATGAGGTTTTTTGTCCTCTTCATCCATGGGAAGAAATTGAATTTCAGGGACCTGAAGTACCCATTTCAAGGCCATGCAACTAAAAAGTGATGACACTGAGATTTAAGGTAGGGTCTGGCTGCTTTCCACCTGGGGTGATCAGGAGTGGGATAGAGAAGTCTTATTACCCTCTTCTCATGAAAAGGGGTTCACACTGACTTTATTTTTTTTATTTAAATTTATTTTTTATTGGTGTTCAATTTGCCAACATATAGAATAACACCCAGTGCTCATCCCGTCAAGTGTCCACCTCTCACACTGACTTTAGACAACAACATCTGGAATCGTGACACTGTTCAGTACATTTTACTGAGCACCTTCTACGAGCTAGGCACTATTTTAAATCTGGAAAAACAAATTACATTGCAAATTGCAGAATAGGAAGGAATGTTTGCAAACCTCTCTTTCACAGTAGGATTGAATCCAGAATATATAATGAACTCTTATAACTCAAAAATGAGGCAATAAAAAATGGACAAAAGGTTTGAGAAGAGCTTCACAAAAGAAGGGAAGATATTTCAAGGGAAAAACACACGCCCAGGTGTTCAACACTGTTCACCATCAGGAAATTGACAACGAAGAATAGGAAACTGCCACTATGCACAGTCCACACTGCCTAAAATAAAAAAGACTGACAACAACAAATGTTGGTGAGGGTGTGGAAGACTCAGACATTGCTGGTAGGAATGTAAAATTGTAGCACATTTTGGGGCGACAAGTGAGAAGTTTTCCAAAAAGTTAAACACGCCATACAGCCCCTCCAAGGTATTTTACCCAAGAGAAGTACAAATATATCTACAAAAAGACTTGTATTTGAACATCAACAGTAACTTTGGTTGTAATAGCTGATAATTGGAAACAACCCAAACATCCAACAATAAATGAATGAAAAACCAACTGTGGTATGTCCATACAGCTTAATGCTTTTCCACAATAAAAAGGAGTAAACTACTGATATACACAACAACATGGGTGAATCTCAAAATAATTATGCTGGATAAAAAATGTCAGGCCAAGAAAAAAAAAAAAACCTCCTATAGGATGTCGTTTATATAAAGCTTTAGAAAATGTAAATTAATTTTTAAAAAGATTTTATTTACTTATTCATAAAAGACACAGAAAGAGAGAGAGAGAGAGAGGCAGAGACACAGGCAGAGGGAAAAGCAGGCCCCATGGAGGGAGCCCGACATGGGACTCGATCCCAGGTCTCCAGGATCACGCCCTGGGCCAAAGGCAGTGTCAAACTGCTGAGCCACTAGGGCTGCCCTATAAATTAATTTTTAATGACAAAAGACAATCAGCAATTTTCTGGAGCCAGGAGTGAAGGGAGAGATAGATTGCCAAGGAGCAAGAGGAAATTCAAGTGATGATGAAAATATTCTTTATCTCGATTATGACAGATGCAAAATCCAAGTCCTCAGATGCTCAGGGTAAATTGAATTGGGCCCATTACCCATTAGCAGCTTATTGTACATAATTATACCTTGAACAGTAGATTGAAATGAAGTTGAGAGATGGGTGGGTGCAGACAGCGAGGTACCTGCACTGGGCCATGTGAAGCCTGGTAGCTCAGAGGAGGGAGGGGTCAATCCTCCCACACAGATCCACCTGTGCACTTGCTCAGCCTGGGGCCGAGGGACTGTGGGGGCTGTGAGAAGAGGCCATCCTGTCCTAGATCTAGACAGTAGACAATTCTTGTTACTGTTTTTTTTTTTTTTTTTGGTACAATCTTGACATCAAAAAGTTTTCTTAAGCTTCCTTGTTTTTCTTTCCCCCAGGAACATATTTTTCAAAGATAATGAGGGAATTCCAAGTCCTTGGTAGAAACTTAATGTGCTCAGAACCTGGCCCAAGCTTCTTCTCTGGCTGGCCTCCTGCCTCTCCCTTCTGTTTCTCTCTACCCCTTTGCTCACCATTTGTACCCTGTGCTCCAGGAACATGGATCTCTGTGCTATTGCTCACACACTGCCAGCCCTTTTGGACTTCCGTGATTTTATATGTGTTCTTCCTTCTGCTTTTTCTTGGCTCCCATTCTGCCACTGGGGCTGAAAGAGGCTGAGTGATGTGCACACAATCTCATAGATGGCCAGAGGCATCCATCCCACAGACATTTTCTGAGTGCCTAGTATGTGCCAGGCACTTGCTTGCACTGGGGATACAGTAGTGAAGAAAACATATTCCTTTCTCTCATGGCTCTTTCCTTCCAGAAGTGTGTATCACAGTAGATGGTGATACACGCTAAGAAGGACAACAGTATGAGGTGGGTAGCGCCAATGGGGAGGGGTCGGGTGTTGGACATCAGGAATGAGAGAGGGCCTCTCAGCCTCTTACTAGGGACCAGAAGGAGACAACCATGGATGTTTGGGAACTATTTTGGGTTGAGAGAATAAGAACTGCAAAGTCATTGAGGTAAGGACATACACAGAGCCAAGCTACAGGAAGGAGGCCAGTGTTGCTGCAGTAGATGGACAAGAGGAAGAGTCCAAAGGGCCCCTGGGGGTCAGTTTACAAAAGGCCCTGTGGTAAGGAATTAGACTTTAAACACGAGATGGAAAGACATTGGATGATTTCCTTCAGAAAAGGGGTATGACCTGACTTACATCATGTATTAGTTTCCTAGGGCTACCAAACTCGTTGGCTTGAAGCAACGGAAATGCATTATCTTGCAGTTCTGGAGGCCAGGAGTCCAAAATGAAGGTGTTAGCTATCCCCAGAGGCTTGAGGGGAGAAACTTTCCTGCCTCTTCCAGCTTCCAGGGGCTCCTGGCACAGCGTGGCTTGTGGCCTCACCACTCTTTTCTGTGCCTCTATCTTCCTAATGCCTTCTCCTCTGCATCTTCTCTTCTGTGTCTTCTAAGGACACTTGCCTTTGGATTTAAGGGCATAAGTTTACATTCACAGAGACTGGATATTAGGACATAGAGGCATCTTTTTTGAGGTGACCATTCAGCTCACCACACATGGTAAAGAATTATAGTCTGTTTTGTGGAGAAGAGTCTGTCAGCAGGCAAAGATGGAGACAGGGAGACCAGTGCGGAGGCTCATGCAGTTGTCCCAGTGACAGATTCTATGGCTTGGGGGAGGCAAAATGGGAGTGGTCAAAGTGGACACACATATTATAGATATAGATCCAAGTCTGAATGAGGCTTGTGAGTGAGGAAGAGGTGACAAGGATTTCTCCAAAAATGGAAGGAAGTCCACACTAAAAGGGATGAGGATAATTGGGAGGAGCATGTTGGGGGGTGTGGGGCAATCAAGAATGTAGCTTTGTATACATGTACATATTTTTTCCCTGCTAGACATCAAAGTTGTGATATTAAGCAAGTCCTGGGTATATCGGTGGAGTTCACAAGAGAATTTGGTGCTTTAGATGTAAATTGGTATATCTTCAGTATTGAGGGGATAAGATTGCCAATGGGGTAAGCATACAGGGAAAACAGAAGGTCAGAGAATGGAGTGTGGGCATTCTGGCATCGGGCCATCAGGAGAAGTAAGGAGAAAGCAGCAAGAGACAGAGAAGGAGCAGCCAGTAGTTGGAGAACCAAGAGTCAGCATTTGGATGGAAATCTGTCTGAATCCAGACTCCTTTCCCAACACTACATGAGAAGAAGGACTGGATTCTAAATCTCTGTCTCTCCATTGGCTAGCACAGGGCCATCACAAAGCAGATATCATCCACGTAACTGGCTTATAATGAAAATGGTACTAAGTAGACTGGAGCTTCTCCAAAGGCAGCACCCAAAGTGACTAGTGGTGCTAGTGGAAAGGAGGCAGGAAATAAGGCAGGACCCTGACTTTCTCTATCAGCTGAAGCGATCCTCAAGTTGGCATTTCAGGAAGCCCTCAGCCATCCCAGGTAGTCCCAGGCAGAAAGGCTGAAAAGGAAGCCAGCTGGGCAGAGGAAATGGCTGTCTAGTATATAGGGTGGGAGGAACTAAAAGGCAGAAGAGGTTGGACAAGAACAGGGCGAAGAGATGTGACCATAATGAAGAGAAAAGTAGGGCTCAGGGGAGTGGAAAAAGAATGAAGCGGACAGAGCTGCCTTGGATGACACGGGAGTCGCATGACATGGCATAGCCAGGCTGCTGGACCCATTCTGGTCTGGGTTCTACACCTTCACCTCAGTCTTCTCATCTGTAACTGGGACTGAACCCTGCTGTCCTCATAACTTTGTGATGAGAATCAAACAAGATTATGCCAGTGAAAATGCCTTGAAAAGAAATGCACTGAGATCAGGAAGGGGATCAGTTTTAGAGGAGGGATCATTTTCAGTAGCTTAGAAAGTGATCATCTATGAGAATGCTAGCTCTTACTACACCTGTCCAATCTTGTACAAAGGATGTATACAGACTTCCTAATCTGTGCCAAGCTCTGTGCCCAGCTTGGGGGCTGGGGGGGACCAAGAAAGACCAGACAGGATCCTGACTCTCAAGGGATCCTTGACCAAGGGTGGCGGGGTTGGGGGAGGCCAGCTCAGCTTACTCATAATGAGTGTCTTACACCCTTCTAATATTTACTGAGGGCTTCGTCTGTCAGAGGTTGCACTCTTATAGGCTCAGAGGATATGGCAGTGAAGAGCAGAGTTTACTGGTGTATCCCAGGCTGAGGGCAGGGGGTGGGGAATGGTGGGATGGGTGGTGCAGGTGTCGTTATAGAGCTGAAGGAATCCAAGCTATGGGATATTGGCAGTTTGGGCATTACCTGGGAGTTGATAGAAATGCAAATTCTTGGCATGCTCCCTAGACTGACTCTCTCAGAATCAGCATTCTAACACAACTGCAGGTGATTTAGGGGCACATGAAAATTGCAGGGGCATTGACACTATTGACATTTTGAACTGGCTAATTCTTTAATTTGGGGGAAATGGCCTGTGCATTGTGAGATGTTTAGGAGCATCCCTGGCTTCTACCCTCTAGAAGCTGGTAGCACCTCCTCCCTACCCTCCCACCCTAGTTGTGAAAAACAAAAATATCTCCAGACATCGTCCAAATGTCCTCTGCAAGGCAAAACCACTTGTCATGGAAACCACAGGACTAGAGTGGGGCTTCTTAAAATGCGGTCCTAGACTAACAGCATCTGCAGCACCTGGGTACTTGTTAGGAATGCAGATTCCCAGACTTCACCCAGACCCACTGACTCAGACACTCCAGAGGTGGGGCTGAGCAGGCTGTGTCTTAACAATCCTTCCAGGTGCTTCTGATGAATGCTGAAAAGTGGTTTTCATCCCTGGAGGCACAGAAGTTTTGAAAACTATATAATATCTGGGCCCCACTCCAAACCAATTACATCAGATCTCTAGGATTCAGTGACCCAGATGATTCGGATGCATAGCCCAAGTTTAGAACCAATCAAGACAAACGCTGGAGAAGGGATTCACCAGCACTCAGATTGCCAATAGGAGAAGACCAGAACTTAAAGTCTCCTGACTCTCTGGTCCAGGGGCCTCTTCTCACCAGGAAGATGACAAGGTGACAGACAGCCTCTTGAACTGACTCCTGAGGAATTCCACACCCACAGGGCATGTTTAGACATATCTTTGATCAGGTGTCTCAGTGTGTGCAAAATGTTCTCGTTTCTGAGATGTTCTGTGACACAAATGCCCAGTGGGCTTCACAGATAGGTTTGAAGGAATTCACTGTGTTCATAGTTTTCTGAACACCAGCTAAAGGGTTCCGGACCCACATCTTCCTCTCTCTGTGTGCTGTCCCCATCCCCAACACCCTGAGGTTGGAACGTTTGCTGACTTCTTTCCACAAGACTCCATAGGTGATGTTGGCCTATCAGGAAACACCAGAAACGTCAACACTCATATAAAAATGTTTGTCACAGGTGATAACCCACATAGTCACTCAAGCACCACAGGACAAAAATAGGCAGAAGGAGCTTTTGAAATTCTTTAGGGGAAGATAGGCAGTAAGTGGGCTTCACACTCTTTCCTCAACATCCTCACACACTGTTAACAACAAGCTCAGAATATGGCCCCTGGTGAAGCCAGACATTGTCCATGGAGGGCTCTCGTGTTCTGTCACGAGCCGAGTCCAAACAGCTCACGGTCCACTCACATCCATCGTCTTAGTAATCATCATGATAATTCTGTGGAGAGGAATTTAGCTCCACTTTGCAGCTATGGAAGCTGAGGCTCAGAAAGCTCTTACTCCTCCTATTTGATCGGCCAATCGACACTTACTAAGTGCCAACCATTGAGGTTTGTGCCAGGCAATGGGATATGGGATGGTTTTGGCCAAACTTCATAGAGCTTGTAGTCAAACGCAAAGGTCAGTAGATAAACAATGTGGTGTGGGTTTGTGCCAGTTGTTTTCTTTGGTCTCTTGGCCAGACCCATTCCGTAATCTGCTCTGTGGTATTGGGGCTAGGAATCCTCCGGCCACATTTCCCAGACTCCCTTGCCGGCTGGCTTCGTCTTGGCTTCTGGTAGCAGGAGGGAATCGAGGAGTCTCTTCTCATTTTGTCCAGATCCTACAGTGGCAGTGGAGAGCTCCTGCCCCTCACAGATTGTGACATGACAAATAGCAGTTGTGCCTTGATGCTGCATTCTGAATCTCTTGGGGGTCCCCAACCCCAGACATGTGGTGTTCAGAGCATAGCCCAACAGGACCCTTCTCTAAACTTCTAGGTTCTGGTACCCCCACCTCTTCCCCTTTACTCTCCTCGCGCTGGGGCTAGAAATGGCTGTTTGAAGTTACAAATCCCTGCGTTAACTCAGCATTGTTTCTTAAAAACCTTTTCAGCACTTCAACACCCATATAACAAATCTCCTGTATTAATACCCATCTGTTTGGAATAACCCATGATGGCTTCTGGCCTTGGCTGCACCCTGGTTGATCCAGGTAAGCCAAATTTGGGGAAATCCTTCTTGAGAAGGTGGCAAAGCCAAGAAGTAAAAAATGGGTGGGAGGTAGGTGGGTGAAGAGAGCATGGAAGATTATGTAGGGAAGAGAAAACATGTGTCAAGGCCCAGGAGTGGGAGAGCAGATGGGCAGAGCTGGAGACTATGAAAATCCATAATGTGGGGGCCTCGGAGGCAGGGCGCTGGCCTCCCCTGGGGTGGGGGAGCCCTGGTGTGAACAGCCTCTCCTGGAGGCATGTGATGTGCTGCCCTGGCTTAGAGATCGTGTGGAAGGTGTTGGATCTCATCTCAGGGGTAATGGAGAATCATGGAAGGATTTTAAGCAGGAGAGGTACTCGGTGTGATTTGTGTTTGAAAAAGGCTATTTTATCTTGGGGTAGAAAATATGGGAGAGGGGCTAAATGGCAAGGGGCAGCCAGTTAAGAGGTGGCTGTAGCAGTTTCTCCAGGAAGAGAGGGGGATGAATGAGGCTTTAGCGTGGGGTCACTCACTTTGTGACCTGGGATTGGTCATTCCCTCTTTTCTGATTGACCAACTCTAAAATGAGGAGGTTGTAGTACTGGAAGTCCTAGCCTCAGCAATCAGACAACAAAAAGACATTAAAGGCATTCAAATTGGCAAAGAAGAAGTCAAACTCTCTCTCTTCGCCGATGACATGATACTCTACATAGAAAACCCAAAAGTCTCCACCCCAAGATTGCTAGAACTCATACAGCAATTCGGTAGCGTGGCAGGATACAAAATCAATGCCCAGAAGTCAGTGGCATTTCTATACACTAACAATGAGACTGAAGAAAGAGAAATTAAGGAGTCAATCCCATTTACAATTGCACCCAAAAGCATAAGATACCTAGGAATAAACCTCACCAAAGATGTAAAGGATCTATACCCTCAAAACTATAGAACACTTCTGAAAGAAATTGAGGAAGACACAAAGAGATGGAAAAATATTCCATGCTCATGGATTGGCAGAATTAATATTGTGAAAATGTCAATGTTACCCAGGGCAATATACACGTTTAATGCAATCCCTATCAAAATACCATGGACTTTCTTCAGAGAGTTAGAACAAATTATTTTAAGATTTGTGTGGAATCAGAAAAGACCCCGAATAGCCAGGGGAATTTTAAAAAAGAAAACCATATCTGGGGGCATCACAATGCCAGATTTCAGGTTGTACTACAAAGCTGTGGTCATCAAGACAGTGTGGTACTGGCACAAAAACAGACACATAGATCAGTGGAACAGAATAGAGAATCCAGAAGTGGACCCTGAACTTTATGGGCAACTAATATTCGATAAAGGAGGAAAGACTATCCATTGGAAGAAAGACAGTCTCTTCAATAAATGGTGCTGGGAAAATTGGACATCCACATGCAGAAGAATGAAACTAGACCACTCTCTTTCACCATACACAAAGATAAACTCAAAATGGATGAAAGATCTAAATGTGAGACAAGATTCCATCAAAATCCTAGAGAAGAACACAGGCAACACCCTTTTTGAACTCGGCCATAGTAACTTCTTGCAAGATACATCCACAAAGGCAAAAGAAACAAAAGCAAAAATGAACTATTGGGACTTCATCAAGATAAGAAGCTTTTGTACAGCAAAGGATACAGTCAACAAAACTCAAAGACAACCTACAGAATGGGAGAAGATATTTGCAAATGACATATCAGATAAAGGGCTAGTTTCCAAGATCTATAAAGAACTTCTTAAACTCAACACCAAAGAAACAAACAATCCAATCATGAAATGGGCAAAAGACATGAACAGAAATCTCACAGAGGAAGACATAGACATGGCCAACATGCATATGAGAAAATGCTCTGCATCACTTGCCATCAGGGAAATACAAATCAAAACTACAATGAGATACCACCTCACACCACTGAGAATGGGGAAAATTAACAAGGCAGGAAACAACAAATGTTGGAGAGGATGCGGAGAAAAAGGAACCCTCTTACACTGTTGGTGGGAATGTGAACTGGTGCAGCCACTCTGGAAAACTGTGTGGAGGTTCCTCAAACAGTTAAAAATATACCTGCCCTACGACCCAGCAATTGCACTGTTGGGGATTTACCCCAAAGATACAAATGCAATGAAACGCCGGGACACCTGCACCCCGATGTTTCTAGCAGCAATGGCCACTATAGCCAAACTGTGGAAGGAGCCTCGGTGTCCAACGAAAGATGAATGGATAAAGAAGATGTGGTTTATGTATACAATGGAATATTACTCAGCTATTAGAAATGACAAATACCCACCATTTGCTTCAACGTGGATGGAACTGGAGGGTATTATGCTGAGTGAAGTAAGTCAGTCGGAGAAGGACAAACATTATATGTTCTCATTCATTTGGGGAATATAAATAATAGTGAAAGGGAAAATAAGGGAAGGGAGAAGAAATGTGTGGGAAATATCAGAAAGGGAGACAGAACGTAAAGACTGCTAACTCTGGGAAACGAACTAGGGGTGGTAGAAGGGGAGGAGGGCGGGGGGTGGGAGTGAATGGGTGACGGGCACTGGGTATTATTCTGTATGTTAGTAAATTGAACACCAATAAAAAAAAAAATCCAAAAAAAAATAAAATAAAATAAAATGAGGAGGTTGACCAGACCTGGGATTCTCAGCTGGCGTATGAGCCCTATGCAGGGGGTGCCGTGGATGGGACTTAGGGAGTCGAAGAGCCTCTGAGATTGCTCACAAGTGCTTGGCCACCTGTTCACATATACCTTTCTCCCACAGGGAAAAGGCTCCCTGGCTCTCAATCCCTTCCCTGAGAGGCTAATTGTCCCAGAGTTTAAAAGCACTCATTTAAATGACAATCTCAAAATGCACTTGGGGCTCAAAATGTCAATGATTCCAAATCCCACGGCTTTCCAGGGAGTAATACACTGTTAACATTTCCCGCTGGCGTGAAAAGAGAGTGAGGAGGAGGGTGTCCTGCCCCAGTCCTGGAGGCCGAGCGCTCTCACCTGTGAGCTGCTCCGAGCACAGGTGGGAAGGAGATGCCTATCCCGGTACGTTTTCTGAGCGGGAGGCTGGAGGGCACCATTTCACTGGGGCCTCACAGCCCAATAAGCTGACAGATGAAGGGACAGCCGTTGACACTGCTTTGCAACTGTCCAAAGGCTCCCCGAGGCCACCAAACCATCCTGCTGTCCTGCACCAGCATGAGGGGCAGGTGTGGGGCCCCGGGAGCAACTGGCACTGGCCCTGCACTGCCACCACGCGCCCCTGCCTTGCTCCTGGTCCCCGGCCCTCGCTTCCTCTGACCACCCAGTCCAATTCCCCTCTTCCAACACCACTGTGTTTTCTCTGGGAAAACAAAATCTAAAATCAGACTCATCCTCAATCTTATGAATTGAGGTCACTGGGTCCCCTCTCCAAAGGGAATGTAGCTTCATGCTGCAGTGAGACTGGAGATTTTGTTCCTTTCCGAGAAAGTAGGTCAGGAACCAGAACGTTTAGGGGCTGCGGTCTTTTCGTGGTGCCCCCGGAGTCCCAGCAGGCAGGGCAGCAGCTGGCTCCTCCGAGTGTGTGCCCACCCCATCCCGCCTGTCCAGCCTGAGGGCGGCATCCTTCAACCCAGGCTGATGGCAAGAATACAAATGCCTTTCCTATGACTCCCGCATGCCCCATCTTGCTGGGATTTTTCAAATTTCTCTGTGGAAGCTCTTTACGGTCTGTGACCCTGGCCACTGCAGAGCCGAAAAGACAACAGATTTATGGGGGGCCGGGCGAGCAACAACCCAAGGATGAGTTTTCCCTGCTTTCAGTTGGTAATTTATTTTTAAATGATCTCTCTGTTATTTATGGGTCTCGGTGACTCTGATGGCCGGGGTGAACTGCATCTTATCAGACTAGCAAAACTAACCGGATTAAAGGGAAACCCTCACATTTCATCAAAAGGAGGATTCAGAGGGCTTCTTAGCGGTGCAGCTGGACCGGGCTGTCTCCTTTTGTCCTTGAACAGCGACATGGCTCAGGGCAAAGCCTTTGGGCCTTGGAGCCAAACACACCGGGGTCGGGGCCTCATTCGGTCCTCACCGAGGGCTCCTGTCTTGTCACATGTATGGTGATGACCAGGGGGACCATGGAAGGCATCCGGCAGGGCCAGCCTCGGGAAATGCTCTGTGGTCATCATTCCGTCCCTTACCTCGCTCCCAGGCGGGAACACGCAGGTCAAAACCCAGGATGTAAAGACGATCATCTTTGGATGGGGTGTTAACAATTTCAAAATAGAAGTTCACACAATAAACTGGCTGAGCATCCTCACCCTGGTGACCATATAATATCCGCAGACAGCCAGGAGAGGATGGCAGTTTATTTCTTGCACCAAGATGAAGATCCGCTTCTACTCCGGCATAATTACAGTTTAGCGGGGCCTTGTCTGAGGCTGATGGTTTTCGCAAGTACACAACTGTCTATTGTTCTCCTGTAGCTCGTTACCATGGCGATCTAATTAAAGCAGCATCCGATGCTGCCAGCCCCGAGGCAGGGGCCGCGTGTGCAGCTCCTAGTGGTTGGGGGGGGGGTGCGCGTGGCCTGCCCTCCTGAGGCCCTTCCCCAAATTCTGAAACGAGGCCTGGTTGTCCGGGATATGACCCAGAAAAATGTCTTCAGTTTCTGAAACGGGCTTCGAGTTAAATGCCACCCCCTGTGTGTTTTCTGAAGGGAAGCTGACGAGCAAGCGAGGTGCTGCAGGCTTGTTTTGTGACCTTGGGGAAGTTGCTTGATGCGGTTCATTCGCAGGTTCCTCGTGTGTCACCGGGTGACGATACCTGCTTGGTAGAGAAGAACAAAAGTCTGTGAAGGTGCCATGAATGAAAATGCGTGGGACTGGTTGCTTCCACCCTTCCTCATCATCTCTTTCAAATGGCAGCAACAGCGGAGTTAGGGACGGAGTGGGACCTTAAATGTCTAGCAGACTCAGGTCCAGGGCAGAGCCCAAAGCACAAGTGGGAGACCCCTGTGGATTCGTCACCTGATCTTCAAGGTGGGGACAACAGTGGCCGGCTCACATGGTCATGATACGGTGAGATTTCATCAAGTGCCTGGCGCACTCCTGGCCTACAGGAGGCTCTCAATGAATGCCAGGCCATTGGAAGGACCATTCAATCCCCCACCCCTTGCAGGGGCCAGTGGCTAGCATTTTATGCACGGGTATGCCTTCTAAGTGGGGAAGAACACGGGCTCTGGAGGAATTATTTAGGCTTCAAGTCCTAGTGAGTGTGACCCTGGGCAAGTCACTTAATTTCTTTGGATTGCCAGCCCTGTGTGTAAATTGAGAACCATAAATAATGGAGCTGGGGCTATGTGAATGGCAAAAGTGGTACATACCTGGAAGACACCTGACACTGAGTCAGAGGTTAATGACCATCCTCCAGCTCCATAGGTGCCTGGAGTGCGATAAGCCTCCCTCACTCTCTGAATACAGCTCTCAGCTCTTTCAGATCAAGAGCATGTTCCCGTTTAATGAGCTAGGTGCCAACATACGCAGGGGTCACCTGCTTTAATCCTAGCATCACCCTAAAATGGGAGTACCATTGTTACTCCAGTTTTCAGACAGATAGATGTGAAGAGATAAGGTGACGTGTCCCTGGTACAGTGCTTGTAGGTAGCGGAACAGGGACTTGAGTATGGCCGGTCACCCCAAGCTCCTGCTTTTTCTTTTTCTTTTTTTTTTTTTTTAAAGATTTATTTATTTATTTATTTATTTATTTATTTATTTATTTATTTATGATAGACACAGAGAGAGAGAAGCAGAGACACAGGAAGAGGGATAAGCAGGCTCCATGCTGGGAGCCCGACGTGGGACTCGATCTCGGGACTCCAGGATCACGCCCTGGGCCAATGGCAGGCGCTAAACCGCTGAGCCACCCAGGGATCCCAAGCTCCTGCTTTTTCTTAACCACTATTCTCTGCTGCCACTCACTGGATTGTCATTGCACATCTGGGTACCTGGCACCAGTATTCTAATTTAAGTGGGTGAGCAATGATCTAAAGAGAGGTCAGTTCTGTCCGGGAAGCAGCGGCCAGTCAATAGCAGAGATGGAACTTCCATGTTACCCTCCTCCCAAGTTCAAGGGCGTATGCTCTCCTCTCTCACTGCCTGACTCCAGCCCTATTGACCATCACTGATACTGGCAAGCTCTCCATTTAGCCACCTGCCAATGTCTTCCCCCTGCCCCTTCTCACTGCCTCCCCTAGCCGTCCCCCAACACCGGGCGCGTCAGGCACTGCAGCGTGGACATGTGCTACTGATTATTTACAGGGCTCTACAAAGGCCGGGTCTCTTTCCTTATAGCCAGAACAGCTCAACACCTCGTCCACCCACCGCAGCCCTCATTTCCTTTTTATGAAGATTGGAGAGCAAAAAACATTTCAAAGGCTACCCATTAAATGAACCCTGCCGTGCCCATAACCACAGAGCACCTTTGGGGAGCTGGGGAGCTGTAGAGTCAGTAACTGACAGGCCGGCACATGTGTTCTTTACAATCCTGCACTTCTTCTCCCGAGATACTGGCTGCTTTCCCTCAGTTCTTGAGGCTCTGTATTCATCCCATTCAGTCCAAGGGATGGAGCTATGGCTCCAATGGCATGTTTCAAGCTGGTTTCTACTAATCAGACACTCCCACCTGGGGGCCCCTATTACCCCAGAGGCCAGGACAATGTGCTCATGGCCCTGAGTGGCAGCTTTAATGAGAAAGACTAAATTCTACACATCTAACTGCTCTCCTAAGCCCAATCATCCTAGATCCCCTCAATATCTCATGAACCTTCCCTTTCTTCCCATCCCATCTCTACCGCCTCACTTAAGACTTAGCATCTTCCTTCTGGGATGTTACGATAGTCTTGTAATGATTTCCTATCCTCCAGCACCTCTCATGACAATCCACCCTATCCATGGTGGCCTATGGAATTGGCCTAAGACACACAAGTCTTTGCTACCATATTTAAAATCTTTTAATGACTCCGTGTTGTCTCAGCTCAGTTAAATTCCCCTAGGCTGGCATATAAAACCTCTCTGATGGGGTCTCTTGTTTATTTTGCCAAGCCTGCCCTAGCTTAGCCTCTTTGTTCTAGCAACACCTAAGAGTATGGAGTTCCCTGTACTCACTAAACCTTTTTTTTCCAACCTCCATACCTTCACTCATGCCGTGTGCTCTGGTGTGATGGCTTTCCAAGTTCTACTTTATGCCTCTACTTCTACTTACTCTTCAACACACAGCTCAGGCTTCCCCTCCAGTGGATGATGACCTCATGGTCACCCAAGTTCACAGCACCCTCCCATTCCATGCTTCTCTACACTTGTGGGCCTCCTACACAGCACACATTCTTTTCTACCCTCATGATCTGATTTCTCATTTTTCTCCTCTGGCAGGATGATGGACTTCTGAGAGTAGGAACTCTATGTTATTCTTTTTTTTTTTTTTTTTGTCATTCTAGCATCTCACTCAGTTACTGGCTCAGAGTAGACACTCAAATTCTGTTGAACTGAGCCAAGACTGAGTTGGCTCAGGGAAAAAGGAACAGCTGGCAGTCTAAGGAGAAGATCCTTATCATTTCAGGCTCAACTATGTGTTTCATTGATCTTGAATAAGAAACCAATAAAAGAGTTCACACATTACTGCTTCCTGGGAGGCTGGTGTTTGACAAAACAGCAGAGTGTGTATGTGTGTGATTTTTATCATCCAAACCTCATCCAACCAAGAATGGGCTGAGTCTTGCAGGATTTGGATCACATGCCTTAATGTGTGTCTCAGGGTCGGAAGCATGTTCTTCAACACTTCCATTACTTACCAGAGGAATGCTGAATTCCCTGGGGTGGCAAGTTTAGAGCTCAGCTTAATAAAATCAACATATAATGAGCATCTAGTTTGAGCTAGGCATGGGGGAAGGTCTAGGAGACAAAAGTGAATCATACTGATCTCTGCCCACCAAAGTTCATGGTTGAGATGCAGGTGCTACAATCAAGGGAAATCCAAGAGGCTACAGGAAGCCTTCAAGTCAGACTGTGTGGTCTAGGGGAGGGTGCTCCCACACTTGTTGTCAAAGGGCTGCTTGAAATAAGCTGTGCGCTATGTGCCATGTGCTTTGAGAGGCGACAGGCAGCCCAGGCTGCTCCATGCACACAGGGGGATTCACGCTGCATCTTCCAGTGGTCTCTGAGTTTCTCTTAGAACCTGGCTTCCAGGCTGCTCTGTTCAACAGAGTCTTTGGTGATGCTACTCCAGGAATCACCCTTCAAAGCATGCCTTATGGATCATTGCTCTTGAAGCAAATGGAAGCATTTTGCAGCTGTAGCCTGTGAAGTGGAATAATGATGATGGGGGGCAGGAATCCAGGGTTCCAGGACTAACTTTATCATAGAAGAGCTGTATCACTTTGAATTAGTCTTCTTCACCTCTCAGAGCCTCAGCTTCCCCATGTGCACAACATCATCTGACTCCTATGGCCTTTGGGGAGATTTAATTGCAATCTTCTTCCAGCCAGGTTCTCTGCAGGGAAGACCCTGTTGGGATGGGCATCAAGTCTCAATTTGGGATGAGAGGAGAGCCTGAGGATTGGGGCGTAGAGGCTGAGGATGGGGGTGGGGAGTGGTTGTACCTGGATTCTTGCATGGGGCAGGCAGGGCTGCGAGTCGCTGGGAGCTACTGCAGCTTGGACAGTCGCTGCAGACACAAAGCCTCAGAATTACCCTGCAATGCACACAGGTCACGAAGCAATAAAACGCCTTTTAAAATGTCATCTGCTGAACTGCAGATTCCAACTAATAAATCCCAGTGACCTGGAGGTACCTGGGGGTCAGACATTTGCAAAATGGCCCCTGGAGCTGCCCTGCTCCCTGGAAGATGAGCCTGCTTTATGAGCTTGCTGTTTGATGGTTGCCATAGGGGCCAGCGCATCCACACTGACGGGGGGGGGGGGGGGGGGGGGGGGGGGGGGGCGAGGGGGGATGGGAGGGGGACAGAGAGACTCAGAGACATCTTGTAATTAACTCAATGTCCCAGTGAATCACTTGTCAGCACCCACAGTTTGGGGGAAATGGGGAGCTGCAGCTTCCCAAAGGACCAGGTCTGTAATCTGTAAAACAATGTGATCACCATCTGAGTCAGAGGCTAGGGAGACGGGCTGGCTCAGTTTTCAGAGAGTAAAGGAAATAAAGAGAAAAAAGAGACAATGATTGATAGCAACAGGGAGGAAGCCAAGACAGAGTGACACCTCTGACCTTCTGGGAATGGCGTTGAGTCATTTCACCTGTCTTATCTCCCCTCACCTTCCAGGAGCTCTTGGAAGAGGCACCCTAGCCCCCTTTTTGCCCAGATGGTGAAAGTGAGGCTCTAAGGGCATGTTCCGCCGTGAGAGGGCCCTCCTGAGAAGAGGTAGAGAGGTGATCCCCATCTGGATCTTTCTAGCTCTTCCCTAGTACCTGCCAGTGTGAGGGCCATTTTTGCTCATGCTCAGAACAGCCTTCTCACCCAGGGAAGAGAAAGGCCATTCCTTCTCTGTACAGATGAAGAAGCAGAGGTTGGGGAGGTGAAGAGAATCACAGAAGGCTTCGTGACCCAAACCAGTTTTGGAAAGTGGGGTATGGAGTGTCATACGTTGCCAGAGCAGTGAGCATGGGCCTGAGTAGCAGGCACCTGAGGTTTGCTGGGTCCACAGAAATAGCTCTGTGGCTAGAATATAATTTTCCATGGTCTCCGGAAAGCTGTGAGGCTCTTGTGCCTGTGTTACTACACATAGAACTTCAGGCTGTCACAAAATCACCTTCATAGGGCACTCCCAGATGCACTCTTCAAAGACAGGTGTCTCCTTCTTCTGCTGACACTGAGGGATGGGCCACTGTCTTGCCATAGCTTCTGTCTCCAGACATTTGCCTTGCTGAGCACCTTGGCCAGGTCTCATTGTCTTCTTACATGTCACCTCATTCCTTCTGCTATGTCTTAAGACACCCTCTTCCTCTCATCCTTCCCACTTCCCATGGCCTGGTGAATCCTGCCTCACCTTCAGTGCCTACTCCAAGCCCTAACACCTCCAAGGAGCCCATCTGGATGGCTAAATCTCTGAATCCCCCTTACATGATTAACTACCAAATGAAAACAATCCATCCCCGTTTTCTAGTAGGTGCTGAGATTCATGATAAGAATATGTACCGATTTATATACCACCTATATAATTTATATAGAAGCTGCTTGTTTTCTCATGACTTCATAGTCCTTACCTACTAAGTTTGCAATCTCTGGCATATTCGTGCTGTGTTGACCAGCTCTAGATGGGTGAGTTTGCTGTGAAGACCAGGACAAAAGGAAAAGGAAAACTGACCACATCTCAGTGTGCGGATGTGCTATCATTGCGATGCTTTATGTTGACTATGGAAAGTGATGAAATCAGTCCTCGAATTGGAGCCTGATTGTTGCAATCAAATGGAGCCCAGAGTTGGAGGCTCTGGCTTATTTGAATAGTCATGGCTCATAGAATATTGGAAAATGCTGTATCTCTAACACAGAAGCATCCACCTCGGGACTCTTTGGTTTTCTGCCTTTATTCTAGTCATTGCCAATTCAGTTAGAGAGACAACTCTTTTGGGGCTGGAGGGTCAACTATGCAGGATCTGTCTCCCCTGTGAGCCAGGGGTCCTCCATACACTCTGGGTGGGGTTCTCCTTCATTGCTCCTTCAAAAGGGGACTGAGAACAGTTGATCACAGTGGCCCTTCCTAGTGGAAGTGACAAAGGTGTAGGGATGCATTGCAATTTGTATGTAAATATCTATGGCGCAAAGCTGACTTTGCCACAGGGAGATATTGATGGGGCCTTAAAGATAGTGACCCAGCTCATTAATGGTGAATTATTACAGGGTTTCTGAAGCAGTCCTCAGGACCTTTTCTTTCAGAGCATAAATAAGAAATTCATTCAGAGCATAAATAAAAAATTGTGGGGAGTAGTGGGCCAGCCCCTCAGCTTCTGCTCTAGGAGGTAGAAACAGATTTTCCCCCATCATCTGTCTGTGACTTGAGGCTTTGAGGTCATCGGGCCCAGGGTCTGGGTGTGTGATCCCAGACAGAGCACCACTTTTAAGTTCTGAAGTAAAATAAATAGAGTGGGAAGAGTCCATGATATGGACCCAGAGGGACCTACATTTTAGACCAAGGATTTAGTTTGGGCAGGTCATTTACTCTTTTGTTAGCTCAGTTTTCTCACCTGCAAAATGAAGGTAAAGATGCTACCCCACTGGGTGGGGTAAACATGAATGCAGAGAGCTTTTGCAAAAGCTCCTTGCAAGTAATAGCTCCTTAATAAATTTTGGCCCACACTCTGAAGCCACCATCGTCATCAACATACATATAATTTCCATAATTTTGCAGATTGTTCAAATATTTATAAAGACAAACTGGATTCTAAAGACATCACTGGCTGTCTCTCCTTAGACCTGGATGGTTGATGACTTAGTCACAGGACTTTCAAAAGCCGATGGAGTCCAATGTGGAGAAGATTCCAAGTAAGGCCACCTCTTCCAGAAAGCTTTCTCCTACTAGTCTAGCCTGCTTCCCTCTACTTTCTCATCTGTTTGTATTGCTTTTGTGTTTTCAGCAGGACCACAAATCATTTCATGGATCTGGATTTAATGTGAGAAGACCTAGATCCTAGGGAGCTCTCCTACTTACTGTGATCTTGGCAAATCACTGAAACTCCCAAAGCCTGTTTCCACATATGTGAAATGGGGATGACAATACTTGCTTCTCTGTGTTGCAGTAAGGATCAAAACAGATCGTGAGTTGCTTGCAAAAGCCCAATTTCTGGGTCTAGTAGCTGCTGCTGAAGCTCCTAAGGATGACACTCAAAGCTCTCCCTACCAGAATTCTTAGTTCTGTGGCCCACTTTCCTTCCCTTCATCCAATGTTGTAGACAAATCACATCATTCCACGGTCCTCTAAACATCTTCTGTACATTTCAGACTCCTCTTCTGTGCTGTTGCTTCTCTATGTAACTTCCTTTTTTCCTAGGCTTCATCTGAACATCTTGGAGCTAGGTCAGTCCACCTTCAGTGGAAAAGGCCCTCCTTTATCATCCTGTCATCGGAGACTGCTCTCTTCACAGACCCCCACCAGCACTGCTCCTCACCCTGTGAGGATGGGGTCCGGGGTGAGGGATGTTAAGCTTGGTGACGGGGAACCTCCTGGGTCCTAACTGGTGATAGGTAATATGAACATCTCGGTAAGTACCAACTACATGCTAGATTCTCCGACAGGTGCTTTTTCAATGTTGTTTCTCATCCTCAAAGGCCAATGCTACAACCCCAATTCACCAAAAAGGAGGCAGAAGCTTAAAATCAGAGTGACTTGCCTATTTGTAGATGGTGGAAACATGGAGCCAGGTTTGGAATTCAGGTCTGTGAGGCTCTAGAGATCCCACTGTTTGTTCAGCGGCATGAAGAACAGAGTTTGTTGGGTGGGCATTCAAGGAGAGGGTACCTGGGGGGTGACCTGGATGGCTCAGTCAGTTAAAGCCTCTGCCTTCAGCTCATGATCTCAGGCTCCTGGGATCAAGCCCTGCGTTGGGCTCCCCACTCATCGGGGAGTCTGCTTCTCCCTCTTCTTCTGCCTGTTGATCCCCTTGCTTGTGCTCCCTCCTTTCTCTCTCTGTCAAAATAAATAAATAAAATCTTTCTAAAAATATAAAAAAGAAAGGGGTACCTGAGTGGCTCAGTTGGAAGAGCACTGACTCTTGATTTCAGGGTTGTAGGTTTGAGCTCCATATTGGGTGTAGGCATTACAAACAAATAAACAAACTTGAAAGAAGAAAGAAAGAAAGAAAGAAAGAAAGAAAGAAAGAAAGAAAGAAAGAAGAAAGAAAGAAAGAAAGAAAGAAAGAAAGAAAGAAAGAAAGAAAAGAAAGAAAGGAAGAAAGAAAGAAAGAAAGAAAGAAAGAAAGAAAGAAAGAAAGAAAGAAAAGAAAGAAAGGAAGGAAGGAAGAAAGAATCTTTCAACTCCATAGATCGATACTCTTCCTAATTACAAGAGCTTCTCCTCCCGCAGATGGATAGACTTTCAAGATGGTGAGTTGCCCAACACTGGGGTGTGCAAGCAGAAGTCACAACCCACTGGTGGGAGCTGCTGTGGAGATTTGGGTCTTTTGCAATCACTAAGCTAAATCAAATCACAAGAAGTGCTTTGTTTTCTCTCCTGGACCTGACTGCTTACAGAATTGCACTGTCTTTTCGATTGACGCCCAGAGCCAGCTAGCTCACGGGCTCAGGGCTCAGACTCACTCCTGCCCTCCCACAGCCACCCGGTCTACATAGCTAATGGGCAGGCACCTAATATGGTTGTTTTTCCAGCACCTTGACTGCTGGATCTCAGGCATGTGCTCTTGGGAGTAAAAGCCGCCTCTAGACCGATGGCCCGGGTGCCCCCTGTACTCACCAGAGTAGGACCTGGGCCCCCCACCCCCACCTGCCCCAGAGCTCTGTCTCCGGAATGGTCCCCGAAAGACAGGCCCCACAAGAGGAGGCTTTGGCGGCCCTGATTGCATGACAAACACCACACATATTGAAACACTCTGGCAGTTTCCCGGTGCCCCCAGTCAGAGCCTGACCCCTGTGACCTCCAACATCTTATTAAAGCCCCTAGAGCCCCACGTCTCTGCGAGGGAGAGAAGGAAGCAACTCCGGCACTCATTCTCTTCCCTAATTCATTCAAGTAAGCCCGGCTGAGTGGGGCCTGGGTCTTTGATGTTCACGTCCTCTAATTGGAAGGAAGTGAAGTGTTAGCCTGTCAGCCTTTTAGTCTCTCATCAAATACTTTAAGAGGTATCCGCACAGTGCGGTTCTCACACTGGTGCCGAGAAAGCCTGGAGTGGACTGCTTTTTGTTAAAATGTTTAAACTTTGCATCTGTCTAACAGAAAGCTCCATACAGATGTCCCAGTTCCCGGTGGGCTCTGGCCCTCCCTCCCCCCTCCTCCTCCCTCCCGGCTCCTGCCTCCGGTCTGGGGGTCTGGGGAGGACTCTGTTGCGGGGCCCACAGCGCTGGCCCACCTGCCCACCCGCCCCGAGCTGCTGGGAGTGGGGCGAGGAAGGTGGCGGTGGCGGCAGGAGCTAATTACTGACCCCAGACGCAGGCCTGCGAGCTCCTGGTTGAGGCCTCCCTCTGTGGAGCCCCTTTGATCTCTCTGTTTGGAATTGTGTCACTCCCCAGGAATGCTGCTCCCCCAACCCCCATCTCGGGGAATCGCAGCGTGTACCAGCCAGAGGAGACTTCCAGTAACCCTTTAGTCTCACCCCCCTGCCCCCCTTGTGTGACAGCCAGCCAGAGACCAAGCCCAGAAAGGGAAAGTGACCGGCCCAATGTCATTCCTCATTGTCCTGGAACCTGTGGCATGACCCAGGGCTCCTGCCCCCCCCAGAGGGTCAGATTCTGTGCAGACCTCAGTGCCTCTCTTTAGGAAGAGGGCAAGGACTGGCATTGTTGGATTTGAGGGGCTGGATTTACATATAATGCGTTACCGTGCCTACTGCTGTGGTGGGTCACAGCCCAGTGGAAGCCAGCTGGTGGACGGATCCTGGTGGAAGAGGGTCTTTCCTCTAATTGGGAGACCCCCTCCCCACATGGCTACAGAAAAAAAAGAGGGAGGGAGAGAGATAGAGGAGGGGTGACAGAGTGCCTGGGGTAGGGGCTGCCCTGTGCACAGGCAGCCAGCAGTGGGCCAGGGGGAGGGCAAGAGGCCAAGGTGTTGGCAGAGGAAGGGGGAGCAGAGGAGCAGGGCATGCCTGGGTCTCTAAACTGAAAGTGGTTTTCTTTCTCCAGGTGCATAGGGAATGGTGGGAGTGATGGGGGGGGGGGGGGCTTTTGGGAAGCATTGACCACTTGGGACCTTGCAAGACCCTCAGACCAGCCTCCAGGGCCCCAGTGCTCCTGTGCTCTGCTTGGATGTGGATGGAAAGGGGATATTGCCAGGTCAAGCCAGGACTGAGTGCAGGGTGCTCCTGAGAATTGCTTTTATGGATACAGGCAGTGTCTACTGAGAAATCTGTCTGTGTTGATGGACAGAATGGTAAAATTCCCACCCAGGGGGCTCGTGGGGCCACCTGGGCCATTGCGACTCGGTAGAAAGCACCTAATATTTAATAAATACCGAATAAATATAATCTCTTAACCTTTTGTTTTGATTCCCCGCTGTTAGGAGACAACAGGCTCTGGGAAGACCCCGGTCAGAAGTCTAAATTAAAATATAAGACATTAAAATCTGAAACAGTACAAATTCATCCAATTTATACCTTGTCCTAAGGACCCCCCCCCCCCACCCAAGTAAGGTGACCTTTCGGGGGATAAATGTAAATATGGCTTGATTATTGGTCTTCAGGGAATTCATTTATTTATTCAAAACATACTCGTCGCACTCCTCTTAGAGGCCGGAATGGTACACCTTGTATATCATTTTCTCTTCGGTGAGTTTTTTATATCATTAATGTCTCCATCACAGAGAAAGGGAGGAGCTAATGTTCTCTGTTCTGAGAGTGGGAATCAGAAGTAGGAAAGCAGGGTTGTCATCTCCTCCAGGGACCTTCTGATAGATGCCGGTCATGCCCGCCTGCCTCCACTTGTCTGAATACAGTTTCTATTTTAGACACCATCTCTGCTCTGCTTCACCGGGGCTTCACTCACATGTAGTAAGTCATGCCTTCAGCCCCATGGCTCCAGCAGGGTAACAGACGGGCTAAAATAGAACTCTGAGCTCAATGTCAGCTCACACCAAGAGAACCCTCAAGTCAACTCACTTCACTGGAAAACCCAGGGCTTGAGTGTAGATCCCAAATCTGCTACTTTTCTTTCTGAAATCTTGAAGACTAAAGTTTGGAGAAGAAGTCAGGGAAGGCCAAGTATCCATTGGGCAAGGGACCCGGGCAGGGCGCATTGGCCTGACCAGGGAGCAGGCCTCCGAACAGTCCAGGAGATCTTTCAATCTGATCTATATTCACTTCTGGCAAACCACGCCATCTCCATGAAGAAACTCCCAGAACAAAAGGCCCTGTTGGTGAAGCTTGCCTTCTCCAGGTTTGGAGAAGGCCTAGTACACTGGCCAGAGCCCCGGCTGAGGGCTCAGAGGACTGGGCTAGCATCTTAACATCCCAAATGCGTGTTTCTAAGTCGAGCATTTAGAAAATGAAGCTATTAGACCAGATTAGCTCTAAGATCTGTTCCAGAGTGAATGTTTCATGATATTATGGGAATACCAGAACACATGGAATAGTTTAATTATCATTACTAAATATAATAGTCCCCAGGTTGCCAAGTATTTGAATAAAAACAGAAAGAAGGGGCCCTGTTGCCTAAGCCTGCGCTTATGAAGTCCCATGTCATTTTCAGATTATTCAAATTTACTTGAAAACTCTGTGCCACCATAACCTAACCTTTATGTTAGGTTCTTGTGACGTTCCTATGAAGTTGACCTTATCACCACCTTTCCCAGGTGGGGAACCAGGCCTGGGAAGAAAGGGCTTAGCTTCCAATCTCCCAGCCAGACACTGCTTGGGCTGGAGCCCAGAGTCCTGACCCCTGTACCACACCACCCGATGGAGCACCCCCCATCTTGACTCCTGCCTGATGGCTGCTTCAGGGTGGGATCTAAGAGCTGCCTCTTCACTCACTGGACTGAACTTTTCACTTCGTGTGGCTGTTTGCATGTTGGAGGCAAAGCGGTGAGTTATTCTTTTTTTCTTCAAGGTGGCACATAATAACTGCGGGGAGGGTCAGGTCCTTTTCTTGGAGTTCTGATTCCGTGGAAATACTTTAATCTCATCGAATCAATTCATTAGTAGCTTCTGAGACTTTAATCAAGTCAAATTTTTGTGCTAAGGCAAAACCAAACAAACTATTTTAAAATGAAAAAGAGCCATTTCTAATCAACTTGACTTCCACTTAAAGCACTTTAACTGGGAATCTTCTTTGGCCTTCTCTAATTGTCTCATTAATGCAATATTAAATTGACACCAAGCAAATGGGAGTTGAATTGTGTGCTAACAGTTTGGGCAAGCTGAGAAGAAGTGTAATTTCTGCGAGTGAGCCAGATGGGAGGGGAGAACAGGAAGGAATGCGTGCATGTTAATTTGCAGTTTGACGGACCCTCTTTGTAAAAATAAACACTTTTGCAGAAATCTAAGGAAAGCAAATGTCATCCGTTTCATATCACACAATGCCTACTGCTAGATATTGAAAACGTGCTCATTTCCAACTGCATTGTACAATGGGAGTCACATCTAATTAAAGCAGAGAAGTTTGCCTCTTTGTACTATCACCGCAATGTTGGCTGTTAGATGCGGAGACACTTGAGCAGAACTAGAGATGCACCCAGCATTGTTTTGGGAGGAAATGCTCCAAGTTCCTTGTTTGGGAACTGGCCAGAGGCCCAGGGGATGGAGCAGCGTGCCAGCTTACCATGCTTGCGGATGCACCGTGCCCACTGGAGACATCATAGAGGGAGGGAGCATCATTCTGGCCTGCTTCCTCCATCGGGTCTTGGATACCTAGTCTGAGGGAGAGGGAAGATTTGCTGCACCTCATCCCTGGACACTCCATAGAAGCTTTAGTGGCATCAAGAGTGATAGCTCGGGGACAGTGAGTATCACAGCACTGTGACTAGACACCCTTACCAAAGATAGACATAGAGAGGTACCGCCCAGGTCCCCCTTCAAGGAAGGACTTAGTTGCCCTAGGCATTGGGAGTGAGGTAACAGATAAGCTCCAGCTCCTTTAGAGTCTGCTGCAGCTGCAGGAACTCCAGGGGCAGCCTGTATCTGGTGACTGAGCAAACCAAGAGGGACACAGAGACCCAGTGATGTCATCCCAATGTGGGATGCTTTGAGGGACAGTACTCTTCAGATATCTCTGTTTGATGATTGTGGCTTTGCCTAGCCCTCATCAGAGTTCAATTTTTCCCTGTGCCCAATCTTGTAGCCCGTCCTTCCCTATACAGGCATCCATCCCTAACACACAACTTGCTCTCCACACTCCCCTTCAGTGCTGGCTTCTGGAGCATCCAGCTTGGGACACTATTTTCTTCTCTTACCTTGTCTATTCTCTGTAGGGATTAGCAATAAGATTCTGTAAACCAGAGTCGTCCCTGTATTGACCTCCAAGGATATTGGCAAAAGCTGAGAATATTTTGTTCTATTTGGACTCCAAGGGACTTGAGGAACCCAAGTGGGTGACCCTTAGGATCCCTTCAGCAATAAGAACCCATGGCTTCCTGTGGTGGCACCCCTGTGCAGACTGGAGTGGGGACATGTCAAGGAGTGAGTGTGGGGCTATTGGCAGGAGCCCTAATACTCAGGAGTTAAGGCGATTGCTCTGAGCAGAAGACTCGGGGACATAGATAAATTTAGATAGTCCAAGCAATAATTTCCAAGTGTATTGAATTAAACCCAATGGCCGATTCAGGGCTGAAAAGCAGCCTGGGTATTTGTGTGTTCAAAAACAAATAAAGTTTGGTTCCCTTAGAGGGCAACAGATCCTCAAGATGGGATAGAGCCTGATGACCACACAGCAAAGTGTTTGAAGAGACATCCCTCTAGACTGTGGTACCATGTTGCACAAATATCACTAACCATGTGGGTGAGTAGATGGTGCTGACCTACAGAAAGAACTCCCACAACCACAAAATGCCCAACACCAGTGGCTTGGGGATAGTACCCCCACACTGACCCTGCATAAGCCCTCTGGAGTCCCAGGGGGCTCACTTTGGGGGGGGGCATCATTAGGATATAAGATGGACAAGAAATTAAGGCCATCATGCCTGGACATTTTACTGGAACAAGCTCTAGAACGTAAGAAGGAAATGCCGTGGCTCAATATTTACATAAAGATAATTGTTATTTTGGCTTTATTTGTGGCTCAGAAACACAGCTCAGAATGAAGGCTGAAGTGTCTCAGCTACTGCTGCTGTGGCAGCTCTTCAGACCCAGCGGCGGAGGAAGCACGTTCACTCGAAACCTGGCAAAATGCGAATTATTAGAAAACATACTGGCATGTAGTGATTAGAAGAGAGTGGACCCTAAATTGAAACCAGGAGATGAAACCACCATGGGCTTTTTCAGCAAACCACAGAGTAGGATGCAATTTCAGCTGAACTGAAAGGAGCAAGACTTCAGAATGGGGGAAGATTAAAGATAACTCATTCAGGGACGTTCCAATGGTCCTCATTTGGTACTTGATGGTCCATTAGAATTCTTGGAAAGTATAAAAGGAGAAATGCATTGTTGCCAATTTCCAAAGGGTCATCAGGCAAACACCTTCTGGCCTGCCTTCCTGGTGGCCATTCTGTGTGTGTAGCCCTGTTGTCCCCGGGACAGAAAGAAGGGACACTTCAAGATGCTCCCACGCTGCGGATGAGGAGACCAGCATCTCCAGGAGATGGGACTTGCCCGAGTCCACAAACTTCCTTGTATCATGTGTGGGGCAGGCTCTCTACCTTCTAACCCAGATTCCCTGGGGTTGTGCTAATGTGCAATGCTTGTACTTAAGATTCTCCAGAAGCCAAGCAAAGAGAATCCCAGGATACACTTATGCCTCTTCTAGAGTCACAACATACTACCCAAAAGCTTGGGCCTTGTCGAGCTCCTGAAATAGATCTGGGGTTCACTTGCACTTTCCACCCTTGGAAACCACACCAAGCCTCATCTGAGAAAGACCTCCAGCTGGAGAGGATGTTTGCAGACCATGACTTTTCTATTTTGGACATTGATGAAACAAGGCTGGTTGGTTATTTGAGGAAAGCACAGCAGGAGGGAAGAAGAGAGAGCCTCTGTGTATACTCAAGGGCAAACAGGGGTGGTGGGGTGGTGGGTGGGTGAGAGAGAAAAAATGGCTTAACTGTCCTCCTGTGAGCTTTACCATGTTCTTCCAGAGAGCTCCCTCTCATGCTGCTGTGGAGTCATGAAGAGGCTGGAGGAGCAGTAGGAGATTGTCATGAAACCTGGGATTGCTCCTAATTCACATCGCATCAGACACGGGCACAAGGGAACCAATGCATGGAATCCTGTGTTAGTTCATATACTTCCCTTCTTATAAAGTTTTATTGTGTATTTACAAAATGACACTATATGTGTGTGCAATGCACAATACTCTGTGTATTTACATAATAAATGATAGTATATATGCATATTATACAATAGTGTGTGTATACGCATATACACACACATAAAACCCACATTCTTTTTAGTTGTCTTTATTTTTACAAAAGGATATTATACTCTGTAAATAGTCTTCTGAGATTTACTATTTTCACTTAATATTACATTGTTAAGATTGGCTCATGTTGTTCTATGTCACCGTATTTCTTATCTAACTGCTGTATAACATAGAAGTGTAGGAATGTGTCATACTAGATGTACTCCCCCTTTGATGGACATTCAGGTTGTTTCCAGTTATTTTTGCTAGAACATTGCTGCACATGTATTCCATTGTATATGTACAAAATTTTCTTATGGTGCGTGCTTAAGGAACTGGATCAGGCAATATGGAAATTATAGGAGTTATATAGGAGTTGGCAGTTACAGTTTTCCAAAGTGATTGCATCAATTTACACACTCACCAGCAATATATAAGAGGCCTTAAAGATTTACATACTCTTCAATGGTTAGTATCGTCAGGCTTCTTGATTTGCACTAATAAAAAGATTATAAATCATGATTTTCATTTTTTAAGTTTCTGTTATTACCAAAAATGCTAAACGCATCTTCCTATGTTTATTAGGAATGTTTTCTTTTCTGTGAAATGTTTCCTTTTCTGTGAAATGCTTATGTTCACGTCTCTTACCTATTAGAGTTCCAAGAATTGCTTGTACTCTTCTCATTGATTTGTAACAGCTCTTTACATATTTATAATAATATTTTTCAGATAGAATATTGCATATTTCTTCTTCCAGCATGTCTTTTAACTCTTGTTTGATGTTTTTCTACTCCACATTCTTTTTTTTTTAAGATTTTATTTATTTATTTGAGAGAGAGAGAGAGAGAGCACAAGCAGGCGGAGCAGCAGCAGAGGGAGAGCAAGAAGCAGAATTCCAACTGAGCAGGGAGCCTGACATGGGGTTCAATCCTAGGACCCTGAGATCATGATCTGAGCTGAAGGCAGATGCTTTACCAACTGAGTCACCCGGGTGCCCCTCTACTCCCAGTTCTAAAATATGTTCACTGGTATTTTCTACTAATACTTTTAAGGTTTTGGTTTTAGTATTTTAGTGGTTAATTCACCTGGAGTTGAATTTTGTATTTGGCGTAAGATAGAAATTCATTTCATCTTCCAATAGTCTCTGTCTTTCCTTCTGAGATGGCATATTGCCTCTGTCATATGATAAATTTATTTAGTGGATTTGTTTGTTTCTGAGTTCTCTATTCTATTCCACTTGTCAGTGTGTCTGTCCTTGCAACAACACCAGACTAACAAAATTACTACTGTAGCTTCATAGTCTTGATGTTTGGTAAAGCAAGTTCCTTATCCTTGTCCTTTTTCAGAACCATCCTGGCTACTTTTAGCCTTTAACTCTTTCATATATATATATATCAGCTTCATATATATATATATCAGCTTCTCAAACATCATTTAAAAGCGTCTCAGGGGATCCCTGGGTGGCGCAGAGGTTTGGCGCCTGCCTTTGGCCCTGGGCGCGATCCTGGAGACCCAGGATCGAATCCCACGTCGGGCTCCCGGTGCATGGAGCCTGCTTCTCCCTCTGCCTGTGTCTTTGTCTCTCTCTCTCTGTGTGTGTGACTATCATAAATAAATTAAAAAAAATTTAAAAGCATCTCAGTACCTAGGACTATACCTAACCAAAGAGGTAAAGGATCTATACCCTAAAAACTACAGAACACTTCTGAAAGAAATTGAGGAAGACACAAAGAGATGGAAAAATATTCCATGCTCATGGATTGGAAGAATTAATATTGTGAAAATGTTAATGTTACCCAGGGCAATTTACACATTTAATGCAATCCCTATCCAAATACCATGGACTTTCTTCAGAGAGTTAGAACAAATCGTCTTAAGATTTGTGTGGAATCAAAAAAGACCCCGAATAGCCAGGGGAATATTAAAAAAGAAAACCATAGCTGGGGGCATCACAATGCCAGATTTCAGGTTATACTACAAAGCTGTGGTCATCAAGACAGTGTGGTACTGGCACAAAAACAGACACATAGATCAATGGAACAGAATAGAGAACCCAGAAGTGGACCCTCAACTTTATGGTCAACTAATATTCGATAAAGGAGGGAAGACTATCCATTGGAAGAAAGACAGTCTCTTCAATAAATGGTGCTGGGAAAATTGGTCATCCACATGCAGAAGAATGAAACTAGACCACTCTCTTTCACCATACACAAAGATAAACTCAAAATGGATGAAAGATCTAAATGTGAGACAAGATTCCATCAAAATCCTAGAGGAGAACACAGGCAACACCCTTTTTGAACTTGGCTACAGCAACTTCTTGCAAGATACATCCATGAAGGCAAGGGAAACAAAAGCAAAAATGAACTATTGGGACTTCATCAAGATAAGAAGCTTTTGCACAGAAAAAGAAACAGTCAGCAAAACTAAAAGACAACCTACAGAATGGGAGAAGATATTTACAAATGACGTATCAGATAAAGGGCTAGTATCCAAGATCTATAAAGAACTTATTCAACTCAACAGCAAAGAAACAAACAATCCAATCATGAAATGGGCAAAAGACATGAACAGAAATTTCACAGAGGGAGACATAGACATGGCCAACAAGAACATGAGAAAATGCTCCGCATCACTGGCCATCAGGGAAATACAAATCAAAACCACAATGAGATACCACCTCACACCAGTGAGAATGGGGAAAATTAGCAAGACAGGAAACAGCAAATGTTGGAGAGGATGTGGAGAAAGGGGAACCCTCTTGCACTGTTGGTGGGAATGTGAACTGATGCAGCCACTCTGGAAAACTGTGTGGAGGTTCCTCAAAGAGTTAAAAATAGACCTGCCCTACGACCCAGCAATTGCACTGTTGGGGATTTACCCCAAAGATACAGATGCAATGAACGCCGGGACACCTGCACCCCGATGTTTATAGCAGCAATGTCCACAATAGCCAAACTGTGGAAGGAGCCTCGGTGTCCATCGAAAGATGATGGATAAAGAAGATGTGGTCTATGTATACAATGGAATATTACTCAGCCATTAGGAACGACAAATACCCACCATTTGCTTCGACATGGATGGACCTGGAGGGTATTATGCTGAGTGAAATAAGTCAATCGGAGAAGGACAAACATTATACGGTCTCATTCATTTGGGGAATATAAAAATTAATGAAAGAGAATAAAGGGAAAGGAGAGGAAATGAGTGAAAATATCAGTGAGGGAGACAGAACATGAGAGACTCCTAACTCTGGGAAACGAACAAGGGGTAGTGGAAGGGGAGGTGGGCAGGGAGTTGGGGTGACTGGGTGACGGGCACTGAGGGGGGCACTTGGCGGGATGAGCACTGGGTGTTATGCTATATGTTGGCAAATTGAACTCCAATAAAAAAAATAAAAAAAAATAAAAACATCTCAGTTGTGGTTTGATTGGAACTATGAATTGTCTAGGGAGAACTGACAGTTCTCAGACCATCTGCTCATGAGTATATTTCTCCACCTAAACACCTTTCTTTTAATATCTCTTTGTGAATTTTTGAATTTTTCCTTATAGAGGTCTTCTTTTGACAATTGTAACTTAAATAGTGTCTTCTCTTTAATTATTTTCCATATGTTTCAGCTTGTGTTTAGAAAAGCAGTTAAAATTTTTATGTTGATCCTGTACCATCACCTTGCTAAATTCTCTTACTATTTTGTATCATTTATAGGTAGATTATTTTGGTTTTCCAAGTACAAAATGTTGTCATCAGCAGGTGTTGACAGCTTTATTCCAACTTTCTAAATAAAAAAAAAAAAAAAGTATTCCTTTTTTTCCTGGTCTTATTGCACTGGCTAAACTCTTTAATTCAGGGTTCCCTTGATGTGATGACAGAATGCATTTTTCAGTCATTCTTAACTTTAAAGGGAATACTTCTAGCAGTTCCCCATTCAGAGTCATCTCTGTGGTTAAGTTTTTAGTCAACATTGTTTACAGAGTTAAAATTCCCTTTTGTCCTATTTTCTAAGAGTCTTGTGAATGGGTGCCGAATTTTACCGAATGTTTTCTTGCACTTATCCAAACGCTAATAGAGGGCTTTTCTCTTCTAATTAGTTTTAATCAATTAATGTGATGAGTTAATTTTATGGATTTTCTAATATTAAACCATCCTTGTATACCTAGGAAAAACTCAGTGTAGTTGTGATTTATTATGTTTTTAATACACTGCTAATTGTGGTTATTAATACTTTAGTAGTTTGTTTTTCTTTTTAAAGATTTCATTTATTTTTTTGAGAAATAAAGAGGGAGAGTGAGAGAGCAATTGAGTTGGTGGGGAGGGGCAGAGGGAGAGGGAGAAGCAGACTCCCTGCTGGGCAGGGAACCTAATGTGGAGCTTGATCCCAGGACCCTGGGATCATGACCCAAGTTGAAGGCAGCCACTTAAATGACTGAGCCACCCAGGCACCCCAATACTTTAGTAGCTTTGATTGCATATTCATAAATGAAATACTTGCATCTTGTAAAATGCTGACTTGGGTATCAGGGTTGTCTTGGCTTCCTAAGATAAATTAGTTCATTTATGGGCATATTCTCTCTTTTTCTGCTAAGTGAGGCAGTATATTTCTTGAAAGTTCAGTATAACTTGCCTATAAAATCATCTTGGCCTGTTGTCTCCTTTGTGGAAAGATTTTAATTGCTAAATTGATTTGTTTAATAGCAATAAGACTATTCAACTTAATATTTTTTCTGATTTAGTTCTGATCATTTATATCTTTCTACATATTTGTTAATTTCACCAAAGTTTTCAAAGTTACAAGTTAATAGTTTTTTTTTAGTATTTTCCCATTTTTTTCTAATCTCTATCTGTATTCATGGCCCAAATTATGTACCACTTTTCAATTATAACTTAATTTGTGCTTCTCTTGATCAATCTTGTCAGAGGTTCACTTATTTTTTCCCCCAACTCTTAGCTTCATTGATCTGCTCTAATATATCTATTATATTTTAGTTGATTTCTGCTCTTAATTTTATTATTTCCTCCTTCTGCTTCTGATTGTTTTATTCTGTGTCTCTTATTTCTTAAGATAGGTACTTAGCTCCTTAATTTTGGTGCTTTCTTCCTCTCTGATATTATTTATGGCTTGTATTAGAAAATATAAGTCACCACATTTCACACAGGTTTTGACATGTTTTCCTTGTTGCTGAGTTCTAAATATTTACAAATATTCATTATGACTTTTTCAATATTATTGTTTTTAGCATTTGTATTAAAATTTCAAAATAAATTAAAACACTTTTTAAGCTTATAATCTAATTATTTTGTGTCCAAAAGTCATGGCTTTATAATTCTCTTTGAAATCTAATTTATAAAAGCTTTCTGATTTCCTTAATAGCTGATCCATTTTTCCGAATGACCTGTGTATCAGTGAAAAAAAAGTGTCTACTCTCTAATTATTGAGAACTTTATCTTTGCTCATTAGTCAAGATTCTTAACTGTTTTTCAGATCTTTTCTATTGTTCCTACTTTTTAAAAATTTGTATTACCAGTAATCAAGAGGATATCTTGGAATCTCCAATACGACAGGGGTTTGTCTACTTATCTTAATGTATTTTGCTCCACAAATGTCACATTTATATTAAGTTCAAAAATTTTTAAAGTTGCTATAGTTTCTAAATTAATTGAAATTTGTATACTTATTTGGTGCCCTGTCCATCCTTAATATAATTTATTTTCAAATGAATTTTTTAAAGACTTTATTTATTTATTAATGAGAGACACAGAGAGAAAGAGAGGCAGAGACACAGGCAGAGGGAGAAGCAGGCTCCTCGCAGGGAGCCCAATGTGGGACTCGATCCCCGGTCTCCAGGGTCACACCCTGGGCTGAAGGCAGGCGCTAAACCGCTGAGCCACCCAGGCTGCCCTTCAAATGAATTTTTATCTCAAAATCTATTTTATTTTATTAATGTAGCTAAGCCAGGTTTTTAAACATTTGTCTAATATTTTCTCTATTATTTCACTTCCAGACATTATGTCTTAGGTGTGTCTTTTGTGAATAGCAGATACATGGTGTTTATCAAATCGAATCCGCTATTATTTTTCTATCACAGAATTTCATCCATTTACTTTTACTTGAATTATTCAAATTCCTGGGCTAGTTTCTGCCATTGAGGTAGATTATTTTAGTGTGCCCTACCTTTTATGATATTTTTAAAAATTGATATCAACCTATATAAGATCCTTTATGATATTTTAAAAAATGGATATCCTTTATGATATTTTTAAAATTGATATCTCTATCAACCTATAGAAGATGAGAACTTAGCAGCCTCTTATATTCCTTGAGCTCCCACCCATAGCCCACCATATTGATATTGTAACAGTTTTAAAAATCTGATAAAATATGGACTATTATAGTTTTATGTCTCTTTTTCTTTAGTCTTGGCTTTCTCTTAGATAGCTACAAGTTTTACCAAAAAATTTGATCCCTTTTCAGTGTGTGCCTTTGTGAGGAAACATTGTTTGCCAAAGAATATTTTTATCATGCCTTCACATATGAATGACAGTTTGGCTAGAAATTAAACTTTGGATTCTGAGTTCTTTTTCCTTCAATACTCTAAAAATACTGCTTCGTTATCTTGCATCAGTGTTGCTACTGGAAAATCAAATGTCATCTGATTCTTGCTCCTTTGTATTCTATCTGTACATTTCCTTTGGAAATTTTAGAATTTTCTCTTTGAATCTCATTATAATATAGCCAGATATAATCTCCACTCTTCATGTTGCCTGTGTTAATATGATGTCTCTCATCTTTTCCTAACTCTGGGAAATTTACTTCCATTAATTATTTAAGTATTTCTCGTTAATGGTCTTAGTCTCATTTGGAAAAACTCACTTTTCTAGGTGGGATCAGGAAAATGGGGCTGCTGATAATAATCCTGAGTGGTACTTGTGCTAATAAGCTTAAGGTCCAGATAATTGAGACCTTTTCTTTCCCTGCCTTGAAAATGTATTGGCCGTGAATACTTCTACCACTAAATGGCTATACTTAAACTTCTTAAATTCATTTCTGGCCTTTAATTTTCTTGTCTTAGCCTTCACGGTCAATTCTTGTTCCTAATGTTCTGCTTTTCCTTGGGTAATCTTATGTGTAAAGTATGTATAAAGAAGGTATCAATAAGCTCCATGTGGGAGACTGGCACATTTCCATTGAACAATGATTTTAGTGGATTTGATGAAAATTTTTGCTTGCCTTTTCCTGATATAATGCATAAAGGATTTAATTTGTGCATTTCATTAAGGGAAAATGATTTTTAGGACCTCCTTCCATTTATATGTAGAGATCATCATCAAAATGGAACTTTGGGATGTCACAGAATATTGGTACAGCCTTGGACTGGGGATCAGAAAGCAGAGGCTATCTGGGCGTGAGGAGCAGGTTAGTTAGTAAGTGATCCCTAGGGCTGTGCTAATGCTGATTCTGTAACTCTGAAAGACCAATCTGACTTTCAGTTCTAGCTTCCTCATTTATTCATCATGTGAGTTTGAGCAAGGGAATTACCTTCAGTAGGTCTCTGTTTTCCCATCTGGATAGGGGGATCATTTTAAAAACCTCTCCAGTCCCTTCTAGCTCTGAAAACAAATTTTCCCAATTGGAAGAAGTTGAATGTCTTTAATTATTTTTTTTTTTAAGATTTTATTTATTCATGAGAGACACACAGAGAGAGGCAGAGATGTAGACAGAGGGAGAAGCAGGCTCCTTTCAGGGAGCCCGATGTGGAACTCGATCCTGGGACTGGGATCACACCCTGAGCCAAAGGCAGTTGCTCAACTGCTGAGCCACCCAGGTGTCCCAGAGGTTGAATTTCTTACAGTTCTATGATACAATGGTTTAGTGAAATATTTGTGTAAGTGTGTAAGTTACAAAGAAAGAGCCAAAGCAATTACCGTCTGCCTCTAAGTTTTATGTTCTGGTCTTAAATTGCTTGGCCTCTCATTTTCCAGGGATGTCAAATAAGTTCTTGCTGCAATGTCTGTACAACTGAGTCCTTAAAACTAGATCTGAAGCATATAATAACAGATCTGATCATACTGATTTGATGCTAACCATGCAGTTTCTATACATCATACCAGTGTGTTTGCCATCTCATGACAGATAGCAAACTGGCAAAACATAGAAACATTTTAGTGTGTATTGTTGAAATTTTACAGGTATATCCATGGTAGCAAAGTTTTAAAAATTTATTTTACTTATTGATTCATTTTATTCATGAAATAAAACACAAATCATGTTGAGCACATTGAATTTTCCATTAAGGGTTAGTATTTTTGGAGGCATTGGGGTAGCTCAGTGGTTGAGTGGCTGCCTTTGGCTCAGGTCGTGATCCTAGAGTCCTGGGATCAAGTTCCACATCAGGCTCCTTGTGGAGGAGCTCTCTTCCTATGTCTCTACCTCTCTGTGTGTCTCTCATGAATAAATAAATAAAATCTTAATAAAAAAGTATTTTAATATAATTTTTACAGGAAAATATCTCAGAGTTATGAAGATTATTAATAGCTTGTAGATAACTATGAGAAATACTGTTCAATACTGTCAGGTAAAGTTTTCATAGAGTCGGGGTCAAAATTCTTTCTCTGATCATGCTTCGGTGTAAGAAACTTCCTGTCCTGTATGAAATTTCCTGGCGAGTTGCAAACAGACTCTTCATGTAATACAGCTTGTTAAAAGCAACTGCAAGGAACAGTTCCTCCTGGTTTAATAAATAATTTAACTTTTGTATTTTGGTTACATAAGATAAAAATTAAAAATAAATCTTTGAATTTAGATACAGAGATTGTCACAAGTGTGGATCTTTGGGGAGGGTGGATATTTATCGATAGAAAAGACAAATTTTTCTTCAACTATCAGAAAGAAAGCCAGCTGTGAAATAAGGAAAAGTATCAGGGAGAGTTAACAGACAATCCACAAGACATTTTCATGTTACAATTAAAATCTCCAGTCAACGTGTTCTGGGATATCTGGCTTGGTGGCCTAGTGGGAGGAAGGGCCATGTTTATGTGGGCAAAAGGGCCAAGGCCCAACATGCATAGTGTGTTCTTGATGTTGCCTCAGGGAATGCTCACGATTGACAAAGGAAAGGAGACTTAAAGGTCCAGACTAGCTCTAGGCCTGAGCCACCATCGGGTGTAAACAGCTGCCCTAAAGAATTGGCATTTTTTTGTCTCTCCTTTTGACCATATATATACAAGGGGCAGTCTTTCAGTGTTTCTCAAAAGAAACTCTGTTGGCATTTTATAAATGCAATTCTTTCATATGCCCAACTGGTCTGTGTATTGTAGGATGTTTACCATCTCCAGCTCCCTGCCCACAAAATGCCAGCCACTTGGCCAGTTGTTTTAACTAGAATAACCCAGTATGTTTTGGAATGCCCCCTAGAGGGCGGTACTTGCTGTGGTTGATTACCATCCGCACCTGGTGATCGCTCCAGTCTATTTCATGTCCGAGAAATGTGATTTTTCTCTCTGTGTTATGCATTTTCACCGTATGGAAAAATACACTAGGCGGCAAGAACCCATTATATTTTGGAAGGCTTCTAAAATACCATTTATTTTCATGACTTGGATCTACTATCACTGCCATCTGGAAGATTTCTTTGATCTCATCAAACCTAGGTGATTCCTCCTCCGGGCTACCCTAGACCCAACTCATCCCTCTATTATCGCAGCTGTCATATTGCTGTCATTACCTGAATTTGTCCTTCCCCTTGACCTCAGACTGTGAGCTCTTTGAGAACACACACTGTGCCTTATTTATTCTCTATCTCCAGTAAACAACATAATGCTGGCATATCACAGGCACTTTATAAAACGTTGCCAAATGAATAAATGGATGAGAACATAGCTAAGTTGAATCTATTGCATTTCCACATGAACATTTTCTCTCCAAAGGGATTTTCATTATATTTCCAGCTTAATGAACAGAAATGGAGAGCTAAGGGATTAAGTCAGTTTGATAATAGCAATAAAATGACAAAACTAATAATAACATTAAGAGTAAGTCAGAGTCATAACTATAAATATCATTACCTAAGATCTTACTATGTGCCAGGCACAGTTGAAGCACTTTGTTTACCTTCTTTCATTACTCTTCCCAGCAGGACTGGGACCAGCAATATAAGAGAAGCACCTAGCATGCAGGATTTAAGGCTTCACTCTCCAATGCCGTGCAAGCGCTGATCCTACACTTGTCTCACCGTAGGCCCAGCCCTGTACCACAATAATTCTCTTAAATATTTGCCTTCTCATGTTGTAGGTGAAGCAACTAAACTCAAAGAGTGAAAATAACCTACCTATGCAAACAGGCAGTAAATGATGGAGCTGGGAATCAAATCTAAGCCTATTGAATACTGAAGCACATGTTTTAGCCATTGGGGACCGAGCTGGTACCAGGCTGGGAACTGGGTGTTGCTGGTCTACACTAGGTGAGTTCAGAACAAGACAGAAAACATTCAGAAACTTGATAGTAATTTGACATTTCCCCTACCACCAAGTCAATGATCAATATTCTTACCTCCTTGTCTCAGTATCATGCATGCCCATTTCTTATTTTATTTATTGCTAGGATATAATATAATGAACACCTATGAATCATCCCCCAACCTAGGAATCAAACCAGTTCCATTAAATCACAACTACCTAATCACTCCTCCATAATACTGTTTGTTTCCGTCCATCATCCCTCAACATGATGTCACTTAAGAGTCATCGTGCTATAGCCGTGGATGCTTTTGCATGGAATTGTAATTCATGTTCTGGTGATACTATTTCATAATGTGAATATCTTCATTTTCTCCTTGGTGGGCATTTGGGTTGTGCACCAGCCATCAATTTGTTGCTTTTCAGCTCCAGAGCCATCTTCTGTCACCTGCCCTGCGACAGTGGATATGGATCTTGTAAATATTTCACCTTCATCAGGAATGGGCGGTGGGGGGACACAAGGCTCCTCTTCTAGTTCCTGTATGCTCCTCTTAGGTCATATGTATGGCTTCTCCAGTACTGGCCTCCTGCAGTGCATGGCAGGAAGCAGCACCTGGGCACCAGCAGCATGTGGGCAATTTCCCATGGTGCTCTTTCTGTGGTTTTAGAGCAAGTTCAGAGATGCACCACATCCCTGTGGACAGTTTGCCCTAGCATCCCAAGGAGTGGATTTCCACTGAGTTTATTGCCATGGCACCCTCGTGGACTTCTTTACCACCCATGAGCCATAATGTGCCTTTTCCAGTGAAGTGTGTGTCTCAGCCATGGGTGAGAGGCCCTCTTCCAGATGAATTCCTTCCTCCAGGGCTCTAAGTCTATATCTGCAATTCCTGCATTCTTTATTTTTTGCCGTTTAATAGCCAATTCCCTTTTATTCCAATCCCTTATTATGGTTAATATTTTATCAATGTGTAGAATTTTCTGTTCAAATCACTGTGATTTTTGCCTCTTGATTGGACCCTGACTGAGGTAGCTTGTCTCTACTTTTTTTTTTTTTTTGCTATTATATATGATGCTTCTATGAACATTTCTATATAGATCTCCTTTGTCCATGTGTAAACATTTCTTTTGGGGTAGGAATGTCATCATGCAGCCATCAAGTGTGCAATTGTTAAACTTTATAACTTTCTAAGATAGCCCTAAATTGTAATCTTTCCTAAAATTGTATGAAGGAGTCTCTTGTGTCACTGTCTCTCCACCACTTTTTATTGTCTAACTTCTCAGTTTTTGTCAACCAGAAGGGGAAAAGCCAATATGACATTGTGGTCTTGATTTGCATTTCCCTACTTAAGAATGACTTTGAATATGTCTTTATATTCTTCTTGGCCATACATTTTTCTTCTCCTTGGACTTGTCCGATTCTGTCTTTGCTTATTTTTCTATTAACTTGTTTGTTTTTTGTACTTTGATTTTTAGAAGTTCTTTACATATGTTTTTCTCCTTTGTCTGACTGATAAATTATGGCAAGAGTCTTTGTCCAATTTGTTGATTTCCAAAACATGCTCCCCCCCCAATATTTATTGAGATATAATTGACATACACTATCATGAAAGTTTATTTATTTATTTATTTATTTATTTATTTTTTATTTATTTATGATAGAGAGAGAGAGAGAGAGAGGCAGAGACATAGGCCGAGGGAGAAGCAGGCTCCATGCACCGGGAGCCCGACATGGGATTCGATCCCGGGTCTCCAGGATCATGCCCTGGGCCAAAGGCAGGCGCCAAACCGCTGCACCACCCAGGGATCCCAGAAAGTTTAAGGTGTATAATGTGATGATTTGATACCCACATATATACTGCAAAATGATTACCACATTAAGGTTAGTGAACACATCCATTACCTTACATAATTACTTTTTTATTAGTGATGAAGATAGTTAAAATTTGCTCTCTTAGTAACTTCCAAGTATATAATATAGTAGTGTTAACTCTAGCCACCATGCTATACATTAGATCCCCAGAACTTATTTATCTTATAACTGAAAGGTTGTAGCCTTTGACTAACATGTTCCCATTTTCCATAACCCCCAGCCCCTGAAAACCACCATGCTATTCTCCTTTTCTGAGTTTGGCTTTTTAAAATCCCATATATGTATGAGATCATTCAGTATTCATCTTTCTATGTCTGATTTATTCACTTAGCATGATGCCCTCAAGCTCTATCCATGTTGTCACAAATAGCAAGATTTCCTTTTTAAATGGCTGAATAATGCACCACTGTATATGGTTCCTTTTCTCCATAGCTTCACCAACTCTTGTTATCTTTCGTGCTTTTGATTATAGCCAATCTAACAGATGTGAAGTGATATTTCATTGTGGTTTGGGTAAGATGATACCATCTAAAAATGGAGAAAATTTTACTTCTTCCTTTCCAATTCAGATGTCTTTTATTTCTTTTTCTTGTCTAGTTGCTCTGACTAGGATTTCCAGAACTGTGTTAAAGAGGACTGTTGAGGGCACTTGATGGGATGAGCACTGGGTGTTATTCTGTATGTTGGCAAACTGAACACCAATAAAAAATAAATTTATTATTAAAAAAATAATATTAATACTTTCAGTGCATGAAAAAAAAAAAAGAGGACTGTTGAGTGCAGACACCTTTGTCTTGTTCCTGATATTAGAGGAAGAGGTTTCAGCCTTTCACTATTGAGTGTGGTGCTAGGTGTGGATTTGTCATTTGCATCCTTGATTATGTCGAGGGGATTCGTTGAGAGTTTTTATCATGAAAGGGTGTTGATATTTGATCTTTCTTTCTGCATCTATTGAGATGATCTTTCATTGAGTTACTATGGTTTATTGATTTACCGGCTTGTTGAACCATCATTGAATCCCAGGCATAAATCCCACTCGATTGTGGTTTATGACTCTTTCATGTGCTGTTGAATTGGATTTACTAATATCTTGCTGAAAGGTTTTGTATCTATATTCATTAGGGATATCAGCCTGTAGCTTTGGTTTTGTTTAGTTTTGTTTTGTTTCCTGTATTGTCCTTATCTGGCTTTGATATCAGAATAATACTGGGCCTTGTAAAATGAGATTGGGAGTATTTCTTCCTCTTCGGTTTTTTTGTGTCTGAGTGTCTGAGAAGGATTATTATGAATTCTTCTTTAAATATTTGGTAGGATTTACCAGGGAAGCCATCTGGTCTTGGGCTTTTCTCTGTTGGGAGATTTTAAATTACTGATCTAGTCTTCTTACTTGTTCTTGATTTGTTTAGATTTTCTATTTCTTCCTGATTCAGTCTTGGTAGGTTGTATGTTACTAGGAATTTATCCATTTCATCCAGGTTGTCCATTTTGTTGGTGTATAACTGTTCATGGTAGTCTCTTATAATCCTTTGTATTTCCGTGGTGTCTGTTGTAATATCTCTTTATTTCTTGTTTAGTCTAGCTAAAAGTTTGTCAATTTTATTTAGCTTTTTTTTTTAAAGCTCTTCATTTCATTGATCTTTTCTATAGTCTTTCTAGTTTATATCATTTATTTCTTCCTTGGCCTTTGTTATCTCTATTAACTTTAGGTTTACTTTCCATAACTCCTCACTCCTCCCAAACAAAGGACGCCACCTCGAAGAAAAGGGGAGAAACCAAGGCCTCCTCCACAACTTCTCTCGTCAGAAAAGAACCCCCCCCCCTCCTCCGACCGCCTCCTCCTCCTCCTCCTCTCTTCTTCTTCTTCTTTTTTCTTCTTCTTCTTCTTCTTCTTCTTCTTCTTCTTCTTCTTCTTCTTCTTCTTCTTTTTCTTCTTCTTCTTTCTTCTTCTTTCTTCCTTCTTCTTCTCTCTTTCTTCTTCCTTCTTCTTCTCTTTTTTTTTTCTTTTAATTCCTGGAGGAGTAATGTTAGGTTGTTTATTTGAGATCTTTCTTTTTTCCTAATGTTGGCATTTGTTATTACTATAAACTTTCCTCTCAGATCGGTTTTTGTTTCATCTTATAAGTTTTAATATGTTGTGTTTGCCTTTTCATTTCTCTCATGATTTTTTAAAAAATTAACTTTGATTTCTTCTTTGACGGGTTGTCCAGGAGCATGTTGTTTCATCTCCACATATTTGTGAATTTCCACTTTTCCTCTTATAATTGATTTCTAGTTTCATACCACTGTGGCCAGAAAAATATGCTTGATGTGATTTTAATCTTCCTGCATTTGTTAAGACTTGTTTTATGGTTAAATGTATGATCTATTCTGGAGAATGTTCCATGTGTGCTTGACAAGAATGTGTATTCTGTTGGTGCTGGATGAAATGTTCTGTAAATGTCTGTGAGGTCCATCTGGTCTAATGTGCGGTATAAGTACAATGTTTCCTTATTGATTTATTTTCTATCTGGATGATCTATCCATCCATTGTTGAAAGTATTGAAGTATTCTACTATTATTGTTTTGCTGTCTATTTCTACTTTTAGATCTTTTAATAGTTGCTTTATATATTTAGTTGTTCAATATTAGGTGAGAATTCTGGTGATAATTCTCAAGAATTGTATGCCTTTTCTTGATCTGGAAAAACCATGCCAGGTGCTGATAGCTTCCTGTTTGCTTTCCTTAGGGTGGTGCTGAATGCTCAAGTTTGTGTGCTTTCTCTCAGTCCAGCTGACTCATGCTAACTTTCTGTACATGCTACTCTCTGTCTGCAAAAGCTCACCTTCAGTGGGTGCACTCACAGGAAGCTAGGAGTAAAGGGCTTCTGTCTCTCTCTCTTTTTTTTTAATTTTTATTTATTTATGATAGTCACAGAGAGAGAGAGAGAGAGAGAGAGAGAGGCAGAGACATAGGCAGAGGGAGAAGCAGGCTCCATGCACCGGGAACCCGATGTGGGATTCGATCCCGGGTCTCCAGGATTGCGCCCTGGGCCAAAGGCAGGCACCAAACCGCTGCGCCACCCAGGGATCCCTGCTTCTGTCTCTTTGATACCCTCTGAGAGCTCTAGCTGCTATTCTCTCAGCAGCTCTCCATCCCCCCATCATGCAGTACATCTCAGTGTTTCGGGTGGGGTGAGAAAGAAGTGGCCTCTTTAGCGCGGTTGGTGAAGCCATGTGATCATTCACACACACTCTCACATTCCCCTGTGGGTGAAATCATAGCTGAGAAGGTTTCTCTTTGCAATAAACTGTGCCACTTTAAGGGAGGGTTGACGGAGGTAAAGTAAAACTGTTCCTCTTACTCCCTTCGATGTGTCCAATCTTAGGTATCTTTTTGCTCCAACACTGTGCTGGGGCTTCTCCACTGGACCCCTAGGCTTCCAAAAGGTATCCTCATCCACGGGTGATGGTCTAAATGAGTGTTGTTGGGTAGGAAGGTGATAGATAGTTCTTATTCTGTCATGTTGATGATGTTGCCCCTAAAAACATTTTAAAGGAAGATTTCTGTAAGCAGAATTTTGGCATTTCAGTGTAATCAAACTGATCCATATTATTTTATAGGTATCATTGTATTGTCCTTTTCAAGAAATTCTTATTATGTGAACGTCAAATATTTTTTCTCTTATGTTTTCTTCCAGATTTATTTATTTATTTATTTATTTATTTATTTATTTATTTGCAATTGTGTTGTTGACACTTAGGCCCCCAAAGAGCTGATATTTGTGTATGGTGTGAGATAGCAATACTACTTAATTTTTTCATGTAAAAAAATAGTTTTCAGGCCCATTTTCCCTCCTTTCCACTGTGATCTTCTATGCCTCTCTTCATAGGTGAAAATTTCATATATGAGTAGATTTATTTCTGTGCTCTCAATTTAACTCCGTCTTGGACTTTATTTTATACAAGCCTTAGAGTCAGGATGCTTAAAAGCTAGTATCTGGTATAAAATGGGCATTTATAAGAATTGATCAAGCATTGTATTGGGCAACTTATATGCGTTTTATCCTTTAATCCTGGCAATGTTCTCTGAATTATACATCATTATCCATACATCACACACAAGGAAATTAAAGCTCAGGGAGATGGTATGACTTGCTTTATTTCAATCAGCTTGGAAGTGTGGAGGCCAGGATATGAATCCAAACTCTGTGTCTTTCTATTATACTATATTGTTTTCCTAAATCATCCAAATTAAATTAATTCACAACTTTAAGCATTGGAGTGAGACTAAAATCAATCTAAGAATAATTCTATAATTTCATTTAGGTTTTTCTTCTAGTTGGAAGGCAGACTTTGGAACACAGAGCGAGGATGAAATATGCAAGCATCTGGAGGCTTATCCTTGGCATTCAGATCATGGGCTTTGGGCCACAGACTCATTCTGCCACCTACGAGCTAATGGGGTTGGGTAGTTACATATCACCAGGCCTTGTTCTCATTGGCCGAGGGAGTGGGTAAGGTGGAGCCCTGGGCAACACGCTGGAATGAAAAGAGTGGAATCCAGAAAGGTGGCACCTCACTTCTGGTGCAGCCATTTACTTGTGTATACTTGCAAAACTACATTCCCTCTCTGAACCTTAGTTCTATATCTATAAAATAGGGGAAATGACCCTCATCTTGTATAGCTGTTGTCAGAACTGGAAATAGCTATGAAACGTCTCAGGACAAGGAGGACATTGTAGCTTCTTAGCATGGTCCTTGGCTATATCACATTTGCTTTCACACCTTCATACCAATGAAAGATTAGGCTATAAGATGCCAGAGGGAAGAAGGACCTCTGGGGTCCAGTAACTCAGCTCACTTATTGTCCAGAGAGGGCAAGGGGAATCACCCAGGATCACATAGTGATCCATGGTGGTCCTTTTGCCTACCCAGCTGCTCTGCTGCCAAAGCCAGCTCTCAGCATCTCTACTAAACATTTGACAATCATTTCCTATTAAGAATCAGCTATTCCTATATATTTGCTATCTGGACTCTATCTCCTCTTTTAGCTTCAACTGGGAAATGGTTACCAAAAGGGTTCAGCAGATTTCTAACAGCAACTACGTGCCCTAAATGGTAGTGAAAATATACCAAGTATTTATTATTTATGGGGCGCTATTTATGTGCTCCGTAAGTTCTAGCTGGCTTTATGCTCACAAGGATGCTATGAAGCAGATACTGTTATCATCTCTATTTTGGAGATGAGGTAGTTGAGACATTGATACATTGCATGATTTACTCAAAGTCACTTGCTTCCCATATTTACATTTTAACCACTTGAATACAGTGCCTTATTTGCTTTGCTACAAAAGAACAGACACTATACTAACACAAAGAGGCACAAGAAATTTATTGTCCAAAATAGAGAAGCTGGGTTTAAGATAGCTAGTAAACTCAGAGTTAGATTCAAGACATATAGCATCACTGTGCTTACTTTATATTTTTCTTCCTGGGCTTACTTCTCTGGGTGGGATTTCCCAAGCTAATGGCTCAGTTACCGCAATGGACTGTTACTCAAAGAACTTTGGGAAGTCTTTTCTGGTAAACTTGGTGACTTAAAAGTCTTTAAAATGTGTCTGAATTGGCAAGGAGATAAGCTCTAGGAAATGCCCAATTACAGATATTAAACATCCAAAATGTACCAACTAAGATAATTTCATTAGTAAACATATATGCATATCCTAAGTCCATTTCACATGGACGCTAGAACTGTGTGTTATAGAAGTAAGGGTCCCTCATTGTCAGATCAGAATACATTATCCGAGTCTTGCTGTTATGAAGTCTCAAAGGGAAGCAACAGCTCTTCAAACAGTAATGATAGCTTATAAAATTAGTCTCTAAGCACCCTTCTCAACTTAACATTAGCAATTATCCTTACCGATTGCCTCAGTACCTATTGGTCTTTACCCACTGCTTAAAATCTATCAGTCTTACACTATTTTTTAGATATTAATTATGTATTAGAAACTGCTAACTCTAGCATCCAGATCAATTACAAAGTGAGATTAGTCATTTTGTAAAAGATGTGAAATTTTATGAACTTCATGAAAGTAATATTAGGTACTGCTTGGATCATATAAAAAGCTGTTGACAAGTCAGTAACTGCCAGAGATGGTCCAGATCAACATAGAAGAGAAACCAAGGAAAAATTAAGGACAGGATAGGTGTTCAAAGGAGGTGAACTTAAACATCAAAACTCCTTGGAGAAATTAATGAAATATTTGAGTTTTGTTTTTGCTAAAAATAAGTTCTTTATTATGATGCAGTAAATTCCAAATGTGAATTGGAGAATGTTATATAAACTACAGTTCTTCCTAGAAAAAACAATGCCCCCCTCAAATTTTATGATTTATATAATTTTTACAACTATAACCTTTTGTTAAACATAAGCTTAAAAGTTTATTCTTATTTTTTCACTTTTAGTGCAATTTGCAATGAAAACTTACTTCCCTCAGATATATACCATAAAAAGTGTCCCTATATTAAGTGTAAATCACCTTAAACTTATCCTTTAACAAACCCATTATTCTTGGTTAGTAAATACCCTTGTATTTAAATGTAAGCATAAATGCAGACTGGATAAGTTACACTTGAATCAGAATTCTTGACAAAGACAGAATTAAAGTATTAATTCAATTAATAAAGAAGTACTTATTAAGAGTCTATAGGAGCACCATGATCTGAAACTGAATCATCTGATTATATTTAGAGAGTTTATATTCAGAACATAACTCTTTTGAATAGCTTCCCTGATCTGTGTGCAGACAACAAACAAGAAATAAACAAAAACGTTTCTGGTTAATCAAAACAAATAATGGAAGCTCTCAGTTGTGTGTATGGCTTGGTCTTGATGCCATAACAGAATACCATAAACTGGATGGCTTATCAACAACAGAATTTTAATAATTGTGATCTTAGTGCCTTTCTTTTCCCCATTGGGAAGACACAGTTTTGAATTTTGAACATCATATTATCTTGATCAAGAAATTTTAGTGAAGACACCTTTTTTTCCATAAGAACGGAAGCCAACACCCCAGTAAAGCACAGGTCTCCCATTTGTGTGTGTTAACCCCCAAGGGAATTAATACGTTTACTAAGTGGTGTGTTTTTCTTTCTTTGACATTTGGATCCAGATCCTACCAGTCTGTTTCTTTCCTTCCTTTCCCTTCTTTTTTTCCCTTGTTTCCTTCTTCTCACTCCCTGTCTCCTTTCTCTCTCTCTCCCCTCCATCCCTTCCTTTTCTTTTCATCCCTCCTTTTCTTTTCCTTTCCTCTTTCTCTCCTCTTATTTCTTTTTTTTTTAATAAAGATTTTATTTATTTATTCATGAGAAACACAAAGAGGAGAGAGAGAGAGGCAGAGACACAGGCAGAGGGAGAAGCAGGCTCCATGCAAGGAGCCTGACGTGGGACTCGATCCCGGGTCTCCAGGATCACACCCTGGGCTGAAGGCGATGCTAAACCGCTGAGCCACCCGGGCTGCCTTCTCTTATTTCTTAAATCTCTTCCCCCTCTTTTCAAATTTGAGTTCAAAGCTTGGCTCTATCCCTCATTAGCTTGATGGTTTCAGTCATCTACTCTATGAGCTGCATTGCCTTTATTTTGAAATGTAGCTAATAACGCCTATGTTATAAAGCTTTTGTGAGACTGTAAACCATGTGGCACAACACCTAGCACATAGTAGGTGCTCAAAAAGGCAGGCATTATTATAGCTGTTTTTTTTTTTTTCCTTTCAAATCTTTTTCTCTCTCTTTCTCCCACTTGTGTTGATGGATGGAAAGCCATGCTGTTGAGAGATGTTTTACAGCTCATAGAAGTTCTCCCTGCATTCCTTCAGGGAGAGGGGTGGTATTTTTCATCTTTCCAAAGCCAACCAAGTTGAGCTCAGAGGACTGCATCAGCTGAGGTCTGTCTCTGTATCCAGCACAGTGTAATTAAAGATTGAAATGGAGATCCAATTAAGAGGCTGCTTAGACCAGCCACTATAATTCAACATATTGTAATTCAGTCCAGACTCTGGAAGATGCTTCAGGTGCTTAAAACCAGGAGGTGAATGTGAGAAATAACTTGTACTAGATGATGTTGGTACCAATAATAGCTAATAGCTTATCACTTATACAATTACACCATTATTTTATTTGATCTGCTAAACAACGTTGTGGAGTAGTTATTATGTTCGTGTATTTAAGGAAACTGAAATCCAAGGAGAGAAGGTGATTGTTCTGACCCAGCCCTTGTGCATATTTCCAGATTCCCTCAACTACCTGCTTCATTGTATTGGTCAATGCCACTCCCACTTAGTTGCTCCTTCACTTCTAGACTTGGATGACACACCACACAGTGGGCTGTGATGTGGCTTTGAACTATCACCCAGAAGTTAAATGATACTAACCCAAAGCATAGAGACATTATTATTTCCTTCTGGAATGAACCTTGACCAGTGAGGTGGGAGATGGGGGAAATAGGTTAACTTTTCCTTCCTTTCTCCCCTTTATGGATGGCTTTAGGGTGCAGATTTTCTAATTTTCTAACTTTATTAGCTTACTTGGGCTACCACAACAAAATAGTACAGACTGAAAGGCTTAAACAACATAAGCTTACTTTTCCATAGTTCTGGAGGCTGGAAGTACGAGATCAATGTGCTATGGTCTTTCCTCTGCATGCACATCCCTGATGTTCCTTTTTATGTCTAAATTTTCTCTTCTTATAAGAACACTGGTGAGATCGCATTGGGACCCACTATAGTGACCTCTCTAAAGACCTCCATCTCCAAATACAGTTACTGGTACTGGGGGCTAAAGTTTCAGCATGAATTTTGAGGGAGCACATTTCAACCCATACCACAAACCTTCCAGAGAAGCCCCTCATGGCAGCCCCAGGCATAACTTCTGAGCAGCTCCTGGGGAAGCCTGGCTAACAACGGGAGGTAAAGACTCTCATCACATTATCCTACACCTTTATTTTGCTTCCACCTTTTTTCTCATTCTCACTGCGCTGGCCTTGCAATTCCAAATAAAGTAACAGTACTTTCATCTTTGCCTTAGGCTCTGCTTTCTAGAGAAACTAGGCTATCATAGTGGTTCATCCAAGGTGACAGCCAAGATTGGACCCAAGCCCTCTAGCTCCTCTTGATCTTTTCATTACCTCCAATTTGTCATTCATTTATCAATGTTTTATGGAACCTATGACATACGAGGCATTGCCAGACACTAAGGAGATCCTACAAGGAGCCAAAATATCCTGAAATCAGGATCCCACCATTGTGTGGGAGATATAACCACACACAACATAAGGACACAGAAACATGATAGCACGCTTACTTACATACTAAGTGAAAGCAGCCCCTCGTCTCTTAGAAAAATTTTATATTATTATTCCTAGATGCCAAGTTCTGGCATAGTCCATGTGGTGGATAGAAACAGCATTATGTGTAAATATGATTCAAATTACTAGAAGCTATACACCAACAGGGCTGATATAGTATCTAAGCTGGATAGTCATATTAAAGACCAAGGACTTACGATATCTGCTCATTACAAAAACCTTCCAGAAAGGCCCCACATGGCAGCTGAGCATAATTCCTGAGGGGGCTGCTATGTTTACCAACAACTCATAGTAAAGCCTGGCCAGCAAGGTGATTAAGTAAACAGGACGAAAGGTTAATCAAGTTTTTATTATATAAAGAACTGGTACCTAGTTAGGAAAATCAGCACAGAGTATGAACAAAAAAAATAATGGCCAAGAGATACATAAAATATGTTTAAATATTTGCAATAAATATGTGAAATATATCAAATATATGAAAAATTCTGTCTTAGGTATAATAAAGCAACATCAGTATTTTTCACACAATAATTTGGTAAAGATAAAAATGGTAACACTACTTAAATCGGCAAAGGTGGAGTGAGGTGACTATTTACACATATTCACTACAATTAAGAATTGAAATTGGTCACACTTTCTGGAAAGCAATTAGAAAGTAAGTTTCAAGTGTCCAGTTAGTTTAAATTCATTGAGCCAATATTATTTCATTTACATATTTAGAGGATTAAATAGTTTTGGACCAGAAACCTCAATATAGAATTTTTCTTTCTATTTTTAATTTGTATTTTTTAAATACAGAAAAATACAAAGAATAAAATGAGAAGCAATTATGTACTTATCACTAAAAATTTAAAGAAAATGTTAATATTTTGTCACATTTGTGTCATGTTTTTAAAGATAGAAAATTTTCATGTAAAACTTATGTTCTCTTTTTCCTATCCTAAGACCCATTGTTTTCTGACCCCAAAAACAACCATTAAAAAGTTGGTATAGATCTTTCTAAGTTTTTATACTTCTAGATGCTTATTTTTATTTCTGTACCTCTGAATCTGCCATATGTAATTTTTAATTTATAGAACTAATAATTTCATGAATTCTTATATTTTCCCAACTGGTTTCAAATTTTTTAATTTGAAAAATTAAACATTTTTAATTTAATGTAATGTAAAAATTTTCACACAATATGTAATACATATTTTGTCACATTTTTAATGTAATTTTTAATACATTTTTCATGTAATTTTTAATTTATAGAACTAATAATTTCATGAATTGTTATATTTCTCCAAACTGGTTTCAAATTTTTTAAAAGAGATTTTATTTATTTATCCATGAGAGACACACAGAGAGAGAGAGAGAGAGAGGCAGAGGCAGAGGCAGAGGCAGAGGGAGAAGCAGGCTCCATGAGGGGAGCCCGATGTGAGACTTGATCCTGGGACTCCGGAACCACGCCCTGAGCTGAAGGCAGATGCTTAACCGCTGAGCCACCCAGGTGTCCCTCAAATTTTGTTTTTTACAGTAGATCTTTAATTCATTTATTTAACAAATTCTTATTGAGTACCTACTATGTGCAGATACTATTCTAGATACTTTGTCTAGGCTACATCAGCTAACAAAACAAAGATCCATGACTTAAGGAACTTAACCTCTAGTGGAGGGAGAGCGAACATATACAAAAGAATTTTCAATAAGAACATTATATATTACTTAGAAAGTGATCATGCCATGGATAATGATCATTTTTCAGTGAAGTAGAGCTGAATCAAGAGAGATGGGATTTTAGGGTGAGCAGGTTTTCACTTTAAGTGGGATGATCTGGGTGGGTCCTGGAGAAGATGATGAATAAAGACTTGACAAAGGTGAATGAATGTGCTAAGCGGTGACATGTTGAATGGCTTTCCAGGCGGAGGGAACAACATGTGTAAAAGCTCTGAATGAGGGAATGTGTCCGGTAGCTGGTGTGTTTAAGGAACAGGGAGGAGATTAGTGGGGTTAGAGCTGAGTAGAGGTCAGAGACCTTAAGCAGCCAGGGGTTGGAGCACTTTGGTAGGCTCGTACAAAGAATTGGCCCTTTATTAAGTCCAGCGGACAGCCATTGAAGGAAGTTCTTAGCCAATGAGTAATTTGGTCTGACCGAGTTTGAGAGATCTCTCTACATTGAGAATAGAATGTCAGGAGTGGTTGTGAAGGCACAGACAATGCTATACTCAGGCAAGAGATGATGGTGTTTGGGTAAGGGCAGTATCAATAGGAATGGTGAGAAGAAGTTAGATTTTTGATTTGTTTTAATGAGCCAGTAGAATTTTCTGACGGTTTGAATGCATAAAGTAAGAGAAAGAAATAAGAAAAATTCTAAGAATTTTAGCCTGAGCACATGAATTGGATGCATAAGCTACCATCCCTTGAATTGGGGAAGGTTGTGGGTAGTTCAGAAGTTTCATTCTTGCTAAGTTTGAGATCTCATTGGTCACTCAAATGGAGATGAATCCATCCAGAATTAATTCTTGTGTTTGGTTTGATGTAAGAATCTATTTTTTTTCCTCTTTAAGGGAAATCAATGGCCCTCACATCATATATTGAGAAATCTATCTTTTTACTACTGGTTTATAATTTACAGTGTAGCTATGATCTCTCCAGATCTCATTTATGCTTGGATCTTTTGTGGGAGAACTTCTCCTCCTCCTCTTCCTCTCCTCCTCCTCCTCCTCCTCCTCCTCCTCCTCCTCCTCCTCCTCCTCCTCCTCCTTCTTCTTCTTCTTCTTCTTCTTCTTCTTCTTCTTCTTCTTCTTCTTCTTCTTCTTCTTCTTCTTCCATTGGTCTATATGTCTTAGTTAACTATGCTGTCTTCACATTCTAAATAATTACCTTCTATTACTTCAGGTCTTAACATCAGATAAGGTGAACCTTTCTCTTGTCCTCATTTTCTTCATTGTGTTGACCAGAACTTCCCAACATTTCTTGGAGTATGACACATTGAGAGTCTTGCTTATTTTTTCACGATTCCCTGGCACAAAAGAAATATCTACCGATTGTATCTATTACATGGTAAATTCCAAACAACTTGATCCTTTTTTGTGTTCCAACAACTTAGTAGCCTTTTGGAAAAATAATGCACATAAGTTGAGAGGAAAAACACTATTTTATAATCAGTTTTAAATATGACAGTTACTAATGGAATGTGTGTGCCTGTTGAGAACTGCACATCATCTTAAACCCTGGAATGAGGCTGGATACCACCACCCTCATCTCCTGTTATACCTTTGTTTTTGTGAGGTGCTTGCTTTTTATTGAAGCAAGCAGTGAACATCAGCTTTGTAAGTATCATGTCATTGATAATAATGCAGCATGGTCTAATGCTTAAACTGAGAATGGTCCCCAACTAGTAGTATCTAGGATATCCAACAGATGTGCTGAGTTTCCCTTGAAATTTTTAAACATCCCGCAACATTTTAGAGAACTTTCTCCCAGTGTCCCAAGTACCCCATCATACAGTTTGAAAACTACATATCTTAGTTATTTTTGGACATTTTCTGAACATAAGAATTGTCAAGTTTTACTAAAATACCCAATAAAAATTTGTTTGGAATTATATTGAATTTGTAGAGTAAATCAGACATAATTGAGATTTTTGTATTATTATATCTTTCCATACAGACAAAAATATATTTTTACTCTTATTTTGGTCTTTCTTCATAATGGTCTTGCATCTTTTTTTGTAGTTATCCCTTATAATTTTTTGTTACTATTAAAGATGGGATGTCTTTCCTTTTCATGTATAAATTTCCAAATGATCACTTCTATTTATTTTATGTCTTGATTTTGTATTCAACAGTTTTGGAAAACTTCCTGATCCATTTTATTCCTTTGTGGATTCTTATAAATTATCTATGTAGACTACCATATTATTTTTAAAAAAAAGTTTGGCTCCTTTCTTTCTATATATCTTTTTTGTTCTTTGTCCCTCCTTTTTCCTTGGTTTCTTACTCACCATTGCTTAGAACCTCCTATATAATGAGGAATAGTAGATAATGGAAGATATTAGCCAACATCCTTATTTTGTTACCAATTTTACTGGAAATATTACTAAAGCTTCATCATGCAATATAATGTCACTCTGGTTTTTCACAAGTAGTCACGTTAAAGAAGGTTAAAGAAGTTTCTTTTCATTGCTTGTTTGCTTAGAGACAGTTTTTTTTTCATTTTAGCATTAGTAAATATGGAATTTTGTCAAATGTTTTATATTTGTAAGTACTGAGTTGGTCATATATCTTGAAACCATTGTGAGAAAATTTTAACTAATGGCTTCTCTGATTATAATCATCTTCACATTCCCCAGATAAATTTCATTTAATATGATATATTTTAAAAAATATGCTACTGGATTCAATTTACTAACACCTGGGTTTTTTTTTTTTTTAACTTTTATCTATTTATTCATGAGAGACACACACAGAGAAAGAAGCAGAGACACAGGCAGAGGGAGAAGCAGGCTCCATGCAGGGAGCCCGACATGGGACTCGATCCCAGGTCTCCAGGATCAGGCCCCGGGCTGAAGGCGGCCCTAAACTGCCAAGCCACTCGGGCTGCCCCAACACCTGGATTTTTACATTTACATTTACTGATGAGTTTAGCACATAATCTTATTTTCTTACAACATACTCGTTCTGTCTTTGGACAAAGTAAGCTAATTCCATAAGACAGAAAGTGAGGCTTTCCCTGATGGATGTTGAATTTCATCAAATACTTTTTCTTGCATATATTGAGATGACTATTGTTTTTATAGTTTGTCAGTATGGCAAATTACATTGATTGGTTATCAAATGTTGAATTAGCCTTGTGTTCCCAGGATTAGCTTCATTTGATTATGATGTATTATCTTTTTTTATATTTTACTGTATCCAATTTGTGAAAATTTTGTTAAGGATTTTTGTGCATATGTTTATGATCCAAGATGAAATGTATTTTTTATTAATTAGTTTATTTTGGAGAGAGAGAAACAGAGAGAGAGAGAGAGCAAGGGAAAGAGCAGAAGGAGAGGGAGAGAGAATTCCAAGCAGATTTCCTGTTGAGTGTGGAGCCAGACACAGGGCTTGATCCCACAACCCTGAGATCATCACCTGAGCCAAAATCAAGAATCGGATGCTTAACTGACTGAGCCACCCAGGCACCCCATATTTTTCTTTTTTTTATAATGTCTTTGATTTGAAATTTTTTTCTCTACAAGTTTCTGAAAGAATTTTGTAAAATTTCCATTAAAATTATTATTTTTAAAATATTTGGTAGAATTCACCAGTAAAAGTATCTGGACATAAAATCTTTATGGAAGATTTTAAAACAGAAATTAAGTTCATTTAATTGATATATGGCTATTCTGATTATCTGCTTCCTCTTGAGTGAGTTTTGGTAGTTTGTGTCTTTCAAGGAATTTTTCTTTTTCTCTGAGTTGTCAGATTTTTTGGCATTAATTTCTTCATAATATTTCCTCATTATTCTTTTAATGTATGTCGAGTCTATAGTAAGCTCACCTTTCTCTTTTCTGATATTTTTGTCTACTCTTTTTTTTTCCTGATAAATCAATCTGGTTGGAACTTTATTAATTAAATTAACCTTCTCAAGAACCAGCTTGGTTTTCAGCAGGTTTCTTTGGTTCCTCTGATCTTAAAGTCAATAGCCCATTGCTCTAGTATTAAAAGTGATTAAATACATGTAAAACACAACAGTGTCTGGCATTCAATGAATAACAGTTATGAATGCTATTCCTTTAAAATTATAATCATTTTTCGTGATGTTAAGTCTCTTACACACTATGGTAGTTTTGGTTGCAAACTCATCTTGGGTGTGAATTTCATTTCTTTTCTTTATAGTTTCTGATAGTATTATCCTGTCCTATCCCTGGTGTACTCAGTGTTCCTTGTTCAGAATTAGGTTATATATTAGCAACTTGAATTTTCATTCCACATAGATACTATAAATAGGTTTTCAGAACAATGGGTACTTAGGGCAAGCAAATACCTCTGCTCCCTCTCAATCCCTTAGCAATGATTTATTATCTGCTACAGTTTGGGGTTACATTTGTAGCTCTTTGCACCTCCTATTCACAGGCAATGGATTCTCTCCCTCTCTTTCTCACATAAGAAAACTTTCTTAGCACAAATTCTTGGATGGGGTAATGGAGGTAGGAACAGCTTACTTATACTCTACGTGAATAGCATCTCTAGGAGTTGTACAGTGCACTACCTGCCCAACCACACATTGTCATGCTTATTCTGGACTTCCACATTTATGTCATGGTTACGGAGTTCAGTAAGATTCCATTTCAGCTTTCTAGGGTCCTATTTCCACAACTTATGGTTTATGGAGTTAATAGTACTGTTTTTAAGCACTACGTTGTTTGATATATTTGTAATCATTTATCCACCATTAAATATGTGGAGTACAAGGGTGGGATGAAGTGGTTTATTTGGGAAGTCAAAGCTCCAACTTGACTGGAAGCTAGCATTAATTTGAAGAGTAAAAACTTTGAAACAACGTAAATATCCAAATAGTTAACATGGTTAACTACATTACCTTACTTTCATAATATGGAATTTGTGCAGCCTTTCAAAGTTATGTTTTTGAAATAATTTTCATGACATTTGGCCATACTGTTACAATGTTAACTGGAAAAATAAGGTTTTTAAACTGTATGTGTACTATAATCTCAACTGACTAAAACTAAGTATATAAAGAACCTGGAAAAAACTGTTGTGAAATAATACCTATTGTTCTCTGTATAGTGTTGCTATGCATGGTTAAATTGCTAAATAAATACTTTTATAAACTTTAGATTGTTTTATAATAAGTATACGTCACATCGATTAGCAAAAAAGCATGACTAGTATAATAAAAGCAGCAGTCCACTCATTCCATTGGGTTTTGCTTGAGAAAGCATTTGGTCAATTCTGTAAACAAACCTAGGGATTTTCAGGCTCAAATGATGCTTCCAGCTGGTTGGGATGGCACTCAGGCTTCTAGGACCTCCAAAGTCTTGTTACATTCTACGCCGTTCTGCCTCTTCTTTAACAATGTTTGTGCATGCATGCGCTCCACACTCAGTAGATCATTCCTGCCTTGTTTTTTTTTTTTTTAATAAATGTATTTTTTTATTGGTGTTCAATTTGCCAACATATAGAACCCAGTGCTCATCCCATCTAGTGCCCACTTCAGTGCCCGTCACCCAGTCGCCCCCACCCCCTCCCACCTCATTCCTCCCTTGTTAAGCAACTCCGATGGCTATATATGCTATCTCCACCACTACATGACAAAGTGTACGTGGGCCGACAGCACCATACACCATAGGGATCTAGCTGCTACTGCATAGAGCAGGGACTTAATACATCTTTGCAGAAATCATCCTCACTGGCACATTTATAACTTTCTGCCTCTGACCAGGATGAAATTAAAGGAGGACAGAAAATAAAAAGAACTGGTTTGATGAGGTAGTTGGATTCTATTCTTTTAAAAAAAATTTTTTTTAAATGTCTAATTTTGCTGTTATAATGTTTTGTACAGTAAAATAAGATGTAGCATGCGTTTTTAATTCTTTTGATTCCTCACAATCGAGGCTGTGGTCGAGTCCTTGTTCTTAGAGACCTAGGTTCAAATGCTGGCCACTTCAGCCCCAGTATGGCCATAGCAAGCACTTTATTCTTCATGTCCCACATCCTTTGCTGCAAAGTACAATCATAATACTAGCTTTGAAGGGTTGGTATGAAGTTCCATCAAAGTCACCTAGGTAAAGCCTCTTGTGCACAGCAGTTAAAAAACGAGCAAGCTCTTTCTTCTCATCCTGCAGTATACATGCTGGTGGATTTATGGAGCAAGTCCACTTTGGGTTCCCTCAGGGGAGGGTCTTTGCTACAGCGGAAGGGCTTCCAGATTGAATTCCAGAAAGGCTCTATTTAGATAAGCAGACACTCTTCTTGTTAATGTGGCCTCCACTGAGGATACACACTTCAGAGAACTCAAGGGTTCGGACTGTGGATTGCTCTGTTCCAAGGGAATTTCCTCGGGACTATGCAGGGCACCTTTTTAATTTCTCGAACACCTCTGCCACTGCCTTTCATCTCAGGGCCCAGTAGAAGAGAGTTTGATTGGAACTGTCAGCATCTCTAAGGAGGCCACTTAAGAGTCATTTGAAGAATTCCCACACCCAAGAGCATCTCCGAGTGGCTGGGAAGACCCAGGCAACCTTGAGCCTAAAGTTCATGTCTTGCCTCAGACTACTAACTTTTTAACTAAAAAGGGCCTTGTCTGTGTGGGGGATTGATAAAGGGATTCTCCATGTGTGAGTTAGTGGTTTTGCAACTCATCACAAAGGTAGGAAATTCTACGCAGACCAATCAGACAGGGAGTTCTTTTTCTGCATAAAACATTATCACCATGAATGATAATATTGATATGTATGTAATATGTAGAAAACAGCACCAAGTAACGAATTCCTATTATGCTCCAGGCATACTGCTGGAAGCATTACCTACCTCATAGCTAACCTGCTACATGATACAAATCACCACCCTGCAAGGTAGGAATTAGGGTCTCCATTTATAAATGAGAAAACTGAGGTTCACAGAGTTACATGACTTTCCAAATGCCACTTGAAAAATTTAGGTCTATTTTATTTCAGATCCCATGCTTTTGAAAAATGAATCTAACTGCGTCTCAATAAACACAAAGATAGTTTGAAGGGGGAGAAATATGGGCAGTCGCTAATATTAAGAGCCAAGATATGGGGAAAAAAGCCAATTTCCCTGGGCTGATGTTTGAGTTAAAAGGTTCTTGCTGGTATGAGCCACAGTTAAACCAGCACCAATTAGAGTCAAGTGTAATGAAAAATAAATACAGCTGAGCTGTTAGACTAGCTGCTATGGTCCAGCATCTGTCAGCACTTCTATTATACATTGAGTTTTTTCAAGGAATTATAAGGGCTGTAAAAATGTATGCTATGGTGGAACTTGGCAGAAAAAAAAGTTTCCATTTAAAGAGCTTTTCAAATATATTTTCTAAAGTTTCAAAAAATTAGGTTTGACACTTTAGTCATGAAGTTAGCAACCATTTAAATAGCCCAACACCTTTTAATCAACTGCTGGAGTGAAAAAGTACTCAGCACCAGGACATGCGCCTCCGTGGGGGTTCCCTCAGCCTCTGTCAGGGCTTCCGCCTTGACACTTTCTCCCTCACAGTGCTCTTGCTGGTGGCCGGAAACAGCAGCAACAGGCACCATGTTCTGGGGACTGAGGGGAGGCTGTGTGCGCCCAGCAAAGACCCTGGTTGCTGAGGTTGGGGAGGCATTACATCTGGCACACCATGATGTTCCTCAGAAACCCAATTTAGAGCAGAGCTCTGCTCTGTTGGAAGTATCTCCAGGCTGGAGGCTAACAGTTATCGTAGTGAGGCCAAGGGCAAGAGGCCAAAGCTGAGGAGGTGAGGGCCAGGGAAGCTTCAGAGCGGGAACCTAGGGGCTACTTTGGTTGCATAAAAAGGAGAGTCAGAACCTCCTGTTCTGGTTTTAGCCCATTAGAAGAGCTCTAAGCTTGAAGGTAGACGATCATGGTGCTATGGTCTGAGCATGTCTCTGAAATTCGTATTGCCATCCTAATCACCAAAGATGATGCTATTAGCAAGGTGGTGGTGCTGGGGGGTACTTTGGGAGATGATCAGGTCATGAGGGCAGAGCCCTCCTGAATGGCATTAGTGCTTTTATTTTAGTTTTTGAAGATTGTATTTACTTATTTATTTATTTGAGAGAGAGGGAGAGAGAGAGAGCAGGGGGAGGAAAAGAGGGAGAGGGACAAACAGACTCCACACTGAACCTGGAGCCTGAGGCCAGGCTTGATCCCATGATCCTGAAATCACGATCTGAGCTATAATCAAGAGTCAGACGCTCAACCGACTGAGCCACCCAAGCGTGCCCTTCCTCCTGGGGGTGGGGGGGAGGATTAGTGCTTTTAGAAGAGATTCCACAAAGTTCTTCAGCCCCTTGCACCTTGTACAGAGGCAACCACAAGTCTGTGACCCAGAAGGGGGTCCTCAGTTGACCATGCTGGCACCCTGACCTCGGACTTCCTGTCTCCAGAACTGTGAGAATTACATTTCTGTTGTTTGTAAGCCACCCAGGTTGTGGTATTTTGTGGCAGCAGCCCCAACGGACTAAGATGCGTGGTGTGGCCTCTAGCTCTGCCATAGGCCTGTGTTTTGATGATGTGTATGCTGCCTAATTATTTTGGGCCTTAGTTAATATAATTCTGAATGCAAATAGTAATTTTTATACAAATCGCAGATTTGTGGGATAAGAAGATTGTGTGGAAGTACTCTGTAAACTTTAAAGAGCTTTGCAGAGATAATGAATGATAATCATACCATAGCATTTGTTGCTCTCTTCCTAAGGGTCCTCTCCAAATAGCCAGGAACTGTGAAGGGAAGAAACATGAGTGGGACATATTGTCTGCACACAAAACCCTAAATAGCAGTTGGACCAAAGGGTATATTAACAAATGCCCACATCCAAGACAGATGGGATAAAGCCAGGACTCAGTGGGCTGCACACAAGCAGCCTGCCCTCAAATTTCATCAGATAAGTTCTGGTGAGAAGGGTGAACTTTAAATCCCATCTGGGAGCCTCACTTACCCAGAATCCGAGTTTTGCCCATAGATATGGTCATGTAGGGTCTTGGCATTTCTTGTGGTAAATTCACAACTAATGCCATGGTCAGCACTCAAGTAATGTTTCTGCAGAAGCCAGATGGGACAGGGTGTATACCCATGGAAGTAGTATGCTCAAACTCAACTCATTGTGGGCTCCCTGCGGAGCTTATTAAAACGCAGAGACTCTGAAACTTTCCATAAAGATCCCCACTCTGTAGGCAATGCCTTGGAATCTGCATTTCTTTCTTTTTTTCTTCTTTCTTTCTTTCTTTCTTTCTTTCTTTCTTTCTTTCTTTCTTTCTTTCTTTCTTTCCCTTTTTTTTTTTAAGATTTTATTTATTGATTCTTGAGAGACACACAGAGAGAGAGAGGCAGACACAGGCAGAGGGAGAAGCAGGCTCCCTCCGGGGAGCCTGATGCGGGACTCAATCCCAGGACTCTGGGATCACGACCTGAGCCAAAGGTAGATGCTCAACCACTGAGCCACCCAGGTGCCCAAAATCTGCATTTCTAAGAAACTCTCCAGAACATTCTGTCAGAAATGGGCCACATGGCCACACTTTGAAAAACACTGACTTAGACTTCTCTGAAGCAGCCACATGAATCCCAAATGTCAGAGCTAGAGATTGCTAATATAATCTCCTCATTTTATTGCTGAGAAAAAGTCTGTAAAGGGGAACAGATCAGTGTTCACAGAGCACAGATTCTGTGTCAGTGCTGTGCCTCATTCAACATAGGCTTTCTCATTTTGTCTTCGAGGTATATCTGAATCCTGCCACTGAAGGCTTTTGATGCATTCCAACTTGGGATCAGTGCATTAACCTGCTTCTCTGCCCTAACACCTGGTAGCTGTAGTACTAAAAAGCAAAAATAAGGAGTCTGAAGCCACTACATGATCATGTGTTCCATTATCAATAGGGCCCTAAGAGCCACCTGCCAATCATTTAATTTGGGGGATTACTTCTTTCTCATCCCTTGGGGAATAGTTTAACGTCTACTTCTCTTTTCTTTTCTTTTCTTTTTTTTTTTTTTTACTTCTCTTTTCAAGCTCCTTATCTTACTGCAGCTCTTTGCTCTCAAAAAAAAAAAATCCTGCTCTATTCCTATTCTTCATTTCTTTATGAAGAAAATTGCAACCATAAGTCACAGACTCCCTCAAATTTCCAACCATCACCGAAGATTTATCTAAAACAAATCCCTCTCCATGTCCTTTTGTCTAGGGTCTCGAAGTGGGATCCTTTTCTCCTCCTTAGGGACATCTTCCCCTAAGCTTTGGACTTGAGTTTTCCCACCATATTGGGTTTGTCAATTTCCCACCATACCCACCTGTGTCTTGTCCTCTTTCTGTTGTTCTGTCCTCAGAATAGGAACATTTTTGAGCCTCTGCTCTACTGGAATATAACCTCTCCTGATATATGTTCCCTTTTAGCCACCGTGTAATCTCCTTTTCTCTCATCAGAATGTCTCAAAAGAATTCTATTCTTTCTCCATTCCTCCCTCCCCCCATTCATCACTCAACCTGTTTTAATCTGCCTTCTAGTCACTTCCCTTTAGTAAAATTCATTTCACTAAGGTTACCAGAGATGCACTTTTGGCCAAATCCAGTGGATATTTTCCAGTCCTCCTTCATTTGTAATGCAGAGATATAAATTGCTCTAAGGATGCATGTATGGGAACTGCTTGGTACAGGGCCTGGCACAGAAAAAGCATTTAAATTAATGGTTCCCTTTCCTTTTCTCTTCCTCCTCTTCTTCAGTATCATTGTTGTTGTGACTATTATTTCTGGGTCTTCTAGTTGTATTTGACACCATCAACCATTCCTGTCATTTGAGGAACTCCTGAATTCCATGACATCATGAATTGTGTCAGATGTCCCTGGCTTCTCCCTTCCTCAGAGACTGGTATTCCCCAGAGCTCTACCTTTTGCCTTTTTCTCAACCTGTTCTTACTTTCCCTGGGTGAACTACATTTCATCCTTTCAGCTGAGATCCATATGCCAATAAATCTCACATTTTCCCACCAACTCAGACCTGTCCTGTGTCATATAGCTAGTCTTCCTATACTTCAGGGACTGGCACATTGGAGATGCTCAAAGCTTCGCTGATGCTCAAGACTAAAGCCTCAGCCCATTTTCTTACATTGTAGTAAAGCCTGTGGCACAGCCGCCTCAACCTCAACAGGACTTTGTGTGTGTGTGTGTGTGTGTGTGTGTGTGTGTGTAGGGGAAGCTCTAGGCTCTGTTGCCTTCTTTTGGAGATGGAGCACATTTGGCGAAGCAGCTCCTTGTGCACAGCTGCCAGGTGGCACATAGCCACCTGGAGAGAAAGAAAGAATAGAGGAAAGGGAGCTGGGGAGGAGCCTGGGCCAGCATCAGGCAGAGGCGGTTAAGAAAGCTTTCCCAATGATATGGAAAGCCTTGGACCCTACGTGTCAGAAATCATCATGCAGAAAAAAAAAGGAATTTAAAAGCTTGGAAGACTAAAGTGAAAGTCTGTTTCCAAGTGCAGTTCACAATGCAAATTTCTTATATGCTTAGCTTTTTGACTTCCCATAAATGTGGGCAGAATGTTGGCCCTCAAAAATACCACGTCCCTAAATCTGACAAAGAACAAACATGTTAAGTGTTTGGATTCTGGATTTAGACAGATCTAGGTCCAAAAGTTGGCATCTTTTGCTAACTGCATGACTTTGGTACATTATTTAGCTTTTCTGAGCCTCTGTCATCTGCAACACAATGGCAACATTCATCTCAAAGGACCCATCAATCATTAATTTAACAATTTTTGAGAGTCTAGGAAGTATCTGTCACCATGCTAGGTGCTATCATGCTCAGGTGACTCAGAAGTGTTCTTGCCCTCAAGGATTTTAGAGAAGAGAAGAATACACTAGCACACACAGGAAAGAGGTGCAAGCTGACTCCAATAATTGGGGTAAGAAGAGGTCAAGGATTATGTCCAGACTTTTGGCTTTGGAAATGAAAAAATGGGATCATTCAGGGAAAGAACCAGGCTTAGGGTAGGGAGTATAAGCCCTCCTGTGGCATATCCATTTAGAGATGCCAATAGGCAAGCGTGGCAATGCACCAGGATGTCAGAAGAAACTCTGGAGTTAGAAAAATATTTGGAGTCTTCAGCACAAACATGGTCAGTAAAACCCCAGAATGGATGATAATGTTTAGAGAGAGTATATTAAAAAAAATAATGTGGATCCCCAAAAAGACCATCTTCTAAACATGTGCAGAAGGCTGAAGAGCCCCGAGAGAGCCATCACACATGTTGAAGAGCATAGGAATACAGAAGTCAAGAGAAGATCAGGGGTTTTGAACACATTCAAGGGAGAAGATGGTCATAAGACACATCCAGTGGTTCTGCAGTGGAGAAGTTCCTGGTGACTCTGGCAGGAGCAGAATCAAGAGAGTAACCAGCCTAGAAGGCCTGGGCTTAGGCAAGACACCTCGCCCATCTTCTAAAAGTGCCAAAAGGAAAGAGAAGGACTAAAGATGTAGGTAAGCTGGTAGGTAATTTGGCAAGATATTGTGGGATTTTCTTTCTGGTACTTTCTATTTGTGTGTGATACCACAAGTGATCTTTGCTATTAGCTAGGGTAAGCTTATAAGGTTGAGATCTGGAAAAGTGGGGGGCATTTAATATGGGCTCTGGAGGATGGGCATGAGCCAGGCACTGGAAGTGTGGAAGGATTCCAGTCAGGCATCTTTGCAGACTGACAGTTTGTGGTGATGGTAATCCGTGTGCCTGGTATTTTCTACACTAGTGCACTGCATTCTGGGTATGGGAGCAGAGCCCATGGTTGGCTGGCTGGATCTCGTTTTTTTTACAAACTAGATGAGTTTGAAGAAAGAACAGCTGGGGTCAGGACAAGCTGATGGGGAGGGGGCATTTAAGGAGGTCCCAATGAAGTTAGATAAATGGAATGATGATGCAGTGGGAAGAACAAGAAAGAGCTAGAAGATCAAGGAAATTGTGGCCAGAGGTCTGCACTCACAGTTCTGGAGCTGGCTCCATTCCAGTAATGGTGAGTTGTAGGGTGAAGTCATGAAAATGGGTGGCTGAAATGGGGTAGAAGGAAATGTGGAGGAACTGAGCTGATCCATGAACTGGGAGATCACCTGAGGTGAGGTCGTTCCTCATGAGAGCTGCAACTGGGGTGGAGGGCTATCCCAGGATCCAAGATTCAAGCTCTTCAGGGGCAGACATTGTGCAGGTAGCTGAGCAGCTGCTTCAGGAGAGTTGATATTTGTTATTCAAAATGGGAAGAAGGGGAATTGAGCCCCTGAGCTAGGGACTCGGCCTCAGGCCTTTGGTGCCTTAGCCACGAGACACTTCTCAGAATATTTTTTGCGGTGCTATATGAATCAGATTCTTCCCAGGGCTGCTGATTGCATTGGTGCTGGGCCGATCACATCGCCTGCCATCCAGGTTCAGCCCATGAAGGATACGGTCCATCCACCAATGGAGCAGAGTCCTGGTCACCTGGTTGGGAACCACAATCCCTTGTCAGCCCGGGGCAGAGCTGCACCATTGCTCCCTGAAGGCTATTTCTTGGCATTCAGGGCAGGTTTTGTTCAGACCAGAATGAGCATGGCCATTGAAAAATGTCTCAGGACTTGTACCTGGAGACACTGGGGCAACAGAAGAGGAGATAGAGCATTTCAGAGCCTTCGAAAGGAATTTCAGGGCCTGGCCCCACCCTGAATGTCTATAGGCAGCTACGACGTCCCGTGGGCAGGGCCCGGGTCTGAGCCTGATAAATGGGTGAATGCTGACAGCAGCCGCCGTCACTCACAAATGGAGCTTGGTTGAAAGTTCAAGTAATAACTGGATGGTGACCATTTGTCTCTGACCAACACTCAGCATAAAGAAGGTTGCACTTTTTTCTAAAAGGCAGCAAATGTGGACAAATATTAGCTCTTGGAAATAAAGGGGGAAGTTATTCATTCACTCAGCAGCGTTTTCCAAGCCATCAATCTTCCTGGGATTTCTATTGCTTTAATCATCAAGGTTGTTTATTTGGAGCAATTTCTGAGAGAATAAAGGTACCTTTGGCCTTTATCTGCTGTCATCAAAGCATCCATTAGGGGGCTGGAGCCCTGTGGGGAGGCTCAAGGGATTACTCACAGAGGTTTTCTGAAATGCACAGGAATTCTGTGTTTTCTCCTCCCTGGTGTGGCCGTGGAGTTTACACTGGAATCTGAAAGGTTGGGTTTATCGTCAGGTTTAGACCATTTGAACAGGATTTTTGTTCAAGGCAAACCTGCAGATAAAAGCATTCTGAGTGGCCTGGAACAAAGGCCTGCCAGCCCGGAGTGGTGGTGTGGTTCCTGACAGTCCCTGGGCCTGGCAGGGAAGCCCCAGGTGGCTGCAAGATGACAGGTGGCATCGTGGCATCGTCTGGGTCCGGGTGGAGGGGCCCTGGGAGAGGCTGGGAAGGGCTGACTGTCCTCCGCCCTGTCGCCAGGGCCATGTGTGCCGCGCTCCATAAGCTGAAGTGGGATGAGAGAGAATGGAAATATGTGAACCCTGTGGGTAAGTATGTGTGTACAAACCTTTCCATGTGCATTCACGTGCACTCACACACACACACACGTGCATGAATACGTCATACGCATGTGCACCATACTCATGCACACACTTGCAACCACCCTCCTAGGGGGTCCCCCTCCACTGCCTTCCAGCTCCCTCTCTGTGTGGAACACCTCCCTCCCTCCCGCTGCTCATCCTGAGCACCCCAAGGTCCTCCACCTCCCCAACTTTTTCAGACCTCTTAGACCAGCCCTGTCTTCAGGCATAGCCAGCTCAGAATGACAACAGGACCCCTTGCGTGAGTGCCTGTGGCTATCCCTTGGCCCTGCTCCCCCAGAGGGCTGTCCTGGCGAGCAAGGGCTGGGAAACCTCACCGACTAGAATGTGCATGAGCAGCTGCTCTGCTTCTCATCCCGTGCGTGAGCAATGCTCACGGTGGCTTCTTCCCGAGGCTTCTGTCTGTTTTTGCTATGTCAGCTGAGTTCTTGATGCTATGGAAAAGCCAGGTCAGCAGTAATCGGCATGGAAGCACACGCGCGCACGCACACACACACCCTCAAATCACAGGGACATTTATACACACATACGCGCATGCCATAGTGACATCTGCACGCACAGCAAGGATATTAACACATTTGCACACCACGGAGAATACCACACTCACAGGGTCATACGCACACATTCATACAGCACGCGTGCGCAAAGACACCTGCACATGTATCTCAGAGGAATCCGCGTACGCTGAACATGACACAGAATGGGCGCGCACACACACACATCCACACTGTATGTGACAAACAGAAGAAATACCCCGGCACCTGATTGTGCACGTAAACATGCTCGCACAGACGCGTATGACCGTTTGCACGCTCCCTATGGGGACCCTCACGAATAGACAGGCCTATCACGTGCACATACTTGCACACACTCAAATATGTAAACTCCCACAGATCCCCCAAGCCAGCTTGTGTCAGAAATATTTCTGGAATGGCCCAGACCTGGAAGAGAGAAGGGCAGGTCTGTACCTGCCGGCTCAGAAGAAGAGGCAGATGGTGCAGAAGGAGGATCTCTTCAGAGCCTGGAGATCACAGGACACCAGATCACAGCCCATCAGGTTCCAGATCCGAAGGGGATCAGAAATCCCCTCCTGTGGTGGTCGGGATGCCTAGACCAGAGAGGGAGGAGGGCCAAGCACTTCACACCACAGGCCTCCACTCAGGCCCTGTGGCTGACTTTCCTTGTGACCTTGAGCAAGAATCTCCCTGCTGTGAGCTTTAGAGTTCTCATCTGAAAATGGGGCTAATGTGAAAAGCAAATGAATGAAACACAGGTAGAGATGTGCGGCACATCACAGCTGCGAGGGTCCTGCTGTCATTGTCTCCTACACGGCTGTGTGTCGGTGAGGCTGGCATGAGCCTGGAGTCCGATGCCCCCCTCCTCCTCCTCTTTTCTCCAAGGGGCTCTGGGTTTTTCCCAGCAATGTTTTCAGGATGCATGCAATATCTTGCTTTCTCGCTTCTGTCCTGGGAAGCTGTGGCTACCCTGTTTCTGGACCTTTGGACTTGATCATGTGTAGTGTCCCAAAGACTGGCCCCAGCTCGAAACGGGTGAGATGTTTCTTCCTTTGGATGTTTTGTCCCTAGGTGGGCAGCTTTTGGGAAGCCCATACTCTGCTTTGCACATTGCACTGTCACAAGTCCTTGTCACACCACGATAGTGACCACTCCCTTATTTGTCTGTTCCCCTCTCTGGACTGTGAGCTCCTGCTGCCAGCGATTCAGTCACCTTCATGCCTCTTCATGCCTTCAACCCTCGGGAGACTGCAGCCTTCCAGAGAGGAGGACTTCCTGAGGGTTGAAGGAGGGAGCAACACACGGTAGGCCAGCTGGAAGCTGGTGACTCAGAGCTCCCTGGACGGACGGTGACTGTTGTCAGATGTCCTGTTCTCCCTTGCAACTGCTTTCTGTACCCAGGGTGGTGGCAGATGAGACCTCATAGTTGAAGCTGTTGGGAAAGGAGAATTTTGGAAAGCAGGTTTGGTATCCAAATGAAATGTGTACACCATCCAGAACAAAGAGGGTTTGCTTTTGTTATTTTGGGGAGACTCGAACACAGGCATTTAGAAATAGAGCTCGGCCTCAGAAAATCTCAACTGCTTGGAAAGTGTGTGATAATGGATTGTTTCACTATCATTTAAACGAGAGAGCATTTTCCTAAACAAAATGTATGGCTACAACAAGATGATTTAATGATGATGTTTTGTTTTCTTCCTGCCTCTTTCTTATGCTTTCCTGGAAATACAGGGCTCATTCAGAAAATGAGTGGAGGCAGCACTTTCTGGGGCTCAGTGTGTGCATTTGCCTCATGCTCTTAATGAATCAAGTCTGATGCAGCCAGTGAAAGTACTAGAGCGCTGCTCCAGGCATTCCTGTTCTCTGTGCTGGTGGACGTCCTCAGAGACATCAAGAAGGTAGGGACAGGTAGCAGGGGAGCAGCGGCCTGTGTTCTCTCGAATGTTCATCTGGGTGGCTGGTGGGTGGTGCGGTACCGGCGGAAGGACAGGACCCCGACACTACGTAGACCTCAGACCGAACCTTGACTGCGTGCTGTGTTCTTGTCTCAACTTCCCTGAGACTATGGCATCATCTGTAAAATGGGAGTTCTAGCAGCAGAAAGAGCATAATTGTGGTGAGGTTTAAACCGATAATATCTGTAGTGTGCCTCGTATCGTGCTGGCATATATAGTAGGTGTTCAATAGTAGCTTCTGTTATTTATTATTATTACTAATTGTTAATTTTATTTGAGTGAATGGTAGGTTTTAGAAATTAATGCCATCTGGTTCCCAAGACTTGTCAAAAATGAAAGTATCATTTTTTAAAAAGATTTAGTTGAGCGAGAGAGAGCGAGAGCAAGTGTGCATGCAGGCATGAGCCAGGGGCAGAGGGAGAGAGAGTCTTTTAAGCAGACCCTGCTCTGAGTGCAGAGCCTGACTTGGGGCTCGATCTCACGACCCTAAGATCATGACCCTGAGATCGCGACCAAGTTGAAACCAAGAGTCAGACGCTCAACACTGACACCCAGGAGCTCCTGAAAATATCATTTTAAGAAGGTAAGAGCTATTTGTCTCCATCAAAGTCATCACAAAACTTTTACCGTTTCTTTAAAGGATTTAAAACTTACATTACAATAGTCTATTATATCAGGTTTTTTTTTTTATAAATACACTGATTAGATCAATTCTAAATTCAAACCAAACGTAACTTTTCAGATTTTAATTAGATATAAGGTTATTGGCCCGTGTTTACATACAGAGGTGTGGATGTTTGTATATAGGATATAATATACATGTATTCATAAATATTTTTATCACAACTATTCATGACACTGTAATCATGCTAGCAGCTACAGATACTCGGAATAGACTTAGCTAATGGCTGTACCCATTTACTTTGCATTGCAACCTACTGTCTGATGCCAATAGATTTAATATAATATTAATATTAAATCTTATATAGAGACATTAAGAAATAGGCACATACTTTGCAGATACATGTGATTATAAAGATAGTAGCAGGTGTTTATATCAGATGTCAAATTATTTTCAGATGTGCATGTCCTAGGAGATCTCACTGTGGGAAACAAACTAAAATACCTGCTCTGGTTCCCAGTTGCTGGGGGCCAGGAACATCTGAAGGACACATAGGGGCAGTGGCATAAAGCCCAGGACAGACACTCAGCTGAAGATTCCAGAGGGCCGGAGGCTAAATTGTATCACACATATTTGATCCAAAGCAGGGCCATGGTTTGTCAGAACATGATTAGGTCCTGTAACCCTGAGGACCAGAAGCACTTGACCCGTTGGACAACTCTGTACAGGACATGGGCTAGCCACTCAGAGTGGCTGGCAGCTTGCTTCATTTATTGACTTCGAATCTCTCTCTGTAATTCCTGGCTATTTCCTTTTCTTCTCTCCTCCAGGAGACTGGAAGAGCAGGTCATGACCTTTCTTATACTTAGGCTCAGCCCAGCAGAAGCCATAAAGATAAGGGCCAGCTCTTCAAAGCTAGTCAGAACCCTGATAATTCCTCCAAGGATTTTCCCAGCACTTACGGAGAACAGGGTTTGGGGAAGCTGCCGCTTACCCAGCTGGGGGGCTGGTGCAACGACTGGACACCAGTGAGGATTGAGTGCATGGCTTTGGGGGATGAAAAGGCACTTCAGAGTGACACCTCTGCTGGGGATGCCTCAAGGCGCCGCAGGGAGCAGCTCCGAGGAGAGATTGTGAACTCACGTCTATAGAGTCCATGTCTGGGAAGCAAATTGCTCTAATGCGAAAGCCTGTTTCCAATGGCTTTTAGGAAGTTTTCCAAAGTTCACCTTTGGTTTGGAATGACAGGGGTGGGAGGGGGGAAGTGAAATGGGGTTTAGACTCTAATACATACCTGAAAACTTGCTTGGAAGCAATCTTAATCCATTGGCATTTAAGATAAAACACTGCACATTATACATGTCTACGTAGGCATAAATGTTAACATACGGATATAAATAGCAAAGTCTATTATCTTAAGCACTTACTAGGTACTAAGCATTTTAATCTTCATCATCTAATTGAATCCTCCAAAAAACCATGCTCTACATCATCACACCCATTGGACAGATGAGGGAACTGAGAATCTGAGAGTTTAACTTGCCAAATGCAAAGCTGGTTTCAGCATTGATTCCAGCACCCACTGTGATTTCTTTTTGCTTTTTTGTTTTTTGTTTTTAACCACTGTGATCAGTAAATATATCCCTTCAGTTGTGGAGAGACTGAAGTTAAAATTATGGACTGCTACCCTGTTCTTGCAAATGCTGTTCTGAATTATTTGTTTTATTTTATTTTATTTTATTTTATTTTATTTTATTTTATTTTATTTTATTTCATTTCATTTTATTTATTTATTTTAAGATTTTCTTTATTTATTCATGAGAGACACACAGAGGGAGGCAGAGGAAGAAGCAGGTTCCTCATAGGGAGCCCAAAGTGGGACTTGATTCCAGGACCCCGGGGATCACAACCCAAGCTAAAGGCAGACGCTTAGCCACTGAGCCACGCAGGTGCCCCTGAGTTATTTGTTTTGAAATGACACCATATGGAATAATGAAAATGTATGTGCTTTGTGTGGAAACGGGAAGACTTTGAGAAGGGTATTGCCATTCTCTAAACCCGCCAGATTCTGCTTGCTAATAATTAAAATTCTTTATATATCAGTGCTTATTATCAATGTAATAATATAATGCTGTATTCAACAAGTGTTAACTGCATGCCTGTTCTGTGCAGTCCCAGAGAAGACAGCTGCGAAGTAATTGATAAATGTCCCTGTCTTCCTGTAGCTTACAATGAAGGGATAAGTGATGAATTATCAATGACCCTGTTTCCCTGTGGATGTTTTGTTTGGGGATTGAGAGTACTCTGCTTGACTTCACTTGGACAGGGACACATGGTGCCTCTCACCTATGCAGGCAAAAAAAAAGTGGGGTAGCTTAGCCTTAAGGACATCTCGAGCCAGGGCCTTGGGCACTGCAGAGCCACGCTACACTTCCTTGCCCTCTCATCTGGGCCTCTCTTGATAAATGTTCTCCACCTGCTTAGGCCAGCCTTCTCTGTTTTGCCAAAATTGTGCCTATTGGCCCTCCTAGGCCTCCCACTGCCCAGTGTCATTGTCAGAGAAGGAATGAGTCTCTCTTTCATTCCTGGGCTTAAAAAAACCTGAGCAAAGGCACTGATTGGTCCAGCTTGGGTCACAAGTCTATCCCTGTATCTACTGGAGGCTGATTCTGTAAGAAGATGATGCTCTCCAGTGGGCAGTTGGACCAGCCAGGGTGGGACAGTAGCGTTCCCCAGGAGGGGACCACGATGGGCAGACAATACACGTCCACTACAAATGATCATTCCCTTAATATTGTATTACATACAATGAGCTTTTATGAATGTTACCCTACTCAAACTAACACCATCAGCTTTGCAGGACAGAAATGATTATCCTCGTTTGACAGATGAGGAAACTAATGTCAAAGAGGTAAAGCGGGGCCAGAGGTCACACAGCCAAGTAGCTGAGTCAGAATTCAAATGCTGATTTTCTGGATTCAAATTGCAAATCATGAAAGAGACCGAGAGACCTTCTGAATTTCTGGAGACAGAATCAATCGTGCTTTGTTTGATTTTAGGGTTCTGCGTTTTCTCACGCGTGGATGCCTGCAACACCGGGAATTGTAGTAGAGCTAACAGCTCTCGCTTAACAGATTTGTTGGGTCAATTCAAAACACAGTTTCCTGGCCAAGGCGGACAGCTGATATTTAGTGATTGGATGGTAATTTTAGGTGGTCTGTAGGCAAAAGCATTAACTGGATTTTTCTAAACCAGCCGCTTTGTTAATGTGGCAAGTTCTACAACATCCATCATGGCTGCATGTCAAAAGCTTTTTGTTTGTTTGTTTGTTTTCTAACTCAATCTCCTTCTAAAGCAAGGATAGAATCAGGATTCCAGTTGCATTTATTCCCTCATTCATCTATTCATCTATCTATGCATCCATCCAAACATCCCTCCACCGACACATCCATCTGTCATACCATCTATTCATTCTAAAGTTGATTTACCGTGTGTTTTATGCCAGGCCCTGAGCTAACTAATGAATGGAATAGACATAATGGAACACAAACCTTTTCTTCACGGGGCTCTCAGGCAAGGTTGGGTGACATCATCTGTTAACAAATAACGCTAATACCGAAGGTAACTCTCCCAAGGTCACCTGAAACTCTGAAGAGTGACTGAATATATACTCAGGGCACAGTAGGAAGCAGAATGTTTCCAGGCCAATGAGACCTGTCACTGGATCACAATTTCAGAAGGCAGTAATAACACGAAAGGTAAAGGTACCAGTGAAGGGCCATAAACATAGAAAAGCAGGGTTAAGAGAGATGAGCGTCAGAATCCATATACCCCTGTCCAAGTGATATGCATCCGGGCCCTCAACCACTGATTGGCTGGAGAAGCCAACCTCCAGAGGGTTAGCACACTCACCTCCTGAAATTCAGCAGCAATATCCTTCCCATGTTATTTACTTCTCTTCTGTGTATAGGCTAACAAAACAACGTGTGTGGAAATCATTTTAATTCTAAGCTACCAGGATTCACAGATGAGATACGGGTGTGGCATCGCAAATGGAGTTTTCAAGGACTTTAGCATCCATATGTGGATAAAGCTCATAGTATCAGTGAATGGGTGAATGTCCTGATTTATTTATCAATCGTTTGTACTTTTAATTAATTTGACTCGGTCACTGAGATTCTGTGAAGATTAAGTACCCGAGAAATCAGGGTCAAAACTCTGGAATGAAAGCATTCAGTTGAGATCCTGTCCTTCAAGAGTCCTGCACGGAACCAGGTAACCCACATGGAAAGCATTTCTATCTGCGTTACACCCTCATCTTTGTCTCCTTCACTATGTACCTTCTCCCCAGCCACCCCCTTCAAAACATGCCTGGTGCCAGGGTGAATGGAATCGTTCAGACAGGTGGAGAAGGAGTCACAGGCTCTTGATGAGATTGGAATGGATTGTAGATGGGAAGTGGAATTTGACCTGAGCCTTCAGTGTGAGTATGATTTTGACAGGTAGGGAATGTAGGTAACTGCACTCCAGGCTGAAGGAAGCATGAGAGCAACTGCATGGAGGTCAGAGAAATGTGTGTGGGGAGGCGATAAAAACCGGGAGAGGTAGCAGATGAGATTGGGAACATCGACTGGCTCAATATCATGGAAATTAGCGAAGTTTCATTAAGAAGTTTGGTTTTCCTCGTTATGCAGGGAGAATGATGTGATCAGATGTATGTTTTTTTCATGAGCACCCCGGAAGCAGGGTGAAGGAGAGCCTGGAGCCTGGAGGCAGAGAGCTCAGTTGGGGAATGGTTGCCAATGGACCAGGATAATCAATTTCTAATCTTTGAGGCAGAATTAAAATTTCCAGGGAAACTGTGGTGCTTTTCATATACGAGGTCAGATTTACTTCTGAATGTTGGTGTCCATACTTTTAAACTACTTAGTGTATTTTGATTTATTTAGCCGGGCCTGCCAATCAAACTGAAAATGCCAGGAAACTGTTTCATATGTATATGCAAACTTATGAGAAATTAAAGTGTGCTCACAAATATTTACTGCGAGCTGATCCCCCATGCAGCACACCGCCAGACTCTTGTGGATGATCAAGAAAAGGCGTAGGATTTGGTTTTGTTCCCATTTAGTTGTTCTTTGATGGGTGGGAGGAAGCCAGCCTGGTTGATCCAGATCATAGGGATCTTGCCTCCCCGCCCGGCTCTGGACTGACCGACAGGGTCCGTGGCCTGCAAAGAACCAGACACCTGCAGTTTGGTCTCAGGTGGAGGAAAGTAGAAAAAAGAGGCTTTTCGGGAGAGGGAATCCAGGGATGAGATTCTTTGGAAGCCCTGAGATCCATTCCTGACTGAGACCTTCCATGAAACCAGCATCTGGTCATGTCTCAGTGGTACATTCCAGAACGGACAATCTATTTATGATGAATTGGATCACAGCCACCCAGAGATGATGCTGTCACCAGTGCCAGACTGTGCTCCTCTCCTGGGGGCAGAGGGGGTGGCCTATGGGGATTGGCGGGCTGCCAGGCCCAGCTCGAGTAGGGTGGGGCCTGTCAGGGACTTGTCCAGGAACAACAATTGATGACCAGGGTCTCATTTTGCAATTCTCCTGGGCTTTTTCCCTTTCTCTAAACCTGCACAGACAGCAGGTCTAGGTGGTTTATGGGGGACCTTATGGTTTGAAGCTGCTCTCAGGCAGTGACAAATTTTGCATCCTGAGCACCCATGACATGAGTGGAGAAGAGAAGCCATAGGGTGAGAGATGGGAGGCCGGGTGGACTGTGGGAGCAATGGCAAAGGTTTGAGTGTCATTTCTTTGTAATAAGACACTTTTCACAAATCCTCTGATTTTCTAGATGGGAGAATTGAGATCCAGAGAGGACATTGCAATAGCTCCAAAGACTGCACGATAGTGCCATGACCCTCTGTCTGCAATCCTTACATCCTTTCTGCCAAAAGAGGAAAAGTCTCATAAGCCTAAAAAAAACTCTTCAGTGTTAGGATTTGTAAACCAAAGATAAGAACATAGCAGATGCTTGTATGGCTTTGCTGGGGCTGCCGTAACAAAGTGTCCCAGAGCAGGAGGCTTCAACAACAGAAATTTATTTCCTCACAATTCCGAGCTCAAGGTGTCCACAGGCTTGGTTTCTCCTGAGACCTGTCTCCTTGGCTTGTAGATGGCCACCTTCTGCCTATGTCCTCACATGGTCTTCCCCCTCTATGTATGTGCGTCCTCATCTCCTCTTCATATTTTATTAGGGCTCCTCCTAATGCCTTCACTGTAACTTGGTTACCTCTTTAAATGCTCTATCTGCAAATACATTCATATCTGAGCTGTGGCTTAGGGTGTCAACACATGAATTTGGGGGGCAGGGGTACCATTCAGCCTACAACGATGTTTAACAAATGCTTATGGCATTAAAAATATCTGCTCAACACAGTTAAGAGAGTTCAGTGAAGCTCAGTGGAGACAACCCATTCATTTGTTCAACCACAGAATGCTTGCTTGCTGAGTCCCTATGCTTTAGATATTCTGAATACTTCAGATAGAGCACAGCATCGAGCATCATTAACAGCATGACACGGGAGCTATTATTTCCACCTCCCCAAGAAAGGAGAGGAGAGTCTAAAAGGACATCGGCCTCGCCCCCAAGTTGCACACACAGTGGACAGTGCAGCAAGGATTCGAACTTATATCTTTGCCGCCAACCTCAGTCTTCGCCAAAAAGCAAGTGAAAGTAGTTCAGATTTTTACAGCAAACATGTTCTGTGCCTTTCCCACTTGCCTGGCTTTTGCTTGCACTGAAATTATTAAACTGACAAGCGGGGGTGGTGGGTGGAATGCAGATACTATTGCTTTCAGAAAATGAGGCTCCACTGGGCGACTCTTTCTTACTGTCTCAGCCGGGGGAAGGAGCCCCTAGCCAGAGGGAATCAAATACTTTTCAAATGTCTCATTAAAATAAAAAGGTGATTCTTGCATTGGTACCGTGATAAAGACTACAAAGCAGCAACATGAAAACTCCCTGGTTTACCCTTCTGAATAGGCCTCAGCTCCAGCCGCAGAATGAATTAGCGGCCACCCCATTATCTGTAAGCCTCAGAGAGTGCAACCCAGGCTTTGATCTGCCAGTGTCAAGGAAACTGATAAAAACTCGTTCTGTTTCTAAGCTTTCCCGGCCTGAAATTCTCTTTTCCCTTCAGCACGCTATAAATGACCCTCTGAAGTGGCTGGGCATTCTTTTACAGCCTTGCGTCCAATCTATTCATAACCACGGTTATCAATTATTATACCAGCTGGGATTTCTGAGGGCCAGGAGGCTGTCAGGAGCTCTAATTGTGGTTCAGGGATAAAAGCAAAAACACACAAATTTTAACCAATCATAATTAACTTATTCTCCAAGTGCAAGGAAAAAAAGAAACCCCCCAAAACAAAACAACACAAAACCAAGGCTTATGAATCCCTCCCAGCTAATCACTCTTGAAAGCAGCCATGGAGGGGGAGAGGGGCGCTTTTATTGCAATGGTGGCTCCCGATTGGCCTGTGGCGCCAGGTTCCCCAGGAAGGAGCCGGGCCAACTGGCAACCAGAGAAGTTCTCAAATCATTGGGCTTTTTTTTTTTTTTAAATCTTAAAAAACCCTCATTTTTCAAAGTAGCGTGATGTTTTCCAAGCTTCTGACAGAGCTTTGAATAAAGAGGCATCAATTTCTCATTGAACCCAAACAACTGACTGAGTGGTCCAATATATTTCATTAAAAAGAAGTGCAGTGGCAGCTATCACGTTAATAAAGGAGGCGCGTGTGACCTGGAAAGGCCTGAGGGATCCGGTCCCCAGGAGCAAGGTCAGGCAGCAGGGTGAGCTGGGAAAAGCCTCAGCACAGGGCCTGGCACTTAGTAGGTGCTCAAGAGGCTAGCTCCTGTCCCTGCCCTGCTCCCTTCTTAGACTGGCCGACAGCCAAATGTCTTGAAGGCATCTGGCTAGTGGCAACGACATCTGAAAGGGCCCATGATGTCATGGAAAAAGCATGGCTTTGGAGTGTGACAGGTCTCAGTTTTTAAGCCCCTCGGAGACTCAGTGTCCTTTATTTTACAATGGTGTAGCATGGCCAATTTGTAGAGTTGCGGTGGAGGTTCGGGCAAAAAAGCTCCTCGTGAAGTGCCTGACCCAAGGTAGGTGCTAAATAAATGTCTGCTGTGTTTCCTGATGGCACTTTGGGGATGTGGTCCCCGTGAATGCATGTCTGGCAAGGGGCTGTGAAGAGCACTTCTTCTCTCTATCTTGTTATTCAGCATTTGCGCAGAATCCTTCTGGATCCTCGTTAGGCCTTCAGATCTGAGGACGGGCTAGAGTCTTCGTGTAACACAGACGCTGGGGAAGCACATCAAAAGAAGAGATGTCACCGCATGCTTTCCAGAACAAAGGCAATAAGGCACCGATGAAACAATTAAACAGCATCATTATCGCCTCATAGAGTATCTGACTACAGAGAGCGAGATTTGTATTTTGGTCTTCGGGGTTTAGCATTACAAAAGCTACTTAACCAGATCTCAGCAGTGTGTGTTTGTGTTGTGCTACGAGATCAAGAATCCAACTTTCTTTGTGACATTTGTTGATCTAGTCGTAACCTGGGAGTTTGAAACTTCGCTTTATAAAAGATGTGAAAGTATTCTCTGGGTAGTTCTTGTTCACAGAAGCAGGCATAATTGTCCTACATTCTTGCAAGGAGGATTTTTCTGAACACATTTACATATATGGTAAGAGACAGCATTTGAAGGCATGCTCCTCACGGAGTCTAAGTTGGAGGATGGATCGGTCAGGAAAATTCTTATTAGCTGTCCCAAGAGTCACACTCTGAAGTTGTAATGGTTTAACACAATAAGGACTATTTCCCACTCAGATGACATCGGATGAGAGTGGGCATCCTGCCTGCATCTCGTGGCCCTGCTGAGAGGACTGTTGCATCCAAGGGTCTCACTACCTGGGAAGAGAGGAACAGAAGAGGCACGTGAACTTGAAACAACTTCATCCCCGAGGTCATGCAAATTACTACTTCTGCACACTCTGACCTGAGCTGTTACAGTGGCCCAAGCTAATTGCAAGGAAATCTGGAAAGTCTAGGGAAGTACAAGAAATACTTGCTGAGCAGAAGTTGTCTCTGCTGTAGGGATGGGATTGGAGATGGTACTTTGGCCATCCCCGTAATATAATGAATGCTCCCAGGAGGGAAGGGGACTGAGATGAGGCTGTTGGGATATAGTTTCCCAAATAGAAAAGCCCAGGGCATGAGGTTGACTCTTTTCAGGAAGAGCATAGAGTCTCCAAAGAGTATAAAAACCTTAGCCTGGGGCAGTACCGATGGGCTGATATTTGGGGCTGGAAAAATGCATGGGGGAGGGGGATCTAGCATCCGGTGAGGATTTCTGTGTTAAGCATAAATTAGGAAGGTCCATCAGTGCTCATGAAAGGGACTCAAGAGGAAAGGGTGTCAGGACTTTGAGCATCAGCCTGATGTTCAGAGCTGGGATTCAGCTGCAGGTGAAACCGGATGAGAAGTGACCAGTTAGAAGACTGGGCACTTTCGGTAGTGATGTATCTGAGGGATAGTGGCATCGGGAAGCTGTAGCCTTCTGCCAACACAGATGCCAGATGATAAAGTTCACCCCAGTGGACATCAGCTAGAGCAGAAGAAGAATATTGCCAGATTCTGCTCAGAGGGGTTGAGAAGAATACCAAAAAGCCATCAAGGTCAGGTAGTCTGGCCCTGCAGATAGTTTTACTGATGGCTTACAAGGGCCCAGGCCAGGCTAGCACTGATAGCACGTATCATTTGCTCCTATACAGTGGTACCTGAGGCTAATTCCTACTACTGTATTTTAACAAAGTAATTTTTGGTCAGCCTCTCCTTGTCAAAGATAGAAGTCTTGGGGGTGGGGGGTGGAGATCCTACAAAAGACACAATGAGGAATGTCTGGGAGGGCAGAGATTAATGCTGATGCTGATCCTGGCACACAGACTGTTTTCCATTGTCACCCATGAGCTCATCTGTTCCTCCCTAAGACGCTGTTGGGTATGCGAGATTATATATTTTTCCAATTATATTAATGAGACAGATCTTTCGGGAAAGCCTAAATGATTAGTTCACAGGTGAGCAGCTCGTACATCAGAGAGGGGGTGGTGGTGGAATTCAAACCCAAACCTATTCTTGCTCTCTTGTGGAAGGCTGCCTCTCTGCAGGAGGGAAGCAGTGCCCTCCACTGCTTCCCTCCTGCTTTTCTCCTGGAGAAAATGGAGGGAGCTCCATTTTCTCCATCATCATCATCACCATTGTCGTCATCTTCCCCATTGTAAAGAGAATCCACTGCTCTGCCATGACCAAACTCCCTCTTCCTGTCTCCAGGCATACTGAGTTTGTTCAAATTCCTTCACAGATTTTCACTGCTTCCTAACCAATCAACACAAAAAGCAAACATGCAGTGTGAAAAAGAATCCACGTTACTTCATTGGGTTTCAGATCTTCTCTTTGGGCCCTCGTACAGGGCAGCAGGGAGGGTGTATTTTAGTTGAGAAACCAGAGAGGTATGCGTTAGGGAGGGAGAGAAGCATTTGATGATTTGTTCTACCAATAAACAGTCACTGAGCACCTACTATCCCATGGGCTGGCCTGGGTCTCGATGGTAGCACGATGGTGAGTAAATTCATTCTCTGCCGTCAAGATCTAGAGTCAAATTATTGTTACACATCACTGGATCTCTGTGGAAGTACCTTCTTGATTCTTATTTCAATTCCAAAGCATATGAGGCCTGCTGTTTCAATGTGAGCTCCATCTTCCAGATCGCTGCCAGTTTGAATTCAGAAGTAGAGAACAGACATGAGTATAGCCTAGACTAGGGGTCAGCCGACTATGGCCCATCCAAACCATCTGTATTTGGAAATAAAGTTGTATTGGAACATGGCCATGCCCACTTGTTTACATATAGTCTACGGCCACTTTAGCGCTGCATCAGCAGAGTGGAGTAGTTGTAACAGAAAACATATGGCCTGCAAAGCCTAAAATAGTTGCTGTCTGGCCCAATGGAGGAAAACTTACTTCCTCCAGCCCTAGATTCCCAGAGCTTCTTATTATAGATGAACTATGGGCTCTAGGGTCCATCCATGCCTGCCCATGACTCCAGTATTCCTGCTGTGAATACTGCACTCTCTACTGGATCATTCCACCAGGATACAAATGTGCTATTCTTCCTCGAATCTTGGAAAACATAATCCAACAAAACCTCCCTACTCCTCCTACTCCACTAGTTACTGCCCATTTCATAGTACTTCTTGGCAGGGCAACTTTTCAAAAGCGTTGCCAACACTGTTTTGCTTCTGCCATTATTTTTTTTTTTCTTTCTTTCTTTTTTTTTTTTTTTTTTTTTTTGAAAGAGAGGCAGAGGGAAGAGGAGAGAGAATCTTAAGCAGTCTCCATGTCCAATGCAGAACCCAATGAGGGACTCAATCTTATGACCCCAAGATCATGACCTGGGCCAAAATCAAGATTGAGACGCTTAACCAACTGAGCCATCCAGGCACCCCCCCCCCCCCCGCCTCCGAACTTAACCTAACACCAGAACTGCTCTTGTTAAGTCAAGTTTCATGAATCTGATGGTAAGTTCTTAGTCCTCATCTTGCTGGATCTCCCAACAGTAGCTAAGGCTTTCAGCCACCTCTACCTCCCCCCTCATTTTCTTCACCTGACCTCAGACTTGATGCCTTTGCATCTCATCTCCCCCTTCACCTGATGATCCTTCCCAGTCCCTTCCCCAATTCTTCCGCTTCTCTTGAAGTCTTACTTTGGCAAATCCAGGCTTCAGTCCTTGACCACCCCCTGTCCTCTCTTCACTCACTCCTCTGATACTCTCAAAAATCTCATTCAACGTGGATGGAACTGGAGGGTATTATGCTGAGTGAAGTAAGTCAGTCGGAGAAGGACAAACATTATATGTTCTCATTCATTTGGGGAATATAAATAATAGTGAAAGGGAAAACAAGGGAAGGGAGAAGAAATGTGTGGGAAATATCAGAAAGGGAGACAGAACGTAAAGACTGCTAACTCTGGGAAACGAACTAGGGGTGGTAGAAGGGGAGGAGGGCGGGGGGTGGGAGTGAATGGGTGACGGGCACTGGGTGTTATTCTGTATGTTAGTAAATTGAACACCAATAATAAAAAAAAAAAAAAAAAAAAAAAAAAAAAAAAAAAAAAAAAAAAAAACAAACAAAAAAAAAAAATCTCATGGCTTTAAACACAGTCTCTATCCTGCAAACTCCTTAATTTTCATCTCTGCCCTGGATCTTTCTCAATGGAAGGAATACCCATCAACTAGTTCAAAATCAACATAACCAAAGTAGAAGTCTTTAATGACATTCCTTCTGCCCCACAGGAGATGGGGCACTACTACCAGTTGCCTAAGCCTCAGACTTAAAAGTCAATCGTAACTCTTCTTCCACAGTTTATATCCAGTTTTCTAGGAGGGCATGCCTACCACCTTGGCCCCACCACTGCCACCAGCTAGATCCCAGGCATTGCTCTTCACCCGGGTTACTACAACAGTCCCCTAACTCATTTCTCCACGCCTGATTTTGCCTCCTCTCATGTCTTCAGTCTATTCTTGACAGAATAGTTGGCTCCTCCTTTTTAAATAGGTCAGTTTATATTCTTTCTTTCCATTGTCCTCTCTAATAGCTCTCTGCTTCCCTCAGAGTAAAAGCTGAAGTGTGACTCCACCCTAGACAACCTGGCCCTGCCTCTCTGACCCCATCTCTTACTCCTCTGCATCCCTCAAACTCTGCTCCAGCCACTCCAGTCTTCTTCAATGCCTTGAACATGCCAAACATTATGATACCACAGGACTTTTGTCCTGGCTATCTCCTCTGCCTAGGACTCTCTTTCCCTAGATAGATATCTTTGCTCATATAGCATCTGATCAACCACCTTATTTAAAATTGCAAACTGCCCCCTTAGGCATTTATTTTCTTCTTTCCTTTTTTTTTTCTATAGTACTGACCCTTTCTAATATACTATATTCTTCATTTATTTGTTATGCTTATTGTTGATTGTCCTTTTCCCTCTGCTGGAATGGAAGTTTGGCTAGGACAGGGATTACTGTCTCTTCTGTTCACTGATTTATCCCATGTGCCATGAACAAAGACTGGCTCAGTGCAGGCACTCAACAAATATTTGTCCAAGGAATGAATCATTAACTGTGAGGTAGTGATCAATTCAGATGATTAATAATGTTCTCTACTCTTAAAAAGAAAACACTGGTAGCAAGAGATAGACTTGGGAGAACATCAGGAAGAGGCAGCCCCAGAACAACCCAGGATGTTTTGGCTTCTATGTGGCTGACCAGCGGTCAGAGGTTCACAGGGCATGTGGCTGAGTGGGGCTCCCTGCAAGTCCCAGATAAGGGGTATCATGTGCGGTGGTGCTGGCTGTAATGAGTGCAAGGACTATTTTTACATAACAGAGGGGAAGATAATCCTACAGACGTGATGTAAAGGTCTGAAACATGTTGTACCATCGCAGGGAGACTGGCAAGTTATGTTGTTTATCCCAGGGACAGCTCATTCCCAGACAATGTTTGAAAGCCTCAGGAGGGAATTTGTAGGTTGTTTCAGACCAGGAAAGATTTCCCGTACTCTCCTGGTGTTCCATGACCTATGTGAGGGTTTTGGAGACAGGAGAAAGGATTAATTTAGGGTTATGTCTCTATCTTATAAAGTCTACAGTTTGGGGAAGTTATCTACCCTTTGGCACCATGATTTCCTTGTCTGTATAGTGGGGCTAAAGGTGTGTACTCTTTTAAGACTGAGCCTAGGAGCAAATGAAATCACACACACACACACACACGCCCACACGCTTAATCGAAGGACCAACATAAGGTAATTCCTATGATTCCATACCCAAACAACAACAACAAAAACCAGGGAATGAATGAAAAATCATACAAATCTCTGAAATATCATTTAATTAGTAAACTCAAAATAATTAGAAACTATTCACTACCCACTTTGATGTTAAAACCAACATATGTTCAGCACTGTGAGGGTTAGAAGGTCTGGAGCCAAGTCATTACCCAAAATGAGCAACCAGCCTTGTGGTGCAAAGGTGCAGGCATTGAGAAAGGCCAGACAGCAGGTACTGAGATTCCCAAGTGCATCTAAAGTCATGTCCTGATCCTCTTCAGTTCAATCGGTATGTGTTGTCTCATTATGATGTTCCAGACCTTCTCAGATAAATTACTTCATGAGCTATAACAACCAAGGAAGTGTTTATAGGTCTAGTTTGTAGACAAGGAACTGTATTCTCTGATAGGTAGGGTGATCTCTCCAGTATTATATAATTAGCAAGTGGCAAAACTGAGAAATAGACCACAAAAAAGCATGCATACGCCTGTAAAAAAAATGCAGGTACTGACAAGGTCAAGTAAGATGTCAGAGAGGATGGCGTCTCTGGCCCTCTGATTCTGTGACTATAATCCCTACCCAAGGCTGAAACTGTCTGTGAGGCAGCTCTGCCATGTGGACATCTCATCCTGGCTTGATGAATGATGTGCTTCTTGTGACAACATCACAGAGTGTGCGCCTTCAGGCATTCAAAATTAAGTGGGTTACCTTTCACTGAGCTCGAATGTGTCTTCCTTTAACTTCCACCCTTTGGGACTAGTTTTTTGTTTTTGTTTTTCTGTGAACAGTGATTGATGGAATCTTGGACCACAGCTGGACTCCATTTCCCAGTGCCCTCTACAGTTAGATGGGCACTCACACTTGAGCTACGGCTGGGTAGATAGGGACAAATGGATGGGTGCCATGATGGCCTGGCCCAGATACTCTGCTGACAATGAGTGCCTTCATACTTATTTCCTCTCTGCCAGCTGAATGTGGATGAAGAAGAGGCTCCAGGATGGTAAAGTCACAATTTAGAAAGAGTTCAGGGTCCCAACCCTTGGATGACCAAGTGAATGAGAGAAACCCCATGGACATATTGACTTTCCTAAGACTCCAACATGAGCTAGACACAGCCTTTGACTTTGTTGAGCTACTATCTGTTAGTGCTTGATTCAACAGCTATGTTGAGCTAACCTGTGTTTGTGTTTAATTTCACACCAGAGAGTCTAGTTACCATAACTAATATACTCTGGGACAGAACAATGTATCTCCCAGGCATGTCCGTGGCTTTCAACACCTCTATGCTGCATAAATCGTATTTGCAAACATGTCCTAATACCTACAATTAATTTATATAAAACTTGTAGAATCTCAAAAGACAAAATGAGGAAAAACACAAACACATAGATGATCTCTTCTAAATCTTTATTTAACTTAGAGTACATAAGCTGGCATGTGGTAGGTAGTCAAAGATACTCTGATGGGCTTTATCTACCAAATGGGTAGAGAGTGGTGTTCTTTAATAGGTTTCTTACTTTTGAATATGTTATGGGTCTGTGGATAGCTGCACTCACCACAGAGAGACCTTGAACATTATATAATACCAAAGGAATACACTGTCTTATTTCTGGCTAAACAAAGACAGGAGAGTAGAAACTAAAAACGGCTTTCCCCACCTGTTTTATTTTCACAGAGATTTTAATTATAAAATTTGAATTCTGAATCCTCAGAAAAGGATTTAGTAGATAAAACTGCTTAAGCTCTTCTGGACTTAGAGTTCTAGCACAGCCCTTCATTCAGCCTACGATATTAAGTATTGCCTTCCTTCCAGAGGGACAGGTTGTGTAGACCTGAGATCTGATGTGGAGAGCACACTTTTGCTTTCAAAATTTAAGTCTTTACTCCTATGTATCAGATATAGGGCTATGCTTTTTACACACGAACACCAAGCAAATAAACTGCAGTCTTCAATCTCTGATCTGGTCATCTGATAGTGGTGAGAGTCATGCCACTGGGAGATGTTTAGGCAGATCTGGATTGTGCTTTTGGATGTTCTCTCTCCTTTTTATAAGTTGTTTCTGGACATCCACTAAGTTCCAGTTATAGTGGAGGCTATTATGTGGAGCTCTCCAAATGTGACAATTCTTATTTTTTATATTTAACCCTTGCCCAAAAAGATCTATGATAGTTTACAAAGGTGAAAATAACAGAACAAGTTTTAAAAAGAAGACACCTTAATGGTCTTCTTTTTAAGAAGACCATGATTATTAACACAATAAACTTTGCAAAATTAGAATAGTAACATTAATCTCCAGTTGCATGTTCTAATGTCCTACATGGTGAGAGTCTGAATTACCTAGTAGCAAGTAGAGGGAAAAGTGTGTTTAGTTACACAATTCAATCACACCTGATGGACGTACATCAGTGGCTCAGGAAAAATGCTAGCAATGAGACAAGGGTAAAGTTCTCCTAGAAAGCCCCATGAGACAATTCACTGTTGTTCCAAACTATGTTCACCATAAAGTTTTTGCAATAAATATAATAGAAGGACTGTAAAATCCCTTGATGTTTGGCACTGTTATAATGCCAAAGCATTCTTAAAGGACTGATGAGGATGAGGGCCAGTATGGTATTAATTATCTAAGAACCTAGCTTTAATGGTCAGATGTAGCAAGAGTTTTTAATGGAATAGACATGCTACCTCATGGCCAAGTCTGTATATCTATTTTCCACAAATGAGCTACTGGTAAGTCTCAAAGAAGAGAAAGTTTGAGGTTATATTCTAGCTCCTGATTGGAAGAAATCCCAGAGTTGAGGCACCTGGGTGGCTCAGTTGGTTGAGCCTCCAACTCTTGATTTCAGCTCAGGTCATGATCTCTGGTTTGTGAGATCAAGCTCTGCTTTGGGGTCTATGATCAGTGAAGAGTCTGCTTAAAATTCTTTCCCTTTCCCTCTGCTCTTCTTTGTCACTCCCTTCCTCTGACCACACATGTGCTCTATCTCAAAAAAAAAAAAATAGAGAAAAGAAAATAAAGAGAGAGAGAGAAGAAAGAAGAAAGAAAGAAAGAAAGAAAGAAAGAAAGAAAGAAAGAAAGAAAGAAAACGAATCCCAGAGCTTAATATTTGTTCAAGATGCTAATCTTCTCCTCATCATTTCTTTCCAGTCTCAAGGTCCAGATTCCTAGAGATTTCATTCGTTCTCTTTTCCCCTCATCAATGCCTGCTCTTTGGAGAGCATCTATTGGTTATTTGAGATCCAACCTCTCCCTTTCCACCACCCACTTAAGGAGTTCAGTCATAGTTCTAGAAATCATTTTACAACTTCTGCCTCAAAATGCCACCTAACAGCATCTCACATAGCCTCTCATAATTTCACATTAAAAAGGTTGTAGAACCCTCACGAGACTCTGGGAAGAAATTCCACCAGCTACGATAGGAGCAGATACACCGAGGATCCTGATTTATAAATGCAACCATCCCAGGGAGAAGGTGGAAAACCACAATGTTTCTCTCCATGGGCTGTGCCGTGAGGGTCTGAACCCTCAGAGGTGCATCCCGCAATTCTACACATCTGTTTTTTTGATGACTTTTTTTTTTGAGATAATCCACTTCAAAAAAACCCCCAATTCTTTTTCCCCTCAGCATTTCTGCTCTCTGCTTTTGTCATCAGAAGCTTCCATTTAATATCTGGGGAGAGAGTCTGATTCTTAGAAAAGGAAAGATAAGTGGCAGAAGGGGCTTGGCAGCAGAAGGCCACCTCCTGGGTGGTGTTAGTGCCAAAGCAAAGCACTGTAAATGGGATCAGAAAAGACCTAGCGTAGCAGCCCGAGAAGGAGCTTCCACCTGCACCCGTGTGGAAAGACAATGATTGAGGAACTGAAGAAAATTTCCTTCGCATGATAAAAAGTATGTTAAAATCAGCAGCCAACTGCAAACATACCAAATGGTGAAATGCAATGGACATTCTTTCTAAAATCAGAGAGAATGAGAATGCCTTCTATTATAATTTTTACCTAACATTTTTGCACCCATTGTGCATTATGTTTAATCAATCTGGTTTATGATGTACCAGGTAGGCGCGGAATATCGGGAAAAAAATGGTGTGCAAAAATAGACATAGTGCCTGGCCTCGTGGAGCCTGTATAATCTGGAAGAGGGATCAATAGTCCTTCATTAGTCACATACAATATGTAAAATGGTATTAGTGATAAATGCAACAAAGGAAAGCTCCATGGGTGCTCTAAGCATATGTAATTTGAGCATTTGACACAGAGGGATGTCTCCTCTGAGGAAATGAGCATAAAGCACAGGACAAAAGATCTTGAGTTTGCTAAGTGAAGAAGAGTACCCGGAACAGTGAGTAGAAACGTCATGTTATAGGAGGAGCCGAAGCTGGTGGGACTGGAGCATAGAGAAGTGGGCATAGTGTGGTCTGAGGCTGGTGGGGTAAGTAAAGACCAGGTGCTGTGGATTGTAACTGTGGTAGGGAGCTATGTCTTTCTCATGCGAGAAACAGATAATGACCATTTTTAGGGATCCAGGTAGCATGGTCATTTCATGTTGAAAAGATGGCCCAGGCCAGGGCTGAGGGTAGACCAGAAGGCTGCTGGAGAAGGTGGGTAGATGTGTCAGGAAGCTATGGTCTCTGTGAGGTGAGAGTTGACATGAGCTTGGGCAAGGGTGGTGGTGCTGATGGAGAAAGAGAGGAGTGGACAGGTCTGAGTAGCACGATGGCACATGGAGCAGGATTAAGGGAAAGAATACCGAGGGGCACAATGCTCTTACTGACTTGGCAGTACAATAGTTACCTAGAAAATCAAAGATAATCAAAGCTAATTCTTTTAAATTATCAAGAGTTCAGTAAGAGGCAAATGATCTAATTTTATACAAAAATCTTGCATTTCAGCAATAAATTGATGTTATAATAAGAAATTAATGCATTCATAAAAATATAAAATACTTTAATAGGACATGAGCAAAACAAAAAGAAACAAAGTAACAAAATTTTGCTGACTGATATAAAAGAAGGAAATAAGTGGGAAAAAATGTATACATGATATCCATTAAAGGGAAGACTACATATTGTAAATATATCAACTTCTTGAAAACTGACTTATAGATTATAAATACATATATAATGCATGTATATTGCATTATATATACATATATATATAATATCAATGTCAAATACACCATAAAGATTTCAAAAATATTGATAAAACAATTTGGCAGTTCACCGGGAAGATAAACAGATAAATAATTGAAATGTTTGTTGTTTGTTTTAGATTGTCTTTAAGTAAAAGAATGTAGAGGAATTTTTCTCCCAGATATTAAACCTCCAAAAGCTACAGTCATTAAAAAATATTAAATATGTGATACTGGTACAAGACTCAACTAACATTTTAATGGAAAGAAGCTCTCACCTCGAAGCAGATGGCAGACTATAATAAAAGTACCATCACAATCCCATGGAGAAGGAGTGGTGTGTGTAACAAATGGGGTTGGATTTAACATTATGGTTTTAGGAAAGACTCCCAAAGGGCTCTTGTTTTGAGCCATGGCAGTTGATCGAAATTATCACAGTAAGAACAAAATATTCATGAATTTTCTAAGTTTTGAATTGTGCACTAGAGACTCAAACTCATCAAACTCTTTCATGAATCGTTATCAGTAATAAAGTTTAAGCCTTACCCCAACACTTTTCTTTGTGAATAGAAGGTAAGAAACACCATAATAGAAGAGTTTGGTAATATTCCTTCTCAGCTGTAGGTATTACCCAATTTGGTTATAAAGTGTGATGAGTCTATAAATTGAATACATACTTTATCTCCACGGGGCACCCAAATATTTTTGTCCAGTATGTTCTTAATAGTTTTTATTCTTTAGATTTTTTTAAGTGGTCCCTTGAACAACTGATTCAGAAGTATGCTGGCATATGCACATATTTAAGGATCTTCAGTGTATTTAAATATTACTCAATGGGAAGAAACACTAACATATTTTCTCTCTTCTCTCTCAGCCTGCAGTGACTAATTCATTGCCGTAAAACATTCAGAGTAATATAGCTAAAGAGAAACCTCTAAAGTTTATGAATATTTCAGAATGTTTCTAATTTTGTTTCCATTTCTTATGAGACCTACCATTTCTAAATTCATTAAACTTAGTGATTAAACAGTAAAAGTCACACTGGTCTTGTGAAGGGAAAATGTGGATCAGAACAACAACAGTTTAATTCACAAGGCTTCCCTGAGCACGTGTGATCAGGCACCCTGAGATATGTGATGTAGAGTCTGTGAAGAACCACAGTCAGGGGTTATGTGAGCTCCCACACTCTTGTCCAAGTCTCCTTGTCCAATGTGACCCGCGGTCCCCTTTGCCCATGGGTTGCTTATTCAACCTGAAGCTAAAGCCTTTGTTCTTGAGAGATGACAAGATCTTGTGGGAATCAAACCTAAACTCCAGTCCTGGTCTCTGGCATGCCATTCTCAACCAAATCCATAGAAACAATTCTTTCCAGAGTAAAAATGGGTCATCATCAACTTGCTTTTGGTGGAGGAGAGAGAAGGAAATTGGGAACACTGGTCCCAAGCCTGAATTCAATACAAACACTCATTTCTAATTTTCATTTAGACAAAAAAGAGAAGTTTCCAAGGGTTCTCACTCTTTTGAAACTTCAAAGATTGGGAATATGCACCACTTATGGTTAATAGTGATGAGTCTCATCCACGTCAGGCCATTCTCTCAACTTCCTTTGCTCAAGGAAAATTTTAGTTGGGAGAATGAAGAGTACAAACCAGCCATGGGAAAGTCCTTGCTTTCAGCCATGGAAAACAATGACATATTTCCATTCATTCTGGCCTCTATGTGGAAGAGAAAATTTGATTTCCAAGTTATAGGCATTTTATTGTATTACCTGATCATAACAGGATAAAACCTCCACTTAGAGCTCTAAAGACTCAGGACAATGATACGTGTCAGCCTTTCATGTCTCCTATTAAGGCTTTGGTCACTCTGCACAACTAATCTCTGTTCTTAGCAAAGGCCTGGATAGCTCATTGCTTAGTAGTAATCCCTTTGAACTGGTTCTCCTTTTCATTGATTTGGCTAGATTTGGTCTAGCGTGTACTATTCAGGTGCCATCCATTCTATAGAACCCCTGCTATTCATTGATCTCTGACTATACGCCATGCACTGAGCTAGGGTTTTGCATACATTATTTTGTTCAATTCTCACCACACTGGAGTAGGTTTTATAATTTCCAATTCACATATTTAAGAAAAAATAAACAGTAGTGGCTTTGAAAAGAAAGCAAATGGCTTTGTTGACTGGATTCACTCATTTCTAATGAGGTGATTGCTATGAGGTAGAAGATTTTAAAATGCTAGCTACTTCTCTAAATAGGGGCAGATGGCAATATCTTAGAACACATGTTACTTATGATATGAGGAATCACTGGCAAGCCTTCCTAAGTCACAGAACTACAAGGCCTGTGGGTACCCATTGGCTTAAGGCATGGTTGAATAGAAACTTCTGGGCTTAATTGAACTCATTCACTTGCAGGATGGGTGCTGGTGTAGGGAACACAGACAGAAACGTGTACTCTCTTTAAGATTCCCAGTGTGGCCAGTGGCAATGGTGGGTGGGATGTAATGCTGTAACAGTGGAAAAATGATGCAGAGCCGTGAGTCCAGTGATGACCAATGGAACTGCCTGCCCAGGCAGTGGCACCAGAATTCTAAGCTGAGAGAAGCCTTGAAGAGTATTTTGGAGGAAATGGGGCAAACCTTCATCTGGAGCAGGACATCCTGACTCTAACTGCCTTTGATAGCAAAGCAACTACCCTGGGTACTAAAGATGGCTTGTAAGAGTGGGCTCAATGAGCATCGATGCCGGGGGCCCAGCTCTGCTTCTCTGCAGTTTATCTCAGCTGTGTCTTCATCTAAGCTTTGGATGGCAGCATGATGACACAGCAGTTCCAGGAGCCAAATCCAGGTGGAACAACAACAACAAAAAACCCAAAGGAAAAACGGGGTCTTCTCTTTTTCTGCCTCCTTCTTAGGAGCAAGGAGAATATTCTCAGAATTCCACTAGCAGATTTTTCCTTATAGGTTATTGGCCAGAGTCTCATCACATGTCCAACACTAAACCTACCTCTGTCAACGGGAGGGAAATTACCATGATTGGCTTGGCTTGTACCAATTAGGATTTTTTCTTGGAGCTGAGCTGACGTGGTGGGGGTGACTTCTTGAAAATAATTTGGATGCCTTTAGAAAGAAAGAACAGAATCACATTGTGCTGTAGGCAACTAACTGAGTATATTAGGTCCACAGATTTATTTTGCATAATTAGTATATGGAGAAGACATTCTAACAAGGAGCAAAAGTGAGGATACCTCATTGAGGAGGAATGACTAATTTGGCTGGAGCTTGAAGGCACAGGCGGGGGAGCTAGATCCACAGAAGAGGGTGGAAACTGGGCTGATAGTATCCTCAGCCTGGAGCACTCCTTGGAAACTTTGAGGTGGATGCTTCATGTGCCTCTTGAGTGTGTGCCTTGGGGGCTGATTCATCTCCAGTTAACTGACATTCCAGCTGAAGGTGGGATGGGTATTTTGGACGATGGAGAGTTGACAAAATGAAAATAACTCATTTCCAATAGGCTAAAGAAACCATCAGAGGTAAGAGGTCAGTCAGCTTTTGCCTTATTTCAATCATCACTGCCAACTTGTATGCCACCCAGATGACATTTCTGTGTCTTCTCCCTCTTCCAGGGAACTATGTAGTCATCTCTTTCTGTGACCGTCTGGTGACAGCAGTTTTCCCAGTTGGGGCCAATGTGGTACCTTCCCAGTTAATCTTTGCTTTGAACACAGTACTGCTTTTATGCTTCCAGGCATGAACATCCACTGAAGGAAAGGGAACACCATCGCCACCTTGTGAGCATCTGGTGTGTGATTTGAGACTGTGTAGGGGGATGGGAGGGCGTAGACAGCTTTGAGATGCCAAAATTCTGGATGACAAAAAGATAGTTATGATATCAGAAAACTTTTGATTTGCCAAAACATTTCATCTGACTCTCATACCAACTGTGAAAGAGAAGGAGGGTAAGTTTTCCCACAGGAATCTGAAGTCCAGAGCAGACAGCTAAACTTTCTAAGGTCACACAACCTGTAAATGATGAAGCTGAGAGTAGAATTCAGGTCTTCTGACTCTCCGCCCTGGAATCCCGTAGGAATTTCTCAGCAATGAGCTGAGGCAGGTATATTAGTTATCTATTGCTTCATGGCTAATTATCCCAAATAGTGGCTTAAACAAGATGTAATTGATTATGTAGTTGATCAGCTGAGGGGTTCTGGTTCAGATGGGGTGATTGTCCAGCTGTTGACTGGGACAAGTCAAGCCCAAGGCTTACCTGGGGCTGAAGAGTCTGTGTCTAAGCTGAGTCACATGGCTGTTGATAGAAAGCCTCAGATCTTTGCTCGCCTTGGACAGGAAGGCTCAGTTTCTCACCACTCAGACTACTTTGTAGGGCTCCTTGGGTCTCCTCATGACATGGCAGCTGGCTTCGACCTGAGCAAGCAATGCAGGGAAAGAGCAGGAAGGCAGCTGCAAAGACTTTTATGACCTACCCTTGGAAGTCATGCTCCATCATTTCAGCCATGTTCCATTTGTTAGTCAGTAAGTGTAGCCCACACTCCAAGGGAAAGGAATTAATCCCCACCCCATTATCAAAAGAATCTGTGAATATATTTAAAGATCAGTGTAGCAGTGAAAGTGCAACTGGTATCCTGACATCTGAGATGAGTGTAGAGAAATCATGAAGTTTGAAGGTGTGAGAACGCAAAAATGACAATTCACGACAGTAGTTGACTCAGATGACTCAGTAGGAAATGTGGTGGTGGGGGGAGGGGGTGGAGAGACTGGAATTTGACTAAGGGTCATCAATAAAAGATTTCCATAACGTTGATTTCATAGCTATGGACAAGTGAGGAGAGAGAGCATCCTCGCTCGTGGACTGGTGGGGAGTGAGTGAAATTCCATACAGTCCTGGTAACACCCCATAAATGCTCACTATTATAATCGAAATAACATTTCATCCCTATTTCTGCTGGCCATGGGGCCACAGAGCACCTAAGTCTCTGTCTCAAGGAGAGGTCCCTTCCCCATAATCAGAAAACACAAGATTGGGGCACCTGGGTGGCTCAGTGGTTGAGCATCTGCCATTAACTCAGGTTGTGATCCTGGGGTCCTAGGAATGAGTTCCCTGGGATGCTTCTCCCTCTGCCTATGTCCCTGCCTCTCTCTCTGTGTCTCTCCCATGAATAGATAAATCTTAAAAAAGAAAATACTAGATTTTATGTATTTATTTTTTATTAGAGTTTTCCTTTGTATTCTTTTTTTTGTATTTTCATTTTAATTTAACATAACATACGGTGTTCTATGGGTTTCAGGTGTTCAGTAGAGTAATTCAACAGTTCAAGATCTTTTTCTAGTACAGCTGACCTTTGAACAACAGGGGGTGGGGAAATGAAGGGCACTGATCTCCTGCACAGTCAAAAATTCACCTATACTATGACTCCCCAAAAGTTTAACCTCTAATAGCCTATTGTTGACAGGAAGCCTTACTGATAATGTGAATAATTGATTAACAAGTATTTTGTAGGTTATACGTGTTAGATACTGTATTCCCATAGTATAAGTAAGTCAGAGAAAAGAAAATGTGGTTAAGAAAATCCTAAGAGAAAATACAATTCCAGTGCTGGACTGTATTTACCAAAAAAAGAAAATCAAATATAAGTGGATCCATGTAGATCAAACTTGTGTGTTTCAAGGGTCAACTGTACTCTCAGCAGCTTCCGAAGTTCTGGAGAGAGCCCGGCATTCTTAGACCAGAAAGACAAGTACAGAGTGGTACCTCGCCTTCTCCCCGCCCCCCTCCCCAAGCCCCAGTGAGGGCTTTCAATCCAAGGGCTTCATCCTGGGGAGCCTTGAGAGAGCTGGCAAATACTCTAAACAGATAAAAGATAATTGAACAAGGAGTGAGTAGTAACCGGTGACAAAGTGCTATTTCCATAATAAGCTTATCTGAGTAAACTTTCTCAGAGCCCCTGAGTTCCCGAGCAGGGTGTGGATTTGGCAATAGTCAAGAAACAGGCCACGCCAGGAATGTCTGGGGAGCTAATGAATATGCCCCTGAAGTGGTTGACGTTTCTATCTCTGCTTTGGATCCCTGCCACCTTGACGCTAATGTCAGCCGGTGTTTAATTGGCAAACAGGGCTTCAAAGGGTTGCAAGGCCCTGCTCCCAGGGCCCTGGGGCCTGTTAATGTTTAATTGTCATGTGCAAGGGCCCACGAGCTCTTGGTAGATTTGGGCGTTTTATTGCCCTTTGAAAAAGCAGTCTTATGAGTCTCCTTCTTGCTCCATGGGCATTTTTACAGACGTGCCTTGGGGTCACATGTTGCCTAACCTAAACTATGAGTAGCAAAGGCACCAAGTTATGCAGCAGGGGTAGCGAGCGAGTCATCTTCAAGCTGGAAATCCTCCAGATTTACTACATTTGCCCTCAAATCAAAAGTATCCAGGGAATATCTGGAATGTCAACAGAAAAAATTAAATGGGTTCAGGATTTGGGGTCGGTGGGGAGAAGATGCAGTCACAGATGTGACATCACTGAATATGGCAAAAATGATACAGTTCTGCTATTGAGTGGTGGTGGTGCCCACCCTCCCCGAAGCTGGCTGTGGTACTCACGACCCTGCTGGAAATGCAAAGTTTCTCTGTGTATTGTTTTGCGGGTTTTTATTTTGTTTTGTTTTGTTTGTTTTTTTGGTTTAATTTTTTGCTCTCGAAAAAGACCTATCTGCTTTACGTTGTTCATGTCATTTAAAAAGTCAAAAGAGACTGTCTTAATAAGATTATATAACCTTCTAATTGCAGAGGGGAGAGGAAAAAATAACAGAAGACAGATACCTTTTCCCCTAAACTACATGGAAATTGTGAATAAAAGAGTAGCTTCCAACTTCCTGACATTTGAAAAGCAGTACTTTGAATTGAATATGAGTAATTTCTTTGAATGTTCAACTCAATTCCACTTAATTGAACATATCTTCATTGAACGCCTATTAAGCGTTCATATCAAATAATTTCTTTAGTTTTGAATTAGTGGCTTTTTTAGAAATTGTATCTTTTGTTGTATTCTGGAAGTGTATCAGTTTGTTGTTTTAATTCTCTCTCTTTTTCTGATTGTGAATATCTCTCTAAGGAAGGAATGTGGGGAAAAATACCTAACTTTGCCAGTTATATCCCATTTGTATCAGGATGGTAAAGTGTATATTTATCTTGTTTGTTAATTATGTATGTCACAGCTCAGGACCAAACATCAGCTAATGTCGACATTAGCCAGAAGGTCCTGGTAAACATCAAGCACTAGGTGAATAATAAATAAAATATGATATAGCAAGTGGAAAGCATGTACATCTTTTATATGTTTAGCTTAAATCAAAATCTCTTTGTTCTCCTTTTTTGCTCATTTCTGCTTCCTAAACATAATGAGATTTTTACATCGGGATCTCTGAGAAGTCGCTATATGGCCAAGTCAACCCTAAGAGCATGGTTAAGGGTTGCCCCACATGCGGTCAGGTTTTTTAAGGCAATGACACCGACACTTAAGGTCTTTCAAAGGATTTAATCTCTTTTCTCTAGCTCTCTTGTTTGCCTTATTTCCGCCCTACTGCTGACTTAGCAGTTCCTCTCTTTTGCCAAGAGGAAAGCAGACAGCGCCCTCCAATCAGAGCCAGCACCCTTGAAATTCAGTCTTGTTCGGGGTCCCCAGCCCCTGAGCTCCAGCCTCTTCTGAATGTAGATTCAGGAATCACCCATTATGCACAAAGCATGTGCCCTCCAAATCCATATGCACAGTTAATTAGTTTAGAGCCCTAAAATGTTCTGTGATTCCTTTCTTAATAGAAATGAGAAGTGGTAAAGATGAGAGGCCTTTATTCACACTTTATCAGCTATTCTAAATTAAGGGCTATATTATCCTCTGGATAGATTTACAGGAACACCCATTATGCACCTCACTCCTATTATCATTAATGGCGGTAAATGCATGCACGCACAAGTACAGCACTCTGGGGTTTACACAAGAGGCCACTCTCTTCCTTCTATTATTAACAATTCCTGCTGCACATTTCTTAAATATCTGCAGAATGAAACAAAACACTGTTCAGGATTTAAAGACTATCTGGGTATATGTTTTTCAAAGGAAGTTGCAATGGTACATTACAAAGGTTTGCAAATTTACTTTATGATAGGAAATGATTATGACTGATCCTCACCCTCCAGGAACCACTCCGGGGAAAGCACAGAGCTAGGGGTGGGGGACCCATCTGAAGTTTTCCATGTCAGCACAGTATGACTCTGCTAGCAAGGAATTAGCATCTTTTACCTGTTGATATTTTTTTTTGTCAGAGTTGGCAAAGCCAGGATTAATCGGTGACAAAGACAGAAAACTAGAAGAATAGACCACTTTTCCAGTTTTAGGGAAGGAGCTGTTCTATATCCATCCATCCATCCATCCATCCATCCATCCATCATTCATCCATTTGTTTATTCTTTCACACATTCCTTTGTTCTGTATCTGTTAAAAAAGCTGTTGTGAGCTATGCTAGGCAATGAGGACATACGAGTGAAGAGGATAGATTATGTCTTTGCCCCCAGAAAACTCAAAATGTTTGGAAAGATGGAAATTGAACAGTTATTTGCACAGTTAGCTCTATCATCATTGCTATAGAACTTGAATGTGTGGAGGGGAGAAGCAGGAGAGGCACCTGGAGGAAAAAAATATATGAGCTTCACTTGAAGGAGGTGCAAATGTCATCACAGTAATGCGAGATAGTCCGGAAGGGCTTGCCAGGTAAGAGGGGCCACATATGCAAAGACCCACAGACTGGTAGGATTCATATTCTGGCCCTGCTACTCAATAGACAGCAGTAACGAAGACTGATCCCTCCTTCCCAAACACTCTACAGAGGCATGCATTTACCTTCTTCTCCCTGAAAAAAAAAAAAAAAAAAAGCACATAACTAGAGGGCTACCATTTGCTATGAATCAGTTTTGCCATGAATCCAAAGCTGGACTCCAGCCAACCAAACTGTTGGAGTTTGGATTATAAAGCTAGCAGATTCCTTGTTGACTCTTTCTACCCCTCTCCATTCCCAGACACGGAGGAGAAATTACTTTTGTGTTCTCTCTGACACAGAAGGGACTTCGAAGACGAAAAACTGAGGGTGGACCTTGTAACTCTCTTCACCTGTGCTCCTTAAATCATCCATGATGAAAGATCAAAGTTTTAAAACCTCTGTTGTGCTACTTTTATAAAATACAATAAAAATACATTACTAGGAAAATGATCATGTAGTTTGATATCATGTCATGATCTTATCAATTACTGTACAATCCTCTAGAAACTTATTCTCAGTTTCTGTACTGCTGATCTAATTGTGCATCAATAATAGTTTACAGAACAGGTTTTATCTTTAAAGATTAGGACTATTCTTTATCTTCGTATATTGCCTCATGGATCCTCACCAGCCTATCATCTAGGAATATATCCACAACTCTTGAAATTATTGACCTCTTGGGTAAGAGTTTTTCTGGCATTACTCCCCATGGCAAGAGGTAGGATTTCCTCTGATAAACTTACATCTCTAAAACCCTAAGAGGCCCTTAACTTAAATTCTGGTATTTCCAGGGCTGACAGGGGAGTGCCAGGTGTCCCTCATTTCATTACTCTTTTTCTAAAGACTTCAGTATTAATGTGAGACCTAGGATTCTGAAACCAGTAGACGTGGTGGGCTGGAAAATTTATGCCGAGGTGGTTCAGCATTCTCCCAGGGGCTGAAGAGGGTGGGTTCAGAACAGGAGGTATGTTTAGGTTTGGTGTCCTATGGTTGCTCCTGGAAGTCTAGACAGAAGTCTAGACTAGAAAGACAAGCTAAGGCAGGATATGGACTGCCAGACAGAAACGTGGTGGGGTCCCTAGCAGAGCTCTCTTTAGGCAGACAGGCCGTGGGCTCTGCAGTAGGAGCAAACAGGAGCCCAGCCATGGGGAATTTGGGGCCATAAATAGAAGGAGCCTCTGAGAAGTCTGAGAGGTAGAAACCCAACTCAACTCCCCTGCCCACCTTGCTGGCTCTTCTTCCTCTATGTGCTTCTATGGTGTTTAGGGGACCACAGTGCTTAGTTGGCATCTCTGATTCCTCCTTAATCTATGCTCTTCCTCTAGATTGTTTTGCCTACCGGCATGGCTTCCATTATTTTCTCAAAACCTACAACGTTAGAGCATACCTCTGACGTACATTCTCTTCCGAGCTCCAGATTATATATCACATTGACCTGTGATCCTTCATAATGGGTAGAATAATGTTTTCCCCCAAAATGACCATGTCCTAATCTCCAAAACTTGTGAGTATATTACCTTTACATGGCAGAAGGGATTTGGTAGAAGGAATACACCGTGACTTTAGCCAGTGAGTCTCATTCCACACTTTAGATCTCCAGAGCTGTGGGGTGAATCACTCATGAAGTGTTCAGCTCAGTGTGGCAAAAAGGAGAGTGTGGGATGGTGGTGGGGCGATGAGGCAGCTGGGGCCAGACCATAAAGACTAGGAACACTAGTTGGGTTAAGGTATCCAGTCAAGCCACATCCTTCCCACTGGTCTAGGAAGGCAGAGCCCTTCCTCCTCCTGCCTGGGTCACTACCTGCTTCCTCAGCAGGAAAAGATGCAAGCAATTTACTTAGCACTGAGCACCCAGGGTGTGAACTATCACCAATCAGGTCAGATGCTGACCATGAACAGCTACAGATCCTGATGCATCTGAGCTCAGCTTCTAGCCCCAGCACATGGTCGTCCTCACTCCAAGGCCAAGGGGACACCAGAAAGGCACTGTATTTTGTGATGTCCTAAGAACAGAAGTATGGGAACACTCATTTTCCAGAATTAACCTTCATCCATTAAGGGAATTTCACTTAAAGAAAGAAGGGAGCCTGGCACAGAAAAGGAGTCAGGGACCAGGGTTCAAAAATCTGGTGCTACTAAAAAAAAAAAAAAAAAAAAAAAATCTGGTGCTACTTCTAAGAGGCCCTGGGAAGTTGAGGAATTAGTTTCCTGTCTTGGAAGTCCCCTTTCTTACCTATAAATAGAATTAATCACACATATGCTTCAAGATTGTTTGAGGTTCCAATGAGAACAGGTATAGGAAAGTGCTTTCTTTATATGTGGCTGTTTAGGGCAACATATGAAAAACACAAACAAAACAAAGCAAAAACACCACAAGACCATAAATCTACTACTGAAAGCTCTTAGTTGTTAAGGACACAGGCTTTTGGGGGCCCATTTTAGAGACCAGTCATTTCTAATCAAATAGTGATTGAAGCCCCTATGCTGTACAGACTTTTGTGCATTCCCAGAATTGTTCTTATTAAAAAAATCTGTTATTGTCCATTGTGCTGAAGGACATGGGTAGTACATCCTTTTCCATTGGGACCCATGACTTAGTCTGGTACCCTCTCCATCTTCTTCCTTGGCATCCTACCTGAACCATTCCTAAGTTGTCCCTCCAACATCTTTTTCCTGGATCTCCTTAACTAGCAGTAGCAGTCCTAGCCTCTGCCTCTAAGATGAGCTCAGCTTGTCTTGAGAGTGCAGAGAAATGAATGCAGATGTGTCTGTTAAAGGGAGCTCAGTGCACTTGTACCTGGTTGGGTAAGATACTTGCAGTTTCCTGGAGGCCATCCAGAGTCATAGTGTCTTCATCTCAACGGGTAGCTGTCATGCGAGGCACCCAGGTACTGGGGTAAGCCAACAGTGAAGCCACTTGCAGCTGAAGAGGGAAAAAGAAGGATCTCTGAGCACTGTTCAATCACTACTATCTTCTAGAAGAGGTCTGCTTTTATTATCAGAATCTCTGCATTGATCTTTCAAGCTCAGCTATCTCATGGGTAAAATTGGGATTATAATCATAATAATATCCTTCTTTCAGGACTGTTGTAAGGAACAGATGGAAATGCTGTACAGGAATCAATTTTATAAATGATGAGCTCCCATGTATTAGTGAGCTAGGGATGCCACAACAACATCGCACAGGCTGGGGGGTTTAAGTAATAGAAATTTATTTTCAGGCAGCCGGGTGGCTCAGCGGTTTAGCGCCTGCCTTCAGCCCGGGATGTGATCCTGGAGTTCTGGGATCGAGTCCCACGTCAGGCTCCCTGCATGGAGCCTTCTTCTCCCTCTGCCTTGTCTCTGTCTCTCTCTGTCTCTCTCTCTCTGCCTCTCAGGAATAAATAAAATCTTAAAAAAAAAAAAAAAAGAAAGTTAAAAAAAAAAGAAATTTATTTTCTCACAGTCCTGGAGGCTGGACATTCAAGATCAAGGTGCCAGCAGGGTTGGTTTATGGTGCCATCTCTCTCCTTTCTGGGTCCTCATGTGACCTTTCCTTGGTGTGCACACAACCTTGGCTTCTCTCCTCTTCTTAGGCACCAATCCTATTGGATTAGGGTCCCACCCTTATGATCTCATTTAACCTTATTTACCTCCTAAAAACCCTACTTATAACTACAGTCACAAAGAGTATTAGGGAATCGATATATGAATCTGGGGGGAGACAAATTCAGTCCATACCACCCAGTATGCAGGCAGAACAATGTTATTATAATACTTAGTGTCACCTTGGAAATAAACATGAATAGGTCACAAAATTTTTCCAAAAGTGAAATCTTTGGAAAATGAATCATTAGTAGGAACATTTCCAAAATGAAATTAGAATATGTCCTTTCATCTCTTTATCCACCCATATTCTGGCTATACGTCCAGCCCATATCAGACTGGATTTCTTCATAAGAAATGCCCCTTGGAGATCTGTGCAGTCACTGAAGAGTGAATCATTTCTCTGAGGAGACAGCTGGCCCTGGCCTGCACTCAGAGCTTTCTCAGCCTCTGGGCTATGATCCCCGATGTAGGCCCTGGGCTTCCCAGGACTTCTCCCACCAACGTCTCATTTTTTTTTTTTTTAAGATTTTATTTATTTATTCGTGAAAGACACAGAGAGAGAAAGAGAGAGAGGCAGAGACACAGGCAGAAGGAGAAGCAGGCTCCATGCAGGGAGCCCAACGTGGGACTCGATCCCAGGACTCCAGGATCATGCCCTGGACCGAAGACAGGCGCCAAACTGCTGAGCCACCCAGGGATTCCCCGCCAACTTCTCATTTGGAGCTCTCCCTCGGGATAATTCAGTTTATATCACTCGGTCAACATAACTGAGAACAATCCTGTCCTTGTAATGGAAAGTTTGCTCAGTATTGAGAAACCCAAATAAAAAGTCACTGTTTTGAATAGAAATGCCATTTTGAGTGATTTCTGTCAAGGGCCATCTCATCCAGGTGTTCACATAGTTGTGGACTCCAGAAGAGAGACTCAGATGGCACGCCACTGAGGGTGAGGGGACAGATCCCTGTTCTTGTTCAGCCCAGGCATGAATAGGAAATAAGTCAGAGGATCCCATGTAGCAAACAGCAGCAAGAATGGAATAAAAATGCTTATTGTTAAGTATAACTCTTGATGGAACTAAGCTTTTTATTTCAATGTTTCTTTTGGTCCTAAACTATTTCCAGTAGAAATTAGAGTTCATAGATCAGAAAAGGGACAAGTGACTTCTGATATTCACTTGGCGCTGCTTAGCCTCTATGTCATGGCGCAAGGTGAGTTTGGGGACTGAAGGAGAGAGGTCAAGTCTTCCAACGCGGAGCTGGGGATCGGTAGAGACAACAGCTGGAAACAGCTTTGTAGAGAGCCGGCCCTCTGGTGTGTCCTATGCTGGAGGTGGAGGGGTGGTTCTCTGACTTAAATTTGCATCCTTCTATTCTTCTGAATTATTGTTACCATTTCTCCATTTTGTTCCTGTGGGTATAGCCATGTATTTACTTAACAATAGCAATGAATGGGAGTGCTAGGTGCTGGGAATGCAGAGGTCACTGGAAGGTCTTAAGGCACTTGAAATCTGGAGGAGGATACATAAAAGCTGGATAGGGACCAAGTTTGGTTTATTCGGCTGCTTCAATATGTCACTGAGGACTCAGGTATCTGTTCTACCAACCACAGCCTCTTTTCCAACCTGAAGCCCTTGTTGGCTCGCAATGGTTGCCAGTAGTAGAGAGAGGTTACACACTGTCTTGTCCATACCCACAGGAGAGAGGGAAAGCCTCTCCTTAAACTATAAAGCTTCCATGGGGCCAACTTAGTTAGATGCACAACGCTGGCTCTGTCACTACTGTCAGTGCAATGCCATCCTGCGATCTAATGCCATCTGGATCCTGGCTCTTGAAGGAGTCAGAGGTACCAGTATTGGCCTATTAGAAACCAGAATTCTCAGGTGAACATGAAACCACATTGCTGGTACACACTGGGAAAATGGGATGGGGCTGTAGAGGCAACCATTGCACAAACCAGACCAGAACCAATTCTTCCTGTTACTTTAATTAATTTTACTTGAAATTGGCATGCACAAAGGAACCTTCTCATCCCTCACCCTGATCTCAAGCTTCAGAGGCAACCCTTACAAGTCTTTTCATTGTTTCTCTTCGGATATAGCACATTGTCTTTTCTTAAATAATACACTTATACTGATTTTTCCTGATGAACACATTTAAACATTATCAATTAAATTTCCCTACTAGGAGGTGAGGATTTGTCACCTATCCTTTTCCTTCCCTATCACCCCTCCACATACATCCCCTTCCCTCCCTCTATTTCAGGGGACCAGGGTCTGTGCACTACCACCTGTGGGCCAAATCCAGCCAATAGCTTATCTCTGAGATAGCAATGGTTTTTACATTTTTAAAGAGTTATAAATATAAATATGAGTTAATATGTAGCTCACAAAATCTAAAACATTTACTATCTTGACCTTTATGGAAAAACTTTGCCAAACCTTGCTGATAGAATAGTATTAACATTTTAGCAAAATCGGAAATGATTTTTTACACTGTTATGATTAAGTAAATATCTCTTATTATAGGCCCAAGTGATGCAATGTGATAATATTCCCTTGTACATTTTAAAAATCTGGTCTTAATAATTGTACTGATTTTTTCCACTAGTCCAGTTTTTCAACTCTTGTCAATAATTACCAGGCTCTAACAGATGTATTAAATGTCTATTAACCTTACTTTCAAAATTCCAAAAATGTTATGTGTTGTGGGCCAGTGTTTGTGTCCCCCCTCAAATCCATATGTTGAAGCTGTAATCCCTGATGTGATGGTATTTAGAGGTGGGGCTTTGGGAGGTAAGTAGGTCATGAGGGTGGAGCCCAGGTGCATGGGATTAGTGCCCCTAAAAGATCAGACAGAGAGATGATCTTCCTCCCCAGTGCATCTTTTTCATTCTATTTTTATCTAAAAACTTGATGAAATCTAATTTCTGCTTAATATTTCCTCTTCTTTTCTCTTTGTCATTGTGAGTTTGTACTTGTTCTTTCCTTTGTTAGTATTTTAGTTGGAGGAGAGTAAATCAAAGCATATGGTCAATATATTCTGCTCAACTGTAGATCCAAGTAACTCTAGGATAGCTAGAATGTTCAGTAAAAGAAAGCAGCACAGAATACCCCGTGAGATATCCAAAGAGTTCCCTTCAGTGACAGTCACGGACAATTTTATGGGAAAAAGGGATACGTGACCTCCACCTGATGGATTGGTGTTAATCGGCAGGTGGATGTGGGGTGTGAGAATGCAGTTTAGGCAGGAGAAAGAACAAGAGTAAAGGCCATCTGGTGGGAAAGGATGGGGCACTCAAAGAATGACCTATCTGAACCATCGTCTGATTTGCCTAGAGCCTTAGTTGTTCATTCCTGGAAGGGCAGGGCAGAAATGAAAGATGGGAATTAAAAAAAAAAGACAGAAAGCCTTTTGAATGTTAGGAAGGGAAGAGATGGCTCATTTTTCAAGGAAGACTAACCCATAGGTCTAAGGAGTGAATCAGTAGAAAATAGTTCATAGGAGAGGTGTTCAGAAATAATGGTGTCGGCGATATGGTGATTTATAAGAAATAAATATTTGGTCTTTTTTCTACCATTCCTGGCTCACAGTTCCCAAGACCCTTGGGATTTCTGGAGCAATAAGAGCAATGGGAACATTATTATATTGTTATCATACAAATTTGGTCTCTCGTCCTCAGTTCCTGAGAGCTTCAGAGACACAAAGGTGAAACGGGTGTCTTATTATTCATAACAAGTTCCTTTCCAGAACAACAGAGTTGATGTTAATGAGGTGACTTTTGGAAAGCGGGAAGGATGGGAGCTGGTTGCCAGGGAAACCAACCTTGAATAGAGGGTTGGAACTTTCAGCCCCACCCCCTGACCTCTGTGGAGAAGGGGAGGGAGTGGAGATTGAGTTCAATCATTAATGGCCAAGGATTTAATCAATTATGTCTATGTAATGAAGCTTTCACAAAACCTTGAAAGGATGGGGCTCGGAGAGCCTCTGGTTTGGTGAACCTGTGGAGATTTGGAGAGAGTGAAGTGCTCAGAGGGGGCATGGAAGCTCTGTACCCTTCCCACTACCCGGACCTATGCAGCCATCTTCCATCTGGCTGTTCCTGAGTCATATCCTTTTATAATAAACTGGTAAGCTGGTAGGCAAAACTTTTCTCTGAATTCTGTGAGCCATTCTAGCAACTTAATCAAACCAAAAGAGAGGGTCATAGGAACCTCTAATCTATAGGAGGCGGTTAGAAGCACAGGTGATAATCCATGCTTGGGACTGGCATCTGAAGTGGGGGGTGGCTGGGGTAGTCTTATAGGACTGAGCCCTTAACCAGTGGATCTGACACTATCTCCAGGTAGATAGTGTCAAAATTGTATTGAATTGTAGGACACTCAGCTGGTGTCTTGAACGTTGCCTGGTGATGCTGTGGCAAAAAACTCCTCCACACATTGTAATTGGTGATCAGAACTTTTAGTTTCAACATTTGCTCTGACAATGGAGTTTTTATTTTCCCATCCTGTGCTGGGGGAATAAATAGGTATAACTGTTGGTCTCTGCACTCATGAATCTCAGAGCCTAGAAAGAGTGGGCTGATTGATACTCAAATAAACATTACAAATAAAAAGATGTGATTGTAACAAAGAATGTTCTCTGAAGGAGAGAAGTTTAGGGATTATGAGTCTCGGCTCAGAGAAATTTGGCTCAGGAAGTTGGAGAAAACTTCCTGAGGATGGGATGCCTGGGTGGCTCAGTGGTTGAGCATCTGCCTTTAGGCTCAGGGCACATTCCCAGGCCCAGGGATTGAGCCGTGCATCAGGCTCCCTGTGAAAAGCCTGTTACTCCCTCTGCCTATGTCTCTGCCTCTCTCTCTCTGTGTCTTTCATGAAAAATAAAAATAAAATAGAATAAAATAAAATAAAATAAAATAAAATAAAATAAAATAAAAAAGAAAACTTCCTGAGGAAAGGGGGAGATATTTGAATAAGCTCTTCAGGTAGGTGGATAAAATGTGGCCATTGGGTTACCTAGACTCTTACATAGGCTGGACAAACTCATATTTCTTCATCAATACCCCTGGCTTGGGATGTCCGCCAAGTGTGACTCTGTCCTATAGACACAATTCAGTTCATCAGCCCATGTTAGGCTGATCTTTGTTCCCAGGTGTAGGGCTCATGGTTAACATGCAAACCAATGCTTCTTGAGTCTCCTGTACCAAAAATTGTGCTGTTTCTCAAGAATTTATTACATGAAGTGCTCATAATTTTATAAGCTTGCTAAATCCTAATGTTATTAGGATTTATTTACTTTATAAATAAAGAAATCTGGAGTTAGAGAAATGAAATGTCTTGTCAAAATATCTTCCATAAATGATGGGGCCAGACACTGAATCTTGGTTTGTTTGAATCATGAGATTATACTCTCAACCATTAAGATAAATTGTGTCCCAGTTTTAGGGGAAAAGTGATATGCTAGATGCCCTGAAAACACACTTAACACTCATAGTTTAAAACCAGCACAGGGCAACCTGGGTGGCTCACTGGTTTAGTGTTGCCTTCAGCCCAGGGCCTGATCCTGGAGACCTAGGATTGAGTCTCACATCGGGTGCCCTGCATGGAGTCTGCTTCTCGCTCTGCCTGTGTCTCTGCCTCTCTCTCTCTCTCTCTGTCTCTCATGAATAAATAAATAAAATCTTAAAAATAAATAAATAAATAAATAAATAAATAAATAAATAAATAAATAACCCAGCACAATCTCTGCCCTGGGTCAACCCTGTTAGGTAGAAGGTATCTGCATTCATGCAGAACATACTTTAGACCACAGGCCTCACAAAATGTCATCAAAACAAACAAGGATTTTTGTCTAAGTGCACAGAGCACGAGGAGGCATTAGAAAAATGAAGACTTTCTCCCTACTGCCCAAAGTTCTGAGTTGGTTAATAGAATTGATGGGACAGGGCCCACTGGTCCCTGAGGTTTATTAGTCCAGTCTTTGAGCTGATCCAAACTGTAGGCACTCCACATAGAGGCCACAAACCGCAGGTGGAGGCCTCACTGATCACCCTGCTTCTGAATGGCCCCACAGGACAGAAAGACCCCGTGGCCTCAGAAAGAGTTATGAGCTTTGGCATCCTGTAGGGAAAGGAACAGGCATCTTCCCTCAGTCAACTGCCCTTCACAGGCTGAGAACATGATTCATGAGAACTATTTCTTTCTTTGGATGAACCCTCTGGCTTTGCTTTGGGCCAAGGAATAAGTTGGCCACAATCAACTCCCCTGAAAAAGTGGTTTCCCCACCACAATAACTCTTCCTTCTGAGGACAATGGCTTTGCTCAGTGTGGTAAAGGGGAAGTTTAACCAAAGGAAAAGCTGAGCCCGCACTGATAAAACATCACTGTTATCAACAGACTGCCAGGCGTGAGAGCTGGAGCACTGTTACCCTGCGGTGACTCCAGGAGAACCCTCTCTATGTGTTTCCCAACTGCCCCTCAGCGTAGATGTGGTCCCCCAAAACTCCTGACAGTGCCAGAGTTCAAGCAATTTGGCCTTCCTCTCCAGCCCTGCTGCAGGCCACACGTAATTATGTTCACCGAAGTTCACAGTTCACACACTTACTAAAGGATGTAACACTCACCTTTCTGAAGGTGGCCTGTAGGGGACCATGGAAGCCACTCAGGGCTTGGAGTAGCTCCTGATGTTGATTTCCCCATGCCTATTATATGGCAAAGAACTGTGATAAATGCTTGTATTTGTTCTCATGTTTAATCCCCACCAAATTCTATTAAGAGAGTAGTAGTTGTCTATTTTTAGAAATGCATTTAAAGAATTAAGCTAATTTCTTCAGGAACGTGGATAATCACCAAGCGGGTTTTCAACCAGGGCTGTCTGATGCAGAGGGATGTGCTAAGGCGGTCATGCCAATGTCTCTATTTTAATACCTGAACAGGTCTCAGAGAAGAAAGAATGGAAATCACATATGTTCCTATTTCCCCTAAATCCAAAAGTATAAAGTTTTCCTGATTAAGAAACAGAGATGCCTACGTTTTTAACCCCAAGTGGGAAACTGCCCATTTAGTTGACACCTTCACTTGCAGGGAGACTTTTTTTTTTTAAATCAGATTTTATTTATTTATGTATTTGAGAGAGAGAGACAGAGAGAGAGGGAGAGAAAGAGAGACAGAGAGAGAACATGTGTTGGGGAAGGGGCAGAATGAGAAGGAGAATCTCAAGCACATTCCATGCTGAGCACAGAGCCCAATGTAGCATTTGGTCTCACAACTCTGAGACCATGACCTAAGCCAAAATCAAGAGTCAGAGGCTTAACCAACTGAGCCACCCAGGTGCCTCACAGGGAGATCTTTTAAGTATGAAGATGGAATAATGTGGGGGTAAGAAGCATATCCTTTCATCTCAAAGGGGAAGAGTAACATGGGGCTGGTTCTCTTAGCCCCACTCCCTGCCCAGGCAGTTAATGTGGGTACCAGGGATGCCTCTGAATCCCAGAAGGCCATGCCTCCTTCACAGGTCAGTATTTCTCTGTCTTTGCAGATTGAAACACTCACTCTAGAGCAGCAGGAGCAGAAGAGCCCCTAGACATCATGTCACCCACGCACTTGCCACAGCTTCCATCTTCTCCTATTTTAATCACTTCAAGGTAAAAAAAGGAATCCCTACCTCACAAAAGCATAATTTCTGAATTGAATTCTATTAAACAAATTAACTAGATGAAGATTTATTTTTGGTGTGGTGTGATAGGCATACACAGAGACTGCACAAAATGGTCTTTAGGAATATGGGAAAATATTAGAACATCTTCTTTCCCCCTTTTAGGTTTTTATTTGATATATAACTTATAATACACACAAGTAAGTATACAGCAAGTTAACAATGTAGGCATGAATGCTATTTATTTAAAAAATGAATATACAACAAGGCACCTGGATGACTGTCAGTTAAGCGTCTGGCTCTTGATCTCAGTACAGGTCTTGATCGCAGGATCATGAGTTCAAGCCCTGCAGTGGGTTCCACACTGGCTTAAACAAACAAATAAACAAACAGAAATGAATATGCAAATATTTGGGAAAATACATAATCATAGAGGTTTTTTTGTGTTGACAAATGGTATTTTCATAAAAGTTTCAAAACAACCGTAACCTAATGGAGAAATTGATGTGACTGGAAAGCAGGGTGAAGTACCATTGGGATGATTGCAACACTGTATTTGCCCCTTATCCTAGGAAAGAGGCAGAAAAGGTGCAGAAGGAAAAGACTATTATTAGATATTATTATTATTAGTGGTGGTAGTAGCACTGGATAGACAAATCAACTGTTTAGACATTTAAACAATCACTTGGTATCATTTCCATTTATTTATTTATTTATTTATTTATTTATTTATTTTTCATTTCCATTTATTTAGATATTGTTGTTAGTAGCACTGTTTAGATAAGTTTATTTGAATTTTCAGAGTTCCTTCCTCTTCTTTTTTGCAGGATTTTGGAATGTCTTAAAAGCTGCATCTAGAACATTATTTCTAAGGACAGAGGTCTATACAGTGAAGGCCTGCGGTTGTTGGGATCTTCCTGGTTCTCCCAGCAAATCCTCTCCGTACTGCCCCTACCTTAGGGTCTGAGGAGGGAGTGCTGGGGAGGAATGGGAGTCCAACCTCATGCGTCTATCTCCAGTTGCTCCTCCTTCCCTTTTTCCTCATTCAGAGGACCAAGGCATTGTTCATCCTCTTCCATCACCAATCTCTGCACACCTGCAGATCATCAAAATGTCCTCTGGGGTCAAGGTCCTAATATTTTGTCTGTCACCTCCTCTCTGCCTCTGCCAGTGTGACCCTACTTCAATCCATTATCATTTATCGCTAGAGTTCCATGACAGCTTCCTAAGCTTCCTCCTTGCTTCCCGACACGCCTCTTCTAGTCAAGTTTCTAGATTTTTTTCTTAAAATGTTCCCTGAGCCTTTCCCTCTCCTCCTCTAATGCATTATCTTTCTTGTCCTACAAAAACTTGTTCCCAGGCTTTGTTAACTCAGTTCCTAGACCATAAGAGCAACTGATCTGTGTGTCTGCTGCACCGTAGCACTTATCATCCCGTTGTCCACTGTATATTTACATACCTCTCTACCCTGTTAGATGAAGAGCTCCTTGAGGGTCAGGGACCGTGTCCTCTCATTGCACTCTCTGCCCCAGAGGCTCTACGCAGATTTGAACACCACAATAACTCAGCTGAATTCCTTCCTCCACTACAGGTCTTGACTGTCTCAACTCCTTGAGGGTCACGCATTTCCTCACAAGGGAGTTTAAGGTCACTCAGACAGATAATGGCCATCACTGGATCCAAACAAGATTGGCTTACTACCAACATGGTTCCATTACGGGTTAAGAAATGCACACTGTTTTGGAATCTAGAAACAAACCATCCCATATGAAGCATGTGAATTCTGGTCAGAGTAGCTGGGACTCCAGGGAATCACAATCACTCATTCATAATTGGACCACAAGATACACACCTCTTTTCTGTGCTTAACCTCCACCCTCTCTTGGAGGGTCCAGGGAGCACAGGTGGGAATGGCAAACACAGTTAGAATCAACTGGTACATATGTAAAAGGGAGACAAAGGCCAGAAATACTGAGATGCATTTCAGAGATTGACATATTCTGGGATCCCAAGAAAGAAGATATCTGGGGGGGAACCCACATTGGGTGAAGGCAGTGAGGGACGGGCTATCTGGGATTTAGGTGCATCTTACCAGGATAAGGCGATTCAGGTTTTTCTGTTATACTAGTTGTTCTTTTCTCACTATTCCTCTTTAGATTCTTTTCTGTACTCTTTCTTCCTCTGCCTTCAGAGTCATGCCAGCTGATTTATATCTTTTCTAGAGATCCAGTGAAAGGGGAGTGGTTACCATTACCTCTGGGTAGTGGGAGACAGATGGAGCTAAAGGAGAGAAAACTAAGGACCTGAAGGAGAGCCACTTGGCTGGCTAATTCTCATGCCCAGATTCAAAGCTTTAAGAAGCTTTTTTTTTTTTTATTCTATTTATTCATTCATGAGAGACATAGAGAGAGAGAGAGAGAGGCACAGAGACTCAGGCAGAGGGAGAAGCAGGCTCCATGCAGGGAGCCCGACGTGGGACTCGATACCAGGTCTCCAGGATCACACCCTGGGCTGAAGGCAGCATTAAACTGCTGAGCCACCCAGGATGCCCTTTAAGAAGCTTTATTAGCAAGGACAAGGGATTGACCAATGTTCTGAAAAATATCAGTCATGGCTGCTGCAAGAAGACCGATCTCCTTAACTCTAGCTAAAATTCACTGGATGGAAGAACCTCAGCTAATTTCCTCCCTCTGACAGATCTTATCCATGGAATGGAGAATGATGTTTTCTGAAGGTTACAAAGCTACCTGCACCAGTGGGAATGATGACTGAGCCCTGGCATCTGGTTGGCTTTAGTGAAAGCAAGAAAAGGGTCTTGTGTTGGGTTTAGAACTTCTGCATATGGTTCCATAGATTGTGTTCTGTTCAACTTCAGGAGATGCCATTTGCTTAATCTCTATAAGGTGATAATCACATACCCTCTAATGTAAATAACCCCCCCTAAAATTGAGCTGTGTACAGGCTACCTAAAGGGAGAGGCTCTGAGATGCCAGAGTAATCCTGGACCTCCTGTAACATAACTCCCATGGTTCAGTTGGATGAGCTTGATTTCTGGTTGAAGGATGCACCCAAACTCTGGGGGAACTTCTCTAAAACGAAAATCAGGACCCGTGGCTGACAAAAGATTTTCTTGAGAGACTCTGGTGTCAGAACTGATGTCATTTGTTTGCATAACAAAATCCAAACAAATAAGGCAATGTAAAGAGATTTGTTGTTGCACTGGAATTTTAGGCGGATGCTTAGGGTAGGAATAGTTCTTATTCAGCATTTTGGTAGTGTTGGGGCCAACAGATAGCAAGTCTCCACCAAAGCACGAGATACACAGGCATAGGGATATCCCAAACCACACTTCCACTCTACTACACTGGGCAGTTGCTGATCTTGCCCCTGGGTCTAAAGAAAATCTCAACAGGCTGAACAGGGGAAATAGGTTTGCTTTTGACTAGCATCTCCCAACCCAAACTTGTCCATAAGGGAGTGTGTCCCTTTGGCCCACCTGTGACTCAGGCCACTGCCCGTGTCCTTCTGCTCTGCCAATCTGAAAATCTGCATCTTCTTTCTTTGATCTGGGCCACCTCTGTGTGATCTCATCTCCTCTCATGGCTTCAGTTACAAGACATAAACTGCTGATTTTCATAACCGGTCTTATCTCCAGCCCAGATTCTCCTCTGAGCTCCAGACCCACACTTGCAATCATCCAGTGGACAGCTCTAGTTGGACATGCCATACTGAGCCTCTTTCTCCAAATCCACTTTATCAAGATGAATTGATATTTTGATCTCTGCCCCTCTGTGACCAATCTGTTCTAAACTTAGAGGTGAATTGATGAAAGAGACATGATTAACATTGGTTCTTAAAACCCCCAGAATTTCCATTTTATAGATGGGAAAAAAATGAGACATGAGGCTGACATACACTGAGCCTGGAGGGTAAAAGTTTCATATAAGGTCATTTATACTAAATAATAGACTTGCAATCTCGATGTATATTTTTATGAAGTCCAAACTTTGAAATCTGGTTTAAGTATCAGTTGAAATGATCATTACTATGCCCATAGGGTTTTAGATAATAACAGTTACTGCCTCCAACCATCAACTCCTGCCAAACAGCCTCCAGAATTTTGTGTTTCAGGTGTGTAAAGATAGGCCTCAGCAACAACAACAAAAGTGTTCTCTCACCAATACTTAAAATTTATGTCCAATACTTAAAATAGAAATGGTAAAGAATGCATTGCCTTAGGTAAACTGTATCTGTTTATGATAAACCAAGGTTTGCAAGAGGATATTTAAAAAAAGACTCAAGACATATCTCTTTCGTACTTCAAAAGCCATTTGGTCCTGGGTCCAACAGGCAAAGTGGTTATTATGGTCCCATGTGGGAAAAGGCGGGTGAGGTTGGAATGTGCCCAGTAAACATGAAACCCCATCCACAGAGCTCCACTTGCTCCCGCTGCTCTGGTGAGGCTAATTGGAGGAGAGCAACCTTTTTTGAGAAAGGAAAGAAATTTCTGGATTTGAAGCAGATGTCTGGACCTTGCTGAATCTACACTGCAGGCTTTTAAAGGAAATATTGCAATAATTAGGAGTCCGGTTTGAAGTCAATGTGTTGCTGTAAAAATTAAGGATGTTTATAACTGTGGGAAGGTTCTCTTTAAAAACCCAATTCTGATTCCAATTTGCTAGCAAATTGCATCCTGGCCCCATGGAAGGAGTGATCAGGGGACCTGTTTAATAGATCAGGATCCTCAGTGTCCGATGAAGAGGAGGGTATTCATTGATGTTGATGAAAAGTAAATATGAATTCTCATGTAGCATCCAGAATTTAAACAGAATGTTTTCTCAGTTGATTTAAAAAAAAAAAAAAAAAGAAAGAAAGAAAAGAAAAAAGAAAGGGAAGATGAAAAAAAACCCAAAAAGCCAAACAGAAAAGACAACTTGGCTTTCCTTGTGTGGTCCCTGGAATGGGAAATCTAGCATTTGCTAAAATCACCACAGTTTCTCAGATATTGCTTGGTCAAGAAACACCATATTATACTCAATTTCAGGATGGTCAAGGACAAGAAATTAGACAATATGTGGATTGAGTTTCCCTGCAGGCATGGATAATTATTAAGTATGTGGGGAAAAAGTTTGACTTGCATATACCAGGAAGGGGAAAAGTTCTAAGCTTATCTATCAGTCCAGAATCAGATCTTAAGCAGAAAATGCTGTAGTGAAGGGGGGTTGGAGGTACATGCACCCGAGTGCAAAGCCAGTTTCTATTACATAGTTTTGTGACCATGAAGTTTTTGAAGCTTGATTCATCAACTATATTAGGGGTCATGATATCTACCTTTCACTATTGCTTTGAGTATTGATTGTAATAGCATATGTAAAGCAATTGTGGCGTAGGCCACGTTGTAGGTACATAAGGTACACGCCGCCTTACTTTTCAGGCTCTGGTCCTCTATTCATATATCAGTAGGTCAATGTCATTGCTGGGACAATACAGCTTATAGCAGTACAGAGATGAAGGAAAAGAAACTATATTAGAGTCAGCTAAATGTTCCTTAATATCCTATCTTCTTGTTAGTGATAGAACTCACACATTCTGGTCCCGCACAGGATTTCTCATCTAAAAACTACATTTCCCAATGTGACCAGATTCTACCAGTGGAAGTTAGGATGTGTACAACTTCTGTACTGCGCCACTTGCCTTCTACCTCTTCTTTCTCTTCCCACAGGTAAGAACATGTACACAATGACAGTAAATCAGCTTTAGCCTATAGATGAAGGCAATATCTCAATAGGTGGAAAAGATACAAAAATAGGAGCCTGGGTGCCTGGATGACTTTGTGGAGCAGAGCTTCTTAGGCCTCTGGGATCATCTGACACTTCAGACTCTTATGTTAGAGGAAACAATAAAACTATTTTGCTTTAGTCTTACTTATTTTGTTCATTTTAAAAAAGATTTTATTTATTTATTTATTCATTCATATTTATTTATTTATTTATTTATTTATTTATTTGAGACAGAGAGAGAGGGAGGGAGGGAGACAGAGAGCAAGAGAGGAGGAGAAAAGGGAGAGAGAGAGAACCTTAAGCAGACTCCCCTCTGAGCATGGAGCCTGATGGAAGGTTCAGTCTCATGACCCTGAGTTCATGACCTGAACCAAAATCAAGAGTCAACCATTTAACTGCTGAGCCACCCAGGCACTCCTATTCTGCTCGTTAAAGCACCTAAACATATATCCTAACTACTACAGGAGCCTATCTGTACTGTGTTCTAAAATATAAATTATGTCACGTCAGTATTCTGATCCAGAAACTGCTATAGCTCCCTATTGTTCATCAGTGAATTGCATTTAGGGCATTATAGGCATCACTGGTGGCAGGATTAGGAATGGGCAGCTCTGGGGCTGAGAGGAGACCAACCTAGAGGCAGCGTGGCTAGGGGCTCTTGAATAAAGGGAGATAATTCTGGAGAGGTGGGCTGAGACCACTTATGAGGTGCCCATATGATTACAGAGCCAACTTCATACTGTTAGGCTTAGGAAGTCGTTTTTGGGACTTCTATCTTGCCTGGCTGGATTCCAGATGACTGAGTTTGATATCTGTCTCTAGGCCTTCATCTTTTAGAGAGCCCTTTAGAATATGCAAACATACATTGAATCGGCACTGATTCGGGTCCCTGGGTGGCTCAGCAGTTTGGTGCCTGCCTTCAGCCCAAGGTGTGATCTTGGAGTCCCGGGATCGAGTCCCGCATCGGGCTCCCTGCATGGAGCCTGCTTCTCCTTCTGCCTGTGTCTCTGCCTCTCTCTCTCTCTCTCTCTCTCTCTGTGTGTCTCATGAATAAATAAATAAAATCTTTAAAAAAATAAAAAATAATAAAAGAATTGGCACTGATTCTAAAAACTGTCCTCATTGTCCTGAATTATCCCAGTAAATTTGAATTGTGAGTTTTCCCTATGCTCTTCAACATTTGATTGCTCATTTATTAATTCAGAGCTCAGTAATTTAACAGAGTTCATTGAGCATTTACCATGTGCCTTGTCTGTGTCAGATACTGAGACTACAGATATGCATAATAATTGGCCCTTATTTTCACGGAGTATGCAGTCTAGAATCTATTAATACTCATTGTCAATAACTGGGCTTCCACTTCATGACACTGTTGTCACACAACAGTGTCATGAAGTGTTTGTCAATAGAAAGAAAGCCTTTGTCTTCAGGAAGCCCACCATTTACAGCTATTATTAGACACAATCCTCACTTAGTTCTGCCTTGTAATTATAGAGTTGTGTTGTATGCTTGGACCTACCACTAGAAGAGTTCTTTGCTAGTGGAAACTGTGCTGACTTCATCTCTCGTCCTCTCCCTCTCCACAGAAAATATTTCTGGCCTAATGTATAGTAAATATTCTGCAAATGTTTGTTGAAATTACATCCATGCAGCAAAAGACATCCCTTCAAAATTAGTCATCTCCATTCTACAAAACCAAAGGCACATGTAGAGTCATTTTTAGTTTCTCAATCACCATTAACCACCATTGAACTAGTTATTACCCAGGGAATAATTTTAAAACACAAAACAACCATATCTGCTTTGATGCTCTTCCTCACTTTTCCTTGCTAATGGACAAGATGGTGATAATTCATTTCTTCTCAATGTTTTCCAGAAACACTTTTGTAACTGGTAAAATTCAAGTGGTTTTTCAACTTCATTTATGAGGCAGTAACTACGTGAGTGGTTTTTACACTTCATTTATAAGGTAGCAACGAAGGTACATGTGTAAAAGTTATTCTGAACTAATTTTTCAAGGCTATCTCAATTTTCAGTACCAAAATCCACTTTGCATAAAAGACAAAAAAATCCATGTCTCGAGACAATACTTTCATCTCAACTCATTTTGTTTAGAAGTAGATAAAATTAGTTTAGAAAAATGCATCCCCATGTTCTAATAAAATACCAACTATAATAACATTAATTTTGTCAGTGTTAATTAAACACAAGTCTAGTGTAGAGTGACACATACAGGCCAAAGCTACAGTGCTCCCAACCAATAAAAAGAAAGTTGAGGAGCTGATCTTAAAGAAAACCCTTAACATATCATTCAGAGGCTCAAAGAAATGTCCTGACGAATTCATCAAATACAAACACTTGTCTAATACTAGTCTCAGTTAAGCGTGGTGCCTCCAGTACTTACTCCAAATATGAAAACCAATGACCTAACGTAGTTTTTTTTATTGGTGATTTAAAAAGAAAATGCAGGGTTTACTTTAGTTGGAAGGGGGATAAAAGTCAAAATAACTGTCTCATTAGAGAAATACTCAATGGTCTTCTCTAACTCAGGGCCTTAAGGCTTTTCACTTAGACAATTAAAAGAGCCTCTTAACTGGCCTCCCTGCCTCCCCCTCTCCTACATAATCCCTCCTGAATACTGAGGCCTGAATGAGCTGTCTGCATTATATATTTGACACTATCGCATCACTTCTCTTCTCTACTTAAAGTCTTAAAACTCTCCATTACTTTCAGATATCATAAAATGATCTATAGCGGTGCACTCCAAGTGTGGACCCAGGGACAAGGCCTGGCCCATCCTGCTAAGTTTTCATTGGTCCACGGCTACATGAGACAAAGGAAGGGCAATGTGGCAGGTTGTTCATAAAGCTACGTTGATTAGAATTTATTTAACTTTTTAAAAAAGTTCTGTTCTTTATTCTGAGGTAATATCGGTCTGACTTTTGGAAACCCCTTATTTTATGAAATAATGGTTATGGGTGGTTTTTAAAAATGGCAAATTTAAAAGTTGAGGTTGGCCAGAGCTCTGTGATGCTTCTTGCTGCCTGAGGCCCTGGTCCCTTCTCACTGACCATGCAGATCTCTCCCATGTCCTCCATGAGACTCATGGCCCTGGGTTGTCCACCGCTAATCACTGCAAAGTCACCCATGCAGGCCCCCTGGCTCTCATCTCAGCTCCCATGTTGCACAGGAGCTAAGGCAGCCTAAAGAACACTGAGACCTTTCTTTCCTCACTGTGCCTATTTATCTCCAGGATTGGGCTAGGGCCACCCTATGTCTACAGAGGCAAAGGGGTAAGCAGGGCAAGAGCCCCTCCACCCATTATCTCATGATAATCAAGTTAGGTATATACTGCGATTATACCCACTTGTGCAGATTAGGAAATGAGGGACAGTCAGCTTTGTACTCACAGTGCCATGCCCAGGAGGAGGGAACCCCACTCTTATTTGTTCATCTTTCTATCCCCAGCATCTAGCAAAATCAGGCACGTAGATAATATTTGACAAATGCCTTGAGTAAGTAAATAAATGATTTTTCATTTTTTAATCATAAAAATATACTTTATTTTTTTCTGACAATAAACATACTTGTATGTCATACAAAATTCACACATGTTAAAATGTAAAGAAATAAAAAGTCATCTGAAGTCTTTCCCTTAAGAAGGAACCTTGCTAACAGTGTGATGATCATCATGTCATACATTAATGGCAAATATATGGTCCCTTTACAAAAGTGTCCTATACGTTAGATATTATACATGTTTTCCATAATGTATTTTTCATTCAATAATACCTCATAGCCATTTTTTGTAACCAAAAAATATAGATCTATATATTATAATATTAAAAAATTCAGATTATTGAGCCATTTGGATCTACCATGGTTTAACCATTTTTTTTCTTTTTAACCATTTCTTTATATCCTACAAATGTCAATATGTTGTTTTATTTTTATTTAGTTCAAAATATTTTATAACTACCATTATAATTTCTTTTTTTAACAGAAATAATTAAGTTTTTTGGCTTTAAATTTATAAATACTTGAGTTATTTTTCAAATATATTTTTGCTACTCATTTTTAGTCTAATTCTGCCATAATCAGAAAGCCTATGTCATATGATCTCAATTTACTTAACTATTTCAAGATTTACAAAAAAAAAAAAGAAAGAAAGAAAATGGGAAGCCTGGGTGGCTCAGCGGTTGAGCGTCTGACTTTGGCTCAGGGTGTGATCCTGGAGTCCCAGGATCGAGTCCCACATCAGGCTCTCTGCTTGGAGCCTGCTTCTCTGTCTATGTCTTTGCCTCTCTCTCTGTCTCTCATGAATAAATAGTCTTAAAAAAAAAAACTGTTTCGAGGTTATTTTATGTCCCAGAACATGATTTACCTTGGTAGATGTTTTATGTACTCTTGAACTTAATTTGCATTGTTACTTTTGCATTACATATTCCGTAAATGTCAAATTGATCAAACTGGTTTATGGTATGGCTCTATTCTGCTCTGCCCTTCATGATTTTTCTGTTTTATCAATTACAGAGAAAAAAGTATTAAAATGTCCAAGTATAATTGTGGATTTGTTTATCTCTTGTTGCAATTATAACCGTTACAGCTTAAGATTTCTTTGAGCTCTGTTATTTGGCTTATACCAATTTAGGATTGATATAACCTCCTGATTAATTTGCCATATAATGTTTATGAAAGTCTCTCTTTATCCCTGGTACTATTTTTCATTTTGAAACTACTTTTCTTTTTTAAGATTTTATTTATTTATTTGATCTAGAGAGTGAGGGCGTGCGCGAGAAAGCACAAGAGGGGGAGTGGGGCAAGCAGTCTCCCCACTGAGCAGGGAACCAGAGGCGGGGTTCGTTTCCAGAACTCCAGGATCATGACCTGACCCAAAGGCAGATGCTTAACCAACTGAGCCACCCAGGCACCCCTTGAAACTACTTTGACATCAGTGTAGACACTATCTTCCTAAGGGTTAGTATTTGCATGGTATATCTTTTTCCATTCTTTGATGTACCTTTATCCTTATATTTCCAGTGGGTTCGTTGTAGAAAGCGCATCTATGGATCAGTTGGGTTTTGCTGCTGCTGCTTCTTCTTCTTCTTCTTCTTCTTCTTCTTCTTCTTCTTCTTTTAACCAATCTATTAATCTCTGCATCTTATTGGAACTGTTAAATCATTACATTTAATGTAGTTGTCAATATGGTTGAGTTTAAAGCAACTAGCTTGGTATCAGTTTTCTTCTTGCCTATTTTTGGCCTTTTCCCCTCTATATGAGTTTTTGTGTATTTTTAATTTTGCATATTTTAGGATCCCTTTTTAACTCTAATTTGTTTTGTTTTTAATTACTTCCATTTTCCCCGTTAGTCCTCTATACTCTTGTCATACAGTTTGTGTGTTATAAACCCACAGGATAGTTACTATTTTTTTTACCTTAAACTATTCTATAATTTAAGAAAGTTAAAAAGAAAGTAAGAGGAAAAGAAAGAAAAAAGAAAGAAAAAGAGAAAAAAAAGAAGAAAGAAGAAAGAAGAAAGAAAGAAAGAAAGAAAGAAAGAAAGAAAGAAAGAAAGAAAGAAAGGAAGGAAGGAAGGAAGAAAGAAAGAAAGAGAAATACCTTTAAGATTTACCTATGTATTTACTATTTTTGGTGCTTCTCATTCCTTCGTATAGATCCAGATTTCTCCTTCGGCTTCAAGAATTTCCTTTCACATTTTTAAATGGTACATACCTCACATAGGTGAATTCTTTCAGGTTTTCTAAGCAAAGTCTTTATTCCATTTTTATTTTTCAAGTTCAGTTGGTAATAAATTCGAGATTTGCATTTTTTTCTTTCACTTTTAAAAATATTGCTCGTTATCTTCTATTTTGCATAGCTTCTGTTAGAAGTCTGTTGTGATTTTGTGTTGGTGTTCCTCTGTTCCTACTGTGGATTTTTTTTCTGTCTGCTTTAAAAAGTTTTCCTTATTACTGGTTTTTAGAAATTTCATTATGATGTGCTTTGCTGTGGCTTACTTTGTTTCTTCTGCTTAGATCCATTGAGCTTTTGGGATCTGTGTGTTTATAGTTTTCATCAAATTTGGAAAAACTTCCAGCCATCGCTTCTCCCTCCATCCCTCCCCTATATTTTTCTTCTCCTTCTGGATCTTGGCTTACGTCCTTGATACAGTCTTACAGGTCACTGATGCTCTATGTATTTGTTTATTCTCATTAGTTTTCTTTCTGTGTTTCCTTTTAGTTTATTTTCATTGCTATATTTTTTTCATTCACTGATGGTTTCTTCTGCATGTCTAATGCACTGCAAATTCCTTTTCATGTGTTTTTCTTGTCAGATAATGCATTTTTCATCTCTTAAAAGTTCCATTTGAGTCTTTTTATATCTTCCACTTAACTTCTCATCACATTCATGTTTTCCTTTACATTCTTGCGTTGCCAGAGTGTATTTATTATAGCTGTTTTAATGTTCTATCTGCTGATATCATCATATCTGTCATTTTAGTGTCTGTTTCTACTGATTGATTTTTCTGCTGGTCAAAGATCTTTGTATTCCCATTAATTTTTATTGGATGATCTACATTGTGCGCTTTACAATGTTGGGGTTTGGAGTTTGTTGCAATCTTTTAATTAGTGTGATTTTTTTTTCATGCAGTTAAGTTACTTAGCATCATCAGCCTGAGCCTCCTTAGGACAGCTTTTTTTTTTTAATTTTTTTTTTTTTTTTTTTTTATTTATGATAGTCACACACAGAGAGAGAGAGAGAGGCAGAGACACAGGCAGAGGGAGAAGCAGGCTCCATGCACCGGGAGCCCGACGTGGGATTCGATCCCGGGTCTCCAGGATCACGCCCCGGGCCAAAGGCAGGTGCCAAACCGCTGCGCCACCCGGGGATCCCCTTAGGACAGCTTTTAAGCTTTGTTAGAAACAACCTAGAGCAACTTTTAGTCTAGGACTGATTTAGATGTATTACCGAGTGGATACCTTAATAGATGACTGTACCTGCTGTGAACAGTCCTTCTTGAGCCCCTGGAATTGCTCAGCCTCCTGCTCTTCCTCCCTCTCTTCCCCACTCATTTCATAAAGTTTTTCCCAAGTATGTCGTCCACACTAGTCAATGATTGGAGGGAACCTCCCTGCAGATCTCTGGACATCTCTCTGCATTTTCTCTTTTTTAGCATTCACTCTGCAAACTCTGATCCTGCAAATTGGCTTCCTGGAACTCTGCTCTCTGTCTTCAACTCAGTGAATTGAGTTTTGTTTGGGTTCTCTGTTCTGCTCTATGTCCTGAGGGCTGCCTCCAGGCAGCAATGTGGGCAGTCATCAGGCTCATCTCATTTGTTTCTCTTCCCTCAGGGATAGCAGTCCTGTTCTGCCTCTTGCTCAGTATCTAAAAAGAGTTGTTTCATCTATTTACCTCATTTTCTAGCTGTTTGTGGTGGGAGAAGAATTCCCATAGCAGCTAATCCTTTGTGGTCAGAAGCAGATGTTGGCATCAATATTTTATAAGGTCCATTGGGTTATTCCACTGAGCAGCCAGAGTTGAGAACCAGTTCTTTAGACACTCATCAATATCAGTTTTGTTTGTTTTTAAGTCCTTGTCAATTCTTGAGATTAAAAATGATACATTCATATTTTGTAATTCAGTTTTTTGTGAGGTTGAATGACTTTTCATATTTCCTGGCCATTTACATTTTTTTCCTGCTAGACAAACCTGTTTATGCTTTTCTTAACCACCCCCCCCTTTTTCTTGTAAATTCAGAGATTTGCTTTATCAAGAGCCCTTTATATGTTACTGATATTATTTTTGTCTCTTAAATTGCAAACGGTTTTCCCATTGATCATTTATGTCTTGTTTATGGCGGCTGTGATGTGGAGGGAAGTGAAGGAAAGGTCCTGGTTGCACCGTGTGCTTCTAACTCCTTATGTAGCCCTAAATATTGGCTGTTTCCTTTATGGTCTCAGCTTGCGAAAGATGCTGATCTCTGGTCAGATTTATTTTAAACACCTTTCTTTAGAAATACATACCCACCCCCCTGCAAGGCACACTCCAAAAAAGGGACTTCATTTTGGTAGACTTTGCCTTTTTTTGGTGAACAGATTCAAGAATGTGTTAGATAGAACATAATGGATCGCTTGACCTCAAAAAGCTATACATGTACACATATGCTCCAAACTGGCATGTAGTCATGGACTTTGGGCTCCTAGTTAGTGGCCCTGAGCATAGGCTGACTGGAAGAGAAGACTCCATCCCTGAGGCCTGACTGTGAAAGCCAGGAAGGAAGAGTGGACTTCCAGTGGTCACCTGGGAAGGCTATTGTTGTGGGAGGGGACTACTGCTGGGGCATTTCTCCTCACAGGATTCCCTGACTGCCCCCATGCCCAGGTACTGCTGCTTCATCCTTTACTGAAGTGCACAGTAGACTGGAAGAAGGTCTGAGTTAGGAATCAACAAAGGGCTAGGGAAACTGGAGGTCAGTAGGATTCTGACTCCTGCAGGGCAGCTAAGGTTTGGTTCTGCAGATGAGCTCAACTCCCTACAAGGTCCTCCTCTGAAGACTTAAGATTCCCAGGATGCTTGGAATTCACACAAGTTTCCTAGCAGACATTATTATTATTATTATTATTATTATTATTATTATTATTTTACCTTCTTTACTCCCTTCAGGTGACACAGGAAGACCAGAGGGGCTGGAGTGGGAGAAATGCCTCCTCCAGATGGGATAAGGCTCTGGTAAAGCCTTGCCTCTAGAGTAGTCCTTTGGCATGGAGAACACTCTGGACTATTTTTAAATGGTCCCTTTTCCTCTCCCGTTGCCAGAGTTAGATGGAATCTTTCTGGGCTTTCCATGATGAGAAACTAGAAGGGTCCCAGAGATAAACTCCATCTCTGTCCTACAGTGCAACCTTGCCTGAGTTTCTTAAGCACCAGCAGCTGACAAAACCAGCAATCGTCCTGCCTAAGAGATTGAACTTCATGGTTCTTGACCTCTGGCAGGGATTAGTTTTTTTTCTGGAGTTTAAGGAGAAAGATGGCAGTAGAAAGAAATGAGATTTGACAAGTGGGCAGGGCCCAGGCCAGAAAAAAAGCCTGTGGACTCTCCTCAGTGCCCATTCTACTGGCAGTGGGGAACCCCTTAAGAAAAGGTTGAAAGAGTGGAAGAGGTTTTCAGATTTGTATTTCCCAGAGGTTCCTCCAAGCAAAAGGTTTGAGGGGGATGAGCTGAAAGCTATTATTGTCATTAAGGCCAGAGACAGAGAGTGAAGGGTGGTAGCCCTGGAGATTGGAAAGAGTTTTAGGACCCAAGAAAACTGAAGGAGCGGTATATTTGGTGACTGATCCTGTGTGGTGGCAGAAAAAGGCACAAAATGCGGGGAGGCCCAGCATGTAACAGCTCCAAAGCCCCCAAAACTCCTCCCCGAGGTATAGCCTCCACCCCAGTACAGCTGGTTCCCTTCCTGCTCCAAGGAGGCGATGAAGGATGGCATGGAGGTGCCTTTAGAACTCTTGTTATCCACCATCAGACACAAGCGTCAACGTGCTTGCAGGTAATTGCTGAGCGTGGTCTAGTCAGATTCTAATCACACCAGGAAACACTTATTTGAAATTCTTAACACGGGAACAGTCCTGTTACACTATGAAAGACTGGCAAAATATAAAAAGAACTGGGTTTATATGACTAACCTGAAATATGCCAATTAAGCTAACTAGCAGAGACTTATGCAATTGTTTTGCATCTGGGAAGTCTGCGCAGAAATGAACTCAGCGGAGTAAAGAGAGTTTATAGAGCGCAGGCTGGGATAACGCTAGGCCAGCTGGGTACCCATGCCAAGTGTCCTACTGTCATAGCCCTCAGAATAGCAAGGACCTGCCAACCATGGTCTGAACCAGCTTGCTGCCTTCAGGAGGGGACCACTGCCATTGAACTGATGAGCCCCCGGGGTCACTGAGGAATCAAATTCATCCAAAACCCCTAGAGACAAGCATTTCAGTTATTACACAGACCTCAGGAAATTCTACTTTTTAAAATTAAGGGATAAAACTATCAATCACACTTTAAGGTAAACCTTATTCTTTTCAGGGTGCCTGGGTGGCTCAATTGGTTGGGCATCTGCCTTCTACTCGGCTCATGATCCCGGGTTCCCAGGATGGAGCCCTACATCGGGCTCCCTGCTCAGGGGGCAGCCTGCTTCTCCCTCTCCCTCTGCCTGCTGCTCCTCCTGCTTGTGCTGTCTCTCTGTCAAACAAATAAATAAAATCTTAAAAAAACAAACCATCATTCTTTTCATTTGACTGCTCTGAATTGATATTTTTTTTTAAAAAATGAATGTAAAAATGTCTGTAGTAAATGGATAAAGATTTGAAGGTCTGAGGGTTAGACAAGAAGGTCAAGAGGATAAGAAGTCCCTTCCTCTTTGGGCTCCTCTCACCAAGCACAGGGCTTAATATATAGCAAGTATTAGATAAAAATCTTTAAAAATTAACTGTTATGTCAGATCTGTATTTCCTTTTTTAAAATAATTTAAAAATTATTTTTCAAAAATAATTTTTAATCTTAAAAATTATTTAAGAATAAATAATTTCTACATCCAACACAGGGCTTGAACTCACAGCCCTGAGATCCAGAATTACATGCTCTATCAACTGAGCCAACCAGGCACCTCATCAGATTTGTACTTCAAATAGGCTTTGACCACCATTTTCCACGTTCTCAATAATAATCAGCTCTCTATGCAAACATATTCCTAACAATAGTCAAAATAACATTTTTTATTTCTCAAGTACTCCACCTTTTTTTAAAATTTTTTAAAAGGATTATTTATTTACTCGTGAGAGACAGAGAGGCAGAGACATAGGTAGAGGGAGAAGTGGGCTCCCTGCAGGGAGCCCGATGTGGGACTCAATCCTGAGACTCCAGGATAAGGCCCTGGGTCTAAGGCAGGTGCTGAACTGCTGAGCCACCCAGGTATTCCTCAAGTACTCCACCTTTAAAGTAAAGTTGGCTTGCTATGCTCACCGGTTCTAGGCAGCACAGACCAGAGGCTGTCCTTTGTTCAGAAGGCAATGTGTGTCTTCTCAACTCCAATGAGTATAGAAGACACTCAGAGTCTTTTGCAAAATAATTTGCAAATGCTTATTATAATCATTTTTAGAACTGCTTTGGAATATGCAATTTCTAGGAGACTCAGTGTTGATTGCCTCAAAAATTCTTTGTCACTCATTACATGGGCGCTCTCACCTACCAAGGTCTTCCCATCCTGTAAAGGACCTTCCTTTACATAGACTATTAGTTTGGCATTGTTGAACTGCTGGCCACATGGGAAGGCAGCCCAGACTTGGGTCAGCCAGACCTGGGTTCGAGTCCCACATCCACTACCATCTCTTTGCAAGTATTTGAGTGAATCACTTCTCTTTCTGTACCTGAGTTTTCTCATTTGGCAAATGGAGGTGTAGTCAAGGCTCATTGTGAGAATCAAGAGAGGAAACAAGGAAACATGTGAACCCCCTATATAAACTTTAATGCAGTACATAGGTGTAAACGATTTCTTTATTTCTGCACAATATAGAGGATTTTATCTGATGGCACTTTGTCCCCAATTGTATTTTTTTAAGATTTTATTTATTTGTTCATGAGAGACAGAGAAAGAGAGAGGCAGAGACACAGGCAGAGGGAGAAGCCGACTCCCTGTGGGGAGCCCTATGCGGGACTAGATCCCAGGACCTCGGGATCATGACCTGAGCCAAAGGCAGATGCTCAGCCATTGAGCCACCCAGGTGCCCTTGTCCCCATATGTATTACATAATTGCAGAGCCTGAAAGTAAATGCCTAAAGAGAGACAAGGACAGAGAGACAATGTTCAAGGTTGACAGCATGTAAGTGGAATGCTCATGTGATATGATGACCTATATACTATTTATTTATAGTAATAAATAATGCTATTTATTACTTGCAGCATGCTTATTGGTGAAACATTACTGAGCCTAAAGTCTTTTTAGAGCCTCAGATCTATGACTGGCAGAGTTCCAGTGTCACGTGGTGAAGGAGAGGGCGCCAGACCTCCGCCTCCTGATTCCCAGTCTCCGTTCTCATATCTCTGCTTGTCCAAGTACAGCCTTTAAAATCTGTAGCAAGACAAGATGGTACTGCTTCTGAAGATAACGAATTCCCCATATTCAGAGGCTTGATGGCCATCAAAGAGTGATACGGTGTAAGTAATGTCAGTCTTCTATTTGGGAGTCGGTGAGGGATGGATGGTGGTAGAAACAATGACCTTTAAAGATCTCCTGACCTTGAACTTCTGGGAGGTTCTGAGCTTATAGATCCAGTTCTTGGCTCCTGATGATCACAAGGATAGGAGGCTGACAGAGAGGGGGGTAAGGGGGTGACCAAAATGGTTCCTGAGCTGGACTCGTGTTTGCCCAGCCTCAGCATCCAAACAACACATTTTAGAAAATTCCCAGGCATGTGCACACCTTTTGCTGTTGTGCACAGGGAATCCAGACATGCAGGTAACCAAAGCCATGTCTTTTCCCCTTTGCACCCCGACTCATTCTGCTTTGGCTAGAGAACAAGGGAGAATTTATCCCTAGATTCATAATCCCTCAGTCCAAGTGAGTGAGCCATGGTGGGGAGGTGGCCACACTTCTGTCGTCCTGGACAGTCATACGCTGACCTTAAAGGCAATTGATGTATCAGGAGGCTCTTCAGAAACACGGAGCCATGAGCAGGTAACTCCAGGAGAGAATCAGTTTGTCCCACTCAGGAGAGGGCTACAATCTGCCCTCCTTTCTCCTCCAAAAGAGCCTCTTGCCAGACTCTTTGGTCCCTCGAACGAGCTTCTGTTAGGCTGAAACACTGGGACTTTGAGGGGAGTCGTAGGGAGTGTAGTCCATCAGGAAAAGTCACAGTGAAGACTCAAAATCACATGCTCTGAGGAGTAGCTGAAGGACCTGGGGTTGATGGACACAGAGTAGAGATGTTTAGGAGAACATGTCACTGCCTGCACACCTCCACTGAAGGAGGTTATTTGTTCTGAGTGCCTCTGCAGGGCACAGCTGAAGCCAATGGCATGGAAGTTACATTGATATGGATTTAGAACCAACTGAAGGACTAAATTTCTGATGGTAAAAACCGTTCACACGTGCAAAGGGTTATCTTATGAGAAAGAGCGCTCCCAGCTACTGAGTGTACATGAGGCCAGGCTGGCAACCCCTGTAAGCATTTATTCAACAAAGAATGAGTTAATAATTGCATAACATTCACTGAGCAACTATTCTGTGCTTACACTGTGCTTGGCAATGGACCACAGAAACAATAAACTGCATTCCCTGTCTTTTAGAAATGTGTGGCTCAGCAAATCCCACTACTATGGTCACAGTAGTGGGATTTGTGGAAGTACTGGGATTTGGTTGGGGAAGACAGGTGGTCCTCAATGACCAGTAGAGGTAGGTACTCCCTTTATTTAAAATCCCAAGAGCTTCTCTTCCCCACCTCCCCAATTCAAAGCCGATTTCATCTGTGCCTCCTTCAAACCTTCACAAGACCAGATAGAGACAGACAAGAAGGACAGGTCCATGGGCAGGGGCAGGCCAGATGGCCTGTGTCCCTTTTCCCATATCACAGCTGTTGTCTTAGTAGATCTGTGTGAAATGCAGGATTTAGATTGTGCTCTGAAAATGCAGAGGGCATTCTTGGTGTAAAAGACTGTGTGAGCAAAGACAGGTCAGTGGGGAAATGAGGAGAGCAGCCTGCCTCAGGGGAGAGCTTGTGTGGAAGGTGAAGTCTGCGGAGGCAGGGTCCAGGCTGGGACAATCTGCATTTCCACCATGCAGATCGCTAGTCTAGCTGGAGATTTGGAAAACACCACACTTCACTTTGCCACCGTGCGTACATTCTTCCTCTAAGAAGACTTGTTTGTAAACATTATATAAACATAACCCAAAGTTATTGTGAGAATAGTTAATAGTAATTCAGATCATAGTAATTATCGAACAGGCCAACCAATAATCACACATAAGATAACCCCCAAATTAGTAATTAGATGGTGATGAACAGTATGATTTGGGGATATTGATGGTTGATAGATAAAGAGCTTTATTCAGTATAAGGAGCACGCAGACATGCGCGCACACACAGTTCACCTAGTGAAGTCTGTTTGTAGTCCTGTGTTGGGGGAATTATTGTGGAAACCTGTCCCCCGACTTGTCATCCAGTTGCAGGTGCGGGCAAGGACCTCTCTGCCCAGTGCCCCAATAAAGAGAATTGCCAAAGAACCAAAGTAACCTGCCCGGTTGGCTCATTTGGCCTAATCTGAGCTCAGCTAAAATGTAAGCCTGGAGTCGCATAGCCATTACACAGACATGGAGCCAGATCACCTACTCATCCAGGGAAGTCACTTTTTTTTTTTTTTCCCTCCAGGATAGCAAAAGGGAGAAGCAGCTTATTTCTCACTTCAGAGGCAGAAGAATAGTCTGAAATGAGGAGTACAAACAAACCTCCAGGGAAATCCAAGTCCGTGATGAGAAAGAGCCCAAAGGCCACCCAAATGAAAGAAACAATAGACGGAGACCACCTCCCCCCTGGTCACAGAAGATGGAGCGAGTGGCTATGTGGGGAACAGATGGAGGGACACTGGCCCAGTTTCAACTGCTATTTAGGGTTTGGATAGCTGGTTCTCGCTAAAGGCTGAGACAGAAAGCATGATATTAGCTTCCTATTGACTTTTCCTAGGGGCAAGTCTACACCTTAAAGTTGAGAGGGAGCTTCAGAATGTATTGATCTGTCATTGTATATATGTACCAGTTCTATTTCTGTAACTTGGACTGCAATTTCCTTCATCATATCAAAGGATTTGCTATATAGAGAACCTTAAATTTTACAATGCCAGTGACTGTCAATTAAGATATGATTGAATATATCACGGGTATCATATGTTCAAATGAGGCCTGTCGCTAATAGCACTGGAGGCAATGGCTTCTCTTTCTCCTCTTTCTAGGAATGGGAAACTGCTCAACCACAGCCCGATTGTCACGGCCAACGTGAAGTAAAGAAAAAATTCAATGGAAAGGAATGTCTCTAATCTAGGCATTCAAATCCCTGGGGGAGGGGAGCCCCCAAAACACAGGCTTCCAAGGCATTTTTTTCTGTTTTTCCTTAGGCATGTCTCCTACTCTACAAAACCATTTCCTTTTCTTCACACTTGGGCCTTACAGCAGATTGAGGGGATAAGCTGACCAAGGAGAATGATCTCATTTTACAGACATGAATGTTGGGCCTCAGAATGCCTAGCTGACTGGGAAAGTGTCACAGAACCGGTGGACAGAGTCCACCTTGAGCTAGTCTTGTGCCCCTTCTCTGAGAGCCTTCCTTTTTCTCCGAGGCCTATGTCATTACTAAGCCGGAGGCACATTGGTCTGTCTAGCATGAGGGTTTGAATTCTCTACTCTGCTCTGTCACAAACCCACCGTGTGACTTCAGAGAAGCCATTTCTCCATATTGGTCTCTGAACTCAGGTAAGGGCTCACATCCTCCCGGTGGCTCACTGATTCTTCACTAGTAGTCTCTGCCTCTAGGGCTACTGAGTGTGCACAGTTGCTGGAATGGTCCTTCCATAAGGGATCTCTGCATTACACCAGCTCACTTAAAACACTGCAATGGCTCCCCATCCCCCAAAAGATAAAGGCCATGCTTATTTAACCTGGTTGTAAGGTCCTCATTGAGCTAGCCCTTCTCTCCCCAGCCTCCTTTCTTGTTTGTCCTTCCTCCACACTCTATGCTGCAGATCCGTCAATATGAATGATGCCTGGACACTTCTCCGCCTGTATGGCTTTTTCTCATCCCTTTCATCCCTTTAGCTCCTATTCTAAGACCTGTGCTGTGAATCCCTGCCCCTAAGAAACAGCCTTATGACCCCTGCCCTCCTCCCCTTCCTGAGCAGAGATACCAGTTGGCTTTTCCCCTCTGGGGTCCTGTAGTCCTTTGTGAATATCATTGCTGGATCTGACTTCTATTAGAGAGAAATAACTTATTTTCGTGATTGCTCTTCAATTTACTAGGACGTTTCAATTTGTTTTGTTTTGCTTTTTAAATGAAGATTATGTTTGAGTCATCTTTCAATCCCTAACATCTAGTATTATATCCGGCAATAGATGTTAAAGAAATGTCTGTTGAATACATGACTGAATAAATGAATGAAAATGGGCTAGAGCATCTCCCTGGGGCTTTCTACTCATAAATTTTCAGAAGTCTGATCCACATGCAGGCTCAGGACATCTTGCCAGAACAGATTTTCTTCCCCCCTGATGGAGATTTTATTGCTTTTCATAGGGAGCTCCATACCAACAAGCAGCCGGAAGACCTCAGAGATGAATGCCTTGCATCAGAAACCCCAGGAACAAGGAGCTGGGCAAGAGCCATTGCGGCTGGTCCAGCTAATCCTGGTGGACAGCTCTGCCTGCAGTGACAGAGAGGCCACCCAGGCTGCTGTCTGATGTGGCCAGGGCAGGCTCGAGCCTGGGTGGTCAGTTTCTCTGGTTGGCCGAGGTGTGGGTGTGCGGGAATCCGCTCCTCGCCCACATAGCCCAGGATGCTGTGTCTTGCCCAGAGGCACTCTAAGGAGAAGGCAAGCCCACTCCTCCTGGGGGCCCCGGCTGTTTCGGGGCCTTTCGAGGTTTTCCAGGACCTCAGAGGCACAGCCAAAAGTTGAGTCAAGTTCTGAAGAGAAGTGGAAATACCTTCATCTTGAAGAACAGGCAGGCGAGCTGGGGGCCTCTTTCCTCCAACATCCTCCCTGACAGGTTAGAAAACGGATTTTAGAGAGGGGGGCCTTTTATGGTCACTTAGCAAGTGAGCTTCAGGGTATTTAATTTTGCAGTGCCAAGGGAAATGAGGAAGTGTGCTAAGACTTGCGAATCCACCATGCCCAATCTTCCGGAGTCACCCTGTCACGTGTTGGCAGCCGTCCCCTCCCTCGCTCCACCTCCACCCCTTCCCAAACCACCACCCATCTCACTGCCTCTTCCATAAGGCACTTACCTCACATGCAGGTAGACTTGCCTTACACAGTTCACATTCACTGACAGATAAGCCAATATAGAAGGGCAGGTGATGAAACTAGACTGGCCAGGGTGGGGTGTGTGTCTCAGCTCTACTACTCAAGCTCTGTGGCCTTGGACAACGTACTCAGCCATGCGGTGCCTCAGTTTCCTGAACATTGTAATCAGATAACAGTCATACCCATCTCATAGGGTTGCTCTGCTAGTTGTGGCTACCTTTAGTTGAAAACCTACCAGGTGCCATGAGCTTTACCAGCGAGTCCTAAACAACAACACGCTGCAAAACATGCCCTATTATCTGTCTTTCACAGAAAGGTATCAGCTCAGCCTGTACGAAGTAGGGTGCTGACTCCATCTCAGGTTGGTCTGACCTCAAATACAAAGCTCTTTTCCTATACCTAGGGTGAGGACATATCCCAGTTTCCCTAGGAAGTTGTAATTAATATCTATTGTCTATAAATAATTGTTTTTTTTAAAGATTTATTTATTTATTTATTTAGTTGAAAGGAAAAAGAGAGAGAGTATGAGCATTGGGGTGGGGGCAGAGAGAGAAGCAGGCTCCCCGCTGAGCAGGGAGCCCAATGCCCAGAGCCAAAGCAGAGGCTTAACTGACTGAGCCACTTAGGTGCCCCCTAGAAATAATTACTAACAGTGCCTCTTCCACATTCATAAGTGTACTGGTTTGGGCAATAAATTATTTGGTTGCCTTACATGCTCTGTATTTCTTCTCTGCAAAGGAGATTCTAAATTTCTATAAAAGCCACATTTAGAATTAGAAACTCTGTCTGGAGAGCCAAGGGTGGGCAGGCAAGCTGGCCTGGTTTGGTAAATAGATTAGGCATCTTGTTTACTGGTAGATTTGGGGCCCGATTGGAAAGAAATACAGCCTCCCTTTCTTTGTCTTTGCAAGTTTTACCAAGATGCATCTGCAATCACCTGACCTTTTCACAAAAGATTCTGGAATTCAGAGACCTGTTTTGTGGTGGTTACTGAGTTATCTCCCTTAACTGGGATGTTTCTGCAATTTTCTGCAATATTCCATAGGTCAGATCAAACAGCCCGGATAGGAATGCAGGGTGGTAAGTTCAGAAACTTTTCCTATGGACCTTTATCTATTTTTATTTCTGGGTTTTGAGTTCTAACCCTTTCATAACAGTTCTCCTTCTTTAAAGAAAATGTTGATATTGGATAGAGAAACAAAGAGCAACAACCATAACAAAGGAATCACAATAAAAACTAAAAGACAAAACAAAACACCAACCAAAAAAAAAAAAAAAAAAACACCCCAAAACAACAACAATAAACCGGTGAAAACAGAGCGCCTCCTATTTTGGAGTCAACAATGGAAAGTCATTCCTTTTTTTTTTTTTTTTTTTTCCCTAAAGATTTTATTTATTTATTTGAAGCAGAGAGAGAGAAAACACTATTCAATGCAGTTGTGATGGGGAATCTGTCAAGATAAATAACGAATAACTGAGTTATTCTGTTTATTGTAGTGAGGCTTGAAATTCTGGATCTTTCATCCTTGTATTCTTTGAGTCCATTGAGGAATCGTGTTACTTTCACCGTAGTACCCCCAATGCCTGGCATAAGAACACACTCCTTAGTTTTTTGTTGACTCAGAGAATGAATGATTAAAATTCTATCACCAGATGGAAATCTGAAATCTTGCTTTAAATTGATGATGCATGTGAAATAATAACCATCATTTCAAATCCTTTTGTAGAATAGATGGGAAAAAAAATAAAAGAGAAGCATTGGCAGATATGTATCAATTGTGTTTTGATTTAGCAGGTATTATTTTCTGGAATAAAAATCTGGCTTGCTTATACAGTACATACTCTATGGCTCAGATATGGCCAACCTAATCATTTAGCTCATTTGGCCTAATATGCGTTCAGCTAAAATGCAAGCCTGGTGCTAAAAAGGAAATACATACAGTAATCCCTAATCCCTCAGCAACTATGGGAACCGTTGTCTGAAAAACACCAAGGTTGAAAATCCTGAGTTGGCAAGAAGAATAAAGGTCTTACTACAAATAAGGTGTTGGGGAAAATACTTGAAATAATGCTAAAAATAGATTTTTAAATGCAGCAAATAAAACTTCTAGGAAAAATCTCCCCTTTCAAAACAAACTAGTCCTATTCAAGGTAAACATTTAATCTTAGAGGCAGTCTTCCGCTGGCTGTTCAGGGAGGGCTGCTGCAACTCCGTGGATTTTTAGTTTTGTGACAGACTCATTCTGTACTGTTTGAACCCGCCATTACCAATTCAAATTGTGCTTTTAGTTTCCCCTTTTAAATTTTTGCATGTCTTGGCAAAAATGCATTGGTAATCACCTGGACTTTTCACAAATTACTGTGGAATTTACAAACATTTTTTGGTGGCGATCCAGCCACCTGCCTTTAACATGGGATATTTTCTCTCCGCACATGACCTGGGCAAAGAGTAAGAGTGGTGAGGTCTAAATTCTATCATGTTCTCTTGCTTCACAAGACTACATAAAATCTGAAGGATTATAAAAAAGAGGCTCATGAGTTTGAACAATTTGACATGCAATTATAAACCAGTATCAGCGCTAATCCTGAAATTGGCAAGACATTATGAGAGTTTCTGACTGGATTGACACATGACTTAAGCAGACTGCTCCTTCCTCCCAGCCCTTCCTCTCCACTTGCCCCTGACAACTCCCCAGCATTTTCATGGGGGAGCTGAGCAAATGCCACGGTCTTATGGGGTGAGGCAGGTAGCAGGATCACCTCTTACCATGTTGCAGAAGGGAGGTATTTGGGGCTGTGCAAGTTGAGATCTGTGGATAATTAAAATGGAGAAAAGGTCTAAATAGGTTGTCCAAACAAGGAGGGCCCCAGGCTTATTTGAGGAATCAGATAACATAGTCAAAATGTGGGAGAGACAGTAAGATTGAGCAAAAGCAGCAGTAGGAAGGAACATGTGGAGGAGGTTCTCTGGGTCACTATCAGAGCCAGGGCACAATGGAGCATGGCTGGATCTTCCAAGCTCCCTGTGCTGGGTGATGGGGTAGGTTGGAACCACTTGAAAGGTGTGGGATGAAGCCAACCCACTATGCTCCTCCCTTAGCACCTCTAGGCCCCTCACATTTACATCCTTACTTCTCCTGAAACTTCCATTCCCACAACATATCCTCTCCCACTAGAACATGGTCTTATTTAGGTTTTTTAGTAGCACAAATCTGATGGTCTCACTGTGCAAGGGCTCAGTATCAGTGCATCATGTGCTTGAGGGGTATGGGCGGGTATGGGATGTGGACTCCTATGTCCCTAAACATCAATGTTGATGACACTCTTCCAGAGACATGGTGGGATGTGAAAGAAAGAACACTGGACTTCAAGCCCAGGTCTTCTGTTCTCAAATCCAAAGTTCTACCCGTAGCACCATCCTTGAAATCTTGACTAGGTACAAGTGCTGACACTCTTAGGCACCCTAAAGGAAACAGAATATGGAAAATCCCTTTCTTTAAGTAGAATACAATTTAATAAAGGAGATGGCATGAACTCCCAGGGCAATGAGACAACAACCAAAAAATGATACAAAACTCACAAGGTGACTTGAGTGTGGTCTGGCCCATATGTGCTGGGGAAATCCAAAGGACTGAAGCAGAAGGAGGCTGGAAGAGCTCCTATTTGGAGACAGGACCCAGACACCAGGAGAAAGTTCCATGTGATGATGATAATGATAAAATAATTATTACAATGATAATGAACTATCATTATGAGTGCCTATTATGTGTTCGGATTGTACTACCTGCTTTATTTTGGATTATTTTGTGTTAAACTCCACAATACATAAGGTAGAAGTTGTTGGCTATATTTTATAGATGAGGACTCCAAAGATCACGTTAAGATTCTGACCAACGTCACATAGCTCATATGAGGTAGGGCAGGGGATATGTCCCAGATCTGCCTGTTGGTACTTTCTTTTGCACTACAGCATCTCAAATCAACAATGGAACCTTAGTCCAAACTCTTTCATTAAATAAAGTGAAAGCAAGTCCTTCCACGGGTCCACCTCTTGAATCTCAATATACTCACCTGGCTTCTTCAGTTCATTCATAAAAAGACATGGCTGCAAAGCATCCCACAAATAGGATCCTTATCCAAAAAAGTAAATTGGAGACAGAAGACTCTGGAATTTCTTCGTATGTCTTATTTCCAGCTGTTTTCCTGTGCTCAAAATAACCTATTGAACTATGTGGTCAAAATAAATTGACAGAAATATTTCTTGTTTTAATTTCCATTCTAAAGCTTTCATCATTCTTATTGACTTGTTTATTTAAGGATCTAATTTTAATTACTAAGTGACATACTCGTTATTAATTCCATTTGCTTTTTGTAAAAGAAAGCATAAACCCCACATGCTCAGTGAGTGATTGGTTGCCTTTGCTTCCGCTGTGTAGTGTTGGTCTGCCCCAGAGAGAGCATCTTCACCTGGCAGCAGAGACACCTCTGCTCTGAACCAGCAGTGGGGCACCACCACATCTGACCTTAGTCAGTTTTCTGGGATAATATAGGGCTTTGTGTGGCCCTACTATGGAGGACAATATCATTAAGATATGAAATCCATGGAACAGTGTGTATAGAACATGCATCCAAGAGGAATGGAGGGAATGGTGTGTGATGTAAGGAGAGAGAAAGAGACAGAGAGAGACACAGAGGGAGAGAGAGAAAGAAGGGTGTGTGTCAGTTGGGGGAAGGAGAGCAAAAGATAGAAAATGAGTGAGAGAGCCATTATTTAGCACCAACTCTTTGCCAGGCTTTGAGTTGGATGCTTTACCCAAATCACACATCGTGCTGACAAAGTTGAAAGGTATATGACAGTATCATCATTTGGTAGAGAAGAAATCTGAAACTGAAAGCAAAGTGAAGAAACCCAGGCCACAGAGAAATCCAGCTGACTCTTCAGTTTGCCTACATTCCCCTACAGCTCCATCAGGTATCTACCGAAAGCTACCCCTGTGCTGGTGGAGTTGGAGTAAGTCTGGGAACTGGAGAGATGAAAGAGCATGAATTGCTTCCATTCATGGAGCGTCTGAACTGAGAAGGGCCCAAATGCCCTGTAACAGTTAAAAGTGAATACCTACCATTTACCTCGATGTGGATGGGACTGGAGGGTATTATGCTAAGTGAAATAACTAAACTGGAGAAAGACAATTATCATATGGTTTCACTCATATGCAGAATATAAGGAATAGTGCAAGGGACCATAAGGGAAGGAGGGGGAACTGAATAGGGAAAAATCAGAGAGGAAGACAAACCATGAAAGACTCTTAACTCTGGGAAACAAAATGACAGTCGCTGGAGGGAGGTGGGAAGGGAGGTAGGTAACTGGTAACGGGCATTAAGGAGGCCACGTGATATGATGAGCATTGGGTGTTACACACAACCGATGAATTATTGAAAACTACATCTGAAACTAATGATGTATTATTTTGGCAAATTGAAATTTTAAAAAAAGTTAAAGCCAAAGGCTTAACTGAAGTAGTTACTGCTATAAGAACATGTTTTATATACTCTTAAGTGTCAAAGCGTGAATGTACAAAATGTGAGGTAATAGCATTAATCATTTTATTCGGCATGGAATTCTGAGAAATTCAGCTATTTAGAAATCTTACTCACAGCAATATAGAATAAAGCAAGAGGAGATGACACCATTATTACTGTAGAACAGATGATCTAACTTTGAATACAAAGAACTCCAAACAAAAAAACAATCTAAATTCAATGTTGAATTAAGCTATCTCACATCATGATGACGTATATTCAAATAATAAACACAAAGGGCGTCAGAAAAAGATTGTATGTTAAGAAACATACGTTTAAGAAGATTAATAATTGTTCTTGTATGGTGATAATACTTTCATCCAAAATGGGAATATGTGGTTACATGTAGAGAGCTATGGACATAAATATAATATCTCTGAGGTTTTAAGCTTAGGTCAGAGGCAACAGGTTGAGTAGAAACACCAGTCTCCTGGGATTCAGAAGAAATGGGTTGGATAGAGTCCAGCTTTCCCCCCTTGGAAGCCATAAATTCTTGGACTTTACCTATCTATGCTGCAATTTTTCTCCCTAAAAACACACCAACCCACTTCCTCTCCAAGAACTGTAGTGAGGCTCAGATGAGAGACTGGTGTTCTATCAATTTGAAGAATCACGATCATGTTACCATCAGGAAAAATCTTATTTCCTGGCAATTCAGGCTCTATGAAGGGGTTTTGCACCTGGAATAGCTACATGATATGGCTGGTAGTCCCATTATAGATTTCTTTTTCTCACTATTTCCAGAATCCTCTCAGTCTCAGCTAAGGAGAACTTCACATTTTGACTCATAAGCAATATGGCTATGAACATTTTGTGCACGTGTTTTGGTGCCTGTGTATTTGCATTTCTTTAATGTATATGCCTAATGAAGAAATTGCTGATAGGTGGGATTTATACATCTTTGGGCCTGACGAAGGGAAACAGTTCTTTGACCAGAGATCTAGGTTCTTTCAGATGACCAGTAGGATCACTACCATAATTGAATTAGTTTGTCATATTGTGTCACAGTGTGTGTAAATCCACTTTATATAATTAAGAAAATATATCATGCCTTAATAGTAGGATGGTGGAGAAATAAAGTAATTTATAATAGAAATACATGTGTACATGAATATGTAAATGCTGGTTTATAATCACACCAGTACAGATAAAGAAGTTGTCAGAAGTTTGGACCATGAGATACAGTCACCATGAATGTGAGAGCTATAAATGCTGAGTAATAAAGGAATATTGTGTTGACAACTTAAGCCCCATAAGTGGCCATTTTCACTGGTGACAAGGCATGATTTTCTGAAAAGGTGAACAAATCTTGGAAGAGTTTCAAACAAAAGAACAACCTTCCCTTGATTTAAACAATGGAAAATTCAGTGTGTATTGAAACCATACACAAAGTAAGATACTTGGTGTATATATAAAATGAAATTAGGAGCCAGGTTCAGATAATAATAAATAGGCTTGTCACCTACCTAGAAGCCCAATAGGTCATTAGAAAATTGTGCAGAATGAGGGAATATTTGTCATGAGAGCTTATCTCATAAATTCCATCCAGCTTCCATGGTATTCATGCATTAAATGCCAGGCTCACCTCCCAATTACTGTGACAATACAAACATCCTTAAAATTTACCAAAATGACAGCCATTGAGAATGGCAGCAGCTCTAGGTCAACTCAAAGTGACTTAAAACATGAAAGGGATTGCTATGATTTTCTTTCAGTTTTCTCTGCAGCAGTTTCAACCTCATTGTAGCAGCAAGATGGCTGTGGTAGTTCTGGGAAATCATCTGTATGAAACTCATCCAGAGGGAGAGAAACACCATATGTTCCGGTGGCCCTTTATAGTGAACTACTTTTGCAGAAGCACCAGGACGTGTTTTGTAGGTCTCATTGGACCACGTTGTAGCCTTACGATTCCTGAACCAATCAGCAGAATTACTCTAGCTAATCTGTCCCACTCCTGGAACTGGGAGTTCAGTTGGCTTTCTTTGAAGTACAGAAGCAGACGGAGAATGTGTGGATGTCTGAGTAAAAGTCAGGGATGGGGGGGAAATGGATTCTGGGTAGGCAGCCAAAAATGTCCCTACCATATTTGTAGGATTGAGGATTGATTTTATTCAAGGAGTTTCCAGGTTTGTTTGGGCCTTAAAAGACTACCTGGCCCAGAGGTTACATACATGTGAAATGTGATGAATACCAAAGGGATAGTCAGAGTACCTGAGAAAGGGAGTGGGAGCCCGGGAAAGGAGGAGGCGGGTGCTACAAGTCTGAACGAGCTGCCTCATAAAAGGATCAAAGTTCTGTGAGATCCCTCTGCCAAAGCTCTTGCAGTGTGTGACAGGAACCCAGGTGAAAGATGGGTGTGAGTGGAAACTGTAAGAGACCCCTTGATGATTTCCTCAGGAAACTCACCTGTTTGGCAATGACTTTGCTCTGCAAGTTTCCCTCTTGCATCCACATGTCCTCCTCAACTCCAAATTCACAGGAAGGCATGATGGTTGTGAAATTGAAAAGCAACTTTTGGCAGATGCAGGTAACTCAAGTTCAAAATTAGAGGTTATGTATACTGTTTAGACCCACATCGGACTCTTTCCTCTCCTTCACCCTGCTCTCAGGCACCTCTCCAGTCCTGCCATTCCATCCACATAGTCTCTCTCAGCTCTTCTAACAATGACCTCAGCCACTGCCTTAGCATCATTCCCCACCCCCTATGCCCAACACCTGCCTTCAGCCTTATCCCTGCAGTTCCTTCTGCTTGTCACAACCATCCGGATTTTCTTAAAGCCCAGCTTACTTTTTACTCCCTCTGCTTAAATACTTTGTGTGGGGGGTGCTCATGATCTACAGAATGAATTACAAATTCTCATCCTGACTGTCCACATCTGGCCAAATCCAAAATAGCTCGGAGTACTGGTCAGCATTTGGGCAGACCTGTGTTGCTCTGCACCAGGCATTGGACAGCGTGTGAGAACTACTGAGCATGATTTTTTATTACTCTCCTTCTTCTAATCTATACATCAAGCCTATATTTTCTACCCATTCGGACTTGCGGACCATGGACTCTTCTTGAAGGACTTCAGTTATGTTTCCTCCCATGGCACCTGCATTAAGGTCGTGTGTGTTCCTGACTTATGCTTGAACAATCTGACCATGAATCAGTCATCACTGAGTTCCTTCAACTCTTTCTGATGATCCTAGTAGGTGCCTCAGTTTGTGGTGAGAGATACATATTCACTGAATAGTTCTTTTAGTTCTGGGATTATCACAAAATGTTCTACTCCTCTGGTCTCCACTCCATTGAAAGCAGAAGAAACTGACAATCCTGTACAATACACATATTTAGTTTTTAACGAATTACCTTTCAACCTTGAGGTCAATTCTCCAATGTTGAACAATCTGGGAAAAACAAAAATATACTATTTTTCCCCACTGCAGATTTGAAACTCATAATACCACTGGCCTGAAACAACAACTGTTAATATTTTGGTACGTGTCTTTCAAGTCTTTCATCCTAAATGATGCTTATAACTCAGAAATTGCATAGAGAATCAACTTTTTAAAATCTTGCTTTCTTTGCTTGACATTACACTATAATTTTGCTTCTAGAAATATTTGCCAGGAATATTCTGCCCATTGTCTTTTTTGCTGTGATAAACAATGTGATGAACATCTTTATATACAAAGCCTTGCTTACATTTGTAGTAGGTTCCTGAAGATATAATTTCAGGATTGAAATTGTTGGGGCAAAAGGATCTAAGCACTTTAAGATTCTAAATTCCAACCTTGGCTTTATTTTTAGACATACACTTGAAAAGCCTGCCATGAGCAAGGATGGCTGCTTAGCAGAGATCTGAGCAGGGAGCAGGGGTCTCCAAATTCCACCATCCTGGCCTAATTTATTTCATGACTATGTTAAAGTTTGCCTTTGCCTCCTTCTCAATTTCAAGAAAAAACACAAAACCCTGAAATCGGATTCAGAACTAACCTCTCCCTCTCCCTTACAAAGTGTGCTTTCTTGATGTAAGAGGGTGAGAACTTTAAATCTCTCTCTGGGAAAACATGCAATGAAATTGGAGATGGTGGGACCCCAGACTCAGAGTCATCTTTAAATGGATGTGTTTTTCCAGTGCTTTGGGAGGATTGAAAACCCTAACAAAATAAAATCAAGACCACTCCCACATAATTCAGTTTCCTAGCAAAGAACCTTATTTCTCTATTACCAAGGTATACATGTGCAGATGAAAAACACAGACAGGTTGTCCTTGCCTTGAGTTATAAAACAGTGGCTTCTGTTGAAGGTCATTTTGCTTAAGAGGAAAAGAAAAAGCCCGATACTTGGCAGGGAGGCTGTTGAGGCTGTGCCTCTCTACCAAGGACCTTTGATATGGGCGCCCTGGGAGAGCTTCCACCTTACCCCGGAACAGGTCATGGCCTGGTTTACTGAGGGAGGAAGAAAGAGGAGAAGAAGAGTTGGAATAAAATGAAAGAGAGAAGGTTATTCTCTGAATCCTCTGAATTCTAAAATTAGAATCTTCCTAAGTAAATTTTTAAAAAATTATAAAAAGCAACTGGACCCTCAAAGTAGCATATCGCAATCTATCTATACAATCCTCTTTACAAGAATCACTTTATCTTAAAAGTGGGTTGTTTGGAGGGGAGAGTCAGCTCTGCTCTAGATTTGTGGAAGGAGCTGGGGACAATGGTAGCTTCTTTTGAGCCAAGCATCCTTCATCTAACCGACTAAAGAGGAGTCAGAGGAAGAAAAACTCCATCTCCCACTCACCACTGAGCAGGGGATTTTCTGGGACATGAGGGTCCCAAGGCAGTGATAATCCTTTCATCCCATCAGAAAGCTCAAGGAAGGCCATGCAGGAAACCCCTCGCTCTGACCTATTGTCAGATTGACATGTCTTTATCTACCACACATCTTGCCTAGGCCCCACACATATGGCAAATCCAACATGTCCAGAGCTAGACTCTCCTCCTAGGACAGCTTCTCCCCTTGTTCTTTATCTCAGTAAATGCCTTTATAAAGGGCCTCTTTACTCAATCCAGAAAGCTGGGTGCCCACTCCTCCCTTGTACCATGCTGTTTGTCAGTTTTTTTCTCCCCAACACCTTTATCTCCTCTTTTCCTTCCAGCCACTCAGCTCCGGTCTGGGTGGTTTCTTATTCAAACTTTTGCCAAAGTCCCTTAGTTGGTTTCCTTTCTGTGCTCTTTCCCACCTCACCAGCCCTCGCTGTCCCATCCATTACCCTCCTTAGTCCCAGAATGATCTCCTTAAAACAATCACATCAAGTTACTTCTCTGCTGAAACATATAAGAGGCTCCTCAGAAGATCACCCTGTTAGCCTTCCTCAGTTTCTCAAGCCTTCCACATGCTGCCTCAAATTCTGTACTTCATACACACAATATTCTTTCCATATTCCAGGCTCTTTCAGACCGTGACCCTCTGCAATAGTTACAGCTTCTCCCTGGAATGCCCTTCTTCCATACTTCTTCACTTAGCTAAGTTTGTTGCCAGACTCCTCTAAAATGTCAGCGATGGGCTCTCTCTGATTCCAGAGCTGCCTGTGTAGGGCCTTCTCACAGCCTCTGTCAACTTGCATCGCAATGACCAGCCTCAGTCTGTCTTCCTCACTAAGTCTGAACTCCTTGAGGGCAGGTATCATTGCTCCCTCATCCACATATCCTAAGAGCATTCAAGGGTCCTAGGCATGTAATACTTACCTTCTAGGTAATTGAATGAGAGAGAAACAATGAAAAATCATTCAGTGGTCTGGGTTGGCTCTTCAGCTAAATCATACTATTTGGGCTCAAGTTGTCTGTGTGAGAATAGGAGAGTTGCCTGTTTTATAGATATTAAAAAGCTAAGAACAGTGTGTATGTAGGTTGGTATAAGTCTCTGTATGAGTAGGTATATGTGTGAATGTGTGTATGAGTATGTGTGCATGCACACGCACACACACACAGACACCTGTGTAACTATATGTCCTAGTCTGGGTTGATTACAGGCATTACCTTTTGGGAGATATTCTTAGGATATTCTTAGTATTCAAGAACTAGAAGTGAATGTTCCATGACAAGGGCATTTTCAATGGAAGTGTGACACTTCCCGTGGAATAAGATCAAATTGCAAAATACTAGATTCAGAATGAAGAATTTTGGTTTGTAACTTGACTCGACTGAGGAATATGATCCTGATGAACAGTCTTGCTGATTTGAAGCTTCTTTAGCATAGGGTCTTGCCCATTATACAAAATAATATTTAGGCTCCCAGGGTGACTTCCCCAATACCATAGATTTAACAATTCAATTAGTCATTCCCAAGTGAAGCATTCTAATTGATTATTTTTCAGTCTCTGTTGATGATAAAGATAATGGATGCTTTTGTGGAGTAAATTGGCTTCCTTGCTTAATATCTGTTTCTTGATGTCATTGCCCAGCAAATAAATGGTGAAGTATACTGCTAAAAATAGCATGATGGCTGGCAGAGGAAAAAAAAATAGCTGTGTTTCCTGACAGTGCAAATTTCACACTGTTTTAATTACCACAAACGTTCACTCCTATCTCAGAGAGCTGGGCAGGAAACTGGGAATAACAACATTTGTAGTTGCGGCAGAAATGACAAGCCTGGGATGCGGCCTCACACCAGTGTGGCCATGTCCGTGTGACATCCTCTGGGAATTCAGAGTCTGGGAGGTGAATGTGGACTCTCTGGGAATCAATCAGATGAAATTTGGAAATTTGCTTTGCTATTTTGCTTTGCAAAAAAAGAGAGGCACCTGTCTCCCTAAAATAGTTTGAATTAAAAAAAAAAACCACGATAAACAAAAAACAAAATAAAAGCACAGAGTGTGGGAATTTTATTTAGGCAAACACCTACACAATGTTCACAGCTCACAATTTAGGCAGTGATAGAGAAGAAACAGGAATAAGGTTAAGGTAGTCTCTAAATGCTAGACTTTCTGTCTCCCTCCACTGAGTATGGAGGCCTTTCTCTCAGAGGACTGGCTGTCTTTCCATTCCCATTTCCTTACCTGCTTTCCTTCTGACCTTTCCCACTCTGCCCCATTACCTGGAACCATCTTTTTTCTTTCCTGACTTCTGGCCACCTCTAGGGTCTCTTGAAATCCCACTTCAACCGAGAATGGTATGAATATGTTATTTGTTCTAGCACTAGAGATCCTATTCTTGGGTCTTTTGTTGATTTTGAATTTGGGATGAGGAATCTCTGGCTCATGCCCAGAAACCTCTACAATACTTTGTAGTAATGGAAAAAGCATGCGTTGGCACAGACATTTATAATTTATGCCAACCTTTCTTATACTTTTTCCCATGTGAGGGTAAATCTCATTGGATTTAGACCTAATGAAATTGGAAACAACAGTATCTTATAATTACTCAGAGGAGTTTTAAGGCTTAAGCAGGTGGTAAAGAGGGAAAAACCTTCACTTCCCATAATGACAAAGATATACTTCTTACAAAGGATAGAAGGTAGGTTTGCAAACATTAGAAAGGACCATGGGGGGCTGACCAAGACCCGAGGACCCAGTCAGTGCCTCAGCTCTATATACTACAAGGAAGTAGCCCTTCTCACCTATCACAGAAGAGGCATTCAATGAATATTAATTGATAGAACAAATGAATATCCAAACTAGATAAATGACACAAAAGAGGTGACATGGATTAAAAAATAATACTCAAAGTCTTAATTGGAAGTAAGCTTAATAAAAGCCACTAATGGGATCCCTGGGTGGCGCAGCAGTTTAGCGCCTGCCTTTGGCCCAGGCCACGATCCTGGAGACCCGGAATCGAATCCCACATCGGGGTCCCAGTGCATGGAGCCTGCTTCTCCCTCTGCCTGTGTCTCTGCCTCTCTCTCTCTCGCTCTCTGTGTGACTATCATAAATAAATAAATAAATAAATAAATAAATAAATAAATAAATAATAAATAAAAGCCACTAATGTGGCCAGGCAGCCAAAATTCATACCCTGATGCTATGTTTCAGTACCAGAGGGCTATCCATGCTGAAAAAAAAAAGTGTTCACGAAATTTAAGTATCATGTTTAGTACATCATAAAAGACATACTTTAAGCGGTCCAAGAGGTAAACCCTAAGACCATGTTGGTGGAAGTTACAGTCAAATAGACATTAGCCTCATGTAAAGAATTGCATATGGAAGCTCAAGGGCCAAAGGGGTGGACTGTGCTAGTTACCAAGTTGCCTTTAACTTCCAAATTCTCTCCTTTGGCCTGTTCCTTGAAAGTGGAGCTGTGTTCTTTAAGTATTTTTCCTTTGCTCACCAAAAAAGGAAATAAATGCTAAGTGTTGTTGTTAGAGAACAGTGGAGAGAATTGCAGGAGGGAAGCCCTTTCTTCCTGGTTGCAGTATGCTTGCTCAGCAGTCTCCTATAGTGTGCATGACTTCTCCAGTACCAATCTCCTGCAATGCATGTGGCTTTCCCAAGCACTAAACTCCTGCAGTGACATGGCTTCCATAGCATCATCCTCTTTCAACGTGAGCAGGTACTGTAGTGCATAGAAACCAGGAGCACCTAGTGGCTAGCCTCTCATGGTACCCCCAGCCACAGGTGGTTTTATAGCAAAGCCCCTCTAGTGAAATACCTGTCCATGAACAGACGTCCCTGGCACCCTAGAGGACAGATTTCCAGTTTCATTGGTTGGCATTGCAGCCATGCCTCTCCCTTCCTGGGAGTCCTGGACTCTCCAGTAAAGTCTGGACCTCAGCCCAAGGGAACTTTTTCCTTAGCTCTGTAATCTAATGGCTGTTTCTTATACCTGCTATTCCTATAGCCTTTGGTGTTCTCTTTATTTCTTACTAACCAATCTCTCATTACTACAACTCTCTGTTGTAGTTAATAATTTTTTATACTAGATTTTCCCTGTTAAAATTATCATGTAGTTTTGCTTTACTGGTTGGACCCTGACTGATACACCCAGCAAAGGCATGGGGTCCTGAGAAATGGGTAGAATTTAGGTAAGCTTAGAGGGAAAAAGATGAATACTCAAAGCAGACTGAAGGAATTAAGGTCCATACTTTATATTACTTTATAAGAATGAAATAAATACACTCAATTTGATTATAAAGTTTTCGAGGCCAAGATTATGTCTGATTCTTCCATATTGCTGATAATATTGTAATGCTTGATGAAAGAACAAAATCTTTGGACATTGATTGGTCAATCCACTTAACCATAATTGAGACCTAGGAAGAAAAAACAGTCCTCATTGCAGTGCTTTGAAAAAAAGAAAAAAAAAAAGTAATATTTGTAATTAAAAAATAATGTTAGAAAAAAATACTGATGTAATACTAGGTACCAGGCTTTCTACAAGGGAGCTCATGAGCAAAGACCCTCAAAATCTTTATAAGATAAATATTATTATTATGTCTGAAGCACAGAGAGGTTATGCAACTTATTTAAATTCACACAACTAATAAGTGGCCAAGCCAGGATTTACACCAAAGCTGTCTGGCTCCAGAGGCCCTGCCCTTGATCACTACACACTGCTACCTCCCCACTATGCTTATAGCTGTGATTATACACCACAACAGTAGAGATCTTTCCTTTCAGTTCTCTAGAGGAACAAAAGAGGAGTGTCTTTTTAAAACACATTAAAGAAGGGAACTTTTTCTTTGTAAATCGAGATGCCTTCCATTGAGGGTAAGGAAAAGAAGGGTTTAAACTCTACTGTTCAAAATATTGCATATCAAAACCCTACATTTATTATTTGGTACATTTCTTATAAGAAATTGTATGTCCTGGGCTTCTCCCCTTCAGAGCATTTACTTTTTTATTCCCATCCTTAAGGAGTTGAGGTTTTGAATATTTGGTTCCCATTTTTGAGATTCAGAGTACAGCAGGCAGAGCTCTTCTTTGCAGCAAAAGTTCTTTCTGGATCCCCTACAATGACCTCTCATTACATTCAAAAACTGCTCTGATTTCCTTGCCCTACGGTGAAGTAGATGGAAACCCACACTGACCCACATCCAAGTTTTCCACTTCTACATGATGTGCTGTTATTCTGCAAAATTTGGAATCTGAATGCATCTTCTAGACTCCTTGGATATTAATGGCCTTTGAGACCGAACCTGGGCTAATAATACTTGAATTGCCTTGAACTATAAAATCTTGCACATATTGTTTCTTCTACCTGAAGTGTTTCTTTTCCTCTTACAAGACACTACTCAAAGAGGATGACCTTTGTAAAGCCTTTCCCAGCCCCTCTCAAGAATTAGAGGTCCTAGACTTCATGGCTACCATCCTTTTATTAGGTCCTCTTCTGTTACTCTGGGACTAACACGTGCCTGTCTCCCCTCCAGATAGGAGGCTGTTGGAAGGCCGAGGCTCTCACATATCCATATTTGTTTTCTCATAGCCTGGTGTAATCACTAGGACTGAGTGAGTGCTCAGTAGACATTCTCTTCTTAAATAAATGCAAGGATAAGTGAGTGGCTTAGGGCCTGCTTCAATTCATACAGGATTTGTGGACTTGGATAAATCATATCACCTCCTTTATCTTTAGTTTAATCATCTTTAAAATGAATCAATGTGTTTAGGTGATGTCAAAGTTCCCTTCAAATTTTGGCATCTTATGGGTATGAAATTCAGTAACCATTTTCATATGTTGCCCTGAGGTTGGCTAAGAAACTTCTATAAAAAAAAAAAAAAAAAAATATAAAAAAAAAAAAAAAAAAAAAAAAAAAAAAAAAAAAAAGAAACTTCTATAAATCCAAAGCTTATTATTATTATTATTATTATTATTATTATTATTATTATTCCAAACAGGTTGTTTTAAACAACCTCAACTCCAAAGATCTCAGGTAGAGGCATTCTGTTTATATTTACTTCAGAACACCCATGGGCTCAAATGTTCACTGCAGAGTGAAACAGAAGTCACATTAACTAAGCATCTTTTGGGGGTGTCAACCTCATGAGCCACAGCTCATGATACCAACACAGTTCTGATACCAAGCTGTCAATCCAAGACTAGGGATGAAATAGGCTCATTTGATACTTTTGTAAACAGCTACAACATACCTTCTTTACCACTTTCACTGGGAAGCTTGGAGACACCAGTTGCTTCTCATATTGCCTCTATTGAAGTAGTTGGTGTAGGAAGTTTTAATCTATAAAATCCAATTCAAGCCTCCTCCCTTTCTTTCTCTTTGTCAGATCTTGAGTTTAGGAGAACAGAGAAGAAATGTCCCTCCTAAGGGCTGTAGGTTTGAGATATTTGCACATAAGGTTGAATTACAATTGCACGAGGATATACAATTGGAAGGGATGCTGTATTCCCAGGGAGACTTCTCTATGTCATCATGCCTAGAGCAGCCTAGACCACACTACAAGTCCTGGGATCTTGGGCACAACTGGAACAACACTCCTGAAGATTTCCTATCTATGAGAGAAGATCACCATTTTGGTTCCTTCCTCTATTTGAGACCTGTATCGCATTATTTTTATTTTAACCTCATTGAACTATGAAATCATCTATTCCTGGGAAGCACAGTCCCTCTTTGTGCTTCATCAAGAAGTTAAGTGTACAGTTCACATTACAATCCCATGATCCAGGAGGGAATTCTCCACTCTTGAATTAGAGCCTGTGGTAATAGTTAGCCTCTTCTCTCCCTTCCAGATGCCAGGCATTACACAATTTCAAATTATTGGCTGACCAATGCCAAGGGAGGCAACGCCCCCATCTGGCCAGATAGAAGAAGCAAGATGAAAATAACGATTCAGAAATGGGAGGGTACTGATTGACTTTCTTTCATAGCTGAATAAATGGTCTCAGAGGGTTTACGCAGCCAGCCTAAAGTTACAAAGCTGATAGAGTTAGCTAATTCTGAAGTCTGTACTTCTCTGTGAATGTGTGGGGTTGGGGGTGGAGGGTATGAATGAGGATATAAAGGCCTAGATATTTCTCTGTTCAAGTTTCAAAGAAAAAGACAACTGAGATGAAACAGGTGCTCAAAGCCATGAACCAAGCTGGGCCTAGAGACAGGATCAGAACCTGTCTCTTTAGCCTCAACACGCTAGTCTGTGTAGAGCGCCTTCCTGGGGAAGGCTGGCGGAGCAGAGCACCTGGCAAAGTTGGCATCACACAACTGGTCAGCTCTTTGGCCAACTTACCATTGATACAGTGCCAATGAAGAAAATCAAGTTTGGAGAAGATAACGACCACATCGTACTTGTTTTATGGCAAGTAAACCAACATGATGTATGCGATGCCTTTATATGAGGGTCTCAGTAAGTGTTACCCTCTTGGAACAGGGCCATTTAATTTTTAATATTATTATCATCATTTACAAACCCAATACATGCACATATTAAAAATTCATAAAAGGTGCAGAAAATTTATGGAAGGAAACGGTAATTGTCTCCACAAGCCCATTTTCCAGTGGTAATTATTTTTAGCCTTCTCTCTCTCTTTTTCTTTCTCTCTTTATTATTTTATTTATTTATTTGAGAGAGAGAGAGAAAGAGAGAGCACAAATGGGGGAAGCGGCAGAGGGAGAGGGAGAAGCAGGCTCCCTACTGAGTGGGGAGCCCAATGCAGGGCTCGATCCCAGGATCCTGGGATCATGACCTGAACTGAAGGCAGATGCTGAGGCACCCAGCTGCCCAATTTTAGCTTTCTTTGACTTCTGTGAGTTCTAAATATCCTAGTTATAGTTCTACTCATTTATTTATCCACCTGCCTATTTTAAATTACATATTAAACTTCTATTTCTTATTTCATCAATTATCTTCTCTTGTATGATAGGATGAGAACATTATCACCCTCTGTCCCTCATCCATTTAACACTTTCCAAGGTCCAATATGGCAGCTCCATAGTAACTTACATTGTTGAGGTTTACAAAATAGTTACATTCTATCTGTCCTAGAATTAATTCTTTCATTTTAAATTTACAGGCGAACTGTATACATGGAAGCCAAAAAGCAGAATTCTACATATCTGATCATATTCCTATTACTCACTGTTAGACCAACTACTGTACCTGGACCAATAAAGAAAGAAAATAGAATTCTTTGTCACTAATAGTGCGTGACTAAGAGATTCAGACAATACAATCAAAGTTATTCTTCTTTCTTTTGCTTCACTAAATACTCCGAGTTGTCTCATATTTTAATTTGCTCTAAATTTAGTTTGATTCTTAAATTTGTAGTATAGTTTTATACTTCTCTTGGTGTTCCCAACTGCTTTTTTTCCCTATTATCAAACTAGCATATGCCTTCTTTACAATATGTAATAACATCCGTATTTTCAATTGTCCAATGATTTCATTCAGACCTATTGCTTTCCCAACCTGCTGCTACGCAGTGTGAATAAGATTTTTTTTTTTTCATTTACTTTTGGATTAGTGTCTCTGTTTCTTGAAGCTAGTGCTTTCCTTTTTAGTGTCTTTGTGTTTATTATTTCGCTGCAATGTGCCCTTAATTATTTTACCTCCAGAAATAGTGGATGAAAAGTAACTTTCTGAGTTCTTGTAGAAATGAAAATGCCTTCGTTCCATAACGTTTAAGGATTTCTCCATTTGTATCTGATGCTGTTGATGAGAGGTCTATTAATAATCTGATTAACTTTTTTTTGGTTTAATTAAAACAACTTTGTTTTGTTTTCTCTCTCTTTCTCTAAACATCTAAGCTTTCGTCTTATTCTCAGCATGCTAAACTTTCACAAGGATGTATGCATTGAAGTGTGCATCATGTTTCATTCATCCTGCTTCTTGGCTTTTAGTGGTCTTTGCAACTTGAGGATTGGTGGTGTTCCATTCTGGAAATTTTAATTCTATTGTTTGTTTGATAATTTCCCTTTTTGTTTTCTCTGTTCTTTTTTCCTAGAACATGTAGTAGATTATGAATATCCTGAATTCTTCCTCCTTAAGGTTTAATTTTTCCCTTTCATCTTTTTTTAAAATTTTGTTCTCCTTTCTGGGAGATATCTATGATTTTATCTTTCTGTGGATTTTTCATAGTTTCCATGGATTTTTTTTTTTAGCCGATAGTGACTTTATCATGAATTTCAAATGATTTTTACCCTTATTTTCCAAATGTTTTTCTTTTAGCTATTCCCATTTAAAAATAATTTTAATATTACCTAACTCTAACTATAATCACTATATTTTTACATGCTTGTTTGTTTCCTGGATTATTAACTCTATTTCTTTTTTAAGAGATGAGTTATTCTCATGTATCTCCCTTCTTGAATGTGGGGCAAATCTAGGTGTCCATCCATATTTATGAATGGGGAATTTCTTGATTAGTGTAGATGGCTGTCATGAGTTTCTTCTACTACTACGTTGGCTTGTTTGTCCACCTGCCTGTCTTCTGAATGGAAGACCTGATGATAAACTGTCTGTGAGTGTGTGTTTGTGCTGACTGGCAGGGTTTGCGTTGGATTTTGTGAGCAGACTGCTTTGCCTATACCTTTCCACTTTCCACCAGCCTGCCCGATAAGAAGGTTATTCCAAGGCCAGGCTTACCACTTGGCAACCAAGACTTCCCTCAGCAGCTGACAATTTCTACAGAGAATACAGAGCATTCTCTGCCTACCATGTCACTGCAGGTTGCTCTGTAGAGGGAAAGAAGATTGAATAGTTCAGATATATACCATGAAAAGTTTTATTTTTATTAAATAGCATAGATACTACTCCTTAGTTCTTGGCTTTCCATACCCACAGACTGCAAATCTGGAATCTGCTTAGACTTTTATTAAAACAGCTCCACCTCTGCTCCAACCTCCTCTTCAGTTCTGGTTGTCCACCTTCTCGTCTCTGAGCTACCTGTTCCTGAACAGCCATCTATTTGTCATCTTTCAGAAATCTGTTAAGTTTCTTGGGATGCTGGTATCCGTAGTCCTTTTCTCTGCCTCTCCATAGCTTTAGGGTCTGCTGTTTATTTTTCTGTTATTCCTTTCAGTTGGAAGGAAAAGGAGGCAGACATGTATGTTTAGGTTTTTGTCATGAACCAGAAACGCTGTAACATTGAAAAAGTCCTCTAAACGTTTGCAAAGGATTATATGAAGTTCCTGGCATTTTCTCATAGGTCTCTAAATGCTGTATCATGAGAAAAATTTAAATATGAGTTAAATTAGTTAACCTTGAAGTAATACTATCCTAAAATGTAATACCGAAACCTTTTCTGAATATGGATTACTAAGACTAATTTAAGCGTGTGATTTTCAAAAATAGAAAATAAAAATGCAGAAGACAAAGAGCCCAGCATAGCTAAGGAGTACAGATGGAATCACACACGCATGCGGACACACACACACACACACACACGTACACACTCTCTTCTCTCCCCATGGCTGTTAGGACCGTTGAGACCACTGCACATGACTTCAAACCCATTTCTTTGGCTGCACATGTTTGTAGTCAGACCTTGCTGGTTTTGTCTTATTGGCAAAGGCGCATGGCGATTAAAATGGCATTTGACGATCCCCCAACCTGCTCTTGTAATAATAGGAATTCAGGTTAAGGGAAGATTATGCTAATGCGAGAGATCTCAGAGTGGGAAGGGCTCTTTGAAGGCAGCTTGTTCAGTTCTCCTACTGACACATCCCTCTGTCTGTAATATCCTGCCTAATGGTCTTTTCTTGATCATCTCCAGTAACGAGAAACTTGTAACCTCCAGAGGCAGCATTTTCATCTTTAGACGTGCTGTTAAAAGGCCTTTAAATGTAACCCTGATGTGGCTCTATGTACCTCCCAGTGTGTTCACCAGCTGTGCGCCCTACGTTCTGTACAACGTGTAGCATGAATCTAAACCACTGTCACACAGAAGAGGAGTTTGATATCTCGCATGTTTAACAGGACAGGTAAGAAAGAGATCTATTTAATGTCAGAGACAGTTGTCACTTCCCTAGCTAAAGATGCTTGCATTCCTCAAGCGGGTCTTTACAAAGAGCAAGGCTGTTAAGTGAAAGCTTTAAAAATAATTCCATTACCCACTTTACAAAGACAGAGTGACAGCCGATCATTAGAAGAAGAAAGTCTTCACGGATGATGCACAACTTGCAAAAGATGTGATTTCACCCATTATAAAAGGAGAAGTACAATAACTTCCCACCAAGAGGAGTCGTGCTTGCTTGTGGCCTAGATCATTTCTGTGGCTTCAGTTTACAGATGAGCTTTGTCGCAAGTCCCCCTCAAACTGTTAAAGGTTAAAATTTGGTTTTCTTGAAATGCCTGAAACTTCAGCCTCCTTTGGTTGCCTGTAAAGAGACAACCAGAAAGTTCAGGAACGTGGACAGGCCATGCTGCAGCTCCTGCCACACACACATTCTACTCTCCCCCCCATGAGTAAATCAGAGATGCATAAGCAAGGTCCGCAGACTACAGACCTGGGAGGTCCTGAGACACCATCTTCAGTCCCCTGATCATGTAAATAAGAAACCTGAGGCCAGGTAGGGGAAATTGGACACTCAGAGTCATTCACGAAGTCAGGTGCAGAGAAAATACTAGAAGCAGATGCTTTGGTTCCCTGATCCAGAGATTTTTTTTTTTCTCTCTCTATCCTTGACTCTTCTGGTATGGACTGTGTTTATTCCCTAGGCCCAGCCCTGGCTGATGCAGTTTTCGGGACTTCTCCCCATTGCTTGCTCTGCTCCAGCCACAGGACATCTTACTATTCTTGAAACACATCAATAACACTCTCTTCTTAGGATCTTTGCACTTTCCCTGAGTCCCCCAAGCATGCTCTTCTTCCTCATAGCTGCATGGTCCACTCTTTCACTTCATTTAGGTGGCTATTCATATGTCACCTCCTCAGGGAGGCCTTCCTTGATCATTTTGTATACAACAGCACTCTCTGCAACTATCTATCTCCTTCTCCTGATGTATTTTTCTTCTTAACATTTACCAGTGTGCTGACATATTAGGTCTCAAAATATGTATGTTATATTGTGTATGTATATATACCTGTCCCTGATAAATGCAAGTTCTATGAAGCTGAGGACTTTATGAATTTGTCCACTACTGTATCCCCAGCATCTAATGGGATGAAATATAGATATTTCTGAAGGCCTAATTAAATGACACTTTTGAAAGTGTTCAATGTTCTTTAAGAGGTGAATCAGTTGAGAGTTCCGATGGCACAACACATTCCTCTACTCCTGGGAGCTCAGAACCTCATCATACCAAAGATGAAATGGTTTCCTTGCTCTGCTCTCCGTTTCCAATGCCTCGCTCCGCTCAAATAGTTGCTGACCCCATGCACACAACAGATGTTTGTTAAATGAAGTAGCGGATACAATCACTGGTTCAAAAGGTAGATTTTGTAGCAGAACAGCACAGCAGACTGGGCACCAGGAGACCTGGAATGCTAGTCCTTGCTCCACCACCAGCTGCAGCAGTGTGGGCGAATGTCTTACATGAGCTCTGTCTTCAAACAATCACCAAATAATCAATCAAAGGGTAAAACAGATTAATTCTGAAAGACCTTCCAACTCTGACATCCTAGGATATCATAAAATATTCTCTTAGCTTATGTTTTTCTTGTAACCGGCTCATGTTAATTGATTTTAGAAATGCCATTGCATTTGCAGACCTGTAGGAAATTTGTTCCTTACCACAGCCATGGCCAAGGTCCTTTCAACTAGCCAACATGCCAGGCCACAATTAGACCCCATTTATCCACAGGTCCATTTCCCAGCAATCTGACTCACTCAGGACCTTTTGATCCTGAACTCATCAAAAGAGTCCCCTGGGTACCCACATGAGCGGTCAGAAAGCCCCAGTATTAAAGATTATGTGCATAGCTTCTCATACCCTCTTTCAAAGCCTTATAGAGTCTAGGTTCTCATTTTCCATCAATTACTCAGGGGTGCTGTTTCCTCTGCTAGAAATTGTCTTCCTTGCCTATTCTTGCAACTGCACCCCTAGATAGTTTTCAAGCTTATCTCAAGTGTTTACTGCTCTAAGCAGCTGCTATAACCTCCTCCTGCTGCCCACAGAGTTTGCTGTCACTCTATCACATGCCTGCCTTCATTGTAGCGTTTGCCACTCTGTGTTACTGTCACGCGGGTTGAGAGTTTAAGCTTGTTGAGGTTTGGTGTTATGTTTTATTTACCCTGTTCCCTAGGATGGGGCCTGGCATTGAGTAGGTGTAAAGGCAGTGTTTTCTGGAGACCTCTAATCACCTGGTTTCCTGGACCTTAGTAAAAGAAACATAGTAGCCCAGAAGGGAAAGTTAGCAAAGGCATTCAGGAGAAACAGACTACATGAGCTCTAAGCTAAATCCAGGTGACATCGCATGACACTGAGGGAGGAGACAGAAAGACTTAAAACCAGATACGGAACCGTAATACTGTTCAGGATGCTAATGGGTCTTTAGAATGACATCTCTGAGTGATTTTGAAATTACATAGTTCTGTATGGCAGATGGGAATTCAGAATTTCTGGAAATGTCAAATACATTTCAGAAAGATGTCTATTAAAAAAGAGCTAAATATATCTGTTTGGTGTTCAACAGGCTTGACTTCAGTTATCTGGAAAAGGCCAAGATACCAGAGGAATCGGACATTACCTCAAGTCATAAACTGACTTGAATTGATGAAATGCTATTGTGTCCCAGCATTGTAGGTGTGTACCATAAAGAACCAAAGACTGTGCTCTCAAGGAAGTTAGGAGACAAAGCTGAAACAGCTAAAATGCATGACATGCAAGTCCACATCCAGTTGACCGATCCAGATCAGGAGGATCATAGTCCTTAGCAGATGGAGGTGATGCCAGGGGTTGGTAGCCTGGAAGGTATAGGGAAGAAAGGTGGGACCAACCCTTACATACTGTAGAGGACTGAGATCAGTGAAGAAGAAGATAGCTGATGGAGACCACTCTAGGAAAGGCCCTGGGTGGGAGTGGCCCAAGGAAGCGAGATCATAGACTTTGGTAGAGTAGCAGGTAGGATAATGTATTACATGGGTTATCAGACAATAGGGACTCTTGACAGGGTGCAGAAGTACTTGCATCTAGATGCTGTGGCCAACACAAAGAAACAAATACACCGTTTCACGAAGGAGGCAATTATCTAGCCTAGTTGCTATTACATAGGGTACAAGTAGCTTGGTGGCATTGGTATGGAGAAAGGCCCTCAATGTCTGGGATCCCTTCAGTGGCCTTCCATGCTACTCACAGTAAAAAGCACTGCCTCTATAAAGGCCTGCATGGCCCTGTATTATCTGACCTGTCTCCTACGAACCTCTCCCACACTTAGACTCCAACCATTCTGGTCTCCACGCCTGCCACCTCAGGGCCTTTGTACTTGCATTTTCTTTTGCCTGAGATTCTTTTTTTCCAAGATACCTACATAATTTGGTTATTTTCTTTCTAATATTGCTCCAGTGTTGCCTCATCAGAGCACTCTTCTGACCACACTATGCAAAATAGCACCTCTAGGGAATGCTCTTTCTTATGCTGATTCATTTGTTTTCTTCAGTTATCATCAGCTAATACTTTATATATGTATTTGTTTATCTGTTTACTGTCTTTCTCTACTCCCTAACCTTCAGAGTGCTGAGATTCTGCTTTTTATCATAGTATTCCTGGTGCTAAGAACAGTGCCTGGCACATGAAAGTGCTCAATCAGCATTTCCTGAATGAATGAATGAATGAATGAATGGCCAACCTATAAGAGGCGTTAGGATGCCCATGGGATTATATCTATAGTGTGTCATAGTTTTCCAAATGATTTCTAAAATCATCAGCCAATTGTCCAAAGGACCCATGACAAATAATTTTAAAGAATGCTAGAGAACAAGTAGATATCAGAAAACCTATGATCTCATCCTAGCTATAGACTTTCACCTACCTGAGGCTGTTTATTTCATCTATAAAATGGGAATAATCATACCTATTTCAGTTCTGTTACATTTGCAAAAGCCAACATTGTTGAGACCTCTATGTGCACATTGCTGGGGTCAAATAAAGACCAAGATAACCATCTCTCCAGGCTCAGGGAACTTGTAGTTCAGTAAAACAATGGATGAGGGAGAGGTGGGAAATTTTACCAACTGTGAGTTGCCAATGAGATCTAGGGTGGACAGTCTTGCTCAAGGCCACTCAACAACAAACAGGGTCTCCGAGCAGGGATCCGGATGATCCCTGCCCTACCCCTCTGTATTTTAGTGGATGTATCCAGGGCTTCAAATAAGACTAAGCATGCTTTTGCCTCTGTTACACGGCATTTAGCTGAACCTTTGTAACAGAGTGCCTATGTACCTAGAACACATGTGACAACTTGTCCTTTTATCCTTCCTTATCAGATTGTTATAACTAAATAAGATAATATTTATACAAGGCTTAGTACAGTACCAGAAATGCAATTATTTTTGTTAGCATAAACCTGCTACATTTCTGCTTATGCTAAAGATGGTACATAAGTGGTAATAGAAAGAAAAATTTGGAGGGATAGAAGGAAAAAGAGAGGGAAATATGTATATATAAGACAAAACATACATATACATATATATATATGGTTTGTTGCATCTGCAAAGCTGTATGCACTTTGCATATTTAAATGGTCAGCTGTTCACTGAACATGTTTAAAAACCACAGGGATGCTGTGTAAGACACAGACCCTGACCTTGATCTACGCTGTAAAAAGATGGATCTAAATAGGAATATAGGCTGAAGGCAGGGACCCAAAGGAGGAGTTGGCTGTAGTAGCTCAGGTGAGACATCGTAGGGAACTGAAAGAAGATCGTCACAGTAGGGATGGCAAAGAAGGAAAAAACACAAGGCATATCTGGAAGGAAAATGTGATAGAGGTTTGTGGCACTTTCATGACTTAATCACTTCATTCAGTTCCTTTTACTGCACTTTCTGCCAGGCTCTGCAGCATGCACTGGAAATACAAGGACACAAGCATCACAATACGCTGTTTGTTTTGTCCCCCAGGAACCAAACTTAGTATTAGGAAGCCCACACATCTTATGGCATTTATTGTTTAGGAGGTTCCTGTAAAAGGTACTGTCGTTCCCACTCCACAGTTATGGGAATTGGAGCTAAGAGACAGAAGGTAAGGACTTGCTCAAGCCACACAGCTCGGCTGAGCTGGGGTTAAAATCCATCTGCGTGGAGTCTAAGCCTGGCTCTCTCTACTGTAGCAGAGATGACTAGGGCATGGCTCATGTGACCGAAGGGCTCAGAGTCTACTAAGCTGGAGGGGAGAGACAGATATCGTAGAAGATTACAACAGAGACACACCCAGAGCCTCTCCAAATGGAACAGAGTCAAAGGAGGACACTCCCAAGATGGTTAAGCTGTTGACTCTGAAGAATCTTGCTCATCTCCAACGCTGCAAGAAGGCGTTGATACCATTTAGGAAGTGCTCTGGGCTGTGCCTCCGAGGGATGGGGGTGAACCCTGGCTGCTCCCTACCTCCCGCATGACCGTGGGCAGTTGACTTTCCCTTAATGGGTTTTCTCATCTGCCGGGAGCATTGGGCCCAGAGTGCCCCAAAGTCCCTTCCATCTCCATGCTGGTGGTGGCACACAACCAAACTGGATTCCAGTGGACTGACCAACAGAGAGAAGGAGGGAGACTCAGCTGGCCTTTTTGGGTACTTATTTTTTTCCTCATAGGATTCCTCTTCTATTGGCTTCCAGCTCATCCCCAATGTGTGACACACAGAATTTGGAGTCCTGGAAGAATGACTTTGAGGAATCTCAAAGGGAAAACAGATGGGGAACCCGGACCAGGCAGGCCTCCTTCCCTGGGGCCCATGACATCACTCAGTCCCAGGGAGTTTGGGGAACAGAGTGACTTGTTCACTTTATCTGAATAGAGAAAGGCACAGCGGTAGACCACAGGATGCCGGAGGACGAAGCCCAGCCCTCTGCTCTCAACACTGAGGAGCCAGGAGATGGGGATGTGGTGGAAATGGATGCAGGGAAACCATACACCTCTCTCAGCTCACACTCTGGGTCCTTCAGCTAGCACTTCATGTGGGCGAATGGGAAAGCTGAACACCCGGCTATCGCCGGAGGCGGAGCTATTAGACACGTCTAGGCAAAAGCAAAATTGGGGCAGAGAATGGACTTCTGTTCAGGCAGGACTTTCAAAGGGTTTGGTGCCCACACTGATGGTTTCTGTTGGCACAAACAGTGTCTGTTCTGTTGAAACTGAACTTCTCCATAAACTGTTTCCTCCTACCCACTTTCCCTGCCTCTTTCCTTACCTTTTATTGAACCATATTAAGAAGTAGTACATTTTTTTACCTGATTTCCAGAGAAAATAGATTAGACCCATGACAGTGGTGTTGTTAAACCAGCTCATGAGCCAGTTGTTAACCTGTCAGAAATTTTGCGAGCCGATGGTTTAACAGACCATTATTTAAAAGTTAGATGATAAAGCTTAATTAAATAAATTACAGTGAAAACAGCAATAATAATAATAATAATAATTCATAGTCTTCACTTGCTAATAATTGCACTGTATCTTACCAGCTTCTCTGCTCTGAGGTTACTTATATCCATCACATCTATATGATGAAAATACTGTTCGGTGGTGTACACATATCTTTGTAACTCTGAGTTCAGCAAAATTATCTTGGTCGCTCTAAATTGGTCATGGTTGGGAGCATTGATACCATGGAAATCCTTAAACATCACAAGTGAAGCCTTGATTTATGAATCTGTTGATTGTCTAGACATAAGAGAGTGATAGATAAAACGTCAGTAATGCAAATTAAACTTAACAATGTGCCATGTCTGTGGCTGCTACGTTGTGAATAACCCGCAAAAACACCGAGGAATATTATTTTAGTTTTCAAAAACAATGATCTGCATCAGCAAAGAAGCCGTTCATGTCATCGGTAAACAAGTGAGATGCCAATACACATCTTCATTTATTTCACTTCCATCTTATTTGCTCATTAAAATGAAAATATCAACTAACATTCATATCTAGTCTGCATGCATTGTTCCTCAATAGCGACCAGAGATTAGCAACAGATACATGAGTTTGGCAAAAATCGAGGCAGGCTTTCTGTGAGAATGAATGAATTGGCTATATGAAAATTACAAAAGGAACGTTACGTGTTTTCTTGTTCTTTGTAAATTGTGTACAATATTTTACACTAGCAAAATTTGTAACCAACTTACGTGTGAATGCATACATATATGCCACTTGTGTGTGTGTGTGTGTGTGTGTATATATGTACATACACACATTGTCTTTCTTCCTAGAGAGCTGATTGGCAAACATTTGCCAGCATACCATTGACTTTTGGGATCATTGTTTGACTGATAGGATAATGGACATTCATCCACAGTGTCATTGTTTATAACACTGGACCCAGACGGCACTGGGCCCAGAGTAAATACTCTTGTTAAGTGACTTGGAGACTATATCAAGATTCCATAATGTTACTAGGTTTTATTAAAGTACTCCACCATTTTCATCTCCACTGCTTTCTATTGACTTCCTAGCATAGCCTCATATTCCTTATCTCCAAATAAAAATTTCTGGTGGTAGTCTTAGACACAGAAGACTTCTAGGAGGAGAGAAACACGGTAGGCAGGAGGAGCCAGGAAGTACAGCTCACGAAGGGGAGAGCGGGCTGAGAGCTTTCTCCCTTGAAAACTTGGGTGTCCAGGGAGTGAGGCTCCGTGCCAGAACAAGCCGGGGGCGGGGAGGGGGGAGGTGATGGTGGACCGTTTATAAGACTAGACCCCCTAAAAGTTCACTCGCATCCACCTGGTTACCTCTAGCTGGGTATACACTAAGCGCTCCATACATGTAGAGTTCACAAGAAGTCAAGACAAAGTCGATTAACCAAAAATAGCTACTATTTATTTAAGAGCATGCTGTTTGTTTTCTTTGGTGCTTGGTGTTTCATTTCCATTACCTTTCACCTTTACTAGCTCTCTGTAGCCATTAGTGACTCCACCGCACAGGTAAGTAAACTGAGGAGCCAAGATGTGAAGTCATTTTTAACACTAACATTTGGCAAATCTGATTGCCTTCCTCTAAGGGCCTCTCCAATCCTAACAGGTATCTCTCGCCCCTGTACCATGGTGAGGAAGGTAGGGAGGTAGTATGCGAGAGCTGGTGCAAGGGAGGGAAAGAGGTGTGTGCGTTGGGGTACCCTGTGGTCTGTACTTGCGCATAAAAGTGAAGTATGGAGTTGGCATTCCTAGAGGCTGTTCTCAATGCACCAGGATGACTTAAAGAGGCTCTAGAAGGACTGCTGTCCGGCAGCTTCCCTGTCAGTACAGAAACAGAAGCTATTAGGGAGGCATATGTGGCCACGATGTGCCTGAATTTGCTGGGCTGGGAAATGGGAGAGTGTTCAGGGGCCTCCTAAATAGACCACGCAGTGTGGGCTGGAGAGTCTAGGTGGGCTTCCCAACTTTGTATCTTTAATGAATTCTTGGAGGGACAGGAATAACAGTAAAAATAAGATAAGTAAATATTTATGTCGTATCAACCAGGCGCCTGGCACTAAGTGGTCACGTACATTTAACAAATTCATCCTCAAGACACCCTACAACACGGGTCATTGTGACAAGACGGCTGGCTGGTTTCCATGATCCGGTCTCTTCTTCCTGGGCACACAGCAAAGACTGAGTTTCTAGTCTCCCCAGGGCTAGGTGTGTCACACCACTCAGCACTGGATGATGGAACGTGAGTGGACAGGACATGTGCCTCTTCCAGGCCAGGCCATGGAACTCCCATGTTCCTCTCCCTCCCACGGTCTTTGGAAACCAAAGGTTATAAATGGCAGAGCAGCCAGCCTGAGGCTTTTAGGGTCAGAATTCCCCCACTCATCTGAAACTGCCCTATTTTGTGAATGAGAAAATTTTCTTTCTTCTTTTGAAAAGATTTTATTTATTTATTTGAGAGAGAGAGATAGAGAGCAAGCACACGAAAGGGGGCTGGGGCAGAAGGAGAGGCAGCCTCCCCATTGAGCGGGGAGCCTGATGCGGGGCTCGATCCCAGGACCCTAAGATCCTGACCTGAACCCAAGGCAGACACTTAAAGAGCTGAGCCACCCAGGTACCCTTGAATGAGGAATTTCTGTTGAGCAAATGCATGTTCAAGTTGGTTACCATCGCCTGGTCTACTCTAACCAGGCTTTATACTATCATCATCATTCCTACTTTACAGATGAGGAAACTGAGGTACAGGTAACTTGCCCAAGGTCACCCATCTAGACTGTTACCGCTGGAGTTTATACCCAGGCAGTCTGGCTCCAGAGCTCACGCCCTTGATCATCACACTACTACGCCTCCTTATAAACTGGGAGAAAGTGGTCTGAGAAATAGACTCAGGAACAGGGTAGAGGGGACACTGGCCACCAGAATAGGCTCATGCCCCTTCTGTCGAGCTTGCCTGGATGGGAAAGTTGAATTGTTAGGAGAAGAGGCTTCCCCAAGACCCCTCGACAAGGTGGTCACATAGATAGGATTAGGGTTCCTGTCTGCAGATCTCCAAGGCTGTCTTGTCTGCTGCCATCACCCAGCCTGCCTAGGAAACCCAGTGTGTCACTATGCGTCACCGCAAAGCTGCCCATATTCTAGCAACAGAGCTTTTTAAAACCTCCACGTTTACAGATGGGGAATGGAGTCTTGGGGAGTTGAACGAAGCAAGTATTAAAGGGAATGGGCAGGGCTGGTGTTCAAATCCAGTCCGACCTGGGGCTGTTCTTTTAAGGAGCACCCGATGGGCCCCACCTGCAGCAGGTGGGAGGGAGTAAGGAGCTGAGAATCCCCAACCTATCACTCTAAGTAACATAAAGGGAGTCGTGAAAGGGCCTTTAAAAGTAAGCGCAGGGATCCCTGGGTAGCTCAGCCCTTTGGCGCCTGCCTTTGGCGGGGCGAGATCCTGGGGTCTTGGGATGGAGTCCTGTGTCGGGCTCCCTGCATGGAGCCTGCTTCTCCCTCTGCCTGTGTCTCTGCCTCTCTCTCTCTCTCTCTCTGTCTATCATGAATAAATAAACAAATACATCTTAAATAAATAAATAAATAAATAAAAGCACACTCGCCCTCATGTGCTGGTAATAACAATGTTCACAGTTCACACCCCCCTTCCTGCGCCCCCCCACACCTCTGTCCTGAATTTCCCGGCGTTTCCACAAGCATTATGGGCCCTGCAGCCCCTCCTCTCACCGACTTCTCCCTGGACACCTGCCTTTGGAGGTCTGTGGGTTTGGCCTTTCCGGGCAGGGCTGGGTCCCGGGCAGCAGGGAGCCCCCATCCCCACCCCCAGCCCAGCTCTGTCCCACGGCAGGAGGCAGGAGGGGGGTGCACAGGACAGGTTTGCAGGCTGTGGAAGGGAGCCGGGGCGGGCGGGGGGGGGGGTGGGCAGGCAGGTGGGCAGAGTGAGGGTGGCCCAGGGCCTCCCGTCGGGCTCCTGCTCAGGCCCGGGGCAGCCCCAAGCCCGGGATCGGCGGCCTCTGGGTGACGGACGAGCCCGAGGACCATCGGGGCCTGGAGCGGGGGAGGGGCTGGCGCCCCAGCTCCGCGGAGCGCCCCCCAGCTCGGCCCACCTGCTCCCTCGCGGGGCCGCGCGGCGGGCAGGTGGGCAGGCGCGGCCCCTCCCGCCCCGCCCCGCCCCCACCCCGCCCCCGCCCGGGCCGCCCTCCCGCGGGCCGCGCCGCCGCGCCCCCGCCGCCCTTCCTTTGTCCCGCGGGCGCCCGCGCTGCCCGGTGCAGCAGCACCACCTAGGGGCGGCCCCGGGGAGCGCAGGGCGCGGCAGCCCGCCGGGCCTGGCCTGGGCCCCCCTCCGCTCGGGGTCGGGGTGACGCCGACACCCACCCTCCCGGCTCCCCGGACGCGAGGCCATCCTGCTGCCCGAGCCCTTGGGACCCATCCTCGGGCACCGGCCGGCGAGGAGGGAAACGCAGGCTCAGAGAGGTTCAGTAACTAGCCCCACGGGGCACAGCAGGGTGGGGGACAGCCTGGTGCTTTGGAGCCCCCCTGCTGCGCTGCCTGGGTGGGGGGTGGGGGAGGACAGTTTCTCTGCATTTCTATGTCCCTGGGAAAGCTCATCTTGCTCCTTCCTTGTGTGATGTGGCCAAGCCAAGTCACCCCTCTGAGACTCACCCTTAGGGGTGACCCCCCCCCAGACTTTGCTTTGGCCTTGCCCACAGGGATGCATCTGTCCACCATGGGAAGGTTTTGAAGTCAAAATTCACTCCAAGCAGGCAAATCAGACGTGAGTCATGTGAGGATCAAGAAGAAGGGCCCTCTGAAAAACGCGCTAGCTCCATAAATAGAAGAAATTACCATTCCCACACACGCCGAGCTCCAGGGCCTTCCAGCCGCAGGCAAACCTCGTTTAGACCCTGGCTTTGAGGCCCGCAGCCTGTCATTATCTCCATTTTACAGCTGAGAAAATCGAGGCACAAAGAGCCAGAGATGTTTTCTCAGAGCTGCGGTCCTAGGCGAGCCGAGACTGAGGTCACTGCCTGCTGGGCCCAAGTCCCCTCTTCCAGGAGTGGGGGGCTCCCCTCCGAGGGTTCCCGGATGGCCTGAAAGCACAAGGCCCGCTGAGGCCCCGATGGAGGGTGGCACCCCGAGGACACTTTACATCAGGAAGAAGGACGTGGAGGCTTTGGCCTGGAGGAGGGAAGACCCAGGGCACGAGGGCTGTCTCTGAATAGCAGGATGGACAGACACATGGTTGAGCAAGCAGAGGAAGGAGGCAGAGAAGGGATTCACAGGGCAGTGGGGGGAGTGACCAGCTTTTAGCTAAAGGAGGAGCAGAAGCAGAGGCAGCCAGAGGCCGACGAACCCCGGGGGCCGAGTGGCATGTGGGGTGACCCTCCCAGAGCTGCCGCGGCCCGCGCCTTCTCTCTGAGGCCCCATCTCACGGTTCTTGAGCGACTCCGGCATCCCCACCTTATTCTCAAAGGAATCCTGACAGGAAGCCTGTGGTTGCCAAGAGCAGGTGCACGAGAAAGCGCCTTTGTCCCTTCTGCTGAGAGGGCAGGAGCCAGGGCTGGATGGGAGCCTTGTTCCCTAGGACCCAGACCTCCCAGACTTCTTCCTTTCATTCTCTGCCCCATATGCCCCACTCCTACCCCAGTACAGTGCTGCTAAGAGAGAGTTTTGTGGAAGCACTGTTGAACGGATGGCTCTTTAACCCCTTCCTGGCATCTGTCGTCACCTCCAGGGGCTCACTGCCACAGACGCTGGTTGAGGATCGACTATGTGCCAGGCAATTGCCAGACCTAGGTGATACACTGGCAAATTCTCCCCCCACTCTTGTATAGGTGTGTGGTACTAACCCCATCATACATGAGTGGAAACAGTCAATTTTCCTAGTTAATCTTCCAAGCCCCACATGTCTAGCTTAGCAGAGAGTGTTGCATCTCCTTTTAAGACCAACCTCCACCCCTCTTCCACTTGTTCCCCAGGGTCTGAGGGATCTTTAGGTCTTAGACCGAAGGGATTGGCCCTGCTAACCAATGCGAGATGCAGAGAGAGCTGCAGGACAGTAGGTATCAGAGCGGACTGCGGTGGGTACTGGTCCTGGACACACTGATGAGTCCCTGGCCACTGTTCCTCTGGTGCCTTTATAGGCCTCTCCTGCCCTGGCCCCCATGATCCCAAGGTTACTGCTCCTTTCTACTCACACACTCAGTCATTGCAAATAAATGCCGTCTTCTGGGCCACCCAGGTTGGATCTGTAGAGACTTCTCTCCATCTTCAGCCGAGATCTCACCTTTCTCTCACAAGGCACCTAGGTTGGAGCCTGGCTTGTCCAGATCCCTCTACCTTCCTGCAAGTGGACTGCGTAGGTGCTTTCTCATTCTTTCAGAGAAGATTAATAACAAAAATCTCAAAAGAGGAGTTAAGATCCCAGCCTCTTTCCAGAAGCCTCCTGGCCCCCTTCGTTCTTGTGGGTCAGCTCTACTAACCAAGGGTACCAGGAGTCACCGGCTTTGTTGCACACGACCAGAAAAAGTCTCATAACTCCTTTCTCCTCCAAGACCAGTGGGCAAACAATTTACCTAATTTTTCTCTAACCAAAGGCAGCTGCTTGGCTGACTGAGCAGAGAATATGTCCTGGGCCATCCAGAGCTTTCCTCCTGCTCCCTTCACTAGCATAAACAAATAAACAAGTAATGAGCTCCACTCCCCAGACACCTTGTCACAGCTGATGGGGAAGTTGCAAGGCAGCCAGGCTGAGAGTTTCACAGAAGGTCATAGAGCTAGCGTGTGGAAGAGCTGACGTTCACATCCAGGTCCACTGATCCCTAAAACTGTTGCGCGTTTTCTTCCCTGTATTATTCTTTCTGGTGGGGATATTTGGTTGTCTCAAGAGTGACCCATGCTTGCAGCCAATTGGATAGCTCGTATTTTTACTGCCAATAAATACTATTTAAAGGACACCCATCCTCTCCCAAACTTTGGTGATAGTGTTCTGGAGTCAACCAGCCTGTTTCTGCTTTCTGGTCCCCAAGCAAAGTCTGTCGTCTCTGATGGCTTGGATGACACTGGCTGATCAGATAGACCAAGATGGTGGCCTTAGTCACACCCGAGTCAGTACAGTAGGGTATCCCAAAGAACCTGACCTGACCCTGGACTTTCCTTCTCTGTGCACTGACAGGTCTATGGGGGAACTTGTCCAATCTCTTCTTTGGTGGGTTGTTCAGATCTCCATGGGGTGAGTGGGCAAAATGTGCTGGGTCTTTGAAGAGACTAAGGGTCATAAGCTATCAAAGCCAAGTGAGTCCCCAAAAGAAACTTGGAACACCCCTTTTGTCATATCGTTGAAAGGACTGGGAGCCCAGGAGGGAAGATGATACTCCTTTGCCCCCGAAGAAGTCTTGATGGATGAGGAATTAGAACAAAAATCACATGTATGTGTATCATGAAGCCTCTGTGATTCAGCACTGACCTCTCCAGATATCCTTTAAATATATTATTAGCGCTGAAAAATATTAGTGTACCAATCACTACAGCTAATTTGTAAGCAAGATGTGGGGCCCAGATGGCTGAGGTGTCGTGCTCAGGGTCACTCGGTTAGAAGTGGAACCAGAACGAGGATCCAGGTCTTGTAACAAGGAGGTGTTTATTCCTATTGCCTTTGTTGCCCAGTACTGAAGTGTGAAGGTTGTCAACCTTCCAGATTGAAGCTGCTTTCTGACTCTTTCTGTGGAGGCAACAGTGGCATTTTAGTCTGATTTTGAAGAAGCTGAGACCTCTGGACTCTGGCTCAGCAAGAACCCAACTCGCCTCATGTCCGACACCCCCTTGTTTTTTGAGCATAGATTATGGCAAGGGGAAAACGACTCAGCTTTGGTGTCAGAGACTGAAATTAAATCCTGACCCTATATCTCACCACTCATATGATCTTAGCCACCATTCCCCAAACCAGAGTATTATTTCTAGTTTCTAGAAGCTAGTAAATGTCTTTGTTCCTTGGCCCCTGTAACTGGATACCAACTGCATGGTCCAATGCAATGTCAGGATCTGTATTTAGGCTTGGGGTTTGGATCGAACACTCAGGGTGCCTTCCTTTAGGTGTGAAACCCAAGTTGGCATTGTTCCTATCTGATTTTCACTGGGCACAGGGTTCCCTTAGTCCTGGATGCCAATACATGGACCAGGTCTTCATTAATTTACAGATCTAAAGAGGCATATTAGAGGTTCCCTGTGGGATAACCCCTTTGTTCCAAAGTTAAGATGATTGCTCAGCCAAAAATGACTACCCATCGCTTTCACTGCTACCAATCTTTGGGGTCTTCTAGACTGTGAGTTACCTGAGATTATGCCCAGCTGGGACTGAGGGCAGCTTCAGGATGGTCATTCAGTGCTGGGTCATCTATCACTCACAAAAATCCTTTTTTTTTTAACATGATTTTGCTGACTTGCATCAGAACAAGGGTTGAACCTATGCATAAGGCAGACAATAAAGAGATCTAAGGCAAATGAGAAAGCCGGACTGTACTTGACCTTGAAGAAGGAAGGCAGAGTGAAGGAAAGAAGTGAGTGAGAACTAGTGATTATTCATAAACGAAATACATTTACTTTTTTTTTGTAACTTTGCACTGAAAAGTATGTGCATAAATAAGAGGCTTTTAAAAATGTTATATTTAGCTAATTAAAAATACTCCACTTTTTTTAAAAAGGAAGGACAAGTATAAATTCTTTTGTTCTGATCTGAATCTCAGATTAAAGCATGAGCCTTGAAGTTTATAAAGCATTTAGGCCAATTAAGGTTGGTGGACCCTTCTCTATGTTGCACTGGCAAAGATACGCACCTAAGTTAATTGCGTAAATGTTGCTAGTTTGTTTATTAAACATCTTCAAATAGGATTTTTTAATGGGGATGGAAAATCAGACTGCACTATATATGTGATATAATAGGCAGGGCCTAGAGGTACCAGGAATCAAAGAATAACTAGCAAAATCATTTATTGAGCATTCATGCTCCTTTGCGGAAGGGTCATCTTTCTTAATTCAAGTAGAACTTTTGATGTCTTGATCCTGGATGTCAGTATCAGAAAGTCTTGGCTGAGCCTCAGTCCCTCTTGAGCACGGCAGGATGTGTGAACTTCAAATACACATGTGCCCTGTCATCTTAGTCCCTCTATTGATTGTCCAGAAATGAGTTTAATGAAGACAGAATGTCTCCTATAAACAAGTCATTATCCCTGATCAAGGAAGTGTAAACAGAATCGGCCTGGGAAGCAGGCTCTTTGTCTCTCCCTACCACAGATATGCGAAAGGCCTGAGCTCTGGAGATTTACCTGAGTCTGGAGTCAATAATGGAACTTCCTGGAGCATAGGGGGAAGACCCAAAAACCAGGCATGCTGAGAGCTCCAACAGTGTCTTCAATACCAGGTCTTATGCTAAAAATGGAAAAGATGGGATTAAAGCAGGAATAGGTGACCCCTATTTTAAAAAAGTCAAAGGATCTTAAATGTTTAAAATGTTGATATGAAAGGGATGGAAATATGACACAAAGCATTTTCTACAAGACTTCTTTGAATTATAGAGCCTACTAGAGTGGGATTCAATTTACTTAATCTTACTAAAAATCAACATTAACTTTCTCTATGTTCTTGGAGAAATCATTAAACCCTCTTGATTCTTCCTTTATAATACATACTTCATCTACTTTGTATTTATAATACATACTCTAGGAACTTTGTTTTGTTTGTTTTGGGTTTTTTTTTTTTTTGGGTGAAGGTAAAGCTGCTTAGATAATTATGAAGGGCCAGGTGAAAACGAGGGGTTGTATTGATACAATGTCCAGCACACTGGTGGTTGCTCTTATCATCATTATTATAATTATCACGATCACCATCTTTCTACCATTTAATTACCCCTGTGCAAAGTGAAGGATAGAAGTATGTTTGAATTAATAATATAATAATGGATACCTCTTATTGATTGTAAACTATATGCCAAGTCTCATACTAGGTGCTTTGCATACTAATTAGCATTTTAGCTATCTCAAGAACCTGGAGGGAAAGGCATTGTAATCATCATTTTTCTGAGGCTCAGAGAAGTCTGGCATCTTTTTTTTTTTTTTTTTTTTTCAGCTTGTCCAAGTGATTCGCATTGTATAGCCAAGGTTAAGAGCGATTGTTCTAGAGATCTTATAGTCATCAAAATGGCTTCCAGCTCATACCCTTCAGAAAGGGAAGCGGGAGAAAGAGCCCACCACCTGCTCTCTCCAGGGCTGTTGTAGCAGGGAATAACTCATTGGCAGTGATACCCCAGTGGCTGAGGGGCTCAGCACTTGGATCTTTCTGTTATATCATACTCATACCCAACAACCCAAATCCCCTGATTAGTCCCTCTAACAGATGAGTCAGCTGGCCCTGGTGGGAGGTCTACTTTGGGAAGACAGGAAGCTCTGGTGTGACAGGCAGGTTGTGTCTCTTTAACTTGCTGAAGGGTCCTGTCTGTGTCACTTCCGAACTTGGGACTTCGTGTCTTTTGTGAAATGAAGATATCATCTCCTGCCTCACTGGGGTGCTGAGAGGTTCAAAGTTGTGTGGACAGGGCCCCTCTGTGCTCAGAGCTGCATGAAGTGCCCATACCCATGAAGTCTGCTGAGTAAGGGAGGAGAGAGACTGCTTTACACTGCACCAGAGGGAGGAAGAGGGGGCAGGCCAAGAAGCCCAGGAGATGCTCAGCTACTCTGGGTGGGCTTTCCTAGAGATTCGCCCCTATTCCCCCGACCTGTGAGAACCCCATGCTTGCCCACTTCCTCCAGTTGGAGCCTCCAGTCAGAGCCTCCCTCTGGTGGTTTCTGTGCCCATCAGCCAGACTTCCCAATCCCACCCTACCATCCTTGTTCCTTATAGGTACTGGCCTCTCTCTCTTCATTCTACCCAGGGGGTCAGAATTCCCACTTTGATTCCTTCTGCTGATTCCTTTTATATGAATTGAAAAAAGCATCAAAATATGAAATCTATTAGCTCTTTCTTTTCTTCTTCTCCTTCTTCTTTTTCTCCTCCTCCTTTCTTCTTCAAAAACAGGTCTTCTTGTCCCACACCACAGGTAGGAGCATAACTCACAGTTTCTGTTCTTTTAGCTTCTATGTCCCTCAAAATGGCAAGTTAATGTCAAAGTGAGATGTCTGGCAGTATGTCTTTCAGAACCAGCATCTAGATCCTCCAGATCATTCATCTGTTCATTCATTCATTCATTCATTCATTGAATGAACATGCCGTTTCAGGCATATAGCCTCATTCTTGAATGGCACTTGATTGGAGTCAAAGGACAGACAATTGGGAAGCAGAAGGCAAAATACATTCTGGGATCCAACCACTTTTCAGCACTCCCACCACACCCACCCTGGTCCCCATCACCACCTCTTCTCTGGAAAACTGCAGTGGCTTCCTTAAATCCTCTTAAATTCCTTCTTTTCTCCTGCATACCTCACAGGCTAGTCTCAACAAAGAAGTCAGAATTTTCTTTTTTCAATGCAATTTCTAGTAAGTTGCTCCTTGCTCAAAACTCAACAAAGACTCACCATTTCACTCCAAGTAGAAACCCAAATCCTTACTGTGATCTATAAAGATTCCAGATCTTCCTCTGCCCTACCCGCTCCAACTTAGCTTTCTGGCTGCTGTCTGCACACTCACCTACTCTGGCCACACAGCCCCTTGCTCCTCCTCCAACACAGCAGGCACTCCTGCATAGGGGCTGTGCACCATCTCTGCACTCCCTCCCCTTCACTCATTTCTTGAATCCCTAATCCAGGGCACTTGATTGTGTAGCCCCCTGAAGAATGCTGAATTCCCAGCTGCCCCAGCATAGGAGACAACAGGGCGGTCTGGAGGTTCGACATGGTAAGAAACACTAGTCTGTTCATTAAGGATTTCCTAGTCTGCTTCTACCTGAAGCCAAACATCTGGATGGAATATGCACAAGCCAGACCACATAGTTGGGTGTTCTTCGCATGTGAGAGTTTGCCAGCAGAATGCAGACCATCTGGTGACGGCTGCAGTTTCATTCTGTGTCCTTAAGTTAAGGTTCAGTTACTTTAAATTCAACAAACATTTGTTTACACCAGCTCTTTGCTAGACCCTGTGCCGGTGGCAGGGGATCTAGAGGTGAATGATTCCCACCGTGGAGGAACTGGCAGGCCAGAGGCAGGTGACAAGGTCACAGTTGATTCTACCCAAGGCCACAGTGCCACCATGTGAAGGTTCCAGAGGTTGCGTCATGGGGTTGGGGGTGGAGGGCTCATAGGCCATCAGTGAACCGGAATGTTGGAAGCTGTAGTCTGTCAAAGCAATGAGACAGCCTCCGAAAGCTCAGTTGTTTAATCTGTAGAATGGGGAGACGTCCTTGGGTTGTCCAAGGCTAGAGTGGACAGTGAGGCAAAGACTATGAGGTCCGTGGTGTAGGAGAACTGCCCTCTTTACCTGCAAATGGGAGTGTGAGCATGTAATTAAAAACAAAACAAAACAAAACAAAAAACATAACAACAACCTTCTGGTGCACCTGGGTGGCTCAGTCAGTTAAACATCTGCCTTTGGCTCAGGTCATGATCTCAGAGTTCTGGGACGGAGCCCTGCATTGCATTGGGCTTCTTGCTCGGTGGGGAGCTTGCTTCTCCCTCTCTCTCTGCCCACCGCTCCCCCTGCCTGTGCTCTCTCTCTGTCAAGTAAATAAATAAAATCTTAAAAACAAGCATCTCCATGTTTGAAAGTGTAGGCTAACCTATGGGCTAATCAAATATAGGAGTTTTACCTCTTTTGAAAGTAGATCCCCCTCCTGTTCGCTTTCCTGGGTAAACATTTACTCACCACTTAAGATACAGAATAATGCCCCCCCACCAAGACTTCCCTGAGAGTGCATTAACCACTTCTAACTGTCTGTGGCCACCTCTCGCCTGCCTAAGCTCTGCCATAGTTCCCATGCCACCATGGTCTCATTGTCTGTGTCCAGGACCTCATACAGACCAGATGGAAGGGAATGCATGCCATCCTCCCTGGACTCTTCAGAGCTCAGTGTCTTTCACACACTAGTTGTGGTGCCTTCTCCAGACATTCTCTCGGGAGAAGGCCCTGCAGGGACCATGAGGAGGGGACATAAGGACCCCAGATGGCTGGGATGGAGGATGGTGGAGAAAAAGGACATTGCCCAGGGGCAGATAGTGCCAAGCCCTTTGGCTTTCTTTCAGCTGGAAACACAGAGGGTGTTCTCTGACATGCACCGTTCCACCATGAGTAACTATGTCCTAAAGCTGGGCGCCGGGTGCTTGGGAGGGCTCTCTCTCCCTTCTTGCACCTTCTATTAACTCCACATTGCCTTTTGTTTCTCCTTTCTCTTGCTACCTTATTCCTCATTTACCTTTGCCTTGCCTTTCTTTTCCTTTTCCTTTCTACCTGCCCATTTTGACTCCCGTGACTTGGGAAGGTCGTGGCTCTGTGGCAGGAGGGCCTGAGGGGACAGAGGGGCAGCCCTGCTGAGCTGCCCCTGGGCTAAGCAGACATCACCTGTTATCATGCTCATCATCACTCTGTTGGCAGATTTTCCTTGTGCCTGCTTTGCAGATGAGAAATATGGGGCCGGAGGAATCAAAGGATGTTTTCAAAATCGCACATCCAGTAAGAGGTCACCAGGCCACTCTTCGAGTGCCAATGACACACTAGGTCCTGTGCAAGCCCTGGAGAGCAAAGATAAATACGCCATTTGCTGTCAGGCTCTCGTAATCTAGCAGCAGCTGAGCCCCTGTGATCCTGCTGAGATTTCACTGTAGCATGCCGCTTGGCACAATCCAATCACAATTTGGACAGAAATATCCAAAGTAAAAGTGGATGGGAGTCACAGATGAAGCAAGAATGGGAAAATGTTGGTAGTTGTTGAACTTGAGTGATGTGTACCTTGAGGGTTTTTTGCACTGCTTCCTTATACCTGGCTGATGTTTGAAAATGCCATGGCAGGTGGCTTATAATTATGTCTTCTCAATAACAGAGACCCCACCTGGAGCATCCCTTCTCAGAAATTAAGACTCCTGAAGACAGAGACTCTGCCAAAGCAGGTTTGTCCCTACAAGCCCTTGTTCTCGTGTAGGGTTGGAGGGGTAAAAATTCCCCAGAGAAAGGAGGGGTAAAAATTTCCCCAGAGAAAGGAGGAACCGAAGTACATGAACCATACATACAGGACACAGGCAAGGGAATCACCTGGGATGAGAAGCCTCTGCCCAACTGGGACATTGCGTAGCATATTATCTTCTGTTTCACAAGCCTCTGTGATACATGCACTATTTATGATAACTGTTTAGAAGTCACTAGAAAAAAGATGATGATACTCCCAGACACATAGACCATTGTTCTTTTGTCTTACAGGAAACCATTCTCTTCAACATCAGAGTCTCCATTTCTGAGAAGGCAATAGAATAATCGATTTCCTACGAGGTTGCTTTGCACAGGAAAGAGCCTGATTGAAAACCAAAGCCACTGATTCTGTCTCCCATCTGCTCTGAGGAGGCTTTTCTTCCTGGCTCTTTGAAATCTTGGCCATAATGGCTTGTTGGTAGATGGATCCATCTCTATACCGAGCATGGCAAAAGGCGGGGTCCTGTGCTACTGTCAGATCTCTTCCCACCCGAAAGGCGGCCACGTAACGATCTCAGAAAGCTGCTCCTCTAGTTCTTTCTGGATTTAGAAACTGGTTTTAGCTGCTGACATGGTGCTTCTACTGCATGCATAATTTGGATCCTGAGTGTGGCCAATCCCAGCTCTGTTGGTGGGTGAAATCTGTTGGGCTGTGGGAATGTGGGGTGGGGAACATGGAGTAGGGAATGAGGGGAACATGGGGTGATTGTACCCATCTGTCAGTTCAGTGTTTTTCACTGAGTACATTCTACATGCTGAGGCCTGTGCTAAGAGCCTGGGAGAAATAAAGGGAAATGTGATTGGGTCCTTTCATGTGGGAGCTGGGGAGCCAAACAACATAATTTAAGCTGAATGTATTCCAAAGTGAGATTCTCTCATTTTACCCATAAACTCACACCTATTTCTGTGAGTGATCCCATTCACCCTCCACCCCCACTCCTATCACTCTTACCAGAGACGTGGGATTCATCCTGGATCCCATATAACATCCTAAATCCTCTAGATTATTCTTGTATTTCTCCTTTCCCATCTCATGAGCTCTGCTGTATTGACTGTCTGGCGTGACCTCCCTCCTGGGTTTCCCGAGCTACCCCTTCCCAGATGACAGCTCATGTCAATGGCTCTCCATCTCCATCCAGGTCAAGCCTGCCCAGTCATCTGAAAACCAGGTGCTCCCCCTGGTGCAGGCTCATAAGACCTTTCCCACCGGATTTCCCACTGTTTTCCCGTGGGAATTGTCCTGTCAGTTGCTTTCCCCCTTCTGGGATTCAGTTCTGTTTCCCTGATGCTTCCTCTTCTTCTGGGCTTTAATTTTGTCTGGTGTGTACCTTCCCTGGTTTAAGTGTCCCCTATGCTTGCCACTTACTCAAATGCCACCTCCTCCATGAAGCCTTGCCTGATCTTCCTGTCTGAAGGCACCTTTCATCTTCAACTCTCTTGTAGAAGCATGGTGGCTAGACCCAAAGCTTAAGAGAAAACAGGCTTGCACTTGAAATCTGATTAAGTCACTAAATAACCAGGTGCCATGAGGGAGTTAAGCTCTCCAAGCCTCATTTTTTTTGATCCATGAAATGGGGACTAATCATACCTCATCCATTTGTTGGGGGGATGAGAAACAGTACATGCCAAGTGCTTAGTGCAATGCCCATAGTAGGTGTTTGGTAAAGGGTGAACATCCTTGTCAACACTCATGGCCATCATGAGGTGTAGCCATTGGCCAAGGCATCTACACTCAGAGGCCCTAGCCCCGCTCACACGGTGGCTGCCCAGGGTCTACCCCCATGGGTGGTGGGTGAGGAGGGTTGGTTTACTGTGGTGGGAGGCAGCGGGGAGCTTGCTTGAGCTGCTGAGGGCACAGAGCGGTCACGGGGAGCAGCAGGCTTGGGGCCGACGCTATCAAAGCCCCGAGGCCCCGCGAGGACCAGCCTATTTCATTAAAACAAAGGGAAGGGTTTCCTTGAAAATCCTATTTTTTCCCCAGATTTCCCTCTTGGCCGCTCCTGTGGCCACACATGTTTCCGATGAGTCCACATTCAAATGAATTTCAGCCGACAAATAACTCGATACAGCTCTTTGGTGGGAGAGAATTCCTTCGGGATGAGGTCATGGTTTGGCTACAGTAAAATTAAAAATAACCCGGAGCCCCCCCGCCGCCCATCCTGGCATCAAACCAGGACAGTGCATTTGGGAACTATTATCGGGTTTATCGGGGTAACGTATCGCAGAAAACCTGCTTCTGTTTATAGACCATTTTATTATTCCGTTTTGACATTTCCCTTTTTTCTTCAACCTTTTTCCCCCTTAAGCAAATATCTATTAGACTGACTTGAAATGTGATCCAACCAAATATACTCTTTTTCAACTTCGGGCTAAAGCAGGTCTGACTAGAAGCAGAAATGCTTAAGTGAAAAGTTATGATTTACTTTCTTTCTAAAGGGAAACAGTGTCAGGAGGAGAATTTTATGTGACAAGGGAACTTTGAGAGCATGGAGTGGGGGCTGGCAGCTGACGCAGGCCTGGGGAAGCCGCGGTGCTTAGAAGGCCAGCCACAATCCTGCCGGGCACCCCCAGTGGCAAACCACCAACAGCACACGAGCGGAACCTGATAGTTCCAAATTGGCTCAATCCCCAGATTGGATTGTAGGTATGTGGATGGTCAGATCGGGGCAAAAACTTAGAGATGATTGATTCCCCTCTACTCCTATTATCTCACTGTTGGGTAAACTGAGGCCCCCAGGGCTGCGATGACTTGTCCAAGGTAACTACACGGAGCTATGGAGCTCAGAACGCAAGAGCTTGAGAACCAGCTCTACTCTGTGACCTTAGGCGAGAGCCTCAACTTTCTTGTGTCTCAGGTTCATTGTCTATGAAATGGGATAATGGTGATTTCTGTCCTGTGTATGTCATACAGTGATGGAAGGATCCAGTGAAGAAACAGCTAATAGGTCAATTATTCCCTGAGTGCCGTTGCTGTGCTCTGCACTGTTATGAGCCTTCACGCGCCCACCTACCGCTCGCAGCAATCCTACCACGTAGATGACCAGAATGATCTCCATCCTGAAGATGAGGGAGCTGAAGGAGGCTCAGGGAAGTTCAGTAACATGGCCACAGTTAAGTCATTGGAGGATGGTGGAGGCTTGATTTGAACCTGGAGGGTCTGATACCAGAGTCTGTGCTCTTGACCGTGACGTGATCGGGTCTCTGTGACCACTTAAATCAGAACCCTGATGCCAGCGTGAAATGTGAGATCCAGGCTGAGCCCGCAGGGAGACCCCGGGTCTCTTGACTCCTGACCCCCGCTCCTGTGTCCTGAGCTGCCCAGCTTCTGCAGGGGGGCGGATGGCCGGGCTGCTTTCCTGCCCTTTAGGTCAGGCCTGGAGCAACAGATTGAATTATGAAATGGAAAGATGGTTTGAATTCTCTGCGAATGCATCAAAGTACAGACCTGAAAGAATGTGTGCTGGTGAGGGTTGGGGGTTCGAGAGGCGGGCCTTCCCCGAAGGCCGACACGCATAACTGCATTTCATGGGCAAGGCTGTGAGGTTGTGAGGTCCCCGTGGTCGCTGACTCGGGCTCTGCCCATGCATCTGCTCTCTTCTTCCTTCTTCCTCTTTCCCTTTGACTTCTGATTGTTCCCAGGCACGACTGCCTTCTCTGGCTTCCCTCTTCACAAGCCCCTGGCGATCCGATGACCTGGCCCCAACTTCTCTTTCATCTTCATCTTCCTGTCCTTTTGCTCCCAGAGTTCCAGCTCCACTGCTGTGTGTGTGTGTGTGTGTGTGTGTGTGTGTGTTGTGTTTTGACTACTTCTTGAGTGCATCAGACTCTCCTCCTCCCCTAGGGGCTGTTGCCTCTGCCCAGAATGTTCTTCCCTCTACTCCACCCAGTTAACAACTCACCCTTTGGGCCTTGGTCCCAGTGTCCTTCCTCAGATATGACCTCCCTGATCCTCTATCTTAATTAGTCTGTCCCTACATCTCCCTTCTTCTCTCGTGGAGCTACTTCTTTTCCTTTGTGCTCTTCTTACGCTTTGCACCCACACCATATTTATTCTTTTTATTTATCTCTTTACCAAGACCAGAGATCAATGAACTATCTATCGCTGTCATCAACAGCGTGAGTAAAAGTGATTTTTACATTGTAAATGGCGAGATAAGCACCTATATAATATCCTTGATTTTGCTTCTTTGCCCTGCAAAACCTAAAATATCATTATTTATATTCATCATCTAAGATAAAGTTTGCTCACCTTGCTCTAGGCTGTAAGCTACATGAGCACATAGGCCACGTCTCTTTTATCTCTTCTACGTACTCAGCACCTGACTCAGTGTCTAGCGTGGGGTGGGTGTTCAATAAATAATGGTTTGCTGATCTCTTCTTTCTAGTTCCCCCAGGGAGGAGAAGGCAGTGGATTTGGTAGAAAGAATTCACATGGCCACCCATAAATCTCATTTGATACAGAAATTCAGAGATTTTCAGAAATCTCCTCCAGAAATTTTGCTGTTTACTAGCTGTGGGACTCTGGATGGGTCAACATCTTTGAACCTTCCATTTCTTCCTCCTTCAAATGAAGTCAATAATGGGAGGGGGTGAAATAAAGTAATAAATATAAAGGTGATTTGGCAAAATGTAAAGACTATGTAAGATGTCAATTATTATCATAATAATTGATGGTATTGTGTCAAATATTGCCTCCTAGTTCCAAAGTCACCTTTCGTTGCTTGCTCTGTGATAATGAAAGTCCCAGCAAATATTTTCCCTTTGTCAATTTACGCAATGTTTAGCTTTTCCAGTAGAGGGCGCTGAAGGGACAGGTCAAGAAGGAGGGGGCCTTTCTCCATTCCAGTGAGCAGCTTCCTCCTCCTGGCCTTCTGCTGCTGGTGTCACATTTAGGGACATCTACTGGTGCTCACCCTAATTAGGTTGTGGTGGCACCCTGTGGCCAATTTCCCTTTGACTTTGAATACCACTTCTTAGGGCAGTTTTCTTCTGGTTCTCACAGACTCTTCGTAGGCCAGCCTCACAGCCTTGCCTGCATCATGGGAGGCTTCCAGCCTGCCAGTCATACGCGTGTCTCCTTGCTTTCCATCCTGGGCCCGGGAGCACCCTGGAGGGGTATTTCCTTCTTGCCAGTTCTGGCTGTGAAGTCCTGCCCATCTGTCTCGGCCTCCCTGTACCCAGGATGGGTATTTCTTTTTTGCCACTTTCAGCTGCAACTTCCTGCCCACCACCCTCTCAGCCTGGTGCCTGGGCATCAGCTCTAACCCGTGACAACCCATCAAACCTCCCTCCTGTCCACAGGGAGCATCTGACTTCCTGGTTTATTTCCCCCATTGAGAAATTACTCCTTTCATTCATTCATTACTCCTTTACAGAGTAATTATAACTGTTGTTATAGTTAGTAATTCCTTATGTTGAACTTTTCTCTGTTCAAGTAAGTATATGCAGACATTCTGTCTCCTGATTGTACCCTGACTGATACAGAATTATTGTGGGAGGTTGTCTCAGGAGGCAGACCACAAAGATGGGATTTAAGGATTGACTTGGCTCTGTCTTCAAACTTGAATGTAGTGCTGGGGTTTTGGTTTTTGTTTGTTTGCTTGTTGTTTTTGCTAAAGGGAAATGAGATGCTAGCAGTCCATAGCATGCAGTGGCATTCCTGGTTAGTCAAGCTATCACTTGTGGTTGAACGTGGTGACGAGCCAACTGAAGACATGTCTTGGGGCCCACGTGGCTCCTGCACATGATCATTATGGTAGTGATGTTGACTCTAGGAACTGTGATGTGGGAGGATTCTTCTGAACACAACTGAGCAATTACATAAAGAAAATGATAGACTCTAGTCCTTTCGTGATCTGCTCAAATTGAATCAAGAGAGCCCTAAAATATGCTGTTATTTCTTATAGCCACGGGGCTGATATTATGAAAAATCAACAAAAAATTGTGCAAGTTGCTGAATTTTAATGACAGTTGAATTCAGACTCTTGCCAAGTTTCTGATGTGATAGTTAGGACATTTTTGGGAAAATATTTGGCCACTAAAATTTGGAGTGAGAACATATGGTTGGACCCAGATGAAATTAGCAATTGTGAGCTTCCAAGTCACTCTGGAATCCTTTTGCCAATGACATTAGTGTCTTCTAGACTATCCTCCCTTTATCTGAAAACCTTGTCATAACTCTACCTGGGGTAAGTTATTCCCGTCCCATGCCTTAATAGTGGATGATCATTTTCCTCAAAATCTACCACAACCACCCCTGTTGCCACTGGACCCATAGCCTGGGTCACATCCCTATATGCTCCAGCAATAGATATATACTAAGGCCCAGGTAGAAATCATTTAAACCAAAATGGATTTTTAAAAAGATTTTAATTTTTTTTTCTTCATGAAAGACACACAGAGAGAGGCAGAGACATAGGCAGAGTGAGAAGCAGGCTCCCTTCAGGGACCCCTAGCAGGACTCAATCCCGGGACCTCGGGATCACACCCTGAGCAGAAGGCAGATGTTCAACCACTGAGCCACCCATGTGTCTCTAAACCAAAATGGACTTAAATTGTGCTTCTATATAAGCAGAAACCCAGGAATATGAATGGGAGTGGATTTTATGGATGTTAGACCACAGAGAGTGGAATATAACAATGGACTGGGCCAAATTCATTGCTATTACTAAATATTGCAGATCATGTGCTAACTCCTTCATCTAGCAGTGGCTCTCAGAGCTTACTTGGGAACTGTGAGCCGACAGGAGCAATGGAGGTTGTAGAGTGAGGAAATACAAAGAATTTCAAGCCTCACCCTCCAAAAGATTGTAACTCTGCTGGGGAGAAAGCCACATAGATCCATGCAAAACCTGAACCAAAAGCAATCTCTTGGGAAAGCAGCCACCTTGGAACAGTAGGAAAGCGAGCAGCATAAATGGCCAGAACTGCAGTCTTCAGAGGGGCTGAAGGAGTCAGAAACTCTTCTGTGGAAGGGCAGGGCTTTTGTTGGAGCTGGACAGATGCCTAGGTATGAGGAAGGCCATGTTAGCGGAGGGGAGTAGGTAAAAGAGAGAGGTAGGCTTATTCGATCAAGAGTGAAAGCATGGCCACAGATCAGGGTCATGAGATCTGTGGAGACTGACAAATGTCCCAGCGAGGTTTAAGAAATCTCAAGGTCCCAACACGGTACTGACTCCCATGTGTAAAGTATGACCTATGACCTCAGCATTGTCAACCTGTACCCAGAGCTGCAGTTCCTCCTTTCCAGATCCAAATGGCTTATAATCACAGTAATAGCACTATGATAGGACACAATAGTGTCTTGACCAGGGATTCTGATTAAAAAAAAAAAAAAAAAAGGCTCAGCCCTTGGACAAATCACTTCCCCTTGGTGAACTTGCCTTCCTGCCTAAAAGATGAAGCACTTGCAGTGGGAAGCCCTTCAAGCTTGGAAAATTTAAGATTCTGGTCCTTATGTCCTTTAATTCAGTCCACACAAAGTGTCCTATTTGAAGGTCTGGGAATCAGTAAGCTAGGTATAGGGGTGCCAGTTCGTCGCAGAAGAGACCATCCACATATAGATCAACATGGAAAGAAAAATCAATGTGCTTGTTCTGCCTCCCAGACTCTGGATCATAGCACTGTTTCACTTTCAGCTTCTGAGCATTTTTAGGAGTTGGTGAGTCAAAGGTGCCACTAAAAGAACTACAGCCCTCTATTTTAGCTGAATAGAAAGAACATATTAAAAATCCACCTTAAATAGTTAATTGACCAGTGTCCCTTTAGAGGTATAAGCTCTCCAGTCCTGGGGTGTGCAGACATTGGCAGAATGACTCTCTTCTAGGAATGTCACAAAAGGGCATTTCCAAATGGCCTAGAACCCAGAGAACACATGCCAAACTGTCACTTTCTGGATTTATGCTGATTAAGCTATGAGATAAATATGTGTGCTGGTCACATGGGATTTGCCTTACTCACATATCACAGCAGCGAAAGAAACGCTTCCTTTGTTCATGAGTCCATCTCTGAATTGCATGGACCTTGCAACCCTGATATTACCAGTACCTGACACTTTTTTCTTAAGTAAAGCAGACACTTGTGAAAAGAAATCAGAGTAGACACCAGCAGCTGGGTGACTGCCACACAGCTAAATTGGATATGTCATGAATAATAAAATAAAGATGAAATATGCCTTATTATTTGCAAATTTAACTAAATCTATTAGAAATATTTAATTATAGCTATAAAAGTTGTCATCAAAATGACCTACCCTAATATGAACATAAAAGAGTAGACAATGAAATCTTCATTAGTTAATTAAAATTTCTTAATGTAATGAAGTAAGTGCCGTTCTGATAGATTAAGTTAAATAAATATGGTATGCCCTGTAGTTTACAAATGAAACCCTGAAAATAAAAATGGTAAAAAAAAATAGCATTCTGTCTTTGTTTCATTCATCTGTTTATTCAGTGCCCTCACTATAGTCTGATATGACATGCACAGTATCAAATGTCAGAGCTGGAAGGATCCAGGACAATGCATGGAATTCAGGAAACACTTCTGCATGCACAGATGATCATCTACTCTAGGACACATGGGACACTCAGAGGGAGAAACACCAGGTGCCAGTAGCACTTGCATTTTACTAAGGATAATATAGATCTTCTACAAGGGTATTGCCGTAATGGTGGCTTGTTAGATATTATCTGACATCTCTGGCTGAATTGCTCAGTGTAGATGCCAAAGACTGGGTTAGGTTGAGCCAGGGGTGAGAGAATGAGGATGGTTGGATGTCTGTCTTTCCCACTACGGCATGACAACCATCCTTCCCAGATCGCAAAGTGAGCTTAGAACTTCATTAACCATTCCAAGTCCTAGCCTAGGGCTTACTAAGAGGAATGTAATAACGCTGGCTTCTGTAGGAAAGTGGGCCAGCCTTAGGACCCCAACGGGAGGCAAGACTCTGGCTGTGGGATGTGTGCCATGTTAACCAGCCAGTGTAGCCAGACCCACTTGGTAAAGGATTCCCTTATACACAAATCTGTATACTGAGGTAATAGTTGTACGTAACTCCTGAGCTATCCTAGATACAGTCTTTGAGTGATCAGAGACTTATGGAAGTCTCCATTCCTGGAGCCTCCATTCATGTCTCATTACCACCTCCTGAAGCTGTCATCTCCCTTACTCTGTGACATATCAGTCTCGAGGCTATGGAGTCCCCAAGCCCTAAGATTCAACTTTGAGGTTTCTTCAGACCATAAAAGACGCCCAAAGCTAGCATGTTGAAGAGAACTCCATGAGATGTGTGATGGGAACCATGCAGAACTAGCGGCTTGGAGAGAACATTGGTATGACCCAATCCCTGACTTTCCATTGACACCGGGTTATTTGTCACTGAGCCTGGCTTACTGGGGCACAGTGTGAACTTGAAGCCTTCGTACATACTAGCTGTGCAGACACTCATATTCAAAATATTACCTCGGTTTCCAGCCTCAGTTGATATATCACGGGCCCTAGGGAAATGGCTCTCATAATTCCATCTTCACACCATCTGTCTTCTAATTTTTTAGGGAATTAGAACCTCAGAGCTCCTGGAAAACTCCCATAACTTCTGGATGAGTAGTTTCCAAAATGTGAAGTTCAATAGCTTTGGTCTTCAGTGTTCCAAGGATACTGGGCAGTGAGCAAGTAGGTATCCAGACCTATCATCCCTACCATTTCAACCAGCTCTGCTTGTCCATGTTTCACCTACTAGTGTTCTAGGTAAGCTTTTGATCAAGTAAAGGGGTTTTTAAGCAAAAATGGTTAAAACTATCACCTACCTGCAGCCACTGTTGTGAAGAGTAATTGGAATACATTACACAAAGTGTTCAATATGTGGCCTACATATATTGAGCGCCCCCGAAAGTTCATGTTTCTAAGGCACAGTGATTGAGAGCATGAGCTCCCGAGCTCAGCTGCCTGGTTTAGAAGTCTGGGCCTGCCACTTACAGCTCTGAATGCTTGGAGCATTTACTTACTATCTTTGTGCCTCAGTTTTCTTCTTTGTAAAAATGGGGATTTTAAAAATATAGGGAACTCATAAAGATAATATGCATAGTTCTCCTTTTGGGCCTACCCCCTGGTAAGTGTTACATATAAGCATTCATACTTATTTGTATCCACATTATTAATTGCTGGCCCCTCTTGAGTTCCCTCTTCAGTCCGTGTTTTCCAAGTCATCCTCCCATAGAGCCACCAAAATAATCTCTGGAAGGTACAAATTCGGCCATGTCACTTCTCAGTTAAAAACCTTTCCGGGGATGCCTGGGTGGCTCAGTGGCTGAGCATCTGCCTTTGGCTGAGGGTGTGATCCCAGGGTCCAGGGATTGAGTCCTACACAGGGCTCCCCTCCAGGGAGCCTGCTTCTCCTTCTGCCTGTGTCTCTGCCTCTCTCTCATGAATAAATAAATAAAATCTTTATAAAAACAAAATAAATAAAACCTTTCCATACCTTCCTATCCATAACCGTATCTTCCTATCACCCTCATAGATTTTTGCCTACTTGTCTAGCCTCATCTCCCACTGGTCTCCCATCTTTTACACCCCCAGGAAAAAAACCTATGTGCTCCAACCAGATGAAGTCCCTGCGGTGTCATGCTCTCCTGCCACATGCTGTTACTTCTGTCTGATGTAGTCACCCTCTTGTCCTTGCTCCTTTGGATGTCTCCCTCCAGTCCTCAAAGCTCAGCTCAGCTTCCATCACCAGGATGACTTCCTTGGCCAGGGTAGGTTAGATCTCCCATGTTCTCCTTATGATTTGATTTTGTGTTTATTTTTACTGTAGTAATTACTGAATGGAATCACCATTTTTATGCCTCCCTTCATTAGAACATGAATTCTCCGACTTTCATAATTATATTTTTGGCAATTAGACATGGTCTTATACTCAGTATAAGTAATTTGGTAACTGAAAAATGAAAAAAAAAAAACCCTGCATGAGTTCAGAGAAAAGATGAAAAATGCTTCACTTAGAATTTCCTCCCTTTATCCCTGGGTTAGTGATCTTTCCTTATCACCTCAGGAATGCAGAGATGCTAATTTGACAACCCTCTGAAAAAATTGGTTAAGGGAAACTATAATTCCATAGGTACAGTCTAGCTATCTGGAGGCTACAAAATGAGTTAATAACAGGTAGTTTAAGTCAACATGCCACGCATGGCTGCTCCTCAAACAACCCAACTTAGTCTAAGGCTAGAATGGGACATTTATTAAAAACACTGGCAAAGTCTGTCAGAGTGAGACCTTTCATATCCGTAATTCCTACCATCTGTAACATCTTATGTTACATAAGATCCCCAATTACCAGTAGCAGTGTTAATCCATCATCTGTCCTAAATATTTTTAGCTGTTCTTTATATACCCCACTTAGCTCTTCTTTCTGTTTTTGTAAGTATATGTTCTTTACTTGCCACAATTAATTTTATGCTGACTTTATCATATTATAAGGCTATCCAAAATCCTTTGGGAATGATTTTTCAGATGTATTATAGGGTGTGATAATAATTTATATTGAAACCAAAGAAAAAAATTACAAGTCTTTTAATTAAGCAGAGGCTATCAAGTTTTCCATTCCTTTCATATAATATTACAAATAAAATTTCTTACAGGGTTGTTATTTTTACCTAATGAGAAGTCACTCTATAAGGTCTGTGCTACTATTTGTAGTAATAAGATAAAATACATTTTCAGGAAATTACTATTGCTAATGATTTTAGAATGCATCTATTCTGTTCTAAATGATAGAAAGCTATTTAATCTACAAGGTCCAGTTTGACATTGAGAAAATCTTCATAAAATATATATGAGACATTATTTACCACTTGTTAAGTCGGAAGATGATATAGCGCTGTATCTCTATTTCTTTTGGAATGGTAATACTCTCACATATCCCTATATAATATTGTCTGCCTTATGAAGTATTGAGCTTCTTCTTAATGCAAAATTAGAAGCTAAGGCTGGAAATCATACCTCAAAATGTAACCTTATTGTTAGCACACTTTACAAATAGAGATGATTTTGTAAATAATGCATAATATGGATCCCCACACCTGACCTTATAGGCCTACCCATGATGTCAGAGGCAGCTGACGGTGATAGGTGGGCAGTTCCCATGCACGTTGCCAGTGGTCTGCTCAGGGTCTGAACTCTCTCTCTTCCCATGTTTTTGTTTCCCACTTTTTCTCAAGTCAAGGAAGCTTGCTCAATCCATTCACAGATGCAGCCCAAGGATAAAGCTCAACTAATATAGGCAGGGAAACTAAGGATGAATGCTCCAGCATCCAGCCCTTCAAGTAGGACCCTTAGGAGTTTCCCACTCAGTTTCTTAGAGGGATTTGAGAGGACTAGACTCCAGTTGCCCACAATATGTAACTTGTTCAACAAGGCATCAGTTGTTAGGTGTTCCTCTTTCCCCATCTCTTTCTGTCTGTTCTCTTGCTCCTCCTGCCTGGTTTATCACCTCAATAAACTACCTATTCCTAAGTGCTGGTATCAGACTCTGTTCGGGGGGAAATTCAAACCAAGATTAGGCTACAAAGAAAACACTGATAAATTCCAAAATGGTAGCAGTAGTATAAGTGACACATTCCAACCATGATACAATAATACTAATACTAAGGACAAAATTAGAGTATGAAATCCAACAAAATCCTCAACTACCTGGATATTTGTGATCTATCCTAAATAAGACTTAGATGGATTATAAATCATAACCAGAGTATAAAACAGGTTAGAAAAAATGGTAATGACGTGCAGCTAAAAGTGCTGCCCCAGAAAAAATGCATTTCCTGAGTTTTTCCATGCACAAAGATAAAAGCACTAAGTATTCCCACATGAGACATTATTAAAAATGATTTTTAAAGTTAATAAATGAAAATAAAAAAGTTTCACCAAGAAAGTAGGAAATAATGAAGATAAAAATGACTACAATAGATGTTGATAGTTGAAAATAACAATTAGTGATCAGTTACCATATGCAAGGCCCTTTGTTATTTTTTAATCATTGGCATCATTTCACAGATGGTAAAACTGAGGCACAAAGTTGCCTAAAGTTACACATTTAGTAACTCATGGATCTGAATGGAAATCCAGGCTGCTGTCTGAATTTGAGCTCATTTTTCTCTTTTAAGCCACTTCCCTCTTTTAAGCCCTCTCCCTCTTTTAAGCTACTCAACAGCTCACTCTTATAGCACACACATACATGCATGCATGTACACACACACAAACAGATAAAGCATGAATTTGCCTAGTCAAGGTAAAGAAGGAAGAAACAAAAAAGTCAAAAATATTAGTTCAATGAAGTGTATGTAACTGCAGATAAAGAGAAAATAGTGAAACCATGAATAATTTATAAAAGTTTTTGCTAAATATTTTTAAATATGGATAAAATATACCATTTTTTTGTGAGAATGTGAAATACTAAAATCAAGAGAAATGTAAATAGTACACGAACAAGGCTCACAAATATGGAAGAAATCAGTAATACTGACTAAGAATGCCTCCCTAAAGATGTCAGTTGGAATATCTCTTAATTAATTTGTTTCAGGTCTTCAACCAACCCATAAGTCTTTACACATTTTTTAATTCTAGAGTTGATAGAAAAAAATAAATCTGATTCTTTTAAAGAAATTAATTCTATAATAAGGAATTGTGAACCCGTATACTTCTTCATGCACACACACAACAGATAATATCACTATTAATATTGAGAAAAATACTAAATGAAACTAAACCAAAGAGAGGCCAGTTATATATGATACTACACTATAAAAAAGTACACAGTATGACTATGTAGAATTTTTTTTAAAAAGATTTTATTTATTTATGAGAGACAAGCAGAGGCATAGGGAGAGGGAGAAGCATGATCCCTGTGGGAGCCTGATGTGGGACTCAATCCCAGGACCCCAGCATCACAATGTGAGCCAGAGGCAGATGCTCAACCAGTGAGCTACCCAGGTGCCCCAACTACATAGAATTTATCCCAGGATTTAAGGATAGTACAATATGAATAAATTTGTCAATATTATTTTTGACAACATTTTGCCTCACAGGAAGAAAAATAATCTTCTTATTAGATACTTAAATGGACATTTAGTTAAAAATTAATTTACTTAACAAGAAAGTTGTCTAGGTCTACTATGGACTATATATTATTAGGCAATTGTGATAGAATGGTGAGCAAGATGGAGAAGGACTTTGACTTGATGAAGCTTATAGCTGACCAAAAAGTTAATGGTAATAAAGCAATTATAAGTGTAATATGTGTTATGAAAGAAGAAACATAAAGAGGTTATGGCAACATATATCTAGAGAAGATGTAAAAATCTAAGGATTGGAAATGAGGCTTCAAAAGAATGTGATCATTAGGCTAACACAAGAAAACTGAGGAGGAATTAGGTAGGTTAAGGAGTATGGTGAAGGGTGAATTCTGTCCAAATTCTTCCAAAAATTGATGGGGAGCAAAGACTTCCTAACACATTATGTGAGGCCAGAATTATTCTAAAGTCAGGCAAAACTGTTATAAAAAAAGTAGACTAAAAGCTAATATCCTTCATGAACGTAGGTGCAAAAATTCTTAACAAACTTTTAAAAAGTCAAATGCAAAGATGTGTAAAAGGTACAAAAAACATGAGTAAGTAGACTTTACCTCAGGAATGCCAAGTTAGTTTAACAGTCAAAAATCAATATAATTCACCATATTAATGGACTAAAAAGAAAAAAAAGTATGATTATCTTAATAGATTCAGAGAAAGCATTTGCCAAAATCTAACATGTATTCTTTTTTTAATAAATTTATTTTTTATTGGTGTCCAATTTACCAACATACAGAATAACACCCAGCTCATCCCGTCAAGTGCCTCCCTCAGTGCCCGTCACCCATTCACCCCCACCCCCCGCCCTCCTCCCCTTCCACCACCCCTAGTTCGTTTTTTTAAGTTCCTTAAACGTATTAGCAGTAGCTTCTTAAAAGTTTTTGTCTGCTAATTTTATCATCTCTGACATTTGTGGATATGTTTCTTTGTACTGATAAATGTTCCCTGATTCTCTGCATGTCAACTAAATTGACTATATGTTGTACATTGTAGAGGCTATATTTTTGAGAGTCTAGTGCTTTTTAGTGTATGATTGATTGATTTAAATTCCAGTATAGCTAACATACAGTGTTATATTAGTTTCTGGTATACAATAGAGTGATTCAACAATTCCACACATCATCTAAGGCTCATCGTGACAGGTACATTCCTTAGCCCTTATCTATTTCACCCATCCCCTTACCCACCTCCTCTCTGATAACCACCAGTTTGTTCTGTAGTGAAGAGTCTGTTTCTTGGTTTCTTTCTTTTTCTCTACCTTTCTTTTTTCCTTTGCTTGTTTGTTTTGTTCCTTAAATTACAAATAAGACTGAAATCATATGGTATTTGTCTATCTCTGACTGACTTATTTTGCTCAGCATTATATTCTCTAGTGCCATCCATGTCATTGAAAATGGCAAGTTCTAAGCCTTAAAAAAAAAAGAAAATGGCAAGTTCTAATTATTTTTTATGGTTGAATAGTATACCCTTGGTGTATATATATATATATATATATATATATATACACACACACACACCAAACATAACCTCTTTATGTTTCCTCTTCTATATATATATATATATATATATATATATATATATATATATATATATATCTGCCTCCCTCTCTCTCTCTTTCTGTGTCTTTCATGAATAAATAAATAAATAATCTTTTAAAAATTAGTGTTTTTATCCAACACGTATTCCTGATAAAACTTCTTAGTGAAATAAAAGAGATTCTCAGTCTGATAAAGGGCATCTACATATAGCCTACAACTAACAACATTCTTAGTGATGTAAGACTAGATGCTTTCCCTTAAGATCAGGAACTAGATAGGAATGTCCATTCTTTTTTTTTTTTTTTTTTAAGATTTTATTTATTTGTTCGTGAGAGACACAGAGAAAGAGGCAGAGACTTTGGCAGAGGGAGAACCAGGCTTCCTGCAGGGAGCCCAATGTGGGACTCAATCCTCAGACCGTGGAAATAGCCCTGAGCCGAAGGCAGATGCTTAACTGCTGGGCCACCCAGGTGTCCCAGGAATGTCCACTCTTACCACTTTTGTTCAGCATTATACTAGAGGTTAGTTAGTGTTATAGGGCAAGGAGAGAAATGAAAGGGGTCTGTATTGAGAAAGAAAAAGCAAATCTATCTTTACTTACAGATAGTTTATGAAAAACACCTTATGAAATCAAAGAAGTTCTAAACAAATGGGGGAGATTTACTATATTTACAGATTAGAAAACTCAATATTGTTAATATGTACATTCTTCTCAAATTGATATGTAATTAAAAAATTCTTAATAAAATTCCAACAAGCTATTGTGTGTGTGTGTGTGTATGTGTGTGTGTAGAAATCAACTGTAGAATCAAGCTGAGTCCCATGCAGAATATGCTCTACCTTCTTGTGGAGATTTACAATAAATAAAAAAAAATCTGTTAGCAAATAATAAAATAAGTAAAAAAATAATGTGTTTAACATTGTTTTATAAGGACTTGAAAACTGAAAAGACATTTTTTTGGTGATAGAACATCAATTAACATATCTGGGAACATATTTCAGGAAACTTGCTAAAAGCAATCATATGAGACAGACATGGTCAGATACATGTCACAGGAAGATGAGTGTTGGCTGTATAGAGAATGGGCAGGAGGGAGAGTAAGGGCTGGATGATCTAAGGAAAAGATGGTGAAGCTTAGAGGAAATAAAGCAAAATGAACTGGGAAGAAGCTGATTTTGAGACCTCTTTAGAAAGGATATTTGTTAGGACTCAATGGTCAGCTGAAAGAGTTAAGGTAAAGAAGAAGAAAGAGTCATTCCTATGAGTTTGGCTTGAATCTAAAACTATGAATATGAAAACCTAAGATGATATGTGGGCCTTTCCCAAACTATTTTCTGTCCGTCTTATGTGATATTCAGAAGTCCCAGGACAAAGAAAAATGCTTTTCCAGCTATCTAGCAACTTAATTTTTCCAGTGAACATATTATCTTTGATAATCAGAGTTTTAGGGACAAACCTAACAGGACTTGCAGATGCCAGGATAAATGGCTATGGACTATTAGGGCAACAGGCCTAGATTGCTATCCAAGGTGCTGAATTGATTTGTCCCGTTATTGGAAACCCTCTGCTTCTGCTGCCCTTTTGCCTTTGCCTCAAGCTCAGTTCTCTGATGAAGTAGCAGCCTTGTCCCAGACCAAGCTAGACTTAAGCTGATAGCATGCTTCCCTTGTCAGGACTAACTGACTCTGACTTTTGATCAAGACAACAGCCCAATTTCTCAGCTAGACTCCAGGCATATCAGCTGCAAGCTGCAAGCTGTGTCCACAGAGGTTAAACATATCCTGGCAGGTAGGTAAATATTTCCTCCAGGAATAAAGTTGACCAGCCAAGGGAGAAGATATTTTGTTACTGTGTATAGTTGTGAACCCTGAATTTCCCCCTTTATGGGTAGTTTCTATTAGCTGCCGGCTTATGTTGACCTTGACCCTGTAAGGGACACATTCTCTTCCCTTAGGAACTTAACATCTAGTGTAAAAAGCAATCATGGAAAGTGCTGTTCAGCCTAGCGTTGGCATCAAATATATTAAATGAATTAGAGACCAAGAACAGAGAGGATAAGCATGGATTAGGGTGGTTAGGGAAAACTTCTAGAAGAGGTAGAGTATGACCCAGGCCTTGATGTCTAGGTAAACCTCAGATAGGCAAGGAAGAAGAGGGGCTATGTTAATGGTAATATCATGGGAGTGGAAACACCCATGGCACATGAAGGTAGTAAGTGCTCACCTGGTTCAGCCTACCGCTCTCTATCCTTTTATCCTCTCCACTTACATTCACCTATAACAGTACCATCTTTTTACACCTCCCCACAGGGTTTGCATTATTTCTCTTATACAAAAGGAAAAAATCAGACATATTGACATTTTGGAGAAAACAATTCTATAATTTCCTCCAAGTACTTTTGATATTTTCTAGAGACAGCCTTCTTCAATGTGGAAGGAGCCTTTTAAAACCACTGGTCCTCAAGTCAGAGCACTGAAGACTCTACCTCTTAGGTATAGTAGGAATGGCCAATAAAATATAGCTCCTTACTCGGAACAAAGCCTGTCCCGGGGCAAACAAGGACAACTTAAAAATGAACAGTAAGTGAAGGCAGAGAGAAAGAAGAATCTAGAAATATACAATTTGTGGGGGGAAACTGGAAGATTTTATAGGGAAAAGATTTTCTTAAATGAGTTTATACGATGTCTCAGCCTAAATGGCTCTACATAAAATTCTGGGATTTATCTCAAATCCTACTTACCATAATTTCAAAAGGTATTTTTATAGAACTTGGAACTTGATGTGACCAGGGCAGAAAATCTCCATTCTTTGTAGTCTGACTTTGAGCTGAAGAGATGGAACAGTCAAGACTCTTCTTTATCACTGTATAAACGATGTGTGGGGGTGTGATCAGCAAGTTTTTGTTTGTTTGTTGTTTTGTTATTACTATTAGAGACCAGGATTCTGGCACTGGATGGAATAATGTACTTAATGAACACGAATAGTATCAGTAAATTTTATAAACAGTGTAAGTACATATTATTTAGTATTATTTAATCACTTAGGTTGTGATGGCTAAAAGTAGTACAGACCTTTCCGGCAGCAAATGTCTGCCTAGAAATTCTATCTACTTAATGATACCCCAGAATATGAAGTCAGTGTGAATACAGAATGCATATATTCACTATTCACCAGGTTTCATGAATGTGGCTGGTTGAACTCCTCTCCATCCTTCCAAGAGAACCCTGATTAACAACTAACTTTTTTGGCTGGCATGAAGGGTATTCCTCATGCCAGTAGCTATATTCCTCTTGACAGTCACACATACACTCCTTTTTTCATGTCTCTTGACTCTCAACACTCATTTAGTTAGTCTTTCTCTTTCTCTCTTGGGCCCTTTTCTTCTCTCTCTTTCCAGCCCGTGTCCATTTGTAATCTGTCAGTGTGTCAATTTTCAGAAAATTGGGCAGCCCAGGTGGCTCAGCGGTTTAGCGCCAATGTCAGCCCAGGGCATGATCCTGGAGACCTGGGATCGAGTCCCACGTCAGGCTCCCTGCGTGGAGCCTGCTTCTCTCTCTGCCTGTGTCTCTGCCTCTCTCTGTGTGTCTTTCATGAATAAATAAATAAAATCTTTAAAAAAATTTACAGAAAATTTCCCATTCCTACTTTTCCCAAATAGTTCTAATGATTGTACCTTTGTCTTTTGTATAGGGCATAATGGTAGATCTCTTTTGGGGACTCTGACACTTTGGTAGCATACACAATTAGGTCTCAGGTAAAAAGCTTAAAAGGCATAGGGATGCTCTAAAACAGTTTTAATACTCAATTTTTGAAAGAATTATTTTAGAGCTAAAGTTGTCTGAAAAATGTACTTATATAGAATAAGTTAATGGCTGACTTTGCCGAATCCATAAAGGGGTACTGCACTCAAAAGATAGACTGCATGGGTATTTATCAGGGCTTCTTAGCATCTTTGGACAAGTAGGTCTCATGTATCTCTAGATAGCAATCATGTCTCTGTTTATTCTATGCCTTTTTTTAATAATGAAAGAGCTTTGCTGAAATGAATAAAATATAGCTGGTACCAAGAGCAGAATATATTGTGTATTTTATGTTGTATATAAAGAGAGGTGAAAGGCAGATGGCGTGATTTGCTGGTCCCCAGAGCAGGTGTTTAGCAAATATCGGTTTTTAGCAAATATCTGTGATTGTGTGCTCAGCACCCACTCAACGTTGAACATCATATAAAATAGAGGTATATTTTTAAATATATGTACCAAACTTTAATTTTCATTTCACACTCAAAACTTCTGTACAAAAAGAGGCAAAGCAGGCAAAAAAAAATGACAATGACTTTAGAAAACAACATATGACAACTTTAAAACAGCTTTGTGTATGCAACAGCCTTTACAGATGTAATGGGGAAGTTAAGTTCCAAAATGTTTGTTCTTTAAGATAAAATTCCATTGTTTATTCTTAATATCTAGAAAAATTTGTAGCTGTTTGGATACAAGATTGAATGAGAAGTCTCTGAATTCTACTGCACAATTGGATTCCAAGATTGGGTAGGCTTCATTTTTCTTTTGAGGAAGCGTGATTATTATTTGTTTTACTTAAATGTGATGATGTGTCAAAAACCTCAGTTTACCATTAATGTCTTGATATAATGATGATGACTAGAAGCAAATAATAAAGCATGAGATTAACTAACAATTAAGATATTACCATCAAGACTTTCTTTCTGGTTGTTAATAAATACTCCAGCCCAAATGGGCTACCACAATTCAAAAACATTCATTGCCACTTACTTTTGATTAGTAGTTCTTAATGATGCATGAAAAACTTCTGAGAACAAAGTTATGATGCCAAAGTAGCAGTGCATCTGAGAAATGTAAGTTTCACCTGTTGCCTGCCCCAAAATAAATATCTGAGTAATGGAAAACACTGTTTATTTGAATACTATGAAACATCAAATATGAAATATAGTTAACATCGACATGGATACTGTGGCTAGCACGTTCCCCTAAACCATCCATGAGTCTTGAACACATGTGCATGCAGCACACACAGAAAAACCATGATTGTTCGTGGCCTCCTGATGCCTGGAGGACAGTTTGTTAAAAGAATTTGTCTCCCACAGTAGCTTAGGGATGGACCCAAGATCCATTACCCGTTAGTGATCACAGACATTCAATTAACTTGTCCTCCTGATAATCAGAGGCAATAGTTCAGGCCCTAGGCTTTTGAAAATCCATGTTTAAGTGAATCTTAGCTTTGAAACAAGGTGGCCGGGCTAATTTGGGGCAGGCCAGCAGCCCCTCCCATATGTTTGGTCCCATTTGATAAAAGTCTAATTAAAAATTATAAATGTGCTCAACTATTTACTCTGCAAGTCCTTTCCTGTCTCCAAGACTTAAGCTCCTCACCCGATAAAGGAAACAAATGGACTCAATGATGATAAATATTGAGTGCCTCTATAATTCTTGTCTTGACAGTTGCTGCTTAAAGATAATATGTGGCTGCCAAATTGAACATTTCTTAAGTTGAACAGTCAATGAATTTGTTTACCCATTGTTACCCCATTTCCTGGCTTCTTCAAAGGTGTTAAAATCCCTAGGTTTGAAAAAATCATGAAGGCCATCTAAGTGCATTTCTGTTCTGATGAGAGAACCACTTTCTCCCACCCAAGCAGCTGTACTTGTTCAGCTTGAAAAGTTCTAAGGAAAAGGGTCTTTTTTTCTTTCTCTGTTGACTGACATTTAGATATAAACCAGAGAATCTGTTCTGCCACTTGACTGGGTTTTTTTGTTGTTGTTAAAAATAAAGCAAAACAAAAGTATGTTTCCCCCTTTTTTTTTTTTTTTGGAGGACTCAAGAGAATGCCAGCTGGACACTAAAGTCTGGAAATCAATTGTGACAGCTCATTCTTTGGGATATGGCGAATGAAACCCTGATGTACCCATGCCCAACTTCTGGGATTGTCAATCACTGGGCAGCTCTTTCCTTCTATTAGAAATAGGCAAGTAATAATATAAACCAGACTGAAGATTGACTTAAAAGTGTCCAATCTCATCCCATAGTACATATGCATAGGCCACTTGGTGAAGAGGGAAAGAGTCAGGAGTGAGGGATCCTGGGCTCTAGTCCTACAGGGAGTTCATCACGTTTGCTACACCCTCCTCTCATTTTTCCATGGAAGGTTGGAATAGGAGATTTACAAGATTCCATTATAAGCTCTGATCTGCAGATCATAGGCCTTGTCATATCTTCAATCATTAAGAAAAGGTGGGGTGATGCTTCCTAGACTGTACTTACGAAGGAAGCATAACAGAGTCAGTCATTGTATTGGCTCATTGCTTTGTAGGGCTCTTGGCGATCATGTTCTAATTGCTCATTTTATAGATGAAGAAAGTGAGACACAGAGAACTTAAGTGAACTTCCAAAGATCACCTGGTGGATCAATAAGGCTAGGACTAAGTCCAGGTACTCAGACCAAAATTTTACACATTGCAACAAGCTAGCAATATGGTCAGGGAGGAGCTACCTTTTAAATAGTAGGGAACTGGAAAATGTAGGGTTTTCCCCCTCTGAATTCCCCAGTTTTCTGGTAATCAGTGAAGTACCCTAGACTTTGGTTGCCACATATCAGCCCACAAAGGACAGGGCTCCTTTTAGGAGGGGCTGTGCAACTAGCACCTCACAGACAACTGGAGTGTCAGCAAAATTACCCAAAGCCAGAGGACTGAAGCAGAGAGATGACTGTCCCGTTGCCTGTATGTCCTTCCTCTCAACCTGTCCCCCACTTCCAAGACAACCAGCTTCACAGCTCAGCTATGACAGCACATCTATGTATTCTCACTTCTTTCTTACAAACGGCTTCAAGCACAGGTGATTTACCTCTTGCAGAATCAAAATGGGATGTTAGAGGAATATAAATCCAGACAGAAGGGGATTATGTTGATAAATAAAATACGTGCAAACAAAAAAGCTGCACATGTGGTTTGCAGTCTGAGGAAAGAGAGGGGGGCGTGCTGAATTCAAAACACTTGAGTTTGTGTCTTCACATGCATTTTTCTTTTCTTGGATTTCTCTCTCCCTCTGTCAGGATAACAGTTGTGTTTCTTGTAGCCAAGCCGACACAGGAAATCAAATACTTTGTATTTCTATAAGTATACTTCCCAGAGAGATTACACATCTAGAATTAAAACACTACCACAAACTATTAGGAATTTTGGATTGTTACAGGTGTAGTTAAAGGACTCCAGTAGTAAAGATCAATTATCTCCAAATTTTGGCCTTGGAGAAGAGGGTTTTGTTTTAGACATCAGAGGTAAGGCTCTCAAGTCAATTTATGCTCTGCTGGGTCGAGTCAGTCAAGATACAAATTAAAGTCCGTATATTTCAGTGACAAGAAGGAAACGGTTATGTAAATACACAAGTATTAACATCAATCTGTATTAAATTATGTAAACATATACATCTTCTGAGGTCAGTACATAGATCCTCTTCTTTGAGCAGAGCTCTACTGAAGCATTGCTCGAATCTGTTTGGAAGTTGATTCATCATTCAAGTGCTTTGTAGTGAACCTGCGTGGAGAGAAAGTGATGGGGGTCAGTGTGTAAACAGTGCTCTGCCAAAGCTGCATGATGACTCTCAGCCCGTCTTTACCTTGAGAAACACAATGGATATTTATAAATCAAACTTGAGCTCGTTCCTTAGACAAATAGCCACACTCTGATGCCCAGTGTATTCTCAAATGCATTTAATATTTGATTCTTTTTCCCAGAGGAATTTTGAATTGTGGTTATTCAACAAGCAGGCATTTTATCTAATCAGAGAAGTGAATGGAGGAGATACAAGCAATCGCATTTTCCAGGGAGGTAGACTTCACTTGAAGGAGTGCAGCATCTCACCCTTCTAGGCTCCTCCTGCTGACTTACAAATCTCAGAACATGGATCTCTATCGATCGATCACAACATTACCCCTAAAGGTAATGTTGATGGTTTTCTACTTTCCTTGGGGTGCTATGCTCATTGCCACCACAAGGGGGCACACGTGCAGATAAACAAACCAAAAAAAAAAAGCTGTGCAGTCAACATCCTCACATTCACCTGCCACAGGAGTGGTTTATGAAAAGGAAGGAAAGAGGAATTAACATGTCATCAAACCTTGCCAAGTCCTAGGCACTTCGTGTAAGCTCTCATTTCACCCACACAGTTCCTGCCTCCATTTTGCAGGTGAGAAAACTGAGATTCAGGGAGGTGAAATGGCCCTTTTCAGACCACAGATCTGACAATGACTTGTGAGCGAGACTGTGGCTTCTGATTTGGACTCAAGTCTGTCTACCTCAAAAGCCAGCACGCTCTCTGTTCATCATAGTACCTACAAGAAACCATGGGACTCACTGCTCAGCACAGTGTCCTGCTCTTCACCAAGCCTGGCTTGACTGAGTGAAGCCGGAAAGTTAAAAAAAAAAAAAAATCAGGCACCAAAATCTGACTGTGTACGGGAATCCAGGCTGCCATGAAGTGGGCACCAATGGAGAAAAGCTTCGTTCATGCATGGAATCTGGAAGGCTCCTCTGTAAATGCTACCTTTTCTGAAGAATGATGACCTAGCAACTCCACAAAACGGCATCAACCTCAGTTTTGTTCATTAAATGTGTGGCTGTTTCTTCATTTATTAAATGGGGATAGAGATCACCTTCCCTCTCTGAGTTGTGATAATTAAATGAGACAACGTGCTCAGGAGTGGAGTAGAAGACATGAGTGTTGTAAACAGGGAGAAGATTATCGATCCGTTCCACTTACACTTATTGATCACTTACTGCATGCACAGCATTGAGTGGAACTCAGAAAAATCAAAGATGAATAAGACAGCGAGGACCATAAACCTTCCAGATTGCAATCCAGCATTGGAATGATTTACGTCATAGTATGATTCAACAATTTCCTGTAGATGTGTTATAGCTAAAAAATAATCCCTTCTCTGGAGTATATGAAGCACATGTATCCTTGGAAGAGAGGCTGCTTGGACATCAACTGTCATCAGTGAGAAGCTGACATGAGCCATAGCTGCCAAATGCGTGGGCATCGAGACAGGGTAGATCAGGGTTCTCAGTTCTGGTGGCTGTGTATGCAGGTCATCCAGAGAGCTTTAGAGCAAACACAGAATGGACACCTGAGTCCCCAGCCTGAAGACTCTAATTCATTGGGTCAGGTTGAAGCCCGAGCATTAGAGTTTTCAAAAGCCACCCGCAATTCTCACGTACAGCCAAGTGAAGGGGAAGCTGCTGCTTCTGAGGAGTCTCCACTAACTACAAGGCAGTGCAGCCTGGAGTTAGGCCCGTGGCCTATAAGGTCACATCGACCCAGGGTTAGGTTCTAGCTCTGTCGTCTGCTGTGTGACTTTGGGCAAGTTATTTCATTTCCCTACATCTCAGTTTCTTCCATCTGTAAAGAGGCCATGATAAAAATGGTGCTGACTTCAACTTCAATCTTGGGTGTTGCCAAGATTAAGAATGTGAAGGTACACATGGGCTTAAGCCTGGTGCTCTAGTGCTTGGTCCCTAACAGCATCTAGATCTGAATTCTCTCTGAAGGGTCACAAGGGGCTGAAGCTTACCTGAGGGCATTCAGCAGCCCCTCCACGCTGTCCGGGGCCTGTTCCTTCAACACCTTTATGCAGCCTTTCATCTGGGAGGAGAAAGCACAACATTTTGTTAGCACCTCAGCAATTGTGTCCATGACAATATCCACTCACACTATCATCTATCCATGTTCAGATCACATTATGTCTGCCCAGGGGAATCAGAATGACCAATAGACCTCCCTGCTCCCTGTTAGTAACTTGCTCCTAAGGCGCTACTAGAAGTTGTGGATCACTTTTTACACTGTACTGCCGTTGAACATTTCATGTGTCTGGCATTGGGGCACAAAGACTTGGGACAGTGATCTTGTCTTGTGCACTAGAGCCACATGCAGGCCTCTCCCCCCAATAGCTGCTCAGTGGAGACTGCATGAACTACAAACCTGATGATTTTATGCCATCTGTCTTTCCAGGATGCTATTCCTCCTTTAACTGTTTGACTGGCAAAACCTTACCTTTTTAAAAATTTAATTTAATTTAATTTAATTTAATTTAATTTATTATTTTTTTAGGGCACAATTAAAGATCACCAAAACCAGGAGGCCTCTGTGTACCTCATTACCTTCATCAGGTGGAAGTAACCAGCACCTCTCTGTGCCCCTCATAGTATGGTGGTGTTTATCAGACAGTCTTGGAGATTTTAGTGCCCAGAATATTCTGTCTTCCTCACTAGGAAGGGACTGGTGATAGGCAGAGGTTAAGAACATGAACTACTTGGAGGTGGATTGCTTGGGTTTCCTCTATCCTTGCTTATTAAGTACCTGAGTGAACCTGGGCAAGTTCCTTAGTTTTTTGTGCCATTGGAATATAACTTATTCATAATTTGGGAAGTGTATGAAAACTAAGTTTATATAGATCGCATTATATTATGCATATCCTAGAATTTTTTTTTTTTTTTTTGACAAAGCAAGCAAGCATCTTCCCACAAAAAACTCAATCGCTCATTTTAAACTCAGATGTTCACGTTCGGTATTGAATTTGGGTGGACCAAAGACCTCTTTGTAAGGGTCTCTTTCAAATATTTTGTGTGGGTATACTCGTGGTATGTAGGAGGTTTTATCTTATGGCCTGAGAGATCCTGGCAGATTGATGGGGGTAGCCAGAAGCACAGGGTTGAGAATCATTTAGGGGTCACATAGGGGCTCATCGAGAAAGAATGTCATGGTCAATCAGAGATGTCTGTCATGATGTTCTGCAGGATAGGCAGAGGTTATAAACAAGCCAGGTATGTGCCATCTTGAGCCTGCTCACTTCCAAGAATGGGATCCAGTCCAGGGATGTAGAGATTTGGTTCCTTTTGAAGTTCAGCTCCTGATCTAGTGGTAGAAGAGAACCCCGAGGTTCTCTGATAAGTACCTGCATACTATCAGGAAATCAAAGAGGTAGTGGTTGCTTCACTCCAGCCTGGCTTTCTGGTACCCAAGAATGGTGTCTCTTCTTTCAATGACCCAACTCTTCTGGGTCTCAGTGACTGTGCTCTGATGACTCACTGCTCCAGGAGTCCTCTTGGGAAAATCCTACCCTTCTCCAAGGTCTACCTCAAATATCACTCTCTGTCTCTTCTCTAAGCAAAATAAGCTTCTCCCTAATCTGGGTTTCCAGGGTATGTTCTTTGTAAGTGTCTATAATGAATGACACTCAACTCAAGGCTTCACCGATCAATATTTGTTTTTTCACAGCTGATGATACTCAAAGGTTTATGAACTAGGTGCCCGTAACTGCTGTCTTAGTAGCAGACTGGTATCTGAAGGAGCCCCTTGATGTCATTAAAGAAAATGGCCCATCTTGAATATATGTGTATTTGGTAAACTTAAACTTTCTTAGAGAAACGTACAAACTTCAGTATGAACAAGCTTTTCTTAGTGAGACTGAAAAACAGACTTCATGAAGACTAAATGTGGTTAGATTTAACATGATATAATGATTATGACCTCAACAGAAAGACTCAGTAAATGACCAGCAAGGACAAGATTTTTAAGGGTTAGCGCTAACAAGCCATACTTGTACCCTGTGTATTTTTAATTGTTGACTCTGTGACAAGTTAACAAGTGGCTCTGGTAAATGAGAATGTCCTATGAGTACTAAGTAATAAACTTAATCCACATTCAAAGATATTCATGGAGTTATTAATAGAGTTATTTATATTCAACCTCATATTAATAGAGTTATTTATATTCAACCCATAGTAAAACAAATGTTAAAGCCTCACAAAGAATACAGTAAAAATGTTTATTGGTATGAAAAAAATAAGATATAATTGCTATTTTAAAAGAGCAATTATAGTAGGGTGCTGATTTGTTAAGTACATACACACATGCATATACGCAAACATCCATATAAAGGGAAGGGAGGTAGATATGCTGCCATTTTGACGATGGTCATCCACCTATGGTAAGGTTACTATAGATACATTTAATTTTCCGTAGTTTGATTTCTTACATGTTCCTAATTCTTTTGTACCAAATCCTTTTTTCTCTTGGTAAACAGAAAATAACAAAATAATAATTAAAAAACAAAGACTCAATGAAGAACCATGACTAGCTGTGCTAGAAACCCAGACCTTCAAAATAAGTAATCTAAGTTGCACTTTAATTGATACATTTCCTTACAGTCTTTGGACTTGTGGTCCCCTCTTTCTGTCTGCATTGAAGACTTTCTGTCTGCATGGTACTAAAGTATCAGAGATGTTGTTCCGTGCAGATGAGCGAAAACTGAGCATGCTCCCTAAACTTAGCACGGTCAGAATAAGTTAATCCCAAAAGGGCCTACTCTGCCCTAAAAGGGCTTTATATTAACACATGGGATATACTATTGGGTTGATGCTGCAGATGAGAGCTAAGAGATGTGTTTTATGCTACAATTGACAGAAATCATTTGTACACCAAAATCACGTGTTTTTCCAGTTATATTCATTCATTCAGTAAAAACGGTATGGAGTATCTATTGAGTGTCATGCTCCATGTCAGGTATAACGTTAGGCAGTAGAGCAGACGTGGGGTATACAGATCATGGTCTCTGCCCTTACAATCAAACTTGGAGTCTATGAGGGAATATCAGAAAATCCAAAATGGCAAGTGCTCTGGGGGCCAGAGGAGAAAAAGAGGTCCTAACCATGCAGGGTCCAGGAGATGTGTTCCTGAATGAGGTGACATTTGTTGAATGTTTTAAAGGAATCCACCCATCAGAAAGAAGGGAAGGCCCTCTGGGCAAGGAAGAGGGTTCAAGCATATTCCAACGACAAAAAAGGGCATGGCAATTGGGTAGAGCCACTGGTGGGGGGTGGTAGGAGAGGAAGTTGGAATGTTGTTTGAAATTTGACCATGGTGTCTTATAATCCAAGATCTCCCAATGCTGCTCACTTTAAGACACATATAACATATATATATATAATATTTAATATATAAATATAAATATATATATAAATATATATAATTTTTTTTCTCCATACGGCACATTGGGTCCCCTGAAGGGGCAGTTTGTAACTAAGTGACCATTCACATGTGCTCAGCAACTCTGCAGGCTGAGGGGATTAGTATCTCTGAGCTCTTGCTATGATTTTTTTTTTTTTGTCTTGCTATGATTTTTGATTGGATGCTTTGCTGTAGGCACATGGAAAAGATTAGACTCCTTGCTATGAGGATAGCTGCCAGGAGGGGGCTTGCATCTTGGAGAGATCCCTCTCAGCGGTGGATGGAGGAGAGAGAGAGAGAGAGAGAGAGAGAAGCAAGATCTGTTTGGCAACATGCACGAGCTCTTATTTGGAAAGCAGAGTTCATAACTATTCTTACATCGATCTTGGATGTCTTGCAGAAAGCTCCCACGGGATGGACGTGGTCATAGAGGATGATGACTCCCACCATCACCCTCATGCAGAACATCAGCGTTTCTTCGCTTGTAAACCTACTCCGGTACTCCCTGGAAGAGAGAAGAAATGCAGCTGTGTTACCTCCTTGCCGGAGCCCGTTCATTTCTGGCTACTTTAGACTCCTCCAATCATCTCTTGAGAACAATCTCAGACCTGCAACAACCAGGTTAATATGCTCTTAAAGAAGCCCATGATGATAATTCTCCTTGAATCTATCCAACCAGCAATTCAGTGTGAAAATAAGGTAAATTAGAGGGCAGTAAATTCTCTTCTCTTCTGCCCTTCAGCAGGCCAGCTCATCACGTACATCACTCCCCCCACCCATCAATCTTGAATATTTTATAGCAGGTCCCTCTGGCTGTCCAAGATTATAGAGAATAATGGCTTCATTATGGAGAAAAAGAATCAGGCTCATTTCTACAGAGCAGCTATCATGTCTCCAGTCAGAGTAACTTCCTTTGTTAGGACACAGGCTGTGGATTGAATTGGATTGGCAAAGATACATAAAAAAAATTATGTACCATTTCCTGGGCTGGGAGTATTTGTGGAGTTTGGATTTTGTTCCCTTACTTTAACAGGGTCCCTGATGCTCCAGATAACTCAAGATAATTCTAGAGGCTTTCTTAACATCTATTTCATTATGAATTGGGCACTCAATGAAGATGATTACTATTTCTGTCTTGGAATAAATCTTAACTTTGGTATAAGTGAAATATTTGCAGTTAACACCATCTTACATTTGAACAGAGGAGCACATTTCATAGGGCACTTTTGAGGTCTCTGGCCCTCCCAAGCCCTCGCCACATAGATGACTTTACAAGTACTTCATCAGATAAGGAAACCAAGGTCTGGGCAGGCCATACCACCCGTCTAAGGGCACAGATGTAGCTAATGAGATAACCGGAACCCTGGCTTGTGGTGTGGACTTCCTCATCACCACGCTGCCTCGCCATTTACAACCTCTGCCACTTCTCAAATCCAGCAACTAGTTTGAGTACAAAGAAACTGCTGAGAGAGGGAGACAGAGGGAGAGGCAGTGAGGGAAGAGAAGAGAGAAAAAGAAAAGAGAAGGAAAGAGGGAGAGAGGTGTCCATTATCATTCTTGCAACAGTCTTACCACTTCCGCTCTTCGTTCTAAATCTTCTATCAAACCCGTTCTCCCAATATATTTATAATACCCAGTCATGTAAGCCTCCTTCTGGCCCTTCCCCATCTTCTACAGCATCTTGGGTTTGAGTTCTGGTTCTGCCACCTAACAAGCTAAGCAACCTTTGGGAAGTCAGTGAACCAGTATGGACCTCAGTGTCTTCAACTACACAATGGGGCTGGATTACGTTTATCACCCAGAGTTCCTTATGAAATTAATTCAGGTAATATACATGTAAATGTTAACGTGCTGACCCAAATGTTACCACCACCACCACCACCACCACCATTGTCATCATCATCCTCATCATTGACCCCATCAATCATGTTGACAAGCTCTCTCTAGGTGAACTCTAGACCATGAATCCACCTCTGATTTCACTTACGGCGTTTCCAGCATGACTTTACAAACACTCGTCATCGTACTGAGGCAGTCTGTGGTGTTCTCTATTGGCAGGGTTTTGTTCTAAACGGGAGACACAAAAGTATGTTAGCCTTGCTAGCAGCTTTTACGTGCAATTAAGAGAAAAGCACCTGGGTGCTCAGCCCCACTTACTTCGGAGACAAAGTGCATGGTGGCATTGCTAAGGGTTTTCAGCATTGGCGTGGCTTCTGCATAGAAGAGGGACATTCGATTGGCCATCTCATTATTGACTTCATTCTCAATGTCTAGCTGATGAAAATAAGAAGAGAAGATGCAATTGATAAAGACATGGTCAAAAATTGCCAAACAGCGTCTGCTGGAAACTGAATTACAGATGAGGACTGTCTTTTCCTTGTGCCCTGCCTGATGGGACAATCAAAGGAAGATGCGGAGAATGGGTGTACGGATCAGGGGCTCACATGCATGTTGTTGATGCGGTTGCGACTTATCGTCCTTCTGTAGTAGCTGAAGTCATTCTGAATAGCTGGGTTCCTCATCTGCAATTCAGAGGAGAGGAAAGAAGGTCACGACTCCGCATCACATGGAGGACATGCATCAGGAACCCAGACACTAGCCTTGGTAAATACACCAGGATGTCCCTTCGTTATCCAACAATCAAAGCAATTTCTAGTTAAAAATAAATACTGAGAGCCTCATTATTTTAATATATGCCCTGCTTTTACTATAAGATAGCTTTCAGGGAAAGGATACTTGTTCTTAATCAGGACAGATACTTGAAAAGGTTTCCTCTTACTGCATTTGGCAGATTTTGAATTTCCATGCCCAAGCCACCATCCTAAATCAGTTTTACTATTAGGGATGCAAAATCTCACTACATTATCTGTCTCCGTAGGGAAAGAGCTACATCTTACCCATCTAATCCCCACCCCACAGCATGAGCAGAGTGCTGGCACACAGTAGGTGCTCAGGACAAGTCTGTTACACTGTTGTAGCATATGTGGTCTAACCTTCAGTTCATCAAATCGAAGGGTAAAATGAAGAATTTCCGCAAACTCCTTTGCCAAGGCTTGCTCCCGCTCCAGGTGTTGGGTTGGCGTGTAGGGTGGACAGGTCAGAGATTCTAATAAACTCTGAAGAGCTTTTTCTGAAAGTCAAAGTGATAAATATATATTTGAGGTGGCCCATGGAGATCTTTCAGAAGAAAGCACAGTTCTTAGGCCCAGTTGACATTCTCAGAGATAAACCTGCTTGGATCTAGCTTTTCCATGTCTTTTCCCATAACTGTGTATAGGGTGATGTGTGTGGATAAGAGAAAGGAGCCCAGGCCCAAAGGGCTGCCCCTGGCACCCCATTGTGGGAGGCCCCCAGGGCCACACAGTCTTTTCTGTGTCTCTCAAAGCTCAATTCAACTCTCAGTGTTCTATAGTGCCAACTCCTACCACTGTTTGGAAACCACAGATACATGTTTTTGGGTTCTGTGCATGAGACAGTCACTGATGACAGAGAGGAGAGGAGGTGACCTGGAATACACGGGTTAGATAATTTGCACTGCCCAGAGAGACTTCGGGTCCCTTTCCAGCTCCTCACGGCACCTACTCTCTAATCTAACCCAGCAGTACTTTTCTGCAACCCACTGCCATATCGACCTCTGTTACTGCCCTTGAAATGGTCTCATCACTCCCTCTTGTCTATCTCTATACATTCCCTCCAGTTTTCCCTTCAACATATTGCTAACAATATTGACTCATTTAAGCAATGCTCCATGGCAAACTATGGAACACAGATCAAACCTGGCAGATGGTCAATTTTTGCAAATAAAGTTTTATTAAAACATAGCCCCACTTTATTTCCATTCCTTAATGTATTAACAATGGCTACTAATGAGCTACAGTGGCAGAGTGGAGTCAATGCAACAAATATTTTTGGCTCAGAAGCCTAAAGTGTTTATTATCTGGTCTTTGCAGACAAGTTTGCTGGCACTTGATCTACAGTCCCTTAATTGTCTTTTACAGCATCCTTACAAGGATATCTCTTATCTTTTCCATTTACGGGAATGTACTGCCTTCTAAGGTAGCCAGTTCTACCTTGGTCTGCTGTGACAGGTGGATCTTTGTCGTTCTGTTAAATATCTGGCTCATGAGGATTTCAGTTCATTGGGTCAAGATATACACTTTGACGAAAGAGAAAAGAAGGAAACAGAGAAGAAGCTATCTGAGAGTCTTCAGAAGCTCTCTTTCCTTGAAAAGCTGTTTCAGTTCATTCAACCATTCCCTTTGGGTCTTAGCTTCAAGCTGTCTCAACACCATGACTATTATCCTCCCAAACTGTTTCACTTTCTCTGTTGAACTCTTAAAATGTGGCATTTGTTTACAGCAAAAGTAAAGTAGAACATGACTATCCCTTTCCTCATCCCAAATATAGTAATTAATGAAATCCCATATAGCTTTACACTTGGAGGAGTGGTTATGTCATATAGGTGCTATTGTTAGCCAGACTTTACTTTCATTTCTGCAAAGCCATCCTGTATCTGTACAGGTGTTTTTAAAGCTTAAAAGCAGGTCTGTCTTTAGAACGTTTGTTTTTCCTGTATTTTACTATATTAAATTTATCACATGTCTCCAGCAAATCAAGTCCTTTTTCAGTTAGCAAGTAACCTGTTTGTTTCAACTTCTCTGTCATTCAGAAATGTGATCAGCCCACAAAACCGTTACCAGTGAGACTTGGCTGAGAACAAGACTGGAGGGACCCACCAGTAAAGACACTCTTGATGTGTGGATAACTGCAGGGGAAGCAACGCTGAGATGAATTTAAGGAAGTGAAAATGACAGGTGTTTCTGTCCATGATTGGCCTCTCCAAAGACACTCCCGATGGATGTAGACCATTCCCCAGCGCACTGAGCTAGTTCTTCCTAATCCTGTCACAAACCCCGTAACAGAACCTCACACACAGGATGAAAACTATAAACACATACTCACCTAGCCTTATGGAAAATTCATAAAATCTCTTTAGCCTCACGACCAGAGGACACACCGCGTTCCAAGCTTTTTCTTGAAGCTGAATGTCGTTGGGATTTTGAATCGCCTACCAAAACATGAAACAATCGTCTGTTTAAAAAGAGGCAAAAAGTACCCCATCAAAATGCCTTAAGATTGAGAAAGGATTTTGTTTTAAGAAAATACAATTCCTAGTATACTTTGCTAGTGTGCTGTTAAAGTGACATGTGTTCACTGGACTGTCCTCCAAGATGCTCGCTTAGAATGGAGATTTGAGCCCTTGAACATAGTCCAAGTGCCCCTACAATTAGATCCTGCGGCATCTTGTTTCTCTTATTTTAAATGCAAAAAAAAAAAAATTGCAAATCTAATTGGAAGCCATTTAGCCTTCCTCCATCACATTTTGATTCTACTGAAGTAGAGCCAGTGCTCATTAGAAAGTGCAGATCCTACAGATGTCTTCCTTTGTCTATAATGTGTGTCACACGCCTTCTGTTTGTGATGTTACCTACCTCACCTAAATTAATGGTGACCCCTAAGTAGAAAGACTACCTCTCAAGAGGCTGTCACTTTCTTTGAAATGATGTTTTGTCTAGGTTTCAGCAGCTGAAGGATTACGTTAGTGGGATTTTTTCCCCGGAAAGATGGTGGCACTGGCAGTAAGGTATGTGTGTATGTGTTGATACTTCCACAAAACTAATCATGTCAAATAAAAGGAGTGTGAAGTTTCTTGCCTTTAAGGCATTATGAAGTCTTAAAAGCCACGCTGACAATCTTCTTCTTCTTCTTTTTTTTTTTTTTGTTTTGGTGTTTTTTTTTTTTTTTTTTTTTTTTCAGGGATTTATTTTTTTAAACTCAAGCCATTTCAAGATGGAGACCTGCAGGCTACTTAAAGCAAGCTAGCTTACAGCTGTCGTTTGTGATACTGTGGGACCTGACACAATTATTACAAGATGCTGGGGAATCTGTGCAAACCCAGATCTCATGATTTATATTTCTTTTTTTTTTCCTTGTGACTTATATTTCAACTGTTGTCCAGAGACTTTATATGTATGTTTCCCTTACATGAAGTAACATGCTGATGAATTGATTGCTTAAACGTCAGTCCTCTGCTAGCAAAGGTATGACTGAGAGGAGAATGGCTAATATCTTACATGGTCTACAGTGCCGTGTACTCAGATTAACGTACTAGAATAAAGGGGGCCATTCATACTTTTGTAAAAACCACATTACCCTCCTTGTTCTTCCTCATACACTAGGAAATACTAGGGCTATTACTTAATCTTGCTGGGTGTGTGTGCATGTGTGGGTTTCCCTTCTCGTCCGAGGGTCTTGTCAGCTCAGTGTTATCATTGGCATACATCTCGGATCTCTGGCCCCGCGCCCTTGTAAGCCTGCAGGTCTGCGAGGATGCTCTCAGAATCCTGGAGGACGGCGCTGATCTGGTTCCAGATTTCCCTCTCTCCTTCTGTGGGCTGCGCATCTGAGCAGAAGGGAAACCAAAAGACACAGAGGGCTTGTGTTTACAAATGGCTTGGGAAGAAGATCGGCGTTCAGTTCCACCAGCTAGGCAGTCCTGTTTGATTCCTGTAGGTTTAGTCTTTACTCTTTTTTTTTTTTTTAAGATTTTATTTTTATTTATTCATGATAGACATAGAGAAAGAGAGAGGCAGAGACACAGGCAGAGGGAGAAGCAGGCTCCATGCCGGGAGCCCGACGTGAGACTCGATCCCAGGACTCCAAGATCACGCCCTGGGCCAAAGGCAGGTGCTAAACCGCTGAGCCACCCAGGGATCCCTTGTCTTTACTCTTTAATGTAATGAGCTGCTAGAAAAGGAAACTAACACAACTTCTGCCCGTGACTCTGTTCAAGACAATTGTCCATCTCTCTGCACACGTTACACCAAGGCATGTTGGGATCACTGCAGGCACCTTATTTGTGTAGAACATACTTTTTGCACACTTACGTGCTAAGTGGTTAACTGGGTAATATAAGGAATAAATATTGTCTTTGGGGGCCACATTTAAGAGGAAGAGCTACTGAATAGTTCTGTTAGGACTAAAAATTTGTGAATCTGTGTTTAGATGGGAAAAACAGCCCTTCTTCTAGAATTTCCATAGAAACAAAGAAGCTTAAAATATTAGGTAATCCTTCAGAGCTGGGACAGAGATGTATCCTTCTGGAACACAATTGATACAGAGAAAGCACTGAGATTTATCATCCACTGTGAACTCAAGAATTGCAGGAGGTTCAATTAGTTAATTAACTAATTAATTTCTTTAATAAGCTCTATACCCAATGTGGGGGCTTGAACTGATGACCTCAAGATCAAGAGTTGCATGCTCTACTGACTCAGCCAGCCAGGCGCCCCCAACAGGAGGTTCCTTTTAAAGACACTTGTACTGCTCATTTTGGATCTTGACTGTAAATTCTACCCACAAAAATAAGTGACACATTCAGGTTTACACAAATGAAGAACATATTCTAACAGCCACGGAAGCATCCCCTTAGCTCTGAATTCCCACTTTTATGCTGCATTCCTGTGGCCAGTATCTGTTCTTGTCCCCATGAGTATTTTGTGAAGGTTAGTGGGTGGAAGTCGAATGGTGGTAAAGGTTGGGTTTTATCTCCCAATACATATAAAATAGGTTATTTGCCCGAGCTAATAAGGAAATCAATCTCCATCCAAAACAAAAACACTGCTAATGGAGAAGGGCTATAGAGGTCATCTCCTAAAAATTCATGTTCAAAAGTCCAAGTCCTAAGGTAGTGAATTCTCTCAGCAGACCCCACTTATGTCCCCAGATCAAAACCCAGTTTGACTAGTCTTGGAGGGAGCACAAAGGGTTGCTACCTACCTGAAGAAGGTAATGATTTACTGAGAGTATGAAAGACAGAATTCAGGAGACAGGTGACATTGAAGTGAGGCGCTGACCGTGCTGAGTGGGCTTTCAAAAGGGCTGAGTGTCAGAGTGAGGGAGGAGCCAGATGTGGCTGCTTTGCTTCAGTTACCTCTGTTGGACTTATGCTTAATCTGAGGCCAGACCCCTGAGAAGTGATGCCCATTTTTAGACCATTTTATTATATGTCCTCCTAGGACCTAAGAAATTGGTAGAGTTGCCTGGGAAATGAAGGATGAAGCTCATTGGCATACGGTAATTCTCTTTAGAAAGAAAAATCATAGGCCCTCATAGACTATCCAGGTGTTATGCAAACTCTGCCTTCTAGAAGTGAGATGGATATCAGGGTGGGAAGGAGAAGGGACAGAAGTGCCCATGTACCAGAACTCAGAAGGAAAAGATGAATGTGTTCTGGGAGGAGTAGAAATCACTCAAGATAAGGGATGAGCTTGAGCTGGCTGGAAGGCCCAAGGGAGTGAGCGCAGCATGAGGACCATGACAGAGACCCACCAGGTTACAGTACAGCATCTAGCTTGGGAGGCTAGGTTACTCTTTTATCCTTTTCAACCTTTCCACTGTTTCTGGAAAATTCTCAGGTACATTGTTATGTATGCTATTAATCACTTTATAGCCCTAACCTTTCTTGCTTTCCCAAACTTTTCTCAAGGTGATATGGGTGTTTTAAACAGAAACCTTTAAAACCTTGTAAATTAGGAAGACTGTAACTGAGAGGAGAGCATTTCAGTGAACAGTAGTCTTCCAGGGCAATTTCTGAGTAAGAACAAAGTCTGGGAAGAGAATATGTGGCAGAAATGCAACACGAAGGTCCTAGAAAACAAAGAAATAGCAAAAGCTCATTCCCTCAAATCCTCCTTTGATGAATGCACTGAAAAATCGTAAGCTAAAACGGCCATTTCCTAGAGAGCGAGAGATACTTGAAGAGGAGGAAAGAAAAAAGAGGCTATGACCAAGCTTCCGGGAGGTTAGCCTCTTTGAATTTAATTATAAAGTAGTATGCAAAGAAGAAGACACTTGGAGACCAGAAAAGGAAGTCTTCTGATCTTGGCTGTCACAATGGCTCCCATCTGAGCGAGTCACCACTGGTAAGTTTTAGACAAAACAGAATTACAGTGAAGTGGCTGGAAGAAGAGGGCTAGACAAACACAAAAACCCATTCTTCTGGTGATTAACATAAAAGGAGAAGAATTTCAGTCAGTTTTTAAAAATAGAAGCCTTTCTTAAGTGCTTCAAAAGGAAGACTGTTACCAATAGAACGGCCAAAAGGTGGTACTGGCTGTAGATGGGCAAGCATTGCTCTCTATTCCAGGTGAAGTGACACTTTATGATATGACTCAACCCTGACATTGATGTGACCACAAAGAGCTGGACAAGTGGCATGAGTGGTGTTCCTTCTCCCTCAGAGCTGGGGCTGTGGGGAAGCCCTTTCATCAGACAGGAACCCCCTCCCAGCATGGCAGTGATCTGTGAAACAGGATCCCCACTCCCAGCCTTCCTCTCTGGGAAAATGTTTCTTTTGGCAGATGTCCTGGTGTCTTATTAAAAATGTTTTTCATATGGCCCCATTTAGCAGGGGTGGGGTGGGATCGGATAAATCTAATCCATCATTCCTTTTTCATCCCAACTTAGAAATGTGCTGGCTCATTTTCTTCCAGAATTTGTTAGTCTTATTGGGTGCCCCCCCCCTTTTTTTTTCTCCCTCCCCTGTCATGGAACTGAAGTCACTTCCTCATCCAGCTAATGACTAGGCCTTTGATGCTGGGAGCATGTGGTCCCTGCCTTCTGGGAGCTCAAGTCACAAGTAGGGTCAACTTCCAAGATGGAGAGTACTGACTGGGAGAAGCTCTAATCTGTCTGTCTGTTTTGTTTTGTTTGTTTTGTTTTGTTTTGTTTTCCAAGTATAAAAAGGACTGTGTAACCCTAACTGACATTTGGCATTGGCTCATATCCCTATGGAAGTTCATGATTCATTCTACTTTGATCCTCCAGCAATGTGATCAGGCAGCCAAGACTAATTAATGAGAATCTGATCTGTTAGGCTGCAGGACTCTGGCTTTATTTTGTTTCATGTGACTTGAAATCTCCAGGCCTAGTGTGATGCCTGGCACATAGTATATGCTCAAGAAAGATCTGCTGAATAAAATCCCTGAATGAATGATTTACTTCTCACACTATGTTTTATGATGGATGATCTTTCTGCTTGTCTTTGAATTTGGAGATCTTTGGAGACAGTCTATATTCTTTTCCTCAATACCTCCATATGTCCTACCATTGGAGACACTCAATAGATATGTCATGACTCAATAAATAAAAGACGACATTGACCAGGTGGTAGAGGATGCAGCTGTTGGGAAGCAGTGAAAGAAATGAAGATCCTGTTACTTCTGGATCCTCTCCTTTGTCTCTTCTTCCCAATGGTTTCTCTACTGTTAACTCTCTCACTGTTACTGCTTTTATATACGTATATTTATCTATAATCAAATTGGCTACTCACACATTCATTAACACTGGTGTTTTTAGATCATCCATCATTAATATACAGCTTCAATGTCTCTTCAGTGTGGTTAGCACATTATTAGGAGATGTGTTGAGTGAAAAACTGCACTTCTGTTGACTATTCCAATGCTAAGGCTGTTATCTATCACTTGCTTTCCGGACTATCCCTTTGAGAGGCTTTGGGGTCTTTGCTTTTGTTATTCTCCGTATTCAGATTCAGTTGGTAGCCATGTTTTAAAAATGCACTGTGTCTTCAGATGTCAAAGAGAAACTCCTTGAAAAATTAGTGATTGAAAAGGTAGGTTGATATTTAACCTATTGGCAACCCCCTAAAGCACTTGCCAAGTGAACAGGAACTCCAAAGTATGGGTTTTGTCTTTCTATTTTTAACACAAAGGTTGACCTTTAGTCAAAGGTGCACACACATACATATTTCCACCAATAATATTATTGATGGATCCGAGTGCTTGTTTTTAGTTGTAGACGATGAATCCCTCTGTGATGTTTCTTCTAAGAATCACATACTAAGATTCTAATCATTGTCACTTATTTCATCTCCATTGAGAAGAATGGTTACATCATGCTGGGATGCTCTTGTCTAACAATGAAGTTGTTAAAAAAAAAAAAAAGTGTGATTTACACAGGCAATTCCAGCAACCAATACTCCCAAGAGCCCTGGAACAAGCCTATCCAGGCCATTCCCCAGGCGATGATTTAAAGCCCTTTTCTGGACTCGCTATTGTGGGAAGTATGAAACTGTATTATGTATCCTGTGACCTTGAATATATTTGTCGAGAATTCGCTGAATTCCAAGTGCCTAGAATTTTTAATGGAAAAATAACCTTCTTATCAATGAAGATATGTGAAGCAGTATTCATTTTGTTTACAGGGGATCTATTTATCCTCCTTTGGCTCAATTGGCTAGTGACTACAGATATTAAGTGTCAGGATTCTGGTGTCACCGGGGTCAGGTGAAGGCTTTGCATGGAGGACTGTGATGTTTACTGAGAGCAGAATGCCTGGCATTCCACTGTGTGGATGGATAGGGAGGTGGCTGAGTGCTTTGTTTGTCAGGAAGGAACATCTTTGATGAACATACCCCAGGGCACAGCAGCAGGGCTCATGCCTAGGTAGGGCTGTCAAATCAAAGTGTTCTTATCTTTGTAAATCAGCCAAGGACACACTCTGTCTTCCCAAGCAGGGTGGGGGCATGCATACCTTCTCCTCGCAACCTATTCAGAACTGTATGGAAAATCTGACAGAGAATCAAACAAATTAACTGAAGATAATGTGAGCAGAAGACACAATTTATTTGGAGATGTCTTTGGCTTTGAAGGGAGCCCTGGCATTTCATCAATAGGATATACAGCTCTCTCTGCACCCCAGCAGCTGTTGTATAAACACTGAAGAAAAGTACAGCAAAAAGATTTGCCAAAGCCATAAATTATACCCCTAGCTCTTCTTTCCCACCACTTCCTTACTTCTCTACCCCTTTCCCCTTCAGGAGGAACTAAGAAATGTAACTAATTATCTGTGATTAACATTTGGGGATATAAAGTGATAATGATTTATAACAGAATACTAGCTGCTTCCACAAACCACATAAAATTACAAAGGTCCATTGGAAAATGTAAGTGTGACTGGGTTGACATATTTATTTGCACAGGAACGTTAGTCATCCTACACCAGAGCCCTTTCCTATGGAAAAGCAAATGAGGGACTGTGAACAGCAGGGAGTGGCGAGGCGCTGGGAGGCTAATCTATTTCAACTGCATGCAGTGGGATCCCTGTGACTTCATGGGAGAAGGAAGGAATACCAAGGATGGAGATTTTTTGAGACTCAGGTCCAAATGCCACTTTTGCCACTCACAGAATATGAGACTTCAATGCCAATCAGTTCATCTCTCTGGCTCTCAGATTACTTCTTGGTAAAGGAAGGGACACTGACAAGAGCCCTGCCCCCTCCCTGTATGGTCTTAGAGGGACTATGATCTGTAGGGTCACAATGGGATGCTGACATAGATAAAAAGTATTTAAAAAGCAAAAGTACTGGAAATTTAAAGTATCACTGTGACTGAACCTCTGTGTTGGCATAAATTAATTGTTTTCCAGGTCTGTTCTGATGTTTTTTGTTTGTTTGTCTCATTTGTAAAGTGACCAGAACACATCTTTTATTTCCCCCACTTCCTCTCCCAAGATCATCTAGGCTCCTCTGAACAACCTTAGCAGAGGTGAGGGTACCAAAGAAGGGAGGGATGAAAGACAAGCTCAGCAGTGGCAGGAGGTAGCCTGTGTCATCCACATCATCCCAGGTGAGTGGCTAATCTGACTCTTGGCCTTGTTTCAAAAAGTTGGAGACTATAGTCCTAACAAGTCAAAATATCCAGTGCCTTTCTCAGAATATAATGAATGGTTTGGAAGGCTTTAGAATTTCCTTCCTGGGTAGCTGCCACCCCTGCCCCATAATCACTGTTCTTGGTATTTCTATCACGCACATAAAGGTGGGTTTGTCTTATAAGAAAATCATTTCTCAGTGACTATCTGCCAAGAAACATTTCTTCGACCCAGACTTAGAACCTGTACTTTCTTTTCTGGCTAGCCCAACACTTGCTCTCCATTCTCTTGTAGGTGTCTGTACTACCTGTACTATTGTCTGTTCAACGTGCTTACATCTCTCCCCAGTACAATTATATACTTCTTGAAGAAGAGGACATGTTCTCTTGATGACCCTGTATTTATGTGCTCTATGTCATCCCTCCATGCTCTCTGCCCCCTAAGATCCCATCCTCATTCCTGTTGTTCCTGCCTGATGCTACAATGCAGGAGATGCACTGCATATGATTACTGAATTAGCATCAGTACAAAAAAAAAATCAAAGTTTCTAAGCTTATACTTCATGCCCCGCTCCATGCTGGACCGTGCATATGTAATGATCAAAGCATAAGATGCCATCCAAGTCCTCTCTGCAGGGAAGTTCTTCATGTGGAAGTGAAATGGTACCAAAGACACTTAGTTATATAAGAAGGAATGAGGACACCAGAACCAGCAAATATGTCAGTAAATATAAAAGATCTATTTAAATTACACATACATACATTGAGAGTTTAAAGGAAAAGACTAGCACACATTGCAATGGGGGAGTTTCTAGCAGATGTAGAAGCATAACATAAAAGAGCACAAGAGTGAAAGGATAGTGATGGGAAGTGTACTGGGACAAGATTCTTCATGAAATGAAGAATACATGTTGAAGATCGATTATAATAAGTTGAAGATGCACACTGTAATCTCTACAATAAGCATAAAGAGGCAGCACTAAAAAGCCAACAGAAAAGATCAAAGAGAATACCAAAATTATTCTACTTATCAAAAGGCATGGAGACATTAAGAGAGAAACAAAGAGCAAATACAACAAATAGAATTCAACATCAAGATAGGCTCAGATACAAATATTAATTAAATGTAAATGGGCTAACGACTCCAATTAGAAGGTAGATATTATCAGCTTGGATGGAAAAGCTAGGGCCAACTACATGTTGTTGACAAGAAATACACTGCAAAGATAAAGGCACAGACAGGGTGGGGAAACCTATGGCATACAACCAATAAGCAGAAAAAAGCTGTTATGCTCAAAATATAAAATGCTCAATGAGATACTTAAAAGCTCTGCAAGACCTCTAAAAACTATATGACGTTGCTGAGTGAAATCAAAGAATATCTAAACAAATGGAAAGATATACCATACACATAGGTAAGAAAAATCAATACTGTTTAGTCAATCAATACTGTCAATTCTCCACAAATTGATCTTTGGATTTTATATTATAATCAATATCCCTGTAAGGCTATTATATAGCAATTGAAAGCTGATTATAAAAATTTATTAAGAAAACCAAAGGAGTGCTCGCTTCGGCAGCACATATACTAAAATTGGAACGATACAGAGAAGATTAGCATGGCCCCTGCGCAAGGATAACACGCAAATTCGTGAAGCGTTCCATATTTAAAAAAAAAAAAAAGAAAAGAAAACCAAAGGAGTTGGAGGAGTCAAAACAATCTTAAAAACAAACAAGGGCAGCCCCTGTGGCATGGCGCAGCGGTTTAGCTCCTCCTGCAGCGTGGGGTGTGATCCTGGAGATTGAGTCCCATGTCAGGCTCCCTGCATGGAGCCTGCTTCTCCCTCTGCCTGTGTCTCTGCCTCTCTCCCTCTCCCTCTCTCTCTCTCTTTCTCTATGTCTCTATGAATAAATAAATAAAATCTTAAAAAAAAAAAAACAAAAACCAAACAAACAACAAATTTGAAGGACTTGCTTGTCTTGACTTTATGACTTATTATTTGTTATAGTTTGGTATTAACTGGTGAAAAGGATCAATAAATCAATGGGGGAGAAGAGAAAATCCAAACATAGGACAGTTAACTGATTTCTGATAATGGCATTCAAGCAATCTACCTGTTGTGGAACAAGTCGATAACACATGAAAACAATGAGCTCAACACCTTGCTCATAAAATAAACAAAAATTAGTTCATGGTTGGTCACTGGTTTAATGTAAAGCTTAAATTTCTATAACTTCCAGAAGGAAACAGCAGAATGTCTTTAGGACCTTGGGGTGGGCCATGATTTCTTAAAGAGGAGATAGGATGCACTTGGCACAAAAGAAAAACAATGATAAATTGCACTTCATCAAAATGTAAAACTTCTGTTCATGCAAAAACCAGAAAACAGACAAGGCACTGAATGAGTGAAGACATTTGCAAGCTATTATCTCACAAATGACGGGTATCCAGAACATAGTAAGGAACTCCTAAAACGTAGTGATATAAAGAAAAACAACCTCATTAAAAATGGGTAAGAGACTTGAGTGAACAATATATTCTAAAAATGCTAGGCAAATATTCAATAAGCACAGGAAAAAGTGCCCAACATTATCAGTTATCATGGAAACGCAAATGGAAGCCACAATGAGAAAACATCTCACAGTCACTAGAGTAGCTAAAAGGAAAAAAGGATGGACTATATTAAATTTTGGAGAAGACATGGAATACCTGAGGACTCTAGATTGATGGTAGAAAAGGAAAATAGTGTATTCCATTTGGTAAACTACTTGGCAGTTTCTTGAAAAGCTGCATATAACTGACCTAACAAGTTTACTCGTCATTATTTTTCCAAGAGAAATGATGCACACAAAGATTGTTTAAGAACATTCACAGCAGAGGGATCCCTGGGTGGCTCAGCGGTTTAGCACCTGCCTTCAGCTCAGAGCGTGATCCTGGAGACCCGGGATCGAGTCCCACATCAGGCTCCCTGCATGGAGCCTGCTTCTTCCTCTGCCAGTGTCTCTGCCTCTCTCTGTGTGTGTCTCTCATGAATAAATAAATAAAATCTTAAAAAAAAAAAAAGTTCACAGCATATTTATTCATAGTGGCCAAAAACTGTCTTGGAGACTACTCCAAAGTAGATGTGCAAAGGACTGAGAAAGTGGGTCACTCTACAAAGTTCTGGTTTACAGCTAACTCTATATTGCCTGCGTGGCAAGGGAAAGATAGGGAAACAAGAACCAAAAGGAGTCTTCAGTGACCTATTCTTGGGACCTCAGCTCTGGATCTGGGAACTTGAAAGGTTGCTCGGTCAGCTCCCCTGTCGCAAACCTTCAGGTGGGTTAATGCTTCACTTGGACACATTAGCTAAATGTGGTTCCCAAACTGGCTGATCTTCAGAACCACCTGAGAAATGTGGGCAAAAGGAGATTCCTGGAACCAGGCCACTGAATCAGAATTTTGGGAGAGACTCGGACAACTATGTAAAGATTATATCCACCAGATGTTTCTAATGATCATTTCGGTGTGGGAATCACTGGAACTATTTCGCTGGAGGGCTAATGCCTGCTGCCCACTTTGGGTGCCATAACGAGTGGATTCAATTGAACAATTATCAGCAGACCTTCAGGCATGCATCTTCTTATACACTGTCCCCAGAACCATCACTTAGGCAAGATTAGGTTGCATTTTATTTCCCCTCTGCTTCCTAGCCTTCAAAGAGGAAATGGAAATACAACAAGGAGGTAGAGACAGAAAAGAAAAAAAAAAAAGTAGTGGGATAAAAAAAAAAAAAAGCAACAACAATAAAAAAGATGTTAAGTGGTTGTGGAGAAATGTGAGCAGAGAGTGTAGAACTCACTGCAAAGGTCAGACAAGAATTTAAATTAAATCTACACAACTGGAAAACCTTAGGACAGATGTGTCTAATTTTGCCTTATATTTTGACCCAGCTTAATTATATCTATTTGACCCAGTTCAATTATATTCCATTGCTGACTTCAAAAAGAATATTCAACACTCAAAGCAGAGGTGCCAAATTCATTTAAGCTGTGGCTACATGCTGTTTGGCCTTCCTTCCTCCCTCCGCTGCTTTCTTCTTAACTCTTTGCAGTCCACCCTTTATTACACAAAGCGATACATCTTGAATCTGTCCTTCCGGGGGCTACAGTCATTGGGCAGCTCGTGGCCCAACCTGTAGGTCCCTTCCGAAGCTTTACTCTTCCTGAGCGTTCTGCAGCCCCCAAATCCATTTATAGTCCCTCTTTCTTTACTATCTGTGTGTCCTGACTACCTCGATCTAGACTGTTCTATTCCATCCCTTCACGTGGCCAGCATCTGTTACTAAGGGTAGTTTGGTGATCAGTGCTGCATGCTCAACACAGGCCTAAGTGCTGGGCTGCAAACCCGAATGGCGCCCAGACCCTGCCATCAGGAGGCTGGGTTTAGTGTGACATTCTCCTTCCTTATTGTTCAATGTAGTTAGTCTCTGTTCCCAATTCCCTGACTCATCAGCCTCCTGTTAAGCATGAGCATACCTGAAGTTCCCACAGGCCAAGCTCTTGTCTGCTCTTGGGTTTTCCCTCAGGGAGTTCAGCTATTTTTGAAGTCGAGCCCCATTTAAGAACCACTAGCCCTGAGCTTCTGCGACTGCTGTGGTCTAAGCCAAGCCAGACTTCCGTTTCAGCAAACACGCGCTGCTTGGTCTAAATTGGGCCTCTTGCTGGTCTTCAAACACGCCCTTCCTATTCCTAGCCCTATTTCCACTGTTGGAAAACTCCTCTCCCTAAATGCCGATAGGACAATCACCCATTCTTTAAGCCCATTCCAAAGGCCCTCTTTTGCTAGATGACTCTCCAATTCCTTCTTTCATTTCCTGAAACTAGATGTATGCTCTTTCTTCCTCTTTATGCCCAGGCCATGGTGTGGTCATAAGCCTCTCACGTTTTGTCGTGAAAATGTGCCTAGGGGCACCTGAGTGGCTCAGTCGGTTAAGTGTCTGCCTTCAGCTCAGGTCAGGATCCCGGAATCCTGGGATGGAGCCCTGCATCAGGCTTCCTGCTCAGCAGGGAGTCTGCTTCTCCCTCTCCCTCTGCCTCTTCCCCAGATTGTGTGCTCACTCACTTTCTCTCTCTCAAATCAATTAATCCATCTTTAAAAAAAAAAGTGTCTATATTACCCTGCACCCCAGCCTGAGACTCCAATGACTGTCCTTTTGAGCTGTCTCCCCAATGTTTCCTGGCTTACATGGATGTTCATAACCATATTCTACATACTACTGTGCTGAGCTAAAATCCACAGATTCAGAAAAATCATGACCACAGCTACCTTTGCAACCCTTCTGGTCCATCACTATGCTTTTGAGAACCACCTTTAGGAAATAGGATTTTCAGCATCAAAAAAAAAAAAAAAAGTATTTTTTCCATGAGATGTCTTAGTTTGTAGATAACTAAGATGTCCCTCTCTAGCTGGGAATAGGATGATGGTTGTCGCACTTCTAAGAGGCTGCTTGTGATGAGCTCTGGAGGAGGAAAGCCAGATAACTGGGTTCCATCTCAGGTCCTTTACTCATTCCCTATGTGACGTCAGCTCAGCTAGTTATCATTTCAGAATCTCAGTGAAATAATGTTAACCTTCTATAGAATTGATGGGGAAATGAACTGTATATATATTTTTGTAAATTTATAGTTTTATACTTTCCTATGTATGATTGCTCTAGGCTTAATGTGCTACAAGGCAGGAGAATCCAGACCACAAGGAACATTGTTGAAGATATTATAGTAGATCTACAAATGGGGTTTTTGGTACCATAAACTATCATCAAATTTTAAGATATTTAGATGTTCTTTTTAGCCCCTGTGATCTTTAAAAAAAAAAATTAAGAACTATCCAAAGAACAAGACTGAGCAGATTACAGTGCTGGGTCAGAGGAGAGAGGAAGAGCGATCTGTCTGCCACAGCAATGGGCCAGGGACCCTCAAAACCTCAGAACTCTGGTACTCCAGGAACACCCATTGAAAACCACTGCTTTAAATCCCTGCAGAGTATAATTTTCTCACTTGGAAGGCTTTTAAAATTAGACTTCACTTGGGCAGCCTGGGGGTGGGGGGTGTTCAGAGGTTTAACGCCACCTTCAATCCAGGGCCTGATCCTGGAGACCTGGGATAGAGTCCCACGTCAGGCTCCCTGCAAGGAGCCTGCTTCTCTCTCTCTCTCTCTCTCTCTCTCTCTCTCTCTCTCTGTCTCTCATGAATAAATAAATAAAATCTTTAAAAAAAATAGACTTCACAAAGAACTCAATACTACTCTTTGTAAAAGCATGGAAAGCCAAGAATCCAGGAATAGCTACACAGACAAATGGGGCCACTGAACACGGTAGGCATTTATGAGCAGGATATGCAGGTGCATGTGGAATTTAGAGTTTCACAAAAAGTGCAGGCATTTAACTCCCCTAGGTGTTTATATGCCTCCTCAAGTTTTGAGTGAATGGGGTAATTTACTTTCACTACTGTTTTAGACTTTGTACATGCTGGATGCAACCGTATAAAATGCATGTGACAAGAAGTGGAAGGAATCAACTAAACATGCAAGTAGGAAGGTAACTGGGAATGAGATAATAATTTAAAATAGATAATTTTAAAATTCTTTAAAGTTATTCTTAAATCTCCATTTTAACAACAACAAAACAAAGATACGTATATTGGAGTTGCGAAAGTTACACCAGCAAAAAACCCCATTCCTTTTGATGTCTCAAATTACTCTGGTATTGATCCTACCTATGCCACTTAACCAAGCTCAGCCAAACCAACCCAACCCCATGTAACCAAATCTATCCAAACAGCAGCAGCAGCAGCAGCAAAATGAGTTAAATCAGAAGTGAAATATCCTTCATTGAATATAATCTAGATTCGATATTTTTTTAGAACACATGAGCTTTGGGGTCACTTTTCCTTTTCATGCAGCTAATCTTAGACTTACCAAAGATTTTAAAAAGACATATCTAGGGAACAGTCACCTTTTGCTTTACAGTATCTTGAAAGGGTTTTCTAGCATTTACCTAGAAAATCTCTGTTAGCAAGTTTAATCTATAAGGAAATTCTAACATTTTTTAATATACATAACTACTTGAAAAATTAAAGTTTAATGTAGATTAAAGTTTGCAACAAAGGGTGAATACTGGGGAAAAGGACATTTAATGGGCTTGCTACTGTGGAACTGTAATTTAGAAAAAGGGGAACACAAGGAAACATGAGCTTAGTTGATAAAACATGAATGTGTCACTCATCTGGAAATATATTCAATCAGAAAATAAACAAGATAAGAAGAAAACCCTCTATATTTATTCAGTCATAATTCACAAGCCATTTTACTTTAGAAAAAATTAAATTTTTGATAAAAGAAACAACTGTCAGATAAAAGGGGTATGTCTCAAAAGTCTGGGGTAGTTTTACATAATCAAATAACAAACAACAGATAGAGATGACTCAAAAATAATCTATAAGCCTATTTTCTAGTTTTGATAATTTTTTCATGTCTAGTGATATTTGTTTTATATTAATATAGGTAAAATACTACATTACATGTGCTATTTTCCCTAGAATATAATATAGTGTTTCATAAAAATTAAGAAAAATACATGATGATGATTGATGCTAACTGATGAAAGCTGATTGGTTCTAAAACCAAAGAAAGCCATGGACGCATTAAAAATATTTTCTATTAGATTTTTTTTAAATAATGGGAAAAGAGAGATGAAATAATCTTTGAAGACTTAGAAATTCGTAATGACATGTGGATTTAAGTATCATATAAAATCTTTATAACTTTTCCATCAACAAGGTATAAAGAAAGGAAAAAGTCCCCATCAATATCTTTTAATTTTTGGAACTTACTTTCAAAATCCAGGAAAAAATGTGGATAGTTTTCAATTTCCCTGGTAAGGACTTTGAGCAGGTTTCCCATCCCAGCAAACCTAGGAGAGGCAACACAAAACCAAATACCATTAGCAGGATGAAAAAGACTTTTTTTTTTTTTTTTTTTTTAAGAAAACAACTTCTTTTTAAAGAAAAGAAACATTTTTTTTTTAAGAAAACAGGCTTCTTAAAGGGTTGGATCTATATTGCTAACTTGCATAAATCACATCAGGCCCCCAATAGTTACATCTGAAGACTAGATATAAAGCATCTCCATACCAGGTGATGACTAATAACTTAGTAACTTCTTCCTGAATCAGGTACAGATAAATATCTCTGAGGTGCTGGCTTTCTCAATGTTAGGGGTATCTGGTATAAACCATATAAAGTATGATGGTGAGAAGAATGTCGCAAACTACCTCTGGAGAATACACTTGTGTCTTGTATATCATTAACTATAATGACAATCAATGAACACTCTATTCTAAGAATCAAGTATTTTTAGTTAAACGAGGCAGAGCTTAGGTACATTCTATATTGTTTCCTTTCCCCCTTCACCAATTCCCTGATTCTTTACATTGAATCATTCAGCATTGCTTTGTTTCCTTTCCCACTCCCGTGGGAACATACCATGTTAATGGACAAGCAAGATGATGAGGACATTATTGAAATATCTGTCCAGAAAGGAAAGTTTCTTAAAATTCCTGAGGAAAAGAATTTAGAAAACACAGATTTAGCTCTCCAGGCACCCTGTGTGATCTGTACAGGAGGCCAGATTTTCCAGAAATGCAACTTCTTGGCAAGGTAGAGGTCTCATAATTTGACATTTCAGGGGAAACAAGAATGGCTGCTTCATGAAGTGCAAACATGAAAAGGTATTTATTTAATCCAAAAAGTTATTTTCAATGAAATTACAGTGTAATTGCATGGGGGAATCAAACCAACAGAGAAATACAGATCTGATACATATTTGCAATCCCAACTTAAAAAAAAAGAATAGGGAAAACATAATTATATGTAGGTAATCAGCAAAATTTCTACTGCTTTCTGCTCTAGAGATTAAACTATCTTCTTCAGGAGGCCACTGGTCCATTCACTCATTCAGCACATATTCACGGAGCCACACTTTGATGCTGGGTCCTGTGCTCATTGGAAGGCATTTCCCTAACACATGACTCAGACACCTCAGTTTGTAAAGGATCAACTCGAAAAATCATTGGGCCAGTAAAAGAAAACTGCAGGGCTGCAGTTTCCTGTGCACAGGGCTTCAGACAGTGTTTATGCTGATACAGGAATTCCTAAAATTACACCACTATAAGAAAGATGTGAGAAGAGGAGAGAGCTTTGTGTGAGACAGTCTGTAGCCAGCAGTTAGCTCCCTTGGATGCAAAAGGTGATATTCTAGTTCTCAATCCCCCCCTGAGAAAACACTCCCACACATCATCCATTGCATAGGTCGATCGTGTGAAGCCAGAAAAGAGGCTGCAGAAGCCTGATTTTGACCCTACTTCTGTGTCCTGCTACCTCTGCTACCCAGAGCAAGCTGCTTTATCTCTCCAAACCTCAGTATTCCTATCCGTAAAATGAATTTTTGAAATGTATTTAATCGAATCTTGAAGATTAATGAGATCAAAATATAAAATGCTTAGCACATCACTTATAGGAAGTGCTCAAGAAACGTATGTACTACGAGTATGGATAATGATGATGATAATTACCACCATCATCATTATCATGATTATAACACCCTTCAAATTCTTATTTAGGATTATCCTATGGAAGATGGATTAATAGGTTGTCTGCAGCTCTAGGGAAGAGAGGTGGGGTCACTGAAGGACTAACTCAAGATCTTCATTCAACGTCATGAAAAAAAAAATGTAACCAGTCCAGTTGTCTGAATATTGAGGGATTTGCCTTGTGAAATAGTGAGTTTCCTGTAACCGGTGGTGTCTAAGGAGAAATGTGCTCTATCAACTTGTAAAAATAATATAAAAATGAATTACGTGTTGGGCAGAAGGTCAGACAAGATACTTCTTAGACTTCTGCCCTCTTGAGGTATATGACTGTCTGGGCATGCACATACACATGTGTGCACACACATACACACGCCTATGCACACACGCACAGCACACACGCTAGGAAGCAAACACCATGCTTCTCCCAAAAGAATCTTCCCTGTTCTTTCTGTCATTTTTCTCTTCCTCTCGTGCCTTTACGCACATTTCTTTTAAAGATATTTTTGAGCAAAGCTCTGGATGAGCTAGATCCTGCCAAATTAAAGCTCAGAACTGGTGTAGTCCACCCCTGCCACTGGGCATCATTCACAAACCCTCCTGGTCTCTTGGAAGGAATCTGTTTCCAGCTTAATGACCAATTCCAATTCAGACCCGGAGACGCTTCTGGTAGGAAGATGATTCTACTGTTTAGTAGCAGTCCCAACTTTCACATAAAATGCCTTAATGGAAGTTAACTATTCTTGATTTTCCTGGTTTTGCACTATTAATGTGTCGCAAGAGACCTGAATGGATTTAGCTTCCTCCTAAAACTCTGTCTTGTGCGTGATTTTACTGTCAGACTACCTGGGTGGGAAATATGTCAAGCCTTTAAAATTAGTAACAGACTGGAAGGAACAAATGTAGAAGTACATTCAAATATCAGCTGGCTACAGAATTCTTTCTGTTCAAAAGGTCATTTAAGCTGGCTGGTTGATATGGTCAAACATTTTCCAACTTGATCCTAATATCAACTGCGGTCAATTAAAGAACTCTCAGTACTCTAGATGTTTCATATCCTCAATAGGAACTGTCCGGAATGATGACTACAGGACACTATGTAGTATTAGAGGCAAGTCCAGTCCCGTGGAATCTGCATTTCAATACATACTCTTCCGATAAGTACAGAAAGATTTGATGCTTCCCACTTCTCTTCAAGATCAACAAGAATTCATGGAAGTGTATTCTGGTTTAAGGTCTGCAGAATGAGTTAACATGACATAGACGGTCACTGAGAAGAGATCCCGGGGGTCCACTTGGAGGGGATCCTCATCCATGGGGTTCCACTATAGCCTCAGCCATAATCCTCATGGCGGTGACTCTGCAGTCTTTGCAAATAGCTCCTCAGTGCATATAAAATACATTTCTATGTAGCATGTTACTAGTGAGCTGGTTTAATTCATTAATGAGAAGGTTATTTTTAATATTTTATCTTGTGCAATAAAAGAACCTACGATACATTATTATACATAATTAGAGAATGCAAATACTTATATGGCAAAAGTGGGGAGAGGAGAAAAATTAAAGTAGACTAGGAAGACGAAGGTAGACAGGCAAGCAGTATGTGAATTATAGGTCATTCTGGCCATAAGGACTTCCGTTGAGTTCAGAGGAGTGTTTGATTTGGACCTGAGCTTCTGCTAGCCAGAGCAAAGGAGAAGAAACCATCCCTTCCAAGATTTAGTGTCCCCGAAACAAAAACAAATGGGTTATGCTGAAGAAGCAGAGTTTTGTGTTTTGTTATTTTTTGGTGTTTGCTTTGTTTTGTTTTTGTTTTGATAGAAAGAAAAAAGGAAAAATTGATCATAGCTAAGAAACAGTTGAGAAAAGAGAAATCTCTGGCTAAGGGCAGACAGGGGAAGTCATTCATATCTGAGGAGGAGCCAAGCGTTAGAGCTCCCGTGGGTACAGAAATGGTTTCGCAGCTGAATGGGTGGCGGAGCAGCTTGGAGGCAGTCCAGGGCTGTGCTTGAGAAAGTGGGGACTCTCGTTTCCACGTTGTATTTGGTAACGCCACAGCTACAGACTGCTGCTGGGTCTGTCCCAAGGGATGCCAGCTACTTGCCATTCTCCTTTATGGTGCGGGAACTTAGAAAGAATACAGAAAGCCAGCAGGTGCTCCGCGTCTCCTTGGAGGACCTTAACCTTATCCATCCACTTAAATGGATGATGAGCATTCTGAAGATGATTCTTGGCAGTATTCATAAGAAGAAACTGTTTACATAAGTTCAAGGGATAGGAAAGTTCTCCCTTGTAAGAGGGAGAGGAGAACCAATTTGATGGAGCGAAGTATAGCTAAAAATGTAGATGTTCAAGTACTAAAATACTAGAAACAGAAGTCACAAAGGAGGACAGTAAGAGGGATTCCAGGCATAAAAGGGATCAAATAATAATGTATAGAGCATATTTATTATTGAAAAGAGTATGTTGTCTATAGTGTGAGGTGTAGGCTTACTTTAAACACACACACACACAACTCCTTTGGCATCTTCAGATATCATCCTAAAATGAAGCCTTCCTGGGACTTGCTATAGCTACAGCGTGCACCTGAGTGTTGTGAGATCTGAATTCATTTCTTCGAGAAGAGTCTGGCAGGGGTGCAGCAAGGGAAGAGGACAAGGTCTTAGCTATCAGATACAAAGAAAGGAAAGGAATATCAGTTGGATAAGTGCTTATTAAGGGGTGAACCCTGAAAATACACTCTCTGACTCTTTTACTTGAGAGGTCTCTTGCTTTTGGACACCTAGCATTCATTGGAAGGTGGTTCTCTTTCCATCGGTTACCACTCTGGATGGCCTTTTGGTCTTAGGGGTACCAGTCTTCTTCCATGGCTGGATTTTCCCAGGACTACCTCTTCTCTACCAAAGCAAAGGTCCACTGGGTACTTGGCCATGTTGGCTTTAACTTTTGGCTGGACCTGTTTTCCCATGGCATTGTAAGCTAGGATTCACTGATAAAGACTAAGACATGTCTTGAGAATTGGAAGCACAGCGTAGGTCAAATAACAATATGGCCAACTGATGTTCTCAAAAGATGTATAGAGTAAGTAGTAGATTTTTCACACAGAAAAATTTGAAAGAACTGCTCAAATATAAAGTGCCATCCAATTCTCCCTTTATTCTGGTGCAATTCATTTCAGCTGTGAGCCTTGGGTTCCTCGTCTTACATAATATCTTCTGTATGATGTTGTTGTAAAAACTAAATAAAATGAGTGTGAAAGATTGTGTATACTGCAAAATGCCATGCAAATATTAGCTACAATTATTCAGCATTACCACTCATTTTATGGTTTAAGACATTCAGAAAATCGAGGAAATATAGTATCTCCTGACTCATATAAATTCCATTTCTCTTCATCTTTCATGTTTGGCCTCGTAAGATCCATGTTTCTTTATGCCAATCACGTTCACTATCATCAGGTCAATACTTAAAGGCATTAATAGTTAGCACTGCAAGATACTTTTCTATGTGCCAAACACTGTATTTTAGATGTATTTTTCTTATTTTATCTTCCAAATATACCTAGGAGAAGGTCTCTTTTCTAGGGATTAGAAAATTTAGGATTACTAAAATTAAATATAGAAGCTGATTGAAAAAGATACAAATCATTATTTAAAAACCACAAATTTTCAAAAGAACAATATTTATGCAAGTTTGTAATAATTAGAGGCTGAGGTCTTCAGATAACTCTGTATACATTATTAGCTGTCTCCAACACAAAAATTCCAAGCATACACAACTGCTTTTGAAAACCGAAAGAACTAGGCCACTCTTTTAGTAAATTCTAGAAAAATCATTGAAAACTTCAAGTTTTAACCAAATGGTTGTGTCTGCGATTGTGTACCATTTCACAAATACAGAATAAAGTCCAAGGAAAACACAAATACCTAATGAAGAGAACCCTTTCTTCCACCAAAGTGCCTCATGAAACATCTCCATTGAAAAGGAATGAAATGCCAAAGGACAGAGAGGTAACATATAGATTTGCCAGCAATTAAAGAAGAGGAGGCAAGGATTACTGCCCACTTGGTCCTGGGAGGCTTGGTTCCTTCCAGTGTTGGCCTTCCTCAACACTGATTCTCTTGATGACAGTGACCTATCTAAATTAAAAGAAAAAGCAAACTCCTATCCTGACAACAGAGATCTGATAGCAGTTTGGTGGGAAGTTTCTTCCTCCTTCCCTCTTTGTTTTTTTAAAAATAAAAAAAGACACCTGTAACAATTACCCAAGGGAATTACTCAGTTACTTGTTGAACACCCTGATGGCACAGGGCACTGGGGGTGGGGTACTCAATGACAGAAGGCAGGGTCTCAGCACACAGGTGATACTCTATTTAGGGAGATAGCAACCTGCTTAAGAATGTGATCTATCAAGGAAGCATATGACAAATTTCTGATCAACAGTATGTGCTCAAAAATGTTAACTGAATGTGAAGGTAATAGCATGTATTTGGTATATATTAAGAACCAATCAGGGTGATTATAGCTTACTGTTCTATTACTATACAGGAGAGAGACAAGAACATCCAAATTTTATTGAGTGTCTACTGTGTGCCTGGCACCATGCTTGAGCTTTCACACATTTTGGTTCACGCAAACCTCACAGCAACCCTTGAGCTTGCTATAATTATCTTCATGGTTATTGGAAGAAAAAGAGGTTCAGGTGGATAAAGCATCTTTCTGAGCACTACAGGAGAAAAAAGGATAGAGTCACATTTGACATTGAGAGTCTGGGACCCCAAAATCTATGCTCTTTTCCCTCAAGGAGGAAACCTGAAGCTTCAGACCCCTACGAGATATTTGTCTGGGGACTTTGGGAGTCCATGAGCTGTGGAAATTGCAGGCAGGCTAGCCTATTATTATATGCATGCACTCTCTTTTCTTGGAAGAGGATCCACAGTTTCTGTTCCATTCCAAAGTAGCCTGCTCCACACTAGCACTGCTCAATCCCTCGATAGATAGCGAGGGATGTGAAAACCATGGGAGGTGGAGTCTCCCAGAAAAGCTGGCTTAATGATGTGAACTGTCCCCAGGGCATGAAGAATCCTATGGATCTGGACTGGCCAGGAGAAGCACTCCACCTGGGGAAGCGGTGGTATTTAGGGACGAGAGGCCAGCCAAAGGCATAAGTTGGGTGACTGGTCAAGACTTAAATACAGAAGTCTTACTTCTCAAGTTTCTTTTACTGCTATATAACTTTGAAATGGTTTCTTTCACTTTTTTTTTCCCCCAAATAGTCTAGAAGGAGGGCGTTTCTCTAGTCACTAAGGGAGTGTTCACAGTGCCTACAGAGATAGCCCGCATGTCCCTGCCAAGGGAGGCTCTCATCTCCCAGGGGCAACAATTTGGGATGTGCACATGGTATTTTCTATGACTACTTTCTTGGCTCTGAGAGCAAAACCACTTCCACGGGAGTTAGCTCTAAGCCTGCTCAGTAGGAAACAAAGATTCTCTTAAAAAGTAGTTCTCTGTAACATTTCCAGTTCCAAAAGAGAGGAGAAAATTAAAGGACACACACACATACACACACACACACATTTTAAGTTGGAACTCTGGTTTTGTTTGGAAGCAAAAAATTGAATAATAGTATTAGTTGTATTCCCAAAGTGTAAAACCAAATAAAAACCAATTTGAGCTTGTTTTTAAAAAATGTGGTCATAGTCTGAGAGGAAATTAATCTGTTTACGATCAGTAAGACATAACAAAGGATTTAGGCCCAGGGTGCAGGCATCATTGTGATTGCTGACCTTTTCCTACATGCACCAGAATTTCAACACCAATTTTCTTGATTAGAGAATAGGCACTCAGAAGATTTGTTTACTAGTTATGACTATTTGGAAAGAGATTTCCAAAGCCAAAACTACCTTTGTCAATAAAGAACAGAAGGTAAGAACAAAAACAGATAAAGCAGTAGCTCTGCAGGGTGGGTTTTCTTGTTGTTTTTAGATTTTATTGATTTATTTGAAAGAGAGAGACAGAGAGAAAGATAGCAAGAGAGCATGAGCACAGTGAGGAGCAGAGGGAGAAGCAGGCTCCCCGCTGACCAGGGAGCCAGATGCCAGGGCTCAATACCCTGCCCCTGGGATCATGACCTGAGCTGAAGGCACAGCTTTACCGATTGAGCCACCCAGGCACCCCACCCTGCAGGGGTTTATCTTCTAATATTATTCCTTAAGGTCTAAGATGACAAATACCCAGTGACTCTATCAGAAGGGATGGGTTTTGTTAGCACTTGGAATGAGCTGATACCTTCCAGCATGTACAATACTTAGCACCCCTGCCCCTGGTACAAAGATTTTAAGAAATCAAAGACTTTGATTTTTTATCTATAACTCAGTATTTTGGGGAATAAGAAGTCCTGGTCAACCCTAACATTTTCTGCAAGATACATTGCAAAATATGCAAAATATTGCATATTTTCTGCAAGATAGCACATAAGCCACAGACCAATCATGAAAACAACAACGACATATATTTATATAATAAAAATTCATCTTCATTCAACACGAGCATGTGTCAAATGTAGAAAAGGTGTCATTGGACCCATTTTACAGACCAGAACTCACAGGTCAGGTATAGGAAGACTTTGTCCTTCCCAAAGTCTTCCAGATGGACTCTCAACTTCCTGATCCAGAGTCCCAAAGGTCAACACAATACATTCTACATTAGAACTGGGATCGTCTTTCTAAAGCTCCTATTTTACTTAAAAGCACTGGCTCAAGGACCTAAAATACATTAGGGTCGAAGAAGTGACCAGAATGGAGATGTCTGGCCTCTCAGTCTCATGCTCTGTCCACCACCACAAAAAGTAAATGAGACATCCAATCCATTCTTTAAGACACAGAAAGCAGAGTGCAGTGCCTTGCAATGCCAGTGGAGGGTTTCTGCACCAAGTTCATAAGGTCTCGCCAGGGTGGGCTCATGGGCCACCTAACAAGGATACCTCCAAGGATGGTTCATACAATTGTGCTCACTTCTTTCTGCCCCTACTTTGCTTATCCTAATTCCAATCCTCAGCCCAGCTCACCTGCATCCAGCAAATAGCCCCCATGCCGGTCTTCCTGATTCTAGGCTTGTTACCCTGCCATTCATCTCCATATGACTGGCAGTGCCCTCTCCCTAAGCATGAATCCGATTATGTTACTTCCCGGCTTAATATGCCTCCACTGCTCCCCAGTGCTTGCAGGATATAATGCAGCCAGATTCCAGATACATGCACTGGGCACAGAAAAACCTGGCCCCTTGGCCTCTGCTCATCTCCTCTGGCCCCTCTCTTCCTCCCTGTCCAGGGACCCTGCACTCCACCCACACCCTGCCCTTCTCTCAAAGGGCCTGTTCTTTATTGCCTCAGGGCCCTTGCACATGTTTTTCTTTCTGTCTACAATTACAATGACAACGAGCATTTTTTAATGCTTTACAGGCCATGGTGATGAGAGCTTCTCATGTATTACCGTATTTAAATTTTTACAACCACCATATGAGGTAGGAACAGTTGTTATCTCAATTTTAGAGATGAAGAAATAATCTTAGAGATTTAGAGACTTGCTCAAGCCCACAAGTGGCAGAGTAGGGTCTGGAATCCAATTCCACCTGCCCTCTAAGCACTCTGGTTCTTGGAAAGTGTCTCTCTGGAATTTTCCTTTGAAGTATGAGTTTGGAAACCAGGACCTTCAGAAGGAGCCCCCTGACTCTTCCCTACTCTTTGGCACGACCTCAGGTAAAACAAATCCACTCCCTCGAGTGAGCTCTGCCTCCCTCTGCTCACCTAACATGCTGTGTTGACTTTGTCACAATGCCTATCAGCCTGGACCATGATTACACGCTTTCTCCCTTACGTCTCTCAAGGTGAAGTCTTCTTGGGCAGGGCTGTTTTTACACCTTACTCTATCCCCATCATTCAGCACAAGAGCTTGCACATAGTTAACACTAAAAAAAAAAAACAAGTAATCCTTAAGATTGCTCTGCCCAGTGGTTCCACAGCATCAACTGGTCTAAGGCAAAATAAGAAAAACAAAAGCTATGTCATGAGCCTTGCAAAAAGCTAAAGCTGTTCAAACATTTTTATGCTGTGGTGTTTTTATTTATTTTACAAAGTGAAGGTGATAGTTGCATCCCAGATCCCCAAAGTTTATTTTGAAATTTTACTGGTTTTTGAAATTTCAAAAAGCTAGGAACTGCTAACCTGGTCAGTTACTTGCCTGGCCTTGGGAGCAGAGCTCCAATGGGAACCTGATCTCTGCTCTCAGGCCAGTGTTACGTAGTTTTATCCCAAGTCTGACCTCCTAACTACAACAACAGCATCCCGAGATTTCCCCCAGCAGAATAGAGAAAAGCAGGCCAGCTCCAGCTTTAAGAATGTTTCTGGGGCCTGTCTGTGAATTTAGGAGGGCTATTAAGACAAGCTACCTTTCAATCTGATCAACAAGGTTCAGAGCTGGAGAAATCATCACAAGGACCAGGATGGCAGCTGTTGCCAGTGACACCAGAGGCTTGCAGACTCCCCACATTGTCCTGGAAAGCAAGCAACCCCTATGGCTCACCTCCCATGAACCATCAACAGCATCCAGGGAGCTGTCCCAGGAGGAAAGCTCAGCCCCCAGAGTCTGCTATTCATACAGCTCATAGACACTTTCTCTGGTAACCACAGAACCCCCTGGTACAACATTTACATGACATGACTGCTTTGAATTATAAGCAAAACCAGTTAACCCTCAGCCTATATCAGATACAAAATGCGGGGCATTAAAAAAAAAAAAAAACACTTCTCAACTAAAATAAAGGTACATTGCCTAAGCAAAATAAGCACCTGCTTTGCTGGGGAGAAAAATGCGCCGATGGAATAAAGTAGCTCAGTTTATAAATTCCAGGAGCTGGAATTTGCTAAGCCAGGTTAGCGATTTTAGATAGCTGGGCTGGGCTGGAATGCCCTTCCCCATCTGCCACTCCTGTAATGAAGTCGTAAGGCTCTCTGTTGTGTTGCCGGATGGGTTGCCAAGAATCCAACAGATGATTTCATTCTGAGATGAAGGAGGAAAACTGAAGTAGAGCGAGTCTATTAAAGCACTTTCATCTGACAATAAAAATGAGTTAATGGCTAAAATGTGTTTTCAAAACGTTTTAACACTACAAGTAATGGCACTCAAATGGGAAAATGCCTTGAATATTCTCATCGATCATTAATACCATGGTGTCCCTCAAAAGGGTTTGGCATTCCCCGTGGAATACAAACTGTTTGAGTCCAGTTGTAAGGCAATCCGTGGGAATTCTCAAAAAAAAAAAAAAATACCAAGAGACCATTATGGAACTGAACGATTAAGTGCAGGTTTAAAATAGCCCTCTCAATATCTAAGTTCAGTTTTCTAAAATAGACTATTACCTCATCATAGCTAATTTACCCCATAAACATCAATATTAGAGCAGCAAAAAGCCTCCAAGAAACGAGGGCAAAAATCAGATTCTTTTTCAGGGAATGAATGTCAACATGCCCCCCAATTTCAAATGTTAGTGAAGGTGGAAATGATCAAACTGGGGCTTTGCTCTGGACCAGCCCACCGCTGGGAAGTCATTAGTGAATTTGTTCCCTTTCACTTGTGAAATCAAGAAAATGGTTATGAGAAAACGGGCTATCCAGAAAGAGGGCTGACAGTCTCAGCCCACCCAGGCCAGTTTTGCCTAATTTCAAAGGGAAAGTGACCCTTTGCAGAGCCAGCAGCCTGGGGACCTAAGTGCTAGTCTTGGAAATGCCACTTGTGTTGGGTATTTATTGGACTTCTCTGGGATGGCCTCAGTTCAGTCTAGAAACCAAAAGGAAACAGCGAGAAGTCACTTAAAAATTTGGCTTGTTCTGACCATCAGTGATGTAGTTAAGCACTGTCTATTCTCTGGGATGATAAATCCCCCTTATCCAGAATCCCTTCTCAGGGAAGTAGCTCAACAAGTGCCAGGGGGTCCCTCCCTCTGAGGGAGGAGCTGCCCAGGAGTCCTGGTACATGCGCTCTGGATCAAACCCTTCCTCTCCGAGATGCTGGAAGACCTCTGCTCCTTCCTCCTCTCCTCTTCCTCCTCAAATTTCCACTTCTTCCATCTAACCTTTAAATGTTAGTCTCCAGTTGTCTCTCTTCATGCCTTTCCTGCCCTCCCAGATGAGACGGTCCAGACTCCCAGTTTTTTTACCCATATATATGCTGAAGACTTCTCAACCCCACCTGGACCCTCCTCAGCTCCAGGAGTGCAAATCTAAGCGAATTTCCTGAAAGCACAGTGATTTGGGGGAGGGTTTTAAGATCCTCTGCAAAGATCCCCTCCCAACCCTTGTTCAGTGAAAGGCACCATCCTTCAACTAATTGAATGAGCCAGAAACCAGTGTCATCTGAGATTTCTGCACCTACTACACACCACAGATCCATTCTCTGACCAAAGCCTATCCACTTAACTTTCACATCAACTGGAGATCCACCCCTCTCCATGCCTTCCCTTTGCCACAGTATCTCCTTACCACCTCCAGTCACTATCTCCACCTCCCTCATCCCCACTAATGCATCACCGGATACTCTAAGCACATCAGATCACGTACCAGTCTCCGAGCACGTTACAGGAAATGCCACGTGCAAGACGAATGTTGGTGGATTAAATCTCTTCCATTTCTGCTATCTTACAACATAACATTAAAAAAAAAAAAACACCCAGATTTCTCCTTGTCTCTGTCTGGTTTTCATTCCATAGGCAGCTGTGTCACACATTTGTCCTTGAAGTTTCTTGGCCTCCATAGTTCACTGTCAGGTGGTGAAATACGACCTAGCAGGTTGACGCACAGGGAGGTGCTATTGAAAGGAATTCTTCTGGGAAGTGAAAGCCCCCTGGAATATCCCACCCATCCCAGTGCCGTGGGTTGACTTGATTTGTAAGTCTAGATTTTCAGATGCTGAGATTTCTTAAACTGGGGCCTACCTGTATACCAAAGGAGACTTGGAATTGACATGTCAAAGCATTAGGGGTATTACTACTTCGCAGGTCAAATTTATTTTGGGGGGCGTGGGATGTCAAAAATTATAAAAGTTCCAAAAAGACCAACAAAAGCCCTTTCACATATACTAAAAACCAGAAGAATCTGAAGCCAAGGGAGGTAGGCATGCTCCATTACACCTCAAGCATTAAGGACATCTAAGGGCCTGAAAACCTCCCTTGAAATCTCAGAGGCAGAGGTGGTTCTGCTTTTGTTTTCAGCTTCTGAAGGCAGTGATCAGCTTGATTTCAAAGCATTGTTCATGGCAAACCAAACTGACATTTCAAATAAAATCCCTGGCTTCAACCCCAAGCAAATGATGAAGACCATCAACATAGGCTGGAACGGGAGAGGTGGGTGGGGTGGGTTTGCTGAGCAATGGGAGACGTGGCTCTTGTGCAAGAAGCTGCTTCCCTAGGCAGACTCCATGGCTGAGTGGGACGTGAGGTTAGTTGGGTAGAAGGAAGGCATGTTTTAGCATAAATATCTTCCAAGCTGGCTGTCAAAATAAGATGAGTACAATTTTTTTTTTTTTAAGATGCTATTCAGGGCCATAAAATCTGACCCAAATCTCCCTTTCAAGTTTCAGCTGTTTTGAACACTATGTACTTTGGTCACACAAGAATATGGACAGTGCCAACAGCTCTGGCCTCCTTCTTGCTTTTTTTTTTCCCCTTTTGCTTATGTTATTCCCTTTGCCTGGAATGCCCTTCCCCTCTCCTCTGCCTGCCGATGATCTGTCTATGTTTCAAGACCCAAATCAAATAGCATTTCCTCCCCGAAACCTCCTACCTGACTCCCAGGCTGAATGAACCACCCTCCTTGCTGTGAGTTCTTTCAAGGCCTATGTCTTCTTCATTTTCAGAATGTTACCCATTTCAGTTCATCCTCCCTACTCCTCCCCACTGAGCACCAAACACAGGTCCAGCACACAGCCCTCTTCACTTATGTCTGCTGAAACGGATCGCAAGTGTGAGATGAGTAGTCACGGCATAGCAACAACAGTGAGATGTCAGCTCTGAGTAAACTCCACAGAGAAAATAGTCATTGGGAAGAGGAAGAGGTTAGGGAAAATGAGCATTTCCCAAAATAGACATGTTTTTGGGTGCTTGACTCTGTAGTTTTATGATCACAGATGACTTTGAGAATCTGTCAAAAATCAGCCTTCTCAGAAAAATGCACACACCCACAGACCCACATATTATTTTTGTATGTAATTCCAGGCGGTACTGTAGACACACCAAAGCCCAGAATGGAAATTCCTCATCTGTTTTAAAACCACCGATTTCAGTGTATGGGCATCAGACAGGACGAGGAAGGCATCTTCAAGTGTGTGAACCATGGACCGCACTGCAAAGGAAAGGGAGTCCTTCAGTGGGAATAGCATGGGCTCTGGACACCTTGGACAAGTTGCTCTCCTGATCTGAATCTGAGTTCTCTTCACGTGTAAAATGCAAATCATAACACTTCCTTTGCAATGTTGCTATTGAGTAAATAAAGATAATGAAGGTTAAGTAGCTAGAGTAGTACAGGGCATGCAGTCAGCTCCTGACCACAAAACTCGTTTTCTGCCCCTCTTGTCTCGTGTAGCAAAAATTGCAGCCACCATGCAAACAAGTCATTTCCCTTTTAGCAAGAAACACTGCACTGCTGCTTTGGAGCAAGGGGAGAAAGCCGACTCAGACCACCGCCTCGGTGAAGACGTGAAGCTGGGTGCTGAACGGCTGCTGCGCTCATTCGCATGGCCATTCATCATACAAGAGCCCATTTATGACAAATACAGGTCCCTCCCTTTGCATGACAAGGCGTATGGGTCCACAGAGCCCCATTATCCAAAAAAAAACAGAGCATTGTGGGCGACGCAGGCGAAGCCGAGTGCACACACACAAGCGGACATTGTAAGGCTGTTTGCACAACCCCGCAGTGCTCCTCGAGGATTTCCTGCCAAGGAGACATTTAGATCTCAGAGTCTGCTGCAGACATTTGCTCATTCAACATGGCTTCGGGCTGGAGAAACCGGGTGCGTGGTCCCCTCTGCTGGCGGTCCCCGGAACCACATGCTGGGGACACGGGGCTGATCCGGTGCAAGGTGCTCTCAGCAGTCCAGATTCTTCTCTCCCGTCCCTTCCTAAGCAGTGCAGTGCAATAGGCAGGAGCTTGGGAGTCTGCAAAGTAGTTCAGATCTCAACAGTACCATGTATCAGCTGCAGACCTTGGACAAGTCACGTTGCCCCTCCGATCTTCCTCTCCTAGCGCTCCTGTGCCTGCGGCAGGGCCTAGCCGAGACGACAGCAGGGCAGAGTGCCTGCAGATGGCCAGTGTGGAATGAACACCTGCTTCTGGGAGGGTGGGCGCTGTCCTCTGACCTCTGGAACTAGGAAAGGACATCAACAAGCACCTCCTGGCAATGTCTTTGCTTAAAACTGTAGCTGGTGCTTAGAGCGGAAGCGTGACTCTCTTTTCAAATTGTCCCCCCTTGCTTTACACCATGTGCCGTGTTGGCATGGGCAGCACTGTGTGTCCCCTCAGGCTTTATTTCCGTGGCCCCTGAAGTGTCCGATGTTCAGGCCATGCTTAATTTGAAGGTGAGGGGGCTTTTGCTGGCAGAAATTCTCAGCTGAAAGGTGTTTCTCAAAAATGAGAGAAAGGCCATGCCCTTGAACTCCTTAAGCTGAGCTGTGATCTGCTTCCTGACTGATGCTCAGGGTTAGCAACGGCAACAAGGACTGGGGATGCATCCCAGCTCAGCCAGCTTATGCGCTGGGTAATTAATGGTCTTAATCAATGTATTTAACAACATTTACTTCACCGCACCCCCCCCCCCCGAGGTGGAGTTTCAATATAAGTAAAACAGAGATTATTTTAACCTCTTCAAGGGTGATTTTTAGAAATAATGAGACAGCACGGGTAAGCAGCCAGATGCGTAAGTGAGTTGTCATAACTCACTGCTACTCTTGTTATTTTTCTTGTTCCAACCACTGGTCCTAGTTCTGTCCTCCTGGCCATGACGAAGAGCTCCTCTTTCCTACACAACTATTAATATTTTTGAGGGCTTTAAATACCATCTTAGACATGGATGCCGATGACTTCCCAATTCATACCTGTTGCGTTCATCTCGCTTGAATTCCTGACTTGTATATCCAATTGACCACTTGACTCCAATAAACAAGTGAAACTCAACATGCCCAAAACTAAAGTTTTGGTATCTCTCCTCAAAAATTTCCCTGCTCCAGTCTTCCCCAACTCAGCCAATGGCAATTCTATATTTCCAGATGTTCAGTCTAAAAAAGGTGGTGTTCTCTTAGACTTCTCTCTTTCTTTTAAAATAGCCCATAACCAACCTAACAAATACCATCAGCAACATTTTAAAGATATATCTTGAATCTCATTGCTTCTCACACCCTTCATCACCAATGCCCCTAGACCAAACCACAAGCCATCACCTCTTGACCAGAATATCATACTCGTCCCTTAAATAGATTCCCCAACTCTGGTCTTGTCAGTTCCCAACCTCTTGGTTAATTGCCTATCTGGCAGCTATAATGATACCTTAAAAGTTGCATCATGCATTCTTCTGCTTAAGTCCTTTCAGTGGTATCTTTTTTTACTTAGAGTAAGGTGCAAAAAAAAAAAAAAAAGGTCCTTATCACAGTCAACAAGGCCCTATGTGATGGTACCCCACAGTGAGTCATCTCCTGCAACTTCCTGTCCTTCACTCTGCTTCAGCCACCTCTGCCTCCCCACCATTTTTCTTGAACTTATCACATATCTTTGTGCCATAGGACCTTTGCACTTGCTAATCCTTCTGCCTAGAATGCTCTCCCCCAGTATATCTGTATGGTTTTCTTTAGGCCTCTGTCCACTTGTCAGTGGAGCCTAACCTAACCACCTAGTCCAAAATAGGATTTCACCCCACCTCACCTTACGTGACCCCCACTGTCTTTTTCATTTAAATCTCTATTACCATTGACATATGTACCTTCAACTCCTAGGATAGGGCCCGACACATAATAGGAACACTACACTTACATATAATTTTGGATGAATGTAGTCATTCGTTCATGAACAAAGTTCCCATGACCCCATGGAGCTTCTCTGTCAACAAATTTTTTCCTCCATATCCCATGGGAGGAGAGGCTCTCAGGTCATCTAATATTTTGGTCAGACACGGTCATTTGCATAAGAATGAGGGAGAAGGGTTACTACAAGGGATGGGGAAATGCATAACCAATGAGCATGGTCCTAATGAGGAACAGTATGAAATTGTAAGATAGAAAATGCATTGTGTATGGGGGGGGCAGGGGGGAGCAAGGTCGGGGGAGAGAAGGTCGGAAGAAGCAGCTGAGGACTGATTATAGAGGAACTTTGCAACCATAGAGCAGAAGCAGGGAGGGACATTCCTGGACAGAAATACAGCTTGGTGCCTTGGGTGGGTCAGATGGTTATTGTGTAACTCAAGGCTCGAAGGACACAGGACATACCATGGACTATAATTAATGCCTCTGTAATGCCACCGAGTGTGCAGAGAGTCATGGGCTCTGCGTCCTAATCTCATTTTAGTCACTTATTTGCTACAGGACCTTGGGGAAGGTCATTTCCTTGCTCTGAGCCTCATCCTTATCATCTGTTGCCCACCAGGACTGGCTCAATGATCTGGGAACTCCCCCTTGTCCCAACATCCTAGGGTTTTATACAGTGAAAATGGGTGACAATTTCCAAATATATACCCAGGCAACCTAGTGCCAAATCATGAGCTAAGTTAATTAGAATAGGGATGCACCTTCCATTTATGCAACAGCATTACATACTAACAGCACTTCTGTGAGCCGTCCTGCTCTTGCTTCTTAAAGCCATTTGGATTTCAAGTTATAAGGCAAGGACAGTGAGGCTAGAGCCCCGGCACTTTCAAATGTCCCGTGCTGTATCAAAATTGTCCACTGCTGCAATCAGGGGGTGCTACAGAGTTAGTCTGTGAAAAGGGAGTAATTCTGGAATCTGGTGGAATGCTTATACTATGTCAGAGAAACTGTTCTCAAGCCCTTGTGTGTGTTTGACGCAGCAAATGTCATGAAACGCATAGGCATACAAACTTACAAATGAATCTCATCCATTCAACAAAGTGGCCCCAAAGTAGCTCTAGGAAGCGATGCTTGGACAGTCTGGTTTAATCTCTCCTGTGTATTCAAAGGTCTAATATGACATTCTCTAATTCGGCCCCTTTTCCTTTGGAATTTGAGAAGCAATTGAGGGCCTGCCATGTCCCAACCCTAGAAGCCCAAATCAGGTCTCCTTACAATTATAATAATAGCACAATTGCAACATGAAGGCACTAGGCTGGGGATAATTTGCAAATACCAGAGCTCTGTCCTTTGGCTTTCAAATTTCAAATAAAAAAAAAAATCCATGAGATGACAAAGCCATGATGTTAATACAGATCCCATGTCGAGTTACATTGCCCAGGAAATGGCAGCATTTCCTTGGAATTAATAATACGTTTTTTTTTTTTTCAAAATTTCTAGAAAGTACCACATAACCAAAGATTTTGTATAGTTGCCAAAACTCCACTGGCTTTGCCAGGTTATCTGCCAATTTATATTCAATATAATTTAGCTGATCTCCCACCACCAATGAATTCCAATACCTCTCCTCACCCGTGCCACTTGCTCCCAAATTTAAGTGACCTCTTCCTTCCAATGACCCTAATATCTTCAATACCTAGCACAGTCCTTAATAGAGTATTGAAAGTTGATGCATGGTTAAGGAATAAACATACAAACATTTGCTCATTTTAGAGGCAACTGCTCAATAAGACTCAGTCCCTGCAGTGGTCTGAGAGCACAATCCAGTGAGGGGAAGAAACCATGGTCAAAGCCCACAGTAAAGGACGGAACCTTCCAGGGAAGACTGTGATTTGGGTGAAAGGAAAGTGTTCTGGAAAAGGGGTGCAAGAGAAGAGGTGACTCATCTGGGCTGGAATAAACTGGAAGGCTTCATGTAAAAGGAGGCTGTGTGTGGAGTCAGGAGGGAGAAACTGTCAGTGGACGTCCGGCTACTGGTGAGACTCGGGAGCTGGAGGGAAACCAACCCCAGGTCCCTCACCGCTGAGATCACACCCCCTTGGTGGGGGTGGAGATGAGGGGTCCTGGGAGTAGCAGGTGTCACAGGCTCAGCTTTGAGATCCCTTGGAAGATCCCAGTCTTCTGGTTATGATGAAGCGGTGGGACTGGTTTTCCTATGTGCGTTTACACCTGCTCTCAGTATAGTTCTCTGCCAAGTAGACTTCCATCCTCCGCTGGTCTGGGGCCTGAACTGATGTCTGTCCCATTCTCAGGGTGGGAGGTGGTGTCCTCTGCCCTCTGCCTCTCACCAGAGCCCAGGGAGTCCTCACACACCAGCCTTCCACATTCCAGTCACTCCCACTTACCTGTCTGCCTCTTTTCCTAGAAGGTGATTACCTCCAGGACAGGAGCTAGGACTTATGCTTGAATCCACAGCAGGCCACTCAGGGAATACGTGTTTGCTAATAAATGAAAAAAAAAAATAGTGAGTGCAGAAGTGAGAGCATGAATGCCAAAAGGTGTATCCAAGATCTGAGTCCCAGCCATTTACTTAGAAAGAGAAAGAGGAAAGGAAGGAGGACGGGCAGGCAGGAGAGGGTGAAAGAGTGAGGGAGGGATGAAGGAGGGATGGTAGGATGGAAGGAGAGAGGAGGAAATGTTTTTCCTCCTTTCACCTAGTTTAATTAAGATATAACTAGTTTCTGGCATAGGAAGTAACAGACAGGGATCTCACGCTATGCTTGAAAATTGAAAGAAAGAAAACTTGAGTCATCTAAAAGGCAAGTTCCAGCCTCAGTAATGTGCAAGTGAACTAAAGACAGGCAGAGGCTTTGGGAGCAGCCTGCCTCACCCACGTGGTGGAGATGGCCAGCAACTAGTTCTCACAAAGAGAAGCCTGTGACTGTCTCCACCTTTGGCCCCGCCAATCAGCTTCGGAGGCCGCGCTGGGAGAGGCCCAAGGTCAGGGATAGGCAGGACAAAATAACATGTCTCAGGACTGTGGATTCCCATTTGGGGATACCTCTTTGTTTGTTTGCTTTTAAAACATTTTGTTTATTTTTTTGTTGGGGGGGGAGAAGAGAGAGAAAGAGAGAACTGGGGGAGGGACCGAGGGAGAGGGAGAGAGAATCTTAAGCAGACTCCCCGCTGAGTGCAGAGCCAGACATGGGGCTGCATCTCAGGACCCTGAGATGTGACTTGAGCAGAAATCAAGTGGGATGCTCATTCGACTGAGCCACCCAGGCGCCCCTGTGGATGCCTCTTTGAATCAAAACTCCTGCACAGTGGGAATATGTAAGGCTGAACCGTGGGTGCACTTTCTGAAGTGGGTCTTGCTGCCTCCCGCCTCCGGGCAGGTGGGCCAGCTGGGAGAGAGTCCTGTCTCAGCTGAGGATGTACTTCAGTCACCTTTCCTACGACATGTCACTGCTGACACAGAGGGCCCTGAATCTAAAATCCTGGGGACTCCAGAGATGTCCTCATTCATCCCCTGCTTCCCCACATCCTCACTGTCACAGCCCCTGGCAGTCCTGCGCTCCATGCTATTTTAAGCGCTGACTGCACATTATCTCATTTGATTCTCACGATGACCTTCAAAAGCAGGTACCCTGTTTAGTTTTCAGAACTGGGAAAATGATGTGTTCCTGCTAAAACAGAGGTTTTCTTTGGGCAAACCCAAGAGCTTGCAGTTAAGCATGCTCTCCACTAAGGGGCATTATCATCCCACATTAAAATTGCCAGACCGGGTCAGGGTAAAAGCAGTGCAAAAGCAGGGCAAAAGCAGAAGTTTGTAAAAAGGACAAAGCAGGGGGATGGATTTCAAAGTCCTGGATATTTTCTAAATGTTATTCCTCCTGGCCACCCCCTGCTTCCCCCCTTAGTAGTAAGAAGTGTTCACACCCACAGTCGTAGTACCCAGTGCTTACTTAACACCAGAATTCACTTAATTCCTGTTCAAGGTCATTTCAAAAGGACTGGTCTTAACCAGTCTGCCAGCAATGGAGCCATGGCCATTGGCAGGGGGTGGCATGCGGGGTGGTGGTGGAGGGGGATGGGGGTGTGGATTAATAGATTCAACCATTTGGGTAAGTAATCATCCTCCCCAGCTGCTTTTGCTAATTTCTTAAGTCACGTTTTCCACCAAGGGAAACATGGCCTGTGGCTGAATCACCTTGACTCCAGCTGGAGTGGAAGAGAAAGAAAAAACAGGGGGGGTTGGCTGGGGGGAGGAAAGGCTGAAATTCTATCCCAAGCCTATCAAAATGAGTTTCTATAGTTTACTTCGGCACAACTGGAAAATACTCTGGAAGTGTAAATTTTTAAAAAAATATTTTATTTATTTATGCATGAGACACACACACACACACACACACACACACACACACACACAGACATAGACAGAGGGAGAAGCAGGCTTCCTGGAGGGAACCTGATGCAGGAGTCCATCCCAGGATCCCCGGGATCATGACCTGAGCCAAAGGCAGATGCTCAACCACTGAGCCACCCAGATGCCCCAAGGAAGTGTAAATTATGCTAGTGGGAGATCCTCCACTGGTGACTGTGCCCCCTCCCCCTGTGCTTACAGACAGCTTATTTCTATAAGAAGCACAATGTTGCTTTCACAGAGAGGATGCTCTTGCAGGAAATCCACAGTACACAGAGAATGCAGCGAAGTCACCGTGGGATTTCCCTGTTTGGATTGATCCACCGAGACCACAATGAAACCAAACAAACAAACTCACCGAGTTTATCTCCAAATTTATGTTAAAGGCCAGCCCTGCTTTCGATGACTCAACCGTGCACTATCCTGATTTAAACTTTACCCTGCAGCTGGGGTTTCCAGGCTGGTGTCTGTGGCCACAAATGACTAAATGTAAAAGCTTTGCTCTCCATCTGCTCTGGGGCTCGAAGTCTCAGAGACGGTTCAAGCACAGTCTAGGCTGCTCTTTAATCCTACCTGAAGATGGTAAATTTTTATTCAAATACAAAGTCTGAGGCTGCTCTGTGGTTTGCACCAGCTCAGAACCCACTAAATGATTTCAGGTCCTAAGGTGCCTAGTGGAGTGTGGGAAGCACCGTGGAGAGATCGTGGAGACTAGAAGGAGACTAGGAGACTAACCTGTGGCCTTGGCCATACGTCTGAGAAGCTCTCCACTAGACTAAGGACTGGAAGCTCCAGTGTCAAATCCCCTTTTCATCCCATAGCTCAAAAGTAAGCGCTTGTTTTAGGGCAAAGGAAATGAGGAGTTGCTCCTGCACTGTTTAACATGTATTTTGTGTTATGAGTGTTTCATTTATGGATCCCACTGGGCACACCAGGGAAAACTAGGGAAAGTTCAGAAAATAATCAGAGATAGGATTATCTGAGCCCTGCTGTGGACCAGGTCTTGTCCTCAGTAAGTGCACAGGATCCCAGTCCTGGAGCCCAAACTAGATGGCTGGGAAGGCTTGACTCTTCCCATCGTTCACACTGCCTCCTACTGTCCCAGCCTTGGTTTACTCACTGAAAAAAAAAAAAAATCAGACAGAAGCTAGACCGGATGTTCTCACAGATTGCTCTACAGAGTGAGCCTTTAAAAAAATATTTTAAAAAGATTTATTTATTTATTTATTTGAGAGAGAGAGAGCGAGAGAGAGCAGAAGTAGGTAGAAGGGAAGAGGGAGAGAGACAATCTCAAGCAGACTCCTTGCCGAGCGCGGAGCCCCATGCAGGGCTTGATCTCCCGACCCTGAGATCATGACCTGAGCCGAAACCAAGAGTCGGACGCTTAACGCACTGAGCCACCTGAACAGTAAGCCTTTCTGAAATTTCCGAAGGCAAAACTCTCTCTATAAATCTCTGTTCAAATCGACAACCCAGGTGTTTAAATGCAACACTTGCTTTACTTAAGGGAAGAAGGAAAAAGAACCAGAAAACAACCAAACCATTCTATGCAGCGATCATTCACTTGACCCTCTAAGAGTCTGTCCATCGCTGACCAAGCAGCTGGCCCCTCTCAGAACCGGGACCGGCGGCTCCCATTCGGCTGGGACCAGGCGCTCGGCCCCCGGGCACTGTCCCCTGCAGGACCCACGAGGGGCACAGGCGCACGCGGGGCGCCTTCCTGGCCTCTGCTGGGGAGCGGGTTGGCATGGCGACGCCTGAGCCAGCCTTCACTTGCTCCCTCCCTTCCCTTTCACGCTATTATCACTGTGTGAGATCTTGCCCCAGAAGAACAGAGAAGTCCTGAGGGCGAGGTCTGATGTCAGGGGAGAACAAGCGAGTCTTTGTCGGGCCCTTCAAGGAGAGGAGGCCCGGCCAGGGCTCTTCTGCACACAGAGGGGCCTGTGCTCTCTCAGTGTGGGGCAGCGGGGCCCACTCCCGTCCTGCCTGGGCCCTGGGGCCTCCACTAGCTCATCCTGAGCTCCCCGAGCAGGACTAAGTGCAGGGATCCCCTGCTGCCCTTGGGGTGCCCGGATCAACACCAGCCCTCTCAGGAGATCCCTCTCTCCTTGGCTCTTCCCCCTCCTCCCGGTCAGAAGGGCTCCCCCATCCCTCCATCATCTTTGTGGAGCTCCCCCTTCTTCTCACACCCCACCATCTGCCTCCAGTCTCCTGCCTCCATCCCCTCCTGGCCACCCCCTGTTCCCCCCCAGAAGCCTCCTGGTTCAGGCATCTCTCCGGCTGTCTCTGCTCCCCTAAGATGCTCTGGTTGTTCTAACAGCCAGACAGTGCCACCTGTCCGAGGTTGGAGTGTTTATCACTGCTGCTGACTTCAGCTTCGAAACTCCTTCTCTAGGAATAGTTCTGCACTCAGAAGATGCTTAATAAATACCTTTTCAATGCTTGAACCCACAGCACATCCCCCAAACCTACCTTTAATAAAATATCTGACTAAGGCTTCAGATCGAAATAAAAACAACTAATGTGATTTGGGTCCTTCCTGCGTGCCGGGCACCACTTGGAGCACTTACATAGACTAGCTGGCTTAATGAGCAGAGCAGCCTTAAGTGGCAGGTGCAATGGGCTTTCTCACTTTACAGACAAGGAAACTGTTGGATGAGAGGTGTGGTAACTGTCCGAGCTCACCAGCTAGCGGGCGGTACAGGAGGATTCTGACCCAGAATCCTCCTGTCTGACCCAGGGTCAGAATCTGACCCAGGTGGTGCGGCTCCAGTCTGGGCTCCTAACCTTAATGCCATACAAGCATTTCGTGATGACCTCACCTAAAGTCCACTCCGATGCACATGACCGTGTGTCGTTCCCTAAAACTAGGGACACATGCCTTTGCAAATGTCGTCACATTTCTAGGCTTCGTGTATCCCATGTTTTGGAAACCAAAGAAAATGAGTTAGATTTCCCTGCTCCCCTTCCTCCCGGACCAGCAGCATGGTCAGGAGCAGAGCAAGGTGGCGACGAGCTGGGAAGGCAGGTCTCTGCAGGAGACACGTTCCAAGCCTATTTTCCACAGTAACAGTTCTCTCCCCAGAGCATCTCTGCCCATGTGCAGCCTGGGCCTGACTCTGTTTTGCAGGTCAGATGAGGTCCCCATCCTGGGCCACTGGGCCGGCAGCTTCCAAGTCCCAGAGAAAGGCAGGCTCGCCATCAGGGCTAAGCCAAGCACCCCAAGCTGATTCTCCTATCTTCCAGCGCAGAGAAGGAGCACAAACAGAGCTGCAGGAAGCGGGAAGACTGGAGCAGAGGGACAGAGTGAGGGTGGCAGCTGCACCAAGGCTCCCAGCATGGGGATGGGGTTGGGGGTGCAGGCCGAGACCTTTTACTCTGAGAACCGCATCAGCCATTCTGAGCTCCCAGGCTGATGGAGGCCCTGGGTGCCACGCAAAGGTAAGGGGTCCGGTTTCTCACCTTCCAAGGGCACTTGGCAGTGATGATGTGATGTGATGCAGATGAGGAACCCCACACCAGGGTCCTGCTGGACCACATGCGGATTCAACAGCATTCAATGACTCTCTCTGGGGTCAAGTTCGTAAAGGGAAAGCCCTAGACCATCAAGCCCAACTGCCTCGTAGTGGATGGAGAAGGGAAGGGAGGTCCAAGGTCAAATGGTGACTCAGTGCCACAACCCTGATGCCACAGCCATGCTTTTTCCCTCCTTCCTTTTCAAACTTCACCTTCTGTCTGTTAATGGCATCCAAAAGAAATGCTTACCCTCCAGTACAGCCAGGGTAGCGGAGTGAAGAGGGCAGGAGGAAGCTCATGGTGAGGTCTCTCCTTAGAGGGACAAGAGAAGATACCCAACTGCTTTGTCTTCCAATCAGCCTAGCCCCCCAGGAAGAACTCACAGATCCCCTAAAAGCAAGAGATGAGGAAGCCCTGGCTGATTCTCCTGATTCTTTAAGAGGAGAACTGGAGAGCGGGGTATGTCATGGAGCTGTCTGGGTCTCCCAGAGATTCCAAAGTGAGCAAAGCACTCACTCCTTAAGCTGCTTGATGTTGAGATACTTAAACCTACCAGGAATGAGGGGGCATCTGGCTTGCTCAGTCAGCAGAGTATGCTACCCTTGATCTCAGGGTCATGAGTTTGAGCCCCACACTGGGCACCTACCAGAAAGGGGACAAAGTCAGGTTCAAAGATGGCTCTGTAAGGAGGGAAGGCTCCCCAGTTTCCCCAACTAGAACCAATTGTTTTATCAAGTAGTGAGCTCTCTGTCCCCAGAAGCATGTAAACAGACACCTGCAGGGCAAAATGTAGAGAGTTTGATGGCACCAGAGGGATCTGGAGAGGCCTCTCTGACGGGATGCTACTGCTCTGCCCGGCTCCACATTTCTGAGCTTTAGGCGAGGGCCATGTCCAAGATGATTCTTAGCCCCATCTCATTGGGTTATTAGAAGGATGGCACAGCAGGCAGAGAGAAGAGGAGACAATCACAAGACAGCCTGACTCCTGACCACCTAACATAACAGCTGTGGGCCTTGGACAAGCTGCTTCGTGGCTCAAAGTTTCGGTTTCCTCTTCTGTAACTGGCATCCTGGTGCGCTTGTGAACCCCGAGTGCCAGGAAGCACGCAGACCGCAGCACCCAGGGAGGTGTGCAAGGCCACTCCCAACCCACCCATTCACCCTGCGGCTGGCCCATGAGGCCAGAGGGTGTTGGTGCCAGGCTCTGTTAGGCTACAATAGGTTCCAAATAATACATACGTGTGTGTCTGTGGTATACGTACCTATAGATGCATACACAGAGCCCACACAGATACATGTCTCGGTATATATATTTATATATATTAATATAGACATTTTTACATATATATTTTACACACATGCACATACACACATATAAATCTGAATATCTATTTTACGTATAATAAAATAAATATATATATGTGTGTGTATATACTTTCTCTTTCCTAAGAGGAAGGTAGAGGGACAGACACACTTCTAAACCTTTTCTGCAGTTTTCACTGGGAAGCAGCAGCCCTAGTTGTCTGTAAAGGTGAATTTTGCTTCCGGAGAGCCCTGGTGCAAGTTTGCTGTGCCTTTACATTCGTGTTTCCGGGAGATGTGGCTGGATTCCTCCTCCACCTCTTTCCACTCCTTCCTGTGGTCCCTCTCCTCCTACTCTGCTTACTGACACCTCCATGGGGTCAGAGGAGAGAGCAACTCAAAATTAGTCAATCTGATTATTTTTAATCACTGTTGGGAACAAGGTGGGAGGCTGAGGAGGCGGCTACTAATGGTTTCTAAAAAGCAGAGCTGAGGCATTATCTGTGCGTGATGATCACTCTGGCTATTTCCTCTCCACCACTACCACAGTTGTTTGAATGTCGGCCCATATTTAGTATTTATAGAGTGCTATTCTGTTCTAGGGGTGTCTCTTGCCTGGATCCCAATTCCTACTCACTATTCAATGCCCAGCTCATCTGGCTCCTCCTGGAAGCCTTCCCTGACTTCCCTGGGCAGAGAACATGTTCCCTTTTTGCAATTAAAAAAAAAAAAAAAGAGATTTATTTATTTATTTATTTATTTATTTATTTATTTGTGTGTGTGTGTGTGTGTGTGTGAGAGAGAGAGAGAGAGAGAGAGAGAGAATCTAAAGCAGACTCCCTGCTAAGCATGGGGTCTGAAATGGGACTCAATCCCACGACCCTGGGATCATGACCTGAGCTGAATCGAGTTAGATGCTTCACAGGCTGAGCCCCCTAGGCATCCCTCTGTTTCTGCACTTTGTTCATGCAAGAGGCTCCTGACTACTATCTGTGTCTGTGACTGCTGGCCCCTTTTGTCATTGTCACAAACATGCCCTCCTTGGAGGAATGCACAGACTTGATCCATCTTGATGGTTTCCAGACCCAGCACAGAGTCTGGCATGTGTAGGGACTTGGGTCTTGTCTGGCCAGTGAACGTGTACTTTCCATAGAGAACATTCTTATTGTCCTATTCAACTAGGAGAGGGTTAAGAGATGGATATTACCCATTTGCTTTCTGACCAGAAGAAAAAGTATCAAGACCTAAATTCCATCATTCCTACCAGAATAGTTCAGGCTTTTGCCAGCCACTCTCTCCAAACAGAAACAAGGCTCATGTTCTAACCGTTTCCCAGCAATTTGTGTACCAAGGCCGTGCACAGAACAGTCAACATTTAACACTCACTAGAGCACTGGGAGACAGAAGGGGCCACATATTTACCCACGCCAGAGGACTATCTCATTCCATTTGTCTGTATGAACCTACTTTACCTCTGAGGAAACTGTGACCTTCTAATTCTATCCCCTTCTCTGATGTTGCCCACCCTCCCTGCTATTCACCTGCCTGACTGCGCCTCACCTGGAGGACTGAGTGGACATGACATGCCCCAGGAGCTGCCCCATCCTGCCCACTCTGTCTGGGTCAGGAGCCTCTCCTCGGGCTCCCTCACACTCACTCTCACTCCAACACAGATCAGTGTGTGTTGCCAGGTCACTAGCAGGTATCCCTGGAAAACCATAGACCCCTCAAGGGCAGGGAGCGAATCTAGTCATCATCTGTATCCAGTGTCTACAGTGACACTGACGTAGAATAGGCACACAAGTATTTGTGGAATGAATTGATCCCGCCCTCTACCCTGGAGGCAAGACTTGGTAATACATGAATATGTGAATGCATTCCAAGAGAACTGGGGGGAGCGACCTGTGAGAGGGTCCAAGGGAAAATGACCACTCTGGCAAACTGGTTCGACAATGACCAAATTAGAACTACTCCTCGCTTCAACCTAATTTATCAATGCAACTTGCTCAAGCAGTTTGAACTAGCGCTGACCATGGGCTCTCAGGACAGGGCCATGTCTCATTCATCTCCAGAGACTTGGTACCTAATGCCCGACACAAGTTTTTGAATGGGTGGCTCATACTCTATTGGGCAAAAGCATCCATCCCTTTTCCTACGTAGTGATGATTTAGGGATGGGGCCTTTTAGATGTTCTGGGGAAGAGGGAGGAAAGGTAGAAGAATCTCTGGAAGGGCAGTCAGGACATAAAAGCCCAAGTCCTTACAGTGGTTTACGAAGCCCTACAGGATCTGACGGCTTCTCTCTGCCTTCACATCCTTCTGCTGTCCCCTTGCTCCTTCTGCTCCAATCCTACTGGCTGCTCTTTGCTGCTTAATGCCTAAGCACATTCCCACCTCAGGGCTTTGTTCCTTTGGGCCTCACTCCCTCACTTTGTTTAGGTTGTACTCCAGTAACACCTAATCTGAGAGGTCTTCCCTTGGACCCTGTGTAAAACAGCAGTGGCTACTTTCTCCACTTCCCCTCTCTCTGGCTTGACTTCATTTATTTATGTTTTCCTGCTTTACTTTTTTTTCCATAGTGTTTAACACTGCCTGATACAGTGTACGCATGTTTCCTTGTTGATGATCCTACAGTCCCATGAGAACGCAAGCCCCAAGAGGACAGAAACTTCGTTTTATTCTGTGCTGTATTCCTAACATCAAGAATGGCACCTGCCACGTAGTACATGCTTCATAAACATCAGCCATTGACTAAATGGCTGGCTGGCTGAATGAGTGCCTCAAAGCCAACAGACACGCAAGGCACAAGGTTCTAAGAGAACCTGATGGGGGAGTCAAAGCTATATTTAAGTAGCTCTAAATAAGATTGGGGAGGAAAGGAGCTAACATTTTTTTGAGGAAGAAACTATGTTAATACATTTAAATTATCTCCTTTCATCCTGATCACAAGTATACAACATAAGGGCATATTATCCCCATCTTACAGATGGGGAAACAGAACCTCAGGAATTTAAAATGATCTCAGCAAAATCACTGAACTAATAAGTAGAAGTGAGATTTGAAATCAAGTCTAATGCCAAAAGCTCCTCTCCTTCCTCTGAATTATGCTGTGGCCTCGTGGCCACCCTAGGAAAAGAAACCACAAGAGAAAAGAAAGGAACAGACCACAAGATAATCCTGTTCCCCCAAAGAATGAGAATGTGGTATGAGGAACAAGTCTAGGATAAAATGATCCTAGGTACTTAGACTGGAACCATCTTAGAATTCTCCTGGTCTTACCTTCTGTGCTATGCTCAGCTGTATGAAATGCTTCTCCTTATAGTCTTCAAGGAAACTCAAGATATCTAGATGTAGAAGAAGAGCTTTAGGACAAAAGACAGCAGAAGGGAACCCCAGCAACTGGAGAAAGATGAACAAGTGCATGACCATCTCAGGGTACCAGCATCTCCTTTGTGACTCCTGATCCTAAGTGGGTGCCCTGGGCCAACTTAAGGGGATGCACTAGAATGCCAGCACCCAATGCGCTGAGCCCCTCGGTAGATCTTTAGTCATCTGGTGGGGGTGTCAGCTCCTGTCAGGTCTGAGTTCAATGAAGGAGTCAGGTAGGTGTGTCCCAGTCTTTGCAGATGAGAAGAAAAGTGTCCATAAAGGATTGGGAGGAGGTGCCAGAGGAGGGAGGTAATAACAACAAAGAATCCATGTGTTGACAGTAAGGCCTGGCCACCTGCAGCTGGAGCAGCGCGGTGCACAAATTGAAAATGCCTCAAAAAATGTTATAGCAAGTGGGACACAAGCCAGACCTGTGGCAGGAGACCAAAATTCCATCCCGAGTTTGCTACTGAAGGATGTGTGCTCGGCCTAAGTTTGCATGACCAGGATGGGTAGAAAGGAAGTCGGATTGCGCTTCATCTCAAATGAATTCTGCAAGGGACAGTAACCTAGAACTCCAGCCCTAATCTGTTTCCCCTGCCTGTAGTTCCTTTCTTTCTTTTTTTTTTTTAAAAAAAAGATCTTATTTATTTATTCATGAGAGACACAGAGAGAGGCAGAGACATAGGCAGAAGGAGAAGGAGGTTCCCTGAGGGGAGCCCGATGTGGGATTCGATCCCAGGACCCTGGGATCAGGCCCTGAGCTGAAGGCAGGGGAACCTTCCCTCAACCACTGAGCCACCCAGGCGTCCCTGCCTGTAGTTCTAAGCTACTCTATTTCCTGCCTAAATACTCACCAGACCCAGGGTAACAACAGCTCCCACTCAGAATACAGTTGTAGAAACCCAGGGACCTTTAACCACTTCAAAACTATATCCTTGGTTTCTTTGGGGTTTTTGTCTCTCCTTTTATGTGTATGTGATGTTAAGAGGCATGACTTCTAATCAAAGATGACAAATCTGGCAAAATGATCACCCTCAATACTTTCATGTATCCTATAAGCGTGCAGATCACACATTCTCGCCACCAAAATGGATGATTATCACTGTGCCGTCTGCTATAACCCAAGTCAGTTGTTTCTTACCTGGAGCTCTCTCTGGTGATTCGGGTTCACCAATCTAGGCTTATGGGACAAAACAGCTGAGCAAGCTGGCCGAGGTGTGTCTGGCTCCCAAATCAGGGCTGTGCCCCCGCTAGAGTCCTGTCCTTTCGCTGTCCTTATGTGAGTGATAATCTGCTAAAAGGGAATGCAAGTCATGTTACTTTGAGCGGCCATTTCCTGTTCTCTTCTAGAAATAACACATTTTTAAGGAAAACACAGAGAATACCAGAATTACACATTACCAGGGCTCTAAGAAATTGATGCAATAATCTGATAACCTTGTGTAATGCTTTCATTTTGTAGTTGGGGAAACTGAGCCTCAGCAGCAAACAGCCTCACTCAAGGATTCAGCAACTTGGAGAAATAACATTGGAATATGTCTCTGACTCTCTGGCCTTTGGAATTTTTAAAAAAGCAGTTTCATGGTCAGGCTGACTTCTCAAACAAGTGGTCACTGACCCTGAATGGGAAGTCTGTTTTGTTTTTTTGTTTTTTTTTTTAAATACGATTTTTCAAAAAAGGAGGAGAGATTTTTTTCCAGATTGCTGTTCTTGTAGTTTTGCCCCTGGGAGCTAAATTAGCGAAACAGTCTATCTCAGGCATGTGGTTGGGACTGTTCTATTTCTCATCAGAAAAAATATCATTATAGAATAGGGAGCCCCATGAGCACGGTAGTGGGTGGGCTTTGTTTTTCAGTGATTTGTGCCCAGCCAGTAGGTCTCTCTGTCTCTGTCTTTTCTCTCTGTCTCTGTCTCTTTCTCTCTCTCTGTCTCCGGAAAACACAGTAACAGATATGGATCCTCCTCCCAGGGGTATCATTTATTATGTGATTTTTCTGGGTACTATATATTTGAACAGTCACTCCTCTGCACAGAAAACCAAAACCCAAAAGGGGATCTCACATATATTAAGCAAATCAGATCCGCCAGGCATACCATCTGAGTCTTACAGATACATTTTCCTGATCTGTCCTCAAAAACTCCCCATGAGGTACCCTTAACTCCATTTTTCCAAATGTTTAGGGAACCGAGTTTCAAAGGACTAGCATGATCTGCAGAGTCATAAAGAGAATAAAGTGCAGAACCAGAAATAAACTCCCATCTAACTGCCACACTGGTGTTTTGTCCATCTAAACCAGACTTTAGTTATTTGGCCAAAACACTAGCGGTTGTCTTATTTTTCCAGTGTTTTTGCTTGAATGCAGGAGAAAGTTCTTTGGAAACTATGAATTCTCTTAAGGACATGAAGGATTATTCTTGATAGATTCTCTTTCAGACAGCGTGCTCCAAAGGCCATGCTTCCTGCTGTGCTCCCAGCAGAGGTTCCAGTGCCCCAGAGAAGCTGAGCCTGGCCCTGGCTCCCAGTGGAGAGAGAGAGAGGGCCCATCAGGAAATCATGATTATCTACGCTCTGGGCTTTGTTCCTGTTCTCAGACAACAAGGGACATGGCTGGAGAGCCCGGCTGGCGGGTGGAGAAAGAGGAAGAAAAAACAGGAAGTGAAGGGGGGGGGAGGAGGAAGGAAGGAAATGATATGGAAAACACAGCAACTCTCAAAAGTCCTTGGCCCCATGAGAAAGTGAATTCTGAGCCCACGTTTATGGAGCTGGCCCTGCGTTTTGGGAAACCAGGTCGCGGAGGCAGAGGGGGGAAAGAGGTTTGTTTCCGATGGATTTAGGGTTGTATTTGTAAATTCCCATCCCAGGGCACAGCCTGAAGAAAGGGTGCCCTGACACAGGGGCTGTTTCCTATAAGTTTGGGTCTAGACAGTCAAGAAGGTGAATTTCCAATGAAGGATCCTGGGGTAAGATCAAATCTCTTACCTCTTGCCAGATGTGCCACAGAAGGACCTGGAAACGAGAGAGAAGATGTTGAAATAATCAGGTATTGGGGGCACTATCCCAAACCCACTGCTTTTTCTCCCAAACATCCTCAAAATTATAATCCATGGTCAGTGTATATGATAGGGCCATGATTCTCCCACTGAGGCCCGGCAAGACCCCTACCTTCTTCCACCACCAGGCTAAGAGGGGTAGGCCAGTAGAATGCTGAGTCTTTGCAAGACTATGACTCTCTGGTACTTCCAGAATGTTCTCCTACTCATGTTGTCCCCTCTGCTTATTTAGAGATGCTCTAAAAAAAGTCAGGATGAAGGACTCAGTCACCTGGTTAAGTTGAACACCCACAACTACACAGATAGCTAACCCTAATCATCATGCCTCAGTGCTAGTATCGTTAACACGTTCCAGCCTCCTGATGGGGACCAGGGCAGGTAAGGTGAAGCCCTCTGACAGGCCAGCCCAGTCTCTAACAAAACACACAATTCCCTCCCCAGAGCAGTGGTCAAAGCTTCTGGAGAGTTTTGATGACACCATCCTGGCTCTGGTCCACAGACCAGCATTTAAGAAACTTATCGTTTCTGGCCCTAAGCACACTCCACCTCCTTTTAGAGTCCCTCCAGGGTCACAGAGGTCCTCCCAGGGAGCGGCTCGCACTGAGGATCTGTCCTTGATTCTGTAAATTACTCCCCCACCATCCAAACAAACACAGAACAACACAAAGTAAGCATATCTTTGAGAGGAGTCCAAGCTTTTTGAAGTGATGGCTGGTAGTTTCCTGTCTGAGTCACCCACGGGCCAGATGTCCCTCAGAGAGAACAGAGGTCAGGCAAGGAAGGACACTTACAACTCCCATCTCGGGTCCCCACAGGCAGTACGGACCGTGGCCGGAGCTGTGGCCACAGTCCCCCTGCTCCATCTGAGACCATCAGGAGTCTTTACTTCTGTACACCTGGCAGCCAACAGAACACTTTCCAATATCTCATTTTGGGTCACTTTTTAGAGGGGTGATTACCCCCATTTTGAAAATGGGCACCTGGCTGGCTCAGTGGTTTAGTGTTGGCCTTTGGCTCAGATTGTGATCCCGGGGTCCTGGGATCGAATCCCACATAGGACTCCCCAAAGGGAGCCTGCTCCTTCCTCTGCCTATGTCCCTGCTTCTCTCTCTGTGTCTCTCATGAATAAATAAATAAAATCTTAAAAAAAAAAAAAAGAAATAAAATGGGAAAGCTGAAATCAAGAGACATGAAATGACTTATCCAGGGTTACACCATAAAACTGGGACTCCAACAGGCATCTCCTGACCTCTGGTCTAGCGACCTGTGACATTTTCTCTATGTCATGTGTCTCTGCCCCATTCAATGGAGGCACGGAGAGCTCAGAACAGCTGTGTGTCTTCCACTTTTGAAAGGCTCCAGAAGTGGAAGGGTAGGGCAGTGACAAACCAAAGAGAAGGCAGAGAGACGGTGAGAAGCACGGGTGAGACCCATTCCCAGCCCCAGGCTGAGCAAGTGGGGACACTAAAGCCCTCGGTGGGAGTGTGCTGCCTAGAGTCCCAGCTAACCAGCAGCAGAGCCTGGACTCTGAGTCAGGAGACCTCCCTGCAGCCTCCTTCCTGCATCAGCAAGAGCAGTTGCCGACAGGAAGAAATCCAAACAGGCAGGATTTTCCATAATAAAAATAGCTCCCATTCAGCAGGTACCTACTGGGCACCAGGCCTTGTCAAGCTCAGTGACTCCTGAGACCTCCCAGCAGCCACACGAGGGAGGCATGGTTCTTGCCCCCTTTTTCAGATAAGGAGCCTGACGTGCTCCTCAGAGGTTCTCAGCTTTGGAGTGGGAGGGAGAGCCAAGAGATTTCAGCTCAGGCAATCTGGGTGGAGTTCCCACTCTCAACCACTAGGTAACCACACTTTTCAGAGCATAAAAGAACAAGAAAAAAAAAAAAGAAAGAAAGAAAAGAAAGAAAGGGTGAGGCATGCAGAAAGGCAAATTAGTGGAAAGAGGCAAGGAATAAGGTAAGGATGCTGGGAACAGAAAACATCTTCATTCAAGAGGCAGAGGAAGGGGGCACCTGGGTGGCTCAGTGGTTGAGCATCTGCCTTTGGCTCAGGGTGTGATCTCTGGGTCCAGGCACCAAGTTCCACATCGGGTTCCCCACAAGGAGCCTGCTTCTCCCTCTGCCTGTGTCTCTGCCTCTCTCTGTCTCATGAATAAATAAATAAAATCTTAAAAAAAAAAAAAAAGACGCAGAGGAAGGGAGGAAACTCCCCAGGCAGAGAACATTGAACTCACAGCCCAACCAGGAATCTGGCTCCTGCCCCCTCTTGTGTGGCATCCCCTTCCACCCCGCCCCCCCATTCCCCCAGTCACCCAGCACCAGTAAATGGCATTCTGGCTTTGGTGTTTATTGGTGTTTATACAGCTCTGTTCACGAGAGGAGGAAGTAGGCAGGGCCGAGGAGGGCCAGGAATGGGAGAGTCCTGAGGGAGGGTGGAAGGGATGACGGTATCTTGGGAACCCGTTTCCCATGTCACAGAGGGATGGACCCACCGGGCAGGGAGGCAAGTGAGACTCTGCCACAAGTCCTCCCCTCGAACAGTGCACACACTCCCAGGGGCACTAGGTTCTGGGGATGCTACTTGTTTTTGGCCTCACAAGGACCTGGGGAGCAGGGCAGGACAGGGATCATCCCTCACCATGTCACAGATGGAGAGACTAAAGCCAAAATAATAATGGTCATGAGATAATAATAATAATAATAATAATAATAATAATAATAATAGCAATGCCATATGTTGGCAGCTCATTATGTGTCAAGATATAAGCCAGATGCTTGACGTACATTATTTCATAATGACACCACCCGTTGAGGTCTGTATGATTATTCTCAATTTACAGTCGAGATAAGCTATGTAATTTCCTCAAGGTCAAAAAGCCAGCGAGCTATGAGAAAGAATCTAAACCGCTACCTATTTGACATGACTCATGATTTCACCTCGAAGCCACATGTGCCATGAGACGGTGACGTGCCTCAGCCACTGTGGTACAGCGGCGCTAACCCACAGCCAGCTTTAGAGCCGTCGAAGCATGCAGGTACAGGTTTTTATTTAAACATATTATCCATACCAAGGGCACATACAAGGTGATGTACAATTAGGGTGACCACGTGATTTATCAGCCAAACCCAGATCCTTCTGAGAGTGAAAAGGGGGGATATTAATGATGCCTCTGGGACAACAGACATAAAGCAGGACTGTCCCAGGCACACAAGACATATGGTCCACCCGAATACACTCCCGAGCCCCGTGGGGCTGGTTATTTTTACGGCTAGTTGTGCTGGACTCTCCTGGGTGAACCCCTGCTTTCTAACCCACGCAAATGCCCCTTTGCAACCATTCACTCTCCTTTGCTCAGCAGAATGCCTTCTCAATCTGCTGGGCTCGTAGGCCTTACATATAAAACAGGCTGATGTAACCCAATTATAAAGCAGTCATGCTACGATTCAAGAAGCAAGGCGTGACGAGTTTTAGCAATCTATTTTAAAAGGACCATTGGGTTCCTTGTGCCCTCCCACCCAGAACCTGAATGTGCAGCTGTTCTGATAACCAGCCAGTCCCCCAAATGGGAGGGCTCAGTGGTTCTCCTCTCCAGGGCAGCCTAAGGCAGCTGGACGGACAACCAGTGTGGGAGCAGCCACCCAGACTCACTGGAGAACTGAGGTCCAGGGACAGGGCGCAAGAGCCTCTTTCTCGGGGGCAGCATTACCACAACAGCCTGCCTTTCTCCATGGCCAGCAGGCACTGACCCTGCCCCAGGAGGTGCCGAGCGGGAGCCTTTGGCCAGGGATCTGGCCCGAGGAGGAAGGAGGCAGCGCTTGCGGCCTGCTTTTAAATTTCACTCTTTCCTGAAGAATCTGCCTGCTTAGGAATCAGGCCAAGAGGAAAAAGAACCTGCTGCTCTTTCGAAATGAGGCACTGAGTCTTGAATCAGACTCCTACATCAATGCAGGTAAAGGGAAACATTAATGAAAGACAACAGGCCTTAGTGGGTTCTCTGAAGAGGCTGTTTCTGGCATTCGTTTAATCAAGGAACATCACAGCGCTCGTAGGCCAGTGATTTCTGACAGTTCTAGAGAAGCTCACTGGGCTCAGGAAGTCTACCCATACCTGAAGGGGCTCTCAGAGGCACCAGCCACAGGCCTCATCCTACAGTAGCTCGCACAGCAACACCTGTTACCTGCTTCTTGTAGGAGCTTCTGCATGTGGTGCTGTTTGATGAATAAGTGAGACCCTTCTTTCTGAATCAGGTCACATTCACAGGTTGTGGGGGTTAGGGCATGGGCTTTTGGGGGGGAGCACCAGTAAACCCACTCCTGCCATCAGTATTATCATTACTAGGATCAATATGATTGTTAATGCCATTTAGGGGATCCCTGAGTTCTAGAGAAGGGGAGGGACTCATCTAATGCTGCCAAGCAGGTAGGTAGGTGGGAAAAGCCAGGACTGGACACAGTTCTCCAGACTGATTCTGGTTTCCTGCATCTTGGCATGTAGCCTCTTGTGCTGGGAACCCAACCTGGGAACAGCCCAGAGTCCAGATGGTGATGTCCCGGAGTGCCTGGGCTCAGGCAATCCCAGACGGTCAGGGGTCAACGAGTGGATGTTGGTAGGGGGACAAACGCATGGCACTGCTCTGCGCCGTGCACCCACTATGTGCCAGGGGCCGTGTGGCACATTGCATGGCCCTCCTGGACATGGCCGGGCTCCCACCAGCCTCATCATGCAGATAATGACCAGAAGAGCAATGCCAAGAGGCTGAGGGAGCAGCCGAGGCTGGTGACAGTGAGCAGGGTCAGGCCACACCTCAGAGCCCAGGTTCAACGTCTAACACTGCACGCTACAGCTCACAGCTGATGTTCCTGACATAAGGTGCGAAGGCCAATGCCAGGGGCAGGCAGTTGCAGAACAGGACAGGGGCCCAGGCCTCTACTCCCGAGTTCACATCGGTTCCATGTCCTGGGGTCGTGGCTTAACACCTGCGTGACATCTCTGCCACAGCCAAAATGCCATAAGGTAAGTGCCCCCATGTGGATGGCGGGAGGACACCAGCTTAATTGGCTGGACTCCCCAGAAGGAGGGCACTGGGTGGGATGAGCCCTGGGTGTTACACTATGGGTTGGCAAATTGAATTGAAATAAAATATTAAAAAATGAAAACTCTGCCCAGTTTTTCAAGAAGTTCCCATCTCACTCTCTGAACTCCACCCCCTCAGTGACTCCCTCCTCTTTGAGAAGGTATTTTACAGTGTTGGTCAACCAGAAGTCCTCCTCTGGGGTGGGCGGTGCGTGGGGGGGAGACAGTTTTGAAACTGAAAGGAGCCAGTGTCCTCTCCCTGACAACCCTGAGCGTCAGTATAATTAAATCCCACACAACAGGGGCACCTGGGTGGCTCAGTGGATGGGCGTCTGCCTTTGGCTCAGGTCGTGATCCCAGGGTCGTGAGATCGAGTTCCGCATCAGGGTCCCCGCATGCAGCCTGCTTCTCCCTCTGCCTGTGTCTCTGCCTCTGTCTTTGTGTCTCTCATGAATCAATAAATAAAATCCTTAAAAAATAAAAATAAAAAATAAATCTCAGACAACAGGGGAACGTTCATCTCCCCTCCTCCTTTCCTGGGCTGCACCCATAGGATTGTTGCCTTTCCGGAGGGAAAGAGGCACAACATAGCAGGTCTGAGGCATCAGCAGCTGACAGCTGCCTTGTCTCCACAGGCAGGGAGCAGTAAGACGGAGACAAACATTCCAGCCTGTAGAGACCGTGCCCGGCCGTCACCAGGAACACAGGCCGGGAGGATGCCTTGATGTAGCAGGAACGCTTTACAGAGGTCAAGGAAACCTAGGTCCGCTCCCAACTTGGCCGTGGCTGGGCTGTGTGGCCTTTGCTTAGTCACTTCTTATCTCTGATCTTCAGATGGAAAGTCTATTAAACGCAGATCTTGCAGCAATATACACCAGCAGCCTCTCTGGGCCACTTTGAAGATCAAATGAGCTTCCTCTTCTAAAGAAAGTATCAAAGGGACTTTATGTTCATGTTTTCTTTCTGCCACTGGACAGGGAGTTGGTTAAGAGGAGGGGCATGTCTTACTTATCTTTATAGGGTAGTTATAGCTATTGTTAACTAGCCCAAGGTCCCGCACAAGTGGCGAGTACTGATGGCTGGATTCGTAAAATTTGGCTTCCTTGAAGGCTCAGTGTGGCTGGGGAAGAATGGAAGAGGGAGCGGAGATGGTAGGAAAAGAGACAGGTGTCAAGCTGTGAAGGACTTTACCCGCACTGGCGCTTCCCGTGATTCTGACAGTGAGCTAGTACATCAAACACTTTTGTAAGTGTTAGTGGGAGGATGGAGCTGTGGCAAGAGCCCAGGGTCTTGAGTCCATCAGTTGTGAACTAGAACTTCTTTGCACCTTACCGCACCCCCACCCCATCCATTTCAGGGTTGTTAGGGTTACCCAACATTAAAAGTGACCAATGCTGCACTTGGCCCCTATGTGAACTTTAGCAAATATAACTGCTCCTAAATCAGTGGGCAAAGCTGACCTACACGATGAGAGTAGTGACTCTCATCTCAAATGACTGCTATGAAGTTCAAGGCCAGAGCTGCCCAGGAGGAGGAAACTAAGAAATGGTGCCATGGCCAGATTGCACTGAGCCCAATGTGAAAGCCAATCTGGCTGGAGTCATTTGCTGTCCAAGACTGTGGCGTGCTCTAGCATTCTGTGCCAACATCTGCAGCACTCATGCTCCCAAAGCCACACGAATCCCCACGGCCAATGCCATCCGAGTGTCACAAACCACCTGTGAGCTTCCCACCAGCCCCTGGCCTACAACAACAGGGGGCACTTTTTAGGCAGCTTATGTTGGGTGTTTTAATAGAGACGGCACCTATGCCATGGGACCAGAGAGTTGAGAAGCTGGTGGACTGGGCTACAGTCTCTGCTTTGACCCCAAATCTCAAAGGCACTGGGCAAGTCATTCACTGCCACCTGCATAATGAAGAGGTCCTTGGAACTTGGGAAAGCCCATCAATGGATCCCATCAATGGACTAAGAGCCTAACCTAGGATATGCACTGCCATTCGTGAAAGTGAGCTTCTCACTAGGCAGGCCTCTGCTAGAATGCCATGCAAATGGATCCCCTCCTGTAGAATGGCCCGATCCAAACCCAACAGGGATACGCCGAGGTCTAGAAGGTGTCTGTTTTCTGTCCTGGTCCTACCAGTGTGACGTGGGTATCATTTCCCTTCTGAGCCTGTTTACTCACATGAGCCTCAGAGCTTATGTTCCCTAGCTCGTGCCACTTCCCAGCAAACTCAGCTTCCTGACATTTCACCAGAAGCCCAAATCTCATTTACCTTGGGTGCTGCAAGGCTGGCTGGCCTTCCTTCGCCTTGTGGACAGGGACAGATACATTTTCTTGAAACTGGCACGTGAGAAAACGGGGCATTTCCATCCTCCTTAGCAGGGGTAGAGACTCAGAGTCAACACCAGGAGGAATGATTGAGGACATACCTGTGACAGCTGGGAGGCGGCTTATCTCGGGGGACAGTGGTCACCCTGGCCTAGGCAGACAAATACTGGGGACTGCACTCACACAACAGCACAGCTGCTCCCTTCCTGGGCCCCTGCTGCAAGGCGAATCAGGAGTCATATGTCAGCATTCAGCGTGGCGTTCATCCTTAGGACTCAGAGGGACTGTGCCTTCCCCCGCAGTGGGTGCACCCCTTATCAGGGTCCCAGGCACCCCATATCTCACCGAGGCAAAAAAGCAAGTGAGACCAACAGACAGGAGAATGCCTGCAATCCAAGCTCCTTGGAAGCTGACCACAAGAAAATGCACTTTCCCTGTGAGGCCCACCCCCTTCGAACAGAATCCACTTTCCGAACACTAGCATTCAAGTTGCTCCGTCAACAAGTCCTTTGCATAAATTCTCAGTTTAAGCCCAATGTGATTTACTGCAGTTTCATGTTTTCTTGCCCTGTTCTGTAGCCTTAGACTTATACCTCCATACATCTCCATCCTTCTAAATAAGCAGCGGCCTCACCTCCTCCAGGAAGTCTTCTTGGATACTCTTCTGATCTCTCCTTTCCCTGAACTCTTGTAACATTTTCCGTCTATGCCACTCAGCCTTCATGCTTGTGGGTTGCTTCATCACTTTTTGACTGGACTGTTGAACCACCCCCTAACTGGTTTCATCCTGCCTGGACTCCGGCCCTGTGCTCTGCAGAGAGAACTTTCTAAAGCACACTTCCGATGACGTGTCTTCTCTTCAAGCACTTCCCACCGCCTTCAGGATAAAATCCAAATGCCACATCATGCTCCCACCCTTCCCGTGGGGCTACCCACATTCTAGTCACACTGAACTACTTCCCAAGGTTATGTAATGAGGTGGTACCAGAGTTGGGACAAGAACCCAGGTCTTTTGATAACCAGCTGAGGGTTCTTCCCACAGTCCAGCTCCCCCCCGGTCTAAGGCTGGACCAAAGAGAAGGAGATACAGCACTGACCCATGGCCAAGGTGAAAAAGCCAAGTCCTTAGGCCTGATGAGCTTATACTACTATGACAACCAGCCAATCCTTCAAGCAACTGAGTGGGTGAGCACACCCCTGAGGCTCCAGGCATAAGCTAGTTCTCCTTTCACAGGTGTGGAAACTGAGGCTTACGGAAGTCAAAGTTCATATCTGGCCTAAAACTCCAGCTAAGATCCTACTTCCACCCTCCAGAATGGTTAAGTCCAATAACCCTGTGGTCATCACTACCTTGTGCCTCTGGGTACCTCACACTCAATATGACTGATGCTGACCAACAGCCCTTAGACCCTGCTCAGGACTTGATTCTATCCAGGAGCTCCTATTGATGAGCTCCCTGAGGTTTCTGCTCTAAGACCACAGCTGTCCTGCTCCTGCAGCCCCTTAGGTGAAAAGATTATGAAACCAAATGGTGATTTACCAGGAGAGGGAGAAAATTTTACTCTAACTGTTCTGTACTTATCCAAAGAGGTGATCGAAGCCTTCACCAGGCTACTGCTTCCCCATGGCATCTCCCAGAATATCTATTGATGGGGAAGTGGGAATGGGGTGGAAGCACATGGTCCAAAAGAGAGCAAGGGCCCAGTGGCATCCTGAAGCTAGAAGGCACCAGCGAACCAGAGCCAATTATATCTGTCTTCTCCCAACTTCTGGTTCAGGGATGTCTTTTGAGAAGAAACCAGCCGTGATGGGAATGAATACTTGAACCATGAAATTGGCAACCACTCCTAATCAGGTTTGTTTTTCCTGGAGAATCAGTTATTAAACATTTACCAGCACACCATTAAATGGATCCATAAGAAGGACGCTGGGTTGGGATGACAGGAGGCTTAAATTATAACTTTAGCTCTTTCCCAGACTCACTGATAGGCAAGTCTTCCCTTCCTGGCCCTCAATTACATTAGCTATAAAAGGAGAGCAACAAAATCCTTACGTATAACTATGTACACAAAGACAAGGGACATAAGGGTATCTTGGTAAATGTAAAGTCTGCGGATGTATTTGGCTGTCACAACTGGAGTGTGTGTGGTGCTACTGGCATCAGTGTAGAAGCCTGGGATGCCGCTAAACATCCCACAAAGCATCGGAGAGTCTCCCACAATAATGACTTAATTTGCCCAAAATGTCAGTAGTGCTGAAGTTGAAAAGCCCCAACGTAAGATATCCAAACACAGTGGCCCATTCAAGTTCCCTACACACAGTGGCATCCAGGAGAAAAATTAAGGGGACCTGGGTCAGTCTGCAGGAACCCTAGACAGCCGATGGGTGCGGAACATTGCGATGCAGGCCACAGCGAGAGAAGACAGGAACAAGACATGGTGCCAGGCACACAGTACATGCTCACTCATGGTTTGTGGGAAAAGCACATGGCTCTGAAAGCAGGATGTGCTCTTTCCAGAAAGCTCACACTCCAGTGTGCACAACCGCCCCCCTCCGCAAGGTGATGCCAGGTGGGAGAATGTAACTTATACAATTTCACCTCCTCTGGGAGGGAAATGGTGTCCAGTTCCAGCCCTGGAGGCTCCGGTTAGACAAATAATCACCAGTCTGGCAATCGCAGGAGCAGCAGCAGCAGCAGCGGTCAAAAGAGCAACTTGATTAAAGTCGCTTCCTAATAGGAGTTGAAACATCTTGAAAGGTGAGGTTTTCAGGCCTCCTCTGGGGAGGCAATTGTTAAAAACACACAGCAGGCAGCCTTGCCTTCTCCACCTTCAGAAACCACTTTTTAAAGACAATCCTTTTATTCTTTGTACCACGTGGGATGGCAAATGCATTTAGCACAGGCCACCCGAGGCCGAAAGAGCGCTGGGGAAGAACTACTCCAGGCCTACGGCGGCCACAACCCAAGCAGCCCGGGCGGGACGTCAGCTGTCCCCAGGCCTCGGGGACCAACGCTTAGCCACGAGCCCCTCCTGGAAGTCCCCCGACTCCCTGTCCCAGGCCTGAGACAGGCGGCCGATCTCTCAGGGCCTCGGTGGCAGGACAGAGGACCTCCCTCCGTGCCTCCCCGATGATCTGCATCTGACCACAAACCATCGGACTCACAGAGCCCTTTAATTAAAAGCCCAAGGGTTTCGAGCTAATTCTAGTGGTGGCAGGACCCAGCGGCTTCCCAGGCACCAGAGCTGCGAGCAGAATAATGAGGGTAATTTGGCCCTTCCTGGTCTGTGAATGACAACTCACTCAACTATAAATTAGACTCACAGGATGCCAGAGCTGGAGGCCACCTGGGAAACTGTCTGGCGTCCCCCTGGGCCTTGTGGCCCAGGAGCCCGGGGCCCAGGGACGAGGTGGGCCGCCCCAGGCCCGCTGCCGTTTTGTCCTGACTTTCATTCAGATGCCTTATTTTATTTTATTTTTTTCCCCAAGTGCCCAGAAACTGCTCTTGTTCGGATCTCTGCACTGAACTCTGAGGCTGCTTGGAGCTGAGGAACACGCTGGTTACAATCCAGACACAATTCACAGATGGGAGAACAGCTTCAGGGAAAGAAATTTCAAAACCACTTACTGAGAACCAGCTCTGCCCTTGGCTGAGCACGGCCCTTTCCACCCTTCATCTCTCGTTCATTTCTCACATCCACACCCTGGCAACACGGGTCTCATTAGGCCCACAATGGACATAAGGCAACCCCGCCTAAGAGAAATAAGAGCCCAGACAAGCTAGTGGTTTATTATTATTATTATTATTATTATTATTATTATTATTATTCTGATGCTTATGCCTTCCACAGATTCTTTCCTTTTTTTTTTTTTTTTTTTTTACTTTAAAGTTGTAATCCCTAAAGCAACAATATGAGGCCTTACTTCTTCAGCAATGATAAGAATCATTTTGGTATATATTTTTTTTAATTTTTTATTTATTTATGATAGTCACAGAGAGAGAGAGAGAGAGAGAGAATGTGAGAGAGAGGCAGAGACACAGGCAGAGGGAGAAGCAGGTTCCATGCACCGGGAGCCCGACATGGGATTCGATCCCGGGTCTCCAGGATCGTGCCCTGGGCCAAAGGCAGGAGCCAAACCGCTGCGCCACCCAGGGATCCCCATTTAGGTATATTTTTAATCATCTGATTCACTGGATTGGAAACTGGACTTTTCCATACTACTAATGCTCAATATTTTTGAATATCCTTTATGTACCAAATACTTTATAAAATAATCTCGTTATTAAAACATAGCTTCATACAACACTCTCCCTCATTTTACTGAGACAGATACGAAGGCTCAGAGCCTTTAGTGATCACACGGATCACCCATTAATGAAAGAAGTGGGATTCTTTTTAGCAGATCTTTTTTTTTTTTTAAGATTTTATTTATTTATTCATGAGAGACACAGAGAGAGAGAGAGAGAGAGAGAAAGAGAGAGAGGCAGAGACACAGGTAGAGCGAGAAGCAGGCTCCATGCAAGGAGCCTGACATGGGACTCGATCCCAGGTCTCCAGGATCAGGCCCTGGGCTAGAGGTGGCGCTAAACCACTGAGCCATCTGGGCTGCCCTTGAAGTGGGATTCTCATGCAGGACTGTCTGTCTGAACCCTGTATTCCTTCTATCCTAACGGCCTGCTTCTCCCCCAGTGACTTTGTTGACTCAGTGCCAGGCCAGACATCACAGATTCTGGAGACCAACCTTCTAAACTGTGTCAGCTGGGCACGTACCAAAGGACTGGGTCAGTGGAGGTGATAAATGGGACAGTAGTGGTGACCCTCATCTTGGGGTCTGAAAGCAATCACACACAGGAATGGGACACAGGATAGTCACCAAGCCCGGCCTGGTGGGCCGACTCCTTGTTTGGGGTGCATGTAGAGGAACAGTGATAGGGACAAAGAATCCCACCAAGCACCCCCATGCAGCCTATGGCTACCTTCCAGAACTTCTTCCACTCTGGAGATGAAGATTCTGAGGGCCAAGTGTGGTGCCTCACTCGTGTGCTAGTAGCTCCTCAGCTCCCGGAAAAGATACATACGTGAAGTGACAATGAAAATACAGTGTGGGGCAGCCCCAGTGGCGCAGAGGTTTAGCGCTGCCTGCAGCCTGGGGTGTGATCCTGGACACCCGGGATCAAGTCCCACGTCGGGTTCCCTACATGGAGCCTGCTTCTCCCTCTGCCTGTGTCTCTGTCTCTCTCTCTCTCTGAGTCTCAATAAATAAATAAAATCTTTAAAACAAGAAAAGAAAAGAAAAAAAAATACAGTGTGGCAGTTGCTGCGATGGGAAGCGTGGGCTGCTGATGTGGAAGGACCAGGAATGGAGGCCTAGCCCACACAGTGGGAATCTGGGGGATTAAGGCTTCACAGGAGGGCCTGCCCTGAGTCTGGAATCCACACAGGACTTAGCCATGGACATGAGGAACGTGGGAAGGGAGGGTGCTCAGGATCAGGTCACTGTGAGACAATATGTACAGACAGAAGTGATGAGGCTCAGGAAGTAAGGAACTCCACAAGGTTGGGCATGGCTGAAAATGATGAAAGTGCAATGGGTGGGAAGCCTGGGCAAAATTTGAGGCAGGGGTTGAGCCAGAAGACAGAGCACTGGCAAAGCCTCATGAAGGAATCTACTCTCCAAATGAGACCTGGATCACAGGGTTCACCTTTCGTTATTTGGCAGTGGCTGGGTGATACCATCAGGTTTGTATTCTATACCCCGCATGCGTGTGTGTGTGGAGATATGCGTATACTTCACTGCTCTAGTTAACAGTGACCGTAGTCACATCTCCACGCCAGCTTTCATCTCTAAAATGCTAAAAACACGGTGTGCCCACCATATCCCAAAGCATAATAAAGGGAGATATTTAATAAAAGGATTATTAAAGGGACACCTGGGTGGCTCAGCAATTGAGCATCTGCCTTCAGCTCAGGTCATGATCCTGGGTCCTGGGATCGAGTCCCGCATCCGGCTCCCTAAAGGGAGCCTGCTTCTCCCTCTGCCTGTGTCTCTGCCTCTCTGCCTCTCTCTCTGGGTCTCTCATGTATAAATAAATAAAATCTTTAAAAAAAGGATTATTAAAGATTAAAAAAAGATGAGAAGCCTATATAAGGAATAGCTTCTCTTGGGCTGTATAAAGGAGAGCTCAGCAATGTAAAAGACACACTACCCGCTGGCCCCCCTCCCCCCAAAAAATGAATTGGGAGGGAGATTATGGGGTGTGGAGCAGAGAAGACCATTTCCTACAGCCACAGGCATTCTTGTCTGGATGCCCTATCAGTCCTGTGCCCAGGGCTTGCATCACGTCCTCAGCGCCTGTGTTCTGGGCTAAAATTTAATCCCTTCAGGAGCTATACGGGGGCAAAAAAGCAAACACCAAACACTTGCCTTTCCTATTTACCCAGGTGATACCTTCCATTTCAGATAGAAGGATTATTTTCATAAAGCCCTTCTTGAATCTTAGAGAATACACAGGTGGGGGAAGCATATCTGATAGTCAGATGATAAAGGGTGGGTGCTGAAATGCCCAGTTCCTGGGTTTCCCCTCTGTCAGCCCCGGCTCTGTGGGTGTCTGTCTCTTGCTGGAATCAGACAAGACAAAGCCAGAGCAGGCTGCCCGCCTGAGTACCTGGATGCAGGGTCAACGTGTGCGGGACAAAAGCTGCCTTCCGAAGAGAACAGAGCAGTTTCCAATCACTGCACAATCACCTTTATTAGCATAACATCTCCTCGTGCATTTTGTAAAAACACTTTCCTTTTCCATCTCAGGAAGAAGGCAGAGACAGAAATTGCTGCCACCGAGGGGGGAAAAATGTCTGTAAAATTTAAACCATGGGGCATTTGTTCAAGACTCTTGGGTAATGATGTCTCTTGATATATAATTCATGATAGCCTTAAAGCTTGGCCTACTTCTGACACAGAGATCATAGATTTTGGAGAAGTCAGGGAGGGGGAGGGAGAAAAAAAGTCACTTTTAAATGGTCCTGCTGTACTTTGCCTTTTGAGTAAAGCCAGACAATATTTTGGACCATTCTTTTCGACCATAAGGGCTTCCCTTAAAAAGCTTTTTATTTTTTTTTTCCTCTTGTAAATTGAAGAGGCAGCGTATCATCCAGTTTCAGTTTTATCTTCTGTAACACTAGATAAAAGATGAGTCTGAATCCATCTGTTAGCACATACAGGCTGGAAATTGTGTGAAAGCAATCTCTCTCCCTCTCTTTCTCTCTCTCTTTCTCTACCCCCCCCCCACCGCCTTGCATAAAGGGGGGAAAAATCCACACTTTTAAAAAATTTATCATCAGCAATCCTACCCAATGCCGACCAGATAGCAGCACTTTTATCCTTTTATGGGCAGATTCAGGAGGAAGCCAGCCTTGCCACAAAGGCTCTTCCCCCTACGCTGCCACATGAATTGGGATGCTGGCGCTGGCTGCAGGCCAGCCCCTTCCCCCACAGCCTGGGGTTCTAACCTCACCGAAATCAGTGATGCTCCCCCTGGGTGCCATTACCTGCTCATCTGAGCCCCCTCGAGCTGATGCTGGGAGAATCGCAGAGCAGCGGGAGGGCTTCTGTCCTTTGTACAAAGGCCATGCTCCTGGGGCTGGGTTTATGGGGAAAACCAGCAGGCAGGCTGCCTGGGCCCCATCTGGGTCACTTGGCATTTCCTATGGCACTGCAGCCGGGGTGGCCCCGTGCATTGCCCTTCCCAGGCTCGGAGAACTGCTTTGCCCAACAATTTGGGAAATGCCGTGTGCAGCTGATCAGACCAGACGCGACAGAAAATCAGAGACTGAAGGCTGGAGGTGGCCTGGATGGGCCCTTGCCAGCACTCATCTCTCACATCTCCAAAATTACCTCTTTAAAGTGCAGGCATAGAGTCCTGGAATGCAAAGCTCCTTTGTTTCTTAAATGCAGAAACTGTGTTAATCACAGAGTTCCAAAAATAAGCAAGCTTTATGTCATTAATGAGGTGAAGCTCAAGCACACACAGTCCCAATGAGGATGGGGGTGGAAGTGACAAGTATGAGTGACCAGTGACTGCCTAGGCCACTGCACTTCAAAAGGCTCCTGTGGTTTTCAGGGAGGGCCCAGAGCCCCTGCTCCACGCCCTGCACCCTGCATTCTGGAGTGCTATGTCCTGCGGATCCTGCCTCTTCTGTGTCTCACGTCACCCCTCCTGCTGCCTCCCACTGCCGCTGCCCTAATTTAGGTCCTTCTTCTCTTCCTTTCTTCTGGACGGTTCTGCACACGCAGCCAGATGGCTCTTCCTGAAGCAGCGGAGAGATCCCCGCGCCACTCCGTGGCTGAAAAGCCTTTAATGATTTCCCCATTGACCAAGACATAAAGCCCAGCCACTAATTCCAGGCCCGGTCTCCCACTTCGGTCTCTCCTTCCCATTTCCTACCCGTCAGCCCACTGTCTCCTTTCCAGCTGTCTCACTGCACACCCTTGCTCGGGTAGTTCCCTCTGTCTGAAATAGCTCTTTCTTCACTCCGCCTTCTCCTTTCCAAATGCTGTTCATCCTTCAAGACCACATTCAAGTCAGCCATGGACTCAATCTTGACACCCAGGGGAAATTTCTCGTCCTCTGAACTTCCATAATTTTATCCTACCTCAATCACTTCCTAGGGCTATAATAGAGCCCAGACACCATGTTTTCCTCCCTAGACGGTAAGATATCTAGGGGAAGAAGACTGTGTGGTTGACTTTAACACACTTATTTTCATCTAGATAGGTCCTGGTATGCAAGCAGTGCTCACTAGCGTTGCCTAACTAAATTAATGAGGATGACTACAGGATTGCAGAGGTAAGCTATTTTGTGAGGGCCTGGCTATTTGAATAGATTGTGTCCCTGCCCCGTGTAGAAGTATGTCATAAAGGGGGCACAAAGCATGCCCAGGAGGCATGCTGGGTGGGTGGGGCCATAGTGGACCACACCCATGGCTTCCAAGAGGCAAAATCCAATGGTCAGTTCTCAACCTTCATCTTTACTAGACCATCATCAATTGTGACACAATTGAGTCATTGTCTGTTCCAAAAAGTCTTATTTCCTGGACCCCTAGATCACAGTCTCCTAGTTAACATCTGCTCCTTCTTATTCTCTTTATCTGGTTCCCTGACTTTCTTCCCAAACTCTTCACCTTGGCATTTCCTGGAACTCAGGCCTTCAGCTCTTTCTTCTCTATCGGGAGTCATGCCTTTAGTGACCTCATCCAGTTTCATGGTTTTAAGTATCATCTCTATTTGATGAGTCTCAAATCCATATTTCCAGCTTTGACTTCTCCCTTACTTGCCATAACCACAGCCTACTCAAAATCTCCACTTGGACGCCTACCTCAAATTTATCACAGCCCCAAAGTGAACTCCTCGTCCCCTCTCCCCATGCTGCTCACCCACCCCCAAGTCTTTCTCATCTCAGCTAATGACAATTCCATCCATCCAGTCTCTTAGGACAAAATATTGAGTCATCCTAGCCTCCTCTCTTATTTCATGCCCCACATGTAATCCTTCTGCAAATCCTTCTAGCCTTACCTTTAAAATATATCCAGCATAGATCAAAATGTATTCCCTTTACACTTTGCTCTATTTTTTCCATTGCTTTTTTTGACCTGCTAATATACTAGAAGGTAATAAATAGCACTTTATTACCTTTCTCTGATTTATTATTATTATTATTATTCCATTATTATCACATTTTCCCCTTACTGGTGTAGCTAATCCCTAGAGCCTAGAACTATGCATGGCACAAAGTAGATATTCAGTAAATAGTTGTCCAATGCTGGAATGGATGACTTTAGCTGATGATCTCTGAACTGTAGTTTAAAAAAATAAATAAATAGCATTTAACCACTGAGCAAGGCAGGGGAAATGTAAGAAGCAAGGGCCTAGAGATACAACCTTCTTCAATGTCTTAAGACACAGCAGTACCCCAAAAGCCTGCCCAAATTATATAAAACCACTGAAGGAGCAGTTGTGAACAGTTCCCAATTTGTCCAGACCAGCGAAGGAAAGGTTCAAGGAATTTCAATGAGTAATTATGCTTTTACATAAAAAATATATATGGTAAAAATGAAACAAAACACACCCAAGTTGGCAAATAATTGTGTATAAACATCCCCTCTGCAATTTTATTTACCTCACACATTTTCTACATATTTTTCCCCCTCAGATACTACAAAGAGAGTAACTTCCGTTTCTGTCTATATTCACCTACAATTCAACATCCTGTGTGCATTTTCTGGACCAGGCCCATGTCAATCTTACTCCCTGTCATTCCCTCAGTCTCCACCCTCCTAGACATAGTGTTTTCAAAGTATTTATTTGATCAATGAAGGCAAGAGTAAATGCCTTATGAATGTCTCCTGGCTGGACCAGTGCCACGATATAAGAAAATATTCTGAGAAACGACTCTCCACCAGACTCGTCCTTGAGGCAGAAAATGCATTAGCCCTCACTTGCCCCCAGCACCTAGCAGCGGGGCCGGCTTGCAGCAGACATTTGATGGATTTGATGGCTAAAATCAAGTTCGTCTACATGAAGGACTGAAGTGGTAAAGAGTGCTGACAACATCCCTCTTGTTGACTCTCTGTGGCAGCATCTCATCGCTCTCTGCTCTGTTGCTGTGATCTGACCCAATGTAGAGAGCAGGCCTAGGGTGAGCAGAATGCTCCACACAGCTTCCATGTCCACCTGTCCCAAAGAGAGGCTATGATGGGAACTAGTCCAGTGAACCAGCTGAGTCACAGACACCTCAGTGTTTGCATCCAGAAAAAGGACATCTCCATAGGCTGTGATGAGGATTTGCAAAACCCTTTGAAGGCTGATCTCATTGATTTTAGCCTCGGGTGACCATTTCTTCTGTGGGCACTCCCTGCTATGTACCCCAGTGAGCTGGAGCTTATCATGCTATTCAAGAGGCATCTGTCAAGCGGGTGCTGGGGCTTAACTACTGTTCTCTATCAAAAGACTCCTCTAAGCATGATTTCTTCGCAGATGTTTGTGAAGAGACGTGCCATTACCAAACTCAGAAGCATGATTAGGGGCTTTGGGCTCTGATTAGGGTCAGGAATTAACTGGGCCAGAGAATCAACTTCCTTGGAGGCCACACTTAGATAATCACATACAAGATGAATCCCGCATCGCTGGGCATGCTTTCTTCTACTTTTCGAGGGTCTTTACCATGGAAGGGGTCAATTATTGCTATGGGAAATAAGAAAGCAGAGCCGAAAACTAAAGCAGGGTATTCACTGCCCTGCCACCTGCACACACACACAACACACACGCACATAACACACACACAGGAAGCTGTAGCCACCAGGCTTCCCCGAGACCCAACAGCTGATTGGATTTACCTTCTAAATGCAAGGCTTATCAAGGAAACAGACAAACATCAAAATGAAAAGGCACAAATTCCCATTTTCATTGTGGTAGAAACCAGGGGAGCAAGACATTCTTGCATCTGAAAGGCACATTTCAATAGAACTTGCAGACCTTCCAGGGGACAAGGGGAGAACACATCCATGAGAGCAAACATTCTTTTCATTTTTCTCCAGTAGGAGGGTACTTTTTGACCAGTAACAAAAATCACACATGACTTACGTCCAGCATTTATTTGCCTCCAGGTTAATTAGCTAATTTCTTCTTGGCTTGTATATTTATTCAACAAACAGCTAAGGTCAGAGGGACACATCCTGGGCTGGTGCAAAGGGTGTGGGACTTGAAGCCAGAGATTTTGGCCTCAACTAAAACCATCTTGAATAGGTAACTTTGCTCTTCGAACCTCTTCCTTGTCTCATAAAATGAAGCTAATGTGCCCCGCCCACCTCACAGGGCTGCTGAGGGTGAAACGAGCTCCTGTGACAACAGATTGCGTGCAGTATCTGATATTCAAGAGGTCCTTCTCAAAATATGCTGAATCCGAATCAAATGCCTGTCTCATGAGCCACATGCCCTCCTCTCAAAGCGGCTGTATTATTGAAAAGGAAGATGGTATACATTCACCTATGACTCCAATATAAAGGAGAAAGTAGTAAAAGCTCTCCGATGTCACAAAAAGAACACTCTAGAGGGTCAGACAAAGCAGAGATGATTTACAGCCAAGGACATCAGTGGACACCTCTGGCAGAAGGGACATTTGATGTAGGAGCATGCCGTAGTTTACATTTCAGGTTATGGATGGATGGATTATTCATTTATCTTTTAATACATAGAAAAGTCCAAGCTATTATGCTTGCTAACTTGGAGGGTATAAGAAAAGAAGGAAACGTGACAAAGACTCTGTCCCTAGACGATAGATAACCTAGTGGGGAAGAGATCATGTGTGTATACATGTGCACACACAGACGTCATCCATCTTTGACAATTTGTGACAAATGATTAATGAATAATTCAGAAATCTGGAGCCATGCAGTGAACCAACAGTGTGCAGATGATCTCAAGCTGTAACCAGTTAGCTCCAGCTTTTCCCACTCTGGGCATCAGTATTCCCATCTGTAAAATAGATGGCTTGGGCTAAATCAAGACATTTTTCAACCATGTGGCAAAAATGAGCTAATGCATGCCCACAGTCATGGGAGACAGCAAGTGGGCTCAGTGTGGCCAAAACCCCCACTGGCCACTGCTCTGTGGCCACAATCAGCTTCAGCATTTCCTCCGTGTGCTGTACAAATAGTACCATTTTCCATGTGACGGTGACATAGAGCATGTTAGAAAATCCCTAGCCCAGATGATCTCAGAGAACCCTGCCTGTTCCATCAGCCTGTCAAGTGGAGCTTGAATGTTGGCCTGAAAATGAAGGGCATTTGAATTGGTTAAAAGCAGTCTGAGGAATCTAGAGAAGCTGGTCCACGTAAGGGGAGAGAGCTCTGAGCATGGTCCTGGCAAAGGAGCTCAGGCCTCCCTGCAAGGCACATCTACTGTTGAAGCTTCCTCATTCCAACTTTCAATTTTCTTTCATTGTATTCATATTGATAAAAAAGGTCTCTGCGATAGTGAGTGTCCTGTGTCAATCAGTTGGGACATGGCGTGCCGACATGGGACAGAATGCCTGGGCATTCTGACTGTGTCTCTGAGGGTGTCTCTACACAAGATCAACTTTAAAAAAACTATTTTATTTTACTTAAATTCAACTAATTACCATAGAGTGTATTTGAATCAGTATGTTGAATGAAGCAGATGCCCTCCCAAATGTGGGTGGGCCCCATCCAATCCCTTAAAGGCCTAAACAGAACACAGGGCAGAGTAAAGGAGCACTTGCATTCTTTGTCCATCTGTCTTTGAGCTAGCACATGAGTCTCCTGCCTTCGGGAAGAGCCATCAGCTCTCCTGGTTTTCAGGCCTTTGGATTTGAACTAGAACTATACCAGCAGCACTTCTGGGTCTCCAGCTGGCCAACTGCAGATCCTGGACCTCTTGGACATGCATGTGTATCTCCTATCAGTTCTGTTTCTCTGGAAACACACTAACCCATACCAGGTAATAGAGGATGTGTTAATTTGCTGAAGCTATGAAACCACCGCTGACATAATCTCCCTTCCAAAAAGATGTGTTCTGGCCATTAACTGCGTTAATGCAAATTAGAGAGTAGAAATTGAGCTTTCCTCCATCATCACAGTTGATACGATGCAGAGAAATGAACAACTATATTCAGATCCTAAATACAGCTGACCCTTGAACAAGAGGGGTTTGAACTGTGCAAATACAGGACAGTACTGTACATGTATTTTCTCTTCCTTATGATTTTCTCAATAACATTTTCTTTTCTCTAGCTTGCTTTATTGGAAGACTACAGTATATAAAACATAATATACAAAATATGTGCTATTTATGTTACTGGTAAGGCTCCTAACCGGTAAGCTATTTTAGTTAAGGTTCTGGGGAGTCAAAAGTTCTACTTTGGATTTGTAACTGCTCAGGGGACCTTCTAACCCCCACGTTGTTCGAGGGTCAATTTTAATTAGCAAATATCTAAATTTGAAGCTGGTCTGGGATATGTTCTGAAATGCAAAAGACCTTGTCTCAGTGCTGGTTTGGTCATTTGTGATCGACCTGATTACAGACAAGCACCTCAGTTTTCTCAGCTGCTCCAACTACTCTTCCAGAATTACTAAAGTAATCTTTTTAATCTGAGACCCAGCTCAGAGCTTAGTGTACACTGAGTGTTCAGTAAATGTTAAAAACCCATTCGGCAAGGCCCTTCAGGTCCTGCCCAGCTTCCACCTCTCCTCTTACCACTCTGGCTTCATTTACTACCCCAGGCATCCCACCAACCTCTTCTCCTGTCTTTGAATCAGTAAAACACCCTCACTTTCTTTTCCTTATGCCTCGTACAGTCCACCTGTCTCTGCAGATGCTGACAAGGCTCATCTCCCACTTCTTTCAGGAAGAAAACACTGCATGGTTCCAAGGCGGGCCCTCTGTATAGGCGACCATCTCTCCTAAACATTAAAACCACCCTCACATACACACTTTGAACCAAAGTAGAAAGGTTTTCATAAACACAAATCCTTCCTCCCTTTGGCCAAGCAGCTAGGGCCAAAGTACCCTCAAAAAGTTTGATGCGGGGGGGGGGGGGGGCACCTGGGTGGCTCAGGGTTTGAGCATCTGCCTTTGGCTCAAGTCATGATCCCAGGATCGAGTCCCACATCAGGCTCCAAGCAGGGAGCCTGCTTCTTCCTCTGCCTATATCTCTGCCTCTCTCTCTGTGTCTCATAAATAAATAAAATCTTTAAAAAAAAAGTTTGACGTGATCCTCATGCACCTGACCACTACTCTGTGCAATGCCAAGACCACATACTCCAGGTCATCCACATCTGCTTTCGGGTTTAAGTCGTGGCCCCTCCATTCATCAGCTATCATACCCTGAGCCAAGTGCTCACATGAGCCTCTGAGCTTTAGTTCCCTTGTCCATAAAATGGGCATAAATAATAAGGCATAATTTTTAGAGCTGTTATGAAGAGTAAGGGAGACAATGGAGGTGGGAATCAATCTGGAAACCAGTGTCCATGCACCGCTGAATGACACACATCAGAGCTGTACACAGAGCAGCCTACCCCACTAATGCTATCAGAAGGGAAAAATGATTAAAATGTAAATAAGGCTTATATTTCCATTATTCCTAAAACACAGCATTCTAAATGAGCTGTTTTTGTTTGCTATTAATACCTGTTAATCCTGGTGACAGGCGGGTTAGGTGTTGAAATGGATTTTGAAATTTCTGGATGCTCAGGATGAGATTATTTAAATTTAATGCCTTGGAGGAGAGGTAAATCTCAATTACAGACTAAAAAGCAGAAAGACATTTCATTTTTTTTTTCAAGTTCATAATAGAGTACACACTGGCCTCTTAGAACACTGTCCACTCAGGGTCTTGGAAGGAAAGAGATGGTGATGGTTTGCAAGGACCTTCAGAGGATCTTATGTGCATAGGTGCCTCCTACTGTGTGGGGGATCTGGGTGGAGGGGTACCTGCCTGCATTTCATATGGAACCCTCTCACCTGAAACCAGTTCTGAGCACGTTTCTGGAGCTGCACTTCACATGCAGAGGCCCCATACCTTTGACAGACGAGTGGGCACTGCCTACCCAGGCCATGAGCCCGAGACAAAGATGAACATCCCTGTGGATGTCCCTCCTGTCTCAAATGAGCATTGCTTTGGAAAGCCTTGCTCGAGTCACCAACACAGCAATCTGAGGCCCAGAGCCGGAACTGACTAGAAGTCTTGTCCAAACAGGAAGCCTAGAGGGCCTTCCCTGTCTGCCGAGGCTCAGGTACAGGAGTGATGAGGGCCTTGAACCTGAGGACTTTTCCAGTCTTTGCATCATGTCATGAGGTTGTTCAAGACAGGAGCACAGCCACATCTACTGTAGGGACCTCTGTTCCTGGGTGCCCATCTCTGTCCCTTAGTCCATATGATCCCACATCCCAGCCGCAACCCGAGACCTCATTTCTGCTTTTGCTCTCTCTTCGGTGCCAAGGCTGGACAGAGCTCCTCATTGAAATGGATCATGAATGCGAGCACTCACTATTGCTAAGCATGCCTCCAAACCCTCCACACGTATCACCTCATTAACTCCTCACAGCACCCCAGGAGGAAGATGCTACTATCAGCCACACTCTGCAGATGTGAACAATGAGACACAGAGAAGCCGAGTAATTAGCCCAAGATCACACAGCTGGTGAGCGGAGCAGGGGCCCATGCCCACAGCCCAGCCTTTGGCCCTGCCCTCACATCTTGGCATCTTGGTTTTCTTTTCTCTAAATTTGAGAGGCTCCCAGCAAGGCAGGTTAGGAACAACAACAAAAGATAGGAAGGATAATACGTGCTCTGGAAAGCCCCAGAGAAAGACGCAACAATGGTCAATAGCACTGCTATTATTGCTCCTGACAAGGGCAGAGATCATCAACACTGCTGGGGACCTTGAGTTATGTTTGCACGAGAGTTCTCTGATGTAATGACATGAGTTCCAACATAAAGGAAGACAAGGCTTCAAGAGATGTGATTAGGTTCGAATTTAAGAACTATACCGGTAAACCTGTTTATCTAGTGCACAGTTAAAATTCATGCTTTGCCAAATCTTCTAATCTTAAATAGACTGTGGAAACTTTAATTATATTTGGCTTTTGGGCTCCCAGAGAATTAGAGCAGCTGTGACCTCATGCGGTTATTCAGGACACCTAGTATGTATTGTTACCTACTATTTCCCAGACATGGTGCTAGGTTTTACCCCCAGCAGATAGCGGTAAACGATATAAAATTTCCTGTATCCTGGAACACTTTCTTCTCACGTAATCAAATGTTGGCTAGGTCGGCATATGACAGTTAACTAAAATATCACCACAAAATAGCAGCATCATATTATTTTACTAAGCACCTAACATTCCCATCTTTTTGCAGTTTTATAAGGTATAGGTTAGGCTGCATCGTCTTCTCAACTGTAAAAAGATTATTACTGCCTTTCTGGTTGCCATGTGACTTGCACGTCTGACCTCCCCTCCTACGGAGGGGGACATGATAGAGGACTTGGCCATTTGCCCCGTTTAGCAAATAGAATAGAAGTAGAATAAAGGAGAAGCTTCAAGAAACATCTCAAGTTTCTGCGTCCTTGCTAACTCTCTTCCCTCTGTCACGAGCATAACATGCTCCCAGAAGCACTTGTCCCCTCAGCCCGGATGCCAGGATAAGAAATGCAGAACAAGACCACAGAAGCTAATCTGCAGTCCCTGACATGTGACATAAAAGAGACGCTTGTTGCTATAGCAACTGAAATTTGAGGACTATTTCTTATCGCAGCAAAGCTGACTAATACACCACATTATCACACACAAAATCATTTCATATCCATATGTAGTATGCTGAGCACATACTACCTATGGATATAAAAAAGGAATTATGTCCATTGGATGGATGAAGTCCATCAAAAAGGAATTATGTCCGTTGGATGGATGAAGTCCCCAAGACAAACAGCAATAAGATGAAGATATTAGAAAGCAATCATAGGTGTTATTGTCACCAAACAGCAAAGAGATGAAGACACTAGAAAGACAATCATTGCTGTTATCGTCGCCAAGTGTGATTAAAAACAGGACTGGGGGCAGCCCCGGTGGCCTAGCGGTTTAGTGCCGCCTTCAGCCCGGGGTCTGATCCTGGGATCGAGTCCCACGTCAGGCTCCCTGAATGGAGCCTGCTTCTCCTTCTGCCTGTGTCTCTGCCTCTCTCTCTCTCTCTCTTTCTTTCTCTCTCTCTCTCTGTCTCTCATGAATAATAAAACCTTTAAAAAAAAAACAGGACTGACACATCTTTAGTGTAAAAATCTCTTTTGCAAACTGCAGATTGATTAAAACACTAGCAAACCACACAGGTTTGTTTCCCTGGTTTCTGGACCATTTGCTGAGATCAGGGATGATACAGTCCAAACACAAGAGATCTATCATGAAAGAAATGCAGAACCAAAGGACTGAGCTTCCATCTGCATTGAACTGAGCCAGGGGAGGGGGGTGGGGGGCTCTTCTCAGCTCTTCTGCCCCGTGACTCAGGGGCTCCACGTGGTCATACTGAAACTTTGCACGGACAGTGGTTGTTCTCTGGCCCTAGCAAGGCTTCCTGAGCTCCCAGAGTAGCCCTGCAGCAGCTCTATGTCACATATCCCCAGGATGCCCATCACATGCCTGAAGCCAGCACTGGGAACAGTGTGTCATTTTACCAGGAAATAAGACCATAAAGAAACCCCGACCTTAAAACCTTGGCAGGGAGGTCATAATTCAGGACAGAGGCTCACAGGATCTGTGTGGAGTGACTAATTCAATTTTCTTACTCCTATTGTTTTAAATCCAAGCCCATTGTTCTCCGTCTTTGCTTGATTCTCTTCTTTCTCTCTTATTTTCACTTTTCAGAAACACTCCTTTCAACAGGAGCGGGTGAGTCACCTTCATTATTGATTTAGACACATTTCAGGCCGGTTTTATGCTCTCGGTCCCAGCTTACTGACATATATGGAAGGCATCCTGCCACAGCTGATCTTTTCACCAGAAGGCGCAGTTTTCAGCAGCTATATTTGGGGGTCTGAGAGAGTTGGCACCCTGCATGCTGCTTTTCATTCACACTATTGGTTTCCTACCCTGACCCAAGCGAGGCTGACTTCTGACACCTCCCTCTGCGCTCTCTACCCACAGATGCTATTTTCATACAGCACCCAGGGCTTCTGAGATCCTGAGTGACCATCCTGGCCTTTTTCTTTCTTTAATATCATAGCCACCAAAAACACAATCGGCCCTGTAGCACTCAGGTACACGTATACACATGTACGTTTTGAAAGTTTTGCACCAGATTGCAGAAACCAGACACTAACATAATGTCAGGAAAAGTCATCTGAAAGCTGGAAGAAAACCCATACAAGGCAGCCAGAGACATACCAAGAGAAGCAAAGTTTGTAACGATTGAGTTGCGGACCCACATTGGACTTCATCCAAACCTCTCACAGGTACCACATTGCTGCCTCCCAGGCAGGTGAGCAACACTTGCCATTTGCAGAGAGCTCTTGTTTTCAGAGTTTGGTGATGTTCCTAATATCCCCGAGAAGGAGAGCTGCAAGGAAAGAGGGTCCACTCCACCGGCGGGGAGGAGATGACAGTCTGGCAAGGCTGTGACTTGCTTTAAATAGGTCATTGGTTGGTACAGAACTAACTCCCCATTCTAATGGCAGGTACTGTGAATTTGTATTCCCCCACTTTTAGACATTTGCAACATGCATCTGAGGCCTGGACGTTCAAGTGGTCTTATCTCAAGTGCCCCGATGTATAGTTCTAGAAGTCCCCGTAGAATGGAAGCTCCATGAGGGCACGTTGATCTAGTTACATTAGCACCTGGCACAGTGCCTGCACACAGTCCATTCTCAAAAAAAAAAAAAAAAAAAAAAAAAGAGTTGTTGAATAATTACAAGACAAACTTTTTTCCCCTACTTTATCACTTTTAAACAAACCCACCACCTGACATACCAGCCCTAAAGGAATTACTGTCCTCTCCAACTCTCATTAATGAACACTCCGCAGTGTTATACATATATCATACACAGTTTGATGCATTCATACCTCTCATTGAAAATCCAATTTCATAACTGCCTTGTAGAGATTTCCCAATGGTTTCCCACAGACTTCAGGATGCCCAGGTTCAATTCCCACTCCCCCAGGCTCCCTTGCTTTGACCCTACTGAGCTACTAGGACCAAGTGCTATGAATTGGGCCAAGTTGCTCTAAGTCTCCTTTGCCTTGAGAATGCAGGATTCCAATTGGGAGCAGACATAAAGGCCTCTGATGTTAGCACCTCACCGGAGGCCACATGCTTTGGCCTTTTCTCCTAACCCATCTGCTTTTCACATGTTCCTTCCCCACCTCAGAAGCAGCACAAGCCTCTCAGAGACCAGTGTTCCACTCTGTGAGGGAAAACGCCCTACCAGGGAAAATGCACTTTTTTTTTCCAGAAAGGTCTCCAGAGACAAGGCCTTCCAGGTCCCTGGGGATCCCCCCTCCCCAGCTCTCCACTGAGAAGCAGTAAGTGGAAAGTCCTGGCTGGTCTCCTGACACGCTTTGAGGGTTTCTCGCTTTGAGGGTTTCTCGAGAGCCTCCTTGTTCCAGCCTGTGGTCAGTTTTTGTAAACACCAGTCCCCGGCAGGGAACTGGGCTGTCCTGCTAATCCCTGGGGATTTCTGGTGAGGTCTTCTTCCTCCTGACTCAGTTAACACCCTCCTCTCTGCAACTTTCACTTCCAGCTTTTTCCTGGCACCTTATTCTCTCCCTAGCGAGTCCATCCGTTTGATGGCTGGCCAAAAAGGAACTAGCTAATTGGAGTTTAGAAGTGGCATTCCTTCAAAATAACCACTTTTTTTTTTTTTTTATCAAAAAGAATCACAAATAGTCTTTAATGAGAACACTTGGCCTTCAAAAAAGAAGAAGAAAAGGAGTGAGGTTATAAATGCTGTACTCTTCCTCTCCCCTAGGCCTGGGCTGGCATCTGGGGATGTGAAAATCAAAGAGGAGTGCCCTTTCCCCCCAGGGTGCACAGACCAGTGTGGGGATAGATCAGGGGAAGAGGTGACCACACAAATACAGTGCAGGCTCTCAGTCAGAGGGAACAGCAGGAAAACACTGAAGTCACAGAGGCCAGCCCTGGACTGTCGCCCTGACATCTCTACCTGCCACCACCCACCCGCCTACTCTGCTATAACCCTTGGCCTCCTTGTTGCTCCTCCAGTGAGCTAGGTACACCTACTCTTCTTGCTCTCTCCCTGGAGTGTGCCTTTCTTTGTAAGTTACGTGGTTCATCCTCTCACTTCCTACAGACTTTCCCTCATCCCCACTCTTCATGAGGACTTCCCTGACCACCCAACTTCAACTCTTCCCCCTATTCACCCCTCACTCTAGACACCATCTTTGCTTCATTTTTCTTCGTGGAACATATGATATCTGACATATATAAATCTTACTTGTTTACATGCTTATGGCCCATCATTCCCCAAAGGAATAAAGTTCCGTGGCAGCAAGGGGTTTTGTCTGTTTGCTTCCCCTGAAGAATCTCCAGAAATTGACAGAGAAGTTCCCATTTATTGTGAGTGCTCAATAAATATTTGTTGAATAAGTAGATGGATGGATGGATGGATGGATTATGAGTGGATGGATAGATGATGAATGGATGCATGGATGGATAGGTGATGGATAGATGGATGGACGGATGGATGGATGGATTTGGCAAGGAGTTGGGGGATGTATCCAGGAGAGGGTAATACCAGAACTGAATCTCAAAGGATCTTTTGGGTAAACAAAAACCATTTCAGAGAGAGAATAGCTAGCCTATGCATGATCTTGGGTAAATCATATCACCACTTTCTTCTCTGTAATATGAAGCTAATGCATAATATTAGCAAGTGTGTGATGAGCAAGGAAAGTGAAACAGAACTTTCAGACTAAAATGAGCTAAGAGTGGTACAGGCTAATGCAAGATGGGAAAAGATAAGAGGAACCATGCCTTTCTCCACAACCACCAAATCAAGTTCCAACCACAGCAGAGACTGAGGAAGCCAGGCACAATGAGGGTGTTAGTTGGGTGGGTCGGCTGAACTTGATCTTGCGGTTTAACAAGTAGTGCTTCGGTCCTAGGCCAAGAGCAAAATCCCAAGCACACTATATAACTGCATTCTAAATTGCTAATTCACAAAGCAAACCACCACTTTTCATCTTCTATTTGCCTTTGTGTAAATAACTGCATCTCCCTGAGTCTTAGTTTTGCCCCTTGTAAAATAAAAGTCCACAGCATCTCCTACTAAATGACACATAAAAGCTTCTAGAACAGTGTCTGTCACTTTGGAAGTGCAGAGTAAAAGTCTGCTATATGGAAATACAGTGATTTCATGAAGTTTACATTAAAGTCGGGAGAGCCATGGGACTCCATTCTGGAAAAAAGCAAAGAACTCCAGCTAAGATTGTATTTTCTGAGGCTTAAGTAGATCGTATTTTCCTAAAAAAATAAGCTTGTGGTCTGGAAGCAGTGTGAACTCTGTGGTGTGGGAAAGTGTAGGACTTTGAGGGCCAAGCAGAGTTGAGCCAAAATCCTGGTGCCCCATTTTCAATCCTATGTCTCCAAGCAAGTTTTTAAAATTCTCTTGACTTGGGGCACCTAGGTGGCTCAGTCAGTTAAGTGTCTACCTTTGGCTTGGGTCATGCCCCCAGGGTCCTGGGATCAAGCCCTATGTCAGGCTCCCTGCTCAGTGGGGAGTCTCCTTTTCCTTCTCCCTCTGCCACTCCTCCTGCTTGTGCTCTCTCTCTCTCTTTGTCAAATAAACAAAATATTTATTTTTATTTTTATTTATTTTTATTTTTTTAAACAAAATATTTTTTAAAAATTTTCTTGACTTCATTGTCTTTATCTTCCAAAGAGAAAGAAATAGATTTACCTTGCAAGGTTGTCCGTGGGGTGAGAAATGTATACAAACACACTAGCAAAATGGAATTACTAGGTGCTCAATGCATGCTGAAGAGTGTTATTCGTTGCTACTAACATACTTGAATATTTGAGTGTATTTTGCAAAATGAGGGGCCCTCTAAGTCCTGGGTAATAAAAATAATTCATGTGCCTATACCATGAAATATCAGAAACACCGTAGCTATTTTTGTTTATACGAGCTACTCAGAGTATTTCCTCAAGTTGAGGTTGAACAGATAAATTTATACAACCCACAACCTCACTAGCAGTTACCAAGTGCACAGTACAAAAGGGAGGAAGAAGGATGGGGTCTTGACACAGTGGTTTATTTTATTTTATTATTTTATTTTATTATTTTTTACAAGATTTTATTTTTTATTTATTCAAGAGAGATACACAGAAAGAGAGGCAGAGACATAGGCAGAAGGAGAAGCAGGCTCCCTGTGGGAAGCCCAATGTGGCCCTCAATCCCAGGACCCCAGAGTCAGGACTTGAGCCAAATGCAGATGCCCAACCACTGAGCCACTCAGGTGCCCTGACACAGTGGTTGAAAAGAAGGAAAAAATAGGAGCTATGCATGTAGCACTTCATGGATGCAGGCACGGGCTTACACACTTGCCCCCAGGCACAAGGGAGGAAAGCCTGCATGGGGACCCATGGGGAAGAAGGCTACCACTGCAGGCCAGAGTCAGGCAACCCTCTCTTCTGGAAGGCCTTGGGTCCAGAGTCTGGGCCCAGCCTTCCCTCATGGACCCCAGGAATTGCTTTCCACGTCATCTAGGGAAACCTGCTCATTAGACATGGACTGGAATCCAGAGAGGCAGGATGATTACAAAAGGTTAGGGGGTCAGTGGCAGACCTCAGTTCCCCAGGGACTCCCAAGGCAGTGCTTCCTCCACATCCCACTAGGTTTTTCTGCTCCTTGGAAGCTTAGGAAGCAAAACAGAACCAGGATCCCTAGCTCTCTACTTCTGTTCCTTCTTCCCCACTCCCCTCCAGGCTCCCAACCTGGCATGAGAGGACCCGACTATCCACATTCCCCAGGGAGAAGGAAGTCAGCAGAGTTTCTCTCTTTCCCTCTCATTCTTTTTTTTTTTTTCCTGTTTTAAAGATTTCATTTATTTATTCATGAGAGACACACAGAGAGAGGCAGAGACACAGGCAGAGGGAGAAGCAGGCTCCATGCAGGGAGCCCGACGACGTGGGACTCGATCCTCTGTCTCCAGGATCACGCCCTGGGCTGAAGGTGGCGCTAAACCGCTGAGCCACCCAGGCTGCCCTTTCCCTCTCATTCTCAACCTTTTCCTAGGTCCCCCAACTGGCTATTAAATAAGACTGAATATTTCCCTAGTCCTTTACTTTTTAAAAACTGCTATTAGGTTTTACTTTCATTTATTTTTATGATTTAAAGTAATATGTTCAAACGGTTTGAGTGGTTTCAAGTATGTCTAGAATAAGACTTGACAGAATTCTGCATTTCCCAAGCAAAAGGATTAGATATTTCTCCCCAAGAAACATAATTTAGTCACTTCCCTGCTAGGGAAGCTCAGAGTTGCCAGATCTCAGTGGTCTCTGGGCCTGGAAACACAAAAGGTCCCTTAGCCCTGCGGGAGCACCCCAGTGGGTCAGTTCCCCAGGGAGCTACACAGAAACCAGGGCTCAGGTTGAGGCAGAGCCTTGTTCAGGGAGCACCTGGCAGGGGGCTCAGGTCTCGGCGGCACCTCCCAGAATCTGAAAGGACTCCCTAACACATGCATGCACCTGCACACACACATGCACACACGGACACACATTCACACACCGCACCGCAACAGGTCTACCTACCTTGGACACAATCACACTCACACACACAGAAGAGTCCAGGCGACTCTAATCTATAACACCATCCTTCCCCAGAGGCACCCCCAAATCGGTGTGCCCTGGTGTCCGGCACCTCCACCGCTCCCCAGTGGCTCCCACGGTCTGCACAAAGGGCCCCAGGATCCTAAAATGCAAGGTCACTTCTCCACTGTGGAGACCCTCTGTCCCGAGTCAGGAGTCACTGCTAAGTGAGAGGATCAGGGTGGGCGCTCAGAGCGAGAGCTACTGATTCCCTTAATGGTGCTAGATCCAGGAGCGTGTGATAAACTCTCAACGTGGCAAAAGCCAGAATTATGATAGAGTAAGTGTAAACTTGGAAGGCAAAGAGATAAAGAAGAGAGAGAGAATGAGGTTGGTCCCTAGAGCCCTTTACCCACATGTTCTAGAATTAATGCTTGGTTCACAAAAGTGCAGACTATTCCACTCACTTCCTGGGGGTAGGCCTTCCCCAGTTGCACAATCCACAACATGGAACTTTCCCTCTCCTTCCTGACACCTCCTCGGCAGTGTCGAGCCATGGCCTCAACTACATCCTAGTCATGAGAGCAGCTGCCAGGATGGCCCCTCGTCACCTGCCACGCTTGCCGGAGCCTTCAGCGAACCCTTGCTGGGCACCAGTGCAGGTTCTGCGGATCCCACACAAACCAGCCCCAGCAGCATCAGAGGATCAGTGTTGTGAGAAGCAAAGGAACAGCGAGAAGAAACCAACACAGAGTGCGGGAACCTCCTGGCCTCCCTCCAGGCTGCGTGGAGGCCAGATAGAAGCTACGAGAACACAACCAGCCAGCCACTCCACGCTTTTCACTCTGTTGGGGGCCCCCACCTCAACCCCTAGCCTCTCAGGGAAGGAGCAAGAAAGACTTGGTTGACTTAGAAAGAGAGTTCCTAGGGTCCAGAGAAGCGAAGCAAGATGCCCAAGCTGACTCAACAGGTCAAGAGCAGACCAGAGATAAGAAGCAAGACCTTCTCACGCTCTGCCTGCCGCTTTCACTTCCCCTTGCTCACTATTAGGCCCTGGTTCCTCCTCCTAGGACTAAAATGATGAGTAAGATTTAAAAATTCCCTTCTACCTTCCTCCAACGGCCAATGATGAAACTTGACTATAAGCCACATTAGACCAAAAATTCCCAGCTTATTTTTAGTTCTATGGAAGTTTTTAAAAAATTATTTTGTCCCAGTGAAACTCTGGAAGCTCTGCTTTAAAATGTTGTGTTGTTGTCATTGCTGCTGTTGTTTTGTGTCTGTGTCAAGGATGGCCATTTAATTTTTTTTTCCTACTACAGTTGACCCTTGAATAATACAGAGTTGAACCATGTGGGTCCACTTATATGCAGATTTTTTTTGATAAATGCAGTACAGTAGTGTAAATATATTTTCTTTTCCTTATGATTTTCTTAACATTTTCTTTTCTCTGGTTTACTTTATCATAGGAATATAGTACATAAAACATATCATATACAAAACACGCATTAAGGCTTTGGATGAGCACCAGATGAGCACCATGCCATCTGGTACCAAAGGTAGGATGCCTGAGGACCCCACCTATGCCTTCCCAAACCCCCAATCCCAGGGAGGCTGTGTGTTTTTTTGGGCTTTTGAGGAAGAGGTCCACAAACTCTTCTTGAAATTCCTTCCCCACGTCCTCCCTCAACTCAGAATTGTCCAGATTTTAGGGCAGCCCCAGGTGGCTTGGTGGTTTGGTGCTGCCTTCAGTCCAGGGTGTGATCCTGGAGACCTGGGATCAAGTCCCACAGTCCCACGTCGGGCTCCCTGCATGGAGCCTGCTTCTCCCTCTACCTGTGTCTCTGCCTCTCTCTATCTCTGTCTCTCATGAATAAATAAATAAAATCTTAAAAAAAAAAGAGTTGTCCAGATTTTAAAACAATATAGTGCATATACTTTGTTATGTATACCCCCCAGCAGGGTTAGGGGTGCTCCTCCTTTGATGAAAAACTTATTCACCTAGAATGGTATAAATAAAAAAAATATGAATACTATCATGTATGATCAGGCCAGCTTTTGCCTCCAAATGAGCTAAGAAAGACAAAACTTTAACTTTTCAGAGGATTTTTCAATTTTGGACTTACAAATAAGGGAATGTCAGAAAACAGCTTACAACATCATTTATTGTTCTGAAAGTCACTCAAGGGCCCAGATTTGAAACCTCCTCAACACTCCAGAAAGAAAATACACACACATACACACACATTCACACACACGCACACAAATAAGATAGAGACTAAGGGTAGGGAGATGGATTACTTATAGAGTAAGCGCGACTCTCATTTTACACTCCAGCAAACAATACAGCCAGGCTCAATTCAAGTATAAAACAAAGGCTCACAGCTAGAAATATAAATCCAGAGGGGTAGATTTATTTGGGGGCTTTGTCAGGGGCAATTCAGGAATGTGTCGTCAGGGTAAGGAAGAGCCCGTCACTTTCTACCCCAAACAACAAAATAAAGAGAAGCCTACTGGAAGCAGCAAAAACTTTTTAAATTTTCTTCAAAGAGCAGGCAAAAAAAAAAAAAAAATGGAGACTGACATATGTTAATTTATCCTTTACAATATCCCTGAGACACAAATATTAACTTCAGCTCATAAATTACAAACCTTACTTAGCAAGCCTAAGGAATTTGCCAGTCCTGGGGAAGAGCCAGGATTTCAACCCAGGTTTGTTTGCTTCCAGGTGAATGCTCGCCCTGGAGCCCTGGGATATTCTCCCAAAATGTCTAGATGCATATTTCACCTCTAGACATCTCGAAGAGTTACGGCCCAGTTGTAGCTTTGGCGAAGCTGAATTCTCGTCCCAGCCTTGGAAAAGCCTCTGATGTTTGTTGGTTCCCGATCTATCTATCTGTCTCTTTCTCTTGACTTCGGTTTTTGCAAAATAGAGGAAGTGGACCAAAGGTGTTGTTCTAGTTTCGAGGACATGGCAAGTCTGTCGTTCTGTAAGCTGAGACCACAGCTCTCTTGCATTCTCATGACCTCCAGCTGTCTCAGGCAGAGGCCTGAAAAATAAAGTTCTACACAGCCTGCCTCAATTGGGTGGGCTCCACGGCTCAGCAAGGCCATATGCCGCACACACCAGAGGCTCAGCTCGTGACTGCTGGATGGAATTCTCGGATGAAGTGGGCTAAGCAAAGGACACCCTCCAAGGACGTCAGTCCAATGCAGAGATACTGCTCACAGGGAAGCACTGAATATACAGTTAGACTTTGTTTTCTTCTTCTTCTTGGTTTTTTATTTTTTATTTTTTTTTTCAGTTTCAAGGTATGGAGGCACATCTAGCCCTCTGAGATGAGGATTTTACCCAAGATGCATGCTTATTAATTCCATGCTCCTCTCATACTCACGGCTCTCATTTCTCATGTGGGTGGTAGAGAGAGACCAGGCTTTGCAGACACACAGATGTGGCTTCAGGCACCAGCCCGCAACCTTCCAAAAGGAGGTGACATTATGAGAGTTCTTGAATACCTCAGCATTTCAGGTTCCCCATCCAGAAGGGGGATATCTCTCTCAAAAGTTTGTCAGAAGATGGCTAAAAGTGATCCTAGATGCTCATGATTCCTGCCAATAATAACTTACATGGCTCAGGGGGTGCCGTGGCCCATGTTTTACCGAGAGGACCAGAGACTCAGACAGATGGGAATTTGCTCATCTCCCAGCCACAGCACGCTGCCACCCTACTCTAGGAGGCTGGGGCCCGGTCCCGTGGTTGCCACTGGGAGGGCCTGTGTTCCGTTGTCAATGGGAAAGACAGAACCAGATGGGGTGTTGAGGAAGCTGTGTGTTTGTCATTGTTCCTCACGATCCTAAAACGATTGTACATTTTCATTGGTTCTAAAGCCTGGGAATCATCAAACCACACTGCTTTTTTTTTTTTTTTTCTTTTTTAAAGGACATTAACTTAAAACAACTGCAGTAACCAAGGCATCTGTGAAGCCAAGCCCTCCACAGCCATGTCAGCAGAGACCCTGGAAAGTGGGAGGAAGCTGGTGACCCTGCTCCTGGCCTCTGCTGAGCTCCAGCCTCCCTTTTGTCTCTCCCTGTTGTCATTGGCCTTGACTTGCACTCATTTATCTGATGCTCAATCAGAACGTGGAAAAAAAAAAAAAAAAAAAAGAACGTGGTTCCCTTTCTGGAAAGGAGAAAGATGTTTCTCTGCTCCTAGAGAGGATCATTTGAAAACACCCTTGGCTCTCCCCATCTCTAGCTCTGCCTCGGCAGTGCTGCTGGCTGAGGTTGCCAGGTTTGCTTCTTCCCCTGTCACTCAGGAAAAGGAGCCCACGGGTGTATTAGAATCATCAGGTTAGATGGCAAAGGGCCCTTTTAAATGATCAAATCCAACCCGCCCATTTCAACAACACAGAAACCGACCCAGGCAGTGAGGGGCAGAGCTGAGAGCCACGCCTGGGTCATCGGCTGTCCAGGCCACACGCTTTCCCTCCTCTCCCTGCAACATGTAATTCAGGTGCTCTGCAAATGACACCGTAATAACGCGTATTGCGTTGCAGGAGGAGTCGAAACGATCACATTTCCCTCTTTCTCTGGCACACGGCACTCCGTATGACAAATGCCAAGCTTCACGAAGGTATGTGTCTCCTCCTCTGCCTCCCCTGGAATGACAGCCAGCTGCAGGCAGGGATGATGCCATGTTGATTGATCACTATATCCTTCCTGGGGCAGCACAAGGCAAAGAATCTACCCCATACGTATTTGTTAAATGAATGAATGAATGATCTCGTTTTTACGCTTGATACATCATAAAACTGCAATTAAAGTCTTTGGGGGCATAGCATTTCCCCAGTTTCATTTTAAAGATCTAATTATCTACACCATACAGAATTTTTATTAGAAAGTGAAGTCATTAAATAAGCAGACACCAGACTCAGGCCCTGAGATAATTTGCAAATAGAGGCACATGTGTCTGCAGCGCTAAGCTGGGCCTCGTAAGCACACTGCTGGTGAACAGGGCACCCATTTTTAGCACTCAGATTCACTGGGACAACGGGTTCTCAAACCGGGGAAATCAGGCATCTAAATTACCCGAGAAAGGTTAGTAGTGGGCAATTCTACAATCGCTTTTCAAAATCTCCATCTTCCTTGACATGGGTTATAATGACAGCTTGAATCGAAATCACCCTCACATTTAAAAGCCACCCACTCACATTTTCTGACCTTGCTGCTTCTGTCCATATATCCCTGGGATGCACCTGTCATGCTCTCCATTCATACATTTGGTCACAAAATCAGTTCAATTTATTTCAGTGATAACCCAGCAATCTGTTCCTGTGAAAAGGAAGCTACTTCCAGCATCATCAAACATTTTCTCTTAACTCAGACATATCAGACTCCTCTTCCATTCATCACTTCTAGGAATGAAGCCTTGGCCAACTGCACAAAGCTTCGTTAATGCTGCGCTGAGAGCAAAACCCTAATAAAGTCTCTAAATATTTACTATGAGTCTAAGTTACTGACCAGTTCCACCCCCATTAAAATCCGTTCTCCTTCTCCAAACATGATTATTTTAGGTCACTGACCCACCAGCCAAGGAAATGACAAGATTGTATACCGTGGCAGAAAGAGCAAGCAGGGCCCAGTTTTAAATTCTGGCCCTGTCACTTCCTAGCTAATGGGCTCTCTGCAAGTTACCTTGCTTTTCCTGGTTTCCTTAGCTGGGAAAAGGGAATGATAAGACTAATGTCACAGAGTTCTGGTGATGACTTGAGCAAAATGTATATACCTATATATAGTAACTTTAAAAAAAGGAAGCTAAACATGCCCAGAATGAAGAGTTTGAAGCATTCATTTTTTCAAGTATTCTGTGACGAAGGAGCTGAGAATATACAATGGTGAAAGGACAGCCTCTTCCACAAATGGTGTTGGGTTAAACTGGATGCCTCCACCACTAAAAGAATGTAACTGGACCACCCTACAGGAAAATGAACTCCAAATGGATTAAAACCTTGAAAGTAAGGCCCCAAACCATAAACCTAGAACATACAGGCGATAAGCTCCCTGACACAGGTCTCGGCAGGGAATTTTTTGGATCTGACACCAAAATCAAAGGCAACAAAGCAAAAATAAGCATGCAGGGCTCAGTCATATTAAAGGATTCTCGCAGATAGTAACATATTCTTGAAACTCAGGGTATTTGGGGGCCATTTCAAGTTTGTTCCCCTTTGAGAAATCAAAAATGTTGGTGATTTGCCTAGAGTTGCCGTGAGATGGAGGATAGCCTACCTGGTGAGAGATAACTTGAAGACTAACCAGCAGATGAGGAAGCTGAGCATGGGCAATTTTTAAACTTCCCACATAATGAAGGGATCTCCGAAGGCCTGAAGTAGTCCAAAGAGCAACTGCCACCATTCTAAGAGGACCCAGAGACCCAGCTACTGAGGACTCTTTCCTCATCAATGAAACTAAGTAACAGCAAGTCTACTGTGAGGTGGGCACCATGCCAGACCCCAGAAAGACATATGATCATTTACTTTCTAGAAGGTATCAGCATTGCCATTTTACAGGTACAAAAACTGAGGCTCGGAGCAGTTAGAGGGTCCTTCAGGATCCTACAGCTGGGACAGAGCAGCAGCAAAGTCTGGATTCCTAGCCAACTCCACAATCCACTTCTTTCCCATCACTCTGCTGCCCTGTCAGGTGATTCTTGCAGCCTCTGAGAAAGGAGTTTAACCAGGATGAAAGAGGAACCAGAGGATACTTGGGTCGACGAGTCAAAACTCAGCAAGGAAGACCTGGCTCCCTGCCACAGGCCTCGCTGTTCCTGCTCATCCACTGAGTGAGGGGCTCCATGGCAATACCCCCCTTCACTGTGAGGGCTGAAGGGCTCCCCAAATGGGCAGGGGTAAGACAGCTATACCGTAGCCACCAAGCACAGGCTGCCCAATTCAACCTTCATGGGTGACCTAGTCAAGTTGTCGGGGGCCCCATATCTCCTTGACTTTCCCCTCATCGCACCACCTCTCTGACTGTATCATAAGGATCTCTTTCTACATCTATGTTCTCTGAAAACAGGAATAACAGACAGTGTTTTAAGTCCTCAGTCCCCGAAATGGCATTTGGTATAGAGTAGATGCTCAATGAATGTCAAGTGCGTGAAATGAAGAGAATTCAACATCAAAGCTGGACAAGAGGACTTTAGACCATGGCTCCAACCCTGAGATTTCATGCCTTAATGATTCCTAGATCAGTTTTCCATCTCTGGGCAGTTTAGGGTCTCCTCAACATCAAGATTTCCCAACCAGATGAGGACATTAGGGGTGTTTAAGGCAGTCAATCATTCAAAGCCCTCTCTACAGGCTCCTGTGTGCCATCCTTTCAGGAACAAGCAAACATGGCCATTGGAACAGACACTGTTAATCCCATTTTAAAGACTAAGATGAGGCCCACAGGTGTGAACTGATTGCCCCAGGGCCAATAGTCGACAGTGAGGCTGCTGATTCCCTAGTCTTTTCATGGGACCATAATGCCCCTTCAGCTCATGATTAACAAGCCTGGAGCATAGATTGGCAAAGTGAAGGGAGAAGGTGGGTGGCTGGAAAAGAGGAGAGTGTGCAAGAAAGGGAAAATAAAAGGCAAGAGAGGTGAGCAGCTTCTCTGGAGACTGTGGCTGACAGCTGACAGTCGGTGACCCTATGGCCCTGGCAAACTCTGAACTCCTCACTCAGAGCTGCCTGGGGTGGGGGTTCATTTGGCTCTCAGTTCCCTGACTCAACCAGTTGCATCTAGGCCCCATGAGCAAAAGCAAACTGAATGCTTCTTGATGCTGAGTAAAAAAACAGGAAGTCACAAGTAGCTTGACTCTCCTCTCAACTTGGGTCTCCAGAAGTTGGGGCAGGCAACTCCCTGGCAGCTCGCCCCCGTGGGAGTCTGTGGCATCCTCAAAACACGGGGTTCAGGGGGCTCTGAACACTGGTCCCGGGAGGAGCCAGACCAGGCACCCCACAGGGTGGGAAGTCAGGGAGACAGGCCTTTGGGGGCCAGCTCCATCACTGTTCTGTTCACTGAGCAAACACTGAGCGCTGACTATGTGTTCAAACCCGTGTGACCCGAGGGTAATAGCTCACTCGGAGCTGAGTTTTGTCATCTGCCAAGTGGGGACAGCCCCTGCTGCACAGGGTGTCATGCACGTCAGTGAGAGCTCCTCCTCTACACACAGAGTCTATTCTCAGCACCGAGGCCACACGCTACCCACCGGGTGCCTGAGATGGGGGCGCTGCTGCCCGCTTCCCAGGGCTGCAGGCAGGAGGCAGCGTGGGCAGGACTGTCCCCACCCCTCTCCCCTCACCGGAGCCCGGGGCCCGAGGGAGGTGAACCTCTGCCAGCCCCCAGCCTGGGCCCAGTGCCCATGTTTATGACTGTTTATTTCAGGGCAAGTAGAAAGGAGAAATTAGAGCCATAAAAGACAGGACAACAGACCAATAAAAACCAGCTCCCAGAAGAGTCAGAAGGAGGAAGAGAGGCAAAACTGTCACCATAGCAACACAAGACAGTCAGAAGCACGCAGGGAAAACAGCCCCTGCTCTGCCTCTCTCCTCTCAGCAAAGCAAGCCTGGGACCCCATTCGGAGCTCCCTGAAAGCCACGGACCCCCCCTAAAGCCCTAGGCCCCAGGCTGACCTGGCTAGCAGTGCCCCCCTGCCCCCCAGCCGCCCCTCTGCTGGCCCGCATGTAGCATAGGTCCCAGCCTTTCATGAACCCAGCCCAGCTTGCTGTGCCCTGGGGACTCTGCGCTATGCAGATGGCCCAGGCCCTATCCAGAGGGATGATGATGGTGATGGTGAAAGCCGGGAAAAGTTTCCAACAGAGTAAGACAGGAGGGCCACAGAACTGTGGGGGCGACCAAGGCCCAAAACACCTGCCCCAGTACTCTGCCCCGGAGTCCCTGGGGAGCAGGCAGGGAAACAAGGACATGGATGAGGACACCAGGCCCAGAATGGTGGCCCCGTCAGTGCCGGACCCTGCAGGCCCAACACAGTGGCTGGGAGTTGTTCTGAGGATCTGGGAGTGGGGTCAGCAAATTCCTCTGGGGGTCTTAAAGGACAAAGATCTCTTGGTTCTGGCCCCTGGGGACCCTGGCCACCAACTCAGGACCGGTTGGAGAAGGATCCAGGGGCCCACAGGCTCATGCTGATAGAGGCTTCTTGGTCCTTCAGCTGGCAGGCAAGACAGGTGTCCACCAAAGAGCATGGCTGGCCTGGGACCAGCCTTTTGGGAAGTGGGTCAAATTGTTCCCAAAGCGCAGGATCTGTCTGTAAAGTCCCTTTTGCCAGACTGGGATTTTGAGGAGGAGGAAGGTGCTGAGGCCAGGAGGCCTGGGTCCTAGGCACAGCGGTGCGCTGGCTGGCCAAGAACATCTGGGGCAGGTGGCAGCAGAGGGTCCAGGTGCGCAGGCACAGGGGAGGGGCGGGGGTCACCCTCGCCTCTGGGCCCCTGGCGGTGGGAAGGGGAAGCGGAGGGTTGGGGCGTCCTGGAAGAACGCTCTGGAGCCGGAGGTGCCCGGCGGGGGTGGCGGCGCCGAGCGGCCGAGGGGTGAGGGGGGCGATCTGGAACGCAGTCAGGAGGCAGCCCCGGGGAGCCGGGCACCGGGCGCACAGGCGGACATCGGGACGGCGACCGCAGGACGCGGGCTGAGGCACTGGGTCCTCCGCGCTCCTCCCAGCCTCCCTCCAGCGCTGGCCCCGCGCCCCCTCCCCGCGCCCCCACCCCGCGCCCCGCCGCGCTCACCCGGGGTCGGCCGCCGCCCTGCTCGGCCGCAGCGTCCGCCGCCGCTGCCCCAGCCGCCGCCGCCGTGGACGCCTCTCCCGCGGCCGCCGCAGCCTGCGAGACGGCCCCGAGCCCCGCCCCGGCCCGCCCCCAGCCGGCCCCGCCCCAGGCCCGGCCCCGCCCCGCCCCGCCCCGCCCCGCCCCGCCCGCCGCGAACGCGCGCGCCGCGCCCCCTCTGCGCCCCCTCTGCGCCCCCTCTGCGCCCCCGAGCCCGTGCCCGCCGCCCCCACGCTCCCGGGCCGCGGCCCTTCTTTCCGCCTCGGCCTCCGGGGGGGAGCCGGGACCAGCGCTGGCCGCCTCTACACGCCGAATTCCCTCATTCCCACTCTTCTCTCCCAGAAACCCCGAGACAGGCCCGTGGCCAGTCCCGGGGGCGCAGCCCACCCGCAGCCCACGCGGCCGCGCTCTCACCTCACTTTGGGTTCGGAAGCCGCGGAATCCTCCCTGCCTCCCTGCCTCCCGCCGGCCTCCCTCCCTGCCTCCCGCCGGCCTCCCTGCCTCCCAGCCCTTCGCGTTCAGAGCCCCAGCCCCGGGGGCTGCAGGTCTCCCGTGGGCCCACCAGAAGAAGTCTTGCAAATGCTCCCTCCCTAAGGAGTAAGCCTGCAAAAACACTTTCAAAAAATTCTTGTGATGCAAGGGGGTACGTAGGGGATTACAGTGTCATTGTCGCGATCATTGTTTTAAAACATCTGCCGTGGAGGCTTTCGGCATTAGAGAGAGATTCAGGAAACCCGAGAGGTGCGCGGTGCCAAACAGGTTGTGAGTCAGAGCTCCTCTTGGGGGGCCAGGGGGGAGGGCGCCTTCTCCTGCTTCCTTTCCCAGTCATTCCGCGGAGCATCATGAAACATTGATTAAACCCCTACCGTGGGCCTAGCCCTGTAGTGGGGGCCAGGTCGGTTTCAGCGGGTGCGTGGGCTGGGAGCACACGTGTCCTGGTCCCTGGTCCCGGAGTGTGGCGAGCTTCCGGAGACTTTGATCAACTCCGTCTCCTTTCCGAGTTCCAGTGTCCCCCATGCCTAAGGTCCTGATGCCATCCTAGCCTCCTTCCGACTCTGGATTGCTTCTGGGAGCTGCCTAGCACGGCTCCTGCTCTGGGTTTTGGTAAGAATTCAGGTAAGGCTCAGGAGGGCACAGTTTAGTTAGAATGAAATAGTCTCGCAGTTGGAAGTGTCTTTAGAATGAACACTTTCCCCTTCCTCTTTTGGGGGTCAAGGCCCTTCATGCCCGGCCCAGCTTGTGTTGTCAATCCCTGTAAAGATAATACGTTTTATCATTGGGTGGCTCTATTAGAAGAGGCTTCTGACTGTACCCCCCTACCCCCATACACACACACACCAAAAATTCTGGCATATTCTCTCCACCTTGGACCTGGCCAGGCTCTGGAGAGGACAAAGGTGAACCAGCCACAGATGCCATTCACCCCATAAAGCACTATCATTTCATACCATGGGAATGCTCCTGACTTTACACCTGTCTGTCTCTAATAATAATATAGCTTAGGTTGGAGAAGAGACTATTTGATGTATGAGATTTCACTTCCACATACTTAAAAGATGGCTTCTGTTTCAGTAAAATTGAGGGATACCTGTGTAGCATTGCCTAGCCCATTGTGAAATAATAGGGTTTCTAATTATCAGTGTGGAATTTAATAATTAAGTGTTTCCTAAGACACAATAATCAGATGAAATAGTCTTTCAACTTCATTAGTAATACTAATAACAGGTTTAGAGGTTACTATAATAAAGATTATAGTGAAATTAAACTGTCATTGAAGGGGCAGGTAGGTTGAGATTAAATTTCAGACGGTTTTCATTCACAATATAAGTTTGCTAAAACGAACCTAGTGTCTTAATTAAATTAACTTTAAACGGAACTGTTCCAGTTTCAAGGGCATCCTCTTCACTTATTTATTTTTTAAAAGATGTTTCTCGAGCTTTGACACAGGGCCAGGCACTGTGTTAAATGATGGCATAAAGACACAAGTCCCTGGCCCTGAGGGACTCAGACAGGTTGCCAGCCCGGGTTTTATGACAAGGCAGAAAAGAAAGCCGGCTAAACCAGAGGTATTTGCTGTGTGGGCCCAGGGCAAGAAGGAATTCATCATGATTTGGGGGAAATTGGAAGCAGATTCTTTTAAGCCAAACCCAGAGGGATGAGTTAGTCTTCAGTAAGCAGGAAATGGGGTCAAGGACGCTCCAGGTAGAGTGACAAGAGAAAGGCCCTGGTGGAAGGGGGTTCGGTGTGGCTGCGGTGCCCGAGGGACAGCACAAAGGGGACTGAGAGTGAAGAACCAGAGCAGCAGCCGGAGAAGGCTGCTCTTGACCTTGGGAGTTTCAGGGAACTGGGTGACCTTGACTGGAGTGTCTGTTGAAGTGTGCTTGGAGATTGGGATTGAAAAAAAGAAAAGGCACCAGGGACAATGGTCAGGTGAAAAATGCCATCATCACTGGAGGGGGCGGGGGAGGTTGTGGGCTGCTCCCCATGGACCAGGTTCTACTCTTTCACATTTGAAAACACATTCTCTAAAGCATCCGCAGTGCTGAGAACAATACTTGGCACAAATTTGGTGCCGGCTGATATTTACGGAATGAATGGCAGGGTCATGAAAGACGAGCATCCTCTCTGGAGACAAAGCCACAGGGGCTGATCCCACTTGAGGCTCCTTTAACTACCCACGGAGACCCATTCTAGGGCTGTTAGAGCATTCCCTCTAAATTCCTGGACAAATTAGATTTTCCCTTGTTCCCCCAAAAGATCATTTCTGCTGCTGAGCTTTTGCTTCTCTGTATACCTAGGAGGACTTCCTCTCCCATTAAAGACCACTTGGTCTGATGCTCATGACTTCTGGGGGCAGTTGTGACACCATGTGCTCATGCTTCTTTACTCTGAATTCCTATGAAACTAACAATCTGAGCCACTTACACCTCTGATTCGTCACATACCCAAGTTTCTTGAAGACAAGGACTTTTTCTGGGACACGCATAAAACTTCCACTTGATGTGAAATCAAAGCTGGGCATAAATCCTGATCCCGCCACTCACTGGCTGTGTGAACTTAAGTTACTCAAGCCTTTGGAGTTTTGGTTTTCTCTTCTATAAAACGGAAGTAATAAAACCTACCTCCAAAGGTTGATGTGAAGGCTAACAAACAGCTTTGCAGTTATCAAGGAAAGAGTAACTGTGTGCGTGCGCATGCGTGTCTGTGTGTGTGTGTGTATGTGTGTGTTGTCTCCAAGTGCCTTGAGTCATGCTGGCCGTATAGTAAGTGTTCATCACAGATGAGCTGGTTAGTGGATTGATTCATAGAAGAGGGCTTGAAGTGGAGGCTGAATGATTCCATGTCCCCAAACCCTATGGTGCCCTCTGCTTGCTACTCTATAGGAAGGACACATTTTATTTATTTTATTTTATTTTATTTTATTTTATTTTAATCTAACTATCTATCTATCTATCTACTTATCTACCTGCCTATTTAGAGAATGTGAGTGGGGGGAGGGGCAGAGGGAGACAGAGAGAAAGAATCCCAAGCAGACTCCCTGCTGAGCACAGAGCCCCTCTCAGGGGTCCATCCCATGACCTGAGATCATTACCTGAGCCAAAATCAAGAATCAGATGCTCAACTGACTGAGCCACCCAGGCACCCCAGGAATCTTTATTTTTATCCTCCCAGTTTACTTTCCTCCAGCAGGAATTACACAGCACTTGCTTTCCCTCCGGCGTTACTATAATGGCTTCCAAAGGTGGGGGATGTTCTTGCCAATTACGGGCCAGGGTTCCTTTATGTAACTAGGGGTTTCTACGGAAACATGGCCCAGGCTTCAGAGGGAGCATAATAGATTTGATTATGAATATTGAGCCAATTTTCACAGCTGACATACCGCACACTTCCTTATTGCAAAAAAATCACAGTCCAAACTATGTAGAGAAACTTGGTAATGCCTGCAAGTTGTGCATGTGGCTGAATTGGAGCCTGTGACTTAAAATATCTGACTTTAATCACTTTTTTTCAATCACTGAGCATCTCAGGCTCTTTCAGGCCTCCCTTGCTTTGCATATGGTTCCAATCTGCATCGAATGACCTTCCATCCTGGTACATTCATTGAATTTCTATTCAGTATTTTTTTTTTAAATCCCAGCTCATAAGCAACCCCTCTATAATGCCTCCTTCAGCTCTCCTGGGTGGACTCCGTGGTTCTTGCTTGTGTGCTACCATAGTATTGCGTTCACCCCTTTGTCAACGCATTCCCCAGGCTGTGTCTTACCTGTGTCTCTGTTTAAAATGCCTTATTCAATGTGCACCATATATGGTTTGATTCATTAACATTGAACTCACAGCCAACAGCATTTTAACTCATGCTTGAACAAAGCTTGTCTAACATGCGTTTTCTCCATAAGACCCATCACCCTTTTGTACACGTCGGAGCACTGGACAGCACTATGCTTGGGGCCATTTTAAACCCATAATCACCAACATAAAGTACAAAAATAGGAAAAACCTTGCACGAAGTAGACTATAGAAAAGGTACTTGTTCACAGTATGAGAGCTGAAAAAAGAAGACAGTGTCGCCTCGGTTGACCTAGGCTAAGAAGGTGCATTGGCAACTTGAGTTTCTCACTGCTTGGTGCACTTTGGGAAATAATACATTAAGAAAGCACCCAGAGTATTGATTTCGAGGTTACACGTACATTTTGATGAGTGGGCAAATTCATAAAAGCAATATCTGCAAATAATGAACATAAACTATATGTGCCTCCCGCCTAGACTTATGAACTCTTTGAAGCCAGCATCTGTGTTTTATTGCTCTTTGTATCTTTCCAGGACCTTGAAAAACACCTGATACATAAAAACCTGGCACTCAGTCAATGCCAACCGAATGGGTGAGCCATTCAATCCGGTCTCCTGTTTCTTTAGCAATTTCCCCAACAATTTATAAACATATTATTAAAGCAGCAAAATGTCTCTGGTTCTTCTCCCATGTGAATGTCATCAGCCTAATTTGATTCTTTGCAGTTATTTGAGAAGAGCCCTCCCGGCCTTTGAAAGTAAGGAGCAGGATATATGGAATAGATCCCTCACATGTGGCAAATCTGGATAATACAGATACTGGCTTCCAAGGTGGGTAAAAAATGATAAACGACAGCATCCACTCATCTCCCCCCAAGGGGAAGAGGGAGCAATACATTTCTAGGATCTGGAAAAATAGTGTCAAATGACGGCCAACAATGGAGAAAGATGACATAGCCCAGGAACTGAAAGGGAGACACTGGTGGTGAGAGGAAGTGAAGTGGATGGCCGGAGGCAATAGAGTCACAAGAACTGTGCAGGAACTTTGCAGTGAGGTCAAGATTTAAATCTGGGCTCCTCTCCTCCACTTAGAGCAGTATGACTTTGGGCAGGTTTCTCGACTTCCTGCTTCCTTGGTAATCACATATATAAAACAGGGACAATAGGATGAACCATTCAAGGTTGTTCCTGCAACTGATATTTATTGATGCCACTATGTGCCAGATAGAAACACGAATAAGATAACAAAATGCAGATAATTAATTAGCACCTAAAACAGTGCTTGCTGCAACAGAGCTACCAAATTTAAAAAGTGATCTTCACTATTTCCACCCTTAAGTTATTTCTGTTTTCATTCTTTCTCTCTTCTCTCTCCTTCTGTCTCTAAATTTCAAAGCTTCAAGGTAAGACTTCTAGTCTCTCCCAAGGCCAAACTCTCTGACATTTTTTCATGGTCAGTTGATCTCAGTATTAGGCTTAGCCAGGTATATCCAGAAATTGCTGGTTGCATCAAGTTTTAGCAGCTTTGACAAAGTGAGTCAGTCCCTGTAGGGGACTACCTCACGACCCACAAAGCCCACGCCAACTCCAAAATCAGCATCAACAAAGTAATGACACATCTATATGGACCTTTGAGCAAAGACTGAGAGCATTTTATAGGCATTGTCTAGTCATTTATGCAGTATCACAAACAGGTAAGTGGGGCTCACTTCTGACTATACCCATTTTATAGCCAGGGAAATTAAGGCTTGATGGGACTCATTCAAGTCATCGGTTGAGTCCTAGCCACAGCCAAGAAAATAAAACACAGGTGTCGTGTCATGACTCACAACTGAGAACCAAGGGTTGAATTCCTTGGGCAACCAGATCCTCCTCCTTTTCTTGACAAATGATTTCTTTGCTTTTCAGGAAGTTGATCAATGAGCAAGCCCACAGGTTAATTTAGACACAAGCCATGATTCTCTCTCTTGCTATCAGACTTTGCCTCCAATGTGGAGAGCTGAAAACACAATGGGGTACTGAGGTGATGTTAAAATTCTCACCAAACAGAATGACTGAGTATTGAACTTCTTTACAATCCCTGCTAATAATGCACCAATGGTTCTTGTATCTACATGCACATAAGTACTATATGCGACATTCACATAAATGGCCATGTTAATGATTTTCAACCTATTGTGTTTGCCTTCTGACTCTTCAATCACTTGGAAAATACCTTATAATAGTGATGCTTGATATATTTAGAACTCATACTATTTTGGGTTTTCAAAAAATACGTTTTCATTCTCCCTTTAGCCACTGCCAAGGTCAACTCCTTACCAGCTCTCCCTTGAGTTACCTGGACAGCATTCTTTTTTTTTTTTTTAGGATTTTATTTATTCATGAAAGACAGAGAGAGAGAGAGAGAGAGAGAGAGAGAAAGGGGCAGAGACACAAGGCAGAGGGAGAAGCAGGCTCCATGCAGGGAGCCCAACGTGGGACTTGATCCCGGGTCTCCAGGATCACACCCTGGGCTGAAGGAGGCGCTAAACCGCTGAGCCACCCAGGCAGCCCCCTGGACAGCATTCTGACTGGTCCTCTGCCTTCATATTCAATCCAGCCCACTACTATACACTTGAGGCCCAGAAACACTTGTAAGAGACGTATGTGATGGGGGCAGCCCCAGCAACATAGACTTAACATCTTTGTAGAACTCACCTGGCTGTTTATAGCCTGCCCTTGCTTGTTCTTCCTGCTGCATTTCTTTCTACTCCTTAACTCAAAATATTATATCACTCCTCTCTCTGTGCCTGCTCTTTCCTCTCTCTGGAATGCCCGCTTTCTGTTATCACATGGACAAAGTCCAAATGTACCTTCCAGGTAGGAGAACATCATTTTGTAACCAAATCTCTTCTGAATCCTGATCCTCAGCCTGCCTAGGCCCACTGACTCACACACACTCTATCTCACAGTGATTTAATTCTGTGCATCACTTCTTGAGCTCCTGAAATTTAGAAATTATATATATATACATGTACATATGTATATGTGTATATATATCTCATAAGTATGCATACATATACATATTTTATATATAGATACATATAGATACAAACACATATGAATATGCCCCATAGGTACACATAAATACCTATTTGATACACATACACATATAGATATATATTTAACATCTGTGTTCTCAGTCCTTGACATCTAATGTCCACTTGATAAATATCCACAGAGTTGATCTGAATTAAACTGAATCCCTCAAGATCCGGAGATTAGAAAAACTGTCCTTTGAAGTTAGTTCTGGAAAAGTAAAGTATAATCAAGCTTGAAAGAGCAACATAGGATCTTTTTAATAGAAGAGTGCTTTTTTAGAGTGCTTTTTTTTTTTTTTTTTTTTTTTTGATGAATTAGAAAACTTCTCCAATGTGCTTTTCTGGCTGTGTGATCTTAAAATAAAATCCACATTAGTGATTATTAGGCAAATCCAACAAATAGTTCTCTGCTTCTGATGTTGAAATGCTCCCTTTCCTTACATGCCAACACCTCTACATTTTCTTTGTTTTAATTATACTAAGCGTCTTTTTGTTCTTCCTGGGACATTTGCCTGGGAGGCTAGGGCAAGCTATAAATAATAATCATCGTCATTATAAGAAATAGTATTTACAGAGTCTATTCTTGGAGCCGAAGACTAATTCATGAGCACGCCCAACACGGCCCTGATAGAGCTGCAGTGATTTCTTGGGGAGAGTCTTGGGCTCTTGAATATTTCACCTGTCTCATTAGCGTCACTCATGTGGCGTGACTGCTCAGACGGCAGCTGCTTCATCCAATAAACTCCATCAAACTGCTTCCCATCTGTTAATGGGGAGGAAATGGGAGATTTTAGAAAATATAATGATTTTTATGTTGCTGAACATAAGTGCAATTGGTTTTCTGGTTTCTACATTTCCTTTATACCCAAGGCTTCCATGAATCTATTTAATATGGGTTTGTGTGTGCGTTTTGTTAAGAAATAAAAACAATGTTATCTTTTATTACACACATTTAGGCACTTCAAGGTGTTAAACGAATCTCAGAGCAGAAAGGGCCCTGGAAATAATTTAATTAATTTAATAATTTAATTCAGTTTGTTCATTTAACAGATAGAAAAACTGAGGCCCAGGAAGGGAAGGGGATTTCCCAAGGTCATATGGTAAGAATAAGGCAGAATCTGGGAGTTTTGGGGGAGGGGGGAATTGAAACATGGTGTGCTGGTTCCAGCTAGTGTTTTCTTTCTCTCTCTGATCTGAACAAATCTTCCTCCTCTTCTGATTTGAGCCCTAAAGTTTTCAGCTTGTTACATATTTAGGATACTAATCTTCTGCACATTAATTATCCAGTTACCTCCATAATTTCTTAGAAGTCCTAAAACTATTTTATTGGACTGCACTGAGTATTGTCCCCAAGACAGATGAGCCTATGAAGTGAGAGAACCAGGCAAGTTCTGGAGGCAAGAACTGGAAACTGCCAATCGAACAGGCATCGTGATCTGGTGGCAAAAGCTTGCTGTCCTTCATCCTGGGTTCTAGGAACAATTCTGCTTGATATGTTCTATGATTTGGGGCAGGTCAGTAAACTCCTCTTGTTTCAGTGTTTCCATTTGTTCACCATGGATTATAAATGCCTGCCCTGACTTCCCTAGAGAAATGATGAGAGAATCAAGTAAAATGACAGATGTTAAAAGACTGTGAAAAGCTAAACCACCACCACCACCACCACCACCACAGAATCATTATTTCATTCAGTAGCAGAAACATAGCAAGACTATTTTGCTTTTGTTTATTGCCAAAGTGTCATGCATGGTAATTTCATGCTAATTTCCTGCAGGTGGTCAGATTTTTATTGGCCCTTATTTGTCTCCTCCCAAGCATCACTGGAGTTTGGAACATATTTTATATTTTCACATACTTAAGAATTTACTTAGCACTTACTATATGCCAGAAACCCTGATAGGTGCTAGGGATACAAGGAAAGATGCTCTCATGAATTCACTGCCCAGGTGCGAAACAAATATGAAAATATATGAGAAGCATTTACGGACTTTAGGGACAAGCATTTAGCCAGGCTATGAGAAAGGCTTCCAGGGAAAGTTGTTGAAGTCCTGAGAAGGGCTGATCCAGGAGAAGAAAAAGGAAAAGGTAGAAATAACAACAAATGCACTGCGATGCTGATTTGCCTGGGACATCGTGAATACTTTAGTTGGACAGACGTGATGGGGGATCAGGGATTTAGACAGCGGTCCTCACAGAGAGATTTTCTTATATTCTCGGAAGCTGATACTCGTTGTTGAGAGTGATTGGGAAAATTTGATGTCAGCGTGCACCCATTTCCTTTCTCGTATGCTTTGTCCTGACGCAAGCAGAGACACTTAAATTCACACTAAGGAGTGGTGATTGGGAAGTGCTTACTCCTTTCTGGGGAGTATGTATGCAAAGGATGATATAACAAATACCCATGTTCTCATCACCTAGAATAACATCTTGTTATTTGTGCTTTTTTTTTCTATTAAATAATAGGATATTAATGATTCATAACAGGCCATTAATGATTAATAATAGGATATTAATGATTAATGAGTAAATGTTTCCACGGGTAGTAGAAACTTCTAATGCTTAGAAAATTCGGGTTCTTTCCTTCTGGCTGCTGGGGGTACCGTACTTCCCTGTCTTGTTTCGGGATCTTGTTACCAGTTCTGGCCAATGCTTTGTGGGTAGACATAAGTCCCTTCTGGGTTAGAACACTCAACTGCTGAGGTGAGACTTTTATCTCTGAAACTTTTATCTCTCCTGTTGCAAAATGCAATGTTCATCTTCCTAGATCCCAGAGAAAGGATGACATTGAGAAGTCACCCCACCTCTGCCACCAATGCCTGATGGACATATAGCCTGAGACATAGATACATCCTATCATTTAAGCCACTGAGATTGAGAATTTGGAGTTTGTTTTGACAGCATAAGTTTACCTAACCAACTGATACATCTTCCAGCCTCAAACCCAATCTTCCCTGTCCAGAGACAACCACGATTATGAAGTCATTGGGAATATTTCCATTCATATTTCCTAAAAATTTCCAAAGTAAGTGTGTGCACTTAATATTTGGTATTATACTTTTAAAGTTTTCATGAAGGCCATCATATGGTATTCTGGTTCTCACCTTTATTTGTTCAACAGTATGGATTTTTAAAACTATCTAGCATGATAACTATATAATTATGTAGATTATGTACATGTTCAGTTTTACCAGATAATGACAAATTCCTCTTCAAAATGGTTCTACTATTTTAATACTCATAGTATATTTCCCAACATTTCTCTTGTCAGATTTTATCTTTTTTGTAAAGTGTAATTTTATTTTTTTTATTTACATCTTGTTTACTAAGGAGATTGAACATTTTTTTCCCATGGTTGTTGAATTTTCAGTTTTTCACTTCTATAAAATATCTGTTCAGATCTTTTGCAATTTTATCTATTATCTATTATGACATTTATAATTTATAGATTTATAATTTGTCTATGATTTCATTATTGATTTGTAAGAGTTAAAAATTATATTCTGCATACCACTCCATTGCCTATTATGTGTTACTGATTCCTTCGTTTAATGGGTTGTTTGCCTTAACTTTGTGATGTCTTTTATATATACAAGAGTTTAATTTTGATGAAGTCAACTTATAGTTTCTGTTCCTTCTTTAAGAAAGCTTTTTCTGATCAAAGACAAAAAGATATTTTCTAATATTTTGATCTAAATCTATAAAGTATATTTTTCAATTTTGTTTACATCTTTGATACACATGGATTAGACTTGAGAAAATGGTATAAGAAAGGCATCATTTTTTTCTTTTTTGTTGGAATAGCCATTTGTCCAAGCATGATACTTTCTTCTTTGTTTTCTAATACTTCTCTTAACACAAATCAAGTTTATGTCTATCCCTCTTCACATACTACACTGTTGTGATTAATTTATTTATATGGTGCATCTTGATATCTGGTAGATAATGTACCTATTTTTCCCTGATTTTATTTATTTATTTATTTATTTATTTATTTATTTATTTATTTATTTAAAAAATTTTATTTATTTATTCATGAGAGACACAGAGAGAGAGGCAGAGACACAGGCAGAAGGAGAAGCAAGCTCCATGCAGGGACCTGACATGGGACTCCATCCCGGGTCTCCAGGATCATGCCCTGGGTTGAAGGCGGCACTAAACCGCTGAGCCACCCAGGCTGCCCACTGATTTTTAAAGAAATTTTTGGATTTTTCTCTTTGATATGGACTTTAGAATATATATCCTGATAAAATTTTTAATTAATTTTAAGTATTTTTCTTCTATTTTTTTTCTTTTTCATAGACTAGGGATTGGCAAACTATAACATATGGATCAAATCTGGTCTACCTCCAGTTTTTATAGAAAAAGTATTAGTGGTACCATCGCATTCATTTTTTTATGTATTATCTATAGGTGTTTTTATGCTTCAATGGCAGAGCTGAGTAGTTGCAATAGAGACCGTATGGCCTGAAATGTCCAAAATATTTACTATTTCATCCTTGATAGACAAATGTTGTCAACCCTTGAAACAGACAATCACACCAGTTATCACCAAGGGTGGTTAAGACTAGGTCTTTAGGGGATCCCTGGGTGGCGCAGCGGTTTGGCGCCTGCCTTTGGCCTGGGGCGCGATCCTGGAAGCCCAGGATCGAATCCCACGTCGGGCTCCCGGTGCATGGAGTCTGCTTCTCTCTCTGCCTGTGTCTCTGCCTCTCTCTCTCTCTGTGTGACTATCATAAATAAATAAAAATTAAAAAAAAAGACTAGGTCTTTAAAATATTTATCTATCCATTTCTTTTTCTTATCTTATTGCATGGATTAAGACTTTTAGTACAATGTTAAATATTGATGCATATATGGGTCATCCTTGTCTCATTTCTGAGTTTACTGGGAATACCTTCAGAATTTCACAATTAATATAATTCAGGAAGTTCTTGGTAGCTGCTTTTATGAAGTAAGAAAATTTTCTTCTGTTCATAATTCACTAAATATCTCTATCATAGGGATCCCTGGGTGGCTCAGTGGTTTAGCGCCTGCCTTTGGCCCAGGATGTGATCCTCGAGTCCGGGGATCGAGTCCCACGTTGGGTTCCCTGCATGGAGCCTGCTGCCTGTGTCTCTGCCTCTCTCTCTCTGTGTCTCTCATGAATAAATACATAAAATCTTAAAAAAAAAAAAAGATCTCTATCGTAATCGATGCTAAATTCTACCTAATTAATTTTCTACATATCATATAGGTTTTCTTTTCTAATTTCTTTAATGTGATAAACTATTATTGGTGGGTCTTCTGTTTATGAACTACTTCTGTAAAAAATATTTTATTTATTTATTTATTTGAGAGAGAAACAGAAACAGAGAGAGCAGAGAGGGTGAGGGACAAGCAGTCTCTGCACTGAGCACAAAGCCTGACACGGAGTTTGATCCTATGACCCTGACATCATTGCCTGAGCCAAAAGTCATGAACTGATGTCTCCAATGACTGAGCAACCCAGGTGATCCTGTTGTTAGATTATTTTTGAAATTCTATGGGAAACTCTAATATAAACTTCTGAGTTGAAAGAACTGAATTTTATTTACATTTTTGCATTTGTGTTTACAAACAAAATTGGTTTGTTTGCTTGTTTGTTTTGTTTTTACTACCCTTGTTTGGGTATCAAAATTATAATAGCCTTCGAAAATTATGCAGGTAGCTCTCTTTGTTCTCAGAAATAGTTGTGTGTGTGTGTGTGTGTGTGTGTGTGTGTGCTTTAAAATAAACAATAATTATCTGTTTCTTGAAACTATAACTCACTGTGATGCTCCCTGAAGAAGGGACACTTTTTAATTATCTATCCTGAATGAGATTGACTTGCCTAGGATTTTAATTTTCCTTAAGTCAATTTTGGAAATTTATATTTCTCAAGAGAATGGTTAAATCTAAATTTCAAATTTATTAACATAAAATTTTGCAATGCACTATTACGCATTTTTAAAATTTTTTACTCTTAGTAATTATATAACTTGACATGTGATCTTTTTATTTTTAATATATTTGATATTATTCATATTCATTTTCTCTCATTTTCAAAATCGTGCTGGGGTTTATATATCGTTAGACTTTTAGCATGTAAGCTTTTGATTTTAGTGATCATTGTGATGAATTTCTGTGTTTGTTTTCTTTATTTTTACCTCATATATTGAGTTAATCAAATCATATTCTATAATTCCTGTATCCCATTTTCAATTTATTTAACTCTTTGTTACTTCTCATTTTTGATTTTTTGAGGTGTATTCTGTTTTTTTTTTTTTAGTTTCTTAAATAGAGAACTGAATTCACTTTTATCCTATATCTTTTTATTTGTGAGTAAATGGATTTAACAATTTTCATCTGTTGCTTTAGCTATATCCCAGAAATTGTTTTGTTTTGTTAAGATTTTATTTACTTATTCATGAGAGACACAGAGAGAGAGGCAGAGAAAGAAGCAGAGAGAGAGAAGCAGGCTCCATGCAGGGAGCCCCATGTGGGACTTAATCCTGGGTCTCCAGGATCACACCTTGAACCAAAGGCAGATGCTTCAACCTCTGAGCCACCTAGGCCTCCCTTTATCCAGAAATTGTGAACATGAATAACCTAAATGTTTTACTGTGTAAGCCTTCCTTTATTTTTAGGCACTAAATATTTAAAATTTCCATTTGGCCTTCTTTTACAGTCAGCTGGACTTTTTTTCATAAAATTTTGTTAAAACGTTTCAGTTTGGGAAGTTTCTATCAACATATCTTCAAGCTTACTGATGGTTTCCTTAGCCTTGTGCATCAAAATAATTCTTTGTTTCTGTTACAATATTTTTGATTTCTAGCATTTGCTTTTCATTATCTTTTAGAGTTTCCAATCTGTTCTTGCATATTGTCCATTTTTTCCATTAGAACCTTTAGCATATCAATGATAGTTATTTTAAATTCCTGGTCTGATAATTCCAAAATCTACCATATATGAGTTTGGCTGTGATGCTTGCCTTGTCTCCTCAAACAGTGTTTTTTTCCTCCCTTCTTCCCTCTCTCCTCAGATCCCCCCTCCCTCTCTTCCTTCTTCTTTCCTTTTCTTCCATCCCTTCTTCTTTCCTTCTTTCTTCCATCCTTCCTTCCCTCCCTTTTTCTCCTCCTCCTCCTCCCCCTCCTCCTCCTCCTCCTCCTCCTCCTCCTCCTCCTTCTTCTTCTTCTTCTTCTTCTTCTTCTTCTTCTTCTTCTTCTTCTTCTTCTTCTTCTTCTTCTTCTTCTTCCTCTTCCTCTTCCTCTTCCTCTTCCTCTTCCTTCCTCTTCCACTCATTATTTTTGCCTTTTAACATCCTTTGTGATTTATTATTGAAAGCCTACATGATGTATCTATCAGATAAAAGAAACTGAGCTATGAGGTTTTGTATTTATCTGGCTGGGAGTTAAGCTGTGTTATTGTTTCCTTTAGCTTTGATGCTAGAGGCTGAAATTTCCTGTTGTGTCTTTGTTTTATTTCTCCTGTTATCTTTGGGTTTCCCTAGAGACTTCTTCCTAAGTGGGGGCTGAGTCTTGAATTTTCTTTTGGTTTTGATCATGTCTTTTTTTTTTTAATTCATGAGAGACACAGAGAGAAGTAGAGACACAGGCAGAGGGAGAAGCAGTACCCCCACAGGGAGCCTGATGCAGGACTTGATCCCAGGACCCCAGGATCATGACCTGAGCCAAAGGCAGGTAGGTGTTCAACCACTGAGCCACCCAGGTGCCCTATCTTTTAGTTTAGATCACATCTTATTAAAGAAGAGCTTTTGTTGACATTGTGATGCTAGGAAAGGGGGAATATGATCTTGTAATTAAGTCTTACTCCTGAAAGTGAGGGGGCCCTCCTAAGGCTAGGCCCCTAGGAGTTTTTAATCTCTCAAACTAGTCTTCACTTCATCTCCAGATATTAGCAATTAAACCTTAACCATTCCTACCAGACTCCACCCAAGACTTCAGCTTCTGCTTCTGTGACTTCAGGTCTCTGATACATAAAAGGTTGTTGATTTTCAGTTCAGTTTTTTCGATTTTTCTTGTTATAAGCAAAGGAATGAAAGTTTCCAAGTTCTTTACATGTTAAAGTGGAAACCGAAAGTCTCCACTTTTGAATTAAAGAAGTTTTTGTTTAGTCTTACTTGCATTTTGATCAAAGAACACATTTTTATTTATATCCTAATATATATTTAGTTTTTAGAACTGATTCTCATGTACTTGAAAATAATGCATAGTCTCCATGTTTGGGTTTCATAGGGTTTTTTTTTTTTGTTGGTTTTTAATTGACTTACAGTTCTAGAATTTCTTTTCCTTATATTGTTCTTTTTCTACATTGTGATTTCTATTTACTCCTCTATTTCTGCAAACATTTAAAAATACTTATTTTACAATTTTTAAAAACATTATTCTATTATCTCTAAGATTGTTCTTCCTCTTGCCTCTTCTTCCTGGTCATTCATTTTCTCATATGGTTTATAATATTGGCTATGATCTAGTTGTCAGTGAGGATAGTTTCCATGAGAAACACATGTGACTTGCTTTAGCTGATGGTTTCTCATTTGTATCTGCTGGGACTTTCTGGATTTAGATGTACTGGATTGATGTTTACATTTATTTATTTATTTACTCAGGGTCCTAAACTATTCAGGTGGCTTAAATCTGGATCCTTCATTGTGTTCTGATGACCTGCAGGTGTGTGTATTTTTGTGCATAGGCCTAGGTGAGTAGGCAACTTCATTACAGCTTTCTTGGATTAGTTGGGCATGATTTTCTTACCAATTGCAATGCTAGTGGCTGCAGAATCAATTCAGGCCACTCAGTTCCAGCTGCCCACCCACATGAGGCTGCTGGCTAAATTTCTCTCTCTGTGTGGGCATTAATCCCTAGTCCCAGCTGTTAAGGCTCATAACAGGTTCCAAATCTCCTGTAACACTTTGCAGTTTTAACTCTCACTTACCATTTTTGAGATTCCCTCTCTCTTTTTTTTTTCAATTTGGGATTTTCCCTTCTTGGTCTCAAGTTAGAGCTATGGATTTACAATTGTTAGCTGATTTGTTTTTTTCTATTTTTAAGCCAGCAATTTTATCTTGTTTTGAGTAAAAGGAGCATCTTTTAGCTCACTTTGCCTTCCTTTTCAGAGCACGGGGGACACACATATTCTGAAAGGGATAGACAAAACTTTAGTGGAAAGGAAGTCTCTCCTGTGGGCAGCCAGACACTCGGTAGGTGCACAGGCAACACTGGGCTGAAGCTGGCTTATTCTTTTTTTTTTTAATATTTTACTTATTTATTCATGAGAGACACAGAGAGAGGCAGAAACATAGGCAGAGGGAGATGTAGTCTCCTTGCGGGGAGCCAGATGTGGGACTCAAGCCCAGGACCCCGGGATCACAACTTGGGCCAAAGGCAGACACTAAACCACTGAGCCACCCAGGTATCCCAAGCTGGCTTATTTTTTACTTCAAATCATGTCACTTATTTAGCAAAGAGGCAACCCTGCCCAGTTGCACAACTCACCCTTGCATTGTACCTTTCTTTGGCTTCTTAAGGCCCCAGAGGCTGTGCCTGACTCTCCAGGACCTGTCCCGTCAGTGCTTGCTCTGAGTGATGCCCAGCTAGATTTCTAAGAGACACCTCATCCTGGAGTGTGTGCTTAGCCCCCATGGGAAGTCCTCTGTCTGTCCCTATAGGAAAACAGGACACCTGAACATTGAGCTGTGGCTGCAGTTGTTGCATAGACACTCATGCCTTTAGAATGGATGTTCCCTTTGTCTCAATCTGGGTCAATCCCTAGGCTAAAAAGACTTTAGCTAGAATATGTGATTGCAGCTAAAGATACCTGAAGACATAAAAGACCTTTATTCTGTTTCAAAATTCATAAACTTGAAAAAAGTTATCAATATTGTTTGATGACTTCAAACTTCTAAGGCAATGTCTCCCTTAGTCCACATTTAAACATTTATTTAAAGAAAATTATCCATACCCCAAGGTTACTAAGTAATGAAAATAACGCTATGTGAGTTCATTAGTCTCTAATACGATTTTTCTCCTCATTTTATTTCCCAATAAGGAAAGCTTTTCCAAATGATGTATTTCAGAGGCTGAAGAGAAAGAATTATGATTGGTTTCTGCATGGCTATTATCAACCATAAGAGAAAAATTCAGCTAGTTTGCAATTTTCAAAGAAGTGGAGAGATTACTTTGTTAATGTCTATTCAGTTCATTTTCTATTTGGGGAATTGAAAATTCGAGTGTGGTTGCAGAGAAATGACGAGTGAGAGCTTCAATTGCAGTATAGTGGCAGGGCTCCATCTGCAGAACTTCTTTGCAGTTGCTTATGGAGAAGGTGAATAAGAACTCTGGCCTTGTGCCCTAGAATTGCACACTTATCCTAAATGAAGACTTATGGTAAAAATCACTGTTGTCAGCAAAACAGCATTTCTTAAGTGACCCTCTGTGCCTAGTTTCTTATGAAGGCTGAAAATCTACAAAGTTTTAGTTAGAGATGGTGTATGAGGTTGTTGATGTTATTACAAGGGTGATTATCTTACTCAGAGGACATACAAATTTACCTGAACAGGTAAATCAATTACATAAAGAACTGGTGTGGGGCACCTGGGTGGCTCAGTGGTTGAGCATCTGCCGTTGGCTCAGGTCGTGATCCCGGGATCCTGGGATTGAGTCCCACATCAGGCTTTCCTCAGTGAGCCTGCTTCTCCCTCTGCCTGTGTCTCTGCCTCTCTTGCTCTGTGTCTCTCATGAATAAATAAATAAAATCTTTAAAAAAAGAAAAAGAAAAAGAACTGATGTATTGAAACTCTCTATAGGCTGAGGGGAATGTGTTGGAAAAAGTGCTGGAAGGGAAGATGAGAGGCCTGGCTGTCAGTTAGTCCAGGCTATGATAGTACTCAGCTGAGGGATCCCCCAACTTCCCTGAACCCCACTTTCCTCGTGTGAATGGGGGCAAAATTGGAAAGTTAGATAACAGTGATGAAAAAGTCACACACGATTTCCTTACCTGTGATCAATAAAACATGATTCCCTGCCTCCAAGAAGCTCAGTCGAGAAAAACAAAGAGCCCCTAGTAACATGGCCAAGACCATGGCAGCAGTGCAATGATTTCTGGCCAATGGTACTGAAGTGCTGCAGGAAGAAGCCAGCACTGGAAGAGGGGGGTTATCAAGTATGGATTTCAGAGGAAGGTACTGGCAAATGTGTGTCTGGAAAGAAGAACTCTACATGACTCAGTAAGAAATCCAGGTTGGGTAAAGGCATGAGTAAAAGCCTTAGTGGAGCTGTTGTCAGCTTATGGATCCGACACTGGGCACTGAGCCTAAGAAAGAGAAGCCTCCAGGAACACATGAAAATAATTTCCATAAAGAACAGTGGTGCAAGGTCTGCTGGCATGGGGGAGAGAAGGAAATGGGGTCCCCAGTGACCCCAGAGGACAGCGGTTATGGCTAGAGGTGACATTACAGAGAGGCAGAGCTCAGCTCACCTGACAGATGGTGCAGTGGGGCACACTCAGGGTAGGGAGGCAGTGCAACTGTTCTAGCCCAGACATCGCACGGACTTCCGTGCGATGACTGGGCGGTTCTAGTAGCTTTCTGGCCCGTTTTCACACATGTACCACAATAGATCTGTGTTCTGGGAACCTTCAAGGCCTTTCCCTGTCTCTGTGATTTTGAGGAATAACTTTCAGACAGTGTTGCAAAAATCGGAGAGGACTATAGTGTGGAAGGGACTCCCCGGTCATTGGCTACATTCAGGCAGAGCTGGATGGCCATCGGCAAGGCTGCCAGAGGGGGTTACTTGGACCCTGGGTCAGCCCCCATGGTTGCTGAGGTTCTCTGGGTTTTACTAAGTGAGAGGGGGGCCGGTCAAGGAGAGCTGGCAGGGAGAGGACTTGGGTCACCTGGATCGCAGATCTGGAAACACACTGTTGGCAGCAGCAGGTGGACCCCCGGAGGCCAAAGGCACCTGAAGGAAGGCTGCAGGGGCCTGGGCTAGCAAGGATGAGGGGCGGAGGAGGGCAGATTGGAGGGAGGCTGTGACAGAAGGGCAGAGCCAACTGGCCGAGAACTCACTCAGAAAGGGAAGGGGAGGAGGTGACATGGTTGTTCCGGGAATGGGAGGAAAGACTGTGGGCGAACACAAGCCGAGCAAGATGAACGAATGAGTCTGTCCCTGCCAAGTTTGGGCTGGGCGGTGGGATGGAAGCTCCGGTTTATGTGTCCTTGCAGAGGCTGTCGAAGGAGTTCAGGGTGTCACCGCGAGGGCACAGATGGAGCCATCCGGTCAGGGCACATAGAGCTCAGTCCCCTCCCTAGGGAGAAAGAGCCTGAACCCAGGCAGTCACAAGCTAGGCCCAAACTGAAGAGTGAACCCAGAGAAGGTGGATGCAACCCATTTGGTTTGCTCCTGGGAGCTGGAGGCCTGAAAATGTGCATGTTGATCCCAATGCCAACCTTCAGACTTCCCCTGGGGTTCAGGGGTGGGTGCTCAGCAAAAACAGATGAATCTGAAGGATGAGGTCAAAATGTTCGCTCTGCTATTATGCGCTAAGGAAAACAACTTAAATTTTGATGGTTTTCAAGATAGCTGTGTTAGAGGAAGCATGTTACTATTCTCCAGAATCTCAAGAACCATCTCGCAATCCTCTAGACAAAATACCATGGAGCCAGTAGAGGGAGGAACACGGTTCTGTAGGGGAAAGAGGAGAGACGGGGCTGAGAGCAGAAGAGGGGGGATGGAGCACAGCATTAGCCCAGGTAGGCTTATTTCACTAAGCATTCACTAGAGGGGTTGTGGGAACTCAACACCAGGGCAGGAATTTCCGTGCTCACAGTGGCACCCATTCCACTAGCAGTTGATTCTGACCTGTACATATAAATGCACTTGGTCCCATTGGCCTGGGTGCCCTTGGATGATACCTCCTTGAACCTGACTCTACTAGCACAGTGCCAGTCACTCGCTGGAGATTTCTCGAGCTGTTTTCACAATAAAACTTGTCTTCTAAGCAGATTTCTTCCCCTCTGGGTAGGCACCATCCCTGATACCCCGGCCCACACTAGCCGTGAGCCTGACACCTCCGGATGTAGAAGCCTATAAAAGAAAACCAGGCCAGAGGCCACTGATAGGGTGTTCTGGAATCCCTGACAACAGCCTGACCAGGTTCTTCCCTCTATTCCCAGCAGTGACGGGTCTACACAAAGGCCATTTCTGTGCCACTTTGTATAGAGGGCCTTCTTTTTGTTTCTGCTCGCTGGTTCTTATCTGACCCCATGTCTCCACCAGGCTGGTGCTTCAGTTTCTACTCATCTCCACTTTCAATTCCCATTCTCTGTGTCCACTGAGGCTCAACATTTGATACTCAGACTAAGAACTCCGAACAGAAGGGAAGCAAACGGGCTTGGGAGAGGCATTGGGACAGATGGAAGGAGGAGGCCTCTGCTTCAAATAAAAGAGCAATTTTCTCATTATGAAGCTATAGTACGTTTTCTGAGAGACTCTAATTTTGGAGGAAATGATCCTTGGAAAAGGGTTGGGTAGATGAAAGAAATAAATGACAAAGAAATATTTGAAGGTGGGTTGGTACAGATCATAGAGTCAGTTAAATGTCAGATCAAGTGATTTCCTAGGATTTTACTCATTTGCTCTTCTTCTTATTCACCTTTCTCTGTAACACAATTTATCAAAAGGTTGCTATTGGAAGAAGTCATGGGTTAACACTCACAATAACTTGGATTTTCAGAGGAAATGACAATGGTTAGTTTTTCATTTGTATGTAATTAAATGGACTTGCCCTCAAATCTCTACAGACTGGTTAGCCAGAAGAAAACCAAACATGCTCCCACACATGCCAAATACACGTGGAACAAAACAAACACTATCCAGACCCAAATTTCAATCTAGTAGAAAGCTTATTCTGATCTTGAAATTTAAACCGTCTCTTGAGACATTATTCACTCTCTCTTTGGATAAAAACTTCCCCATCACTTTGGGATCCCACCCCTTCATGCTCCAGTGACTGGACAGAGTCTGGGTATGTGAGAGGAAGATAATATGGCCTGTGACCCTGGGAGAGCAGAGACCATAGGCATTATTCTCATCTGCAGAATCACACTTTGTCCTACCCAAGAAACTGCCCTTCGTCAGGTGATTGACAGCAAGAACATCCCTCCTTTCTGCGAGATAGGTCACATCTTAACACTCCAGAAGCTAAGTAAAGAAGAGAATCTTCAAATCTAAAGACCCAGAAAGTGCTGCTTGAGATGAATTAAAATAAGCAAAGGCTTGAGGATTAGATGATCACTTCTCTGTGGCAGTGCTGGAAGCTCAAAACAACAGGACATGCTTTTTCAAGGTTATGAGGTAAAATCATTTTGAAACTAGAATCCTAGAACAAACTCCAGCTAAATTTCAGAGAGAACAAAGTGAAGATTTTTGAGCAGTGTGAGGACTCATAAAATTTATCACTCAGGGAGTCTTCGAATAAGCTTGTTGAAGCATGGATTTTGGCAGATAGATACTAAATTCCAGAAAAAAAGAATGATACAGGTACCTGATACAGGTATATGTAATGATACAGAGCATTAAAGAATGCTCTTACCAAATAAGTAAGTAAATAAACAAACAAAACCACACCACACAAATACCAGCAGCCAATAAAGCTAATGGTCAGGGATCCCTGGGTGGTGCAGGGGTTTAGCGCCTGCCTTTGGCCCGGGGCGCGATCCTGGAGACCCGGGATCGAATCCCACGTCGGGCTCCCGGTGCATGGAGCCTGCTTCTCCCTCTGCCTGTGTCTCTGCCTCTCTCTCTCTCTCTCTCTATGTCTATCATAAATAAATAAATAAAATCTTTAAAAAAAAAATAAAGCTAATGGTCAAAGTGACTATTTTAGCACACTTTAAAAATATTTTAGCGCCAATCTGAATACAGAAGGAGGCCTAAGTTAGAGGAAGAAGGTGAAACTAAGGTCTTGCCTTGCTGATGTAAAGGATGTGAATACGAGCTGGGTCAGCAGTTGGTAAGTCATGTAACGATTTCAGGGCTTTCGCCAGCAGAAGTGAAGTAGGATGCACAGACATTAAAATGCTAGAGGAGCAAAATGAAAAAGGAAAACTCAACGGATTAAAACAAACCCAAGATAGAGAAATAAAAAGAAACACCAAGAAAGTGGACTAAAGAGAAAATACGAATGCGAAAATAAGCCCAACAGACATAATTGCAATGAATACAAATGAAAGAAAACCTCAGATACGGTGCCAGCTCTGAGCCATGTACAAGTAACACACCTAAAACAGAAGGACAAAAAAAAAAAAAAAAAATTAAAACAGAAGGACACACAGAAGGCACAATTTAAAGCAACTGTTTTATCTACGCCAGGCACATGGCTGTAGAACAAATGCCCAAATAGCAATATTAAGTTTAGGTAAGAGAAAACTGAAAGCGAAGATTTCTAAGCAGGACAACAGACACATGAAATATTTTATACGATTTATAATCTTAAGAAGATATGAATCACGGATTTTTTTTTTTTAGATCTCTAACAATCTCATTTCAAAAGACAAGAAAAACTGACACATTCTAAGGGAACTGGACAAATCCACATTCATGTGTGACATGCTAATACACATTTTTCTGAAATTGGCAGATTACGTAAATAATAAAAAAGGATTGAGAACTGAGCTTTCTGATTCCTCCCCACAACGGTGGGCCATAGATGGGTCACTCAAGTGCTGAGATATTGATCCACGTGGCCATGGAGTGGTCTGGTGGGACCTGTGGCAGCCACAACCTTGAATCAATTACCTCAGGCTTCAAGCACCTCTGTTATTTTCTGAAGGTGCCATCCAAATAAATTTGTTCGTGAGCTGTACTCTGACTTGAGCAAATTTGGAAATGACTGAGGAAAATTAAATGAAATCTGAAGCATGATGTGTTGGAACATGCGTGATATATCACATGTATTTGTATCATATGTATTTGCATATAATTTCTATGACACTTCATACCAATAAAGAGGAAGAACACATCTTTTTCTAAAAGCGTAAATAATACAAAAAACTGACGTGTTACATCTCAAAGAAAATCTTAATGAAATATATAAAAAAAGAAAGCATTTGTATAGATTTTATTCTCTGGCAATATTGTAATAAAGTTAGAAAATACATCACAAGGATGGGTTACACTAAAAAGCTACTAATTTCAAATAAAAAAAATTTTCACACATCATCCTGATACTTTTTGTGCACTTTTCCATATGTATGTTATGCTTCAGTTAGAAGGCTAGAATAAAAAAATCTTACATAAGCTTTGAATTAAAGGCAGAAAATATCTATTTAGGAAAAAGGTACAAGTGTACTACATTTTAAAAGCTATAGCATGTCAGTTTGGTAGTCTTCATAGGAAAATATATAGTCTTATTTTCACATAACAGAAAAACAAATGGAGAATAAAAGAAGTGAGCATACAATTTAAAGAGGTAGAAAAAAAAAACCTGAAAATAAAATGATAATTTTTGACAAAGAGAAAAGCAAAATTATGGAAATAAAAGTGACTTGAACAGTTAAATGAAGTGATGATTTTTTTAAAAGATTTTATTTATTCATGAGAAACAGAGAGAGAGAGAGAGAGAGAGAGAGGCAGAGACACAGGCAGAGGGAGAAGCAGGCTCCGTGCAGGGAGCATGATGCGGGACTTGATCCTGGGAACTCCACATCGATGTCCTGGGTCAAAGGCTGGCGCCAAACCTCTGAGCCACCCAGGAATCCCTTGATGATTCTTTGAAAACATCGATAAAGTGGGAGATCTCTCTCAATCCAAAACCCAAAAAATAGTAAAAAAAAAAAAAAAAAAAAAAAAAAAAAAAAGGAAAGGAACAAATATGAAGATTAGTAAATGATAATGATTAAAAATAATAAAAATAGGGATCCCTGGGTGGCGCAGCGGTTTGGCGCCTGCCTTTGGCCCAGGGCGCGATCCTGGAGACCCGGGATCGAATCCCACGTCGGGCTCCCGGTGCATGGAGCCTGCTTCTCCCTCTGCCTGTGTCTCTGCCTCTCTCTCTCTGTGTGTGTGACTATCATAAATAAATAAAAAATTAAAAAATATAATAAAAATAATGCTTTTTTTCTTAATGAAAATAGTAAAACTAAAAATCATGGGTGATTTTTCTGGTGATGCAAAATTTAGGAAAATTGAACCAATAAAAGTAAACAGACCTATCTATTAATGTGAGAGAAATGGGGGGGAGATAGCCAAGATCCAGCCCTATAAAGGATTCTTCTCCAGGTAACTTTTGTAAGTGAGATAATTCCTGTGTTGCATTAACTGTTCTAAAGGCACAGAAAAACAGCCAATTTAATATCCTGAGAATAAGACCTGAATATGACTAACATACACACATGTGTGCGTGTGTATACATGCTCACAAATCTTTGTCAATCTCCCAAGCATATATGCAAAACTCAGAAGTAGCATACTTACACTATTGAGTTTTGCAGTGGAATTAAAAGAATAGTGTATTATTCTAAGGTTTCTCCAACACTTGCCATGTAATAGTGGTTCTCCATCAAGAAAACAATGAAATTCACTATTTAGCGCATAGAAGGACAAGAGCTATTGGATCATCTAAACAGATATCAGAAACATTCTTGATAACATGCACACACATTCCTCAGAAAGTGAACAACAGAGGAAACCTCTTCCTCCCATAAAATGAGTCTACATAGTTATACAATTCCCTCAATGAAATCAAAGAGTAAGAGGCATAAATACTGGAAAACAAAAACGATATTTGTAGACCATTTATCATTATTTCAGTGATAACATGAACATATAAGAATAACAAATTGTGTTACGAGGCTAGACTCAAGACCAACATGAAATCTGAATTACTTGGAAATTATAAGGAGAGGGAAAAAAAAAACAAGTACTTCCTATGGCTTCAAAATGATTAAAAATACCTAGAGAAAATGCTAACAAAAATATGCCCAGCCTTTGGAAGGTACATTAGAGAACCACTGAAGGATATAAAAAGAATACCTGAATAGAAACAGCCTAATGTTATAAAAATATCACTTCTCCATGAGTCAATTTATAAATTCAATACAGCTCTATCTGGATCCCCAAGAGATTCTTTAAAAGACATTTATTTATTTATTTTAGAGAGAGAGAGAGAGCATGAGTGGGAGGGGCTGAGAGAGAGGGAGAAAGAGAATCTGAAGCAGACTTTGCCCTGAGCTTGGAGCCACACCAGGGGCCCAATCTCAGCACCCTGAGATCAGCAAAACCAAGAGTCTGATGCTTAACCCTGCTCCCCCACCACAAGATTTTAAGTCCAAACTTTAAATTTAGAGTGAAATCTTCTCCCCTCCCCCCAGGATGAATGTGTTTTTGCAAGAAGCCTTACACTATTTCTTCATTTCTCCACCTTACCTTACCTGCACCCTGCACCCCTCAACCTACCCCTGCAGACACAGGCTTGGTGCCTCTGCAGCCAGCCTTCCTGCTCCGTGGGTCTGGGAGATGCTCAGTGTGTGCTCTCTTAGATTCAGTAGAGGGACACCTGAGTGGCTGAGAGGTTGAGTGTCTGCCTTCGACCCAGAGCATGATCCTGGAGTCCTGGGATCGAGTCCCACGTCGGGCTCCCTGCATGGAGCCTGCTTTTCCCTCTGTCTGTGTCTCTGCCTCTCTCTCCATCTCTCATGAATGAATAAAATCTTAAAAAAAAAAAAAAGATTCAGTAGTGCCTGCACTGGGGACCCCTTTCTCCGGGAAGACCTCTTACCTGTGCTTCTCAAGTAGATGGTATTTAGAAGCATCCTTCTGACTCCAATTCGAAAAAAAAAAAATTGCTTTAATCAAGAAAGGATATTAATTTTCTCAAATGTCAGCTTGCTCTCTACAGAAATGATCATAGGGTTTTTCCTTTTTTATCTTGTTAATGTTCTAAATTCTTTTAATAGATTTCCTAAAGCTGACTTACTTTGACATAAAGAAAACGAATCCTACTCATTCCATTTGCTAAAATCACTACAATGGCATCCACTGTGCCCTGAGTAACCTTATGGAACAGTCTTGTTTTTATATCTTGAAATGTACTCTTGGATTTGCTAAAATGTAATTTATTTATACACATACATTTTCTTTTCAAGTGTATTATGTCTGTGGTTTTATTTTATTTTATTTTATTATTTATTTTAAGATTTTGTTTATTTATTCATGAGAGACACAGAGAGAGGCAGAGACACAGACAGGAGAAGCAGGCTCCATGCAGGGAGCCTGACCTGAGACTTGATCCTGGGTCTCCAGGATCACGCCCTGAGTGGAAAGCAGGCGCCAAACTGCTGAGCCATCCAGGGATCCCTTGTGGTTTTATTTTGAATGTCTTTATAACATTTTGATATTAGAATTCAGCTATAAAAATAATTGGGAAACATTCCATCTCTTTCTGTGCTCTAAAAACATAACATGAGAATTATTGAATTCCTAAATGTCTACTTTTAAAAATATTTTGCACCACTGCTGGTTTTAAGTAACTGAGTTTTAATTGTCCTTCAAAGTTATTCATCCATTCAATTTATGGTTTTGTTCACAAGTCAATTTTGGAAATTTATATTTTCATACAGGGTTTTCAAATTCATTTGCATTCCATTATACTTAGAATTGTCTTATAATTAAAATTTTTCCTTTAAGGGCCCACTTCTTGTTACTTTTAAATTCTGCTTTATCTCTTCTATGATATCATTTACTAGAGAATTGGTTTCTCTAGTAACTATTGGTTTCTTCCCTCAGTTAGCTTTTAATTTTTTAAATTTAATTTTTGTTGTGTTCTGATTCACAATGAATTATGGTTTTATCTTTAGGAATTCTCAGTTATTTCGTTTGCCTTCATTTAACTTTTGAGCTTGATGCTTATTTCATTCATTCTTCATCTTTTTTATTTAGTAATCAGAAATACACTAAACTCATGAATTTCCTTTAGCTATATAAATGGGTAAGTTTTGCTATACTGTGTTTTTATTGTCGGTAATTATTAATTTAGTAATAATTTGTGACATCAATTATGATTTTTTTGGAACAAGACTGAAAGTGGTTTTTTTTTCAAGATTTTTAACTAGTAATTTCCTCTTTTATTGCAAAATACTTGTTGAATATAGCCTCGATCTTTATTTTGGGACATTTTTCTTTTTTGAGTTTTATGTGATCACTATTCTGTGTACATTTGGAAAAACTATTTTGTTTTTGAGCTTGTTTGATGTACATGTTAGCCTACCATGTTGTTGCTTATTGTCTATTTGTTACAGCAGATTCTGAGGAAACTTTACAAAAAAGCTTTCCTTTACAAATAAGTATTCTATGTCCATTATGAAGTATCTGCTTCAGTAATCTATAATGGCGCATTTGCTGCTTTTTCTTGAATTCTGCTTTGTTATTATAATGCAGTCACCACAAGTTGTATTCTGTTTGTATTTTTCTGGCATAGTTTATTATTTTATTTTAAACTTTCAATATATTTTATCTTCATAACTCATTCACATTTAATATTGATCATGGGTAGACTGACTTCATTCCTGCTATATTATTTTATGCTTTGTTAGTTTTGCTTTCTCATTATTTCCCCTCTGCTGTTTACTGTATTGCTTTGGAAGTCATTAATCCTAATTCATGTCTTCTCATGATTACTTTATATTAAAAAATGCACCTGTGGGGCTCCTGGGTGGTTCAGTTGGTTAAGCATCTGCCTTCGGCTCAGGTCATGATGTCCAGCTCCTGGGATCAAGCCCCATGTCTGGCTCCCTGCTGAGCAGGGAGTCTGCTTCTCCCTCTCCCTCTGCTTCTATCTCCTGTTCTCTCTCTCTCTCTCTCTCTCTCAAATAAATGAATAAAATCTTTAAAAAATGCACCTGTTTATCAATGTCAAGAATGAAGCAGAATGTACATATTTACCACCTTCAACTCAAGCAAGATGACAGCTTAAGCTTTCAGAGTACAGGAGGCTTTGGCTTGTTCTGTTTTGTGTTTAAGTGTGTTCTCCTCCCCCCCCCCCCACCCCCCGGAGACTCTGTCTCCCTGTGTCCCCTTTGCTCTGAGTTGCTGAGCTCAGCTTGCTTTTTCCTGAAAATTTTCATATATCCAGTGCTAGTGGTCCATCTAGTCATCTCCATAGAAGGAGGCCAAGCTGGTAACTGAGTCCACCACCACAGAGATTGTAGAATTTTGCAATTCCTTCTATGAAGACACTCTTCCTCATGTCCATCCTGACAATCCAAAGCCATCCCCATGTCCCTGGCTGTCTGTTCATGTGTGTTGAAAATGATGTGAGAGGACTCTAGTTCTGATGAGTTCTGACACATGACTTTATTTTTCTTCTGTCTTTGCTGGACAGTTATCCAGGAGATGTTGCAATATTGGCAGAGAGCTGGGAGGGATAGAAGTGGGATTGGCTTCATTTACTTACTGCCTGGGAGGGTGTCACCTTGCATATAATAACCAGCTGTTCTCTTTGCCCTCCTCTGTAGTCAGGCATGTAGTGTGAGGCTTCACTATTTTGCAGTGTTATTGTACAGCTGTCACCTTGTCCCCTGGCTGATGCACTTCAGTGGGAAGTTGGAAAGGGCAATGGGATGTGGAAGGAGACAAATATAAGGGCCATCCAAACCCTGGAAATCCTATTGGTGCTCTATGGCATAATTATTCGTGTTCTTATCTGATGATCCTGATTAACCTAAAAGTTCCTTGAAGGAATGAGGCAGCATTACATTTCTGTAACACAAAGCACCACAGGCCTTTTGCCATTACTCCTGGATGACTGAATAGTGAGTTAATACCACCGGATTCAAATCCATTTTTATATAGTTGTAAGCTTCCTTGGGGGTTAGAAAGTTTCTTAGGCTGAGTTTCCCAGGGGCAGACTGGGAGGTGAAATTCATGTGCAAATGATTTATGTAGAATGTGTTGCCAGGATAAACCAGTAAGGGAGGGATGGAGGCAGAACAAAAAAGGAGAAAGAGGAAGCAAGCAAACAAGCAAGCAAGGAGGAAATTATGAGCAAAGCTCCAGCCTCAACCTGCTTCCAAGAGGAGCTCTGGAGTGTGAATTGTGCTTCAGAGTTGGTCTCCCCTGGAGCTTCATGGAGTCTCATATTCTAAACTTGGCTAAGAGCCTTAGGGGATTAGGAGTAGTGTGGTGGGTGAGGAAGAATGCAAGCCCCCAGCCCCTCTGACTCTTTGCGCTTTCAGGCAAAGCATCTCCAGAAGCCAAAGGAAGAGTCTCTCAGTTGAGGCCTTACGAATCAGAGACAGGGAGAAATGGGTTCTGGAAAAGACCCAAGGGGATCTGGGTGGAGCCCCAGTAGCATCTGCCACAGAAACCTTGTTTTGGTTTTATTTTCTTAAGCCATTGCTTCCCAGAGTGTTGTTCTTTCTCTCAATGTATATACTTGGCCACTTTGAGGCATCTCCCTTTGCTGTAAGCAGATATGGTCAAGCACAGAAAATGCTCATATTGAGCCTTTCCTTCTACAAGATTCTTTGGGGACTACTGATGGCCACCTGCTACTGTCACTTTCACAGAGACTTCCCCTTGTTGCAAAAAGTGAAAGCTTTCCTGAGAAAGCATTCACTGCACAGACATTTTGGTCTAGACTTTGCGTGGATTTGACAAACACAATTGTAAAGATGGCTGGCATTTTTTTAATTAGAAATTTTTAAATTTTTTAATATTTGAGGAACCTCCATACTATTTTTCATAGTGGCTGTGCTAATTTACATTCCCACTAATGGTGCAGTGCACAAAGATTCCCTTTTCTTCATACCCTCACCAATGCTTCTCTCTTACCTTTTTAATAGCCGTTCTGTGGCTTGTGCTTCTGATGCCGTATCCAAAGAAATTCTTGCCAAGACTAATGTCAAGGCGAGACATTCTCTCTATGTCTTCTTCTAGGAGTTTTGTGGTTTCAGATATTACATTTGAGTCTTTAATCCATTTGGAGTCAATTTTTGTGAGGGGTGTAAGATCGGGGTCTAATTTCATTCTTTGCAGATGAATATCAAGTTTTGCTGACACCATTTATTGAGGAGAATATCTCTTCTGCATTGAGTATTCTTGTCTCCATTGTCAAATATTAGTTGACTGGATATGCACGGGTTTATTTCTGGGCTCTCAATCCTGTTCTCTTGGTCTATGTGTCTGTTTTTATCCCAGTACCATAGAGTTTTGATCATTACAGCTTTGTAATATAGTTTGAAATCAGGAAGTGTGATGCCTCCATCTTTTCTTTTCTCCCCTCAGGACTGTTTTGGCTACTTGGGGTCTTTTATGATTCCATATAAATTTTAGGATTCAGCAATCCCACTTATGAGTATTTACCTAAAGGAAATGAAATAACTATCTTGAAAAGATACCTGCATTCCTATGTTCATCACAGATTATTCACAATAGTCAAGACATGGAAATAACCTCCAGGCCCACTGATGTATGAATGGATAGAGAAAATAGTGTAGGGGTGCCAGGGTGGCTCAGTCAATTAAGCGTCTGACCTTTGATTCCAGCTCGGGTCATGATCTCAGAGTCATGAGATTGAGCCCCATGTCAGCTCTGCACTGAGTATGGAGTCTGCTTAAGAGTTCTCTCTCCTTCTCTCTCTGCCTCTCCCCTTACTGGCACTCACTCTCTAAACCTCTCTCTCTCTCAAAAAAAAAAAAAAAAAAAAAAAGGAAGGAAGGAAAGAAAGAAAGAAAGAAAGAAAGAAAGAAAGAAAGAAAGAAAGAAAGAAAGAAAGAAAGAAATATTTACAATGGAATATTATTCAGCTACAAAAAAGAGGAATCTCGCCATTTGCAACAATATGGATGGACCTTTAGGGAATTATGCAAGTGAAATAAATCAGGCAAAGAAAAATACTGCGTGATCTCACATGGAGGAGGAATCTGAAAGAGCAAACTCATATAGAAACAGAGTAGAGGGATCCCTGGGTGGCGCAGCGGTTTAGCGCCTGCCTTTGGCCCAGGGCCCGATCCTGGAGACCCGGGATCGAATCCCACATTGGGCTCCTGGTGCATGGAGCCTGCTTCTCCCTCTGCCCATGTCTCTGCCTCTCTCTTTCTCTCTCTCTCTGTGTGTGTGACTATCATAAATAAATAAAAATTAAAAAAAAAAAAAACTTTCTCTTAAAAAAAAAAAAAAACAGAGTAGAATGGTAGCTGCCAGGGCTGGGGTGGGGAAAAGGAGGAGATATATTGGTCAAAGAGTACAGATGTCCAGTTATAAACTGAGTAAGTTTTGAGGATCTAATGTACAGTGTGGTGACTATAGTTAACTATATTGTATTATATCCTTGAAAGTTGCTAAGAGAGTAGACTATAAATGTTCTCACCACACACACAAAAGTACTGATTAGTAAGTTGTGAATCATATTATTAATTGGTTAATCATGTTAATTAATCTTATGTGGGGGGCTACCTGGATGGCTCACCAGTTGAGTGTCTGCCTTTGGTCAGGGCATGATCCCAGAGTCCCAGGATTGAGTCCCACATTGGGCTCCCTGGGAGGAGCCTGCTTCTCCCTCTGCCTATGTCTCTGCCTCTCTCTGTGTGTCTCTTATGAAGAAATAAGTAAAAATAAAATTAAAAAAATTAAAAAAAACACAAGTCATCACATTATGCACCTTAAACTTTCCCAGTGGCATATCTCAATTATATCTCAATAAAGCTGAATAAAATACAAATAAATTAAAATTCACATAGCAAATATTATGGGGAAGAATAGGAGAGAAAATGGATGAAAAGAGATTGGCTATGACCTGATTATTGTTGCTGCCGGATAGTGAGTTCATAAGAGTTAAATATACTATTGTGTCTACTTCTGTAACTACTTGAAAGTTTCTATAATAAAAAAGCTTTTGAAAGGAGCAAGAAAATGCTTGGGACTTAGTGGAATTCAAAATCCACACAACCTGCTAATCAGATTTGCCTATGAGTAACCCCAGGCCTGGAAGCTGATTTGATCAGCATCTTCCTGTTTCTTCTCTTAGAAAAAAGCAAAATATCTAGAACATGAAATAGACTGTATAATGTGATTAATAAAAAATGATAATAATTCAATTTTACTCAATGCCACAGACCATCATAGAATTCCTATTATGGGGGTGCCTGGGTGGTTCAGTCAGTTAAGCGTCTGCCTTCAGCTCAGGTCATGATCCCAGGGTCCTGGGATTAAGCCCTGTGTAGGGCTCCCTGCTCAGCAGGGAGTCTGCTTCTCCCTCTGCACCTTCCCCCTGCTCATGTACTCACAATCTTTCTCTCTCTCAAATAAATAAATAAAATCTTCAAAAAAAAAAAAAAAAGAAGGAAAAGACGAGAAAGGAAGAGAATTCCGATTATGTGCCAGGCAAAGTGTTAGGCTAGGGGAGATTTCACTTGTGAGGTTTCTAATTGATTGTGTGGGGGAAAGGCTCGGGGAGGCTATAGAAAGGACTGGGAAAGATCATTCTGTAGCTTGCAGCTGGTTGTGCTTCTCCAACCTGCCTTACATCAACTTATCTTGGGCAATTAAAATAAACCAACCAGTGAGAGAAGGATGGAAGAACATCATGCAATTTTTTTTATGAGTAAATCATAAATTTTAACTATGGAAGGCCATTATTTTATGACAAGTACATTTCAGAATAATCTTTCCTATGATGTACAATGATATAAATTCCTGGGATTAACTACTAAAAGAAATAAATTAAATGAGGATTTAATATTCTATTAGAAAAAGAAGAAAACAAACACACAAAGAAAGAAACCATAGATCTTTTTCACTTTTAAGTCATAGGTGTAAAATTCTCAGATACAACACCAGCAAGCCAAAGTGCATTTAAACGTATACAATGATCTTAATAATATTCTTACTGAATCTATTTTTATTACTTTCTAAAAAGTTTTCCATTTTATCTGAGTTCAAATTTATTGGCACATAATTATTCCTATCTCCTTTAGTTAAAAATCTCTACAAAATCTACAATAGGTCTTTATCTTTTGTAATATTATTTTTAGCCTTCCTTTTTTTGGTTTGTTTTTCATATCTTATTAGGCTTTTGGAAAAAAAAAACCTTTGGAGAAAACAACCATCCCAAATATTTTGTTGACTTATTTTCAATTATTGTTTTGTTTATTAAAATTCTTTTTACTTTTTTTTATGTTATTTTACTTTTCCTCACTGCTAGCTCATTTGTTTTCAATTTTTCCTGTTTTCTAAATGAGACATTTGGCTCCTTATTTCTATGTCCTTTTTATCTACATGTCCTAATTTTAGAATATAGTATATTCTGTTCATTTTTAAATACTGAGTGATTTCTTTTCTTTTTGTTTCATCATGAATTATTTAAAAATGAGTTAGTAGTATCCAACTTCATATACATTTTACTTTTAGTTTAAGTTTTAATATTTACAATCAATAAAATTCATACTTACTGAACTATTTCATCAGCTTCTTAACTCACTGTTTTTCTTCTGGCTTTTTCTTTCTGCTGAATCATAAACTTTAGTATATATATTATTGAGTAAATGCTATAATTTAGAAACTGTTGTTTTACCTTTAACATTTAGGCAAACAATCCGATGGTTTTGTATGATGTATATGAAAAAAGTAAGGGTCAAGATTTATGATTTCCAATGTGAAAGTCTACTTAAACTAGAAAAAGAAATTATTGAAAAGATCCTTTCCCCATGGCTGTGCGCAGAGCCATTTTGTCATAAATAAATTCTCCATATATATATATATGTGAATCTGTTTCTGAATCTGCTAAATGCTTCACTAATTTCTTTATCCTTACACTAATGCCATACACTCTTAATTAGTATGGTTTTCTAATAAATCTTGGTAGCTGAGAGTACAATTACTCCAATTTCATTTTGTTCTTCATGACTATCATATCAAAACCTTGCTTTTCATTTTAATTTTACTATCAGTTTATTAATTTTCCCAGAAAGAAACAATCAATGCAAATGAAAAAAAAACTAATCGGCTGGTATTATGGTTTTATTTGCAATGAATTCTGAAACAAAACTAGAAATAATTGATATCTTCATAATATGGAGTCTTCTATTCTATGGTATCTTATATTCCTGCATTTATGTCTCCTATTATTTGCTTCACTAATGTTTTGCACACTTTTATATGGAGTGTTTATATATCCTTTGTTAGAGATATCCTTAGGTGTTTGATATTTTCTTTATCTTCTTATAATGGAATTCAGTTTTAAATTCATTTGCAAATCTTTTGTTGTTAGTAAATGAAACTATGATTGTTTATTGAGCTAGCTAGAGACCTACCTCGCTAAAATTGTTTACTAATTCTATTAGTTTGTATTTGGATTCTTTTGATGATTTTTTTATCTGCGAAATCGCATAAGCTTCAGTAATAATAAAATAATAATATAATAAATAAAATAATAATAATAAAATTTTTATGTATTTCAGAGCTTTTATCATTTATTTATTTTTCTTGTCTAAAGGCATTGGTCAGGAACTCACAATTTTAAACGTATCAAATGTGAAGCTTGTTATTGTATTTTAGTAGCATACCTTTATCAGATTAAAGTATTCTCTCACATTTAACAAATACCATCAATGAGTATTGGATTTTATCTAATGCACATTTAAAAATGATTTAATTTTTTCCAATAACTGAAACATAAAATTTTAAAGGCAAAATATAAATATGAAAATTGATGCAAGAAGAAATAAATGGGGTCAAATGGTAAAAACTTCCAGTTACAAAATAAATAAGTCATGGGGATATAATATACAATATGGTGGCTATAGTTAATAATACTGCACTATGTTTGAAAGTTGCTGAGAGTAAACCTTCAAAATTTTATCACACACACAAAAAAATTGATTAGACTACTGTACTGATCATTTTGCAATAGTATATATAAATACCGAAGCATTGTGTATTGAAACATACAATGTTACATGTCTATTATATCTCAAAGAAAAAACCTCACAAGAAAAATAAAACCTTAAAAGATTACCATCAAATAACTTTCATTTATAGTTGAGATGCCCAACCACCAACCACTCTGTATGTTCCCCATACTCATTTGGCTAAAGATAGATATTTTACCAACTATCAAGGAAGGAACAGATAATTCATAATTTATAGAAAATAAGATGGGAAGAATAGAGAGAAGTAATACTGACCAATACATGAAGTGATTAGAATCTTGAAATTAGAATCTGGTCACAGTTTGTTCAAGATAGCAAATATGGGCAATACTTTTGAACACCTGTTTGATGCATCCTATAATTTCATATTCTAGCTTCCGTTTCTCTTAGGTTCTGTTGTTTCTGCATTCTAGAGGAGTCTCTTTCTTGGATCTGTTTAATCAATTAAAAGTTATTGAGTTTCCCTCCCATTCTGATTTTAGTCCCCTCCTTGTTCTTTTTAAGAATGCGTGTTATCTTTTTGATATTCACTCATTATGTTTTCACCCCATACTATTTGTTTATATTTTCCCTTCCTTAATTTGTCTCTTTGGATGGTTTAAATTCCATCTTCTTTGATAAATTCCCTTCTTCATTGCAGCTGCTAATATCACATGGCAATTCTTCATATGGTTTCTCATACTCAGTAGAATTCTTTTTTGTGGGAGTTCCATTGTAAATTGACTCGTAGGGGCAGTCATATGGAGACCTATGGGATTAACTGAAACTAGGCCATATTTTTCTTTCTCAATTCAGGAGTTTTACAACTGCTAAAAAGTGTCCATTAGGACCACATGATGGTGCCTTTATAGCCTCAGAGTTTTAATTTCTCTGTGGTAACTCTGCCTCTATCTCCTCCTTGGTTAGGTCATCCTGCTTTCTATCCATTTGGTGGGATATTCTTAGGTTCAGTCTACAGCTCTGGGCTTCAGGCAGTGAACAGCTTTAGATCCCTCCAAATACATGGCCATATCTCCTCATTTTTGCCACATATATTAACTCTTGGCTCTTGATATATTACAAACACTCATAGGAATTTTCTTTGATTTATTATTACTCTTATTCATTGGTGAACATTTGAATTCTCTCCTTTTACTTTCTTAAGGTGGGAGAAGCAGAGGAGTGTGATGGAGCTCATTATTAACCCATTGTCTTGCCTGTATGTCAGGAGCAGGAATTAACAAATGTTATTAAAAAACATATATTTCTCCCATTTATAAAATATGTTTATTATTTATTTTGAAATGGGCAAATTAACTAATGGATGGATAGCTCTCACTCCCCAAACAAAATAATGAAGTTGTTCTCAATTCAATTTATAGCTTATTAGGTACTTAGTGCATTTAGCACATTAGATGCACAGCATTAAAAGGAATAAAAGCAAATTCATGACCACCAGTGCCTTCCTAAGTCCCATTAGAGCTCATAGAAAAGGCCTTTGAAGTGAATTTAATGGTGACTTTGTTTGGTTCTGGATACTTAAAATCAAATGCTCTAAGAAAGTTCCTTTAAGTGAAGGTATAAAGAGTTTTTCTTCACTTAGCTCCTCCTTCTGAAATGCATTTTGCACCTGTATTTGTTAGAATATCCTGGGCCTAGGTCTTTGTTCTCAGTGGAGTATTTGTGTGCTTCCTGCATTACTTAGGGTTAGATGAATGCCTTATTATAATTAATGGGTAAGGATCAGGATTTGAGGAGCCATCCAGATGGCCTACAATCCAGGAAAAGCTATCAAGAGTCTGAAGTATTGGCTTTTAGTGTGGAGGAATTGGCATCAATAAGTAAACCTGGTTTTTTCTTCTTCATGTATATATGTATGTATGTGTGTGCACAATGCCCAGCAGTCACGCACCATTAAGAAAGTCAGGCATGTCCAATAAAATTAGAGCTTCCTGGTCTAACTTGGGTCTCTGGTACAGTCAAGCCTCAGCCTGTCTCAAAAGGCGTTAGCTGGGCATCAAGTGCTCTTCAAACTGGACGTGACTTAGAGACCAACCTGTTTATTAATCTCATGGTACAGATGGGGAAACTGAAGGAGAAGAGGAGAAGGAACTTCATATCGCAGAGATCAGCATCCAGTTTGGTTGCTCTGGAAGAAACAAGAGAAGAGTGCTTCTGAGTACATAGATCCTCCTTTGGATGCATAATAAGGATCACATGGTGAGTGGTGAGAAAGAACCCCAACCTCACCCCGCCCAACCTTGCCCCCCCCTCCCTGTGCAAAGAGACAGCAAGAAATCAACTGCTGTCTTGAGTTGATATTGGTTGTGCCCTTGAGGTGTGGGTTGTCTGGGTTTCCACACAAAAGGTTCCATATTCTTTCCCAGAAGACAAGAATTTTCAACATGCCTACAACAGTTCAGCAGATCAGAGACCAATGAGTGACCCATAGAGACACTTCTCAGAAAGACAGTTTTGATAAAGGGGAAGGAGGGTCCTAGAGCTCCGACTGATAGATGGCATGGCTTTCTGGCAAGGTGAGGTCATCACAGGCTAGTCTTCACAGTCCTGGGTGGCAGATACTAGCCAGTGTCTTCAGCATCTTGATACTGATTTTCTCTCCTAATAAGCTATTTAAAAACCTACCTTAAAGTTGGGTTTTTCTGTTTATTTTTATTTGTGTTTTTATTATGTTTTTAATTTTTATTTAAATTTTAGTTAACGTACAGTGCGATATTTGTTTTTAGAGTAGAATTCAGTGATTCATCACTTACATATAATGAGTGCCATTGTTGGATCAGACCCTGGATTGGTTTTTAACTCGATATGATAAGACATATAGACACAGAAGTGATTGTCACAAAGGAAGAAGTTTTTACTTACAGTTCCCTGGAAATACGAGGCATGGCAGGCCACCGGGGCCACACAGGGGAAGCATCATTGTCAGGAAGCAGAAGGAACAAGAGGGAAAACATAGGCTTTATTGTGGCTTCTGAAGGAAAAGCAAGATAGGGTAGGCTAAACAGATGTAGCCTTGACTTGTCTGAGTAATTTCAGTAGGCTCTTGAGCACTGGGGCTGCCGCTTGTTTTCTGAGACCTGGCTTTGGGATGAGCAGGACAGAGGAATATTACCTCCAGGAGTGTAAGAGCCAGATAGAGGAGGTGGTTGGCAGTGTGGGCTCTGGATCTGTGAGCCATGTACAGGAAAGGTGTACCCCCGGCAAGTCCTTTGCTGTCTCAGGGAATTAGCTAGCCCTGTGAGGATTATCTTCTCCCTGGTCAGTGAGTCTCCAGATGCATCAAAAATACGGAAAATAAGGAATATAGTTAACATACCAACATTCCCACTTCTTTTTTCTTTTTCTTTTCTTTTCTTTTCTTTCTTTTTTTTTTTTTTTTAGAGAGAGAGAAATAGAGAGAGGGCATGAGTAGGGGAGGGGGCAGAGGCAGAGACAGAAAGAAATTTCAAGCAGATTCTGCTGAGCACAGAGCCCGACGCAGGGCTCAATCACAACCCAAGCTGAAATCAAGAGTGGGAAGCTCAGCCAACTGAGCCATCCAACTGCCCCCGCCCCAAGTTTCTCCTTCTGACTGCTCCCTCATAGTTCCCCACTGTCCCAGACCTCATACCTCATTCCAGCATCTTCCTTTCTTGATCTGAAGCAAACTTCTGCTTCTGACACCTGCTCCAGCTGATATTCTCCGGCAGGTGGGGATCCTGGATTTCCGTCTTGACTGCCCCTATGCATCAGCACCAAGAGAATGGGGCCAGAGAGTGGTGAGAGGGAGAGATGCCTCAGGAAGCCTCCCCTGGAAGGAAGAACTGATCCTGCCTTAAAGCCCCCCCTCACCACCCAGGCCAGAGACAAAACGCATACCATAGAAGGTACCAATTAATATCCAGGAAGATGGGGAGGGGAGGGTACATTTTCTTTTCTTCCATCTCCTAAGAGAAAACAGTGCTTTATTAAGGAATCTCAGAATCATTCCACTTAAGCAAACTCTCCCAGCCAGTTCTTCTTTTGTAAGATGGGAACAATAATACTGTTCGTGCATGGTTGTATCAGCTTAAATGGTCTTGCAACTTCATATTTTCCAGTGTATGTTCTGGCACATAGTAGGTGCTTGGTAAATATTTGTTTTCATATTTGCATAATTTAATTTTCATGACTATCTTTCTTTCTTTCTTTCTTTCTTTCTTTTTTTTTTTCCTTTGGCTTTAGAGGCATCCAGAATGGAAACAACTGTCCAAGCCACCGCAGGAAGCTTACACCCCACGTTCCCAGGCAGAAGTGTGGATGTTTCCAAACCTAACAGTCTTGGTCCTGGTAATGCAGTTCACTAATGAAATTTCCATCATGTTTCTGCTGTCTCAGCGTTTTTACTCATACTAAGACTTACAAGGCCTCAGCTGCACTTCCCACATAGCTGAGGGGTATTAGAGGCTGCATCACAGTGTACTGTGGGGCTGGGGAGAGTAGGCTGGGCCAGGACAGGCAGGACATTATCATTATGGGTTAATTAAGATATGGCGAGTTAATTGAGGAATCATTTTTCTGTATTATAAGTACAGGGATGCATAGCCAATGCAAACATTGCCACAACATAGAAATATACAGAGTTCAAAGGAAAAGGACAGGACACACCCATAAGTGTACACAATCCCTGCTATTCCCCAGAGGTGACCACAGTTAACTGTTTGTGGTATCCTTCCAGAACTTCTGCTATGCATTTGCATACAAATACATATACAGATGTGTTCATGTTAAAAAAAAATATAAATGTGGTTGTTTTATATTTAATGTTCTGTAACTTGCTTTTTTTGATTTAACAAGTTGATTTTTTTTGTCTTAGCACAAATAGGTATTCTATATATTTTTAGAATAGATGTATCCATTTATTTTTTAAAAATTCTCTTTTCAATAAAAATTAAATCTATTTCCAAATGTCCACTACTACAAAAACAATGCTTCACAGGACATTTACATTGCTTTGTGCAATTATGTTTTTTTCATTTTATGTTTTAATATTATTTGCTTCATTTGCTATGGCTGCTAGAACAAAATACACAGACTGGGTGGCTTAAACAATAGAAATTTATGTTCTTGGGGATCCCTGGGTGGCTCAGTTGGTTATTTATCTGCCCTCAGCTCAGGTCATGATCCCAGGGTCCTGGGATTGAGCCCCACATCAGGCTCCCTGCTCAGCAGAGAGTCTGCTTTTCCCTCTCTCCTGCAAGTGCTCTCTCTCTCTGGCTATCTCTCTCTCCCTCTCAAATAAATAAATAAATCTTTAAACAAAAATCTTAAAAAAAAAAGAAATTAATATTCTCAAAGTTTGAAGGCCAGAAGACCAAAATCAAGATGCCAATAGTTGGTGTCTGCTGAGAGTCTGCTGCCCAGCTCATAGACGGCCACCTTCATACTGTGTACTCTTCTGGTCTGTCCTCTGTGCCTGCTCTTGGAGAGAGAAACAACTCTGGAGTCTTTCTTTTTTTCTTATAATGGCACTAATCCCACCACAAGGGCCCCACCCTCATGACCTCAATTAGATCTAACCACTTCCCAAAGGCCCCATCTGCAGATTACATCACCTTAGGGATGAGGACTTCAACATATGATCTTTAGGGGGAGACACAAACATTCAGTCCATCGCAATAACAAAGAGTAAACAAATAAAAATATAGTTTTAGATATTGATAAGTATTATGAAATAAGTGAAATAGAGTAATATGAGAGAATGTTTTAGAAAATATTCCTTTAGGTTGGGTGACACAGACAGACCTATCTGAGGAGGGGACATTCAGCATTTGAGACATAAGAGATAAGAAAAAACCATCTACGTGAAAAGAAGAGGGGAAGGCTTTGCTGACTGAACGAACAGCTACTAAAAATCACTTTTGGAGTGCTCCAAGAAGAAACAGAAGTGTGGCTGAAGAATGACAGGTGACTCAGAAAGTGGTACAAAATTATGTTACAGAGAAAGGCAAGAGACAAATCCTAAACTCAGTGTAGATTTTATTTGAAAGTCAGTTGGAAGCAACTGTAACTTTTTTTTAAGGGAAAGATGTTACTCGATTTACATTTAGAAGGATCATTCCACTTTCTCTGAAAAACAAAAGTAAGGAGTGGAAGAGCAATGACGGGATTAGGACTTATCCGGATAACCTCTCGTCATTGTCTGGGCCAGGATGGTAGTAAGGTAAACGGAGAGGAGGGGAGTCAAGATATATTTCAAGAATGAAACCCTTAGGACTTTCTAGTAATTCATATATAGGGATGAAGGGAAAGAGTGAAATCCAGGGGGCATGCATAGGTTTTGGCTTTGGATGACTGGATGGATGGATGCCATTGATGCAGCCAGAAAGAATGGTGTTTGGGGAGGAATAGAATGGAAGGCGGGCGGTTTTGAGGGAAGATGAGACTCAAATGACTTTTCATTAACTTTTATATTTCAAGTGGCATTTACTTTGCGGCATTGTGGTGAAGCTTAGGAATAGTGCACATCACACATCTGACCTCTAACATATGATCAATATACTAAAGCGATGATTAGGTTGGTCCCCTTTCCCATAGCATAGCTCTAGAAAGAGTTGACCATCAGCCCCATATTCTTTTTGAACCCAAGATTTTCTAAGCTGTCACCCTCTTTCATCCTTCTCTTTTTTCCCTCCTTTGGCTTCTTCTTCCCATGCCTGGCCAATATTCCAGACCTCACAGAATTCTAAAGCAAACAAGAGCTCACCCCATGCAGGCAATACCCTCCTAAGAACACACTGGCATGCGCTGTTTTGTGAAGTAGGAGGTACTTTGAGGAAGTAAAGGTCAATGGTGAAGAACCCAGTATTTTGAGTCATATTACATGGGATTTCATTCCATTTCCACTGCTTAGAGGAGACATGAATTTGGACAAGTTACTTAAACTTTCTATGTGTCACTTTTCTCATTTGTAAAATGGAGGTAATAGACCTGGCTCATAAGGTTGCTGTACGGAATTAAAATATGTAAAGTATTTAGAAGAGAGCCACACAGTACTGAGTAAGTGTTCAATAAATGTGAGCTACCATCTGTATTTGGGATTTCAAGCAGGTGGGTGAATGGCCTTCCCTAGGAATCTCTCCTTACCAGAACTTCATGCTTCAAGAAACCATGAGATGGTTTCTGAGGCCCTTTCTGGTTCTAACATTTTTGGAGCTGATGACGAGTGAGACAATGATTTGGGGGTGCGCTATGTCCAGAGGTGGAGGGGAAGCAGAAGCATTTGTCCCTACACACAGAAAGCCGAGACACATTCAGGCAAAGCTATGAATTTGGGTTAAAAAGTCAAAGCCACTTCGATTTTCAATAATGCCTTTTATTTTTAAAATGTCAAAGCTTCAGCTGCTTTTCTGGGCTCATATGTATGTCCTATTTTAAAGTCCTCTTTGATAATTTAGCTTTGGTTATAAAGACAGAACAATATAGAGAGAAGACCATGAATTCAGTTAATTCTAAATTCAACTCTCAGCCCCTCCACCTACTACAGAGTGGAAGAATGTCCCTGGGCCTCAGTTTCCCCAATTTAAAAAGAAATAACAGCCTTTGATTGGCAAGGTTACTGTGAGAATTAAGTAAAACAATGTACATAAAAGACTCAGCAGGATGAGAAGGATGCTTTTCTTCTCGGCCTATCTCACTGGACTGCAATCCCTAGGACTGTTTGTTCCCAATTTTCTCCCAGATTCAAAAAATATCAATGTGGTTAGCTCTTTCAGAGCATGGGGAAGTATGCCTAGATTTGCAGTAGTAGGTCCTGTTATTAGGTGATACTTATATTAAAAAAAAAAAAAGCCTACTGAAACCAGACGTATGACTTGAATTAATAAAAGAAGAGTAGTTCCTGCAAGTTCCAGAAATATTACTCAGAAATAATGTGCTTTCCAGACCCCTAATGCTGACTAGGGTAAACTTAACCTCTCAGCGCAATAGGCTCCCGATAAATCCCTTTATGCCAATGGGAAAATAAGCTAGTGCCAAGATATTTTTAACTGGTCTGCACAAACACATCTTCATTTGCATCCAACAAGATGTAACCTTAGCAACAGTGTGTATTTTTGGACTCCTTTTCATTTAATGCAAATGAAGCTCCAGTGATATACCCGGAATCGGATGATAGAATTCAACGTGACCAATTCATGTGTCTGAGGCCTCCAAGTCCTTTGCCCGCCCGGCAGGATTCTGATTTCCTATCACCAGCATGAATCAGTATGACCCAAACTGGAATTATTTTAGAGCACTAATTTCTCTTGCTCACTTTTTTTTTAAAGTCATGTTTAACTGTCACTCCTGTTCTAAATGGTCTAAAATATAGAAGAAGCTGTCTATTGTGTAAAGAGCTCAGGTTTCACATTTCAACAGATAATTAAAAATGTGTTTATGCTTCTTCTGACCTCCGACCTGGAAGCCATTACCTGCCACCTCTGAGCCAGTGTGTCTTCTCTGAAATGGAGGCAATCATTAATTTGACAATTTTCCTCCCTTCTAAAGGTGTAAGTATTAAATAACATTTAATATTCGGAAGTTATTTTTAGAGAGATAAGATGGACATAAGTTTGAGGGCATGCTTTTGCAGTTTGCTACCCTCCCCTCATGGCTGCCATGCTGCCTGGCACATGAAATTGCTGGTGCTAAATTGAGCCATCATTTCTTTCATATAGTAGGAATGAGTTAGAGGAGACTGGTCTCTCAGAAGACTGGCCCCCTCCACCTTCTGTAGCTAATACTTGGTTTGCTTGGTCAATTTAAAGATGAACATAGGTGGAAATAGTTTATCTATGTGGAAGAACAAGAAATTCTCATTTTTCACCAAAAGTAGAGCAATAAAAAACCTGAGTAATTGCGGGCTTTCCCAGTCCTGTCCGAAGAACTGGAGCTAGCTTAGCACTAGTTTCTTCATTTTTCACGGCTACTACTATGGTCTTCAATGGTCTTCGGTAGTCACACGCAAAACAATGGGTTTCCACCTTGTTTAACCTTTGTGTGCTGGAATGAGGTATTACAGGAGTAATTACAGTGTCAAATAGACAATGGTTACGTTGTCAAATTGTCATCATGACTCACCAGGTCCTAGGGTCACAGATACGATCATAAAACCATAGACAAACCATGGATAAGGATGAAAAAATTTGAGTGTTAAGTATCCGTGTGTGTGTGTGTGTGTGTGTGAGAGAGAGAGAGAGAGAGAGAGAATGAACATGAGTCTGTGTGCATACATTTATGTCAAGGTTCATCAATCTGTGCATGTGGCTTTATAGACTAGGGTTTGTGGGCAAGTATGCAAGTGAAAAATATTCACTTCGGAGATGAGCAAGCCAGACTTTGACTCTGTGAGGTCACTGGTTCAGTTGATGGAAGAATCATGGAAGAGATGAGAAATGCTGGCTTCGATTCTGTGCTTTGACCAGTGCTGTTGCAGAATCATCTGCCCGTGGTTGCTGAGGTGGCCCCTCTGGGTTACAGTGAAAAGCCCTTAATGACTCCAAGGTCATACACATCACATTGTAGAGGGTTCTGGCTTTCTCTTCCTGTCTTCTTCCCTATTCCCATTCCTTAAATGTCCATAACCCTTTCTGCAGGTCCTACTCTTTTGCATTTAGCGGTGCCACCAACCTGATATGCTTCTTCTAGGGCAGTGTGAGATGGTATGTCCCTGGCCAACTGGTTCAGTTTTCATTCCCCACAATGTAGGCCCTGGGATGTCTACAGGGGCTTAAGGGGGAGTCTAACTCACTTCACACTGAGTGTTGATAATTAAAGGCCTTGGTTAGGAAGATTGGTATCTCCCAATTGTTAGAATAGTATATTTGAGTGTTCTAGGGGGACAGCAAGAAAGTTCCTTATCTCCGCTTGCCTTAGTTAGTACATTGGGAAGAGATGATGCATTCATATTTCTTTCTGGACAGGAGAAAAGAGAGCAGAACATTCCAGAAGGAAGACATGCCCTGGCCAAGGCCCTCAGGGGTAAATTGTTATGGGCACCCAGGTCTCCCATTTCAAGATCTTCCAAAATCTGGCTCCCTGTGATGGTTAATTTTATGTGTCATCTTGTCTGGACCATGGGGTGCCCAGATTAAACATTATTTCTGGGAGGGGGCAGTGTTTGAAGACGTTTTTTGGATGAGATTAACATTTCAATGGGCGGATTCAGTAGATTGCCCTCCTCAGTATGGGTGGGAATCATCCAATCCCTCAAGGGACAAAACAGAACAAAAGGTAGAAGAAGGAAGAATTCACCCCTCTTGCTTTCTACCTGCCAGATGGAGCTGGAATATCAGTCCCCTGCTTTGGACTGTGAATTATACCCTTGGTTCCCTGGTGCCCTGGTTCCCTGGTTCTCAGGCCTCAGCACTTGGACTGCAATTATACCAAAGCATCCCAGCGTCTCCAAATTGCAGATGACAGATTGTGGGGCTTCTTAGGCTCCATGATCCTGTGGAACAATTTCTCATAATAAATACCCACGCCTGTATATATTTTATTGATTCTGTTTCTCTGGAGAATCCTGACTAATGCGTTCCCTGATCTTTCTTTTCCCAGAAGTCTCCGGGCTGATGGAATGGCTCCTGGTCTACCTTGTGCACTTGTGGAGCACTCACATCATACAGCCCCTTAGAGCTCACGAGGCACTCGGACCAGTGGTTACTCTCGTGTGGTCATCACGTGCCCCACATGAGATGGGTCATTTGAACTATTCTAGGAGCGCCTGAGTGGCTCAGTCAGTTACGTGTCTGCCTTCGGCTGGGGTCATGTTCCAGAAGCCTGGCATCTAGGTCAATGTGGGGCTTTCCCCTCAGTGGGGAGTCTGCTTCTCCCTCTCCCTCTGCCCCTGCCTTGCTCGTGCTTTCTCTCTCGACTACAGAAATAAATAAAATCTTTTTAAAAAGATAATTATTCTAAAGATGGAGAAAGTGAGGCACCAGAAGCAGGATGCAAGAAAAACCAGAGTGGAAGGCTTGAATCCAGGTCTACTGACGTGAGCATGCTTACTGTTTGGAATGCTAGCCTGCCCCAGAGACTAGGAATTACTCTGGGCAAAGGGTTCCATCTTCTCTGGGTGTAGCCTCATCAGTGAGCTCGGGGCTTCACCTGGTGTCTGGGGTGGATGCTCCAGGAACCAGCCTGAGAAATTGAGATTAGTGTGCAGGAAGCTCTCTGGGGAAGGATGCCTGGGTGGCTCAGCCGGTTGAGCATCCAACTCTCAGTTTTGGCTCAGCTCATGATCTCAGGGTCCTGGGATCCAGCCCTGCGTTGGGCTCCGTGCCCAGCCTGGAGTCTGCTTGGGACTCTCTCTCTCCTTCTTCTCCTTTATGTATTTGCGAGATGAGGGGGTATATCCGTCATTTTTTTTTCCTTTGGTAGAAAGCCCATAGTTTATTCCCAGACAAACCATTAGAATCCTGGCCTTCCCTCCTTTGGGGCTCAGGGGGTTCCCCAAGTTTTCTTGTTCCCACCCAGGCAAGGGGGGCTCATGTCTAGTTGAGGATTTTTCTTCCACTGGGTGGGGGTCCATGCCTGTATGGCCAGTGCGTGCACCGGCCCAGCCAGCTCCTCAGACGGGGCGGCATGAACTAGCCGGTGCCATTGTAAGGGAGTATATACCCTCATCTCTCAAATAAATAAATAAATAAATAAATAAATAAATAAATAAATAAATAAATCTTAGAAAGAAAGAAAGAAAGAAAGAAAGAAAGAAAGAAAGAAAGAAAGAAAGCTAGCTCATGGAGGAGCCTTCTCAGTGTTGATACCTGCAGGGGATGGAGGCATTCGGATTAGGCAGAGGGAGAAGTCACCCTGCAGTATAGTTGCAGCCTCAGCTCTGAGTGGGGATGTCCCCTGAGTTGTTTTAAATAGAAGAAGGGAACCTGGCCCTTTGTACCCTGTTAATGACCAGTCATTGGACATCATTGGCTGCCTCTAGGAAGGGTGTGACCTTGGGCAAAGTGTTTCATTTTAAGGAAGTGAAATTCAGGGATTCAGAGAAAGGAACTCAACTGAGAGCCATCTGCTCCCAATGCTCCCAGCAGCTGGGGTGATGAGTGACTCAGCCCTTTAGGGCAATCTGGGTGACACACCACGGAATAGTCAGGAAGGGATTGTGAAATGGGCTTTTCTCTGCAGCACACTTCCCTGGTCTCTTATCAGTGAGCTCTCCTGGCACATGTTTGGGCACCCCAGATCTTTAAACACTGCGGCTTCTCTGCTGCTCCTCCTCCTGGGCTCACGTTCAGGATGTTGCCTTGGTGTGCGTGTGTGTGTGCACACGTGTGTGCTTCTCACCAATATCTACTAAGGCTCATGTCTGTGCTGGTTTCTTAGGCAGGGGACTCAGTATTTCCTGGCTGCCTTGGCTGTCATGTAAAATTGGACTTGTAATGATGGCATCTGAGCCCTGGCTTTGCTGTCTTTCTGTGCTCAGGGCATCTCTGAGCCCCAAACTTGTGACCTTGGGAACCTGTCATGACACTTGCAAGAGCAGAGACTCCACCCAATGGGAGGATGTCTCCAGGTTGGGTGGTTCTGGGGCCTCCTGAGCCCTGCTGGGAGCTCTCACAGGGGAGGACCCCAGCTGGGAGGGTGGACCACTGCTTTGGCAGTGAGGGACTCAGAGGACGGATGCCGAGAGGCCGAGGCCTGTTCCGGAACAGTGGCTCCATTCTCCACAGAGGGTCAGCGGTCACGCAGCGGCGAGTTCACTGGGGCTGTTTCTGAGCCCCTGAATTCAGACTCTGTGAAACGTGATTAACTAGGCCATGGGGCATGACCCCTCCCCAGACAGTTGTAGCACTGCTCAGATTTCTCCCGTGTTCCAGAGGTCATGCAAAGGGCCTGGTGTGAAATGCCCCTCCTCCCCCAGGAGTTCCTCCTTACCCACGGCTCACACTTCACATTTTTCAGTTGGGGGTCAGGCCCAATGATCCGTCTAGACTGCAAGTCTGGAATCTGGCCGTTCTGAGGCCGCCTTCCAGGCTGATGGGCCACAGGAGAAGGGAGATTGCTTCATCCTGGGCAGTTTCAGGGTCTCCAGGAAGAGACCCTGGCTTTGCCACGAGGACCCTGCTGGATGATACAAGAATTTCCCTTCAGTAGAGGACAACATTTTTCAAAGTGCTCAGATGTAGAGAACACGGTAGGGGGGTAGATGGGAGGCGGGTGCAGTGTCTGGCCTTCGATCTGGGGGCCCAGATCAGAGGCGAGGCCCTTTTTGGAAACTGGATGTGCTGGAAGGGGGCAGAAGGGAGTGAGAGAGGCATGGGAGCCTCGCACGGAGAAGGCTATGGAAGCTGGGAACGCCAACAAAACCAGCGCTAGGACTTTGCCCCCCTCAATACTGTCTCATCTGGCTGGCCTGTGACCTTGGGAAGGTCAAGCCGAGAATGTATGAACAGGATTTCACAGGCAGCCTGCAGCGTGGCCCTGGGGGCCCACAGGCTGTGTGTCACCTATGCTCACGGCAATGCTGTGTGTCCTCAGGACCCGTAGGAGGGCCTGGCTCAGAAATGCAATCCGGATGCTCGTGTGTACAACGGATCACCTCTCTTGCTTCCCAGAGCAGGTGATGTCTGAGATGGGGCTTCCGAAACAGGTTAGGACTTCCACAAACAGAACTTTGTCTCAGCCATGCTCTGTGCTGGGAGTTCTCAGTGACAGGGGGCAGCACCCAAAGTCGTTGGGGTCACCCCCCTACCCCCAGGACTGAGCCATAGCCATAGTCTCCGTCACTGAACAGATCAATAAGCCGGAGCTTCCAGAAACAAGAACAGAGAAACAAAGATGCTTTGAAAGTTATAAGGAAAAAGCGGAAGACCACAGCAATGATAATTTATAAAAGACAAACGTGAAGGTGTCATGTTCTTTGAAAATAAAAGACGATTTTGTTTTAGAGAGTTCTTTAATTTTTTTGTCTGCAGTCAGAAACCTCATAGGAAGGGATCAAGGGAGGACGTGGCCTACCGTGGTTTTGATTCCTGGACAGAGGCTCTTGCTTGTCTTTCACAAAGAAAACTTAGAGGTGGCTGTGGCCTGGGGAAAGAGCCTCGGCCACGGCCAGCGCCTGGCTGGGCTTCTCAGCTGCGTGCTGCGCTCGCCGTGTGTCCCTGGGCAGGCGCCTGGTCCTCTTCTAACTGAAAGGTGCCTTTCAGTTCTGCCCTCTGTGGATCTGTTTGTAGCACCAATCACATTTATTCCCACACTCAGAGCTTGCCTTAATGATATCTGTAGCGACACAAACTTCCCAGAATCTGAAAGAAATAGCATTTGTAAAGTGTCAGCTCATCAGAAATGACTGGCAACTGGGGGGTTCCAAACCCATCCCCAAAACCTGCTCCATGAGTTGAACACAGGAGAGGCTAAGCAGGCCGCCTTCCTGGGGCTGCTGCCTCTCTGCGTGTTCTTGCTGACTATGCCACGTGCTCTTAGGAACAGAAATAGAATCCGTCTGTCACACACCAAGTGTACTCCTGGGAGGATGGGTGTGTGTGTGTGTGTGTGTGTGTGTATTTTTATTTAATTTTTTAAAAAGATAATTCTCTGGAGCGGAGGGTGGGGGCCCTGAGAAGCCGTTGACTCCCTGCTAGACAAGTCACTTAGCCCAGCCCCCCTGGTGTCCCCAACTTCAGACAGTGCCAAGAGTGCCTAGTACACATCCTGCAGGGATGTCCTGGGGCTACAGACAGGGGCCTCGTAAACTTTTTGGGTATAAAACCCCTCTGCAGTGGGAAGTGTCACCAAGTTGTAGGGATGCAGAGCTGCCTTCTGAGCATCTCAGACTCAGGATTCCCATGAGCTAAACTAAGCTGGCAGCTCTGAGCTCATGCAACCCATAGGTCAGAGACCATGATGCTCCGAGGTCACAGTTCCCTCCGCCCACTTGGAGAGAGTTGCCCTCCTCAGCTTTCCTGACAAGGGGCATCCAGCTGCCTCGCTTACCACCTGGAGCTTGCATAGCAGCCAGTGTGCTTGCTTGTGCCCTAATCTGATCTTGTCCTGAAATTATAGACAACTTGAACTTCCTTGGTGGGAAGTAGAATCAGGAGTTCAAGGCCAAACTCCCCCATGTAACCTTGGGTGGGGTTTTTAGACTTCCTTGTGCATCTGTGTCAGCTGTAGGTTGGAGCTCGTGAGAACATTTGTCTAACAAATCTTGTGGGTTATTGTAAACAACACAGAGAACACTGGGTGTCAAACTATTATAAGCATACCCTGGGCTGAGCAAAGGCCTGTGGATGCTCCGGTCATGGCACCAGATGCTCACAGCTAGCAAGGAGGGATAAGAATAGTGCCAGATGACAACTACCAGGATGGAAGCTAGAACCTGGAGCAGAGGACATTGGGAACATGAGAGAGCAGGAGAGGCAGAGACATCTGTAAGCATTTTATGAAGAAGCCCTTTACCCCGGCAGTCCATTTCCCTCCCAGAACTTCCTGTTGGACATCCCATAGTCCAAGGGATTATTGGCTTTCTCATATATATAACCCAGCCTCTTGACAAGTCCTGGAGAGGCCAGTGATGCTTCTTTCCATGCTCTGTCCTTAGAATTGTCCAGCTTAGCACTGGTCAGGCTCATTGCAGGGGCTAGCACACCTTTCAGAAATGTCCCCAGCCTCTCACAGCCCCCCATCCCTGGAGGGACACATGCACTGCTCTCCTGAGATGCCCAGCTGAACCAGGTTCTGGCATATGGACACCTCACCCTTCTGTTCTTTTGTCCCCAGGACCCCACCATGCAGCCACAGCCTCAGCATCAGGCTTCTTCAACCTCTATTCAGGCCCTCTGTTCCCTGTTTATCCAAGGGGGAGGAGGATGGGCACATTTTAGACCCCAGGTGGATGTGGTGGGGAATTCAGAGATAAGCAGGCTTGGCCTCAGCTCTCCAGTGTGTTTTCTAGCAGACAAATCCCTACCAGGTCTGACTAACTCATTGCAGATTTAAGGGTGTGGAGAGCCACATGTCAATTGAAACCATGCCAACAGTGAGCATCTGGAACAACTAGCTACCTCCTTTCATCTACACAGTAGCTCTGTGAGGATTTCATACCCATCTTTCTGATGGGGAGACTGAGGCTTAGACAAGGGTAGTTAGAGGCAGAGCCAGGACTGGGGAGAAACTATTTTACCACCAGGTAACAGATCTTCCTAATAAATGAAGATTTTTCAAATGGCGCACTCAATGAAAGGCCCAAGATCAGTTTTGGGATGAGCACAGTGGGAAAAAATGCTCAAATAGGTCTTGCTCTGCCTGGGATTAGAAGTTATTCAATAAATGGACATGAGTCAGTGGGGAGGTGGCATTTTCTCCTTGGAAAACATGGGTGTAATCTGCAATTACAGCTTCCAGTAAAGTGGGTGGGCACCTCCTTGGAAATATAAATCACTTCCAATAGGCAAAGTTGACCAGCTGTAGCTACAGAGTCTGGCGCCAGAGGAGGTCAGGAACTTAGTGTTTTATTTCATGACCACCTTGAACCTACCCTGACTTTGGCCAAAAATTCTTAATCGGGATTTCTTCTTCTTCTTATTTGCTTCTACAATCCTTCTTCCTCCCAGCCATCTCCATGATAGTTATTATTTTTTAATGAACATATATATCTATATAATTTGTATATGCGTTTGTGTGTGTGTGTCTGTGTGTGTGTGTGTGAGAGAGAGAGAGAGAGAGAGAGAGAGAGAACCACGCCACTTCCTTACTTAAAATACTTCATTGGTTTTCTCAATCTACAGGTAAAATCTAAACTCATTAGTATGGGTTTTGGAGTTGTCTTAGCTTGGATTGTCCCCAGAGCAGACACTGAGACCAGGATTTGATTCCAGCATTCACAATAATGAGCTTTAAAGCCTACTATTTTTTTAATCTGCTATAATTCTATTAATAATAATCATCATTTCTAACTTATTTTAATTGTGGGATTATCTAATCATAGGATAAATTATGCTTTCTTTCTTTTGTTTTGTTCTTTTGAATCTATTTCAGATTGGTTGTCATAAAAATTCCTTGATTCAAAAGCATTTGCTAAATGTCTTTTATGTGCCAGGCCTAGTGGGACACACCTAGAATTTATGATTCCTGTCCTTGAGAAATTTATTATCCTGTTAATAAGTTGACATATAAGCACAGGAAATAACTAAGAAATTATTCCAGTGACTTGGCAAAGCAGCAGGAGCTTGTACCATGGGGGAGTTCACCATGATTTGGGGCCATGTGTCAAGGACATGAAGCTCTCGCTGAGTCTTGAAGGAAGAGTAAGATATGGTATTTCTAGTGGGAGAAGGACATCCTCAATGAGTACAGTATCAATTGCACAGAGCCACAGTGGAAATAACCAAGGCATGAGATAGAAGGAGATGAAGACTGTGATGAGTGTTCCTGGATGTGCTGGAGTAGAGTGAGATGGAGGGTTGGCAGGGTGAAGCCAAGGAGAACCCGGATGCCAGCCAATGAGGTTGGACATCAGACAACACGAAGCCAGTCACTTCTTAAGAAACAGGGAGGCGTGGAGTTGTTTGTGTCTGAGGAGGGGAAATGTGGCAGTTGTGTGGAAGGTGGATTGGGAGAGGGTGGGCGGATGCTGTCCCACTGTGACCTTTGGGAAAACAAGGCTTGAGATGGGGACAGGAAAATGAGATGCATGTTCGATGGGACATTGAACGGGATAGCAAGAAAGAGGGATGCAGTAATGAGGACTTCAAGGTTTGGCTCTTGGCAAAAGGGTGGCGGTGGCGGCCGGGGTTAGGAGAGATTGACCTAAAGAGGTAAAGACGTGTTAAAGCCACAGGAATAGGGGTGTGTGTGCGTGTGTAGGGGGCACAGAGTTGTGGTGTGAGAACAGGTCTGAAGCAGGGAGGGAGGTGGGAGCAGTCAGAGACAGGATTGGAAGCCCCGATCTTTGAACACAGCTTGGTTTCAGACACACTTACTACTTGAGCCACCCTTTGCCCGGACTTCTCAGAGCATCAATAATGCAACATGGAAATTGTAGGTCTATCCCTGAATAAAGACGTTGAAGTTAGGGAACTAAGCCACCTGAGAAGCCTGTGTTCAGAACCAGGTATGAAATCTGATGCTTGGCTTTTTGACATATCACCAGAGAGTTTCCATCCTCTTTCTTTTGGGCTGTTGGTGCTACTTAGCTTCGTATGTAGATAAAAATACAGCCAAATGTACAGAAACACATTCACAGGTGTTTAGCTCCAGGGTCACTTATGCTAGGAGACTTGATATTTCTTCTCCCCCAATAATTTTGCCATCCTAATGTCCTGAGAGGCATGGTACCTTTGAATCAATAATAGAAGGTCAATTCCTATGCTTCCCATTCCAGTGGGGGAATGGAAGACCATACATCTTTCAGTGCTTGAGGCAGAATTGGAGGTGGAGAGAGCAGAAAGCCTTCCAGGAGGTTCTGGTAGATTCCCCCAGAGGCTGTTCCCCCACAGTGGAGAGAAGGGGCCTCACAGTCTCCCAGTTCAAGCACACCATGTGCTCATTCTTCTGCCAAAACTTAATTGTCCCCTGCCCCTCCCTCAAATCCTAAGCCTGACCTCAACTCTATACACCCTTCAAGACCCAACTATAGGGACGCCTGGGTGGCTCAGCGGTTGAGCAACTGCCTTTGGTTCAGTTCATGATCCCAGGGTCCTGGGATCGAGTCTCACATCGGGCTCCCCGCATGGAGCCTGCTTCTCCCTCTGCCCGTGTCTCTGCCTCTCTCTCTCTCTGTGTCTCTCATGAATAAATAAATAACATCTTTAAAAAGAAAAAGACCCAGCTATAGTTCTGCTTCATCGGAGCAATCACCCCGCCTCACACAGTTGAGGGAATTGCTTCAACGTTCTTTCCTTGCCTTTCATTCAGTATTTGATTATCTGAGGGATGGTCTCCCCCACCCGACTGGGAGCTCCTTGAGAGCAGGTGCCATGGTTCCCTCATCTCTGGAGTCCATAGCTGGCAGGGTGCTTGGGGTCCATCCACCGTGAAGGCTTAAGATCGAATGACAGAGCAGCTGAGCGAGCAAATGAGTGAAAGCCATGGTGAGACAAAACAGTCTTCCCAGCTCTGTAGGTTCAGATTCTACGACACATGAGTTCTTGCTTGGTGTGATAGTTTTTTAAGAACTTCTCAGTGGTGTGGAGCATTTCAAAATTCCGTGGTCAGCACGTACTCTCTTATCCTCCTCACTCCCCTGCCATCCTGGGAGGTTAACAGGGAAAGCATTGCTATTCTGCTGCCATGCACAAGAAAGCTGAGGTACTTGAGAGACAAGGGACATGACTGAGGTTGCACATTAGCAGGTGGAGGAGTTAAGACTCTGACTAGAAATTCTGTTTTTTTTCCACTTCATCACATTCGATCGTTTTCAATCAATTCTCATTCCCTTGTGCCTTTTAGGATTTGTCTGATATTTCTCTGCCAGGGTCAAGTGGGGGACACCACGCTGAATGTCTGATCCCTGCTTCTTCTGATTCTTATGGAAAGACACCACTTTCCCAGACTGGAAATTCCAACAGGAGCTGTTATTTCTGGGATGCTCAGTGTCTACCCTCTCCCTGCTCACATTTCCCAGTTCGCTTCCAGAAGTCATGTTGACCCAGAGGACTTTCGAGCCACCTTTAGAGGCTTGGAGCAAGATGGATTGGCAAACACTATTTGGTTTCCGTCTTCTTAAAATAGAATGCTAGAATAGAATAGAATACATCGTTGTATTTTTTTATAGTTTTTTTCTTCCTCTTCCTCCCACCCGCCAATTCTTTCTTGCATGTCTATTCCTTGAGACATTTTAAAGCTCCTCACAAATGTGGGTAATTAAATGTATTCACTAAGTCATCCTTCGCTTTATCGTAATGAGAACCGAGGCATATTTTTCTTTCTGGTAAAGTCTCTGGCTAGAACACAAGAAACCTGAATTCTAGTCATCTTCCCTTAGTCATTGGCTTTGTGACTTCAGAGAAGTCATATAATATTTCAGTTCTCTTGTTGATCATGTTGCTTTCTCAATTATTTACACAATTGCCTCCTTTGAGACACCTAACTCTGGGAAGCCAACAAGTGGTAGTGGAAAGGGAAGTGGGTGGGGGGGTTGGGGTGACTGGGTGATGGGCACTGAGTGGGCACATGGTGGGATGAGCACTGGGTGTTATGCTAAATGTTGGCAAATTGAACTCCAATAAAAAAAAATAAAAAAAAACCCAATTGCCTCCTTTATCAGACAGTGGATAACCAGAAGGCAGGGGCAGTATCTTGTTCAAATCTGTATTCTCCATACTCAGTACAGCCTCCAGAAAATATTGGTTGAATTCAATAGAGCACCTGATTGCAGAGAAAAGGTGGAAAATAATTAATTGCAGGAAAGAGCACCAAGGAGCCTTGGTCATTTGTCTAATGCTTTTCTTGATTCTTGAGAAGGCAAACAGCAAGGTCAAAGGTGGTGGTGGTGGTGTGTATGTCTGTATTTGTGTGTGTGTGTGTGTGTGTGTGTGTGTGTGTTTGCACACTTAAATGCCCAGATGGCGTTTGTTCTGATTGGAAGACATAGAGTTGTTGGCAGCAAGAGAGGGGAGGGAGCCATGAGTAACAAAAACCCAGACCAGAGAGTGGATTGTTTAATATCAGGGTGTGTGTGACACGACCAGAGGACATGGAGTCTAAATGCTCTAGTCAAATACCCAACAGATACTTCATCAAATACCCATGATCTTAGCACCACTGTGTGGCAATAGCTGGGAGTCAAGAGTTCTTCAAACTCATCGAATGGCATAAGGAAAGTTATCTATAATTTAGGGTGAACTCCAAATTTCCAAGAGGTCAGAAGGCAATGAAAATCATTAGCTGGACTTTGGGAAATGCAAAACTTCACACAGGTTATCGAATGTGCCATGCTATTTTCTGGGGAAATAGAAGCATACTAGGATTTGCTTGTTGTGGAGTTGTTTCATATCAACATTGCCAAGGAAAGGCTATAAATTACGAGAAAACCAAAATATTCGTACAAAGGATTGCTGGACTGGAGACAAGGAACACCCAGAGGGTAGAGATTTTGTCCAAGAAAAAGACTGAGGGATGTGTATGAAGTCAGGGAGCGGAACAGAGTAACCACATGTGATTAGTAAAATTGGGACAAGGATATTATGGAGAAGGCGATACTGCTCAATAATTTAAAAGCACAAGAGATATAACAAAGGAATCTTAAGAGAGCGCTCAACTCAGGAGATTGGCAGGGTTCTGGGAAGATAGGAAAATATTTTTACCAATAGGGAGAGGAGAGTGGATTGTACTTTTTAGGAGTAAAAATGCTTTGCATATCATATTCTTCTTGGGAATAGTTTCAATACTAAATTGATTTTCAAGATGATACAAATAATTAAATTAATAAAACGAAAGAGTGTGAAAAGGCCCAGATTCACAGCCATCTCTGAAAATCTTATGTATTTTGAGGCTGCCCCAGTAACGGTATTCCCAGGATGAAGCAGCCTGTCTATTTACCCAATCTCAAATGCTCTTCCCATTACAATGGCCAGTGTAAGACTCCAGGATGCACCATCCTGTTTTGATCATTTTCCCATATGGAACAGGGAAACTAAAACAACAAAAACAGAAACCACATGATTCCTGCGAGCTTCACACCCTGTAAGTACGAAAGCTGCAAATGTTGTCTTTGAGCATCAGGGTAATTTTTCCATAAAAACCCAGGATTTGTTCATTTTCCTTAAATTTCAGAAGCAGGTTCTTTCCTATCACGATCTTGCAGTGGTAGAGGTAATAGAGGGGCCTGTTTCCTGTGTGCTTGCTTCTTGTGGGGCCGCTGTTTCTGCATGCACAGCTCTGCTAGTTGTTTGGGGTTGCTTCCATCCCTCTTGTCCTCCCAGGATTTTACTGTTCATGGAGACTCTATCTGAAGGGTTTTTAATCTGAGGACCCACGGCGGAATGATCCAACAACATTGTTCTAAAACATCACAAGAGCATCTGCTTTACACACGTAGCCACCTTTCTCGTAACACAAATAAACCATAAATAGCAAAGCCAGAATAGTTCTGAGACCAACTATGGCCCAAATAGGGGAAGGAAATTTAGCTCAGGACATCCTTCATTTGAACCAAAGTGAGTATAGCTCCTGGACAAAATGTCTAAAAGAAAACTAGACGGGCGTTGCATTTTCACTTGCCGATAGAGTGAGGGGGCACTCGACAGGGAAATGCACTCACCCATTACTGAGCTGTCAGGTGACAGCCAACCTCGGTTGGCAAAGCTGGCAAACTGGAGGTTGGCTTTCAGAGGCACAGGCAACCATATTCCGTGCAGTGATCTCAGGTCTGTTGCTTGCCAACCCCTGAAGAGCTTGACATTCAGACTCTGAACCATGCCACCCCTCTCCCAATTCTCCATTCCCTGTGGACTCTGTTCCCTGCCTTCCTCTGAAGTTATCCTATAAGGTAGACTTCACATCCGACAGACCCCAGTGAGCATGGAATCGAAGCTCAGTTCGAGACCCCAGTGGAGAGGGGATTGGCCCTCATGTTCACACTCTGCATCTCTGGACGTTAGTTTTCTAGGTTCATGGGCCTTCTAGGAGTCCTGAGTTCTAATCACTGCCCTGGCACTCATTCACTGTGAGTGGTTCTTGGCAATTTCCTTCTCTTTTCGCTGTGATTTCTCCCTCTGAAATTTCAGGTAATTTTTGATGCTGTAGTGGAAGGCAGAAAGCAAAGCTCAAGCGAAAGAATTTAGTATCATATTGATTTTTCCACCGTGGGGGGAAAAGGTTTCATGTTTCTTTTCGCTGAAATGTTGACAAACTGTGTCTATTGAGACATTGTTAGTCCCTTCCTCCTCAAGAGGCCTGTCCCTTCCCTCTGAGTTGAGGTTTGCTTCCTATCTTCCAGCAAGAGAGTACTGCAAGGCTCTTCAGAATAAAGATATATTTGCGCCTCGCTTAGAATGAATCTCATCTCTGTCGTGCACATAAAATATGACATCTCGGGCCATCACTGAGAGGAAATTCCAAGTCTGCTAAATGCCTTCCTGCTCATGACATAGGAGCGTGAGCGAGGCTCCAAACGGGCTCTGGAGCCCCTCCTCATTTTCCAGCCTTACCTCTCTCTCTCAACTACACTAACATGGTCCCCATGGTTCCGACACCTGGTGATTTGTATTTTTCCATTGTCCCTGTTCCAGAGGGCCTCGGCCTTGCATACACTGATGTCCACTTCAGCTGGAGATCTTGCATTCATCCTTCAAAAAAAAAAAAAAAAAAGACATCCCACTCTCTGAGACATCTACATGCGACTTTGCTGCTTAAATGGGGAGGTTCCTTCTCAGCTCTGTCACTGAATATTTTCATGATTTCTTCTCTTATCCTCCTGCAATGGCTGCTGGGTGCCTCTCTGGGAGACCTGGGGCCAGCCACTCCCTGCCTGGGGGAGGGCACACAGTGCTCTCTCGGGGGCTTCCCAGCTTTCCAAGCCAGAATTCTGTGATGGAAAACTTTCATTTCCTGACTTTATTATAGGCCACCATTCATCTCCTACTTTGGAAGCTGACAAAAAAAATCGTTTCCGGTAAGGCATTCGGAATCCCCAGCCCCCCACTAAAAATAATGTAGGTGCATCTTTTGAGTCTGTTATTAAGCAGTTTGCCTACAGACATGAGGAGAACTTTCATTACCAGTGATGATTATTCCAGGAGCCCAATCTTTCAGAAGTCATACCAAATGAAATACATTATCCACTGCTCATTCTTCCTGAGGGTTTATGAAGCTTGTCTAGCTCCTTTGGTCTTGAGGACTGCCTCAGGAATCCTGCATTCTCACATGATTACTTTCGAGGGACAGTCAGAACATTCTTCTGCACGATGACAATATAGAACCGTTTCACTGATTCTCAGCCCCAGCAACAAACTAGGCCTGGGTGTCTGCTGTTATTTAGATTCTCCCCAGTATTTCAGATTGTCCTCCCTTCCCCTCCCTCAGCTCTTAAAGTAGAGTGTTGGGGTCCCGTAGACTGATTTCCCAGGACTCAATGGCCCTGTTCTGTCACAGGCCAGTGACAGCAGTCTTCTGCTCTCCCCTGACCCAGGGGTCCTAGTTTCTTCATCACCCGAGTGAGCTTGTATCCAGGTGCTGACACAGAATCGGGGTGGCGGGGAGCAAAGTTGCCCAACAGCGTCTCAAGAACCCAGAGCCTTGGGAGGGGTAGGGGCAGGGGTGGGTGGGGGAGAGGTAGGGCTGTGTTAGGGCTTCTAAGGCTTTTGGCACTTTTGCTTTTATGGGTCCTTCTCCTGTAGACCTTTTTTTTTTTAAATTGTATTTTATGACTGCATTGGTATGAATATGTATATAATAGGGGCTGGATTCAGTACTTCCCATTCATCACCATTATGTTCCGTGTTTCTTCTGATTTTCAGAGAAGTTAAAACCTTTTTTTCTGTCCTTAACAATAATGTTAAGGCACCCAGGCACCAAGCCTAGAGGGAGAGTTGGCTGTGGGGGAGGCGAGAGGGGCCTGGGAAGCAGGTGGAGCGAGGCTGAGTGAAGCCCAGGGTCTCCTAACTTGGGGCAGGACAGGTAGACGGGAAGCCTGAGCCGAGTGTTGAGGCTGAGCAGGAGCCAGCCAGGCAGAGAGGGCTAGCGAGGGCTTTGGGGAGAGAGGTGAGGAGGTAAGAAATGGGGGAGCATGTGTGCAGAGAACCAGAAGCAGAACCTGCCTGATGCTGTAGCAGAAAGTACTGAACAGGGGCGGTCAGAGACGGGGCTGGAGAGGTAGCGCGGTCCGGGGGGTGACACATCCCCCGGGTCAGGTCAGTAGCACCAACTTTGTCCTGAATGAACGGTCTAGAACCCTAGATGGACTTCACCATGAGAACGGCAGGAACAGATGGCAGAGTGCAAACATCGAGAAATACGTGCGTAGATGGAACTAGGGAGGAAGCGAGGTGTGTGAATCTGTGTGTGTATGTGTTTATATGTGTGTCTGTGTGCCTGTATGTGTGTGTGTGTCTGTGTGTGCATTTGTGTGTGTCTGATGTGCACCTGTGTGTGTCTGCTTGTATACATGCATTCATATGTGTGTATGTGTGTATCTGCATGTGCGTGTGTCGTGCATGTGTATATGTGTGTGTATCTGTATGTGACTGTGTGTCTATGCACCTGCAAGGTCACCCAGGAGAAACTAGAAGGGTATTGTCTTAAAGGTCTGCAGACTCTCTTTCATTCACATTCCACAGGGTCGAAAGGCACAGCCCCTGACAGAGGAACTTTTAGGAGCAGAAGCTGCACAATGCATACCGTCTCTCAAAACTCTAGTAAAAAAAAAATTATAAAGCTAAAAAAATGTTTTTCCTGTGATATCACGTGTGGTAATATTCGGTGTGGCCCTCCACAGAGACAGAGAGAGAACGATCTCATGTGGAAGCCCCCGTCCTTCCCTAGCATGCTGAGGAGGATGGTCAGGCCTGGACCCAAGTTTCCCTGCTCCCCTTGGCCCCCACTTGCCTTTGTGAGTGCTGGGCCCTTTGCCAGCACACCCCTCCCCTTTGGCTTGCTTGCTGAATACCTGCTGTCTCTAAGATGTGCAGCTCAAGAGGCTCCCATGAAGATTCTCCTCCTCGCCCCTCCTCCTCCTTCCCCCCTATCCCAAGCCCACCGCACTTCTTCCCTCCTCTGGGCTGTGGCAAGGCAGTAGTAGGTGACCTCATTTATGAACATGGCTGGGGGCTACCGGCAGGATGGGTCCTTGAGGGCAGGCACTGTTTCGGTGTCTTTTCAGGATCCAGGCCACCGCCCAGCATGCAGGAGCTCGGCTAACCTTGAATCAATAGAACTTTTAATCATGAAACTTTGAGGCTCGCTTTCTTGACTTTAGGCAAAGTGCCCCAAATATGAAAAATATCCATGAAGCAGGCTTCTAAAACTTAAATTTTACTGAAGTTCCATTTACAGAACTGTCCGTGCTTTAATCCTTCATTTTTACAGAATTATCTTACTTTTTCAGAGGTTCTAAGTGTCATACGACAGGGGCCAGAGTCACCACTAAGGGATTTTTTTTTTGGGGGGGGGTATAAAATACTTTCAGGCTTACAGTTCGTGTCAATGCATTCTACTATAGGGGCTTTTCTAATTGAACAAATGGAATCATGCATGTGTTTAATTAGAGTTCAATTTTCCGGCTTGATTTTTCTGCTTTACACAGAGGAAGGCATTTAGGAATGAGCTGAATGCATGTAATTCACATGGTAAATCTGGATGATGATGTGTCCAGGGCCCTCAAAGGAGATAAAGATGATGGAGTATATTCTGGGCCCCCTCAAGACCAAGGCCCTTCTGTTTGTAGGGATGGAGGAAGAGAGCTAACTGCTTGAAAATTCCTTAAGTGTGTGCCCAAGTCTGCATGCAGGCGGCTGCCCCAGAGGCTCAGTGCCCTCCTCTGGCTAGCTGCGTCTCCTGGACCCAGAGCAGAAAGACCCAGGCTGGGCTCTGAGCTGGGATAGACCAGAAGAGTGCATTGCCGCCATTTATTGAGTGTGCATGGTGTGCCAGGCACCGTGGGAGCATTCTAACAGACATGATCTCATTCAATCCTTAGAGTTCATTCATTCCAGAAATGTCTAATCAACGGCTTCCAGGCATCATAATGGGCAATGGAGATACAAGGATTATTGAAATGGTTAAAACAACAATGTCCCAATTTTCCACAGAGTCCACATCATGTTTGGGAAGGTGCATAGACAATAATTAAGCATATAAACAAGCAAATGAACAAAGGAGTGTTGTGTCAGTAAGTACAACAGGGAAGCAAACCGGGCAGGGAGGTAGTGTGTCATAGCAGGGCGTGGTCTCCGACCAGGTGGCATTTGGGCAGAGACCTGGCTGAAGTGGTGAAGCAAACCACACAGGTTAACAGGGACAGTGGCTTAGGGAGAGAGGACAGCAAGTCTGATGGGCTTGAGTCACGATTCCACGTACTGTGTTTGAAAAACAACAATCATCCTGCGAAGTAATTACTATTATTCCCATTTTACAGATAAGAAATCACAGGCATTGCGAGGTAGAGCAACTCATCCAAAGCCACAGAGCTGGTGGATGGTAGAGCTATAATTTGAACCTGATTGGCTCCAGATGTCAAGGCCTTTTTTTGTAAAGATTTTATTTATTTATTTATTTATTTATTTATTTATCTATTTATTTATTTATTTATGAAAGACACATACATGGGGGGGGTGGGCAGAGACACAAGCAGAGGGAGAAGCAGGGTCTCTGCAGGGAGCCCGAGTGGGACTCGATCCCAGGACCTAAGCTGAAGGCAGATGCTCAACCACTGAGCCACCCAGGCATCTAGATGCCAAGGGCTTTGTTTTTCCCATCACGTCACCACACTTAAAGGCAGCTTTTGGTGGTTGAGAAAGAGAGTGCGACGACCCCTGAACTTCTCCTGCTTCAGCTGCCACAGAGGTTTCCTGGATCCTTCCTTCATCTGTAGAGCAAGCAGTGGATGTTGACTGAGCAGTGATGTGCCCACCTGGGCATGGCAGCAAGGGAAACCCAGTGTTGGATCCACCTACAAGCCAACTCAGGAGACAGCTAAAGGGGGGGGCGGCTAAGCCAAGCCTAGTGATAGTCAGAGAGACAGGGGTGCCTTTCAATTGGGTGGCCCAGGGAGGCCGGCTGCAGGAGAGAGAATATGGGCTTGGAGCATGAGAAGAGTTGATAGGCTTCTGGGTTTGTGTCTGCTTAGCTTTCCCACCATCGTCACCTGTGCTAGGGACAGTTTGCTGATTGCTTTTCCTTTCCCTCCTTCTTTTGCTAGGGCTTCCCTGTGGGCGGAATCTTGTCTGCCTCACTGACCTTGACCTTGGCCATATGGCGAGCACCGGTGAATGGATGTGGGTGGAAGTGACAGGCACCTGTTTTGATTGGAAGCTTTAGAGTCATGGCAAGGCTACCCTAGGCTCCTTCTATCCCTCTATTTCATCACAGGAAGTAAAACACCCAGGTAGCTGCTGGCCCCAGAATTTGCAGACACGTGAAGCAGGTCTACACCCAACCCACAGTCAGGGTGAAGCTCGACCAATCCCAGCCGACTTCGGCCAAACCCGGCAGATGCCAAAAGTGCTGCAGCGGATGTGCCCACTGTGAATGTGACATAACTGTTTTAATAAGCCCATGAGATGGTTGGGATTGGGTGTTACCCAGTATCATTACCGCAGTATTCAAATAATACTCCTTTGCCCTCCATCATAAGTAAACTCAGGTAAGCTTCTTAACTGCTCCAAGGGGATATAGGGCACGTGATGAAATCAGCCTGAAAACACATTCATTGCTCAGGTTCAAAGTTCAAGATCCTGTGTCTGACTTCAGAGAGACATCGAGGCTTGGTGGCTACAGACTGCACGTAGCACAGTGCAGGGGGCGGTTAAAATAAACAAAGTTGGTCCCCATTTCCCAAGACCTCTGTTCCTTATAGTGGTGGCTACGAACTGTGCTCCACAGAGTCCTGGAGCACCAGGAAGGTTGCTCGGAGCCAGCCATGGTACGAGGAGGCCCAGGAAGCAGCCCCATCCTAGAATTCTAGCTGCGAATCAAGGACCTCTACTTTTATCGGTTGTAGACAATCAGATTCCTTACAAGATTTTGTTTGCGGTTGAAATCCCCAGTGAGAAATGTTTGGGGTCCTTTGTGTGCGTGGAGAGCTCAAATTCTGCATCCTGTTATTTAAGGGCCTGCCCTCATGGCCTCTCCCTATTCCCCTGTCTGATGGTGCATCCATATCTCTTTAGCTCCAGCCCCTGCTCCCAAAAGTCTGGGCACCCCATTTACTATCTTGCACATGAAGGTTTCTCTCCTCCCTCTCACACACTGCCACAGGCACACTCTGTTCCTCAGGACCCTGCCTCAGTGACCGAGAAAGGCCCTCAGAAATCACCTATCCAACCTCTCTGATTTGCAGTAAGTTCCAACATCTACCGTGTATTTCCTAAAGAGACACTGGCAATCATTCTACCTGAATTAGCTCAGTGAAGTCTTCAGTGTTTCAAGCTGCAAACTATTACTCTTTCCATTTTGCGGGTAAGGACATGGAAGCCCTGAGAGGTTAGGTAACTTCATCAAGGTCACAGAGCTATCTAGTTACATAGGCTCTAGAGTCTGCATTTTAACACTTTCAAAATATCGCACCCTTTATTTTAGATGCAAACAAATTGTAGTATTGATGGAAAAGGCTTTTCTTAAGACCATACGGCTGGCTTATGGTCCTGCAGGCTGACTACAGAGCTGTGCCTCTGGGCCCACTGAGCCCTGGCCGTGCCCACGCTGGAGGTGTGGAGCTGCTGGCCGACCAGGAGGCCTCACCTGTGTGTGTCCACCCCGGCCATTCTCCTTTGCTAGCGGTTACAGCTCATTGATGGAAGGCATGTTGAAGCACCCCGGGGCCACTGGCTTTAACCTGGCCACCGATTAATATCATCTGGGAAGTTCTGAAAACTCCAGTGAGCTCTGCTCTCAGGGATCCTGATCAAATGTCCGGGGATCAGGCCGGGACATGGGCACTGTTGACATACTCGCGGAAGGTGCCGAGTGCACCCAGACTGAGATGCTCTGCTCTAACCCAGGACCTTGTTGCCCCACTCATTTCAGAAAGAGAGAGGGCCATGCAAGCTCCAGAGAGCAAAGGCTCAGTCTGGAAGCTAAGCCTCTTTGATTCTCCTTCCCCCTAAATGGAAAGTCTTCCCAAACCACTTCAGCCATCTGCATTCTCTCTCCCTACAGCAAGTGAGCCTGGAGCTCAGTGAATAAAAATCCCACCTGGTTGGAAAAAAATAGACAGCTGGGCACAGAACCTGAATGTCATCGAGGCTATCCTGGGAGATCTAATCAAATCACCAGGGGTCAGGAATTACAAGTGTCATCAGCTTTTCCCATTGTCCTCTGCATTAGATTCAGGAACTCACCCCCACCACTCTCCGCTTCCTGCCCCCACCTGCACCCTGGAAAGTGGTGGTGGCCCCTCAGCTGAGGTGGGCTGAGATGTGGCCAACACCCTCCCGCCACCCACACCGCTCACCCTTGTGTTCAGAGGTAGCACCGCTTGAAGAGTGAATTTTTAATAGAGTTGTAGGGTATTACCAAACATCAAATTTTATTTTTTGTTTTGGATCAAAGGCCTTTAAAATCTGACGTGCCACTTCAAAAAACAAAATTGCAGGAGTATGGGCATGCCAACTTAAACTGGGGGTTAAAAAATGATGCTCACTTTTATAGCCTTTTGCTGTAGAGTTGTCCCTGGTTACTGTTCTGCCTCTGTCTCCACAGAGACCACTCTGGGCCCAGTAACCATGGTGATAGGAGAAGACGTGAGCAGATGGGAGCTCCACTTCCAGAATTTAAACATCCTCCTGTTGGGGGAGGTGTGGGGAATGAGGGAGGGAGGAGAGAGAGCTCACACTATTCTCAACCCAGGAGTGGCCTGTAAAGCTGGGGACAAACCAGAAGGCATGGATTTTTGTTGTCAGGCCAAGCTCTTCTCCTTGACCTCAAAAATGATTTATTCCCCTCTTTCCCCTTTGCAATCCGACCCTTCTAGACAATAGCATTCCTAGGGAAATGGAGACAAAAGGTTTCTGTGACATGCGGAGTTGGAGGCATTTTTTAAAACATATCCAACGTATTTTTAACGATGCATTATTCAATTTGGAAAACACGGATCTGAAACTGTGTTGATTCAGGTCCAGTGTAACTGTGATGCATTGGGAAGACCACAACCTGGGAGGTGTGCCATCGGGACTGTAAGCCTGGTTCTGTTACTCACCCCTCCCAGGCACCCTAGGGCCAGTCCCTTCTTCCAGGGACTTGGTTTCTATCTCTAAGATTCCCTAAGACAGCTGTTGACTTTGAAATTATGTGGAAAAAAATCTCATAGGGTATTAAATTGAGACTTTCTCCCGAGACTCCAGAGGCTGACACCCGTGGAATACATGCCCAACAATGACACAGGGCAAGGGAATAAATGGCAAAATTAGTTTTTCAGTCCTTAGTCAAAAAGCAGATGGAAGAATGTACAGGGAAGATTTCTTTGGAGAGTTTCAATTTTCTGGGTATTGCTTGCAACTCATGGGTGAAAGGGGTGGGGTGCCCTGCCCACCCACCACCTAGCACCCCCGGTGAGAGCCATGATGAACCTGCTCTGAGAGCTTGGCTCATGACCCTTTGGAATTTGCAGAAACACAGGAATGGGGACCTGACTCGGAATGAGGGGGGGCAGGGTGAGAAAGAGAGTGGGTTCTGGAAATGTGGGGAGGAGAAGGAAGAGTTTTCATTGTAGACTGAAATAGACACATTTATTTTATTTATTGAGGACAAGTGAAAGAGCAGGGACCAGCCTGAGACTTCGCCCAGGGCTGGTGTGGGAGGGGGTGGAGGGGTGTCCATAGATAGCATTTAATGAGGATTGATGGGAAAGAATGAAGTAGCTTCCTGTTTGCACCCTACTGTGTCAGCTCGCTCAAGCCTGGTATGGGCTGAGTTGTGTCCCTCCGAAATGTCTATGTTGAAGTCCTGATCCTCAAGACCTCAGGATGTGACTGTGTTTGGAGACAGGGTCTTTAAAGTGGTAATCAAGGTGAAATGAGGTCATAGGGAGGTAGGCCCTAATCCGCTAGGACTGGGGTCCTTACAAGGAGAGATTAGGATAGAGACACACAGAGAACCCTGTGAAGACACAGGAAGGTGACTGTGGACAAGCCAAGGAGAAAGGCCTCTGGAGAAACCAAGCCCTCAGAGGGCTTCATCTCTGACTTCTGGCCTTCAGAATTGTGTGAAACCTTCTGTTTTTCGAAGCTACCCAGTCTGTGCTACTTTGTGAGGGCAGCTCTGGCAAACTAAGATCCTGGCTGGGATTATTTTGGGACTTCAAGGGCCCAATCATTGTCTTGAAGAACTGAGAAGTCCCTCCCACTGCGGAGTCTCTGCAAAGGGTTTCGCTTCCTGAGTGTGAGATGGAATTGACGTTTTGTTGTTTTCTACGTCCTTCCCAGCTCCCTCTCGAAACAGTGCTAGTTCAGTCGCCTCTGACTCACCCAACTCATGGGTCTGAGATTGTGGCTCTCCTGCCACCTTAGGTTCAGATTCATAGGAATTCATGACACTTCTCTGGGGCCTCAGAACTAGAAGTCAGTGTCGAGGTGGGCCCACCTGTGGGAGAGTCAGGCAGCTGCCTGTACTGGTAGTTCAGGGCAGATGGGCCACCAGGCCAGCCCCAAACCAGGAACCAGGGGTATCGCTCACCAATTCTGAAGGTACTTCTCCTGGGGTTCTCTTCATGCTTCTCCACATTGTGCAGAGCCGGAGGAGCTACAGAGGCCTCCTATCACCATGATGTCCAGTACAGAATTCCCATTTGTTCGTCCACTCAGTCATCTGTTGGCCTCAAATAAACCAAAAGGAGAGGGCAAGATACGCAACTAAGAGGATCTCTATCTTTCCATGAGCTCTCTCTAACAATTTCTGCACAAAAGGTCCAAAGGTTGCTTCTAAAGGGAAAGAAGTTTCCAGAAAGATCCTGCACATTCCCAGGTGGCTGATCATGAGGTGTACTCTGGGTAATTGTAGCGGTGTCCCCACAAGCTCGTTTTGCTTGGAGACTAGGCCAATCTGGACCCAGAATTGGAAAGTCCAGTGAAGACCAAATTCAGTCATGCCTGTGGAGGGAAAGAGTTCTCCTTTTCTACCACAGGCTACCCTGCCTCTGGCCACAGGGCTAGTGACACAAAGATGTCTGGGGCTGGGACAATCCCCTTGGGGTCCCAGTCCTGAGCAGGAACAATACCTGAACACGTGCACTGCTAGGAAGATCTGATGCCAAAGCCTTGGAAGGCTGGTGGTAGCGTCCCCCACCATGTAGACGAGGCAAATGGTATTTATAGAGGGCAAGGGATTTGTCCAAAGCCACCTAGTATGCTTCAAATAGCACAAGACATGCTAGAGTAGCCTAGTGCTCTGCAAGACTTGTTCGAGTAGCCTAGTGCTCTACAAGACATGCTAGAGTAGCCTAGTGCTCTGCAAGACATGCTAGAGTAGCCTAGTGCTCTGCAAGACATGCTAGAGTAGCCTAGTGCTCTGCAAGACATGCTAGAGTAGCCTAGTGCTCTGCAAGACATTCTAGAGTACCCTAGTGTTCTACAAAACATGCTAGAGTACCCTAGTGCTCCAAGGCCAAGAACAATGCCAGTTCTTCAGCTCACCAGTTGGGAAACCTGGAGCTCTGTCATGGTCAAGAAAGTCGCTCACTCACAGATCCTAGAGACAGGTTCACGTATTGAAAAAAAGAAAAAAAATGATAACCAGGCTTCAGACACCTGCAGCGGACCCGCATCTGTCCCTCCCCACGTGCCTGGCTGGATTCCAGGAGTGTAAAGCACCCTGGATGGGCAGACCTCATGACACTCTTGTCATTTGGTACACGGAGGGATGGATCCTTGGGCCAAATTCTTGCTTCCTCTGATTGTGGAGACCCGAATGCACATTTTTCAGCTGTCCACACTGACCTCGGAGGACAGGCCCTGTCTGAGCTCAGCCTTCGAGATGGGCTGGAAAGTCAGTCAGCTGGAGACGGGGTGCTGCTTTTCTTTCTGTGGGCCAAACAATCGAGGCATCCCTCCAAAGGATCTGTCTCCCACGCAGGAAAATGAATGCAGGTCCAGGTAGGAGGGTTAGGTTCGAGAGAGGGGCTTGGGAAGGAGAAATCATGGATAGTAGTCCTGGAGCCAGTTCATGGATTTGCTGCCCTGCTCATGAGGAGGGTATGACCAAACTGAGATGAGGCTGGTATGTTCTAGGAGGCCCAGTTCTCTTCTCCCACCAGGCTGGCTCATGACCTTACACCAGCTGAACCCACAGGCCCTTCTGTCTCTCGGTTCCTTATCTGAGCTTAGAGTCCCTGCTTGGGTCACCTGGCCTTTCTCAGACGCATCACCTACTCTGTGTTTCTCAACATTCTACCTTCCTTGTTCTACAAGTCTTCATCCCTTTCTCACAGAACCAGTGATCTGTGGGAAACAATTTCTCCTGCCCCTTTGGACTCATCATCAAATATTCCATAACCTGAAATGTTGAACCCTGTAATATCATCCTTGAGGACACTACTTCATGGTAGTTGCTGATACTCCCCAGACCACTGCATGTAGGGTTGGGAGGTGCCTTTCCTAGACTTGTATTCACACTGAGATGACAGTAACTCCTGGGTGCCGTAAATGTGGGCCATCAGCCACTCACAGCTGCTCCTGTCTCTGCAGGATCACCCTCGAGCAGATGGGGCCACCTTATGCCAGTGACCAACAGCTGACTGGCACTGGAGTACAAAAGGCCAGTCCCTTGCCTCAAGTTGGAGCCAATTGGTTGGTACAGTCTGTGCCCCAGAGCTGAAACTAGCCTCCAGGCAAGATCACATCCTTGCTTAGCTTTGTTCCTCAGCTTTATGTCGCTTTCCTCACTTCTCTTCCCCTGAGAGCAACCCCTCCATGAATCACTTTCGCAAGAATCCCTGCCTCAGGCTCTGCTTCTAGGGAACCTGACGTAAGATTATATATCTTTCTTGGGGCCCCAGTTTATCACTTTTAGATACCTCCGTCTTCTGGAGCTTCTGTCCCTCCAATTGTTAAGTTTAAACATATAATTCTTTGCTAATGGCCTCTTGTGTTTTGGCTGCTCATTTCTGGCCCCATCTGTAACCCTTGTGTACCAGTGGCTGACCCTCTACTCTTGTCAGATCTATTCTGGATTTTCTTCCTTCCTTCCTCCCTCCCTCCCTTCCTCCCTTCCCTCCCTCCCTTTCCTTCCTTCCTTCCTTCCTTCCTTCCTTCCTTCCTTCCTTCCTTCCTTCCTTCCTTCCTTCCTTCTTTCCCTCCCTCCCTCCCTCCCTCCCTTCCTTCCTTCCTTCCTTCCTTCCTTCCTTCCTTCCTTCCTTCCTTCCTTCCTTCCTTCCTTCCTTCTTTCCTTCCTTCTCTCCTCCTTTCTTCAGGGTGGGTTTTAGGGCCCATTCCTTCAGCCTTCTCTATAGACATCCTTTAGTCTCTGTCCCACTATCTTTCTTTTGGATATTCCCGGATATCCCTAATTCTGCTCCAATGAAACCATCTCTGCGCCTCACTAGGACCTCTGGGGAAATTCACACAACTGTGCAGAATGCTGCCAGAGAACATTCATGGTCTCCAACCCTGATGCTGCCAAGAAATCCTTCTGTTCCCAAGTCAACTTTGTTTCCCATAGTAGCTATTTAAAATCTTCTTGATGATTCTCAGACTTCCTACCCACCACTTCCCACTCCTTCCCCGCAGATAACCTTATCTTCCACTTCACAGAGAAAATAGGTGGTGCAGGGTACCATCTCCCTCTGCTTCCTGACTTCACACCTACAGACTACTTGCAGTCATTCTTATCCTTTAAAAACCTCCGCTCTACAGCCAAAAAAAAAAAAATGCCCTGTTCTTCCTGTGATGTCTCAGATCTGATTCTTTCAGTTTTCCCTTACCCCATTGATTATCTCCTCCGTCACTGGCCTTTCCATACTTCCCCTCCCTAGACCTGTCCCTTTCCCTCCACGGTCTTCTGTCTTGTATCCACCTCTGAACACAGCCTCATCTCTCCCTTCCATTCACAATCAAACTTGGTGAAAACGTTGTCTGTGCCATCTGGAGTTTACCCCCTACCCTCCTCTAAGCTGTGCTCACTAAGGGCCCCAAACAGTCCTGTGAAGCTAAGTCCTTGAGCCACTTCGGGGACCTCCTTGGACTGCCCCATAGCATTTATCACCAAGCCCACTCCCACTTACCTCCACTCTTCTCTTCCTCTCTGTGACTCCGCAGGCCAGTCTCAAGCCCTTGGGCCACTTCTTCTTGGGCTCTTATATGAACTCCTGTCTCTTCTGTCTCAACATGTATTCCCTGGGTGCATCTCCTCTGCCCACTTACTGAATATTTTTGAGTGCCAGCATTGATGTGACACAGAGCTTTAGATTTTTTTTTATCTAACCACCTTTTAGATATCAATATTCAGAAATCTCAAAACACTCCAATCTCAGCATATGAAAAATGGAGCTTGTGAGAGATTACCTACAACATCTTCCTCCTTCTCTGTTCACAACTTTGGTGGGCATGATTCTTAACCTTGGTGGGTTGAGTGGTACTCTCCCAAAAGATATTCCATCTGGACCTATGAATGGTACCTTATTTGGCAGACATAGTTAAGGTCTCAAGATGAGCTCATCCTCTATTAGGTGGACTCTAGATCCAACGACAAGTGTCTTTATAAGAGAAGAGAAGGGGAGAAGGCCAAATGAAGATGGAGGCAAAGATTGGAAGGATATAATTACAAGTGAAGGAATGCCAGGGCTTGCTGGGAGTCAGAAAAGGCTAGGAGAGAAGCATGGGACAGAGTTTCCTTCAGAGACTCCAGAAGAGATCAACCCTGATTTCACTGTGATTTTGGACTGCTGGCCTTCAGAACTGAGAGAATACAATTCTTCTAATTATTTTTTTTATCTTTTTAAGTTTAAATTCAATTAGCTAACATATAGTACATAATTAGTCTCAGATGTGGTGTTCAATAATTTATCAGTTGTCTATAACACGCAGTGTTCATCACATCATGTACCCTCCTTCATGTCCATCACCCAATCACACAATTCTGCTATTTTAAGCCACCAATTGTGTGAGGGTTTGTTACAGCAGCCCCAGGAAACTAATACAGTAGGTACCACAGCGCCTAGAATCTTCAAGGGCCGGGAAGCTGTATGTGCTTCTGACTTCCTCAGTCAGGGCTCCACCAAGTCTCCCAGGTTCTTTTGGCTTTTTCTCGCTTCACTGCTTTGTTCTATCCCCACTGCTGTGGTTCTTGGCCCCAGGGTAGAGCAGTGATCAGCGCTTGAGGGCCTCGGTGTGGGTTCTGGAGTTGGAGATCCGGCCTGTGCTACCTTTGACAATTTATTTGACACTGTAGGATGTTCCTCCCCACACCTTTAAGTTGGGGCTGATCATTGTGCTGATACAGGCTGCTGAGAGGTTGAAATCGGTAATGCATACGAACTGCTTAATAATGCTTTCAGCACAGTGAGTGGTCAAAAGCCTGCGCTGTCATCACTACCAGCCATCTTCTGTGGGTTAGGACAGGAGCCAGCATCTCATCTCCCTGCCTCCAGCTGACTGTGCTCCACACTTGGCCTGGAATAATGCATTTAAAGAGCAAATATTGGTGGCTCAGTTGGTTGAGTGTTCAACTCATAATTTGGGCTCAGGTCATGATTTCCGGAGTCCTGGGATCCAGCCCGCATCAAGCTCCCTGCTCAGTGGGGAGTCGGCTTCTCCCTCTGCCTCTGCCCCTTCCCCCCTGCTCGCTCACACTCTCTCCAAAATAAATAAGTAAATCTTTAAAAAAATTAAAAACAAAGAGCAAATATTTCTCCGTCTCTGTGCCACCTGCATCCCTTCCATCACACACCATTATTTCGGAGCCTCTCCACCCTCCTTCACGTGGGGTGCGGGTTCTTCACGATCTGAGGTTGCTTTTCCTTCCTCTACTTCTTCCCACTCATAATTTGTGCTCCACCCATCGCCAGCTCCCAGCTGCCTGGACCAAGCTCTCTCACCCAGTCCCATCTCCCTCACCATCCCGCCTGGGCACGTGGGTCGCTCCTGACCTACACGTGAGTGGCCAGGGAGGGCTCTTCAAAGAGAGCAGGGGGGGAAGGTGGAACCCGATGCCCCCTGACTTTCCAGCCCAGGGGCGAGGTGTCCCATGCGTGGCACCTGCTATCCTGGGGGCACCCCTGCCAGAGCCCTTGCCGCGCTGTGCCCTAACCGCCAGCACCTTACCTGGGTTTCCCACCCAACTGTATGCCCCTTGAAGACGGGAGCGCTTCTTGCTCACAGATCCTTCCTAAAAATTAGTTCACTGCCTGGCATATGTTTAGACACCTGGCAACTGTCTATTAAAGAAATTCATTTACTGAACACTTTCCCTTTTTCTTTTTCTTTTTTTTTAGATTTTATTTATTTATTCATGAGAGACACACAGAGAGAGGCAGAGACATAGTATTGGCCCCATTTCACAGAGGGGGAAACTGAGGCTGACTCATTTGAAGTCACCCTGTTACATGGCAGAGGGTGCATAACTCACCAAGCCTAGTCTTTCCCTGGGAGCAGTTCACCAGAGTTGCGTGGCATTTCCTCCTGCTCTGGTCTCCTGTCCCCATCCTCTGGACCACCTGTGGCTACCACCCCGAGTGTCTCAGTCCCTGGTAACCTTTGGCCATGGTGAGCATCAAGGAGTCCTGGATCCTTCTGGAACTTTCTCCAGAGTTCTGAAACCCAGCCACATGACCATTGGTCAACTCTCTCCTGGTACAGACTCAAGACTACTCTGCCCCTCAGTTTCCCTGGAAGGGAATGGAATGGACTGTTGGGATGGGACCCTGGGAGCTCACTGATGGTCTGAGTCAGTACTGAACCTGGATCTAGGGCTGCCGATCTTATAAAAATGAATTTCTGAGCTGAAATAAAGCCTTAGTTCAGTTTCACTCTGAGCTTCCTACAACATGCAGAGATGTTCTCTCACGTGTAGGGCCTGGGCTTCTTGTCCTCTGCATGTTTCTGGCAGAACTGGTGCTGATGCTAAACTTCTAGCAAGGCATTCAAGGCCCTTCCTGACCTGGACTCTGGGCTTAAACATCAGGCTCGACTTCCACCTCATCTGCCCTTCCATCCTCAGAGCTTGAGTGAATCACTCATCAGTTTGCCAAGACACGGCTCCTGCCTGTGTCCTGGCCCTGCGCATGGGCCACGTCTGCGCTGGGGTCCATCAGGACCCTCCTCATCCTCCCAGATGATGCCTGCAGCCCGTCGCTTCCCAGGAGCATTTTTGAGCCTTCGCAGAAGAGGGACTCACTGCCTTTTCTGTAAGTCCCTGTCCCCCGTCCCTGGTCCCTCTGCATTACAGCCTTCTTCCACTTAGAGCCTCATCGCTCTGTCCCTCCTGGGGCGTGAGCCCCTGTGCAGGGGCTGATGGATTCCCGCTTCCAATCTTCTCTGCTCAATGAGTCAGTGCAAGTACTGTGAGGGAATCCGAGCCTCCCACAGCTAGAAGGAGCTTACGGACCATCCATCAAACGCTCGCATCTTTGATCTGGGGAAAAAATATGCCTTAGGCTCAAGAATGTAAGTAACTGGTTGAAGTTTGCATAGCTGGTTGGCAGTAAATCAGGGCCTATCGGGCAATAGGCCTGACATGTAGCATGTGGCAGGGGGACCTGCTGGATCTCAGAGGAGCTCCCGAATCAGGCCTTTCAGAGATGATATCTTCCTTTTCTCATCACCCAGTGTTTTGGGGACTTCCGTCAGTGGCGGGTTGCCCATGGACACGGGTGGGATCCTGCCAAGGACGGAGCCCTTTGTTAGGCGCCTGGCTCAGGGCTCGACCCTTCCAGAGCCGTGGACGTGGCCACGCACCCCGGAGCTGCCGGCCTGGGGGTGGGACACTTGCTCTCCCTTCCCTGGGGGACGCACAGGCGGCCCAGCAGCCCTGAGCCATGCAGTGGTTTTGAAAAGAGTTCAGGGAGCAGATGCATCCAGCAGACGCAGAGCAACGGGCTTCGGAAGGAGCCCTTCTCCGTGTCCAGGGGCTGTTGGCTGGTGTCCCCGAGTCCCAGCAGCCTCTGGCCCTGGGGCGAGCGTGGGCGGTGATGGGCGCAGCTCGAAGAATCGGTGTGAACAGTAAGTAAAAACAACTGGGAACAAGATCACCCCATCCGTGATCCAGGCTGCTTCACGATCCCATCGTTTCTGCCTTTTTGATTCTGGCTTCCGCTCATCTGTTTGTTTTTGACGCTTCAAGGAGACCAGCGACACCCGAGAAATGGAAATCGACATCAGCTGGGGTTTGGACCCTCCCGAGTCACATCAAACTTGGGATTTCCGAACGATTTCATCAGAGAAGATCCGGGAACAAAGAGAGAGGCTGACAAGATCTTCAAATATCCTCTGCTGTTAGCCAGGGAAAATGCAGGCTGATTTACACATAAATGACATCTGGAGGATTTCTCTGGGCCTTTATCAAAGGGATGCTATCTGACCAACCCAGGGGGCTTCTTTTCTCTGGCTGACATCGCTGCAGGCAGAGAGGCTCCTCTTGCGGGGGCGCCCCCTCCTCGGCCTCCTTTCTGTCCTCTTGGCCTCAGCCCTGCGCTGGGCTTCAGCTACAAAGCTCTGATCTGTCAGCCTGGCTCAGGCCTTCCCAGCGCGGCCTCCCGCTCAGCTCAGCACCAGGCCAGGGCCACGGTCATTCTTCTGAATTGTCGCCAGGCCTCTCTCCTGCCTAAAGCCCTCTGGCGACCATGTCCTGCTCTCCTCATGACGGGCCACACAGCCCTCCAGGTCCTCCTTGCTGCCTACCTCTGCCGACGCCTCCTCACCACTGTCCTGTCCACCTCTTGGCCTAAAATCTAAGCCGGGCGATATCAAAACAGCCCCCCAACTCCAGGCTCGCTTCCATGACCCCCATGCCTCTGCCTCTGCAGCTCCCTCTGCTTGGAACCCCAGTCCTGGCTCCTCCTTTACTTCTCAGCTCACGGGTCCCCTCCTCCACGAGCCCTTCCTAACAGCAGGGCCCCCACCAGGATGAGAGGGAGCCCGCTCCCCTCTGCAGACCGGCTGTCCTGCCACCTGCAGTGCCTGTGCACATCGGTCTGCCCGCTCTAGCAGGAGCTCCTGAAGGCAGGGTCGGCTCTGCCTCGGGAGCCTGGCACGGATTGAGGGCTCAGCGGATGTTTGTTGAATTTGTCAGAGAATGAGAGTAGATCTCAGACGGGATGGCCCGGCCGGCCCTCTCCCTAGCCCCTGCCTGCCTTCGCCTCCTGGAGAGACAGCTGCAGGCCCCACAGGCCACAGCCCCTGGGTCAGAGAAACAACTGTCTTGTGTTCTCTCCAAGAATGAAGATTGCAACATCCCTGTGGCCTTGAGTTCAGGGCTGTGGGAGGAGGCCACATGGGGTGACGGCGGGGGCGGGGGGCTCAGGGTGGAGATGTGGGGACCCCTGGGCCCAGCTCCCCGCTGACACTGGCTGCAAGAACTCGGAGGGGAATGGCTGTTCTCCTCGGCCCGCTTTCCAAGTTGCACGGTTTCCCGTATCCGGGTGTGTGTCAATCCCTTCTCATCCCCTGGGAGCCCCACCAGCACCCGAACATATTTACTAAACATCAGCCTTGGCTATTTTTTGCATGTCGTGGGGCTCCAAGGGCATTCAAAGGACCTTGAGGCCGGGAGGCGCGGTGCCTTGGGGGGCGGCGCCACCTGCTGGCCGCAGGGAGCCACTACGCGCATCCCCGTCGCCGCAGCTCCCCTCCAGCCGCGCCCCCCAGGCAGGAGGCTGTGCCGTCCTCCCGGAGGCTCAGAATGGACCCTGCAGTCATTGAGACACCTGTCCTACGCTGGCCGGCCGCGTCTCGAATAAGCAGCCCGGCCTCTCACGTGGGCAGTGCCTGGGCAAGGATGTCACCAGTGTCACCAGTCATCTGGAGTCTGCGAGTGAAGGGTGGTGCTGGGACCCACCAGGCTCCCACCTGCCCCCTCCTGGGACAGTCAAACTAAGGTGGGTCCGGAGAAAGGAAGCCCTGGGATAAACTACTTGGAGAGTCAGGACAAGAAGCGAGGTTTCTGGGCCCTTTGTCTGACATTCCTCCGACCTTGTACTTTAGAACAGTTCATCGGGGTGTCCTACTTTTCATTTGAATTGCTGTTTTAGAGGAAAAGGAGGGGCAACCTCCAGCATGAATCTCCTTCTCTTTTCCAAACTATGAGTTGGCTCTGACTCTGGTCTTCCTTCCTCTAGAAGGTTCTCCTGGAGCAGTTGGCTGTCTCCATTCTGAAACCCCACCAAAGGCTGGCCATTCATCTGACTTTTATAGGAGCTTGACCTAGACACCAGCATCAGAACACATGGGAGGAAGTCCTGCACTCAGGGGGCTTCCATTCCAGTGGAGGGAGGGGATAGATGGACGGATGGACAGATGGACAGAGAAAGGCACAGAGACAGGTAGATGGATAGATTATGGATAGATCATTTCAGGTACCAATAAGCACTTTGAAGATGATAAATAAAGAGCAGCTTTGGTAACAACTAGCTAGAGTGATGGAGAAAGATTGTTCTGGAGGGGCCCCAGCTGCAAAGGAGGAGGAGAAGTAAGGAAGAGAATTCCGAGTAATAAGAAGGGTTAAGTGCAAAGGCCCTGAGTCTGGGATCAGATGGGCAGGCCAGTGGGCAGAGAAGGCCAGGGAGGGGGTAAAGTAGTGGACAAGGGGAAGAGAGCAGGATGATGGTATCAGGGAAGTAAGAGGAGCCCAGATTTGGAAGGCGAGCTGGGTGTGTATGCTGCTTGCCTTGGGAAGTCACTAGAAGGTCTAAGCAAGGGAGTGTCACAATCGTATTGATGTCTTGGAAGATTCCCAACTGCTTTCTACCTGAGCACTCCTGCCTCGTACCTCCTCCTCTCCAGCAGAACGTCTTCCCTCACCCACCAGGCTGGAGGAAGCATCTGTCTTCTGGGCCCTGGTGCTGACATCTTCATGTCGCTGCTGACGAATGATTTGTGCCTCCTTCTCCTTTACTAGAAAGCCCATCCCATAGGCAGGCAGGCAGTGGTAAGGAGGCCAGATCTGGAATAAAGTGCCGAGGTGCAAAGACTCTACTCCTCATCCTCAGCGGCAGAGTGGCTTCAGGTGACGTAGTCAATGTCTCTGCCTCTGCCTCCTTGTCTGCCAAATGGGGACAAGAGCACCTACTGCCTGGAAATGGCGCCATAAACAATATGCGTAAACTGTAATAGTGGAGGCCACAAGGCCCCCATGTGTTTTCTCGAACTAAACGTCTTTCGGAGCCTCTGGCAGTGGTGAGCATTGCTCATTGAGTGGGAAGGTTCTGGAGGCAGGGACTCCGGCCAGAGGTTGAAGGTACTGAGGTTAGAGGGCCAGGCTGGCAGAAGTGTGGATTAAGAGAAAGGATGATTTGTTGATTCGATTATTCCTTTAGCCAACATGGATGAGTAAGACAAAATGCCCCATCATCTTTCGGGGCCTCAGGCTACCCATCTGCAAAATGGTAACGGTAGCCTCAGAGATCTGCCAAGGGGCCTAATACTATAGCGGGGGGGGGGCTCATCTCTGATCCCACATTGTGCAATGCCATGGAGCTCCCTCTCCTCTTCCTGTGATTTCCTTGGTTGTTGGACATGACCTAACGAGCTCAGGTTGCAGCCCAGGCTTCAGCCTCACTATAGCCTCACTATACACTATCTCCAGCCTTTTTAGATAGGAAATAAATCCCTTTCTAGTAGCCTGCATCCTGAATTCTGTTCTGGAAGATGCCACCTATGCCTTAGACTTTTGGTTCCGTGTATTTGTAATTGACACAAAATCCAGTGGATAGACCACCTATGTATCCAACAAATTCCTTCCTTCCTGTCTATCCCTATTGCCCCCTCCTTAATTTGAGGACCCCTCAAACCTCTCCTGCCTTCCAGATATTTGACCTGGTCCTCTATAGGCCATCTTCTATACTGCTGCCAAAAGGATCTTCCCAGAACAAAAATGGGACAGTGTTGTCAACTCTACTTGCGACTCTTTTTCAAAGACTCCTCATTGTTCACAGAAGAAAGATGGAGATGGGTGATCAAAGCTCTCTCTGGCCTGGACTCAGAGCTATTCTTCACACTCTTTCACACCTGATGCTCCAGCCCCCCTGAGTGGCTCCCAGGTCTATGAACACACCCCTCATTTCACTGTGGAAGTGGTAGAGAGAAGGTAACCAACCTTCATTGAATCCCAACTACATGCCAGGTCTGTACACAGTGTTCCATGCATATGTTCTCAAAATCTCAAAAACAAATATTATCATTCTAACTGTACTAACTAGAAAGGCATAGATGAGTTAATGAGGCTCTAAGAGGTTCAGTAACTCGGTGAAAACCACATAGCAAGAAAGGTCTGGAGCCAGGCCTCAAACCCACTTGCATTTTCTCCAGACCCTTAGTATCTTTGGACTCTGAAAAGTAGGTTGAATCTTCTGACACTCAAGGATGAAGAAAATCATTGGTACAAATCACTGCCTAAAATGTCCTCTTCACGATCGCTCTGAGCTACCAAAGGACTTGGTTATACCCATTTCTTGATGCCAACTTTCTGTATTATCAATTCTGTGTATCAATTCATTTGAGCCTCGTGCCTCAGCCTGAATTCAGTCAGGACCAGAGAACCACTGTGAACTTGACAGGAATCAGGGCTTCTGCGAAAGTCAGAGGAGCTGACGGAGAGAGGTCTACAAAGCCACAGGCAGAGGATGGCAGAAACAGTTACGGATGACTTCAGCCTGAAGTAGTAAGACAGGTGGGGAAACCAGTGCTTACTGGGGAGTCCGAGGAGCCACCATGTCTAAGGACCAAAGTGGGAGTTCATGGAGAGATTTATGAAGCCACTGTGTCTCATCTTCATGCGTCTCCAGCAGGTGGCTGCTGCTTCACCTCCACACTCCAAATCCCAAGGGAGTTCCTCTCATGGAAATTCTGACGTGGAACTGTGTGGGGAAGGTGATTCTGGATCCACAGCTCTTAGCCTTAGAGGAAAGAGGCAGGCGGTGGAGTTGAGTTGACAGAAGACTCTCTTGTACACTTCTCCACAAGCCTAGGAGGCAGGGGGTTGGTATCTTCGTGGTATGGGTGGGCAGAAGGGGTAATCTGAAGGCGATCTAGGGAGCAAGTGTTGAATCCAGGATTCACATACAAGTCTCCTTGACTCTAAAATCCAGGGTTGTTCTTTTGAGTTTCTCTATTTCACTCTTATTTTAACCCTATGGCACCATGCGTGAGTGGCAGCTGGTGGTGCTCATAAGCAAATGTATTGACCTAAATGATCGTGGAGGTGTCTGAATTCCTACCCTATCTGCTGTTCGTATGAGGCTTAGCTTCCTCGTCTGGGGCTGGACTCTTGGGTGCACGGGTGTGAGTTTTCTGCTCTAGGTGATAACACCATAAAGACAGAACTGAACCTGCTGTCTTTCTTCGGGCCCTGCCCTCCTCCCATGGACATAACATTCAGAAACAGATTGGACACTGAAATTCGCATTATAATTGTGTCTATCAAATTCTCCCATATTACGTTCTATATATATATATATATATCGGTATTTTTTTCCAATTTATAATTTGTCCTCATTCAACATTACAAGTGTAGAAATACAAGGTAGGCTGTGTTGGGAGGTAGCGGGGCATGGCAGTCCAGTGCTCTGATCTCCAGTTCTTCAGGAGAGGATCTATGGCCTCACACAAGTTACCTCTATGTCCCCAGCTTCCTCAGATGAGATAAGTATAATAAAATAATAATGGCATCCACCTCCGGGGTGTCCCTCACTGCTTGGAGGAGCACTGGGTCCACGGTTTGGTGGTAGTGGTTGCTATTGTTCTTATTGTCACTCCAAAGACAGATTTGAAACCTTATTTAGAAAAGGCTGAACATTATACCAGGGAACCAGGGACAGAGGAGTTACTGAAATAGAGACCCATGTTTAATTTTTAAGTGAAAGCAAAATGAAAAAAACCTAACCAAAGCAAAGGGTAAGCATGGCATTTCACAACATCCTTATGGTAACGTTATGCCCACTACGCCCAGCTAGTTGATTAAAAGCATCAACTGTTACACTGGCAATAAAGTGAACTTGGAACTCCGGAATAGCTCTAGCCTTGTTCTCAGCAAGCAGCACATGTCCACGCAGCTACTGGTTTTAAATGACCTAGGCTGGTGTCACTAGTATCACAGTACAAGGGGCAGCCACTTCTCAGTGCCTCCAGGGCTGTCCCTCTGGTCTGACCATCACCATCTCTTCTCTGGATTGTTTACATCCGCCTCAGCCTCCTAATAGGCCTCCCTGCCTCCCATCTTGCATCTTCACAATCTCTCCTCCACGGGATCCCAGTAAGAGCCCACACGGTCCTCACAGTGGTCCATGCAGCCCATTGTGATTTGATGTGAGGACTCCTCTGATTTCTTATTCCTTTATTCCTGGCTCACTCCATTCCTGCCATTCTCTACCTACACAAAGGGTGATGAGCCTCAGTGAGAAAGTTGTCAGGATTTCCCATGAGCAGGAACGATTTTCTTCTCCCCTTTCCTTTTCTTAACCTTTCGTTTCTCTTTGCCTCCTCCATACTCTCTGTTACTTTTATTACCCAATTACTAAATAACTGACAGTGTTTCTTAAACAAAATGGTGGTTGGTTCCCTCGGTGTAAAAAAATGGCACCCATTGTGTTCTGAGTTCCAAGCAAATGGCATCAACATGATTCAGAGAGCCTTAGGGAAAGGTTAAAGCTTGTTAACAACAGTTTCTAGACACATCAATTATGAGCTTTATGTTTTTATCTCAAGAACTGGCTTCAAGGGTAGAGGTCTCTAAAAGCTCTATTGAATGGTTCCACTTTGGTGGGCATAATTTCCGCAAAATTGAAATGGTCAGCTATTATTAAACTAAATTTAAGAAAAAAAAATAAAATCCTGGTTAAAGATCATTAGAATCTCATTCCAGAAAATTACTTAAGTTCTCATTTCTTTTCAGAATGAGGCTGTAAATAGCTTTGTATAAAAACATCCCTTCCCAGAAGAGATTTAATATAATTTTTCCTGCTCACTGCTTTGAAGAGAATAGCTCAGAGGAAATCTGGCTAAAACTCTGATCTGCATCTTGTGACACATGTCCCCCAGTTGAAAGAGTCAACACTGAGTCTGAATCAGATGTTAATTTGTTCATGATTTGTTCACAGGGCAGCTACACAGGACCTAAGGGTGTTCACTTAGATGCTCCACAGGAAGTACACTAACGCCCTGTCATGGCAGAGGAGAGTAGCCATCTGCCTTCAGGCCCACTGGGAGAGGCCACCACCTTGTCAAGCATAATCATTTCAAAATGAAAGCAATCTTGGGTGACTGACTCTGCTCTGAATATTGTGATGAGTCCCTTGGGTGGTAGTAGTAGCCTGAGACCTACCTCAGGCCATGGGCATCTTTTAACTCAGATTGTATGGTTGTAAAAGAAAAGAAAATTGTATTGAATAGCATTTAGAAAGTTCTAATAATTATAAAAATGAGCAAATAAACTATTTACATTATGGAATATACAAAATGAAATTATTTTCTTAGCATCCAAAAATATTGAGTTAAAACAACTCATGACTTGGGATAGAACATCCTGGATCCTTTCTTTCTAGCAATTTATGTTACTTTTATCTAGTAAATACAAGCTTACCTGTATTTTAAAAAATATTTTACAGCAACCTTTACAAAATTTGACAGTTTTAATTGACTTAAACATTTAAAGAATTATAGTTACACCCAGAGTCTTGTCTCTTGTAAAATAAAGCTTATTTTTCTTTGCTTTATTGAAAGACAAATAGTTCATTGATTATTCTTTTAAAGGAATATAATAGGATAACAAGACATACAGGGTCAAGGGTATTTTACTCCCAATCTAGAGCTCTAGTCCTCCTTGCAAGCTGTCGTGAAGAAGGTATTAATGGTGAGCATGAGGCTAAAATCAGGTCTTGGTCAGTTTTAGCAGAGCCCCAAGCTGAGAGCAGCAGAAGAGGTACAGAAAACCTCCCCATGTAGAGCCAGGTGTGAGATCACCTGCTTGGGGCTCACTCAGAGATCATGAGCCAGATTCTGTGAAGTAGGGTACCCACCTCTGTCTGTAACCTCCAACTGTAAGAAGACTGGAGTGGGGCATGCTCAGAGGGGGTTTTGAATGCCACCAATGCCCCCCTCCCTGTTTGTCCCAGGAAAAGAAGAAGGAGCACCCTTCCACATCTTAGTGGGAGAGGCTTTGGCATCAGGGTCTACTCAGAGAGCTTTATTTGTGTTCCCTGGAGTCTGAGGGGCAAATGGCACTGGGGTGTGAAGCGTGTCTGAAAGATTTAATAGCCAAGATTACAGGCTATGCCTGGAGCAGTGGAATCGAGGAAGCCAAGACTGTCCTGGGAGCCATCTGTTCTCCTGCTGCTCCTGGGTCCAGTGGGTGAATTTCCCCCAAGGACCAGTGGACCCGTATGAACCCTCGGAAGAGCTATGTCTGGAGGAATGCCTAGAAGTGGACGTGGGGGCCATGTGACCCAGCAAAATGGACCACACCATGTCCAGGAAGAGAGGTGTCTCCCATTTCAAGAGAACAGCAGGTAGATGTCCTCAGTAGGGGAATCCCTACAAAACCCACAAAAACACTCCCCCAAAAGAGAGGGCTTAATCACAGGTCATGACTGTACCAGCCTGGTAGGACCTTTCCTGCCTCTTTTTTCCTTCCATGACTTCTAACTGTAGTGGGCAGAATTGCTGGAAGAGTTTATATATACATACACAGACACACAGGTGTGTATACACGCTATACATACATACATATACGCAGACAGACGTGTGTATATGCACGCCAGCTGTATCTGCTCTTGTGACAAACAGGTGCAAACTGTAGGTGCCTCCTGACCCCCCTGAGCAGGACAAAACATATATATGCCTGTCGTGCCCTTCTTCACCCCATCAAGTCTTTTAAACTTGGGTCAGACCTGCACAGGACACTAGGATATATCAAATTTGGGTAAGAATTTGAGGCTTCCATTAATATTCTAGATGAGTCTTTTTGATTATCAGGATGAGCCTGTTCTTATGTGTGGAAGTGCCCCCAGGACACCTCCTTTGAGGAGTGTGACTAAGAAGAACTTTGTGACTTGCCTGATTCTTCATGCAGGGGACAAGAAAATCCCTAACCCAGAAGGCAGAGGGAAGGGACAGTGGGGAGAAAAAATAATCACCCTTTATCCTACTGAGGCCTGCCTATTTAATATCATGAGTATGCCAGTCTTTTTTTTTTTTTTTTTTTTTTTTTCCTCCCAGAAGCACTGATTGCAAACACAAGTGTGTGAGAGCATAGAAGAGGGACAGGTCCACCCACTCTGTCCCTCTCCCCGACTCTCTTTATACCATATGCTTTGTCCTGTTAGTGGGGGCTGAGGAGGCATCTCCAGTCTTCTGTTTGTCACAGGAGCAGATGCCATTGCTGGTAGATGTGGAAACGGAGTGGGCAGACCGGTTGTTTTGGGCCTGGTTTGCATGGGACCTGGGGTACCATGGAGTGGTTGGTGTGAATTCTCAATCCGATTCCTATCTGGCCCATCTTCCTCAGGACAGGCAGGATGCTGACCTCTGCCCTCACCTCCTCCCCATTTCCTCTGTGCAAGCAGCAGAATCCTAGAGCATCCAAGCCCCCTCTCACTTGAGAGCTGAGGGGAACGTGATGCTCCGTCATGGCCCCTTCCTGGCTGGAGGGTTATATCTTTCTGTGGGTCTGGCCTTTGCCCAAGCCTGGTAGCACCAGTGTGGATCAGCAGACTCCGTGGCTTAAGGAATATCCAAGCACCAACAAGGTGTCCCCCTACACTTTACGCAGACACCCACATGTCATGAGGGATTCTTGTTTGCTCAGTGGTCTTTGGAGCCCTCTGGCATGGTCTCCCTTTAGTCTCTTCCTGGTGGGAATCTGGGTGGGGAAGGTAGTTGGGAAAGAGACAAGTGTCTCAAGCTGCCATCATGAGTAGATGTTTCCTGTCACTCTGCATGAAGTCCATGTGTGTGAATATTGTTACCACATACTTCATTTAATAATATTAAAGGCATATAAACTCTTTGCCTAAGCAATTCCACCTTTAGGGATTTATTCTCCACATAAACTATAATCTGTGAGCAAGCTTATTTACAAGGACATTTGTAAAAGCAAGATGGAAACAACTGAACTACTTCCACAAGTTTGGGCTAAATAATTCTATAAGATCCATATAATGGAATATTATGTGGCCATTAGTGAGATTGGGGGAAGACTGTATTTTCTGTCATGTGATTGTGTCTAAAATACAAGTTTAAGTGAATAAAGTTTGTTTTCAATTATTGCTGAACATCCCCAGATTTACACATGCCATGGTTTTACCTAAATGGGACTCCTTTATGTGGCTTCTTATGTTCATTTGTCCAAATAGGATCAGAAGAAGATCTTTGTCTTCAGATTTTTTTGCTGTGCATTTTTAACCAGTTCTTTATAATAGTCCTGGTATTAGAATATTTGGACCATATAGCATACACATTTGCTATCTGGACACATATTGCTAAGGAGGTCTCTAAAAAAGTTGTGCACATTTACAATTTTATCAGAAGAATATGAGGGGGTCCATCTCACTAGAGCCTTTCTTTGTGGTAGTCAGACTTTGAAAAAGCCCCAAATTTTCACCATCTCCCGGCATCTGCCTTTGTGTAATTCCTGCTCTTGGGTGTTGGCTGGACCTCATGATCTGCTTCTGAAGAACTGAATAAGGTGAGTGATGGAATGTCATTTCTATGATTTGTGCTACATGCAACTGTGACTTTGTCTTGCTAAACTGTTCTCTTGCTGGCATTTTGTCCCACCTGTCATCTTACTTGCTGTGATGAAATAAGCTGCCATAGGGCAGCATCCCACCTGCCAAAGATCTGAGGGCAATCTCCATCCAGCAACTAGCAAAGAACTGAGGTCTTTACCCCAACTTCCGCAAGAAGCCCAATCCTGTCAGCCAGCACACAAGGGATCGTGGATGCGGATCCTCCACAGTTGAACTTTCAGATGAGATTGCAGCCACAGTTAACAACATGATCACAGCATCAAGGAAGGCCCTGAAACATAGGACTCAGCTAGGCTACGCCTAGACTCACAGCGCACAGACTGTGAGAGGGTGCATGTGTGTTGTTTTAAGCCTCTAAGTTTGGGGGTAATTTGTTATGCAGCAGTAGATAACTAATACACCTTACAACTTCTTATTTTAGGAGTTATTTCACCTGGTAGCTTCTTTAAGAAACCTAATGAATCCTTCTGTATGCTTGAAATAATATAGAAATAAAATCTTCCCATTTCCTCAGATGAGAAACTACGGTGCTGATGCATGCTGTGGTCTTCTGCTACATGGCCCCTCCTGGAATCCACTTAGTTGAGCAAAGTGTTGCTTATATGGAGCTTTATTTCTGTGATTCCTCCCACCTAGATCTTGTCTTCTCTGTGTGTTTCCCTCAACACATTGCACTCATCCAATACTGATTTGAGATCCCCGTATGTCCTGGAAACCATGAAGGAATGAGAAATACAGGGAGTCAGTGCATGAATTTCACACCCTCAGGAAGACCCTTCAGATTCTGTCTCATCTCAGATATGCCTCCTCTTTGGGAACCCCTTGCTTCTCCATCCTGGCTTTCCAAATTTTGTATGTTTCAGCCCCTTGGTGCCCATCCTTCTCCTCTAAATGTCATAGACTTCAGAAGCACACATACAAAGCCCCAATTTTTATCAATTTTCTGTGGGTTAACATCTGACTTTGTAAGATGTCAGAGCCCTGGTCAGTTAAGATCAGTGAATGAGTCAAAGACAGTTATGTTCCTGATACAGAAAGGTGGCTCTGGCAGGCTTGTTATACAATACTCTATGATGTCATTAAAAGGTCACACGATCACCATCTCACCTTATTACCACGGCTTGGAAATATACTTAATACATTTTAGCTCTTAATTATATTTAGTTGTATAGTACTTAAAGTCTTTCCATGAATATTAACTTGGAACCAGACATTAATAATTCACTAGTGGACTAAAGGTAAATTGCCTGACCCTAGCCAAATAGAGAATTTAATTTTTAAAAAAGTGTGGGAATCTAATTAGCTATCATATTTAGATCCCAGGAGGCCACGTGTGATGTGCGACTGGCACTGCCAGGTATCCTGTTGGTGGCTTGAATCCACTATTTAGTGGTCTGTCTTAAAGCTGAATACAATGAATTACACAATTTGAAAATATTCAAATCTAATTTCACTAAAATGACATCATGAAACTGGGGTATTTGCAGGATTTTGGGCAGAAGGGAAACAAGCATGAGTTAAAATCATGACATCCAACAAAATTGGACTCCTTCAACTCACTGCTGTCAATAATGCAAGTGCCCCGAGGTTGCTCACATATGGACCATTGAACAAGTGTTCACTGTCGAGGAAGCATGTTCGTTATTTGTCTAAACAATAAGACTTCTGTGGGACTATATGCACAAACATTAGCTGCTCAAAACAAACAAGCTAGTTGTCCATTTATTAGGATGAAACCACCATGATCCACCTCTGTTATGTGGTGGGGGCTTAGCCACAATAGAGGCCCGAGCTTGAGGAATGATTCCAGAAGGCCGGATCTGACAAGTACAAAAACGTGGTTCCCATAAAGTACTTGAGAACTGAAGCTGCCTCTTGTCTCAGACCCTCTGGTCTCCTTGTGGCATCACCTTAAGTTATGTCACAGACAAAACATCAGGCAAAGCCAATAGTGTCTCTCAGCGTCTGTGCCAGTAATCTATTGCCGCAGTAGTGCTGTGTAACAAACCATCCCAAGAGCAGAGTCTTAAAATAACACCCACTTATTATTGCTCACGACCCCACAGATTGGTGGAGTGGTATGGTTCTGCGGATCTTGGTGAGCATGTGCTAGCAGTTCCTCTCTCCCACGTACAGCAGGTGGCAGGCTAGGGTGGCCTAAACAACTGTCTCGGTCTCACAGATGCATTCTTAGGGTGATCTCAGGGTTATGTGTGGGGAAAGAGAATACTAGCTGTTTGCCCTCTTGAGGGTTGAGCTCAGAAGTGGTGCTGTATCTCTTCTCTAACATTCTATTGACCAGAGCAAGACAAAGACCAGGGCAGAGTCAAAGGGAAGAAAATAGGGACTCCTGGGTGGCTCAGTGGTTAAGCATCTGCCTTTGGCTTGGGGCATGATCCCAGGGTCCGGAGACCGAATCCCACATCGGGATCCCTATGAGGAACTTGCTTCCCCCTCTGTCTATGTCTCTGCTTCTCTCTGTGTCTCTCAGAAATAAATAGATAAAATCTTTTTAAAAGAGAGGGAACAAAATAGACTCTCTCTAGAAGGAGGGGTTTGAAAAGATGTAATGCAAAAAAAAAAAAAAAAAAAAGAAAAGATGTAATGCAAAGGAAGAGAAAAATTAGGGTCATTCTCCAATCAACATATCACAACATTAATAAATGGATGAACATATTCATATTTGCATTTAGAAAATATACAGCCAGTTACTACTTACAGGACAGCTATGTTCTATAAAGTCACCGCCGATACTGAATTAGTGAATGTTGAATTATGAATTATTATTTTTCCAAGGGGGAAATTCAGGGTTAGGTCACAATATATTCAACACCTTAAATGCCTTTCGTGTGGTATAGGTTTGTTTGCTTAAGTCCTTGTGAAACAAGCCTGTGTCATCAGCACTCAAATCTCGTTCTTCACGAAACCCCTTTCTTGTGTAACACTTAGTGTACAGATTTGTAAAATCCTTCTGCAGCCTCTGATCTCTAGAACTTACCTTTCCTAAGTGTATGATCTCCAATGTGACACAGTCTCACCATATGGCAAGAAAATCCTAGAGCTTCTAATTACATAGTTTGATCTCATCTGTTCATTAAAAAATATACTGGTAGGGGATCCCTGGGTGGCTCAGCAGCTTAGTGCCTGCCTTCGGCCCAGGGCATGATCCTGGGGTCCTGGGATTGAGTCCCACATCAGGTTCCCTGCATGGAGCCTGCTTCTCCCTTTGCCTGTGTCTCTGTCTCTCTCTCTCTCTGTGTGTGTGTGTCTCTCATGAGTAAATAAATAAAATCTTCAATATATATTTATAGATGATAGATAGATAGATAGATAGATAGATAGATAGATAGATAGATATTGAGACAAGAGGCAGCTTCAGTTCCTCTAGATATTGAGACAAGAGGCAGCTTCAGTTCTCTCTGTGTGTGTGTGTATATATATATATATTATTGTAGGGCCATCACCACAACGATCCCTTTGCGCTGAGCTACTCTAATTTCTCACTTGGAAAAATGGAATAGCCCCTTAATTAGGCTCTGCTGTTGTCCGTGATCCCTGTCCACAGTCCTAGTCTCTTCTCCATGGCTAGAAGGATGCTTTTAAAACGTCAGTCAGAATCTTCCCATAAGACCCAATGCTAATCTACCCCTGAGTTTCCTTCTGATTTCCTCTCTTCCCACTCCCCGTGTCTTACTCCACTCCAGTGTCAGAGGCTTCCTCTGTTCCATAAATGTGCCAGACACTCCTGCTCCCGGGCCTTTGTTCTGGCTGTTCCCTCTGACCCCAGTGCCAGAAACTCAGACACCAACATGCTCACCTCTCTCACTTACAAATCCTATTTAAGTAACATCTTTTCAACCTCCCCCAAATACCCTCCCCACTCAATCCCCTACACACAATTTGCTCATTTTCTTCTCCACTTCTTCAGCACTTACTATTTTCTAACATACTGTATGATTTTCTCACTAATTATGTGTATTGATTATTATCTGATCACTTGAGGATAAGTATTTTTTAAGATTTTATTTATTTATTCATGAGAGACACACACACACACACAGAGAGAGAGAGAGAGAGAGGCAGAGACACAGGCAGAGGGAGAAGTAGGCTCCATGCAGGGAGCCTGATGTGGGACTTGATCTTGGGTCCCCAGGATCACACCCTGGGCTGAAGGCAGGCGCTAAACCGCTGAGACACCCAGGCATCCGAGGATAAGTATTTTCATCTTTTTTTTATTTTTGAGAGTTTTCCAAATGCCTGGGACCGTACCTGGCACATAGCAGGAACAAAATAAATTCAATAGGTATTGTTTGAAGGATGGATTGATTGAATTGCTGCTATAACTTATACATAATGCATAATATGCTACTGATGTTATACTTTATAAACCTTAATAATAGTTAATCATATATTATGATTAGATACTCACCTTTCCCCCCCTCTCCCCATAGGAGTTTTGAAGAAACATCTTTAAGGAACACTGGCTTACATGTATGTGTAGGACGGGATTTGGGGGTAATTATTAAAGCGTTTCTAATTGTTTCCAGGAGATGGCGCTCATCCCCAACAAGTCACCACCAGCAGCCTCCGTGCTTAGCACCTCAGATTCTTGGTGTTTTTAGAGCCCTGCTACTGTCATGTAATTATTAATGGTCCTGGTTCCATCGTGTGACATATCCACGCTGAGTACTTGGAGAGCTATGTTCCTGAAATTCCTACCCAGTGGGGAAGGACTTGAGAGCATCACTCTACAGGTTCAGTTGCTCTATTCCAAGGTCAAGGAGTGCTGACCCATCATGTAGGAGATGTGGCAGGGCCACATCTTGCTTGTGCTTGTGTGTTGGGGGTGTCTCAGGGTCCCAGCTGCTCCTCAACCCCTAATGTTAGAGTCCTCCTCCCAGGATGATGCCACAGACCTCAGGACTCTGCTTGCTGGCGAGACCTGTCACTCCTAAAGGGCTGCTGCTTACAAAGGCCCAGTTAGGTCCTAGGCAAGAGGAGGACCCTCTCTGTACATGGTTGGATACTTTCAACGGCCCCGGAAAGAAGGGATTCCGAGCCCCATTTTACAGAGTAGGAAACTAAGATTTAGGGAGATTCACAGCAAGTGGTAGGAAGCAATTGCTCAGTAAGGCAAACAGAACCCTTCTGCACTGTGCTTTCTCTCCACATGGAAATCTAAGGGAAAAAGAACTCAGACGTGAGCAAATTCTGGTTCCCTGCCCTCCAGTAGTTCACCATGTAGTTAGAGGGGCACACGTGTGCACACACACACACACATACACACACTGTTACAAGGCTGAGTGTAACGCATGCTCAAACAAAGGTACAGGAGACCTGCCAAAGGGGCACTTCATCCATACTTACAGGTTCCTGTGTTTTTTGCTATTATAGAGAAACACTTGTTCTCAACAACTCATGTGGGATTTTTCCAGAGTGTTATTTAGGATCTTGTTAAGAAGGCAGATCCTGCTTCAGTAGGTCTGGCGAGAGGTCCGGGTTTCTGCATCTGTAAGAGCCCATCAGGGGATGCGGCTGCTGCTGGTTCAGAGGTCCCCCTGAGTAACAAGAGGCTAGAGGGGAGCTTGGCACAAGGCCTGTTTATGTGTGGCCCGTGAGGTCAGGATGGTTTTTACATTTTCCAAGTGTTGTGGGAGGAAAAGGAGCACATTATGTGACAGATTGTACGTGGCCTTCAAAGACTATGACATGGACACTGACCGTTCACAGCAGAAGTCTGCAGCTGCCTGAGCTGAAGTCATTCTGCTGCCCCCTCTCTGAGCTGTGCTGGAAGGCAAGCTCTCTCCATAGGGTGGGGGGTGGAGTGTGGACGAAAGAAGCATGCACACTTGCTTACATCCACCCTTCCCCTGATTGCAGGTAGAGAGCTCTTTCTGAGCCCCCAAAACCAACCCTTTCATGTCTTCTCCTTGCATTTCGTCTATGTGTCTGTCTCCTTGCTGGACTCTGGGCAGGTGCTGCGGCCCTAGGCAGACCCGGATTTCTGGACCTGGCTGATGGACTCACATGGCCAGGAGCACCACCCGTGTGCACTAACTGACCCTGTGTCTGTCCAAACCACCAACCAATTCTCACATCGGAGGGCTCGTGACAAGTCAGAGTCAGCCACTGTGCTGGAAAACTGGTCTGCATCGTGGGCCCAGGTGCCACCTTCCCGCAGAAGGGCTTTCTGGTCCTTCCCCGGCTGCCTCAGTGAGCCCCTCCCAAGACTAGCCTGCAGCGACTTGGCAACCCTGGGCCTGAATCACAGAAAAGTAGGCCTGACTTGACAAAAGCAGCAGAGCCATACATTTCTTGCTCTTGGAGGTGTAACCATGGCAATGAGATCAGATGAAGAACTGTTCCTTAATGCAAGCGACACTCAAATGCACATGGCAGTTTGGGGTAGTGGAGACGAGTTTAATTTTAGAATCCAAGCTTGGCTTCATGGAACAGAGAGCATGAGAACAAGCCCCCCCCCCCCGCCCCCCCCACAGACCTTCCACTGCTTACTCCCCTTCCAAGGCTGCACCCCCAGCTGCAGGCAGAGTCGTGTTCATCGGTTGTGGCCTTTACTTTGCTCATGACCTTGTTCTCCTGCTGCAGCTATCATGGCAGGGACGTGCTGTTAGAAAGTCCTTCCATTGTGGCAGTTTCCAGGAGTATTAGCAGAGCAATGGAAAGATGCAGGTGTCCTAGTCATCTGTATGTTGAGTAGCTCTCAAAATCCTCTCCTCAAACCCTCCATGACGGGTGCCATGGCTCTCTTCATTGTACACATGGGGAGGCTGTGGTGCAGAGACAATGTGACATTTGATCCAAGAGATCTGGCTGAGAGCCTGCGCTCCACTGTCTCATCGTGGGAGACAAAGGTTTCCTGGCACGTCTGTGTGTTCCCAGACTCAGGTCCTTGGACCCAGGAGTGCCAGAAACAAGGCTGAGCCAACCTTTACAAGCACAAGCAAGGCTTCACTGGGGCTTGTACTGGAGCACAAGGAAGAGGAAGCCTCCTCAGGCAGACTCCCCAAGGAGACATCAGGGGGAAGTTTTTTAAAATTTTTAAAGAAACTTAGGTGGGAAAAGAGTGCTGTCTGAGGGTGCAGAGGCAGGGACTTCTTAGCGCCTGCGCACTAAAAGGAGATGCTTCATCACGCATCACATGTCTAATTAACAAGTTAAAAAGTCTCCACCCCTGGGCCTGATTTTTAGTATTGTAATGAGGGGGAAAGTGGGTGAAATGACAGCAGTGGGGTCCACACCTCGGCACAGACTGGATTGGTCTCTGTTCTTCGCCAGGCTTTGTGGTGAGCACCCTCCTTTCAGTAAGCACCTCGCCTCCCCATTCCTGCAAGATCTGCTGCTCAAGAGGCACAGAGCTTGAGCTTTTATTTTCTTCTTATGCAGGTAGCCAAAGAATGCTGGATTTTGTGGTCAAGTTTGGGGGGCACTGGAGTCCAGTCCCTGCTCTGTCTCCTGTGGGAGACCCCAGGAGTATTTGAGTCAGTGCTATTATTGTCCAGGCATCCAGAAAGGCCAGTCTGCTCCCTGGAAAACCCACGGCTGTTGGTTACTGGTTCCCAGAGCCACAGGGCTGGAGGAGAGGTGGTCAGGAGGAAACTGAAGCCCATCAGGAGTAGGCAGTGGGTGTAAAACCAGTCTCACTTCCCCAAAAGCAATTTTTTTTCAATATGTGTAAAGAGCTTTCCAATGTTCATATGTGTTAATCCACTAATTCAATTTCTATAGATCATCCTAAAGGAATAATCCAAGTTCAGAAGAGTTTTTTCTAGCAATATGTGCATCATAGCTTAATTTATAAAGAGATATTTTCAAAAGAACCTACATAGCTAAGAACTGGGGATGATCAAGTAAACAAATCCATGAAGTAGAATAATACGTAGCTGCAAAATGTATTTTTAGGAAATTTTAGGAATGTAAGGAAACGTTTGTGATATAAAGCTGTGTGGAAAAGTCAGGAAACACAGTTATACATAGCATGAACTCATAGATTTGTAGATACACGGATCCAGGAAATAAATGGAGTGTTTCACAAAGATGGAATTGGGGGCATTTTAATTTCTTTATATTTCCATAATCTTTGTAATACGCAAAATCTCTTATAAATAACAACAATTTTGCTAACAGAAGAAATAATAAAAATAAAACAACTGTTTCTGTTTTTTAAGTGCTTGTAATGTGCTTGGCACTGAAAGAAAATAATTTACCTATATTGAAAGTATTTTTTCTTACAAATCTGCTAAAGATAGTTTTTATCAAAAAGGAAACAGAGATTGAGAAATTAGTTGATTTGCTTCAGACTTACTGAAAAAACAAATTACTAAGGGTAAAAATTATAAGCATTTGTAGCATGCTCAAAAAATGAGGAGCCGTCCATTTAGTTGTAGGTTAGCGTCGAGAGAGTCATGAGAAATGAGGGAGCAGAGGAAGGTGGGGCCAGATATGAAAAGTCTTGAATGTCATCCTAAGGAAGGCGAGCCTGACCTACAGGTCATGTGGCACCAGTGCACAAATTAAAAAGAAGATGAGGAGAAAAAAGAAAAGAAAAAGGAAAAGAAGGGAAGACTGTGTGTGTGCATGTGCGTGCACACACCATGAGCACTGGCACACACACCTGTGTGTTCACAGAGGTGATGGGGTCCTAGGGAGCAGTGCTCAGGAATTTTGACTGACATTACGTATCAATTCTTACCTTCATTCGGCATTACATTTCCATACACTCCCTCCAGCATACACATTATTAAATTTTGGAATGTGTTCTCTGAGTTTCCCAGGATAGAAAAGTACGGGCAGCCCAGTGCTCCAGGCAGCTGAAAGCAGAGAACACAAGTGAACGTGGAATTATCTTTAGAATCCTCTTTCTTTCTTTTATAGCATGATCAAGTCCTGCTGCCTCTTGTGCCACAGGACCTCCAACTGCCCTGTGACTAATTCCTCCCCACCCTCTGGGGGTATCAGGACCCGGGCTCTAGGCTTTGGTTGATGCTACAAGCCCATTTTCTCCTTGACATGTGCTTTCAGCCTGAGGGCCGTGGCATCTCCAGCCTGCACACCGCAGGGTGTTGGGGTGTGTGCAGTGTGCAATCCCTTCCCATATTACTGAGTCTCTCACTCTGCGTGGGTCCTGATTCTCCCAGAGCTTCTACCTGTCCACACCTCCTGAGTAGAACATCAGTCCTGTACTCAATAATTTGGTTCTTTTTTTTTTTTTTAACCCAAACTCATCAAATGACACAACATTTCAATGTTCTTCTTTCCACCTATAAATTATGGGCATCTATCCATAAATATTTAAGTTTATGGCTACTTTCATAATACTCTGTATCAGGCGCAGTTCTCAAGACTTAACTTAGTCACACCAGTAATCCCTGCCATAACTCGTCAAGCTAGAAGCTATCTCCACTTTATTTATTTATTTTTTTATCTTCACTTTACACACAAGCAACCTGAGAGGGTTTCAGTGACTGGTCTGAGAGGCGATCATTAATTAGGTGCAGCCAGGATTTGAATCCCAGGGTTTTGGTTTCAAAGTCAGTGTTCTTAATCATTGCACCGTGCTGCTGTGCACGATTAGAATAGAAGGGATTCTGAAAATGGTGGGGATCATTATCATGATGCAGTCACCACTTCCCTCCAGGCCTCCACCCATGGGGCCTCAACCCTCAGGCTTTGATATAAAATTCTGACTGATTCTAGGAAGATGTGTGGATGGTGATGCCATTCCATTAACTGCTAGATTTTGTGTTCTTTCTCTCCCTTTTCTTCGCCTCTGCTACATAAAAGATCCTCTATTTCCCCCCTCTTGTGTTTATGGTAAATTCTTCCCTGGTGATCTCATTGGACCTAGGGTTTTAGTACCCAGCCCCTCGCTGATGATTTCCCTTCCCAGCCTCCAATTTGCTCCCACAGTTTTAGTCTAAATGTCCAGCGTCGCATGCGCAGTCCCTCCTGTGTGTCGCACAAAGACCCCAAACCTAACAAATCCCAAATGGGGCTCCCGTTTCACTTGCCAGTCTTGTCAATGGCACCACTGCCATTCTGTGGCTGACTCAGAAATCTCAGAGTTAGTGGTGACTCTTGACTTTCCTGCCTCCAGCATCTCGCAAGCATTCCCTTTCTGTTGATTTTTACCTCCTCCTTTCTGGAAGCAGCACTTACCCGCCCACACACCTTGCCCTGGTCTATCCTTTTCCTTCTCTAGCTCTGGGACAGAATTTGAGAACTCAAGGGTCATGGGCTTCCTGAAACACTGTACTCCTTCCCATTTCTCCATTCTCACGGATCTAATTCTTTAGATATTACTCCTCTGCCAAGATAATGGAGCTGGAAAGTGGAACAAGAGCCTGAGCAATTTCTATGAAGGAGAGAGCCTCATAAACTTGCAGCTCATGAGCCGGCAATGCAAGTGCAGAAACCCGCTGAGTCTGGAGAAGTAAGGGCTCAGGTCTCACTTTCAGCCAAGCTGCTGCTCAGCCTCAAGCTAATAATACACCTGCTCTCTGACATCTGAGTGTGAACAACTCCTAGCCATCCTTCAAGGTCCAGATTAAATGCAATCTCCTTCATGAAGCTTTTCCTGCCATAACTCCCTGGCTCTCTGACTCCCTGAGTAACTTGTTCACTTCCCTAACATGATACCGAGTGCTGACCACATTGTCCGTATTTTTGCGTACTCATCTCTTCTTTTCGATAGGAAGCTCTAGATCAAAGTCTGTTTCATCTTTCTTTTTGATCCAGAGTAAGCCTCGCTACAAAGGACCTCACTGAGGTTGGCTGAGTAAATGAATAAATAAACAGTCTGCCCCAAACAGTGTTATGATTGTATGAAAAAATTTCCTTCCCCTCCATACTCTCGAGTAGTCTTTCCTCCTTCTTGACACTGTGCTTGTCCATGTGATTTTGTTTGGCCGGTGGGAGGGTTGACAGTGCTTGGTTATTGAGGCTCTCCTCCCTTGCTGCACTGGGGACTCCGAGGCCACCATGGGAATGGCCCAAGCCATCCTGCTAGATGCTGAGTGGTGAAACAGAGGACAGGCTCTGAGCCACCACTGGCCAAGGGACATGCACCCGACAGAGATCAGCTGAGCTGGCCCAGATGCTAAGAGTGGTCAGCTGACCCACCAAATGATAAGATGAGCAAAAGGTTCTTGTCTCAAGCTACTTAGTTTTAGGGTGGGTTTTTATACAGTAAAAGCTCATTGGAGAATGCTAATTTTCAAAGAATTGGAGTGCAGTCAATACGTAGTGAAATACTTCCCAGTCAAATAACAGCCCTGGACTCAAGTCTAGGCTCTGTCACTAGCTGTGTGACATTGAGCAAGTTAGTTTATCTCCTGGGTAATGGCAACTACCTTTCAAGGTTGTTGAAAGAATATAATGAAATTATGTTCATGAAGTACCTACTAAGACTAGCACAGAGCACATGGTCCATATATGTTGGCTATTTCTCTTGGTTGGCCTTTGACTTGAGGATGAAGTTCTGACTCTCCGCTCACAGGAAAGTGCCTCTCTTCTCTCTCCCCCTCCCTCCTTCTCTTTTTTTTTTTTCTCCTCATCGCTCTTTCTCACACACATTCCTCTCTCTCTTCCTTCTTCCCCCTTCTGTCTGTCTGTGTGTCTCCCACACCCCCCCTTCTCTCTCCTTCCCAGTATAGACAATTCTTTGCTATTGACATTTATTTACCAAACTGGCCAAACCAGGCAGTACAAAATTTCCCCAAATTAAGTCCCACATTGGTTTCTGGGGAGTTAATTACTAAAACAAGTGCATAAGTATGCCCTGGAAATTCTAAACTAATAGGTGTTTCTGCTCCATAAATACTTCTCATCCTCAAGACCAGCAAATAAATAAAACAGCAACGAGATTGGGAAGACGATCTAATTGTTCTCCATGTGGGGTCCCTTCCTGCTGCATTCTCTGAGTGTCCATGAAAAATCTTAGATGAAAAGATTTGGGGCATCTATTTCTGTCTTGTCTTTTCTCAGGCAAGCTGGGGCCTCGGAGTTAGACTATTTCTTGGTTGCTGGCTGCAACATTTCACCAACTATTTACTATTTATTGTCTAATTAGCCTTGGTGTGTGTCTTCATCGTGCTTTTACTCTCTGAGGAGGCAAGTATAGGAGTGACGCTGTGTCAGCAGGGCTGTGGTGATGGTCACACATCGGAATAGTAACTATATAATGTGTTCCAGGCACTGGGCTAGGCATGTAATATGTTTCAATGACCCAGGACATTTAAAAATAGTGACAATACTATCTAAAAGAGACCCCCTCTCCTTCTCTACTCTGTCTCAGTCACTTGGCCTCATCCTCAGCTTTTTCTTCTCCCGATCATTTCATGTCCTCTGAATTTTATTATTTACTTATTTGTTTTTTCTTTATTGTCATCATCCCCATGGGACTGTAAGTCCCATGAGGGAAAGAGCTCAGTCTACCTTGACTATTGCTGCCCAGAGCTCTATCTGGCACACAGCGGGCTTTCATTTGCTGAACAGTGTGGGATCAACATTAGAGCAAAGGGCGAGCCATTACTGCTCTCTCTCACTGAATGCGATGAGAAGTACTCCAGGATTGGTGCTGTGTTGATTATGTAACACAAACTCCCAGCACCGTGCCAGGGACATTATGTGACCTCCATCAATATTTGATAATAGGGGAGTCCTGAGACTCCTCTGGAAAACAGCAATATTCACGGCAAACAAGTAATTCCTGATATCTGAGTTTTCCAGGCTATGGAAGAAACTCAGTAATTAAGTTCCCTTGGATGGATGTATTTTAAGTAGCAATTGCAAGGAAAATCAAATAGATGTATAACTGTTCTATTTATCCACTCCATTGCATTCCCAAAATAATTTGGGTTGGTGCAACCTACTTTTGCTGACCCAGGATTATCACTGGAAATATAATTTGTAGTCAGGATGCTGTATTTAAGGACTGCCATGTCTTTCTCCTCCAGGGACTTGGAGCTCTTGGTAGGCAGATCTTGTCTGATTGATCTTTATACCTTTAATGACTGGCTCAGTGTTTGTTTACAGTAGATGCTCAGTAAGTGTTAAGTTGGATAAATGCATATATGGATGGACATTCCTAACATCCTTTGCTGGGAGTAGTGATGCCCTCAAGGACCAACCAGCCATTTGGCTAGCTGACCTTGCACCTGCTAGCTCCAGGCTCTAGCGCTTTTTCATTGCCATGGTCTCATCTGATGTGTTTTCTCTGTTTCCCCTCATGACTCCGGTCACGTCTCATTCCTCTTCAGTTTGCTCGTCCACCAAGGATAATGACCGCAATATTTAACAGCTCTGCCTACAACAGTATCTTTCCTCTTTCTGACTATATGCTTTTAATCTTTTCCAGATAGAGGACAAAAGGACACATTTGTTAGTGTTTATGGCAGATTAAAGAAAGCTGTAAGTTCTCTGACACTACTCCCATCAAGAGGAGGGTCTGCATCCTCGCCTGTTAAATCTGGATGGCCTTGGTGACTGCTTTGGCTAAGAGAATATGGTGGAACTGACTATGTCAATTTTTCAGCACAGGCTTCAGAGACTGGCAGTGGCTTGGGCACCTCTCTTGAACCCTGAGTCATCAGGTAAGAAGTCCATCTACCATAGTAGAGGGATACTAGGAGAGTCTCAGAGCTGGCATGGGGAGAGGAGAGGGATTCATCTGAACCACGCTCTCAGCCAGCTCACCAGGGCCCCAGGCAGGAGAGATAGGAGACTTCTTGGATCTGCAGAGCAGGCCAGCTGCCACCTGTCTACCACCAGAGAATTCAATGGATGCCACAAGTGGCTGAATTGGTCTGTCACAGCTTGCCAGGATGCCTAATCCATAAAAATCATGCAATATAATGAAGCAACTGTCATTTTAAGTCACTACATGTTGGGGTAGTTTGTTATGCAGCAATAGGTAAGCAAAACAGCATTAATTATAAGATAGGATTAAATGAGTCTCAAATAGTCACTTAATAAAATAAGTATGTTACATTTTATGGTAAAGGAGGTTTTGCAGATGTAATTACCTTAAGATTGTGATATCAGGAGATCTTCCTGGGTTACGCGGATGGCCGAATGCAATCATGAGTCCTTACAAGGAGGGGGCAGCAGGGTCAGAGTGAGAAAGGGGATATGGTAACAGAGGCCATGATTAAAGTGATGTTCTCTGAAGAAGTAAAAATATACTGAAAAAGGCAAAGGCATAGACTCTACCCTAGAGCCTCTGAAGGGAATGCAGCCCTGCTGACGCCTTGATTTTAGCCTGTGTTTCTGGAATTCTTGTGTTGAAATCTTAACCCCAGTACTTTAGAATGAGACTCTCTTTGGAGACAGGGTCTTTAAAGTGGTAGTTAGGATAAATGAGGTCTTATAGGTGGGCCCTAATCCTGTATGACTGAGGTCCTCCCAAGAAGAGGGAGAGGCATCAGCAGAGAACATGCAGAGAAGAAAGACCACGGGAGAACACCAGGGGAAGATGGCCTTTACAAGCCACCAACAGGGGCCTCAAGAAAACAACCCCGCCGAGACCTTTGTCTTGCACTTCCAGCCTCCAGAACTGTCTGACAACACATCGTTGTCTTAAGCTTCAGCTGCCTATTCTGTGGTGCTTTGCTGTGGCAGCTGGAGCCAACAGGCACAAGGGTCTGTCCCAGTCACAGCAAGTCATTAGCAGCAGAGCTGAAACTCAGCCCCAGGGGTTCTGGCTTCTTGGGCTCTCCCTGCTGCTTCGGGTCCCTGTCCCTCCTCTTAAACTGTAGTGCACGGATTATGAATCCCTGGATCCTCATCTCAGCCGCCTTCCATCACTATCTATGCTAATCTTGGATGAGTTACTTAAATTCATACAGGGTGCCTGTGTCTGTAGCATCTTTCTGTGCCACAATCAGGATCAATGATAACCGTGAGGCAGTAAAATTAGGTTGTACCAACCCAAATTATTTTGGGAATGCATATAATCAAATGAGTTACCACCCATGGGGTGCTTGGCATGCAGTACATGTTCAGTGTACCTCAGGTATTGTTTCTGATCTCTGTATCCCAGATTGAGAGAGGACAAATGGAGTTTTCTAGCAAAATACCCAAGATTTTGGGAAGAGGGAAAATCTGGTACAAGATCACCAATGAGAAAACTGCACACAAGGGAGAATGTTTCTCTCCTGGTGTAAAGTGTTAAATTTTGCAGCAAAATTTCTACTAGACCAGCTATAGAATCAGTAATCATTTGCAGGGGTGGAAACTATTATTCATCAATGTCACTGTCATCAAATAAAATGTAAGTGCCTACAGAGACGCAGTGTGGTCTAAGGAGGCTTGCGAAGAACCTGTAATTACTACCCTGCCGTTTAAATCAGCAAGAAAGTGGGCGCTTCAGGCAGGAGCTTCCGGTTGCAGATTTTGTTCATGATTCTCATGAACCTTGAAATGTCTGACCCGGGCAGTCCCCCGCAACTCTCTCTTGTCCAGCAACTTCCTGAGGGTGTACTCTTCCTCCAACATGGATACTCAGGGCTATGTGAGGATGTTCTCGGCCCCCAGACAGCCTGAGGATATTTCTTACTGCCACTGCAAATCTGTGATCTCAGCCCCAGAACCCAGTGAGGCAAGCCCAGAGAGGCAGAAAAGGTCCAGACTCCTGTCTGTGCAGCTCAGGAAGCTAAACCCAGTCCTCTCGTATCTTGATGTTTTGTCCTTTCTGAAGTAAGTCCCTGTGCTCGTTACAGTGAGACATAATCAAAAGAATGAGTTGCACAGGCCTGTGGCCACACTCAGCTGCTCCAGAAAACCCATCAAAACCAGCCACGTGTGGCCCCTGCAAGCCAGAGCACATTAATGCTAAAATCTGGGACGTTCTGCATCAGAAAACACATATTTTTGAATAAAAGAGCACAAAATACTCTTTATCTCTTTCCTCTGGTGATTTTCAATTTTTGTTTTATTTAACTATAATGAGGATTATCAAATCTAATCTTTTTATCAAAAAGAATTTTACAAATCCTCAAAATAGCTTTATGAGCCCTGTCCACATATCCACAGAGTGTTTTTAGTCATAAGAGGCCTTAAGTGCCAAACTAAGGGTTTTGGTTACATTAAATCATATGATTATTTATGACTCATACTAGCTGTTAACCATTCATTCATTCATTCATTCATTCAATGTGTGTTTTGAGGATTTATTGTGAACCAGATGCTGTGCCAAGTCCTAAGGATTCAAAGATTAATAAGCTGGAGTCTCCACCCAGAAAGGGATTTACAATATGGTAGAAAAATAGTAACAATTACTGTGTTTGGATAGTAGTCTATGATATGCTTCCATAAGCATCTCATTTGTGGAAAGTTTTCTTAAAAATGATGGAATGGGTGAATGTGAGCCAAACAGAAGCTTCAAACCTCTTCTGGGCCTTGGAGACCTCTTTGCTTGCCTGGCCCACCTCTTCCTGGGCAGTGATGGTAAGATCACAGAGCAAATAGGAAAGTTCTTCTGAGGAAGAGCCAGCAGACAGACTGGGTGTCTGTTCTTTGAGGGTTCACTCCAGGGTCGAGAAGCCCCCGATGGAAGCAGAACTTCTCAAGGTGGAGCTCCTTCTAGGACACTGGCTTCTACTGCTGGCCTGGGTTCCAGGGTGAAGGAGAGGAGACATGGGAGGATCAGAGCCTGCATGAGGGAGAGGAAGAGAGGGAAGGTGAACACAGTGAACAGGTCCAGCATGGACTTGTAGAATCTTCTAGTGGAGTTACAGTTGCTACACTTGAAACTCTTGTTTCACTATACTAGAAACCTCCTGTGACAGGTTTCTAATAACAATCTCTGTAGTATATAAATACTATTTACTCATGGCTTATAAATATTGTTTTATTTAACAGAATAATCTGAGTAGAATACACTCTAGGGATAGGACTTTATAATATCATGAGCACTGCATTATGGATGAAGGATTTATGAAGATACCTACAAAGCTTGAGCAAGAACATTGCAGAAATAAATATCCCTTCATGCTTAACATGGACTCACTCAGTTATTTATTTATTTATTTATTTATTTATTTATTTAAAAAGATTTTATTTATTTATTCATGAGAGACACACAGAGAGGGGCAGAGACACAGGCAGAGGGAGAAGCAGGCCCCATGCAGGGAGCCCGATGTGGGACACTATCCCAGGGCTCCGGGATCATGACCTGAACCAAAGGCAGATGCTCAACCACTGAGCCACCAGGTGCCCCTCACTCAGTCATTTAAACAAGATTTTTTTTTTTTTTTTTTTAAAGTTAAACAGCATGAACTGGAGTAAGATGGTAAGACACAGCCCCTGTGTTCCAGGGGCTCACTGTCTAGTGGTAAGACAGAAAAGCAAACAGACCATTACACTTTGGTATGAAAAGTGCCAAGGCTGAAAGCCCAGAGTCCCATGGGATACCTGAGCTAGGGAATGAAACTCCATTGGTCAGAATCCAGGTACACACTCCAAGGCATCATTAAGTGCAAAGGCCAGGAGGCAAAGTCTGTTCTAGGATTTGCTGATGTAGTAGAGGATGGTTGGGGTGCTTACAGGAGATGAAATCAGAGAGATGAGGAAGGCCAAGCAGCTTTGAGGGCTCACTACTTCTAGAAGCTCCCATGCAGGAAGCCTGCTGAAAAAAATCCTTAGATTTGACAAATTTTCCTTAGATGTACCTAAGTTCCCTGCACCTCCTCTTCCCCCCTCCCTCTCTTCCTTCTTCCTTCCTTCCTTCCTTCCTTCCTTCCTTCCTTCCTTCCTTCTTTCTTGCTTGCCTGCCTTGCCTTCCTGCCTTCCTTCCTCTAATTTTTTTTAATCCCACTTATTATAGAAAAACTAATTCTTAAAGTGGCCTCTGCAGTAGTTGGGATAAAGTTAGGAACTCTAATTCCAACCTACCATTGTGTGATGTGAGTGGTCATTTCTCCTTCCAGGGCCCAGTTTCCCTGTACGTAAAACATGGGAAGGGTTAAGTTTGTTGTAATTGCCCTTTTAGACCTAAATATTCTTTATTTCTCTCTTCAGAGCTTAAATCTGCTAAAGAATTTTGAGAAGGGAAGGGTTTTACTGGGAAAGGTGTATTGAGTAGCTCTTTGGTTTGAAGAGGTAAATTTTGGTTTCAGAGTCTCATTAAAGAGATTGAAGGAGGAAGGAGACGGGATCACTGTTTTCCTTCTGCCCAGTGGCTCATGGTGCTGTTGTGCATCCAGGATTCCCCATCTGTGTCAGAACATCTCCAATCCAGTCCCGGTGCTGGATGTCAGCCTCTGAAGCCTGTGGAATCAGGCTTCTCCTATAATTTGGCTCTTTTAAGTCTAATATTTCCACATACTGCCACCTTGTTTCTTTCAGAATCATTAATTTCAGTCATTTATTAACTACCTACTACGTGCCACACACTCGTTAACTTTAAATACATTATCTTGTTTACTGTACACCAAAGTATGTGTTCTTACCCTAGTTTCACACATAAGGAGAATACTGTGCCTCAGGGAGACGTGGCCACAGAACTATAAGGAGGGAACTGGGGACTTGACATCCAATGGGTCCAATTCTACAGCCCCTACTTCTCTCCTCTGAAGCATGGCCTCCTCAGTCACTAGCATCCACGGCCTCCTCGTTCATTGGGCTCTCATGCTGGCTTCCAGGAATCAAGAGCTCAGGAGCAAGCAAGACATTTTTAGGTCTTTTTCTGGTCTCTGTCTATGAAAGCTGAGCTCCCAGAATCGCACTGTATGTCCCCTGGGTTCAAGTGTCCACATGCCACTCACTTGTTACAATGGCCTGAGGACATTGACACACATGCCCTAATTTCCCACTGAAGGTACCACCTCCTCAAGGAAGGGCCACCTTTGCTTACCCTGTGCTTTCTGCTCTTTATTATATCCAGAGTCAGAGCTGTGGAAAAGAGCATGGCCTTTCCCCCTGATGGCTCCTTGGGTTTTCATCTCTCACTCCCAACTAATGCCACACCCCCTACAATGAAACTGGGAAAACTGAATAGAGGGCTCTGAGTCAGACTGATTCTACTCCACTAGAACTGTGGGGCTGAGAAGTGGCTCTGGGTGGTCCCAAATTCTTAGTGGGAAATAATAATAAATCATTCCCTGCCTTGCCCTTTACTGGATCATATCATTAACCGTCATCTTGAAAAGAATCAATCATGAGGAATACCTTTTCATCTTCCATGGCCAGTAACAGGTAGCTAACAATTTAATCAATAAGTATGTTTAAGACTTTGGAAAAAAAAAAAAAAAACCTGACTATTTAACACTTAATTTGAACTGGAACCTTATCCTGGACACATCAGCCTATATCACTTTATTTACCATCATGGCCATCTTCTGTTCTTTCCCTCCATCCAACTCCAACTCCTTGGCTATAAGCCAAGGAATCAGGCAGCAGAAGGCCAGTTGTTTGGCTACGCTTCACAGAATTGAATAGCCACCACTCTATGAATTCAAACTCAAATTTTTTAATTTCAAAACTCATGCTCTTGGCATGTAGTTGGCTCCCAGTACAAATTAATTTGATGAAACCGATTTTTATATTTAGAAGAAGATGGTGTTTTGGTTATAACCTGGTATAGCTCAATGACGAGTATGTGGCTTTAGGCAAACAATTTAGCTTTTCTGTGTCTCAGTTTCCCTATCTGTAAAATACTGTCAATAATAAACCCCAGTGGAAATTCTATGGTTCTGTGACAAGGCAGTAAGGCAAGTGGTCTGAGTGGACCAATTCTCTCTTCTTCCATAACTTGTGAGATTTGTCAACTAACTAATGGGTTATTTTCAACATGTACTCTTCACGTGTGATACATTTTTTTCCAGGAGGGTCATTACTTGAATTATATCTCCCCAGGAAGTGGAAGTTATCTCCAAGAAACCCTTTCCTTTTACTGATAAGGATTGAAGATCTCTGATGGAAAAAAGAGCCCCAAGTTCATAGAACATTCTGGTGACCTCTCCAGAATGCATTTCAATGTATCTCCTACCCAAGAAGTGGCAAACAGCTGGGTTCAGTCTCAAAAAAAATATGCAGGTTTCTGAAGCTTCTTAGTCACTGAATAACTAGCAACTTCTTCATTGCAACTTCCTGGGGGCAGAGACTGAATTTCAGTGAAGCTTCTCCTTGTGTTACACAAAGTAATGAATAAAAATGGGAATAGCCACCTCTGGAGGATTAGGTGTGCTTTATGATGCAAAATTTGTTTTCTATGAAGTACTTGAACAAAAACCATCAAGTAAAAAGGCATCTGCCTGTAATGTCTGTTTCGAACTCAAGCTGAGATAATGTTTGTCTAATCTTTGGAAACAAAAATATTTTGTTTTAAATTCTAGCTTCACCACTTATTTGAAGCACCCCCACAATCTAGTGCTTGTGGGTAGCATAAACAGTCTGACCTTAGTTTCTTAAGCTGTAAAATAGTAGCAATAATTGTTACCTACCTCATAGAACTGCCATGGCATCAAATAAAAAAAATCGGTATAAAATATATTGGAGGAAATTGTAATTTATGTTTTATATAAAATGTTCTAACAGCATTTTGGGATGTATCTCCTCTCTTGGGGATTCACTACCTCTTCTGGATTCTATTCTGACAGATCTCTATGCACTTCTCAGAACTGTCTTGTGCCACGAGCCTTGTTTCTTATTCCTTCACAATAAATCATTTTTAAAGGAAGTAGAACTTAGGCTTACTTTTCTCACCCAGTGATGGACTTAATGGTTCCTGAAGCTCTGGTAAAGAGGGGCAGCTGAGAGATTCATCTGGCTTTAAATATGAACTTCAATAAGTTCATATTTAGGAATGAGCTAAAAACTCCATTTAAAGAGGAAAGCCATTGTTAATGACACCAGTGTATCAAGGTTTCTTTTATTGAAGTAGTTTAAAAGTCAAGGGCTATACACTGAGAGGAAATAGAATCACAAAAACAAGCCCCTCCACGTGTCCCTGGGTCAGAAAACATTGTGATAAAAATTGCTACTGTCAAGTGAAAAGTTCTTGATGAAAGAACGTTGTCTTTCAGCTCTTGTGATCAAAATCTTTCCAGTCTGATACATTCTCATTGCAAGCATGTCTGCTGCTCTACTTTAATAAATAGGTTTTCTCCCATCACCTTTGCAATCAGCTTCCCTTGTCCCAGGAGGCAGAGGCTGACTGGGACTGGCACTGTCTCAAAGCTCTTCTTTCTTTAAAATGTTTTCATTTCTATAATCTTCTGATCCCTCATCCAACCACTCACTCATCTGTTCATTAAAATGCTCATTAACTTATTCCTTAATTAAGAATATAGAAAATATCTACTGTATTCCAGATACTACCCAGTGTGAGTACAAAGGGAATAAGAGTGCCTTTCTCTCAAATAACTGACATAATTATGGGGAAAGCAGATAGATCAATCCCTAGGTACAATACAATGCCATAAGTGGAATGCTGAGGATGGAGCACAGATTAAGGAATATCCAAGAGCGTCAATGGGTGTCAGGAAGCCATCAGGAAGCCATCACAACTTAGAGTCTTCAAGGATAAGGAGTTTTAAGGACTAAGAATGGCATTGGAAGCAAAGAAAAACCCAATATGCAAGGGGCATGGGGTGGCTCATTCTGTTAAGTGTCTGACTTTGGCTCAAATCATGATCTCTGGGTCCTGGGATCTGTGATCAAGCCTTGAGTAGGGCTCCCTGCTTCTTCCTCTCCCTCTGCCCATCCCCCTGCTCTAGCTCTCAAATAAATAAATAAAAACAGTACAGGTCTGTGAAGGTGCATGACAAGGTCCAGAAATGGTAGAAAACCGAATGTTATAGTAGATAGGACATGGAGAGTGCACCACTAGAACTCCTATAATGAAAAGGACTGGCAATACCAAGTCTTGGCAAGGACATAGCAGAAGTAGAACCCTTTTACATTGCTGGTTTAACTGTAAAATCGTATAGCTACTTTGGAAAATAGTTTCATGGTTTCTTCCAAAACTAAATTTTCACATACAATTCCACTCTTAGGTACCTCGCAAAAGAAATGGAAACATGCCTTCCCACAGATTTTTATACAAATGTTCAGAGCATGTTTTCATAATAGTGATAAATTGGATGGAATCCACAAGTCCAGCATCTGGTGAATAGATGAACAGAATGGGCTCAACATCCATACAATGAAATACTACTCAGAAATAAAAAGGGTTGAAGTATTGGTTCATGCAGCAACATGGGTGAACATGAAAGGCATATGGGAAGTGAAGGATGCCAGATACAAATGGATTAAACCACATGATTCATGTGAAGGTTGCAGAAAAGACAAATCTGCAGAGGTGGAACTCAGGACAGCAATGGCTTGAATAGTCAGTGGAAGCAAGGGCTGACGGCAGCCACGCTGGAGGTGACTCTTGGGGGTGATGGAAATGTTCTAATACCAGACCGTGATGATGGTTGCAGGACTTGATAAGTTTACTAAATCTCATCACCAACACATACTTATAATGAGTGTATTCTGTGGTATGTAAATTATACATTAGTAAATCTGGGTTTTTTTTTTTAAGCCCATAAAATGAAAAAAAAAATCATTCTATCTATATACTTGCCAGGCCTTTTCAATGCAACCACATTACAGATAGGTGTTTGGAAGGTAATATCTTGCTTGCTCCAGATCTGAAATCCAAAATGAGCCTCCTCTTTGTCATCCATCATTCCATCTTCCTTGTTGTAGCAAATTTAATCATATTGATGGTAAAAGGTTGAAAGAAATGGAAGTTATCTCTTCTGTTTAATTGTCAAATAACCTTCTTGTTTTTGAATTAAAGAGCTTTCTCTGCAGAAGCATTCAATCAAGAGTTTTACAGAAGGAAGGAAGGAAGGAAGGAAGGAAGGAAGGAAGGAAGGAAGGAAGGAAGGAAAGAAAGAAGGAAGGAAGGAGGGAGGAAGGAAGACCACTCAATCGGCAGTCAGGCTTGAAGACTCCAATTCTGGCACTCTTCAATTTTGCCAAAAATCTCAGCTTTCCTAGTATAAAACCAGAGGTCCTGAAACCACATTGCTTGAGATGATTTTGTGACCCAAGATAGGCTCAGAAACACAGAAGAAATGGCTTCCTGACCACTGATAAAGTCCTTTGGCAATGGACCCCTCCCAGGAGGTCTGAAAATAACCATCTGGGCTTAACACACTTGAGGAGCAGAAGAACTTAAGAAGCAGGGGTGGAGGGCTGCTCCTTCAGGCACCAGGGAAAGGAAGCCTCATCTAATGTGAATTAGAACTACCAGCTACTAGTTTACCTTTCAGCTTTTGACCCTCAGAAATTTCTTATCATTTTCATTAAAATTAAAGTTTGTAATTACGAATTTTTTCAAAATATTAAAATAGAACAGATGTGTAGCTGTCATGTATATACTCACAACCAAGATCAACTAAATGTTAACTCTTAGACATTTTTGTATCATATGTGCCATAGACTGAATGTTTGTGTCCCCCTAGAATCCATCTGTTGAAACCTAATCCGTCAATGTGATAGTATTTAGGGCATGCGAGGACATGGCAAGACAACAGCCATCTGTGAACCAGAATGTGGGCTCTCCCCAGACCTGAGATCTGCTGAAATCTTGATCTTGGACTTCCCAGTCTTCAAAACCGAGAAATAAATTTCTGTTGTTTATAAGACATCCGGTCCATGGCATTCTGTTACAGCAGCCTAACTGGACTGAGACGAGGTGTCCTGTTTAAAATAAATATAACTAAAGTCCACTTCTCTGGACCAAATCTTTCACCCTCTCTCCCCAGAAATAACCATTATCCTAGAGTTGGTGTTAATGGTTTAAATATATATGTTTTGTATTTTACGGCATGTCTACATCTGTATATATCACACGTAGTGTTCTTTTCAAAATTCTTATAAATGACACCTTATTCTGTACATTTTAAGATCTTTCATAAGTCATAACATTCATGCATTAAAGTGCCCTCAGCTTGAGTGTTTTGTGCATTTGGAATGTGGGAACTGCTAGAGCAGAAAGTTCTCTCCCTGACCTTCACAGACTATCCCTACTCCCCAAGGCTACAAACTACTCTAACATTTATCACAAGACAAGAATTCCTTCTTTTATTGTGCTTTGCTTTATTGCCTTTCATAGATACTGTATTTTTTCCCAAATGGAAAATCCCTATGGATCACATCTCTCAGTGCTATATTCCCATCAGCATTTGCTCACTTTGTGTCTCTGTGACACATTTTGTTAATTCACACAATATTTCAAAGTTTCTTTCATTTTTATATTTGCCATGGTGATCGGTGATCAATGGTCTTAGATGTTACAGTTGTAATTGTTTTCGGGTGTCATGAACTGTACCCATATAATATGGTGAACTTAACTGGTAAATGTTGCATGTGTTCTAACTGCTCCACTGACTGTCTGTTCCCCCATCTCTCTCCCTCTCCTTGGCCTCCCTATTCCCTGAGACACAACAGGATTGAAATTAAGCCAATTAACTAATCCTACCATGGTATCTCGGTGTTCAAGTGAGAGGAAGAACAGCACATCTCTCATTTCAATCCAAAGCTAGAAATGATTAAGCTTAGTGAGGAAGTTACATTGAAGGCTGAGATAAGCTGAACATTAGGCCTCTTGTGTCAAGCAGCTAAATTATGAATGCAAAGGAAAAGTTCTTGGAGGAAATTAAAAAGAGCTATTCCAGTGAACACAAATGATAGGAAAGAAAAACAGCCATATTGCTAATATAAAGAAAGTTTTAGTGGGTTGGATAGGAGGTCAAACCAGCAACAACATTCCCTTTAGTCAGAGACTATTCCAGAGCATGATCTTAACTGTCTTTAATTCTATGAAAGCTGAGAGGTGAGGCAGCTGCAGAAGAAGTTTGAAGCTAGTGGAGGTTGGCTCATGAGGCTAAAGGCAAGAAGCCATCTCCATAACATAAAAGTGTAAGATGAAGGAAGCTGCAAGTGCTGATGTAGAAATTGCAGCCATGTTGTCCGGAAGATCTGGCTAAGACAATTCATGAAATTGACTACACTAAACGACAGATTTTCAATGTATATTAAACAGTCTCCTATTGGAAGAAGATGCCATCTAGAACTTCCACAGCTACAGAGGAGAAGTCAGTACCCAGCTTCAAAGGACAGGCTGTCTCTCTTGTTAGGGGCTAATGCCATTAATGACTTTAAGTTGAAGCCAGTGTTCATTTACCATCATGAAAATCCTTGGATCCTTAAGAATTATGCTAAATCCCTTCTTTCTGTGATATATAAATGGAACAACAAGATATGCCTAGATAACAGCACATCTGTTTACAACCTAGTTTACTGGATATTTTAAGCCCATTGTTGAGACCTACTGCTCAGAAAGAAAGATTCCTTTCAAAATATTACTGCCTGTTGACAGTGCACCTGGTTACCCAAGAGCTCTGACAGAGATGTACAACAAAATCAGTGTTGTTTTCATGTCTATTAACAAAACATCCATTCTGCAGCCCATAGATTAAGAATAAGAAGTTAATATGAACTTCCAAGTCTTACAATTGAAGAAGTACATTTTGTAAGACTATAGCTGCCATACATAGCGATTTGTCTTATGATCTCCGCAGAGTAAATTTAAAACCTTCTGGAAAGGATTCCCCACTCTAGATACCACTAAAAACATTTGTGATTTGTGGAAAGAAGTAAAATATCAACATGAACAGAAGTTTGGAAGAAGCCAATTCCAACCGTCATGGATGACTTTGAGGTGTTCAAGACCTCAGCAGGGATAGTACCTGCAGATGTGGTGAAAGCAGCAAGAGAATTAGAATGAGAAGTGGGGCTTGAAAATGAGACTGAATTGTTGCCATCTCATGATCAAACATCAATAGATGTGGAATTACTGCTTATGGATAAGCAAAGAAAGTGGTTTACTTTTATTTTAATAAAGATTTATTTATTTATTTATTTATTTATTTATTTATTTATTTATTTATTTATGAGAGAGTAAGGGAGAGCATGAGCCGGCAAAAGGGACAGAGGGAGAGGGAGAAGCAGACTCCGTGCTGAGTGTGGAGCCTGACAGGGACCCAGTCCCAGGACCCTAGGCATCATGACCTGAGCTGAAGGTAGATGCTTCGCTGACTGAGTTACCCAGGTGCCCCCCAAGAAAGTGATTTTTTGAGATGGAAACTACTCTTGGTGAAATTTCAAAATGACAACAAAGAATTTAAACTATTCCACACACTTAGCTGTGCAATCAGCAGCAGGGTTTGAGAGGATTGACTCCAATTTTGAGGGAAGGTCTACCGTGGGTGAAATGGTATCAAGCAGCATCGAATACTACATAGTTCATGACAGGAAGAGCCCATTGATACAGCAAACTTCACATTTGCCTTATTTTAAGAACTTGCCACAGCCACCCCAGCCTTGGGCCACCACCATCCTGATCAGTCAGCAGCCATTGACCTTAAAGCCAGACCTTCCACCAATGAAAGGACTACAACTTGCTGAAAGCTCAGATGATGTTTAGCATTTTTTTAGCAATGAAGTATCTTTTTTAAAAATTAAAGTGTAAACCATCCATCTTTGCTGTTATCAATAAACAATGCTCACGAGCTGGTTAAAACTCTTCTCAAGCTCACCATGGCCTATACTTACTAGTGATACTATTAATCCATACATGTTGCATCTTGATCATAAGTCAGTCTCATGAAGGTAACAATAAACATCTCAGGCTAATTTCAGGCCTGCTAGAATTAATTCCCGAATCAGAACCACCTATTGCCTTGTGCAGGACACCATAAACAGACCTAGAGCCCAGTCCTAAGATGAATATTGGGGTTAATATGAGTTACCCATCTCCCCCAATAACACCGTCAGAAGTAACAGCATGGCTACTCACTCGACTGGGAAGTTTAAGACCTCCAGGTCATCATCCACCCTTCCCATGACTCTGATCCCATATGGCTGTGCATTCTGTCCTCCCATTATGTTTTCCATCCTTCCTCAAACTTCCCACAGCTTTCCTCTGCCCTCCTCACTCGCTGTCACCAGTAAATTCACTATTTTTAAAATATCTTCTAAGACTATTCACTGTCTTATTGTATCTCAAAACTGGGTCTATCCAAAGTGCTTTGCCCTATCCAGAGTTCCTCTCAAGTGGGTGCTGTTTTTCACTGATCTCCATGAACTGAAGGATATAAAGGTAGGATAAGTGTGTTTGTAACTTTTGATTGTCGCTTTTGAAACATTCTAGCTTCTTTCAAGTGCTTTCCATCTCCACTCCAAAAGCAGTTTTCTTCCCATAACCTGATTACTTCCACTTTACTTGCTTCTATCTCTCACCTTCTCTTCCCTTCTCAGCTCCACAGACTCCCTATGTGATCTCATTCTGTCCCACATTCTTCCAAGATCTCATACCTTCACTTTCCTATTTGGCATTTCTGCTTAGATTTCTATTGAGCATCTCCAAAGTAACTTGCCTAAACAGAATTCTTGATAGCCCGTCCTCTGAAATAAATCGCTGTCCCACTCCCGCCCCCCATCTTAGAAAGTGTTATCATTGTTTAACAAATTCCTTGGGTTCAAAACACTTGATTTCCTTGTTTCTCATCTCCCACATCCATTAGGAAGCACTATTGGTTTTATTTCCAAATACATCCCATAAACGTTGAATTTTTTCATCTCCACTGCTAACACTGAAGTCATATCCATCATCATTTCTTGCCCATGATTCTGCAATGGCACCATAGAAATCAGATTGTGCATTCTCTGCTCAAAATCCTCCAATGGATTCACATTACACTCAGAATAAAATCTAGATGCCTTCCCAAGACATATGGATCACAATATGACCCAATACCTGTCTCAGTTTATTAGGGTCATCTCTTGTCAATTTCTAGCACTAACTCCATTGCGGTCTCCTCACTATACCTTGACTATGTAATGAATGTTCCTGCCCTAGGACCTTTGCATTTGCTGTTCTCTCTTCCTAGGATGTCCTTCCTCCTGAGGTTTGCAAGACTGGATCTCATTTCATTCAAATTTTTATTGACATATCATCTGTTTAGAGAAGACTCCTTCAATTTTCCCATTGGAAAGAGATTATGTCCCCCCCCCAAAAAAAAAGAGAGACTACAAGACTATGTCCAACAATCTTGACATTTTACTGTATTATAACTTTCTTCATTGCATCTTTGAAGATTTTATTATATATGCATTTGCATACTTAGTTTTTTTGCATGTATATTTCCTTCCCTAGAATTTAAGTTCCACTTCATTATCCAGAAAACTTCCTAGCACACAGTAGATGCCTAATCACTGTTTGTCCAGATAATACAAATATCTGAGAGTTCTTCATATTCTAAATAAGAATTCTGTGCTAGTTCTCATCTAGTATGAATTATATTTCCCTAGAATGAGGCTTGTATTTTCACACTAATCATGGCATATTTCAAAATATAGAAATTCTTAATTTTATTGTGGTTATATTACCTGCTTTTGCTACCATGGATTTTGTTCTTTTGGTGCCATTAACAATCCTTTCCTTTATTAGCACTTTCCAATTGGGTTTGTGTTATGGAACATTCACCCTGGGTGTCGCACCTGTTTCTACTTACAGTATCGGTGTCAGAGCAGAGCTGGGCCACACTGAAGTGCTTTTATTGCATCAAGCATGTCAGAGCCAACTGCCAGTGTGTGGTTATCACACAAGTAGCATAAATACACAAGTGTGAGAGACAATGGAATATAGTAGTAGCTAAGATTTGTTGTGCTACCATGTTCTGGTCAGTACCTAGATTTTATTATATAATCTTCACAACAACTCTATCTGATAGATATTTTCATTACCCTTATTCTAAGAATAAAGGAACTAGGGGCCAGAGAAATTGAGTGACTTGGCCAATGTGGCTAAGAAGAGAAAGGGCTAGAGTAAAACCAATTACTGGAAGATAGAGTCCAAGCTTTTTTTTTTTTTAAGGATTTTATTTACTTATTCATGAGAAACACAGAGAAAGAGGTAGAGACATAGGCAGAGAGACAAGCAGACTCCACATGGGGAGCCTGGTGTGGGGCTCGATACTGACCCACACCGGGCTCCTTCCATGGAGCCTGCTTCTCCCTCTGCCTATGTCTCTGCCTCTCTCTCTGTGCCTCTCATGAATAAATAAATAAAATCTTTTTAAAGAAAAAAAGCACTGAAGTGTATTATCTGATTAAAATTCGCTACCCTGAGAGATTATGTACTCATCCAAAGATCCTACTTGTCTTTAGTAGACATGCCCTTTTGGGTTCTATCAGTAGAGTAGATTGCAGGCTGCACCTTGATTTACATTAAATTTAACAAACAGCTAAATGCTATTTAGAGTCAAGTCTGGTGATTAAGAAAGAGAAAGCCAGCCAAGAGAAATAAGAAATAACAAGTAATAAAGCTCTGAGGTTTTCTACAATTGTAACCCAAAATTGAGTCGTTTGAAACGAGCATATTGGCTACACTCCTCCCCCCAGAGACTGACTTTGTTTATTCTGTATGACTCTGTGTCATGGGCCATTTAGCTCAACTCCTTTTCTCTGTAGAAGTTGCTTTGACATGGTCAGCCATCTGAGCACCTTCACCAGCCTTGGTGAGCAGGTCATTTCGGGAAATAGTCTGCTCCACTGCGGGGCAGCTCTGCTATTTAGAATACGTTCCTTTACATTAAGCCAGAATTTGTATCCTGGCAAGATCCACAATCATTCTGGGGAACCACACATGTCTTTGGGAAGTTCATACAGAATAGGAATTAAGCTTCTGGGTTTTTGACTCGAACCTGGATTCTAAATCCCAACTCTCTAATTTTGTACAGTTGACTTTGGGCCACAAGTCACTCTTCTATAAGTCTCAATTTTCTCATCAGCATGGTGGAGGTGATAATGACATAACCCATCCACCGGGTGGTCATAAGTCTTTAATGAGAGATTGTGCACCCAGTCATAGCCCAACAACAATTGTATGCAATTTAATGAGGTTCCTCTTCTTTAGGATCATTTACTACCTTCTGCTGGAAAGTTGCTATAGTAACCATCTGAATCTGTAAGTCAAGAAGCAACTTGTCTGCTCCAAGGGACTGTCCCTATTATAAAGTACTTAAAGCCCATTGTCCAACCAGTGGCAATCTACCAGTACATGTTAACAACATTTATTCTCTATTTCTAGGCCTCCCCAGTCACAGGCCCTGGACTAGAAGAAGCATAGTCGGTCTCTCTGTGGCCGCCGTGCGAGACACTATTCTTGTTGTGGATGGCCAAAGGGCATCTCTGTCTTCTTGTAAAAGTAAGAATTGGGAAGAATGGATCACAAAAATCACTGTAGTGTGCAGTGTTTATTTAAAATGAAAAATGGAACAGCAATAGGAATTTTGTCTTCGTTACCCCAGGAGATTTTAAGATTAGGAATATATCTACCTTAAACATTTAGTTACAAAAAGGTGAACATAAAGCTCAGAAAAATGAAACTGAAAATTCTTCTGGAAGATTTTATTTAAATTGTAATAGGTTGTCAAGGGAAACTAATGGACCTGAATTATCAGATAATAGAAGCATTTTCTTTTAGTACCACCCATTGAAAGCACATTACATGTCAGGAACTGCGTTAAGTGCTTTCCATACAAGGTATGCATTATCTTATTTGTAACCCATAACCTGTTCCTCCTCAGGTCTTTTCCTCAGTAAATGGCCAGACTATCCCCCAAAGCAGAACGTGGGGGTCATCTTAGAATTATCCCTTTCTCATACTCCCACTGTTCAACCTTTCATCAAGTCCTGTCCATCCTCTACCCAAAATATACAAAAAATGCACACATCTATCTTTTTCTCCAGGGACCCGTTCTTGGTTCCAATCCCCATCTTCTTTTTCTCATCTATTATGATTTGCCTCTTCATTTGTAGTTCAACTTCTACTTCTGCCCCTGCACTGTCTATGCTCCAGACAGAGGCCATATTATTTAAAAAATGTGGATCAGACAAAGTCATCTTCCCTGCTTGGTACTTTCAACAGCTTCACTTTGCCCTTAGCATAAAACCTAAGCTCTTCCAGGTCTATAAGGCCCTGCATGATCTGACTCTGACCCTGTTCTCAGCTCACCTCTTAACTTTCTCCTTGACCACTGCTCTTCAGCCCCCTGACCCTCCCAGGACCTTGCCAGCCCAAGGCCTTGGCATTCACCATTCTCCCTGCCTAAGTTTCTCTCCTCAGTGGTTCCTTCTCAATTCTAAGGATTCTGATTCAATGTCTTCAGAGAGGATTTTCATGATAGGACTATCTAACATGGGTCTTCCTACCACGGTCTATTAAAACACCTTGTTTATTTTGTTCAGAGCGTTAATCACAGTCTGTAATTATTTGTCCTTTATCTGCTTCCTTTTTATTCTGTGTCTTTCCCTCTAGAATGTAAACTTGAAGAAGGCAGGAAACTTGTGTGTGCATGTAAGTTCCTAGCATGATTCCTGGCATATGGGATGCATCCTGTATATGTATTGGTAGAATGGTAAATGAGCTATTTCTTTAAAACTTTCTTATAACAACAACAACAACAACAACAAAAAAAAAAAAACTTTCTTACAACATAAATTTCATGTTTCCAGTTTTACAAATGAGACATTTAGTTTTAGTCAAGCTAGTAAGTGAAGGGCCAGGAAGCAAACACAGATCAATGTGCCTTTTCAAACTGAGCTTTTATTTGCCATTCTGTCCTATATAAATAATTGGTGAGGTGTGTGTGTATGTGTGTGTGGTTTCAAAGAGAGTTATCAGAGACCACAACCCTAGTTTGCCATAATTGTCAACCACAGATCCACTTGGCATTTATCCAAGATAAATGGAATTTAGTAGAAATAAATATAAATTCCAAAAAAATAGAATTATATAAAGGCTAAGATGAAACTCCATGTATTTACAAGTCAGAGGGAATCAGATTGAGGTATTTTTCATTCTGGAGTCTAATTTTCATGAGCATTAAGTTTTGGGCCATTTGTTTTATTTTCCTCTATCAGCACACTTTTTTATAACATTTTGTCATTTGGTTGGTTGGTTGATTTGCTTTCATAAGTAACTTTTCATTTCATTTATGTGCTATTTTACTTTAAAAAGCAGACTTTCCCTGCTACATTCATTCCCTCAGTCATTCATTCAGGAATCATGAATGCAGCATGTGTTGTGTGCCAGAGTGTTAAGGGCAGGAGACCCAGATGTGCCCAAAAGCACTGTGGTAGCTGTGTTCTCTGTTCTGTAGTGGCTGCTCCAACAGAGTATCCAAGGTTCCTCTTCTCTAGCACAAAAGAGGTCCCAGGTAATTTAAGCAGGGTTTATTCCTGGCATAAAAATTCTAAAATCGTTTTATAAATTTGTCAATACAAAAATCAATATTATATCTCATATCCTGAGGACTTTGAGAAGGAGATGAATAATAATGTTTGACTCATCTCCTTTAGGTTGATGGTGCTAACTTGCAAAGATACAAAATGCCATTGACTCTACAAGCAATAAGGAGGGAAGTTCTTATTAATTCAAGTGGAGTTATATCTCTACTGTTAAATTAAAACTCCAAATATGTATTTGCACCTCCTCATTCATGAGCACACACCTTCTGAATCATCAGAGGGGGCCATAGGTGGAAAATTTGGATAGAAATTAACCTTTGCAGGAAGATGAGTGTCAGAATCCACTTTTATGAGTAATGTGTACCTTTTGGTTAACATTTAGGAGAATATACACAACTCTGAGTGGGGAATTTGCTGAAATCAGAGCTAGGATGGAACATATTTTGAGCAGATCTCTTTAGAATGGCCTGATTGCTCACTGCAGCCCAAGGGTAAGATGACCTAACCCCAGTGAGTACTTTGTGGAACTGTAGACAGACCACTGACCAAGAAGGAAGAGACACAATCTATGAACCCAGACCTGTTTTAATGTGTCTCAGTGACCCCATACAGATCACACCTTTCCTGAGTATCTCCAAATGGGGACAGCCATCTATCTCTGATCTGTTCTGAGTATGGTATCAGATATTAAGAAGAAAGTGCTCTTCTTGCTGTGTGAGAAGTGTGTTAACTTCTTTGGATCTCAGTTTCCTGCTTTGTAAAACGGGAACTGTATAGTACTTTGCAAGATATTACAGGATTAAATGGTGTGAAGCATTTAAAAGCCCTTGTCTCCCAGGAAGTGCTCTCTACATAGCAACTGATATTCACTTCCTACACTGCCTGACCCACTTCTCTGCTCTCTCCCCACAAAGACAGCTGAACTTGTAGCTGTTTACCATGTCCCAGATTGAAGGACCTGGATGATCAAAGCTAACTTTGGGTTTTATGTTCAGAAGCACACTTCTGGATAATGATGCACAAAGGTATGATTCAGATGTAATGTCCAGGATTCCAGTTTATAGGGAACTCAGTATTACCTCAACTACCCTAAAGGAGGACTATATTACCTTTTTTTACCAATAAGTGTGCAAGAATTATTGTCCTGACCTGGGATGACAGTGAGATTTGCTTCAAGGGCTATGACTTTGCCTTTTGGAGCGGCTTCTTATCGCTTCCACTGTGTATAGGAAAATCCGCTGCCTGTCCCAGCACCTGATAACTACAGGGAAACATGTTTAGAATGTAGAATCAGCCTCTGATGCAGTGTCGCTTGGGCACACTATTTCAGGACTCAGTTTCTCCAGCTGTATATTAGGAGGGTTGGAGCCATGCAACCACCCCTTCATTTGCAATAACCTTTCCCAAAGACCTTAGCTCAGAACAAGTTCCAGGACAGGGACTGGGGCAGGAAGGGATTGAAGGTGGAGGAGACCTGAGAAGGGGACAAAGCAATGAAGGAGGTGGAACTTTGTTTACTTCTTTCTCAGCCTGAGTGACTGATTTTTTATTTCACTGAAGAGAGTAGTTAACTCTCAGAGCTAAATGAGATGTTTTATGATTTTTTTGAGACTGGGTCCAAGGAGTGCTGCTTCAGGACTCACATTACACTGTAAGATACAGAGTTGTATAACAGCCCTTCCCAACCCTATCTTCCAGCTTCCTGAATGCAGCTTTGACACCTGGAGAGCTCAGGAAGCTACCAGGAAAGTGACTGTGCCTGGCCAGTGGTGTTAGCAGTCAAGATAGGTGTTTGCTGCCCTGACGAGAAGCTACTGGAACCATCTTAAGTACATGTGAAACAGCCCCAAAGAAGCTAACACAAACAGGGAAGATTCTGACATAATTCAGCGGAAGCCAAAAAAGTGGGCCTTGATGTTACTGTGTGTTGTTTGTATGCAGGTGCTGATAGACCTGGGAATATTCAGACTATGTTTCCTTGAACTTTTCATTTTGAAAAATTCAAGACAGACACACAAGTAGAATGATATAATGAGCCTGCCCCACCCCCATATCCATCTCTAGGATTTAACAGTTAACAGTGAAATGTTAATCTTGTTCTATCTATACCCTCATACACCTCATTGTCTCCAAAGTATCTTTAAGCAATTTCAGGGATCTTTCTTTTTCATATTTAAACATTTCTGTATGTATATATGTGAGAAATAAGGACTGTTGTTTTCAATGTAGCCAGAATACCATAATTGCCAGATTTATCAAATAAAACATACAGGGCATATTGCATTAAATATAGTTACAAAAGCAGTTTCTATTTTGTTTATCAGAAATTCAAGTTTCACTGGATATTCTGTATTTTATCTGGTACTTCTGCAAAATATCATTTTTACAACTTAAATTATCAATGGTTCCACAATATCAAATATTCAGTCAACATTTAAATTTCTCTTTCTTTTTCCTTTCTCTCTCTTTTTCTCCTTCTCTGCCCCTCTCTCTTTTTGTCGCCATGCTGTGCATTATATCCTTATGACTTTTCATTTTATAACTGAAAGCTTTTGACTTCCTTCACCTACTTCCCCACCCCCCCAAATTTCTAATTGTTATACATATTTTTTTTTGTTTATAGGTTGTTTTATTCTAGATCAAAAAAGAAAAAAGATCCAGGAGCACCTGTTGGCTCTCTCAGTGGAGCTTGCAATTCTTGATCTCAGAGTTGTAAGTTTGAGCCCCATGTTGTGTGTAGATTGGTTAAAAAATAAAATCTTTTTAAAAATTTCTGAAGAATCTCCACATGTTGCAATTGGTTGATACAATTTCTGAACCCTCTTATATCTGCAGATTCACTCTCCACCACTATTTTTTCCCTTGCAACTTGTTTGTTGATGAGAAAAAGGCCATTTGTCCTATAAAGTTTCCCATAGATTGGATTTAATTGATGGCCCCTTGTGATGTCTATAAATCTGTAGTTGACTCTAGGAGCTTGATATTCAGTTTTGAGCTTTTAATTTTTATAAGTCACAGGAGGTATTATGTTTTTTATATTAGGGGTAGACAACTTCTGGTGACTGTTTTTTTATATTAATGACTTTATTTATTTGTTTATTATTTATTTATTAAAAAGATTTATTTGAGAGAGAGACCATGAGCAGGAGGGGCAGAGAGAGAGGGAGAGAGAAATTCAAGCAGACTCCATGCTGAGTGCAGAGCCCGATATGGGGCTTGATCTCAAGACCCTGAGATCAGGACCTGAGCTGAAAACAAGAGTCTGACATTTAACCAGCTGTGCCACCCAGGACCCCCTGTGTTAGTGACATTAATTATTTAGGGGTTGTAAAATAGTGATACTTTAATCCTTGATTCTATTATTTGTATTTCATCATTAGCTGAAATACTTCTATAAAGAGAAATAAGAATGATACTACCATTACCAATATGATTGCTGAAAAATATTCAAAAATTTTATAGGTTATTCTTTTTCCTCTAAAAGTAAATTCCACTGGAAATGTACAAATTCTTGTGTTTTAAAATTGCCTGCAATACTTTCTTATTTAACATTTTTTTTCTACCAACTGGAGCTGGTAAATTTAGTTCATTTATTCATTTTTTTAAATTTAGGTATAGTATTTTATGACTTTCATATTTTATTATCATATAAAATAGTTTCATTGCTTCAAAATCAAATCTACAGAACCAGATCTATTCAAGGAAGTCTGGTTTCTATCCCTGTCTACGCCTTTCCATCCTTTTCCTCTTCCTCCCTCCTTTCATAATTTTACAAAATTTTTATAGTTTATTTGTCCATATTTTAAACATTTTAAACTGATATATTTATATGAATATCTTCACATTCTTAAATTACTATTAGAATGCCACTCACATGCTGTTTTCATTCTTAGTTTTCTTAAAAATAACTTCGTAGCAAAAAATAAAGATACTTCTTATTTTTTCCTGGAAAAAAAAATTCTGGTTTATTCAATTAGTCCTCAGCTTGACAGCCATAGATGGACACTTGTTTCTTTGCCTTGGCTGACCTACATAGCCCTGGAATGAAGATGGGCTACAGAGCTCAGTGGGGCTCAGCTTGCTTAGTTAGGTGAGTTCTTTGGAATAACAGACCATTGACTGTTGGCACTGACCAATCATCATACTTCGTGCTCATGTTGTCACTTATTCTCATGTGGGTTCAGGCACATTATATGATAATAGTATAATAATATAGTAATAACAGTATAATAATAATAATAATAATAATAATAATAATAATATGGAGGCTTATATGTTCTCTCAGTGAGATGCAGGATATCACAGTTTCTTTTTTCATGGCAAAAATGAGAGATTGGAATAAAAGGAAATAAGAAGGATGGATTAGAGGACAAAACATTTTCATAATTTTACTAAATTCTATATGTTAATTCTTCATAATGAATCATGGGCCATTCCCTAGCATTAGGAAACAAACCATATTAAAAATCACTTCTAAGTATTCTAATTGATTATAATTTAACAGATACTGATAAATTAAAACATACTTTTCGTGAAATAAATTAAATTAAAAAAATAATGATTTTGGGTCCAGTGTACTCAGTGGAGTAGAAAAGAAGCATTCTAATTAATGCTACTGGGAGCAAAATTTAGTACAATATTCCTAGCAGGCAGATAATATTATTTATTAAGATGCTTAAAATATTAATGCAATGTGATTCAAAGATGGTGCATTTAAAATGCATCTTGATGCTTCAGCTTCTGGTTCTAATAGAAAATCTTTTGTCAGACTAATCCATTTGCTGAGACAAATTATGAAATATAACAAAAAGTAGCCATTTGATATCATCAGAGAGCATAAAAGCAACCATGACCTAAGTGGGCCAAGAACCTGAAGAGGTGGGAAACATTGCAGTGAGCACGAACTTCTCTCCCACTCTCCCCTTCATGGTGGGATTCCACTGGCATGAGGGAGATGTTGGTTCTTGGGTGGTGTTTCCCCATCCGCTTTCTGAGCTCTGATATCCCTCTCCTAAAGCTACCATTTTCTTTAGTGAAAAGTAGGTGCAAAGCAGGAATCCTGAGGAGCAGGTGCCAGGAGTTAACATTCATACTAAATTACTACTGGCTCATACTACTGCCATCTGGGGCTAATATGATGGTGGCAGAGGATGGATGCAGTAGACAGGTGCGAAAACTGAGCAAGACTGAAGGTAGAGAGGAAGTTCTGAGCAGACTATGGGGAAGTGGTTCTGATGAAGGAGAGGAAGAGGAACGGGAGGAGGAGGAGGACAAGGAGGTAAAGGAAGAGAGGGAGACAGTGAAGTCACTGAGAGACCACTTCTAGCTGATTTCATATTCTGGTCCCCACCATCACTTTCCTGGCTCCCACCACCACCAATCCTACCGCTTCACTACCATCACCTCAAGGAGAAAGTTGCCAATTCTTTGGTCAGTATCCAGGATATTTATTGAACCCTAAGTCCTATTTCTGACCCTACAGTGGACTTTCTGTGGACCACTCCACTCTTGAAGAGTCACATCCTCTCTACTCTGAAATTCCATCTTTATCACCAGTGTCACCTAGTTCAATCCATTCTGTACTAAATGTTGGATGAATATGCCTCCAGCAGAGCTTTGCTATGCACATCACTATAACATACAGAAACACCACAAATATGACCCTGTGCCTGTAGTATCAAGTCCAATCTCCTTACCCCCACTCCCTCCCTCCATTCTTGGCTATATTCCATCGAGTAAATAACCCATTGCTGATTGCCCAGCCTATGTGATTTTCCACTTTTTTTTTTTTTTTAACCACCAAATCTAGTATGGAAAACAGTAGCTTCTGCTACCTGCTGTATGTTTATTATTTTTTTTAAAAGATTTTTTAATTTATTCATGAGAGATACAGAGAGAGAAAGAGAGGCAGAGACACAGGCAGAGGGAGAAGCAGGCTCCATGCAGGGAGCCTGACGTGGGACTCGATCTCAGGTCTCCAGGATCAGGCCCTGGGCTAAAGGCGGCGCTAAATCACTGAGCCACCAGGGCTGCCCCCTGCTGCATGTTTAGAAGCAGGACAATGAAGCTGTCTTTTTTCCCTTCATGTTAGGTGACCAACTATCCTCATTTGCCTGATCCTGAGAAAGTTCTCAGGATGTAGGGTTTTCAGTTTTAGAATTGAGAAAGTTCTAGCAAATAGGGGGGAGTTGGTAACCTTACATCTAGTTATGGCTGTGAAATTAGTGATTTCCCTTGATGCAACATGGTCTATCCAATCAGGGGACCAGGATTCCTGTCCTCATCACCTACAAGTTCCTGATGGGAGCTTGGGGCAGGGTTATCTGCAGAGCATGCTAGGGTTTAGAGGACATAGAAATGACCTCAGAGGGCCCAGATCAAGAGGTCTCAATGTGGGGACTGCCTCAGCAAATCCATTTTGAAGCATACATAGAATAAAATACCCAGACCTAGAGAAATTTAAACATTACCACCAGTACAAGACATCATCCAACTCAGTAGTCTTCTGTATCCAATCTGTAAAAGATTTTAGCTCCATTGCACAAATGAATCCACTCAGAAAGGAAGGAAACAATCTTGCCCCAAGCCACACTGGTAGTTAGAGATAAAACAAAGTTTAGATTGCCCAGGCCCTGGCTCCCAGCCTCATCACTCCACACCCCAAATTTCCCACCTTACTCCCCCTGTAGTGCTGGATTGAGTTGAGGTGATGATACAATGTAACGCCAGGGTGTTGAAGGTGTACCTGTTCTCAGAACTGGCCTAGGGTCCTTGTGCAAAGAAGGACCTGCCATACAAATACCATATGGTCTCTGTATGTCCTTCAGTCCTTCAGGAAGGATGTTAGTTGTTTTCCTCCAACGATTAATTAGCACTTATAGATCCACTCTTCTCATGCATGTAGTTGAGGTCATATGAGGGCCATGGCTGTATCCAAGAAGAGAATCGTATTTCCCAGGAACTTGGGGTACATTTTAACACAGCCCAAAATTATAAGCACACAAGATATACCTGGGTAAGAATAAAATTACAAAGAGAGTTCTGGATCCCTATGTTCAGGGATCTCTATTCTGTTTCTGGCTTCCCTGCTAACTGGCTGTTGCCTTGCACTTGACTGCCCTCCACTGGATCCAGTCCTCCATCTGAGCATCAAGTGATGGTACCCACAGACCTTTGATGGTCTTGCCATTTTCTGATAGACTCTGAGTCTGTGGTTCTGCTGATTAGCAGCCTGCAGAAATCCTTTCTCCACTGGCTTGCTACTACCTCCAATTCTGTTCCCTGTGGGCATTCTCCTAACTTGGTGGGACTCAGGTGTGATGCTGAGATTAATTCTGTTAGATGCCAACCCTTCTTTGTGAATGAGTGACTCACTTCATTTTCTTGGCCTCTAGGTGCTCTAAAAAGTTCCTTGAATTCCCTGCTATGAAGAAGATGAATGAAAATCATTCCCAGGCTGAACCATGGGCAAGAAACCCATGGTTTCTTGGGGTTTCCGGGGAAAAGAACCAAAGTAGGAGCCCTCATGACAATAAAGGAGTAGAAGACATCTAGAGAATGATGTAGAGCAGCCTTGAGCTGAGGAAAGAAGTATGTCAGGACCTGGGAGGCTTAGCATATGAAGAACCCCAGATATCCAAGGCAAAAGGAAGAAGAAAACTTCACTCAGAAGTCAGTTGTAATCATTGACACAAAACTATAGACACAAATATCAATGTAGTTTCATGGAAGAAATTCTACAGGGAAGGTAGCGTCTTATTTTCTGCAATTCTGCTAAACACTTAAGTAACCTTGGGGGACTTTTTTCTCTTCATTAAACCTTGGTCTCTCCACTGTAAAAGGCCCTGGGAAAGTGGCCTATTGGCTGAGACTTGAAGGAATGGGAGGATGTGTTCCTGCTGAAGATGTTCTAGAGAAAACAAATGGCTTGAGCACAGTTGTGGACTTGAGTGAGCATGGGATATTTGCTGAGAACAAGGACTGTATATTCTGTGAGTGAGGAGTTGAATGTGTGAGCCAGGGCGAGGGAATTAGGACCGGGGGCATATTACTTATGACCCTGGGTGATGGGCTAAGGAGCATGGGCCATTTCCTACTGGGGAATGAAAAGATTCAAGCATGGTTGGCTTTGGTTATCACGGATGTACCTGAGTGCTAGCTCAGCGCTACCTTCACCCTTTTGTGGAGGGAAATTCAACCTAAAGCCAGCAGGTTCCAAATTCCTGTGATGTTCTGAAATCAGAGCAGCCTGTGTTTCTGTTCACTCTTCATTTGAGACGCATACTCTCATCTCAAGCCTGACTGGAGACCCAAGGGTCCCTGTTTCTTTATTCTCCAGAAGTCAGTCTTAAAGGCTCTGCGAGAAAGAGAGGGGACCTACACAGTTTGCCTACGAGATACCCACATACTTTAAACAATGCCAACTGGGTTTTGAAAAGACAGCTATCATAAGAAGATTGGAGGAGGGTGGCTGGCAAAGAAACAGATTTGTCACTCATGTATAAAAATGACAAACCAAATGATGTCATTACATCAGAGCAGAAGTGATGCACTTTCCCCAGATCCCTGCATCAAGCATGTGGCACAAAGTGGAACAGAGCCTCACTCTCTTCAGCTCCCCTGAGAAGTGACACTATCATAGTCTAAAGAGGTGTGCCCAGGTTTGGGACTCAGGTACAAAGGGAGGAAGCAAACCTGGAGCAGCAAGGGCAAGCCTTTTCAGGATGTGAGAAAAAACATCCTCCTTCCCCAGGAACTGGAAATGGGAGCTTCCAAAAGTCATTCTCGTCCACTCTCTCCTCTGCCTGACTCACATACTCACTGGGCAACACCGGCCAACACTGGCCAACAAGTGGTGCTTTGCAGCCCCCTCAGGGTTGTTAATATTTTAGAATCAAAATAAGGCATGCACACAGTTTTCAAAACCATGTCCTAATAATGGAGAGGAGTTTGGATGGAAAGCCATAATTTCCTTTTCTGACACAGCCTTGCCCTCTAAAGCCACTACTCCATACTGTTTCCTTTCGTCATTATTCTGGTCATTATTTCCATAAGTCTGTATAATACAGTCAAACCTCTCTTTCTTCATTTGTCAAATTTAAATGTAAGCTATTGATTTCTTGCTATGAGAGATGAAGACTTAGTTCACTTATACCTCTCTCTACCTCCCTTTCCCCACTCCAAAAGAGCATTATTCCACCGTTTTTAGTTACCTTTATAAATGTAGATAATGTACGAACATATTTCTATTCTATTTACCATTGATCCCCACCCCCACTCTTTATTTACTACAATTGGATATTAGTGGTTCTTGATCTTACTTATTCTTCTTCCTCAGTATCTGGTGAATTATCTTGATTTTTCACACTTGATTATATTGCCTCATATTCTGCTACCAAAATGAAGTCTGTAGTGAATCATCTAAAGACTGATTTTTAGATTTGAAAATGTGAATATCTTAATATTGGTTTTTTGGAATAATAAACAGTATGTTGTGGTTGTGTTTCCCTTTTTGGTCAATTTGTTTGTTTGTTTGTCCTCCAAAGTTTCCACTTTCCTTTTGGATCACTCAATATCCTAGCAGGAAACAGAAGGCCCACTTGAATGGGCTAATTGAGAAGTATTTAATAAAGAGACTATTTACATCATGGGGAGGTTAAAAGGAAGCCTATAGAAGCAATGAAGTGTTTAAAAGCTAGCAATATTGGACAGTAATTGCAACCCCAATCCAAAAAAGGGAAGGAGAAGGAGCACATATCAGGCCTGGGAAAGAGTACCCACAATGGTGGGAGAGGATTTGACTTTAGCAGAGAGTCCCAGCTCACTTGCAGAGAGTAAACAGGAAGGAAATCAAGTACAATGGCTGTCAGTCTTCCCCACTGGCCAAACCCAACTGGAAGTCAGAGGGGAAGTGGGCCTATTGATATAGTTCATAAAACTCAGCGTCTTAAGACACGGAGCAGGGTGGAGAAATTTGGAAGGTGGAGCTGGAGGAGGCAGGTAAAACATATTCAGATGGCCTTTGAAAAATCGTTTCTTTATAATCTGGCTCTTTGGTCACTACTATCCATTGCCCCAGAATAGACTTGCACAGCAGGTTTGCGAAGAGAAGTAGCTAATATTCAACTTTGACAAAAATAGGCTCTGAATTCTATAGGAAATTCAAATCTTTAAAATCAAAGCTTATACATATGAGGCTTTTTTGAAAAAAGAAAGTGAATTCTGTTTTTGTTTTGAATGGTAAAGGTTAAGTGCTCTAGGATGCAGAGCATCTTTTTCCCATAAGTGTAGAGAGAAGAACAAAATACCAAATATTGTAGGATAAGTTTTCTACACTGAAGCAATATAGTTGGTGAGGAAAGGCAAACTTGAAGAAAACAACTCGAAGTTAAAAGGTTGCGAATCTGGGAAAGTTCTCTGATATAAATCCAAGCACAAAGAGACATTGCCTAGTTTCTATTTTTCGTTATCTTTAATTTCCCATGAGGTATTGTTGCAAGACTGTAAGCCTTATGATTTAAGAGCCAGGTTCAACTTGGTGCTTGAGTAGAAACTGCTGAGTGAAAAGTCTAGGCTGCTGTGCTGCTGCTGCTGCTAAGATAAATAATATTTATATAATGCTCACTCTGTGCTAGTTTCAGACACATTGGATGTATCACTATCGTTCATTCTCAGGACAACTCCAGGAAGTAAAGAATACTATTATAATCACCTCATCAACGAGGAACATGAAGCATGGAGAGATTAGGTGACTGAGGTTGGTCCTTGGTGGGCCAGGATCAAACTCAGGAAGAACGTCTCCAATGTTTGTACATTAATCACTCTACTTCATTACGTCAGAATGGGTCCACAGGCAGCCATACACTATACAATCATCTGGAGAAGGCAAATGTCCAATTTCTGTTATACATGTGTTCTGGGAAGGGTACAAAATGTTTCAGTGTAAGCCAGTAGGCCAGAACAGGTATGAAAGTAGGGTTAAGGAAGATAGAGAATGACCTGCATGAACATAGTGACCAATTACAAACAGAAATGTAGAGTTTTATGTCAGCAATGGAGTGATGATGAAGAATAATCTTTATCTTAGAAGATGCCAACACAGATACATGCTGATGACCACAGGGCACTTGTCCTCCCCACAATTCTTGGATAATAAAGGTAAAGCCCCTACTCAGACCCAAACAAATAGATAAAAAGCAATTCCTAAGAATGACATCATCCTGAGGCATACTTTCAGTAAAGGAGGAGGGAAAGAAAATACTGAATTGGCTTAGTGGTTTCTCAGGAGACTCAATATTAAGCCAGAAGTGACTGAATGTTTCTTGAATTGGTAAGACTAAGTTGTCTTCTACCAAAAGGGAAAGGTGGTTTCCCCAATAAAGTAAGTTTACTTGTAGAGAAATAAAGCAAGTGGTATCTTTACTAGTGAGAAATTTTGACTGTGAAATTTTCATCTATTGTATTTATACCTATTACTTTATCTCTTTGCCTTCTCTTTCATAAAGCAGTTGGTAGCTTTGCTCCAAGCTTCCTTAGTACTTCATTCTTATATTTCCAGAATTAATCCCATCATATGACATTAGAATTTAGGTCTTCTGAAATTATTCAGCAGTAATATCTTTCAGAACAGGGACTTGTTTTTCTTTCTTTTCTTTTTTCTTCCTCCCTCCCTCCTTCCCTCCTTTCCTCCCTCCCCATCTCCCTCCCTCCCTCCCTCCCTCCCTCCCTCCCTTTCTGTTTTTTAAATATTTTTTTTTCCTGGACACCTTCTTCTACCTAGTATTTGGCACATTAGATAGAAACTCCACTGATATGTTTTTCCACTAGATGAGAGTGTAACAGCTGATTGAGACCCATCTTAACCTTAACTTTTTCATCCCTGAGCTTCAAGAAAGATATATACTATCTAATTTATAGGAGAATAAGTACAGTGAACTTAAATAGCTGGTGCCTCCATCAAGATTGAGCCAGTCCTAGTTGTTGGAGGGAAGTAGAGGTGGCCATAAGGAACAGACAGTAAGTAGGCTCCAGAGATCCTTGGTAATGACTTCAGAACTAAGCAGTTATTATTTTTTTCATCACTAGCTTATGATTCTGCTGAAAAAAATCTCCAATAAATAATGAAGGCTAAATGTGACTCTTGTTATTTAAGGTTTAGTATTAAAACATTAATCCAGTAAAACAAAATATTAATTGGTGTAGAACTTTTTTAGGACTTTCAGCTAATAATATCTGCATGTTTTGCCCGTGTACATTTCTATAAAGTAGAAACCTAGAATTAAGGTATATATCCAAAGGACATTAGTCATAAAAGCAATTGCATAAGACTTATGCTTTCTGACTATGATGGAGTAGCTAGTCCTGGTCTAGCCCTCCCAATATAAGCAATCATAACATTGAAGAAAATAGAAAAAGTAATTCTTTTTGGCATTAACCACCAGGCAGTGCAAGACTCCAAACCATGAGAAAAGGGAAACTCATGAGGTGAGCCCTATAATTGCACTGGCTTTCTGCCAGCGAGAGATCCGCAAGCAGAGCATGGAGGTCCCACTGATCCACAGATGTAGAGATCTTAGTTCAGGACAACTGAAATGACTGTCATTCTGGGGAAGAGCACTGGAGAAGAGGAGAATGTGGAATGGAGGGCTAAGCCAGAAGCCTGTGTATAGGAACAGCTGTTCACAAGTCCTAGCTGAGGGTTGGGCTGCACATGTATGTAGAATTTTTATCATATTTACTTGAGTGGTTGCCATAGATTTGAGAATAAAACAGATAGTCTTGTGGTCTGGAAGGGCTGGGAGACAGTGATATTTTTGTCTAGCTGAAATGTATAAAATCATTATCTCATGAACACAGCACATGTCTAGCTAGGACACCATAAAGGTCATATGTTAGGAGCAAGAGACATGTTTAAGAGAAAAGTCTATCTTAGACCTACCTTCAACAAAACTAAAATGAGGCCCTGATGAGATTTATAGGAGATGCAGAGTTTAAACATTAAGTCCTACTGAGTTAGAAAAGGTCAAGGCAACAGCTTGAGTGTTCCTAAGATCTGGCCTACCAAGGCATAAAATCAAGTCTATCCAAGTTCAGTGTAATCAGCCAGTGCTTGAACTACTTAGTAGAACAAATTCAACATTTAGTGGACATAACAACAGAATTCAGAATCTATACTACATATTGCCCACAAAATCCATTAAACAATCAAGAATTACCAGGCATGCAAAGAAAAAAGGAAATTTTGACATACAATCAAGAGAAAAAGACAGTCATTAAAATGGAATCTTAAAAAAAAAAAAAAAGGAATCTTGGAATGCTCCATGTGTTGGATTTTGTATATTGTACTTTTTATTTATTTTAAGATTTATTTATTATGAGAGAGAGAGAGAGAGAGAGACTGAGCATGGGGGACAGGGTAAAGGAAGAAGGAGAGAGAAATTCTAGCAGACTCTCCCTGACTCAGAGAGATGCCCAACGCAGGACTTGATCCCATGATCTGAAATCTTGACCTGAGCTGAAACCCAGAGTAGGGTGCCCAACTGACTGAGTCACCCAGGCATCACTAATATAGTATTTAAAATGACCTTTATAAAAAGTTTGAAGAGTCAATGGGGAATTACTGTTAAAATAATAGAAGTATAGCTTTAATGCATTAAAAATAATTAATAAATAAAATATAAAAAAAGAACCTCAGCAGAAAAATAAAAACTTTCTAAGGAACCAAATGAATTTCCTGAATTTAGAAATATAACAAGAGAATTTAAAAGAAAAAATCCTTGGATAGGCTTCACAAATGAGAAAGTCAATGAATTTGAAGACAGATCCATAGAAATTACTTAATTTGAAAGAAAAAAATAGAATTTCTTTAAAGATTTATTTATTTGAGAGAGAGGCAGTGTACATGAATGGGAGGAAGGGCAGCAGGAGAGGGAGAAGGAGGAAGCTGACTCCCCACTGAGTGAGGAGCCCTACACTCTGGGCTAGATCCCACCACCCTGAGACCACAAGAGCCAAAAACAAGAGTCAGATCCTCAACCAACTGAGCTACCCAGGTTCCCAAAGAAAAAATAGATTTAAAAATAAACAGAACCTCAAGAAACTATGGGACAATATAAACTATTATAAATGTAATAGGAACTATGAAAGGAGGATGGTATGAATAGGGCAGAAAAAAATATTGGAAGAAACAATAGCTAGGGCAGCCTTGGTGGCTTACAGGCTTAGCACTGCCATCAGCCTGGGGCCTGATCCTGGAGACCTGGGATCGAGTCCCACATCAGGCTCCCTGCATGGAGCCTGCTTCTCCCTCTATCTGTGTCTCTCCCTCTCTCTCTGTGTGTGTCTCTCATAAATAAATAAAATCTTTTAAAAAAGAAGAAACAATAGCTAAAAATTTACCCCACTTGGCATATAGATCCACAAATCACAGTAAATTCAAGGCAGAAAAAATACAGATAAAATCAGATGTAAGTAGTTCAGTTAAACTGATAATAAAGAGTCTTCAAAGCACTTAGAGAAAACAAGACACATTACATACACAAGAACAATGTATGAATGATAGTTAAGTTCTCACCAGAAACAAAGAATGGAATCCAGAAGACTCTGGAACAATAGCTTTAAATTGCTGCAAAACCACAATCCATTGATCCAGAATCCAATAACCTGTAAAACTATCCTTTAAAAATTATAGTGTAAAGATATTTTCAAAAAATTAGGAGCTGAATATTTTTGCCAGCAGGATACCACTACAATAAATTTTAAAGCGTGCTCTTCAGTCGAGTTACAATGTTGCATATCTGAAAATAATGCGACATTCTGTGTCAAATATACTTCAATAATTTAAAAAAAAATTCTTTCAAGTAATCAAAATAAAACATGATTTAAAAAAAATTCTTGAGGTCAAAGAAAAATGATCCCAGATGTAACCTGGGATCTACAGGAAGAAATAAAGAGTACAGCACATGGTAATTAAATGGAAATATACATACATATATATGTATGTATATATATTATATATATATAATGCTATTTTTGTTATGTTTTATTATTCTCATAACTTCCATAAAAGACACCTGATGATTTAATGCACTATAAGAGAAAGGATGGGGGGGATGGTAAATGGAATTATATTTTTTTCTGAAGCTATTATATTTGTGAATTAAGGAGAAGGAATTGAGAACAGGAAGCATCAGACATGAAATTAGAAATGGGAATTGGAAAACTTAATATTTGAAATGCCAAGTGTAAAGTGTGAAGTATGAAGTAGTGCAATGTGGACTCTAAACAGACGGATATGTTAATGTTGAATACTGTTAGCCTTGGGGCAAGATTAGGATAGGTGGGAAACCAACAGAGAAAACAAATGGAATACTAAAAAGAAAAAAAAAGAAGATTTTTGCAACAAGAAGGATAACCAGTAGACGAATGAAAAACAAAACAAAGTGTGGATATGAAACAACCATACCAATAATTGCATAAAGGTAAAAGATTTAAGATGCTTATAAAAAATAGAAGAGTGTCAGAACAGAATTTCAAAAAGGAACACTCAACTATATGTGGCCTATAAGAAATGTATTTTCAATTTGAAGGAAAAAAAACAAATAGAGGATGCAGAAGATAATCCCATAAAAATGAGCATAAGAAGGATAGTCATATTTTTAAGAAACTAAATGGACTTCAAGACAGTATTAACTGAGGCTCCTTCCACAGTTTGGTTATTGTGGACATTGCTGCTATAAACATTGGGGTGCAGGTGTCCCGGCATTTCACTGTATCTGTATCTTTGGGGTAAATCCCCAGCAGTGCAATTGCTGGGTCCTAGGGCAGGTCTATTTTTAACTCTTTGAGGAACCTCCACACAGTTTTCCAGAGTGGCTGCACCAGGTCACATTCCCACCAACAGTATAAGAGGGTTCCCATTTCTCCACATCCTCTCCAACATTTATTGTTTTCTGTCTTGTTAATTTTCCCCATTCTCACTGGTGTGAGGTGGGATCTCATTGTGGTTTTGATTTGTATTTCCCTGATGGCAAGTGATGCGGAGCATTTTCTCATGTGCTTGTTGGCCATGTCTATGTCTTCCTCTGTGAGATTTCTGTTCATGTCTTTTGCCCATTTCATGATTGGATTCTTTGTTTCTTTGCTGTTGAGTTTAATAAGTTCTTTCTAGATCTTCCATACTAGCCCTTTATCTGACAGGTCATTTGCAAATATCTTCTCCCATTCTGTAGGTTGTCTTTTAGTTTTGTTGACTGTTTCCTTTGCTGTGCAGAAGCTTTTATCTTGATTAAGTCCCAATAATTAATTTTTACTTTTGTTTCCCTTGCCTTCATAGATGTATCTTGCTTCAACGTGGATCAAACTGGAGGGTATTATCCTGAGTGAAGTAAGTCAATCGGAGAAGGACAAACATTATATGGTCTCATTCATTTGGGGAATATAAAAAATAATGAAAGAGATTAAAGGGGAAAGGGGAGATAATGAGTGGGAAATATCAGAGAGGGTGACAAACCATGAGAGACTCCTAACTCTGGGAAACAAACAAGGGGTAGTGGAAGGGGAGGAGGGCAGGGGGTGGGGGTGACTAGGTGATGGGCACTGAGGGAGGCACTTGACGGGATGAGCACTGGGTATTATACTATATGTTGGCAAATCGAACTCCAATAAAAAATAGACACTTTTTTAAAAGACAGTATTAAAAATAGAGACCATTTCATAATAATACAAACAACAATTCCTTTGAAGGACACAGCAATCATAAATACGTATGAATCTAAAAATAGCTTCATAATTCCGGAATGCAAAAATTATAAAATTAAGATAAGAAACACACACATTAACAGTTATAGCTCTACATGTCAACATTCCTCACAGTGACGGACAGGATAAACAATTGCCGCGTATACAGAAATTCAGAAATATCTTCTCAACTAAATTTACCTAGTTTAATTTTTTTCTTTGTCAATTGTATCGAGTAATAACTTATGTAAAAACAAACTGCATCTATTCAAAGTACTCGGATTGAGGAGTTTTGGTAATTGCGCATGTGTGAAACCACTGCCACGCTCAAGATGAGGAATGCTTCCACCACTGGTAGGATAGATATTCAGTGTCCTTTCTGCAGTCCAACTCTTTCTTTGTCCCCCAGTAACCCTGGATCTGTTTTTTTTTTTTTTTTTTTATGATGATAGACTGCTTTTTATATAAATGGACTTGCTCTCTGTGTGTGTGCGTGTGTTTATTTTTGCACGCGTATAAGCATAGGGATTTTTTCATGCATTTTGTTATGTTAAATCTATTACATCTATTATTAATTTGGTGTACAAATTGGCCCATGTTGGGGCAGTGGAGCCTCTTGAAATTGGCCGTTCTGTTATTTCCCCAAGACTCCAAAGGTCTTCCATAGCTTTTCTACTTTCTGGCATGAAAAGTATCCCAGATTCTCTATGTTTTTTCTTCCAGATTCATTCTGGTTTGCTGTAAAATGGTTTTTAGACACCAATATTTGAGTTGCGGTGCTCACTCCTACAAAGATAGCTACTGTTTTTAGTCCCTACCAGTGGACAGACCTAGAAAATACAGATCATTTTGTAAAGAGAAAATACAGCATGAGTTCACACTTATATCATTTTACATTTTAAAAGATCCAAAAAGATATGGTCAATTGATTTTCAACAGAATTCTGATTCAATGGGAAAAAAAAATTTTTTTTAAATAAACAGTTCAGAACCAACTAGATATTCATGTGGGGAAAAAAATGAAATTTGACTTCTATCTCTCAGTATGCCTCCTAAAGTAGCAATAATTAAAAATAGATCATAGACCTAAGTATAAAAGATAAAAGTATAAAGTTCTCAGTAAAAAGGCAGGAAAAGGTTCTTAGCAACTTTGAGGTAGGCAAAGATTTCTAAAAACACAAAAAGCATTAATCATAAAAGAACAAAAAACTGAAAAAATGAAAAATGGAAAGATAAACAATGCAATTAAACATGGACAAAAGACTTGAATGGATACTTCAAAAAAGAAAATATACAAATGGCAAAATGAACACATGAAAAGAGTTCGCACTCTTCCTGTAAAGCACCAGACAGTAAACATTTTAATATTCACAGGCCATACAGTTTCTGCTGCAGCTACTAATACTGTCATTGTCCAGCTCTAAATAATACATAAATAAATGAGCATGGCTAGATTATATCTTTATCTATGGATGCTGACATTTGAATTTGCTACAATTTCCAAATATCACGAAAAAAATGACTTTTTTTTCATTTTTTAACTATTTAAATATATATATTTTAAAAAAGCTTATAAATAAGCCTAACAACGATAGGTGTTGGGCTAGATCTGGCCCATACACAAGGCCGGGTTCAAGGTCATGTGCCCTCTGCAGTCCACAGGTCCCTGCACTTAAAAGGGCTTCTTGCTTTGTTTAATGTTCTGCTGCTGTTATCTTGGAATTTTTATTAACTTTTACGCAAGTGTCTCCGTATTTTTATTCCATGTATTCCATGTAGTTGGTCCTGCCCCTAGACATAGCCTGCAGATCCCTGCTCTATAAATCATTCATTAGTCATAAAACAAATGCAGCTTAAAACCACAATGGGAATATCACTTCACACACACTAGAATGGCTAACTCGTAAAAAGACTGACAGTGCTAAGTGTGGGTGAAGATGCAAAGGAATTAGAACTTTTGCATATTGCTGGTAGGAGTGTAAAATGGAATGATCGCTTTGGAAACTGGTGGTTTCTTAAAAGTTAAATATATACCAACCATATAAAACCCAGTTGTCTCAATCCTAGATATTTACCAAGAGAAATAAAAACATATGTCCATGAAAAGACTTACGTAGACATGGTCATTAATATGTAAATGGATAAACAAAGTGTGGTAAATTCACACAGTGGAATACTTATTTAGCAGTAAAAGAATGGATTTACGGGGCACCTGGGTGGCTCTGTGAGTTAAGCATCTGATTCTTGGTTTTGGCTCAGGCCATGGTCTCAGGGTCCCGAGATCAAGCCCTGCAGTGGGCTTCTTGTTGAGCACAGAGTCTGCTTGAGATTCCCTTGGTCCCTTCTGCTCGTGCTCTCTCTCTCTCTCAAATAAATAAATTTTTAGAAAAAAAAAATGGATATGTGATACCCACAGCATAAATGAACCTGAAAAACATGATGAATCAAAGAAGTCAGGCACAAAGGAATATATTCTGTATGATTCCTTCTACTTGAAACTCTGGAACCAGCAAAAGGAATCTACCAAGACAGAAATCAGGGCAGGAGAAATGAGGGAACTTTCCTAGAATATGGAAATATTCTAGTCTTAATAAGGCAGTGATTGCATCATGTGTACATTTCTCTCTTCTCCATGTTTGCACTGAACAACCCTCACCATGATGAGCAGCATCAGAGTGGTGACCTTGGGGAGGGAGGATTGGCAGGTGCATAGCCCATCTCTGAGCACCAAATGTTCATTAACTGCTGTGGCTTTTGATTCCCTGTGTTTGTCATGTTTAGCTTTCACTCCCGTTTTTAAATATTAGCTGACATTTCTTTTTGATATACTGTCAGCCCATAATTTCTCATTCTACTTCAATTTTTTTTTTTACTTCTAATCTACCATGCATTTGGGTATTGGTAAACATTATTTCCTGAGTGCAGACTAAGGGAATAGACTCCCCCATAAAGGAATGGAAGGACAGAAGGACTCCTTCTGAGTCCAGTGAAGAGATTTAGATGTACATTTTCACTTGCCAGTGATCAGTTTAGCTTCCCTTCCCTAAAATTTTTAGATAAAAAAATTCCAAATTCTGTCCTCTGAAAATTGAATAGCTGTGACTCTCCAAATTACAGTTTACACCTTGATGCCAGGAAAATACCAGATAGCTGGAATATCAAAAGGAGACACTTTCCATCCTGCCAAGTCTGCAGATGGGGGTCATTTGCACTGGGAAATGGTGTTTACAGTTTGCTTGGTGATTTTCAATCCAATTTCAGAGACTGGAGTGATAAGAGGTTGTTTTCTTGGGAAAGAGCTGTTTTTTCTTTAAAGGTTCACGAGAAATAAGCTCTTTGTTAATGAGATGGAAAACTGTGCATATGGCCCTCGGGAGCTGAGTCACTTTAAAGCTTGGATGAGGTTTGTTGTTGAAATCAAGTCCTGGTAAGGGTCAATCTGCTTAGGAGAATTCCAAGGCCTTTGAAGGCCTTTCTGCCTCTGGGGGGCACTTTGAAGTTCACATCCATTATCTGCAGGGTATGATCTTGATGTAAATAATATAAATTTCGGGGAAGGTGGCACTAGGTTCCTGAGAGGTCCTTTACCTGAAGGAATAGATATTCACTGGGAGAAAGAGAGGGAAGGAAGGAAGGTAGGAAAGCAAGAAGGGAGAGAGGAAGAAGGGAGGGGGCAGAGAAAGAAAAAAAAATAGAATCAAGAAATTTCTCAGGGTGCCTGGGTGAGTCAGGTAGTTAAGCATCTGCCTTCAGCTCAGGTCATGATCCAAGGGTCCTGGGATCAAGTCCCATGCCTGGCTCCCTTCTCACTGGGGAGTCTGCTTTTTCCTCTCCCTCTGCCCACCTCCCCTCCCCCCACCTTTCTCTCTCTCTCCCTCTCAAATAAATAACTTTTTTTGAAAAAATAAATTTCTTATTGCATAATATTGTAAGCATTTCATAGACTTGTTCAACTATTTTAAAAGGCAGTTTAATCTTCTCAATAATCTTTGATAAAGTGCTGCTGACTCCTTTTAACAAATGAAAAATACAAACAAAAATCCATGGAGCTCAGAGAGCTTGCAAATAGTATGGAACTAATAAATGTTGGGTCAGCTCAAAGCCCATGTTCTTGCTCTGCTTTTAGAGAAGAAAGCTCTGGACTCTGCTCTCCACCACGGAACAGCTGATCAACACATCAGACCCAGAAGACAGGGCGGGTAACAGATGCTACAGTCTGAGCTGGATCTAAAAACCTAATTACCTGAGTCTGTATTTTTCTCCTGCTCATTTTGAATAGAGCTCAGCAGCAGTGACATTTCCTATTCTCCTCCAGACACACTTCTATGAAATCTTTTTCTGGGGCTTACACATTTAAAAAAAAAAAAAAAAGCTGATTTGAGCTTGGTGGAATTGTTCATTATTACAGCTTTTATGTATTGACACAAGGTGTGCCATTGTCTGACCCAGTTGAAGACTGCTAGACCATCTCTTTTTCCTGCTTTCATAAAATTTGACAAACTCTGCATCACGAGCTGACCACCCTTTCACCCCCATTAGTGGAAGACATCTTATTGCTACTTCTGCTATATTCTCCAACTATGGCCTCCCAATGAATGTGCTGCACGCTTGCCAAGCAAACATAGAACACGAATGAATTATACATCTTCTGCTTTCCCTTTAGTAAGATCAGAGGCCCTGGGAGGCCTCAGTGCAAAGGATTTCCCTTTAATTCTTAGAAGGAATTGACATTTTATCATGAAATTTTCCTAATGACTGAAAGACATACTCAATACATGCTCAATTATGACATTCACAGCTCATCGCAACCACCTTCTGCCCTCACCTTTCCATAGAACGAGTCTCCTTCAGGCCTCCATACTCTTTTTCTCTCTAAATCCAATACACATCTTCATCCTCTTGTTAATCACTCTGCTGATCCCTGCTTCTGGCACTCTGCTACAGAGTCTGTGGCAAAACTTTCTCCTTCCCCATTCCTCCCCATCCCCACCGCCACCCCTGCAGGCTTTACACTGCTGTTCTCCATGCCTTTTCCCTGAGAATTTCTATAGAAATTCTCATCAGATTTTAGTTATAACCTATGAGCTGATAACTTCCAAACTGACCTTTTCAACATGGTTTCCCCTACCACCTCAGACTTAACTTCAATGGCTGCTAGATGTCCCAGTAGATGTCCACACTTGACATGCCCATCAGAACTTGCCAATACCCTTCAAAACTACTGCCCTAAGCTTTCCTGTCTCAGGGAATGTCACTGCCCTCCACACTCTTCCTCAAACCAGAAACCTGGGAGTCATGCTTGAGTTTTCCTTCTCTCCTATTCCCTTTTTTTAAGGGTTCTCTTGATTTTACTTTCTAAATATGTTTAAAGCCTAGCCTCTTCAAGCCTCAGTATTTACTAACTGTATTATTAATTTATTTTTATTTTTAAAAATATTGTATTTAAATCTGATTTGCCAACATATAGTATAACACCGAGTGCTCAGCTCATCTTGTGCCCTCCTTAATGCAAAATAAAAATAAATAAATGAATGAATTATTAAAATGTCATTAGAACTGGGTCTCTCTCTGTTAGCATCTTCTCCAAGCTACTATCCCTTTGGCCACCCTAGAGAATTCCTTCACATACACATTAGCTATATAAGTCTCCTGTTAATGTCTTTGATAATTCTTCAGGATCAGTAGAATAAATTGGAAGCAGAATGAAGCATGTAGAATCCTTTCTCATCTGCCTCTAGCCTACAGCTTCAGTCCCATCTTTATCTACATTCTGCTTCTCACTGAAAGAGGTTAATATTTCAAGTTGAACCTCCTCTTGCTATTTGGGGTCTTATTCATAGCAGTCTTAATGAAGTATAGCATGAGACAAACTGAATGGAGTTGATCCCAGTGCCTACCAGTCAGATGAATCAAAGTGACTGACATAGTGATGAACTCTTGGGAAAACTGACCAGAAATCAAGATGGTATAAAAATGAGGCAGGGGTGGCTCTGGTTCAGAAACAAATTTCAATGGGTTTCTTGTATTTCTGCATGTCTTCTGAGCAACGAAGACACTGACAACTTTTGATGTGGATGACTTTTTCAAGCTTGTTTCCATAGCAATAATAGACCTTTCCAGAGCAAAGTTCAGGCAGGATTGCAGAGACCATTATAAAAGATTGGGGTTTCCTAAGTGCATGGTTTCTTTCCTGTAAACAACCGTTTGCACATTCAGGCACCACCTGGCCCTTTTCATACCACCCTGTGAGAACTGCGGTCTGGAAACTGGCCAAGAAAATGATGACACTCTGGCTACTGCTTTTGCTGGGAGTAAATAAGCCAGCCTTTGCATCTGACTCAGGATTCTCTTATTTTCCAAAGCATCCGTAAAACTATAATAGGATAACCTGTTCATTTGTAAGAAGGGAGAAATCTGAGACCCTTAGCAGCTCTTGATGGTTTCAAAAGTATACCATTCATGTTTTGTTTTGGTTTGGGGGGCAAGAGGGGCAAAGGGAGATGGAGAAAAAGAGATTGAGAATCTTAAGCAAGTTCCATTCTTAGCATGGAGCCAGACACAGGGCTTGATCTCATAATCCTGAGATCATGACCTGAGCCAAAATCTGGAGTCTGACACTTAACCAATTGAGCCACCCAGGAACCTTCCATCCATGGTTTTTGACAAAATTATTTTAAGGAAACACTTATTTGAAGCTTTGGGTCCATTATCTGCAAGAGGAAGGAAACAGAGAGGTGAGGCCATGTAGCACTTTTCCCTTTGGAATGGTTTTTGATCCATTTGCCTTAGTTCGACATGTTGGGGAAAAATTCAATAAGACTAATTTCTCTTTAATGTGGTTGTGCATTCAGTCTTTGAAAATATCCTCCATGTATGTCTTGAAGGTCCTTTTATCTTGATTAATCATTCTAGTTCCTTCCATGGACCTTAATGAGAAATGATTTGAATCCATTCTCTGTCCTGGTTTGCCTTTCCCAGAGTAAGTTTCAGTTTGTCATTTTCCTGTACAGAATACGGCACTCAGAAACAGGGGCAGTTCTTCTGGTGAAATAATCGTTGCTTTGGTAAATTTAACAATGTGCTGCCAGTGAAAGGAAAAAAAAATAATTCTGCTATAAACATTGAACAAAATATTATACAACAATGAAAATTGTATTTTCAAAGAATGTCTATCATCTATCTATCTATCTATCTATCTATCTATCTATCTATCTAACCATCCATCCATCCATTCATCTATGGATATACCTACCTGCCTACCTACCTACCCACCAGACTATACTGGATTGAATAATATTCTCCTCAAATTCATCCTCTGGAATCTTATGATGTGATCTTATTTGGAAATAGGGTCTTTGCAGATTAAATTAGTTAAGGTAGGTTCATACTGGATTGGGGTGGATGCTAAGCCCAGTGATTGGTGTCCTTAAAAGAAGTCCATGTGAAGACACATACACACAGGGGGACTTCCCATGTGATGGGAACAGCAGACATCACAGTGATGCATCTACAAAGTAAGGAATGCCAAGGGCTGCCAGTTAGGAAGGGGCAAGGAAGGACTCTTTTCTAAACGCTTTGGGGAGAGTATGGTCCTGCCAACATCTCATTTTGGACTTCTAGCCTCCAGAACTGTGAAAGGACAAATTTTATTGGTTTAAGCCCCCTAGTTCAAAGTAATTTGTTATAGCATTCCTAAGAAACTAACACATTTTCTATCTGTTGGTTTTACAGACGGCTCTGACAAATTAACATGAACTGTGGCTTAAAGCAATACAAATGTATTATGTTAAAGTTCCGTGGATCAGAAATCCAAATAGGTCAGCAGGGCTGCATTTCTTCTGGAAGTCTAGGGGAGAATCTGTTCCTTGCCTTTTCCAGCTTCTAGGGGCTTTGCTCATTCCTTAACTCACACCTGGCAGCACTCCAGCCTTTGCTTCTGTCCTTTCGCCTCCTCCTGTGAATCCAACCCTCCTGCCTTTCTCTTATAAGGAGACTTGTGATTACATAGGGCCCACCCAGTATAATTCAGGACAATCTTCCCATATTGGGTCCTTAATCACATCTGAAAAGTTCCTTTTTCCATGTAAGGTAACTTACTGAGAGCCTGGAGATGTAAATGTTTGGATCTTTTGGGGCCTATCTTTATCTAGCTATCTAGCTATTTACACACATTTGTGTGAGAATGAAGCGTCCTTAAATGTCAAAGTAATTATTCCTGTATGGTAATAAGGTTTGTTTTTATTTTGTATATAAAGTAAATACATAAGATGTATGTTGTTCCATTTGCCATTTTATGTGTCACACATAAAACGTTGTGCAGCATTTTGAATACTAATTAAAATGTTGACCTGAATGCCACAAAGAATAATCCACAATCTCCTTTGTGCTTCAAATTTCATTTAAATAAATAATATATTCATTCAGGGGCTTCACCTTTAGGGAGAATCCCTGGGCCTTGGACTAGGAGACCAGCTTTCACGCCAGAAAGTTCAGCAGTTCTTTTTGGTTGAATGCCATTGGATAGATTTTCATTTTCACCAGACTGCTGATTTCTCCTTTACTTGTTTCACAAGTGCATTGATGTCTGCTCAGTGTCAAACATTAGTTTTCTAGGTGCCACTGACGCAGAGATGAGTAACACATTCCTCCCTCACTCTAGAAGCACACAGTCTACTGGGGAGACACCTGGAGAACAAAGATGGTGCCATAATACAGTAAGTGCTGCAAGTCAGCCTGTTCCAGGAGCAGAAAGGAGGCAGAGATAGCATGGAAGGCCACTGAGGGAGATTCAGTGAAAAATGAGTGATGTCAGGTTTTTTTTTTAAGTGAAAATAAAACTAAACATTCTGGAAGACACAAACACAATTTCTACAGTCGTAATGATGACTCTACTAGAATTGCAAAGGCTTTGGAAGATTTCAAGTGTCATAATTCACTAGTTGGACACACACAAGTAAGAGTAAACCTCCCTCCTGGGCTAGATCCTCAAGACTGGCACTTCTCCCCAGGCTCTCTTCATCCCTGACTCCTTCCTACACCTAGTGAGTTGAAAGCACTCACTTCCTAAGCTGTCTGTAAAGGAGGTGCAGTTTGGCATGTCTTGTGCCTGTTGAGGCCCACGTGGGCCTGGCTCTCTGAGGAGCTGTTATGCAAGAGTGGTGCCTGGGGGACGTTTGGTTGACTCAGTGGTTGAGCATCTGTCTTCAGCTCAGGTTGTGATCTTAGGGTCCTGGGACTGAGTCCTGTATCAGGCTTCTCCTTCTGCCAATGTCTTTGCCTCTCTCTCTTTCTCTGTCTCTCATGAATGAATAAATAAAATCTTAAAAAAAAAAGAGTGGTGCCTGGGATGGCACACCATCCTCAAATTGTAGGTCACCCGCTTCACTGAGCATGTCTCTACCCCTGGGGGGTTCCTCTCTACCTGCTGAAAGGGTGAGAAGTTCTCTAGTGCAGGTGCAGCTGGGCATGCTGAAGGAAGTGATCCATGTTCTAAATCTTTGAATACATGCTACAAACCAGTTGAATTCAGAAAAATACATGCTATTCCTTTGTTTCTGCCATGCAGCAAAGTATTTGAGTCAGGGGCCAGGTTACCTGGGTTCAAATCCCAGTTCAGGCATGTTTATTAATCTCTTTATGCTTTGGTACAAGCATAAAATAGAAATAGGCTCACTAAGCAGATTAAATTATGCAATCGATGCGTGTGAAGCGATTAGCAGACTTTTTGGCATACAGTAAAGCCCCAACATATGCAATCTAACATTCAATCCTCTATTCATTCAATCATAGCTGAATACAGAGCCTTTCCTATGAGCAAGAGATAGTGCTTCATGCTTTATAGGAAAGAGAAGATTTTCAAGACCAGAGTTCAAGTTTTCCATGAACACAGAATTGAGTAGGAAAATAAAACACATACCCTAGAACTCGTGAAGGAGCAAAGTAAGCCATTTTACAAGGGAAGAAATTAAAGCAGGCAGGTGAAGTGATTTTTCAGACCTGAAGATCCCTCCCAATTATATCTACTCTCTGATTCTAGAATTGTATCAAAGACTGATATCCAAGATAAAGGAGGCTACAGGACTTTTGAGAATGGAAAGACCAGTGTAGCGTGGGTGGGAAGGGGGGTTAGAGGTGCAGCTGTCAGGTCCTAGGAGGAAGTGGTGCAGGCAACAGTTTTAATGGTTCTGAAGTGTTCCTGATACACTCCACTATACTACTGATTTTGCAAGTGCCAATTTTGTGAAGAATGTTGTCCTAGCAGAAGAAATGTATAAAGACAAGAAATATATAAATAAAAACATTCGTATATTTATGTGTGGAGCGAGAGAGAAAAAAGAAATTTGCCATGATTTCCTTTTTCTTTGTTATCACCCCCCACTGATTGTGTGTGTGTGCATTTCCTTGAGAATATCTGCAGAGTTCATAATATATTCTTAGTTCTTATTGTGGTTACCACCATAATCATAAATGATATACATAAATCTGCATTTCTTGAGGTATTTACTTTTATCAGTATGTTGAACTTTTTTTCTGAAAGATGAGGATATCAATATAATTACATTTTTTCTTAATTTCCTAATTAAGAACATTAATGTCCTAGTTTCTATTAATTTTAATGTCTCACATTGTGTTAGTTTATAATGTTAATGTCTTTTCCTGCAACAATAATTTCCATATTGTTCTTAGCTCTGGTTCTCAATTTAAATTGATCTGATATGAATTCAGTTCATCCATAAAAATGACATCAAATTTTTTACTTCTTTTGATTAATATTTCAAGTTCAGTGACTTTACCAGGATAATTCTTGGCTTTAGAGTTATGTATCGGTTTTCTGGGAAAAAAAAATAGCCTTTCAAGCTTCACATGAAGATTTTCTTTATTTTAGGGAAGTATTTTTACACTATGTATTTGAATACATTTTATTCCATTTATGCTATTCTTTACTTTTAAGAAAAACAATCATGCAAAAGTTCAGTGTCCCTTGTTCCTTTTTTTAGCATAGATATCATTTTCTCTCCTATGATGTTGATCTCTTAGTAATTTTCCAATTACTTTTGCATGATTTTTTCTTAGGCTTATGTTCTTCCATTTTGACTCTATTTTAAGCTGTTCTATTCTTGCTGCTTTTGAGTTGTTTTTATTTCTGTACTGGCTTTTATTATTATCTTCTCCCCCCTCCTGAGGTATGGAGTTAAATGTTACCACCTTCTGCAATCCTGAAATTTCTTATTCAATCTGTTTTTTTCTCCTATCTTGGGTATGTACCTAAGAGTAAAGTGTCTGGAACAGAGTACGAGAACATCTAACATTCAAGATAATGACAAAACAGTTTTCCCCAAGTGGTTCTACACAATTGCACAATCCAGAGCAATATAAGAGAGACCAAGTTGGTCCGTATCCTAACACTTGGATTATGTGACTTTTTTTTTTTTCCAAATTGAATAGCACTTATATTTTCTAATTAGATCCTTAATTTTTATATTAAAAGTTCTCAATTCATAGGGGGTTGATTTTTATATGATGGGAGAGACTTCATTTCTCCTGCACCTGTATAAACATTTTTTATTAACCCCATGTCCATTTTTTGAATAGATCTTCCCCATGCACATGTGTCATACCATCTCTGTCATTTATCAGGGCTCAACATCATGTCCCATTGATCCAGTTGCCTAGTCCTACACCAACAGGAGACTGTCCTGATTACTTTAGCTCCTCAATAAAATCAACTATCTGTTGGGGCGTATCCCTCATTCTCTTCTGTCTCCTCCTCCTCTTCTTCCTTTTCTTTCTAAATGTCTTCGCTGTTCTTACTTCTTTACTCTTTAACAGGTATTTTAGAATGCCCAACATGAAAATTTTTACTCAAAACAAAAGAGATACCTCACAAATCCAGGCCAGGAAATCAGAGAAGAAATTCAAGAAAGCATTTTCTATAGAGAAATTCAAGAGGCACTTGATGATTTGGTTTAGCACAGGACACAAAGGATCATTGTGCAAAAGGCTTGAGAAAGCAGGTACAGGTGGTTATATTGTAAAGAAAAGCTGAGGTTTTGTGGAAGGGGAGGAGGGTGGGGGATGGTGTAACTGGGTGATGGGCACTAAGAAAGGCACTTGATGGGATGAGGCACTAGGTGTTATATGTTGGCAAACTGAAATTAAATAAAAAATCAATTAAAAACCATGTTCAATATTAATAAATAAAGTCTATGTTTAATATTAATAAAGTAATAAAGTTTTTATTATTTAAAAAAAAGAAAAGAAAAGCTGAGGTTAAATGGTGGGGGGCCTCAGGTGTAACAAAGGTTCAAATTTCATTCTGCCAACTGCAGAGGAGGGATCTCCTGAAGCTACCTGTGTAGGATACTTGACCAATGGTGTTCTGGCAAAAAATACTTCAGAAGACTTTCAGATATGTATCGGGGGTAAACAAGATAGCATATAAAAACTTGCGAGTTTTGTCCAAGTCCCATTTTATTTACATTCTTGCTCCCTAACCCAGGATCCGTCTCCAATCCCAATCTGACACTGTTGTGGCAGTTCCATGTCTGATCGTGGCATCTGTTCATCCTGTCCGGTATTCTAATCTGCCCGCTGCTGAGATTAATATGTTTGGTCACGTTTCACAGATGAGGAAGCCAAAATTCTGTGAGCTTGTGTGGATCCCTGCTGTCTCCTAGCCCATGTGGGTAGAGTGGAAATTGGATTTTGCTACCAAAAAACAGGGCAGACAGCTGCTGAGCCCTGGGGGACCGTACAACCTGCCAGGATCCTTGCTACTCTCTGTCTCTGCACAGCCAAGCCCACTTTTTGTTGTGTGTGAACTCAGCTATGCATAAAATTTAATAGTTTCCATAGATAAATCTGGTCAGCAATCTAAATACACCCAAGACTCTGAGAGAACAAAATGAGAATAAATCTTTTTATCAATACTCCCAAGCAAATTAAAAAAAGATAACAAGTCCTTTCCACAGTTACTTCATTTAAACAACCTGACGTCACTGCCTTTCTCAGAGTGATGATTCATCGGGAGACACTCACGTCAGTGGAGTTTGTTGACCAGTGAGGAAGAAATAACAGATACAGTGCGAGATTGCAAAAATCCATTTCTTCCTGATAAACCCACTGAGTTTCGACTTATCTAGCTTATGTAACAACAGGCAAAATAGGACAAACTCTCTGGCTTCTAAGGAAAAGGAAACTCAAGTGTTTCACTCTGTGTGGTAAGCCCACAGGAACACACAGACACACACAAATACATGCATATATGCATACACACACACACTGTGGTTACACAAGCTTCACACATTCACATAATACTCAGAAACACATTGTAAACAAAACAAAATATATGTATATATGTGCACACACATATAAGCACACACAGTGACACATGTATACAAACAGGTACACATAGAGGAAAGCACAGACCACAAGTAAAGCTCAAATATGTAATACACCCCTTTAAAGTTCCAAAAGAAGATAGAAGTTGTAATGTTAAAAAATAGGAATAATGCAATCACTTTGTGATTCATTGCAAATGCATTAGTGAACTGTTTGATATAAGGTTTGTTAAACTCACGAAGAATTCAAGGTGATTTTTTGATTTGAGGTTGTCTCAAGAAGGCATCTAGCTTGCAAATGCATTACATAATAGAGGGATAACTCAATGTGCCAACAGAAGTTGAAAGATTGAGGAAAATAATGGAAGAGAGGAAGATACAGGCCAGTGGCCACTATCTATGAGACCTGGCCTTTTAAGACTGTCAGTTAGGAAAACCAAACTTTCAGGAAGTTTGCCCAACACTTTAGAAAGTATTAAGCCTGCCAGCAGTAGAAGAATACACAAACAACAATGCATTTGACTGTTATATTACAACACCCAAATGAAGAGTAAATGTGAGAGTGATGGGCTCTGGAGAGTATGACCATTTTCCCTGTGCTGAAAATAAAGTTGTTATGTCCTCTGCTTTACAGTACAGTTATAAAATTAGTTCTGGTTGTACATAACAGGCAGAAAAGAAGGGCTTCAGATGATTGGGAGCATTTCTCTTGACCCTACTGTAGATCTGGAAGTGTTTGAGGAACTTTCATATATTATCCTATGATATTGTTGAGATCAAATTTCCATATTCGCACAGAGCTCTGATTTAAAGTAGAATTCAATGTAAACTCAGATAGAAAATTTCAAGCATGCTACTCTCCTCCCAAACTCTATCTTCAAAACAAAATGGATGAAGTTTTTTGGTTTTTTATATACATGTATAGCCATCTGATTAATGATTTTTGTTTCTGTTTTTCTTTTTTTTTAAACAAACTGTCTTCACTTAGAGAACCCTTTACAGTAAGCCTGAGGCAAGAAATACAAAGAATGTATATACATCTGTCTTATATATTTTAAGGAATATTGAGTTTCAGCTTGAGGCACTAAGAAACTTGGTTTTGGTCTATTAGGAATCTTCAGGTTCTCAGAATAAGGACAAAGGCCATTAGAGTAACATGTCTATCCTGATAAGATGCTCCCTCCCCTCCTCTCTACTCTCCATATAGTTCTGGATGGTTATGGTCTTCTGCTGGCAGAAGGATGAAATTAATGGGAAGAGATTTGGGAACTTACTGGCATTTAGCAATTTCTGTAATATTTATGAAAGCCTGTCTGGGTGGGGACTGGTCTGGGATATCGCCTAATCCTAAAGGATAGAGAAATATGCCAAATTGCTAATCAAATTTAGCAAACTTTAGGATTCAGCAAGACAAAGATTTCTGTTTTAATTCATCCTACTCACAGGACCTCTGGAGCCATGAGAGGGAGTTTAATTTAGTCTAATTATTCCACAGGATGCAAAGAAGGAGACTAAAATAGCCCCAAAGTACTCCAGAGGAGAAATGTTGAACAGAGCCATGAGAGAGGTGATATATCAGAAATCAATCAGTCCACAGAGAGGCTGTGGTAGGCACCAAGAGGGAGACAGAAAACTCTATCCAGCCTACTAAGAAGCTTGTGATAAAGGTACAGTAGGGCAGCAGGAAGGATCCCAGGCAGTATATGCTCTAGAAGTTCTGGAGTCAAAGGAGAACTCCTAGGTAGGCTGAAAAGGTTTGCTGGAGGATGTAAATACTGGGAATTGATCGGTGAAAGGTAAGTGATGCCACAATGTTCCTAAGACAGTGACGGAACATTGGCTGGCCCTAACACCAATTTGGGGGTATTTGGAAATACAAAAATAACACAGCCATTCTGGAAAACAGTGTAGAGATTCCTCAATAAGTTAAAAATGGAGCTACCCTATAACCCAGTAATTGCACTACTGGGTATTTACCCCAAAGATACTGATGTAATGAAATGCCAGGACACCTGCACCCCAATGTTTATAGCAGCAATGCCCACAATAGCCAAACTGTGGAAGGAGCCATGGTGTCTTGCAACAGATGAATGGATAAAAAAGATGTGGTCTATATTATACAATGGAATATTAGACATTAGAAATGCCAAATACCCACCATTTACTTCAATGTGGATGGAACTGGAGGTATTATGCTGAATGAAGTAAGTCAATCAGAGAAGAAAAATCATCATATGCTTCACTCATATGGGGAATATAAGAAATAGTGAAAGGGACTATAAGGAAAGGATGGGAACTGAGTGGGAAAAATTAAAGAGGGAGACAAACCATGAGAGACTCCTGACTCTGGGAAACAAAGGGTTGTGGAAGGGGAAGTGGGTGGGAGGATGGGGTGACTAGGTGACAGGTGACTGAGGAGGGCACTTGATGGATGAGCACTGGGTGTTATACTATATGTTGGCAAATCGAATTTAAATTAAAAATGTAAAAAAAAAATAACAATAGATATTATGGTACCAGTCGGAAAAGCATGAGAATCTTAATCTCAGGGTAGTGCGTTCAAGCCCCAGGTGGGTATAGAGAGTAACAATCAATCAATAAATAAAATAACAGGGGATCCCTGGGTGGCACAGCGGTTCGGCGCCTGCCTTTGGCCCAGGGCGCGATCCTAGAGACCCGGGATCGAATCCCACGTCAGGCTCCCGGTGCATGGAGCCTGCTTTTTCCTCTGCCTGTGTCTCTGCCTCTCTCTCTCTCTCTGTGTGTGTGTGACTATTATAAATAAATAATTTTTTAAAAAAAATAAACAAACAATAGGCATCGGACATAAATTATATGTATAATTGTATGTCAGATGCTGCTATGTTTATTTTCATGGTATATAATCCTCACAACAATTCTATGAGAACATATATTTTTAGTCCTATGACATATTAAGAGCATAATATTTCAATCTGTGAAACTAGCCCAGGATCACACATCTAGTCCTGGTTTGTAGGCATTAAGAAGACCATACTCAGAATTTCTTTCTTTCTTTTTTTTTTTTTTTTTTTATAAAGCAGAGCTATTGAATAGTGGAATATATTAGCCAAACCTTTGGTCACTGGGAACATCCAAACAAATAGGTGGTGAACTTGAGTTGTGAGCTTTCCTGTACAGGTCAGGCTTTGAAACAGATGAGTTAAGGTTACTGACAATTTTAAGGCTCTATGGCAATAAACCTTTAATTAATAAACCAAATAAGTAAATAAATGCAAAGTGAATTTTTCTCTCAGCCTTTGAATAAACATCTCCTGGAAGAAATTCCTCCGCTCACTGGCGTTTCGAGGGCCATTTCTTTGGAAGCTGCTGGTGCAGCGCAAATTCCATTTATAAATTCTACCTCTATATAACTTATGGTTAATTTGTCTGCAGACCTTAAATCTGGCAGATTTTATGAGCTGAGACTCTATGCAAGTATAATTAAGAGACGTTTTACAATTTTAGGTTCTAAATGATAGCTTAAGTGCAGAGAGATTTTTTTAAAGGTGAAGAACAGAAAGTGCAAATTAAAAAAAAATTACCCTTCATCAGATACAAAGGAAATACATACTAAAGCAGAAAATTTTGGAAACACCGTGAAGTAAGGATGTTAAAATAGCAATGACCCTTAAGCCTGACACTCTTTTTTTTATTATTTTATTTTATTTATTTATTCATGAGAGACACAGAGAGAGAGGGAGAGAGAAAGAGGCAGAGACACAGGCAGAAGGAGAAGCAGGCAGAGGGAGAAGCAGGCTCCATGCAGGGAGCCCAATGTAGGACCCTATCCCAGGTCTCTGATCACACCCTGAGCTGAAGGTGGCACTAAACAGTTGAGCCACCTGGGCTGCCCAAGCCTGACACTCTTTACAATTTAGGATAGTCCCAACTTTTCAGTAACTTCTTTCCAGCTCTTCCTTACATAGTTGAAATAATATTTTCTAGAACAAGAGTCCTTAAACTCTTTGGGCTCATCTTAAAAATTGAAGCTTCCCAACAGTGTTGTTCATGTGTTTTGTTGATATTTATTTACTATTTGGCATTAAAATCAGCAAATAACTTAAACATTTATTTGTTCAAAATTCAATAATAAATCCATTACCTCTCAACACAAGTGACATACTTTAGTGAAAATGACTATAGTTTTCAAAAGCAAATATTTAGTGAAAAGAATGGTATTGTTTTATAAATCTTTTTATTGTCTGACTTATTAGAAAACAGCTGGATTCTCACATATGCTTCTGTATTCAACTTGTTGTAATATATTGTTTTGCCTAAATAGACAAAGACAATCCAGCCTTATAGATACAGAATTGAAAAAAGAAGGACTATTTTAATAGCTTTTCTCAGATACTCATGATGCATCCTATAGACTTTGTAAAGCTCCACTGTATACTTGTGAAAGAAGAGAGTAATGAAAATAACATCTTACTATTGTTGTGAACTTAATTTTAACTTCACATACTGCCTAAAAGAGTCTTAGGTACACCCAGTATGTTCTTTACTAGATTTTGAGAATCCTTACTTCATATATATTCCATGGGTCACTCAACAGTATATTTCAAACATTAAAAGTGATTTCAATTAAAATTTGTTATAATTGATTTAACCAATTCAATGTTGTTTGGGAATTTGGTTAATTCCTATCTATATTAACAAATATAATACTAGAATAGATATCTTTCATCCATAATTACACATCTGAATTTCATACTATGTTCCTTTCAGGCAGATTACAAGAATTTGAAGATTGCATTTTATGGTACTTAATATGTTATACCAGTTTGATTTCAAGAAAGATTTTACCAACTATTCATCAAAAAAGATATAAGAGCAGATATCTGAGTCCTAAGTAGCACTGAATATAATAAATCAAATAATCTTTGCTCTGCTCTTAGGAAAAGAATAATTTATATTTCAAATTCTTTGCATATTAATGTGTGAAGCTGACTATATGCTTATTAGTTACCAAGAAAATACTGTACATAAAATATTATAACAGAGGGCTTCCTGAAATTAGTGTTGATAATCCATTCTTTCACTGTGAAAGAATCTGATCAAAAATGCAATGATTTCCCATAATAATACATTTTAAGCTCGTGCATGTGTGTGTGTGCATATGTGTGTATTAGTTTGTAAGGCTGTTGTAACAAAGTTCCATAAACAGAGTATCCTAAACAAAAGAAATTCATTTTCTCAGAGTTCTGGAGAAGTCTTAAGATGTGAGTCAAGATGTGAGTAGGGTCTGTTCCTTTTGAGGGCTGTAAGTGAGAATTTGATCCTTGCCTCCCTCCCACTTCCTGGTTGTTCTTGGCATTCTTTGGCGCTCCATAGCTCACGGAAGCATCATTCCATACTCTGCCTGTGTCTTCACATGGCATTTCCCTTGTGTGTGTTTGTCTGTGTCTAAATTTTCCTGTTTTGGAAGGATATTAGTCATATTGGATTAGGGAACTCCTCTAGTCCAGCATGACCCCATCCTAACTTAACCAATTACATCTGCAATGGCTTTATTTCCAAATGAAGTCACATTCTGAGGTTGTGGGAGTTAGGATTTCAACATAAAATTTTTGGAGGGACCAAATTCAATCTATAACAGCATGACTCACACAGGCTAACACATTCAGTGTAGCATGAAATTCAAAGATTCAGAGCGAACCCTAATTTTACCCCCATTCCCAATAAGAAGCTTTGTTTTCCTATGGCCTATCTATTTGAGCATAATAGTAACATAATTTTCACCACCTTCATCATTATCCGTTATGTGTGTCCAGGATTTTAAGGATTACAAAGAGCTTCTGCATGTTTGACATCACTGCACCATCTAGGCTACTTAAGCAAGGCAGGGTTGAGATGACAAAACCTGATTCAAAGGAATCTGAGCTCAGATTGATTGCCTTGCCCAGGTCATCATGAAAGACAAAAGCCTCACCTTGTATTTGGATCAGAGCCAGGAAGGGCAGTTTCAATGACCACAGCTGTAGGTATGAGCCAGTCAAAATGCTCTTTCACAAAAACACAGTTAGCATACTGAGCGGTGAATTAATTATAGCTTAAGTAAGAAAATTCAGTTTCCTAGCACAATTGTCTAATCTTTTAAGAAAATAGCTACAATTTCTTATGTTTTATAATCTTTGTTGTTATTTTAAGTTGTATGGTCAAAAGTTAGTTTCACAAGATTTATATTCAGGCAGTTTTGTTTGATCTTTATTTGAGGGTCTAGTTTCTTTCCATTAATTATCAGTAAATATAAGATAAATATATGTAGGCAAAATAATCAGAGGCAATATTTAATCTTACATAAGACCTTCGCTCCATCAGGCTAATTTCTTTTTTTTAAAGGTTTTTTAAAAATTCATTTATTTGAGAGAGAGAGAGTGAGAGCGCATAAGCAGATGGAGCAGCAGAGGGGGAGGGAAAAGCAGACTCCCTGCTGAGCAGGGAGCCAGACATAGGGTTCCATCCCTGTACCCTGGCATCGAGACCTGAACTAAAGGCAGACACTTAACTGGCTGAGCCACTTGGGCACCTCCAGGCTAATTTCTAACAGCACTATTGGTTTATTATATTCCTGTGGTCACAGAAAATGTAAATATTCTATAAGTTTCACTTACTTTTTTGATCATGTGGGAAAAGGCAGTATCAGTAGTCTTCCCATTTTCCATTCATGTCAAAAACTTCTCATCTCTAGAATTGTCATTTACATTTACAATATCATGGTCAGTTGAAATTGAAAGCTTATACTTTTTGATTCTAGTCACGGAGTCAGCTAGTGGTAAATCTATCGGGAAATATACAAAGGGAAGTTATAACAGCAATATTACAATGGCCAAAAGGAGCCCAGCTGTCCACTGTTAGAGCAATGGATAAACACATTGTGATATTCTCACTTAATTAGTGATATAGGGCAGTGAAAATGAGTATGACTGAATCTCAGAAACAAATTAATCATTGAAAAAAGCAAGTCATAGAGAATGCATGCAATATGAATCTGTTTTTATGAAATTCAAAAACATGTAAAAGTCAAGATACACTGATCAAGAACATACCTTGAAGTGTTCAGACTACAAAGAAAGGCAGGACAATGAAAAAATCAGAATTCAGGATTGGATTTTCTGTGTGGTAGGAACAGGATATGACAAGATAGGGAAATTCACTGAGAAGCATCCAGTGTACTCATAATGACCCATTTCCTAAGCCAGATGGTGACTATGGGTATTGCCATTGCAATTTTTCTTTTGTATGTAATTAATATTTATTAAAAATGTCCTTGAAGTGATAGCGCTGACATATAAACAATACCTGTGCTGGAAAAGTATAAGAGAAGATATAGGTTTGCTACTTGAATTAAGCATCCCTGACAGACAGCATCACAGCATGCCTACGGCTTTGTTGAGCACATTCAGAGCAGATTGAGAGAAGGTAGCTAGAAATCAGGCCCAGACCCTGCCTTTGTGGGATTTAGCCATCCAGGAGGTGACGTTCACCTCAAAAAAAGCAAAGGCTTGAGGCAATCTCTGCTTTCTTCATTATGTGTCTGGATTCTTTTCTAATGATCTGATTTGTAAAAACAAAACAAAACAGTTCTGTCCATCTATGATTCATCAAATACACCACTTTGAAAGAGCTTTCCTAGAGTCTCTGTTCATGACAGTTGTCACCTAAAACTCTTCCTCCATCATGCCCCCAGGGCTTGTAGCATATACTGTGCTCTGTGCCTTAACCTGCAGGGCCATTTGCACTCTGCCTCTTAAGTCACCATGCTTGCTCTCTCAGCTCCACATTCCCCCCTCTGGCATGGCACCCCAGACTATTTGCTTTTGCTTCTGCTTGCAGATCTCCTGGACAGAATAGCATGTGCAAAGATCCAAGAGTATGAGAAGGCCTACACGCACCATTCTGTTCAGGTGGAGTACACTACTACTTTTAGGTATCTTTTTTTTTTTTAAGATTTTATTTATTTATTAATGAGAGATTGAGAGATACAGAGAGAGAGAGAGAAAGTGCGGTAGAGACACAGGCAGAGGGAGAAGCAGGCTCTATGCAGGGAGCCCCACGTGGGACTCGATCCCGGGTCTCCAGGATCAGGCCCTGGGCTGAAGGCGGCGCTAAACCGCTGAGCTACCTGGGCTGCCCAACTTTTAGATATCTAATAAATACCACCTAGCACCTCAATCCAGGAAGCCTTTCCTTACCCTTAACCTGGGGTCGATACCCCTCACCTGTACTCTCCAGACACCCTTACACTGGTCACTGTCAATAACATGTACTTACTGCAATGATAAGTGATTATCTGATGCTTTTCTGTATCCCTGATAATTCTAGGAGTTCTCAAGGTACATGAATCTCAGGGTTTCATAAACAGAGAGGATTGATCACCAATAAAATCAAACAGATGAAAAGGCAGTATTTTCAAATTAAAAAAAAATGAAGTGATTCATCTAATTCATTAATTTTCTTAATCTTAAAATGCAGGGTATGCATCTTTTTGGAGACAGTAGGAGTTGAACTGGCCTTTGAAGGGTACACTTGGATTAGTGGAAGAGCAATTATATACCCAAAGGGGAACCACATGAGAGAAAGCATAGATGGAAAAAATTGAAAGTTCTCTTGGCAACAAGGAAAGCATAAGACTGATGAAATAGGAAGTTCATATTACTGTGGGGGAGGACAATGGGAAGGAAGATTGGGGTAAAGTAGGACAACAGTTGGGAGTCATTCCTGTGTAAAATAAAAGGGACAACGAAGGATTTAGACCATCAGAGTGACCTGATGAAACTGTCACTTCTGAGTTAATAAGAGCAAAATGACTCAAAATTGAAACTGGAAATGTCAAATCTAAGCTTGTGTTTCTGCCCCTGAATACAAATACATAAGTCCTAAATAGTACCTGCCTTCATCTTTCTCGAAGAGGATGCTTGGCAATTGGGAGGCAACAGGAGAGACTGACTCATTCCAATTACTCTCGAAAATGAAAGAGGTAGAGGAAGTAAACTGATTTAAGTGCTCAGGGAAATTGTGAAGTGCCTGTCAGATTGTGGTAATTGTATGGCAGTCTTTTGTGAGCTGTGATGGGAGATGGTCTAGGTAAGCAGAAAACCCCAGCAAAGTAACATATTTTGCTCTACTTAACAGTTTTAGAAACAGACAGTGTGATGATGATGTTTCTGTGCTCCGGGCAAGCTTCCACGGAGGAAGAAATGTCCTGAGGAGGGGGACTCTTTCCTGGACTAGCTGGAAACCATGACAACATGGTCTGCCTCTCCCAAGGCCTCTATCTCACACCTCCCAGCTCTTCTTGGCTCTCATCTCATGGTGGCTGTCCCAGCATAAGGAAGCTTAGTGCAAAACCAAGTCAAAGAATGATTTGGGGGCTGAAGTGTGGATTTTCACCATGGAAGGCAATGCTGTTGAGAGCTTAAGCGACCTCCAAGTAACAGCACACTGCTCTCACTGCAAGGCAGAGATCAACACCTTCTCATCACAGAAATTCAACTGATGCTGGAGAACGTGACTTCAATAAGGTATAACAACGAACTATCAAACACCCCAGGAAAATTCAACCTCCTCACATTGGGTCCTGGACAATAAAATTTATAGCATGGAAGAGAAGTGCAAGATGTAGACTTATTGAGAGTAGTGAGTTTTCAAAGAGAAAAAAAAACGAAGAAATGGGCCTTAACTTCTCATCCCCAGTATCTTTTATCACATTGGCAGCTGGGAAAAAAATCATCACTTTTCTGAATGATGAGTGATCCAAGGAAAGTAGACCGGGAGGGCCAGAGTAGTACAACTCCCTCCAAGGAGAAGAAATGGCACTGGAACTGTGTGAGACCACCTAAAAAAGGCTGAAATGTCAGCGGTCTCCCTATGGCTGAAGGGAGAAGGCATTTTAATAGCTGGATGAGTAAATAATAGCCTTTATGGGTTTTACACAATTTGATTTACAGGTAAGGGCATGGATGGGGACAGAGGGGCAAGAGTGTCAACTGCATTAAGGGAAGCCGTGAAAAGCTTCATAAAGGAGATGCAATTCGATCTGTAGGCCTAAGAGTCAATGTCTGTACATTCCAGACAGAATGTACAAAGGTATGGGTTTTGAAATGGCATGGCGTGTCTGGAAAATCTCAAGTATGCTGTGCAAACCTGGGGTAAAAGAGTGAATAAGAACTGAGAGGTGCACAGGTGGCCCCATGGTGAGAGACCTTGTTGTCTTGAGATGACCTTATCCTGTTGGAAATGGAAGAACCACTGAACAGGTTAAAAATGATTTGCTCCCTGAGACTCTGACATTTCAGTGATCTTTGAACCCTGATATTTTGTTTTTTTCCCACCTTCAGCTCAGCTTCTACTCTGGCTGGTACTATAATAGCAGTTTATTTCAGTTGAATTGTCCAGGTCTTATTTGATGGTGTACAATAAATTCTTTTATAATTCAATTGAATTGTCTGACCTTTTGCTAATAATTGAGTGGGGATGGGAGAAGCCTGAAGATGATAAAAACATGACCCTTATTTTAAGGAACACCTTTTACAGTGCAGGAAGACATGTGTCCACAAAACTAAATCTAGGAGAAATCTAAAACAAATTAAGAGGTCCTGGAGTACAGACAAGGAACCACTAAATACTCTGCAGAAGATTTCTAGTCCAAGGGACTACACATAACGATAACCACAGTATAAGAAAGGGCAGTTTTATATGCCAGACATGGTTGTCATATTAATCTCTGTATTTATTTATGTCTGCTCCAACCTTGTCCCACACCTGTAATCAATTGGAACTTGTACATAGTTAATGGTGTAAGTTGATGAGTGTCTGGAGCTCTGTGAGGAGGTGGGGCATGAGGACACAAACACAAATGATTTATTTTTGGGTCACATTGAGAGAAGAGCTGCAGCTTGAAAGTGAGGGAGTAGGAAGAGCAAGGATATGTTTCTGGAGCTCCTGACTCTGGTGAGGAGGCAAAAATGACTCAAGCCATGAGGACAGTGATCTACAGATGCCTCAAGATATCTGAGAGTATCCTTGGGAATTGGGAGTGGTAATTTGTAAAAGAATTTGGAATGAATCAACAAGATTACTGAGTGAACTCAATGGAAAAATGGAGATTATGTAGCACATCTCTGGCTTCCCTGATTTTACTGAGTCTTCGTGGATTCTTTGTCTTAGAGCTATAATTTATAGATAACTAACTGGTATCAATGTAGAGGATTTTCTCTCTCATAGATATGCAAATACAGTTTGTCCAGTGGAGAGGACAACTGACCTTCCATCATCTCCTTGAGGGGGATGGAGATACATATCTATTTGGCTTTGAATTCTCCTTTGAACTGGTTATAACCAATCCTATTGATTCCCTCATGAATTAAGTGAAATCTTTGACATGTTAAGTCTATATTTATATGAATGTCCTGATTTTGGTTTCTTTAAAAATATACTTTAATAGTCATCATTAACTTGAATTTTATCTGAATGTGGGTTCAAGAAGCTAATCACCTTTCTCCTTTACCTCACATTCCTAATGGCAGGAAAAGGACTCCCTAGTCCTCCTAATTCATAACCCATATTCATGTTGGCTAACCCAGATATCTGGTGGGTGAGTGGGGGTCATTTCCTCACTCCAGGATGCTGAAATAAAGTGACTATCTCCCCTGCCATTCCTTCTGGGGAAGAACATGGGTGTGAGCTTAAAGCCTGAGACAAGGATTGCTTGACAAGGACTGAAATGTAAGTAGCTTATTTTAGACAAATAGTGTGCTCTAGCTGTCTTCCAATGTACTCACATCTCATATTCTCTCCATGCATTTATAAGTTGTGTCTAGAGAAAATTTCCAAACCAACAGAACACAATGGCCCATTGGGGAAGGAGTCTTAAGTATAAGCATTATTCCCCAAAAAATAAAATCCAAAAGGCAGTTCATTGAAAGAAATCTTATTTGGGGACATTCAAAACAATGGTACCATCTTATGCTTGTATCCTGCTGGTAGATTTGATAGCCTCCTCTGTGGATCCAGTGCATCAAATATATACTCCTATCCTAGTGGCTGTGATCCTTGATTGCATTTTTAAAAAAATATTTTATTTATTTATCTTAGAGAGAGAGTTTGTACAAGTGCAAATGGGATGAGGGGGTAGCGAGAGATAAGGACAGACTGGGCACTGAACAGAGAGCCTGATGTGGGGCTCCACATGGGGCTCCATGTGAAGCTCGACTTGGGGGCCTCCACTAGGGGTGGGGCTTGATGGGGGCGCTCAATGCAGGGCTCTATCCCACAACCCTCAGATCATGACCTGAACCAAAATCAAGAGTCTGATGCTCAACCAACAGAGCCCTCCTTGATCACATTTATTCCTTGATGTATATCTGTCTCTCTCACTAAGTTGTGAGGCCCTTAAGAACAAGAGACTTAAGTGTTATTTTGAAATTAGCACAAGTTTGGAATATAGTAATTTTCTAATATGCATCCCCACATCTCTGGACAGCTCTCACAATTGCAATTGTACAGAGCCAGAATCCACTTCTCCATCATTTCAACCCTTACGGTCTGAGTGTGTCCTTTGAAATTGTACAGATCAAATTCGTGGTTCCTCCGATGTCATGGAGATAAAGGATGAGAATAAATTGTTACAAGAGAAAACAGTTAGAACAACGGAAGCCACCAAATTAGAATCTTTCCACACATCCTCCAAGAATCACAGGGACAGACAGGAGAATAAGTAAAACTTTAGTTAGACCTTGGCTGACGCATGCTTGTGAGATGGAAAATACTAAACTTCAATTTATATATAGGTTGAGGGATAAACTTTAGAAAGAGTGGATTGCCTTGGGAGCTGATGCCAGAGGTGAGGTCACATGGGAGTGCATGGAAGAAAGGTGTTTGTGGTAGGGTGCCAGATGTGACAGGACACTGAGCACCAGCAGAAAACAAGTCCCACTTGAGTGAGGATGGATGTGGGACTGAATATCAGAGGTACTGAGGAGTTAGCAACTCTGGAATCTAAGTATGTAGGAGGGCATAGAGATGTTCATTGTGCCATTCTACGTGTTGTGTAGGTTTTTAAAATTTCATCGGAGTATGTGGTAAAATTATAAGAAGGCCATGAAAAGGCCCCCAAACAAGATAGAGAGAACATGCTGTGTATGTGAACATAGGAGAAAGGTCACTGGGGCTATAAAAGAAGGGGGTGTTGAGAGGGGTGTGGAGGGAAGTATAACTACCTACTCACCCAGAGCGGGGCTAGGGCAGACATGGTCACTCACTGACTCTGGACGTGGCGCCTGGCACTAACTTGACCACCTGAAGCTTCCGACCTTTTTCAATCCAGGGATGCCTGTCAATAGGAATACTCTGTGTATTAATCTGTCTTCATGTCTTGGGTTACTTTTGTTCTGGAATTTAGGAGGTTCCAGCTTACTTCACAGATAAAATTGGTGGAAACAGACAGGGCAGTGACAAGTAAACATTTCAGATAGATCATAAGAGTCAGCAGGTTTTAGATTTTAAGTTATAAAATCAAACTAATGCTTCACTTTACATCTAGAACAAGTTACTTAGTACAGAGTGCTATTAAGTGCCCTTCTATAATCTCTTTTCTCTACCAGAGCCTATTAGCTACTTGAATTAAGCTAATATTTTTTTGCACATGATTGGAGAAGTTATGCTTTGCTCAGGTGTAGTGTAGGGAAATAACATTTCTTGAGGACATACACAGAGCCAAGCATTGTGGTAGGTGCTTTATGTACCTTTTATCAAGATCTTGCCTGCTTGGGTGTCATGGAAACTGAGGCACCATCAAAGAGTTGCAGGTATGTTGAGATGTGAATACTTCCCACCTTTGAGGTGTTAGAACAGTGACTGGGACGGCCAGAGTCCCTGGATCAGATACATCAGGCCACAGAGAGCCCATATTTTCTGTATGCATGACTGACACACATCTGGGTCTCACTATGTTACAGCATTTATTCCTCATGGTAAACTCTAAAGTAAATATTATTTTCACCTTTTCAAATATGGTTGGGTTCATAGGAGGCACCAAGTAAACTAGTAACTAGTAAACTAGCTAGCTTCAGATCTCAGCAGCCAGTGGGTGGCAAAACCAGGAGTGCCATTGGGTCTGCCTGGATCTTAGGGCTGAGATTTTCTGCCAAACCATATTCCTCAGTTTACTAGGACCCTCATAAAAGCCCCAGATCCAGAAGGCTTAGGACATCTCTGCATCATATTTGCAAACTCACAGAGGACAAGGACTAAGATTTGGAAGCTAAAGTAATAAAGGAACTGGAAGGATCTCCCAGGCAGCACCAAGTTCTGGAATGCGTGAGACTTTCTGGCTGAAAAGCACAGTTTCATCACAGGAGACCAGTGGGAAGAGGTTGGAGACGCAACTGGATTCAAATCCTGGATATCCTGAATGACAGGTTAAGAAGACTGGGTGATGAGGCATAGCTTGGGGAGCCACTGAAACTTCTCTTTCCTTTAATTCCCCCTGCAAATACTTTGTGCTGCTTGTGGAACTCAAATACAATTAGGGCCCCCTGTCTCGGGGTGGACCTGGAGTCGCTTTAATGCCACATAAACTCAGCAGGTTTTCCTGCTTGATGGCGGGACACCAATCCCTCCCGGTCATCCTCAGGGGTGTTATATTCTCTTACAAATTAGGTCAGTTTGCTTCCTCAGCAGCTGGACCAGTGCCCATACTGCTACCATGGCTTGTCCTCTGCCTCTCACCCCAACAAGACCATTGCCTTTGATGCTACATTGTCATGTTTGCCTCTGAGCTGCTGCTTCTCCCCTCTTGACATTTCTCACATCCCACTGCTGCTGCTGTTGGACTATGCAGAGTTCACTGTGACCACCTTCATTTTCCAGTACCTTCCCCCTCCAGACCACTGACCTACCACCGTCTTGGACTAGTCTAATCTCTGGTTGACTGCTCTGTGTAGCAGCTTGGCCCAGTTGCCTCCACACAAATCAGCAGCAGAGAGCAGCTGCCACCAATGCAGTTACCGTCACTACCAGGGCAATGGCCCTAATTTAGGTTCTTATGATCTTCTAGACAGGCTCAGCAGCCGCACACGTTGGTTCAAGCAGCTGAAATGCTTCAAGCAACACCCACCTCACTGGACTATGTCTCCTCTCTAATCTTCAGGCTCTGCTACTAAGCCTCGCTCATTATGGCAGATTTCTCCTTCTCTCAAGATTCCCTCCATAAGGATCCACATTCTTTCTTGAAATTTCATTCCACTGGGCTATTCCTGCCCAATTTACCAGATGTGCTTGAAGATGTGCTGGCACCCTAATCACAGCACTATTAATTTTCCTGGGAGGTGATCCAGCATCCATGTTCCCAGGAGATAAGAGCAGCGAGGAAGTCACATCACTCGCATGCCTTTTTTCTCCTGATTTCAAAAGCATGTCGTGTTTGTTATAAAGATTGTAGAAAATGCACTAAAACAAGACGAAGGAAATGAATATCACTGGTAATTTACCACCCTAAGGTAAATGCAGTTAACGTTCAGTGAATGTCATTTATATTTATTATGTGGTTACTACTGTGCCTGGCATTGTGCTAAGCACTGCCACTAAAACATAACTAAATAAATAAAACAGGAGTCCTGTCTGTATAATGTCTTATAACCTGTTTTTTCTTTCACAGTATTATTTTATAATAAGGCCTTTTTTTTTCTTTTTAGCCTTTATTATTCTTTTTTTTTCAGTTTTCTGAATTTCTTTCAAATTGTGAATTAAATCACATTCAGACATATGTCTTTCTCAGAATTTTCCAGACGTCTTTCTTTCTTCTGCAGTGCAGTATTTTGGTCCGATATTTCCCTATTCCCCCCTCTTCAATTTGTTCTTAGCTCGTAATTCAGAGAACTGTCATCCATGGTATTTGTCAACAAATGGGAGGAATAGATGGACTCTAGTCCACTTCCACCCACTTGTATGTGGTTTGAGTCTTCCCCTCATGTTTGCTCTTCATGGTTGTGGCCCCTCTGCCTCCAGGGCTCAACCCCTGTCAGCATCTGCTTGGTGTGCCACATTCTGTGGAGCTGATAGCCCTCCCCATCCCCAGTGTCTAGGGTGCTGTCCTCTGAGATATTGGACCATGTTGGGTGCCTAGAATGGGCTGCGTGGCAGCAAGCCCCCTTCTAGGTGTGTTCTGAGAGCGGCTGTGTACAGGTGTATGAATGACAGCAGACAGTACTCCCTCATGGATCAGTACCCAAGTGGCGGATGGGCTGCGACTGAGCTTCCAGATTGGTTCAAACACTGGATAGTCTTTGAGTTGGGGGTGGATAATAGGAGAAGTAAAAGTGTATTTCTATAGGTAATCTCCATTTTAGGAAATGGAGCCCAGGTAAATGTTTTTCTGTGTAGTTCTAAACCCATTAGAGTTTATAGAAATTTCTCTCATTTCGGACATTAGATGGTCAGTCCATCCAAGTCTCTATCATTACCTTTGGTTTCTTTTCTCTGTCCTTGTTCATATTTTGGTTGGAAGTTGGGAGGGATATTCTTACTCCACTGTGAGTGCATGTCTTACCTTCTCAACAATCAGAGTTGCTTTATTGAGCACCTATGTACCTGATATTTTCTAACTGCTCGATTTATGTTTTCACGTGATTCTAATCCTACAAAGTAAGTATTATTATCCCCATCTTACAGATAGTGAATTTAAGCCTGGGAGGTTAATAAAGAAGGATTTGCCTAAAAGCACTGAATTTGTAAGATGCACAGCCTGGATTCAAACCTAGGACTCTTTCACACCAAAGCCTTTGACATTTCTCCAGTCTCTTGACTCTTTGAGGTTAATGATATCATGTTGAGTTATTTTGGGAGTTTTGCACCTGTTATTACTCCAGAAAGGAATCAGGACTAAATTCATGCAAAATTTCTACTGATGCCTGGTGTTGCTGTATTGCAAGTGAAGAATGAGAACAATCTGGAACATGAATGCTATTTTCCCTCCCTCTCTCTCCCCTTCCCCCTTCCCTTCCTCCCTCTCTTCCTTTTTTTTTTTTACCCCCCCCCCCACCCCGCTTCATCATTTTGGCTCTAGGTTCTCATGCTACACTGAGTCCATGAGCCAATATTACCTATTTTTTGCATGCATGAAATTCCTAGCATAGTGGAGTTGGTTGGAAATAAGTGGGTTCAAAAGCAATGAAGTAAAAAACAGCTTCTCTGCCATCTGACAATGGAGTGTAGCCAGAACCAGAAGTAATTCACAACCAGAAGTAATTAATGGGTGGTGTTTTCACGTGTTTGTGGGAACAGGGGGATAGGGAATTTCCAAGAAGCAGCAGAACAACTGCCAGGCTTTCTTTCACATGTGGTAGCTCAACTCTCTGGTGAAGCTAGTTAGTGCTCTGCAATATCAACAGGGAGATCTGTCTCATGCTCAGGATATATTATTAGGCCACTCCGGTCTCTTGACTCACAATGGCCCTGACAGGTGGATTGAGAAACCATGGGCTTACTCAGATTCCAGTCCTTCCTTCCGTATTTAACAAGTATGGTTGGTGAAACCCATAAATTTAAATCACCAATAAAAAGAAACTACCCATTTTTTTTTACATGAACTCAATAATACATACGCATTTTATTTGCAATTCCACTGATTTTCAAAGCCAATAGTAATGCCTATTCCAGACTAAAATCTGTCTGTAAATTAACTGTTCTAGATTCAATAACAAAGCCTGTCCCTACACTTGAGCAAGTTATGGTTATGTCTGATTTAAAGAGAGAGAGAGAGAGAGAGAGAGTTGTTGACTGATTTGTAAGCAATTTCCTTTCCCCCCCAAAGGACCTTAAAATTTATTCATTTTCTCAATATTTACATATTTGCAGTAAGACCAGATCCCCACAAGTCATACCATTCCTGCATAAATATATCCACATGCTTTACCTCATTTATTTTGCCAATGTGCATAGATAGATAGATAGATAGATAGATAGATAGATAGATAGATAGATGATAGATAAATTCTCCCATAAAATTCAACAAATTGGATCCATAACCCATCACTATATGATGAGTGCCCATGACTGGTCTTAGCTGAGCAGTCTGGGTTCTGTTTACACATTAATTTATAGTGACAACTCACAAAAGTTCCCTTAGTGAATCTGTCATTTATCTATCCCATAAGGAAAAATCAGATTGTCAGCCCTGATAGTGGAAATGTGTAGTGGTATCTGTTAGAAATCTAAAGCTACTGTTCTCAAATAGACCTTCCAGAGAAACAAAAGCATTCATTCCTAGCGTCCACTAGGAGACCAAGACATGCTTTAGGTAGTTTCTCAGGGAGAAGCACTGTACCTGATGAACTTCAAGACAGCTGCTGCCTGTGAGGCATAAAAGCCACCAATATCCTAAAGAAATTTTTTTTCTGGTAAAGATTTATTTATGTATTTGAAAGAGAGGGAATCGGGGAGGGACAGGGAAGAGACTCTCAAGCAGACTCCTGAGTGTGGAGCCTGATGTGGGGCTCAGTCTCACAACCCTAAGATTGTGACCTGAGCTGAAACCAAGAATCAGATGCTTAACTGACTGAGCCATCCAGATGCCTCAAGAAATTCTTTTATTAAATAGCTAATTGTTGATATATAACCCACATATCACAAAAGTCACTCATTTAAAGTGTACAATTGTCTTTTCAGTGTCTTATAGTTATGCATCCATTACCAACATTTCCTTTTAATCCCCCCAAAGGAAACTCACATCAATTAATAACAATTTTTCATTCCTGATATCCCCCCAAAAGCCCCAGGTGACCACTATTTTACTTTCCATCTCTATGACTTGTCCATTCTGAATATTTTATATAAGTACAATTATACAATATGTGGTCTTTTATAACTGCCTTCTTTCACTCAATATCATGTTTTCAAGATTCATCCATATTGTAGTATATATCAGTAGTTCACTTTTTACTGCCAAATTGTATTCCATTGTATTGATACAACACATTTTATGTATCAATTCATAAACGAATGGTCATTTGGGTTGCTTCTGCTTTTTGGCTATGATGAATAATAATGCTATTAAAATTCATAAACAAGTTTTTTGTGTGGATATATGTTTTCCATTCTCTTGGGTATATATTAGGAGTGGTATTTCCAGGTCATATGGTCATTCTATGTTTAACATTTTGAGGAACAACCTAATGCTTTTCCAAAGAATCATCTCACATTCCAATTAGCAATGGATAAGGGTATCTGTTTTCCACATCATAACATACATTTATTTATTTATTTATTTATTTATTTATTTATTTATTTATTTATTTATTTATTATAGCTAACCTAGTGGGTGTGAAGTGATATTTTATTGTGGTTTTGATTTACCTTTAAGTTGTGGATAAGGAATAATGAAGAATAATAATGTTGAGAATGTTTCCATGTGTGTATTGGCCATTTGTACATCTTCTTTGGAGAAATGTCTATCCAAATGATTTGCCTAATTTTGAATTGGGTTGTCTTTTTATTATTAATTTATAAGAGTTTTTATAAGTTATATTTATAAACCTTTTGTCAAACATATGACTTGCAAATATTTTCTCCCAATCATCTGTGGGTTATCTTTTCCTTTTCTTATGTTTTTGAAAGACAAAATTTTTCACTTTTGGTAAAGTCCAATTTATGTATTTTTTCTTGTTTCTCTTAGGATGTGAGTGCCCTTATCTAAGAAACTATTGCCTAACTACACATCATCAATATTTACTCCTGTATTTTCTTTTTAGGAAATCTATTGTTTTAGCTCTTAAATTTAAGTCTTTAGTCCAATTTGAATTAATTTTTGTGTATGCATGAGGTAGGGGAAATTTCATTTTTTTGCATGTGGGTCACTGGTTCATCTGAGCACCATTTGTTGCCTGTACAATAGATGTGAGTAACCTAAGTTCCTTTTACTATTGGGGAAAAGGTAGATCTATTAATTAATTGTAGACTCTTTAAAGCTGACATTGAAATCTTAAAGCATATGAATCAAGTGATGGAAATACACCAACGAATAAATAATTTCTAAATCAATAGTTGCAAAAAGTAAAAAGATCATCCCTAAAGAATACAGAAATAAGGTGGAATCAAAACAAAAGAAGCAAGATAAATAAGAAAAAGAAGATAGATATTAATAAAGATAAATCATAAAATTAATAGAAAATATAAAAATGATTTATGTAACAGAAAACACTGGTTTTTAAAAAGGAAGCAAAGGTGTGTCAAAATTGATTCAGAAAAAAAGAGAAAGTAGTAATAATTAATATTAATAATTAAAAAGAAGCATATAAAGTTATAAATTTGAGATTTAAAATGATAAAAGAGTAAGTGATAAACTGAACAATTTTCTTGAACATTTTAAGTTCTCAGAGTTGACTTAAGAAGTAGATGATACAGATGGGCCTATAAACACTGAATAAACTGAAACAATAGAAAATTATCTTATTTAAAAGTAATGAGGTCCATTTTATGAGGCAATGTTATTGAATCTTCATGGAATAATCTCTCACTTATTACTTTTTCTCAGCCTGAGACTCAATAAGTGTTTTATCTAAGCTTTCTATCAACACCAGATAAAGCAATTGGAAGAAGAAAAATTATCAGCCAATCATTTGTAAGTATATAAATATAAAATGTGTATATGTTGACAGAAAGATCAAATGTATCATAGAAATACAAAGATTATCCAGTATCAGAATGTCTTTTTTTTAAAAAGAACAAAAAAATTGCTTATTTCAATATGTGGGAAAATTATTTCAGAATAATTTCTATTTTGGGGGGTACCTGAATGGATCAGCTGGTGAAGTGTCTGACTCTTGATTTCAGCTCAGGTTGTGATCTCAGGGTTGTGAGATCAAGCTTTGTCTTCAGCTTCATGTTGGGCGTGTAACCTGCTTAGAATTCTCTCTTCCTCTGTATTCCCCACCCCACATCCCCACTTGTGCTCTCTCTCTTTCTAAAAAAAGAAAAGAAAGAAAGAAGAAAGAAAGGAAAGAAGAAAGAAAGAAAGAAAGAAAGAAAGAAAGAAAGAAAGAAAGAAAGAAAGAAAGAACTTGTATTTTAAAAATGCTCTCATTTGAACAAAAATAGATTTTTCTATTACCAGATAAAGGCTCTAGCAAAATGCATGCAAAAATTATACCTGATGGAAAAACTTAAGTACGTCCATTAAAGTTATGGAAACTCTATGTCCGCCTTCACTTCAACTATTCAACACAGTTTGAGAGGCTATAATCACCCACTGTGTGAAAGAAAAAAGAATAAGAGTAAGGAAGAGACTAAAATGCTATCATTGGCCAGATACAGGGAAATTCAAAATTCTACGAAGTACTATATTTAAGAACCTTCAGCTAGTTTTCCAGATATATCAGCAATAACCAATGTAAAATACTGAATATTTTTAAAACATCAGGACATCAGTAAGTTTATCTTATATATTTTTTATCTTCCTCTCTCTCTCTCTCTCTCTCTCTCTCTCTCTCTCTCTCCTTCTTCCTATATGTTTTGTTTGCTTGTTCTCTCCTCAGTCATTACTGGGAAAGTCTTCCTGAAATAAGCATTCACTGTGTTCTCCCCTTAGGGAATAACACAAATGCCCAGGCTCAGGAGGGGCAGCCCTCACAGGAGAGTGGGCAGGGTGGCTACAGCAAAAGAGAAGCATCAAGGAGTCTGTGCTTTCAAGCAAAGCTCTCCAATTCCTCCAGGGCCTTGTCTTGCTTCCTCTGCCTTTCTTCAACACCTGAGATGCCTGGCAGGGAGTGGATGTGAGAGGAACATCAACTGAGTGAAGACCGTTCAGCTTCTCCTGTGACAATCCTCTGTGTAATTCTGACACTACTCTTAATGAGGATAAGCAGATGGAAGCTGGGAACACATTTCCTTATGTGTTTAATTTATTCCTAATAACCATATTGTAGAGATCTTAGGCAAAAATCAATTAATTTCCTTTTTGTTTATGTCAAAACTCTGTTCTCTATTGAGTGTCCTAAAATCATTGGACCAGAAAGTTTGTATTGATGTCTCACTTTGTTTAGAGAAGCCAAACTCCATAAAATCATTTCTGCCTGTGTGACATACATTTTTGGGAATTTCCTGTGAAGTAAAAGTTAAAGATATCTCAATAGTATCTAATATAATAAAAGCAAAATTTAGGCCAAGGACATGGCCTCACTCATAATGCCAAAATGATATTCAGTAAATATTTACCTGAAAATAAGTAGATTTTACATGTATTTTTCAAAATAGAAATCTCATTATGACTGAAGTAGATAAAACTTTGGTTGAAAATGTAATCAATTATTGGCTTGACATCAATAAAAATAATACTGAAATAGACATAAATAGAAGTAAAACTCATTTAAACCTTATGAAATCAGGATAGGGATTATATATATATATATATATATATATATATATATATATATTCTGAGTTTTATATCTAGGGATCATTAGCCAGCTAATTGCATTGGGCGAGAGAAGTGAGGAGGATCTGGGGTTTTATTGAGATTTGCCCCCAGATTTTGGTAGTGGAGGGGATGCTAGTCCAGTTCTATGTGGAATAATAACTGCTAAACTTCACCTGGACTCTATGTCTCCAGATGTTGCCAGTGGATTGAGGGTAACTGTCAAAATCAGAGGTCACCTTGCAAAATGAGAGAAACTTACTCACAGTGATATTTGGACACATGGCAAGAGCTATATATGTCTACAGGCAATAGGATCCCTGCCTCTGAATTAGCATTTCAATTCCAGGGATTAAATCCCTGGTTTGGGGAAGACTGACAAGGATAATGGGGTCTATACTATAAGCTATACTTTAGGGGAGGTTAATCAAGAAAAACACTTGAGTCCAGGAAAACAAGACTGGGGCCATTCACCATACCTGGTACAAGGTGGGTGTTGAATAAGATAGCTGCCTATTTGGGACATCTGGGTGGCTCAGTGGTTGAGCGTCTGCCTTTAGCTCAGGTTGTGATCCTGGGGTACTGGGATCAAGTCCCACATCAGGCTTACCACAGGTAACCTGCTTTTCCCTCTGCCTATGTCTCTGCCTCTCTCTGTGTCTCTCATGAATGAATGAATAAATAAAAATCTTAAAAAAAAAAAAAAAGATAGCAACCCAGTTGCCAGATTTGTGATCAAGGTCAAGGACAGAGTAAAAGATATGGACTTGGTGTTATGTATTAGATTGTGAAACTCAATTGATACATGATTTTGGTTGAATATGGTGTGGGGATTAGGGAAAGTGGGAGAGGGAGAGTCTTGTGGCCAGGACCAGGTAGAGCCTAAAATATTGTAGATTAGAGCTGGTTATGAGGATTCAACTTTGTGCAAGCCTTAATACTAAATGCATCAGCCTGACTCTTTCTACAATTTCTAAAAAATTCTAAGATTATTTCCTTATTGACCTCTACATTTGGAAGCTAGGAGGCAGATTTTGTCATAAGGAAGAAAATATATTTCTGGCAAGATAAAGATATTGGATTACTGGTTGTTTCTGTTCTGTTTTTTCCACCCATTGAAGGGCGGGGGTAGGTCTGGTCTGAGGAAGAAGTGTGCAGAAAAAGGTGTGTCTCACTGGAGGTATCTGTGAGGAGGTTAAGTTTCTCTCCAAATCTTAAAATGCCAGGCCCACCTCCTCATCGGTGATTTTTGGTAACAAACATTTATCTCCAGAAACAGAAATGAAATGTCAGAAGCAGCAGACTTTAGCTATTTCTATTTCATGGATGAGTACCTTTCTATTTTATCACCTAGTATAGAATGGTTTCATCACTTAAAAAAAAATTAGAATTCTCTTTTTCCTCAGGCCATTTAAACTTTTTTGGCATACCTGAGAGACACCCCCTTCTTTCCCTGCCCCATCTATGGCCCACATACCGGGTGATCACTCACAAAGGACTCATTTTTTAATTTACTTATGTACATGTAACAATTGATAAACTAGAAGCCCATTTTCAAAGCCATGGAAACATTCTCCTATAATTGACTCAATTCTGCATTTTTTTTTTAAAGATTTTATTTACTTATCCATGAGAGACACAGAGAGAAAGAAAGGCAGAGACACAGGCAGAGGGAGAAGCAGGCTCCATGCAGGGAGCCCGATGTGGGACTCGATCCCTGGACTCCAGGATCACGCCCTGGGCAGAAGGCAGACACTAAACCACTGAGCCACCCAGGTGTCCCTCAATTCTGCATTGTATACTGGGAAGGGGAGGGGGTCTGAGTTTAGATATTTGAAAAAATCAAAGGCTCCCTTGGGACATTTTTTGAAGTCTGGCCATTAGAGATGGGATGCAACGAATGAGCTGTGTGAGACCACTGTGGAGACCACAGTGTTTTCAGTGAGCCCGGGAGGCCAACTGGGTGCATGTCTCTGCAAAAGGAAGCTGCTTGAGGATCTTTTCCCTTCTCCATGTTCTTCATTGTAACTTAATCCACCAGTGGATTCCCTTGCATTGAGCCAGTTTCCTCTAAGTGAATTAAAGTGAGTGCAGGTTACTAGCATGCCCTGCACAATGAAGGATCCGGTGTGTGTCTCTTAAAACTGTGTACACCTACTCTGGTTTCTTTTTTAAATCTAGCCCAGCAATTTATTTTAACTTGCCAGTGTAACCTATTTGAATTTATGGTGATTGGTATATTTGGACTTACTTCAAAATCTTGCTCTGTCATTTTTTTGCCTTTACTGATTCTATCTCATTTATCTCCTTTTATGCATTTTAAGAATTATTTTACTTGTTTGTTATTTCTTTCATCTCACCCCCCCCCAATTTAGAATTTATGTAGTCACTGTGATTTTATCATGCACACTTTTAAAAGTCGGAAGTTAATGAAGATCTTATATTTCCCCCTGATGTTAAACAATTTAAGAATATCAGGACTTTTCATTGCGCTCTTCCAAAAATTTAAATTCTACTATTTTCTTTTTATGGTGGCTATTATTATTTTTTTAAGATTTAGTTATTTATATGAAAGAGAGTGTGTAGCAGGGAGGGGCAAAGAGAGAGGGACAGAAAATCTCAAGCAAATTCTGCACTGAGTGTGAAGTGGGATGCAAGGCTTTATCCCATGACCCTGAAATTATAGCCTGAGCTGAAACCAAGAGTTGGACACCTAACCAACTGCACAACCCAGATGCCCCAATGTAGCTATTATTATATATTAATATTAATGTTATCATTATTAACAATGACAACATTCAGTAAGTTAACCTACCTATTTACCAATTTCTTTGCTCACGCTCCTTGTATTTCAGAACTTCCTTCAGGGATAGTTTTCTACTTCTAAGGTACATCCATTAGAAATTCTTTTCATGAAATTCTCTGGTGAGGCACTCTTTGCCTTCCCTTATCTAATGATGTCTTCATTTTATTACCTCTGTTTTTGAAAGATTATTTGTTGGATAGAATCCTGGCTGGCAATTATTTTTTTCTCAGCTCTTTGAAAGTATTATTCCTCCATTTTCTGGCTTCCACTGTTAATCTTGATAAATTAGTTATTTGTCAGTTTAATTGATATTCTGTAGGTGATCTATCTTTATATTCTGGCTTTTTAAAATATGTGTTCTTTGGTTTTGACATTTTAAAGTTTTACCACAGTATGTCACTGAAGTGTATTATTATTTTTGAGGGGCACCTGTGTGGCTTAGTCAGTTAAGTGTCTGTCTTCAGCTCAGGTCATGATCTCAGGGTCTTGGGATTGAGTCCCACATTGGGCTCTCTGCTCATTGGGAGTCTGCTTCTCCCTCTCCCTCTGTCCCCACCCCTCTCATTCTCTCTCTCTCTTTCTCTCTCTCTCTCAAATAAGTAAATAAACTTTTAAAAAATTATCATTTGGAGACTATTTTTCTTCTATTTGTGTCAAGTTTAATTTTTCTCATATTTTATGCCATGTTACTATTTGCACACACATTGTTTAAGTTTTTTATTTCCTTGTGGATTGGTTCTTTTATTATTAAGAAACATCCTTTATCTTCAATGCTTCTTGCAATAGTGTAGCTATACTAGAGTGATTTTGGTTAATGTTTGAATGATTTATTTTTTCCAGCCTCTTTCTTCTCTTCTCTTTATTTTCCTTTTTTCCTTTTATTTTCTTTTTTGGTAGCCTTTCATTTTTTTTTTCTAAATTTTATCTATTTATTCATAAAGACACACAGAGAGAGAGAGAGAGAGGCAGAGACACAGGCAGAGGGAGAAGCAGGTCCATGCAGGGAGCCCGATGTGGGACTAGATCCCGGGTCTCCAGGATCACACCCTGGGGTGAAGGTGCCGCTAAACCACTGAGCCACCCAGGTGGCCCCCTGGACAGCAGCTGCACCCGGGCTGCAGGAGGCGCCAAACAGGTACCTCACTGGGGCTGCCTGGTAGCCTTTCATTTAAACTGTGTTTCATATAAGCAGCAAGAGCAGGTTCTGGTCTTTTAAATTTAATCTTACAGCATTGCACTTTAACTGAAATATTTAGTCCATTTACATTTATTATTATACAGGCATACTGGATTTATATCTATGATATAATTTTTCCTTTTTATTCCTTATATATACTATTCTTATATATAAGAATATTTTATATAATATTCCATATTTTATATAATATTCTTTATACTTATTTTTACCTTTATATATATTCTAAAGTGATCAACTATTTTTATTATCCATTTCCATATCTATTGATTTGATAGCAGAATGCTCTTTATTCTTTTTTCTTAGTGATAACTTTAGAAACTATAATATACATCTTTAGTTATTAAGATATCATTTAAACTAGAACTTTTACTATTTCCTAGAAAATGCAGAGCTAAGTGCTTTGTAACTTTTACCTTATTTAAAAAAAACTGGTCTATTTTAATACTTTCTACTTTAATTTCCATAAGATATTATAGTCAATATTTATTTAGATTTGCCACATAGTTATCTTTTTCATTGTTCTTCATTTCTTCTTCTATCTTTACTATTTCCATTTAGGAGCATTTTTCTTGTGCCAGAAGGACACCCATTAATACTTCCTCCAGTGTGTGTCTGCTGGTGATGTCTCCCCTGTATGCCTCTGTCTAAAAAGTCTTTATTTAGCTCCTTTTTGAAGGCTATAGGATTCTAGATTAGTAACTGTTTTCTCTTAGCACTTTGAGGATTCTTTACACTGACTTCTGGTTTTCATTATTTCTATTGTGAAGTTAATTATAAACCTTAATGTTCTTCCTTTGAGGGTGACACCCCTTCAGACACACACACCTTTGGTTACTTTTAAGCTTTTTTGCCTTTATTTTTCAAGAGTTTTTACTGTATTCAAGTTGATGTTTATTGCTTTATATGCCTCTTTAGTTTGACTTTGCTGTTAATTTTTCTCAAACACTTCAAATATTGTATTTTGTATTTAATTTTTTTATATTTTCTAGTTAGCTGCTGAAATTTTCCATTTATCATCCAGTTTTTGAACGCATTAATATATATTTAAGTGTTATTAAATTTATTTTCTGATAGCTCAAATAGATGGAATATCTGCTGTCTGTTGACCATTATCTGTTTTCCCCTTGATTTTTGATAAATTCTTATCCCTAGCATGCCCAGTTAATTTTTTTATTATATGCTGGACATTGTGCATGAAACATAGAAATGATTTAAAGCTCTCAGTGATAGTATTGTTCTCTAGAAAGGATTTACTCTTGCTTCTCACAGGCTATTTGGAAAGGAGTAGCTCACCTTAATCTAATCAGCAAATGAGCTTTGAAGTTGGGCTTTAATTTTTGTGGGTTGGTTTACTTATAGCTCATTTTCACTCCTAAATTCCTAACTCCTAGCATCTTAACTGCATCAAGAATCCTAGCTGAAAGCCTAGGGTACTTAAGCAACATCTTCCTTTTTGGTGGGCTAAACTTCGTTTTTTTTTTTCTCCTTTAGTTCCATGAAATGGCCCAAAGCTCTGATTGGATTTTTAGCTACTTTTGTAGATGAAGAAAGGAAGAAGGAAAGGAAGGATGGAGGAAAAGAGGGAGGGACAGAGGAAGAAAAGGAAAGAGTAAGGGAGGGAAGAAGGGAGGGATGGAGGAAGGAAGGAAGGAAGGAAGGAAGGAAGGAAGGAAGGAAGGAAGGATGTTTTCCCTTCCACAGTATTATTATTTCTAAATTTCACTTGTTAATTATCTAATATTTATAGAACTGCCTTCAAGGATGAAGATATTATCTGAGGAAGAGTCATGTAGGGGACATTCAAAGGAGCTGCTGAGAGATTGTGCTCTTTTATTAGGAACATTATAACCTTGGTACAATTTGCCCAATTACTATGTGATCTGACTGATCTGTCCATGTGGAGTTGAAATAAAACAAAAAGACACAAGTAGTATGGTATGATCTGTTGACATGTGCCTAAAGGAATCAAGAAAGAACCCTTATTTTTACACACATGAGTGAAAGGCTTCTTGGAGCTAAGGGAATAGCCAGCTATTGACTGTAACTGTTTCATACCAGGGTTGGAGAATTCATTGTCAACACTTGCAACAAGGTGTGAAGTACAGAAAGGTTTGAAAAAGCATCCTGTGAAAAGGTAACTCTATCTGGGCAGATATAGGGGCAGGAGTGCCTACTAGTTCAGGAAATTAGCTTCAAACACTCATTCCTACCATATTTGTCTAAAAACTATCCAATTCGTTAATAACTCCATTGCTTTATGTTCACAAAACCCCAGCAATTGTTGTCACTTTCTCCCATTTAAAGATTTAAAACATTGAGGCTCACAAAAATCAACTATCTCAATCAAAGCCAAATAGCTAGTAAGTGTTGGAGCTAAGAATGAACCCACACAGTGTTCACCAAAACTCTCTCTTTCATTGTTATAAGAGCCATCATCCCTCCCAGTTTACTGCTGGGGTGATTCTCAGCAGTGAATACATAATTTTAATCTCTGGCAAGTGTTGAAATACTTGGTTTTCTGTCTTAGTACTTCTTATGGAGGACTGAGAACAAATGGCTGCAGGAGACATGGTGAAGATTGGAGCCCTTGGGGGAATGAATGAATTTGGACAGGTATCAAAATGAACATATTTGCATCCAACGTTAAGAGAAAGAAAGGGAGAAAAGGATGCAAGGAGGGAGGAAAGAAGATATATTGAGAGACAAAGACAGAGAGAGAGAGACTGATTCTTGATTCTCAGGCCAGATTTCTTGGTGAACAGAAATCTTTCTGTTCTTTCTCAAGATGGTTTATAGCTTCATAGCTCCACGAATCCAGTGTGCAAGCCCATGAATCACAAAACTCTTTCTCGCTAAGGTTCTGTCCCTACAGAGAAATCCCACAGTAACTGTAGTTTTGAAAATAGAGCATTTAAATCATCTTTCCAAAAGTGCGAATGGAAATAGTCCCAGAGCACCCAGAACTCTCCACAAATGTTGAGACAAAGCTAACAGAAAGGATTACTAGGGAGAGTAAATGTGAGAGACGTGATTCCCCTTCCAGTAAATGCTTCTCTGGGAGAGGCACTTGTTAACTCCCACTGAAAAATAGGCCTGCTGTCCAAGTCAGCAGTGAATTACAGAAGAAATGGTGCAAAACTTCACAGCCTGGAGAGAAAACCCCAGTTGCACTGAAGTGGAGCTGTGAAATGATTCCTATATTTCAAGGAGAATTATTTTCTTTTTGCTAAGTCACTGAACTAAACAATCACAGTTCTAAACTGTGAAAAACAGGAAGAAACACTTGGAAGATTTATAATACACATTAGTACTCTCTGTAGCATCATTAAGACAGTAAACACAAGCTCATTTCTGAAACACCCAAAATTAATAAAATAATTTCACATGAATTGTCTTTGAATTTTGCAACAGCCTCTGTGAGAGAGATATTATTATTTTACGTTGTCGATGGAGAATGGAATGTTCAAGTAATCTTAGGTGATTTCTCTGTGGTCGCAAAGATGAAATGAAAAGCAGTAATGCTGGCACTGGGGTTCCTATCTTCTCAATTTTCATACAGGCTTTAAAATCCTCATCACAGCTCCTAGAGAAATATCTCAGAAGTCATGATTGCATTACCACAATCTTGAACACATTTATTCTTTACCTGGATCCTTTACTAGCATTCTTTTGGTATTGTCCTATTTTCGTACTAAGTATCAGAAAATATTTACCATGTATTTATGTATCTATTATTTTATAACATGTGGTTCTCCCACCTCAGAATTTAGTTTTTTGTATTCATTTGAATATATTAGAGTCCAGGCTTTGACATTCACTAGCACTGAACAGCTTAACATCCCAAGTCTTTTCTTATACGTAAGTTCTGAATAGTAAGATTTGCCTTAGAATTCTACTGCATCTTCAGGCCTGGTGAATAGTGAGTGTTCAATAAATGGCAGCCTTTATTTTTGTTTCTACCCTCATGCATGTGAATCTGCATTGCATCACACAAATGAAAGGTAGTTAATGTAGCAAATGAGAAAGTAGAAAGAGATGAGATGGTAGAGGGAGGCAGCAGGGAAGAAGCAGCATGGCTAACATAGTTTCCCCTTCAGCCTCTTGCAAGCCAGGATGGAAGACACACAACAGAATTCTCATGGACAGCGTTCGGACCCTATGTCCTGCACCCAGTACTTCTCTCACTCTTTTTGAAATCTTCCCCTCAAAAATTTGTGTGTGTGTGTGTGGTAATTCCTATAGGACTACAAGCTCAATGAGACAAAGCACATTTTTTTCCCTCTTGCCAGCAGGTAAAAGAGAGTCCTTGTCTTATTTTGACAGCTCAATACCTACTTCTCCTTCTCAATCATTCCCCAGAATCACCCCTTCCTCCTCCCATGGTATCTCAGTAGAAAGTGAATCCATGTGCCACAATTCATTCTGTAAGCCTGAGAGCCAAATGCTTCTTCTTCCTGGGGATAGGTCTAGGGCTTCAAGTCAGCCAATGAAATATTTTCTCCTGAAAGTCTGAATTCTGAGTGCATGTTCCAAATCCAAAAGAAATATTAGAATGTATTTCTCCCACAGGCAGTGTCCTGATCAGACTTGTTGACTGCTGTTGTTTTGCTGCCAGCCCTCCAAATAGGCACTGATTTTTGCCTCTGATACACTCCAGGCATTCCCAACCTGCTAGCATGTGACATTTGCTTAGGGAGTCAGATTTGGTCTCTAGTGCTTGAAGCCAGTGACTCGAAAACAAGAAGATGTAAGTACTATTTGAATTACATTTTGTTTTTAAAAAATCACTTATCAGTTTACCAGAGAAGTATATATACTCCCCCACCTCTCAGCTCAAGTTCTACAAAGTACTTATTGTGAGCTCCTATGTATAAAGGATAGTCAATACCACAACCATTTAGTAGTAGATGGTGAAAAACTCTTTCATACACACATTTCTGATATCAAAACCTCTGTAAAACTAGAGGATAAGATGTTGAGTCTTAACTCAATAGGGATGTTTTTTCCAGAAGTTAAATTAATAAAGTGTGGATATATTGCTTCGTCAACAGCTGGTCTGCTATAGCACAGAGCTCAGAAGAGCTCAGACTTGTTTAGAAGTACCATTTTTTCAAATGGATTTTCAAAAGCCTTTCAATAGTGCTTTTATCTATAGTTTCATAACAGTCGAGTCAAAGCTGAAATCCCACACTTAACCATACTCAGTGTAAAGAAACTTTTGTTTATTTTCTTAGGATTCTATTTTCTCTGACTAGATACTCTAACTTCTAACCTAGATCAACCCATGATGATAGTTGATTTCTCAAAAAAGATGAATGGAAACATTCCTATTGAAACTCCGTGTCTTTCCTGGAAAAACAGCATAAATATGTTGTTTGGCAAACAGTCTCTTCAATATTTGTAAGAGGTGCGGGATACAGAAGCCATCACTTTGCCAAACAGTACATTATTTTAAGAAAAGCCAACACCTTATTGGATTAGTCAGAGATAAGGCAATACTTTCAGGACAAAATTATAATTTGAAGAGTTGAAAAATATAGGGTAAAATAGAATGTTATAAGTACAGCGGAACTCAATTTAAGGAATGCACAAATCACATCTGATGATTACTTTGATGTTTACTCTGAGGGTGTAACAGAACCTGGTTAAAAATTTTAAAGTAAATAATGCAAGAGGAAAATATTTTTATAACTTCCTATTATACCTAGAATGATATTCTGAAAGTATTGCCAGGCTAAGAACCAGGATTTTCTGGTTCCGGCCCAGGATTTATTATATGCCTCAAATTCCCCGTTTGTAAAATAAGAGGGTTGCACTTACTGATCCTTAGTTTTCTTACATTTATAATATTCTTAGATATAGATATATAGATATGATACACAAAAAGACATTGTTTTTGATAGTAGAGTTCCATAACTACTACTGAGAACACAGTGTGGATCAGACACTGTAATGGGCTTTACATTTACACAGTAGCTCTTGGCAAGATTGCACAAAATCCAGAGGAAAAATACTGCCAAGTAACAATTACTATAGAAGAAAATGTTCTGATTGCGAATATAGAGGTAATCATAGGGTGTGGTGGTAGGAAGATCACTTGCCTGGGCTGGGTGTCCAGAGAATGTTCCTGGAAGAGATCATGTCTGTGCTCAATTGCAATGTATGTTAGCCAGGTAAAGAGGAGGGACTGGGGCATACTAGGCTGAAGAAATAGCTTGAGAAATACACAAAGTGTGAAAAAGTATGCTGTGCACAGGAAATGAGATGGAGCCCCAGCACTTCTCAGTGTAAAATGCAAGGCTAAAAGTGGTGAGAAGCCAGAAAAGCTGAGAGGGAGGAGGTTTTCTAGCATGTAACATATTTTATTATTAAGGCAATAAGGAACAGTTGAAGGATTTTTATAGAGGACAGTAAAATGGCATTATTTGTATTTGTATTTTATTTTTAAAATATTTTATTTATTTGAGAAAGAGAGCACAGAAGAAGAGTGAGAAGGAGAAGCAGATTCCCCACTGAGCAGAGACCCCCCCCCCCCAGCCTGGGGCTCAATCCCAGGACCCTGGTATCATGACCTGAGCTGAAGGCAGACACTTAACTGAATGAGCCACCCAGGCACCCCTGTATTTGTATTTTAAATCAATTATTGATGTGGAGAATTAATTTGAGGATGCCTAGACCAGAAGTGGAAGGACCACTTAGGAGTCCTGATGATAAAGTCTGCACCAGGAAATGGGTGTGAGGATGACATGGAGGAGTCCATTTCTAGAAGGTGAAGGAGTGCTCCTACAGGGAAATGTAGTTGGTGGGTCTGTACAGAATTGATAACTACATGGCACATGGAGAAGAAATCCAAGCAGATAAGACCAGTTTTGCTGGCCTGAGAAACCAAAGAATCAGATTTCAGTGCAGCCTGAGATGTGAATGTGATTTTTAGGGCAGAGCATGAGAGAGGAGAGAACATGCAAAGAAAAAACACCAGAAACTACCACAGGGATTCCCTTGAATCTTTGGCTGAATACTCAGCTTAGTTTGTTCAGAGTTCTACTCAAGAGACCAGTAAGCTGAGCAAAATTGAAACTAACACAAGGCTCAGAGATGTTCAACTTCCAGCCTACCAAACTAGAAAACTGTACTGAATGCCAGCATCATTTGTTATGGACCCTGGGAAAATCACATCTTATTACACTTTAGAAGTAAAAATAAACTAGCTGTATGATAACCTTAAGAAAGCTTAAAATTGATTTTTGAAAGGATGAAGTTAACCATTCAGTAAATCAACTGCCTGCCAAAACAAATTTTAATACCCTTTAAAATAAGACAACAAAATCTAGACACTCTCAAAATTCAAGAGCAAAAAAATTCTCGATGTCCCACAGCCAATCCAAAATTATGTAATCATCTCAATAAATTAAGAAAAAAAAACATTTGACACATTTTAACATCCACTCTTGACAAAATTCTCAGCCAAATAGGAATAGAAGAAATCTTTCTCCACCTGATATAGGGTACCTAAAAAAACCTACTGCTAAAATCATCCCTCTTAATGATAAGCCAAATCCTTTTTATTAAAAAATAAGAGCAAAACAAAAATTCAGCTGTCACTCCTATTTAACATTATATTTGAGGTCTTACCCAATGCAATAAGGCAATCAAAGTAAAAGGAATTCATATTGAAAGGGGACAAGTAAAACTCTCTTTTCACATATTTAACCATGAACCTGAAAACCAGGAAGAACACCAGGATATAATTTACTAATTTACTAGGTTTTAAAGAGGAAAAAAATCCTTTTGACATATATATAAAATGAACAATATTAAATTGTAGTATTTAGAGTGTACCCTAGTACAATGTAACTATAAACAAAGACAAAATAGCGATCGCCATTAAAGGTACAATAGTGCCTTGGTGCCTGGGTGGCTCATTCCATTAAGTGTCTGACTCCTAATTTTGGTTCAGGTCATGATCTCAGGGTCATGAGATTGAACCCCATGTCAGGCTCCATGCTCAGGGCAGAATCTGCTTGAAATTCTCTCTCTCCTTCTCTGCCTGCTTCTTCCCCCTCCCCATCAATCCATCAATCAATCTTAAAAATAAAGGTAGAGTAGTCGTTAATTTTGGAGGGAGAGAGGAGATTCAAGGAGACAATGGAGGGGCTTCTGAGTTGCTTGACAAAGTTCTATTTCTTAACCTGGTTGGTGAGAGCAAGAGTATTTACTTTATTTGTGTGAGTTTATGTATCTGCATGTTCTTTTACAAATAGAACAAAAATGTATTTGTATATTATTGATATGTGATCTTTTAAAAAGCAGAAGAAATATTAGTTTAATTATAGTTGCCAAGTATGGGGTATTTAACCAGTTTTTAAATTTATTGTCTCTAAATGATAATATGTGATGTTTTAAGTACATTTATTCAATATTTACTTGACAAATACATTTTGAGCACCTGAGATGCAGTTAGAGTGATGAATGAACATATTAAACATGCTTGTCCTTTTTAACAATAGAGAACAAACTGAGGGTTGCTGGAGAGGAGGTGGGTGGAGGGATAGGCTAAATGGGTGAAAGAAGATTAAGGAGGGCACTTGCTGAGATGAGCACTGGGTATTGTATGTAAGTGATGAATTGCTAAATTCAACTCCTGAAACCAGGATTATACTATATGTTAACTTACTAGAATTTTAAAAAAATTTGAAAAAGGAATATCTTTGTCTTGCCATAATTAAAGACATGCGAATTAAAATAATACAACAAAAATAAATAAATAAATAAATAAATAAATAAATAAATAAATAAATAAATAAATAAAATAATACAACATATTATGTGCAATGGGGTAGTACATATTAAAGTGTTGTATGAACTCAGAGCAAATAACAACTACATGCTTGGAGCATCTCAGAAGATTTACACTGATGATGTGATAGTTGAAGCGTGTGTTAAAAGACGAAGAGAAACTTTCCAGGCAGATAAGAAAGAGATGTTCTACATGAACATGGTTTGAAATGTCAGTGTGCTTTTGGAAAATATGACATTGTACATGTAGTTGGAACTTAGGGTGTGTAGGCTGCCAGGGGAGATGACGTAGCTGGTGAGAAAAGTTATAGTGAAAAGGAGTCTTGCATACCATGCTAAGCAGTTCTGGAACTATGTAGAAGACAGAATTTCCAAAGGATTTGAGTCAGATAGTCATAACTATAAAGAGAACACCAGTATGAAAAATGGGCCAGGTAGCCATTTAGAAAATTCTTATTGTTATTCAGATGAGTGGTCACAGAGTTCTGTGCACCCACAGCATCAGGAAGGATAGAGAGGAAGATGGTTTTGTGACCTAGGGCTGAGTAATAAGTGGACTGCGGACTTGAGAAGGGATGATGACGTTTTTAGTTAGAGCTAACATGGGCACATTTTGAATTTTTAGTTTCCATAGCAGTGATGAAAATTGGAAGACATGATATGTTTGGACGAAATTCTTGTATTACCGTATTGGTGCTAATATGAGGGACTTGTAAAAAGCATGACTAATATAATAAATATACTCTTCTAAAAAATATGTATGTGAAAATATATCATCTTTCAGAAAGACAAAAACGCTGGTTTCTCCAAGGTATCTTCACATTTTAGTAGAACATGTATGATAGAAATAATTAAAATACTCTGATTTTCATCTATCACAAAAGAATTATCTGGTGAATTCAGCAGCTGCCTGATTTCTACACTAAACAGAGTCCCAAATAATGTCACGTGGTTCAAAGAACTTGACCATCCAAGGGAAAAATGCTACAAGACAGCATGGTATCAGAGATAAGGAATCCTCAGAACTTTTAAACTGATGGGACTAGAACATAAATCCATCCAACAGTTATTCAAATACACTTTCCTTTGTAAAGTCTCCTTTGATTTTCTTCCATCACACTATCTTAATTCTTGTATTACTTCATTTACTGAATGTACATTTAGCATTTGCCATATTCTACCTTTTATCCCAATTATTGGTGTTCATGACCAGTTATTCTATAAGAAGACACATATTTTATAATTATATGTATATGTGTACATATATATCACATATATGTAAATAACTAGATATTAGTATAGAGAATAATGATGATAGAATAATAGATAAATAGAATAATAGATATATAGAATAATAGAATATAGAATAATAATGATAATAATGATAAGCAGTGTCTAAAATGTATAAAGGTTTATTCTGTGACCAATACTTTTCTGAGCTATTTACCTATATCTTAATCTACTTAATAGTCATGAGACTATTGGTTGTGTATAATTGGTATAATTATGTATTATTGGTACCTATGGAAAGGTACCAATAATACAAACTTCATTTTACAGATGAGAAAACTGAGATAGAGCAAGGTTGAGGATCTTTCCCAAAATCGCACAGGGAGTTACCATCTAAAGAGAGTCCTGATCCACAGCATCAGCATTTAACCACTACCGTGTCCTTTCTCATTGTCTATGATCTTCCACAACGCTTTAAAGAATGCCAGATGCACAGGGGAAATAAACAAACATTTAATTAATAATTGAACCATTAGCAAAGGCCAGAAATTATGGAGTCTGTCCTCACCAGAGAGAAAAATTACAGGAGCCTGGAAGCCCTAGGTTTCTAGCTTTCAGCTGTCTTATCTGGATTTCCCTGTGACACCCAGTATCTGAAGTAGAGATAAGCAGACCAGAGCTTCAGATCTCACCTGCACCAGGGGGAAGCAATGAGAATAGGAACAGGAGATTGGTAAGAAAAGTTGGAAAAAGATGCTGTTCTCCGCTAACTTGACCATATGCCCCAAATCATGAAAATGGGAAGACCTCTTCAATCTCAGGCAAGTCATTAAAAGAGAGAGGAGCACAGGTGGCCCAGGAAGACATGTCCTTCAGGTAGTGCATATACAAATGGAACTATCATTGATGGGACATCTCAGGACAGATGGTTTCCTTGCAGACACACAGATCTGCCTCATGCCTTTCTTCTTCCAATTCAACTCAGTGGGCTCTAAGCAGTTATACTGTAGTCAGAAACCAAGTGGATGAATTAACTTTGCCTTCCTAAAAGCCGACCCATATTATGGAAATGTAGAACAGAACACTGGAATCGGAGAGAAGCATGGAGATTATCTGGTCCACATCTTGGAAAAGAAATCTATCTAGAATGGGAAGTAATGACTAGGTACTTGGCAGAGTGAGTGTGCCCTTGCTGCTGAGACTCTATGTGTACAGATGTACATTACTCTCAGAAGGGCCACATCCAAGCACACTGTCACACCATCCTGCTCCTAGTTACCCATCATAACTGGCCCTTGGATTTAATGGCTCTCTTCTCCTTAGATAGAGAAAAAAAATGTTAATTTGAAAACCACTTGTGTTAGTGATATTTTTAGACAAATCTGAAGTTTTTGTTGTTTACACAATGAACTTAAATTCCTTCACGTGGGGCCCAACTTTGTGTTTCAACCATTGTCTCTCTCCTACTTTACAGTCTTATCCATTGTATTCACTCACTTCTCTCCAACACACACTTTCTTACCATATCCCTTTACTGAGTGCTGTCCCCATTGCCTTCCCCTTTTTAGGATCATCAGAACTCATTTTCCTGTCAAAAGCCAACTGAAGTGTTTCCTCCTCTGAAGAGTTTTCCTTGCTGAATGCCTTTCTCCTTCTTGAATCTTCAGTATCTTGTATCTGTAATACAACACATCAGAGTCAAACATGTGCCTTTTTAGAGTTGTCTGCCTCTACTAGGTTTTTTTTTTTTTTTCTTTTCTATCTTAGTGCATAGCTTGGTTTATGGAATATGGTATGATCCCAGTTGGTGTTTGGTGAATTGCCGGGAGATTGTGTAAGATAATAGAAAGAGGACAAGATTTGAAATTGAAATGTCTGTTCAAACACTATCTATCTTCATCACACTAGCTATGTGATCTGACAAGTTACTGAATCTTGCTAAGCATCAGACTTTTTATACGCAATATCTTCTTAAAATGGTTAACACAGAGATTGATGTTTCAGACTAACCAAAATGATACCTGTAAAAAAGCGTGTTGTAAGCTGTAACGCTCTATACAAATCATTGTTGTTAAAAGCTCCTAGTTAATTTGGGATCGTGCTTGATCAAGAAGGGTTGCTTCACAGGCAAATATGGAACTTTATGCTGTTATTTCAAACCAAACAAGCTGGTTGGCTTTGCTTCCTCAGACCCCCCACTCACCATATCACAGCTGGATAGAACTTGCTTTCTGATTCAATGCCTTTTTATAGCCACTTTTCTCACAAGCCAACAAAACAGAACACACTCTTCCTACTGCTAATCAATGCCACATGTAGTACAATGAGCAATTAAGCCCAGAAAAAGGAAGAGGACATTAATAATAGAATGCTTGATTACTGAGAGATTAGAACCTGAAATTGTGTTTGCATTCTCTGTTGGAAGGTATAATTTAATTAGCCAACTTGGAAAGGTTTTAGATGTGACAGAAAACTAATATTCCACTTCTGCAATTTCATAACCTTTTTCTTTCTGAAAGAAAAAAAAATATATAGTTTCTGAATGAAGTCTCTAAATAGGCAGATGTTGACACCTCCAGTTATCTACACACTCCAGTTATCTACACCTTGGACCCTTTATTATGCATGTAAGAGCTCTCACTACCCTGGTTTCCACTCTGCTGCCTGGCCGTAGCCAAATAACCCCAGAAGCGTGCCAGGTTGGATGCTCACCTTTCTGCCAGTTGCTCCCCAAGAGAAATATTTGGGAATGATCTTTCCCTAATAGCTATCACTTGGCTACAAAGTCCACCATCAGTCTAGTTCTCCTACACAGTAATGACCTTGTTATTCTTCCCTTCCTCTTCCTAAGCCATTCCTAGGTGCTGACTATATGCCTGGTGTAGGAACTTTAGGTGGCCTTTGACTAAAAGTGCACAGTAAAAAACCAGCTTTGCTAAACTGAATTTCTACTTAAGTGGTGGAAATGGTCCTAAGTCTGTGTCCACACCCAACATGTTAGGACTCTGGGTGGGAAAGGCCATGGTTAATTTACCTTTTAGGGAGTGGAATGCAAAACCCATCAACTTCCCTGGAGGGTAAAACATGAAGTGACTCACTTCCTGGAAAATTTCACAAATCACAGCAAGTTGGGTTTGAAGAGACTAGTCTGGATTGGTTGTTCCCAGAAATGATGGGACCAAGAATTCTCAGTCTCGGCATCTTGCTGATGAATAGGAGAAGAGTCTCAATACATTTAAACTCTTGCTTATGATTAATTTCATTTTAGGAAAAATATCATATGGGAAAAGTTGCTGAAAGAACTGTATCAAACCACTACCCTTAGGGTGTTTCCTTACCTGAGGGTAAATACCAGATAAGCCATCTCTCAGGGAGCTGACTTGGGGAAGATATTGGGAAATCCCAAGCTTTCATTATGAAGGCCTGTGACAAAACCCCAGAGGGTTTAATTTAGTTGGCTTGACCATCTTGATTGACAAAGATCCCATAGAAATTATCTGACTATAGCAAAAATATTCAGAACTGTTCATCTATAAGAGCATTCAAATAAGGAGAACATGATTCATGACGTAGAGGGGCAATAGTAGGTTGGGAGCGAGGTTATCTAGTAAACTGGTAGGTAGATAAAATACAGAATACTCAATTAAATATGAATTTCAGATAAACAGCAATTTTTTTTTTTTTTTTAGGATCAGTATGTCCTAAGTATGCACAGGACATACTGAGCCTAAAAAATTATTCATTGTTTACCTAAAATTCAAATTTAATAGGAAATCTTATATTTTCAATTGGGAAATCTGGCTGCCCTACTTGGGGAAATTCTTCTGTCCCAGAAGGAGGTTGGAGACTCTTGTACTTGTTCTCTACTAACACCTGAGGATGGATTCATACATTCTGTTGTTATCAACAAATTTAAAGTCACTTAGGGATAAGACTTTCTGGTTTTGGAATTCTGTATCCCCAACACTAACTATAACTATGGGCAAGTTAATTTTTCTGGGCTTTAGGTTCTCCATCTATAACATGGGAATCATATTAACTGAACCTGTCTCATACTCTTGTTGTGCAGATTAAATGAATAAATGCATGTGATGTCATCTGAACAGTGTGAGGAACATAATACTCACTAAATATTTGTTAAAAAATTTTACCTATTTATTATTATTATTATTATTATTAATATAACTAAGAGCAGTAAGTAAAAGAACTTTAGTATAGTGGACCATTAGTGTTCTTGCACAAGGATACTGACCTCTGCCCTCCCAATGACCTTGGCATATCGATACAGGAACTTACAACAACAAACTACATCATGGTATCATGATACCATGCTCACATTTGAAAGGAAACTAGTGCTTCTATTAAGGCAGCAGCTACTTCTAGTGCAGAAGAAGTCTCACAATGGAACAAGAAAACAGAAACTATAAACATAGCTCAGCAGACATGGCATAGAGTGAGAAAAGGGTAGATCTAGACCATTCTTTAATGGTCCCATTCATTAGCAAACCTTCTAGAAAATCTGAAACACTGAGGCTCTTATTTCTGTCTTTTATTTAAACCTGTGCAGATGACTGAGTGACATTCTCAGCTCAGGCCGAGCCCAGCATTCTTCCTTTTTCTCAGTTCAGGTGAGGGCCTTTGCTTCCCATTTGTCCTTTGAGGTGCTTCCATGGCATCTATTCCTAGCTCCTAGCTGTGTAGTAGGACACACTTTGCCCAGTCTCTCGGTTTAATATTATTTCTAAAGACGAGCACATATGGTCTTTGGGCTTTTAAGAATTTTAAATTTACTCTCTAGGGAGGACTGAACAACAGAACCTTGTCACAGCCCCACTGTAGAATGACTGGAGCATCAGAGCTGACAGCTGTGCCATGGGCCTGTCAGCTGGCTCTGTCACCAACCGTGATGTGCTATTGGCCTGGCTGGTTAATCAAACTAGGTCTTAGTTTCTGCACCTGTAAGAGGAGCATAATTCCGCTCCCTGTGCTGCCCACCACAAAGGGTTTTTGTGAGCGTCTAATAGAATAATATATGTAGAGGAATTGTGCAACGGTTCAAATACCAAAACATGGTTACTTTTATTGTTATGAGCTCTCACAGCCTGTGAGAGACTGAGAGGTTGTGTGTGAGACGTTGCCATATGCTTTCACACGTTAGATTTGGGGCACTTATTCAATGTGAGAGCAACATTCAAATTAAAATTTTAAATTCAAGAGTGAACTGTGCTGTTTCTGAATCAAATATTTTTATTTCTGTGGCCTGAGTGCAATTCAGGATGTTGCCCTTGAGAGAATGCTACTTCCTCTAAATGAAGTTGCTTGGCTCATACAGTGAGATCTGAGTAAAAAGTGGCTATATGCTATAAAAGTATAGAATCTCTCTTGGTACAATTTCCAATGAGTCTACTAAGATGATCCTCTAATATTCCTGTGGCCAGGGTAGCATCCCCAAATACCTTCTTTGCCAGAACTCCCAGGAATGCTAGAAAGAAAAGCAGAGCTAAACCAAAATTTTAATTGAAAGATAAAGTTTAACTTTAACTTGATGATCTGTTCACAAAGGCTCTCAAAACTTACTTTGCTTCTTTCCTGAGGTGCTAGCTTAACTGACACGATGGGAGTTTATTTCATACTCAGCAGCTGTTATCATCATGTCCCAAGGGACAGCACAGTGGGCTCCTGCCTCTCTTTGGGTCCCTCCAACCAGTGTAGCTCAGCTGTGCTAGTCTTTTGCATCTCTTGGCAAAAATATTCAGATAATTTACAGAGCTCTTCTCATGTCTATGAGGTGGGAGAGACTATAGTTTCTGTTGCCAATGCTTTCTTCTTTGAAGAGTCTTATTGGTCTCTTTTGGAGCATTTCCTTTCCTTCTATTTCCTGAAATCTTCTGTCACTTTTTTATACTGTAGCCATGGGAAGAAGGAATGAAGGAGGGAAGGAAAGGAAGAAGCGAGGGAATAAAGGAGGAGGGGAGGAAGGGAGGGAGGAAGGAAGGGAAGGAAGGAAAGAAAAGGAAGAGTAAAGAATAAAAGAAGGAAGGGAAGGAGAAGGGAGTGATGGACAGAGGGAAAGAAAAGGGAAAGGAAGGAAGACTTGTTAAAAATTTTGACATTCTTCTAGGCCCACATTTCGAAAAATATTTTATTACTAAAAATGTATATTTTTAGGGTGTACAACATAATGATTTGATAAATATATATATATCCACAAACAGCGAACATATTATTACAGTAAGCCAGTTAACAAACCTCATATCGTAGCCATTTTGTGTATGTGATGAGAGCACCTGAAATCTACTCTCTTGGCAAATTTCTACTATTCAGTACAGTACTACTACCTATAGTCATCACGGTTTGCATTAAATATCTAGACTTATGCATCTTACATAATTGAGACTTCATACCCTTTAATCAACATTTCCCTATTTCCTCACATCCCACCACTCAGAACCACCTGTCAATTGTCTATTTCCACGTATCTGACATTTTTTAGATTCCATATATAATATCATGCAGTATTTATTTTTCTGTGCTGGGCTTATTTCACTTAGCATAATGGCCTTTAAATCTCCATGGATCACCAGTGGCAGATATTACATGAGAAACTCATGATCCAGTTTTTCGTTTTGTCTTTATTTTTATTTTTTTTTACAAAGTCTTGAAGCTAATAAAGCAGAAGACAAGTCAAACTCTTGTAACCAAACTAACATCTATTTCCACTTAGAAATCCTGATCTCCGTGTAAACATCACAACACTTATCTCATGTTTGCAGCCCCTGAACTAGAGTGGAGGAAGTGGTGCATCAATTGAATCGAATGCATACTTGATCTACGCCATTTCCTCATGTCCTGCTAATTGTTTTTTAAGAATGAACACAATTGGCACCTTCCTTAGGAAGTTTAATTTACTGACACAGCATGTGGGTAGAGCTCTAAGTGCCCAGATATCATGCTGAATGTCACAAGATACTGATAGATCTCCACAAGATTGGAAAATATTACTCACAAGAAATACTCTTAAAAGATAAGCCCACAGTGGCAAGCCAATTTCTCTACTGATCATGTCTGCAGTTGATGTGATGGTGAAGAATGGCTGCAATCGGAGAGAACCATGAGAGGAGGCAGTGGGATAAAGTCTGCACCTGGCTGTCATGAGTTTTGTTTAAGAAGATGTTCTTTAGTGCCTTGCCATCATTCCATGTGCTAGAATTATCCGTGTCTCATCTCTATATTGATCCGGAGGGAATGAATGTGTAATAGCTATCTGAAAAGATGGTCCTTTGAAGATAACAATGAAATCTTCCCTTTCTATTTATTTCATTCAACTATGCTTGAAGTTATTCTTTACAAGGTGCTATCCAAAGATTGACTAGCAAAGATTGCCTCTAGACAGGGCAACCTCGCTGTCACAATTCACCGCTTGATCTAATAGAAAGGCATGCAAGTGCTTTGATGTTGCTTTCTCAAGAAGAAGCAACTAGTCCTGTTATGCTCAGAGATACATAAAACCTCCTTAAAATAGATGAACGAGACTGGAACAAGACATTGGAAAAAAAACAGCACTAGGTATTTTCATTTAGTTTTACTAAATTTCTTATTTCTGAGAAGAAACTAAATTCTACATGAAGGGCTTGTTATGAATGTCTTCAAAAAAGTTTATTTTTAAAGAGCTATTCAGCCAGGCAGTGCGAGTAGATGCTTTCAAAAGCCTTAGTTGACCGGTTCATTGGTTAGGATCCGAAACACGAGTTCAGATGAACTAGCAGAGCTTACACAGCAGGATCCCTTCCCTGCCTCTTCCTTTGGCTCTACTCTTAACTCCCCTAATAGCATTCCAGGGTCCCACGGCTGCTTTCTCAACTTTCCCCTCTCTGTCTTATTTCTCAGTGGTGAGGCAAAGAGTGAAAATCCATCTGTTGTTTGTGTTTAAAATCTGCTATTTAGGAGCCCACCTAAGGAGCACATAAGAGTCTTGTTGCTTTTCTGGATCAATGTCATACTTCTCAAAATTCTAATAGGATTCATTTCATTGTGCAATGAGACCCAGACATTCTCAGGAGGCTTGCACCATGGTTGGCAAATGAAGTTAAGCACAGAAATATGGGCAGTGTCTGAATTCCCAATTAGGGAAAAGAGTACTGAGGGAGATCAGACTTTCTGAGGCATGACTCCAGACCTGGAATTAATACACTGTGTGATCAGGAGTGAGAGCCTTCCAATTTCTCTGAAAGGAGGAGGCCGAATAGATTATTTCTAAGGGTTATTCTAGCTTTGATATTTGTTTCTATTTGTGAGCTTCTTGGGCCAAGTCAATAATGTATTTATCTTTCTCAAATGACAGGACCTAACAAATGAAATACTTTCAATAAATATTTATCAAAAGAATGAAAGAAAATGGAATTTCAGGGGAGCCTGAGTGTGAGTTGGTTGAGCATCCAACTCATGATGTCAGCTCTGGTCATGATCTCATGTGTGGTGAGACTGAGCCCATGTCAGGCTCTGTCCTCAGCTGGGAGTCTGCTTGAAGATTCTCTCCCTCTGCCCCTCCCCTCACTCATGCTCACTCTCTCTCTCTCTCTCTCTCTCTCTCACACACACACAGACACACTAAATACATACATACATACATACATCTTAAAAAAATGGAATTTCAGCAAGTGCTGATGGTTAGCACCATCCTCTTCATTAGCAACCTATGGCCTATTGGCTGAAAATATAGCTTCAGTTTAGAGAACTGTTAACATCCCTTAAAAGATCTGTGATGGTTAATTTTATGTGTCAAGTGGCAAGGCTATGGTGCACAGTTGTTTGGTCAAACAGCAGCCCAGATGTTATAGTGAAGGTATTTTTTAGGTCTGATTAATATTTAAACCTGTAGACTTTGGGTAAAAACATTACCCTCCATAATGTGAGTGGGCCTCATCCAATCAGTGAAAGGTCTTAAGAGCAAAGACTAAGGTTCCTCAAAGAGAAAAGAGGTTTCTTTCCAAACTGCCTTCAGACTTGAGCTGCAAAATCAAGTCTCCCTAGACCTCCAGATGGCTGGCCTGTCCTGCAAATTTCAAATATGTCCCCCAAATCCCATTAGCCAATTTCTTAAATCCCCCTCTTGCATCCTCCTCTCTCTAATCGTATGTGACACACTCTATTAGCCTATTGGTTCTGTTTCTCTGGAGAATCCTAATACAAACCTCTGTATATTTCTGATAAGAGAGGAATAGCTGGTATATGTTCTTATTTGGACGTCCAGAGCATCCCGCTAGCTTTAAATCTCATCTTCAACTCCCGTAGCTCCTTGCTTCTATATCTACTTTCTGATTTACAACTATGTTTTAGAATCACTGATTCCAACATTTTCTACTTCATATATACTTCTCTGTGCAAAATTGACAGGTAAATGTTTATTCTAGGTTAGGAAAGTCTGGCAAGATCCCCCCCTTGCACGCCAGTGATGGTGTGTTCAAGGAATATAAAGTAGGGGGTCAATGACCTATGTCTCTGTGGTCATACAAGATTTAGTTCCACATCTGCAGCATCAAGCTGTATATGAAGCATAGTATTTCCCCATCAATTTTCCTCTTTTCTTGCTTTTCTCCACATTTTCACCAAAGACCCTTCCAGGCTAATTTCATCTACCTAGCACATACACTTGTAATTCCAGACAGAATTTCCATTCTCACCTCTCTTAAGAGCTTCAGACTCCCTAGGGACCCCCAACACTTGATTGGAGATTGGTCACTTCTTAGCACTTCCACGGCGAATGAGGCTCTCTCTGTATCCATGATTATTATATTGTTTTGTTAACTGTTTACATCTCCTGCCCTGTCACCAGAGTGTGTTTTCCTGGCAAGTAAGATCAGATTTGACTTTATATGTTCAGGATCTAGCATAAAGTAAGGTTTATTTAATGGGTGTGAGATAGTTATCTGATTGGCTATATGAATTTATTATATCCACATGTTCTGAGCTTTTTTTTGGCAAACAAAAGATTTAGTGATTATGCATTCTAGGTGGAAATGGATTGATACATTTAATGAATACAATTCACACAGATATGACAACTCTCATCTAAAATGTAAAAAATGGATAAAATACATGAGTGATTGTAGCTGTAAATAAAGTTCGTAAGTCATGCTAAATCCATTCCCTTTGTGCTGCTCCAATAAATCTAGGCATTTGAATGGTTACTGTTTTAGATAAATAGTCTATTATGGAAAGGGTATTTTGAAAGCTATACCTAGCTTCCTAGGAATAACCTCACAACCTTGGAAGGCAACATTTAGCACAGCACTAGTTGCTTTATGCACATTATCAAATTTATTCTGACAACAAGTCTAGAAGGTAGGTAACCCGCCCCTCTCGGAAGTTGAGTTTCTGCAGTGTTAAAAGGCTCACAAATGTTCTGACAGCTTCTAGGTGGCAGATTGGGCTCTGAACTGTTTCCTGCTTGACATCAAAGACTGAGATATCCTATTCTCCTCAGAGACACCTTGAAGATACAGTTGGGGTTATTGTTCTTTCACAGCCATTGGCTCCATGGGGACGTGGATTAAGCATCCGTTCTGTTTTCCCTCCATCCCAGCACTGGGCATAGTGCCTTGTGTTTGGAAAGCACTCTGAAATCCTATCACACATTTCCAGCCCTGACAGATCAAGGGCCATCTTATCAAAGTTGCTTCCTGCACGATCTCATGTGTATTATTTATTTCCTATGATTGCTTAATTTTGATTCTGAATAATCCCTTCTGAGGAAGCCTCTTATACATGCCTGTGTTATCATTATATTTTTCTGTTTACATTTTATGTGAACCCCATAAATCTAGAAAGGGGAATGGAAGGTAAAGGGTGGGAAATGCATTGCCAGCTGGCAGATCATGAGATCCTTTGTGGGTCGTGGTTAGGGAAGATGGAGCCAGTCGCTGATCCCTTACAAAGCTGCCCATTGTGAGCAGAGAGCAGGCTTCCCTGAACCAACTTACTTTGGATCTGACAGATTAATAACAGCTTGCCCTTAAGTGTTTCCTTACATCCTTTCACATTTACTATTCTCTCGGCTAGAAACATCCTCCCTGAGATGCTCATGTGGCTGGTTCTCTCAGTTCATTCAGGTCTCTTCAGATGGCACCAAATCAGAGAGGTCTTTGTGGGCCACACTTATTAAGTGGGGTCCCATCATTTTCTCATCCCTTCTCCAGCACTGCCTGGGGTTTGACATACTATATGTTCACGTGCTGACTTGTTTCTTATCTGAGTACTTCCACTAGAACGCAAGGTTTCTAAGTGTAGACTGTGTTTGTGTATATCATCACTGTATCCTCAACGTTTAAAAGAGTGCTAGCACTTAGTAGGTATTCAATAAATATTTTAAAAGCTAGTGAAATAGTGAATCGTGGTCAATTATGGCAACCCTAAAATCAACTATTTGATGCTTAATATCCCCTCTCACCATACACACACACACACACACACACACACACACATACACATACACAGGGCCTTATTATCACACTCTGGATCTCCAGGATGGCAAATAATACTTTTCTTTTTAGCCTTAGACTGGTCATTTGTAACCATGGAAAGGACCTTAAATGACACATTTTTGAGAGATGAGAAATGGGCTATATTGTTTTTCACTTTCTTTGATGAACACATTACATATATATATATTTTTTTCATTACATATATTTTAAATTCTTTACAGCACTCCTAGTTCTCATCAGTACAGGTCTAAACAACGTTGTATTGGCAGCAGCAAACATCATGATCTCTCTGCTGCTGGAAGGCCAACTTAATTCACGGTCCCTTCCTTGCTTGCTAATGATCAAAAGAGAAAATTGCATCTCATGTTTAGACTTACCAATGGTTAGGTAGTCAGGTGCTATTTTGAGTGGCAGACTGCCAGTGCTGGAAAAATTGCAAAACTCATGCAAACAAAGGAACAAAAAAAGTGGAGGTGTCTAGGTCAGAACTGTAGACGTAAATCCTCTCACCAGCCAAACACCATTTTCTGCTGCCCTTTCTTACCTGTTCTCTGGAGGCTGAATGGCAGCTCCAACGTCTGTGTGGTGAACAAACCTCCTCCTAAGTGAACTAACCTGCAATTGAGTCTTTAATTCATCCATATTGATACAGAGGATTCCTACTGTAACCTTCTGTCCTTTTGGTTTTTAAAAAGCAGGTGGTTGAAATTTATACTTTAAGCTTTGAAAAAGCTGCAGGGGGTGAACTCACATGGTCTGAAAAAAAGTGTGTCCAGATTTGATCAAATACCAAGACTGGGCCATCCTTGCTCAGATCCAGGACTGACCTTTGGGGAGAAGACCTGGGCTTTAGGCTCTCAAGATGTTGTGGCAGCAGGAAGAGATGGACTCTGTCCGGAACTAACACAGACACAGTGATCTATTCTGGGTATTAATATATGTTTGTTTCCATAGATACCAGATTTAAAAGACCAATTATACAAATATCTTTTCCAAATGTATTCAAATTCTATCACTGATTTGGTAAACCTCCTAACATCTTATTCATTTTCTTTCTCATTTCTCCTTTAATAACATGCAAATGCTTTATTAAGCCTTTAATAGAGATTATATGAACAGAAATAGAATTTTGCCTTATTGTGGGGATATGCATCTGCTTTTCTTCTGTGCAGTGAGCAGTTTGAACATAAGGATTAAAATTGCCTTCTCATTCTAACAATGTGTTTGTCTCAGAAAGAGTTTTTCTAGTAACGAACACTTATCTACATATTTAGGTACATGTAGATATCAACTTGCAGAATTATCTATTCGGTAACCATAATGTATAAATAGGAACTAAGGAATTTTGAAAAAGCATAACTATTCCCCCACTTTTATTCTAGTACGTGCTTTCTGAAGGATGCTATACATGTGCTTCTAGTAAGCTACACTTAAACTTTTATCTCTCTTCACTTAATACTTTGGAGTGCGATACTAAACCTCACAGATAAACTTCGACCTTTCTCCAGCTGGCCAGACACCTCCAGAGCTAACTTACTACTTACAACTTCCTAAGGCCAAAATTTGAGAGGGTGCAATGCTTATTTTTTCTAGAGTCTCCTTTGAAGAATGAGGTCTACCAGCGGCAGCCCTTGCGACTGGGTATTTCAAAGTGGAACAGGTTCACCAGTGTGAAAATCAAGTGCAATCAAATTTGGGATCACTTGGGGATGAGTAAATCATCCTCTCTTATTTTAATATATTCTCCTAATGCACAGTACTAGTCCCTTGAATGTAAAGAAGACATTTTCCTTTCCAAAATGCATCCTCACATATTTTATTTTGATCTTGAAAGGTACAAATACATCATTATCTGGCTTCTACTGAAAAGAAATAGAAGTATAGAAATTTTTTTGAAAGAGACTGTTGGAAGCACCCGGGTGGTGCAGTTGGCTAATTGTCTACCCTGGGCTTAGGTCAGGATCCCAAGGTCCTGGAATTAAGCCCTGTGTTGGGTTCTCAGCTCAATGGGAACCCCGCTTCTCCCTCTGCTTCTGTCTAATGTTTCCCTCGCTGTGCTTTTTCTCTCTGTGTCAAATAAATAAATTTTTAAAAACTAAAAAAAATAAATAAATGAGACTGTTGGATCCAGAAGAGCTACTTATGCATGGAAACTTTTCAGGTCTAGAACCCAGGCCTCTGGATTCCTAATTCTATGCTGTGTTCATAAGTATTCCTTTATCTATGTCGCATAAATGACTGAGTTTTGAGGTTACAAATATAATGCTATTTCTTTACAATAAGTCACACATTCATATACTTCTCAAATCTCTCAAAATTTAAATAGGTAAGTACACTGTAAACAAACTAGGGTGTATATGTGTGTAGAGATGTATCACACATACACATACATGCACACACACTTGCCCTGTCATTACCGTCTTCAATCCTTTTTCCTCTTCATCTAATTTTGAAGCTGAATCCCCTGAATCATTAGAAATCCAATGGGTGTTATCTCAAAAGGGCTCTTTTTGTGTGGGGCAATGATAAAATATTATTAACATTTCTGTAACATAAGTCAGGACTTTTGGTCATTTTGCCACCATTAAAGTTAACACAATGCAATTCTTGGTCATTTAGAGAGGAAACACATACCAAATCAATGAACGGTCAGAAAATATTAACAAATCTTGTCTCACATTTAGATCTTTCATCCATTTTGAGTTTATCTTTGTGTATGGTGAAAGAGAGTGGTCTAGTTTCATTCTTCTGCATGTGGATGTCCAATTTTCCCAGCACCATTTATTGAAGAGACTGTCTTTCTTCCAATGGACAGTCTTTCCTCCTTTATCGAATATTAGTTGCCCATAAAGTTCAGGGTCCACTTCTGGATTCTCTATTCTGTTCCACTGATCTATGTGTCTGTTTTTGTGCCAGTACCACACTGTCTTGATGACCACAGCTTTGTAGTACAACCTGAAATCTGGCATTGTGATGCCCCCAGATATGGTTTTCTTTTTTAAAATTCCCCTGGCTATTCGGGATCTTTTCTGATTCCACACAAATCTTAAAATAATTTGTTCTAACTCTCTGAAGAAAGTCCATGGTATTTTGATAGGGATTGCATTAAACGTGTATATTGCCCTGGGTAACATTGACATTTTCACTATATTAATTCTGCCAATCCATGAGCATGGAATATTTTTCCATCTCTTTGTGTCTTCCTCAATTTCTTTCAGAAGTGTTCTATAGTTTTGAGGGTATAGATCCTTTACATCTTTGGTTAGGTTTATTCCTAGGTATCTTATGCTTTTGGGTGCAATTGTAAATGGGATTGACTCCTTAATTTCTCTTTCTTCAGTCTCATTGTTAGTGTATAGAAATGCCACTGACTTCTGGGCATTGATTTTGTATCCTGCCAAGCTACCGAATTGCTGTATGAGTTCTAGCAATCTTGGGGTGGAGACTTTTGGGTTTTCTATGTAGAGTATCATGTCATCGGCGAAGAGGGAGAGTTTGACTTCTTCTTTGCCAATTTGAATGCCTTTAATGTGAGACAAGATTCCATCAAAATCCTAGAGAAGAACACAGGCAGCACCCTTTTTGAACTCAGCCATAGTAACTTCTTGCAAGATACATCCACGAAGGCAAAAGAAACAAAAGCAAAAATGAACTATTGGGACTTCATCAAGATAAGAAGCTTTTGCACAGCAAAGGATACAGTCAACAAAACTCAAAGACAACCTACAGAATGGGAGAAGATATTTGCAAATGACATATCAGATAAAGGGCTAGTTTCCAAGATCTATAAAGAACTTATTAAACTCAACACCAAAGAAACAAACAATCCAATCATGAAATGGGCAAAAGACATGAACAGAAATCTCACAGAGGAAGACATAGACATGGCCAACATGCACATGAGAAAATGCTCTGCATCACTTGCCATCAGGGAAATACAAATCAAAACCACAATGAGATACCACCTCACACCAGTGAGAATGGGGAAAATTAACAAGGCAGGAAACAACAAATGTTGGAGAGGATGTGGAGAAAAGGGAACCCTCTTACACTGTTGGTGGGAATGTGAACTGGTGCAGCCACTCTGGAAAACTGTGTGGAGGTTCCTCAAAGAGTTAAAAATAGACCTGCCCTACGACCCAGCAATTGCACTATTGGGGATTTACCCCAAAGATACAAATGCAATGAAATGCCGGGACACCTGCACCCCGATGTTTATAGCAGCAATGGCCACGATAGCCAAACTGTGGAAGGAGCCTCGGTGTCCATCGAAAGATGAATGGATAAAGAAGATGTGGTTTATGTATACAATGGAATATTACTCAGCTATTAGAAATGACAAATACCCACCATTTGCTTCAACGTGGATGGAACTGGAGGGTATTATGCTGAGTGAAGTAAGGACAAACATTATATGTTCTCATTCATTTGGGGAATATAAATAATAGTGAAAGGGAATATAAGGGAAGGGAGAAGAAATGTGTGGGAAATATCAGAAAGGGAGACAGAACGTAAAGACTGCTAACTCTGGGAAACGAACTAGGGGTGGTGGAAGGGGAGGAGGGCGGGGGGTGGGAGTGAATGGGTGACGGGCACTGGGGGTTATTCTGTATGTTAGTAAATTGAACACCAATAAAAAATACATTAAAAAAAAGAAAATATTAACAATTGTGATATCAGTCAAGCACTTGAATTATGGTTCTGTTAGTAATTATGATCAGGTATCTATAGAGGCAGCTTTATGCCAATTCTCAAAATACACAATTGGCTTGCAAACTGGCTTTGTTTTGGTAATATGTTAAAAAATATACAAAAAAAGAAAGCAGATCAAAAGGGCTTTTCTTCATATGATTATTACCTAAGAGAACCTGTAAAAGAATTCCTCAAGGTCAATAGTTGCTTCATGAACCATCATTTCTGGATGCTCAGTTGAAGCCTTTGTAGGATTAAATATTCTGGGTATGACTGGCATCTATTAGAATCATGATTATGTGGGTATTCAGAACACTGGAGTCTATGGTACTCTTTTGTATGGCATGGCCAGACATCTCTTTTGTTTCTAAATTTCCCATATATAAAACAGTATCCAGGGGTAATAAGTGGTTTTTAATCATCCGGAATATGAGAAATAGTTGTTTGCAGGACAGCAGAAAATCTTATTATTGATAGTACTATTTACGCTGTATTACTGTTCATATATCCCTCATATTTCCCTGATACATACTTTCTAACTTTACCCAGAACGATCTTGATTTTAGTCCTGGCTTACTGATTCCACACTTCACATGAAGGCTGTGGGGGTGTGTACAAACTGGGCCCAGAATGGTAAAAATATATTATATATATATTATATTTATATATAGATGGATAAATATAAAGATATGTAGATGTATATATAGTGCCCAAGGGATGTAGAGGGACTGTTAATTATCAAAATGAGGAAGTGTCTAATAGCCTTTCAAGCAAGGGAGCCAAACTCCCCAGGCTCTTGTTCAGTAACAACACGTGATGTGTCTGTTAGCATCAGTGCATGTGTGGAGAAGAACAGGACCAACAAGCTGGCTCCTCTAACTTAGTACAAGAGGCAGTGCTCTATATGGTAAAGGCTACAAACTGAAGCCCCAGATGGCACGTTTGAATCCCAACTCTGCTGCCTGCCAGCTGTGAGACTTTGGTGAATGGACTAAGCTGTGTGTCTCAGCCTCTTTATCTATAAAATGGGGATAATGCTAATACCTACTTCAAAGAGCTGTTGGCTAGACTGAATAAGTTAAGACATGAAAAGGTCCATCTGTCTGAACCATGGGCAATTTGTGAAGGAAGTTAATCTTTATCTAAGAGAGAAGCCATCAGATAACAGCATATGGGCTTAATCTTTTTCTTTTTCATTTAGAAAGAAATGGAAAAATGTTAAGAAAATAAACTCAAACTGGGAAAACATCACAAAGCACTGGGCTGTCCTGGAACCTGTCTACACTCAATACCATCTCCCTCTCTGAAATCATAAAGGAGCTCTGATGACAGGTCAAGCTGAGATTCTAAGCAATGTCAGCTGCTTTATGAGTCAAAATAAAATTAACTCAGATAAATTGAGTGTTGAAGTCATTTTTTAAAAGATTTTATTTATTTATTCATGAGAGACACAGAGAGAGGCAGAGACATAGGAAGAGGGAGAAGCAGGCTCCCTGCGGGGAGCCTGATGCAGGACTCAATCCCAGGATCCTGGGATCATGACCTGAGCTGAAGGCAGATGCTCAACCACTGAGCCACCCAGGTATCCCCCCTGAAGTCACTTTCTTGTACTTCAATGCCATGGGCAGTGGAACTCTAATTATAGGGAATATAAGAACCCTATCCTATCCTTGCTCATGCAGCAACACACACACACACCCCACACACATACATCATCATGACCTACACTATTTTAGTAGCTTTCTCTATTCTTATCATGAGACACCTAGATATTCTCACAGAAATATATTTATCACATAGCCCTCCATCTAAAACACTGATTTCTCTAAGCAGCTAAATTCCTTATACCAGTCCATCTATGCACACCCCCTCTCCATCTCTGAAAACTTTGTATTTTTTTTATTATGTTTCCTTTGAGGCTTACAGAATATAAGTATACGCATGACCTCAACTGATCACATAGCAACCTCATGGAAGCAAACAATGTAGTTGGTTACCCCATGCTACAGGCAAGGGAACCAAGGCTCAAAGAGCTGTTCCTTAGCCTAGGTCAGTCAATGTAAGTGCCAGGAGTTTCAGGCCTGAGTCTACATGCTCCAAATCCTGTGTTCTTGAGCCTCACCCTATAGTCGCCAAAGTGAAAATGATTAAGTTTAAAATGACTTGTTATAATGACTTACTCTCCCTTCCTTCTCTCAAACCCAGGAGTTTCCTCGAACTTCCAGAAGAGACTCAGGAAAGCATGAATTCTGGCAAGAAGTCACTCAAGCAATACTGAATTACCATCAAACAATGAGATATCAGGGCCATGGTAATGTTCTATTGGAATGCCTCTACTCCAGGAAAACAAGTAAACAAACAAATAGGTAATCATTGTTTCTTTTCTAAAAAGAGAGAATGAAATGAGAAAGATAAACTCAATTTATAAGCCACTGCTTGTTGTTCAACTTCTGCAGGCTGAGTTGACTGTCAAGATTGCTTTCGTAACGAAACCTTGTTTTGCATTTCCAGAATCAAAATAATCTTATCTTTCATTGCAGAAAAAAACAAGACACTCTGTTCCAACAAAATCTTTCTTCCTGATGCATCACAGCATCCTCTTTATAACAGAGGACCAAACTCCTAATTTCTAATCTTTTATTCCGTTCTTCCTCCCCTTCTTGCTTCCTCCATTCCACAACCTGGTGACAAGTTCTACAGTGTACCAGCCTTGGGGACAAATGTATATATGCCTTTTTTTTTTTTTAATAACTATGTCTTTAAAAAAAAATAAATAACTATGTCTTTATTCACTTTCCTTTATCCCTATGTGTAACCTTGCCTTCAAATCTCCACGGATATCTTTCTTTCTTTTTCTTTCTTTCTTTCTTTCTTTCTTTCTTTCTTTCTTTCTTTCTTTCTTTCTTTCTTTCTTTCTTTTTTCTTTCTTTCTTTCTTTCTTTCTTTCTTTCTTTCTTCTTTCTTTCTTTCTTTCTTTCTTTCTTTTTCTTTCTTTCTTTTTTTTTTTTAAGATGTTTCTTTTGATTCTTCAAAGGCCTTTCCCAATGTTTTCTTGCTAGGAAAACAGAAGCGCAGTAACTTGGCAAGAAAGTTTGTCCTTACTGAGATCTTCAAGGAACAGAAAGGTAAGGAAAAGAAGGGTAAGACAAGTGGGCAACAAGTAGGCAGATAACAGGCCATATCTGGAGTATGGTAAGTATATTTTCTCAATCAATTCACTGACTGACTAGTTAGAGGCATGAAAGACCATTAACATCATATCATGAATTTTTATGAATGACCATAAGTCAATTAGCAGATCTTGAAAGGGTCTGTGTATAAATAACACTATTGTCACCATAGGACTTATACCTCTGCACAGCAACATGTCACTGAGGACTGTGATATTCCTGTCTATAGGATGTTTGAACAGATTGCTTCACATCTTAAGGTGATAAATGCCACCCAAACATATCATGAAGATAAGAAAAGCTCACATGGGCTGTTTCTAGGAAGGGCCAAGAAGACACCGAAAAATCTGCTTAGTGTTTTCCCTATGGTCCTGTCACTGCAGGATCTGATAACAGTGCTCACACCTACCTGACACTGGGTGATTTGCAAAGTGTGTACACAATCACTTCTGCCCAGCAAGGTGGGGGCTAGTCACTCTTGGCATAGTCTGGGTCTGTGACGGGAAGCTATCTCCAGGAGGCAGATCGATGTCCATGTTTACTTTTGACTTCAGCAATTTCAGTGAATACAACCAAGAAACTGGTGACACAAAGCATCCACTGTGAAGAAACCTGCAGCCCCTGCTTTGAACCCTCATGTTGGGGCTTTTAGGGAAAGATGGCTGTTGCTCAAAGGATGTTTGTCTGATTCTGCTAAAATAAGTCCTTTCCATCCACTTCCCTTAGGAGGGGGACCAGTCTAATAAGAGCTACATGTGTGTCTTATACACTTTGTGGGTCTTTGTTCTCCAAAGGTATATCTTCATTTGCAACTTACTAATTGCTTTAGAACATTAACAAATGGATAATTTGATGACGCCACAATGGGTATTGAAATACACTTTTGGCAAAGTTTATTTGGGATCACATTGTGGTAGATTTGAATCCCAGGTCCATAATTTACCTAGAGTGTGACTTCAGGCAAGTCATGTCAGCTCTATAAACCTCAATCTCTAACATGTCCAGTACTTTCTTCCCTAGAAGTCATGGCTATTTGAGGATCATGTGATTACTTAACGAAAGACAAAGATGTAAGTCGGACATTTGTCCAAGAGACATTTTATTGGGGGTACCTGGGTTGCTCAGTGGTTGAGTGTCTGCCTTTGGCGCAGGTCGTGATACTGGGGTCCTGGGATTGAGTCCCACACTGGGCTCCCCACAGGGACCCTGCTTCTCCCTGTATCTATCTCTGCCTCCCTCTGTGTCTCTCAAGAATAAATAAAATTTTTAAAAAAAGAGAGACATTTCATTATCTTTGTGATTTCGGGAGGTTCTATGGGCAAGAAGAATCTTGGTGCTCATGTGCAAGACAAAGTAAATTTTGACCTACATTTATGTAGGCATTAGAAGGATATCCTTTCCTGAGTGTACAGCAGGAAAGGTATAAATGATTATCTTTTTAAAGAAGTTTTTAAAAAATTTATTTATTCACTTGAGAGAGAGAAAGAGAGTGGGCTCACATGTGGGCACATGTGGGGGGAGGGTCAGAGGGTGAGGGAGAGAGAGACTCTCAAGCAGATTCCACACTGAGTGTGGAGCCCAAAGTGGGGCTCAATCTCACAGCCAGTGAGATTGTGACCTAAGTTAAAACCAAGAGTCAGATGCTTAACCAACTGCACCACCCAGACACTCTAATGAGCATCCTTTTAACTGTTATGTATTATTTTATGGTATCCATGCCTGACAATCACAGAAATTTAGAGGTGAAGAGTGATATTGTCCTTGTTTTTGAAAGCTTAAGCTATCCAAATTGTATTTATAAAATGAAAAACTAATTCCCTGTCAGGTAATAAAAGCCCACAGGATAAGTCCCCCTTATTAGTAAAATGATTAATGTGACAATACACAGATGTGGGGACATTTAAATCTTCTATCTCAGAGTAATTGTCAAACTCTCAGGAGTCAATGGGGAGGAGAAGTGAATTCTCAAGTACTGTGATCTGTATTTACTGTTGGAATAGGGACAATGGGTATCTCCTTTTTCTTGCTTCAGGTATTCCTGGAGAGACTTCAGTTAGTAAAACACCCTCCTTGCATCCCTGCAAGGAAGAGGAATTAACTGTCTGGCAAATCTGAAAGCAGGAACAGATCCAAAAGCTAAACTCATATCATTATTTTTGGGATATGCCTGTGTCTGGTCCCCTCTCACCATAGGCTATAGGATATTCCCCTTGAGAAGGAGCACTGCTATTTCATAGAGCCAACTTTACTAGACAGGTAATTTTGTCTCATTTTAGGGTTCAGTGGTAGCAGACTATCACTGCTAAATTTGTGAGCCACTTTCCCACTACTATCAGTTTTAAAGCTGACATTTTGACCTCCATTTGTCTGCTTTCTTTGTCTATCTCTCAATTGATACAGAACTTGGGTGGTGAAAAGAAGGACACTATTTTTTTTTAAGTTTCCATAAAACCCAGCAACTATTACTTCACTCTAATTTATATTCAAACTTTATAAAGTTAGTTTCTGTCAACAATTTCTTCATCTATTGGAGAAGGATAGTAAAATGACCTTATATACTGTTACGAGGATAAATTATAAAAATCTATACCATGCATTCTCAACAGGAGGGTTATTACCTGACTTTAGCATACACCACTCATGAACTTCACTGGTCAGCTTGGTTGGCAGTGGGGAACTGGTCCTTGTAGCTTTGCTCTAGCTGGGAGGCAAAGCCAAAAGAAGGACATTGTAGAGTTAGAGGTTCTTCCAGAAGTGGTTCAGGGAATAGCCAATAATCACAAGCCAAGTATAAAGCGTTCTTAAAAGGCAGGAGTTGGTTTAATCTGAGGAAGTGGGAGTTTTACCAGTGCAGCAAAAATGTAAGAGGCAGCTCAAGTCAGAAGATCAAGGCTATGTGCAAGAGAGCTTTCCAAATGTCGAAGAAGAAACATGAAGTGATAATGATACTGCCTTTTGTGGTAACATGTAGTATGCACATACCTCATCTAACTCAATCTTAGGAGCTCTTGGATCTTCGCCATATCCATGAGAAGGACATGCTCAGGCTGGTAGGGGTTCTCTGATTAGCTGAGCCTTCCTTAGCTGTGCTGTGAGGTCCAAAGAACTAATCAGTAATAAGTGACTGTGATGCTAAGACATTCAGTTGTGGGCTGGTTTTTTGTGTAGCTGTAGCTAACTGATGGAGAAGTTCATAAGTAATGAGAGTAACAAGACTAAAGTAATAAAACTTGTGAATAGCAGAGCTGAGATTCACACTCAGTTGTTATCTCTTCAAAGTCAGTTGATATAAGCTCTACCCCAGGACACTGGACTAGTATTTTGTCCTTGAAGTTCAGCTGGAATACAAGACACAGGTCTCCCATGGTCTCTAGAAACCTAGAGAAGCCAAAACTTGGATTCATTCCCAAGGCACTAATATTATAATGCTAACATTAACGTTGTAAACTTAGTAAGGACAGAAGCGTATTTGTTCACCGTTTTATCCTCAGCACCTAGTATAGTGTCTACCCAGAGTAAGTGTCCAGGAAATATCTGTTGAATGGATGAATTAATGAACGGCATCATTCACTATATAATTCACTATATAATTTCAACTTATTTGGCCATTCAAAGAAAGTTGATAAGGCCATGAAATATAGCTATAATTTAATACTTAATGAGAATTACACAAATCAGATTATTAAACGCTAAGAAATTTCTCAAGAACCGTCCAGAAAAATCTAATGGTGTATAAAGTCAGGTCCTCACTTTGGTGAAGTCCTTGGAAATGAAATTGCTCTTTCCCAGCAGACTGCTCTATAAATGCCAAGCTTACTGCCTGAATTAATTCTAGGTTATGCTGCACGAAGATGGTGGGATTGCTATGTTGGACTTCTCTGGAACAGATGGAAGGGTTGCTTCAAATAGTGTTTTCTTTTCCAATCTTTCATCAAACATTCTCTTATCCCTATTTTTATACTGAGTTCTAATTAGCATTTTATCTTTGATTTCAATTTTCATAAAAGACACAAGAAAGGCCTTAACAAAGATTAAGTGAAATTGTGATTGTGTTTTTATGTTTTGTATTTCTTTTTTATATGCTCCCATCCCTATTGCCCCTGACAAGTTCTAAGAATCAAAGCAACTCTATTTTATAATGGGTTTTGCTGCTAAGTAGCTGTTTGATCTTAGGCCAGTCATTCAACGTATCTGAGCCTCAACTTGCTAAATTCCTAATTTGAATAATAAAGATGTGGTGCAGAATTAAATTCAAGGTCCTTTTTTTCTCTGAAGGATTTATGATTCCATATGTAGGGGGGCACTAGGTATAATGAACTACTGTGCTGCGAATCAACCTTGCCTTGAGGATGAATGATCATCATTGGATTATCTTTAAAAGAATGTCAGGAATAAGGCACTGCACGAGAGAGGCACCAAGGTAGATATACAGAAAGGATTCATATGGATTTTAAGGAATATCCAAGAAAGTATAAGCAGCCCAAATATTGCTGTTTCTCTTGAGTCAAAAAGCAGCTAGATGGTATTTCCAGGTTGGTGTGTTCTAATGGGTCTCAGAGAGCCAAGCTCTTTCAGGTTGCTTAAAACAAAGGTAAACTCAGATTATCTTGATAAATGGAGATCCTTTGTAAGGAGAGGGAAAAAGAGACATTCTTTCAGCAGTGATATAGCCATACCGTAAAGGGAACCAGAATATTATGATATATTAGTAACTCCAGCATCATGCTCTTCAGTGATCTGCAAGTTTAGACAGAACACAGGGAAAAACTATATTAGAGCCTCTATTTACATTTTTTAAATCTCATTATTTATCCTTTTTGAACCTTGAATGGTTTTCTAATAACATGCATCATAAAGTAGGATGGACATCTAAGTCATATACACATAAAAATATAGTACTTGTTGCATGTGGCAGAGAGAGTCATGCTTACCAAATATTGCTTCCCTACATTTCCCAGCCCTCTGCAATTAAATGGGTTTGTTTGGCAAGACTTGAAAAACAAAATGTGAGCAGAAGTGACCCGCATCATTTGCCTGTTGAGGCCATGACAATCCCACACATAATTCTCCGGTGTCCCTTGCCTCTGGCTCTGACTGAGAAGTCTGTGTATTCTGCTAGATGCACGTAGCTATAGAGTGGTGGAGACAACTATCACCCTGGGTCTCTGATTAACCATGTAGAGCAGAGCCCCCATTAGCACTAGATAAAAAAAATGTGTGTAAGAAATAAAACATCTTTAGGCTAAGCCACCAAAATATGAGAGCTATTTGTTACTGCAGAATAACATAACTTTTCCTGACTAATAAAGGAGACCTACTCTCATTTTTTAGGGAGGGGGCAGGTAGAGTGAGTGATTTATATAATTTACGTGCTGACTTTTGTTTTTGCTAACACTCTCTGTTTGCTGACTAACACTCTGTTTAGATTTGGTGAGTTCTCCAATCTATAAGAGAGCCACTCCTTTTTAGTCTAATGAACTGTGGCCAAGGTATCAGGCTCATAAAAGGAGAGAAAGTACTTTTGGTGGTCACTTCTGCCGTCGGGAGAGGAACTTTCAAATAAGGACCTGTTACTTGAGAATGTCATTAAGAATGTAAATCAACAATTTCACACAGAGACTTGATGTCCAGGAATAGAAGCCAACAAATAATCTTGTGCTCACGGATTTTGTCAACTCTGCATTCCAAGTTCTCATAGATCTTGATCCAGAGAAGGCCTTTAATATGTGATTCATGAATGAATGGAAAGGCTAGATGAAGAAACATATGCTAGAATTGGTGGCTTTTACAAAAGGAAGGTGGCAGTGTATTAAGTAGGAGGGAACTGTCTTTGACAGAAAGCAACTCCTTTGGGAATGAGATCTTAATGTAAAATTCTGCAGGCATTTTTCAATTCACACATTCATTCAACAAATAGCTACTGAGTGCCCTTTAATGTTCTCAGGTCACTTTCCCAAAATAACTGCAAAGAAAATGGCTTCCACTTTTTCCTCTTCATCTAGAAAGATCTATTTTAAAGGCTGGGATTATGGATTTGAGCACTGCTTTTTGAACACAGTCACGAATCCAGGCATTTGGTCCAGGCAATGCTGGGAGGAGAATAGGTAATGATTTTAACAGAGCCTGCTGCAAACGCCTACTCATTCTTCCACAAGCAACTAATCTTAGGTCTCAGCAATGCAATATCCCAGTGAGTAGAGGGATGAGGTGGACTAAAAGGCGAAACGCTGCCAACAAAAGAAGCCCAAAGTACCTCACTCTCTAAGGCCCTCTCACTGGTGTCAGCTCGGGTCAGGATGGTGTTGCAGTGGGCTGTCTATTGAGGGGTGCTACTCTGACCTCTTTGCCAGGAGGTAGGATGAGAGCTGCTGCTATTAGCTCTTAATGTAATGTCTGGGCAATTTCCTTGTGAATATAGAAAAGGAAATTGGTAAGAATGCTCTCATGTTTGCCTTTAGTGATGATGTGTAGAGAATTTTAAACAAGACTGTGAGAGTTTAACTTCAATAATTCATCAATCAAACATTTCTAAGATATTGACTCCATGTTTGGCAGTAGGTAAAGGCCTGAAGGAAATCCACACACACAGGATCCAAAAACAAAAGGCTTTTGTTTTTACTGAGGGTTACCAAAGAAAATGATCAGTGGATAAAGAGAAGCCAGAACAGAAAAATGATACCAGCAATGAAGAGCAGAAGAGTTTAGCAGTCAGGCAGGCAGACTGTGTGGGCAAGTAGCCAAGTAGCGTGGGTTCAAATCCCAGCTCTACTACTTAATACCAAAATAGCTTTAGGCAGTTGATTTAACTTTTGATCAATTTTCTCATTTAAACAATGAAGATAATAAGAGTACTTAAATTAGAACACATGAAGTGTTTAGAAAAGTAAGAAGCATGTGGTAAGGAATGACTGTTAGCTATTATTAGGGGCAATTGAGATTTACAAGGATATCATTATGGTTGATTATTGTCTGTCATCAAATATTCCTGTTAGGATTTTGTTGACCAGAGGAACTTGACCAAGCTAACATGATCCGCTATGGTATATCAAAACCACTGGTCTGGAATCCAGGGAGCCAAGATTCACTACTAACTCTGTGGCCTCCAAAAAGATGAAGGATTGTCCCAATGCTAAGCTCTCTCCTGGGGTCACAAATTTGTTCTTCTGATAAAAAAGAAAGAAAGAAAGAAAGAAAGAAAGAAAGAAAGAAAGAAAGAAAGAAAGAAAGAAGAAAGAAAGAAGAAAGAAAGAAAGAAAGAAAGAAAGAAAGAAAGAAAGAAAGAAAGAAAGAAAGAAAGAAAGAAAGAAAGAAAGAAAGAAAAGAAAGAAAGAAAAGAAGGAAGGAGCTAAAACCTTCCTTCCTTCATTATGTACCTTCTTCTGTCCTCTTCAAACAAAATGGTTTTTCTTCCCCTCTCCACTGATCTAAATTCTGTATGTCTCAGGATCCAGGGCCCTGTGCAAGATCTATATTTAGGGATGATGTGGAAAAAGGAATGGATTTTTGAGCAATGAATTATCTCAGTGGATCTCTATATGTCCCAATCTTTCTGAGAGTCTTAGCTGTAAGTGAAAATCTGGTCCATTCAGAGGACGTAGCCCATGTATGTCCAGAAGATTCTTTCTGATGATATACAGTTATCACTAGTTCAGCTTCCTTACGGGCCAGATGAGTCTCAAGGGAATTTGTTGATCAAGGCCATCTGCATTCCTGCTCTAGCCCTGCCTATCACCTGCTTCTTCTTTGTCTTAGGACTTTTAATCAATCACCAATTTACATGACCAAAGTTTGCCCACCTGGTGGCAATACTACACTGATGATGGCCACCATACCCGAGGGTCCATTGCCTTATTTTTAGCATCATTGTTCAGGACTACTCCTTCCTCCATATAAACCCTTTATGGTATACCAGTGCACTATCTCGTCTATCTGGCTAGTTCTTGAACGACAGTAGGATAATCTTCCTTTAGATCCCTCTAACTTCTTTTAATGATTCATCTGATAAGGTTGAGACAATCTCCCTTTTTAATGACTCATGGCCAATTGATTAGGGACCTTAATTACATCTTCAAGATCCCTTAAACTTCGCCATGGTGTAAGGTACTTATGGAAGTGGTAAACTATCATACATCCTGCTCACAGTCAAAGGGAAAGGTCATACAGGGCAGGAATCTTGGGGGCCATCTGAGAATTCTGCTTACAACAGTTTGGGAAGGTACTTAAGCATGTAAGAAGATCCAGTACATTTTTCCATTTCATGCTCATGAACACCTTTTTTTCAGCTTTTCACTTCATGCAAATCATAATAGGCCTCATATACAGACCACATTAAGGAATAGTTCTCACCATACCATAGTCATAATATAAAGTCTAGGCCTGAGACTCAAGAGATTTGTTTTTTAATGACATCCCTGCCATGTGCTGAAATGTTGAGTATCCTCAGGGAATAGAATGTACCTCACTGAGTTTCTATTTCTTTTATTATGTTGAACATACTATCACCAGTTATACCCTTCCACCTTTTAGGTTCTTTGGTTCAATAATCTCTATGTCCCCCAAAATAAGTGTTTGATGGTAAATCCACAATGAAAAGTAGAGTAAGTGCAGGAGTATAAAGAGAGCCAAAGATCTAAAGATGGGAAAGAAGGGTAGAAGACAAGGAGGCTGGAGTTAACTCCCCAGCATTGTCTGGCAAGGCAAACTCTGCTTGGGCTTTAGGAACCTGGGTCCTCCCCTGGGATGTCTTGTGAACATTTCAGGGAGCCAGGGGAATATGTATACTTCTGGGCCATGTACTCACCCTTCAAGCCTAAGGCTGAAACAACCTTTTCTTGCTTGTATATGAACTGAGAATGTGAATGTTAGCTTTGCTTTTTTTATGGTTAAGTGGTTTTATGTTGGGAGCTTTGAAGCTAGAGGTTTCCATAAATCAAATTTAAGGACAAATTAGACATCCCTAGCTCCCATATGTACTAACCTCAATCTTCAATTTTCAAAGGGTAATAACATTTCTTCATCAGCCAACATATCTCCATGGTTGGAATAGTTTCCACAAATATGGCAAGGGTTTTCTATCCAAAGCTGAATCTGTGTGGTAAATTATCAGTTTGTATGGTTTCTTTCAGGGGTAGTCAAACTTCAATAAAGGCAAATGGCAGGGGCTGGCCCTGGGATAGGTGGCTGTGTGATGTAAAGGTAACCAAATATAGCTGTTCCAAACCTGATGTGGAATTAACAGACTCAGAGCTCTGGAGATAACCAACCTGTCTCAGAAGTTGACTCTGACTTCATAAGCCCTGGGACTTATTAAGTGACAAGTTTCTTCCCCTATAAAATAGGGGATCATTATTGCTATAGCTATAGTCATGAGGTCACCATTCCCCAAGGCTGACCCTCAGCCCTGTGTGTTCTAATTGCTCATTGCTCATTGCTCATTTATTTTGATTGATTTATTGGTTGCCAAGTCCTTGAATAATCATTGAAGTCAATAAAATAAAAGTTAATAATCACTGAAGGTCAGTCTGTGATGTGTCAGGCACTGCTTCAGGTACTTCGCATATGTTTTCTTTTATATATAACCACATGTTATGGACTGAATTGTGTCTTGCCAAAATTACATGCTGAAGCTTTCATTTTCAATGTGAATCTTTAGAAGCAGAGCCTTTAAGAAGGCAAATAAGATTAAGGTGGGGCCCTGATCCAGGACTACTAGAGTCCTTCTAAGAAGAAAAGACACCAGGAACGTGCACATGCAGAGGAAAGGCAGTGTGAAAACATGGCAAAAGGCAACCATCTATATGCCAAGAAGAGAGTTCTCTCTAGAAATGAGCCTGCCAATACCTTGATCTTGAAATCTAGTCTCCAAAACTATAAGAAAATAATTTCTGTTGTTTAAGCACATCACCATGTGGTGCTTTACTGTGGCAGGTGAGAGAGATGACATTTATCTTTTACAGAATTGATTAGGGCTTAGAAGGTGGAGTCAATGGTTTGTCATACCACCACTCATGGCCCATTGCCACTTTATGAATGGGTGCAGTAGAGGCAAGACATATGCCTCTTTTTTTTTTAAAAAGAGTTATTTATTATTTATTCATGAGAGACACAGAGAGAGAGAAAGAGAGAGAAGCAGAGACACAGGCAGAGGGAGAAGCAGTCTCCGTGCAGGGAGCCTGACGTGGGACTTGATCCCGGGACTCCAGGATCACTCCTTGGGCCAAAGGCAGGCGTTAAATGGCTGAGCCACCCAGGGATCCCCCATATGCCTCTTTTTGTACGTGGAAACCACATGCTGCATGCCTCCTTAACTTTTTGGCCTGGAACATAGAAATATTTCATCAATAAGAAATAAAGTATTCCTGACTCAACTTTTCATCAAAGCCATCTACACTTAGGTGTATGTGGTTGGCAGCCAGCTCCTGGTAACTTCACGAGGAACATGTGTGAAGAAATTCTTGTTAACATCATCTAGATTCTGTTCAGAGAAGTTCCCTGTATATTCTGTTTAAATCAACGCTTGGTTTAACAGCTTTCCTAAGCCATTCTTTGCAGAGACAAAACAAGAAGGATGTTGCAAAACTTTCTAAGATAAAGCCTCTGGACTCTGGGTCTTGCTTTTCTTCTCTTTGCAAAGGATGGAACTAGGAAAGGGAAAGGAATGGAAGGAGATGGGTCTTTCTTTTTTTTTCATCCATTTAAAGGGGTGATCAGTTCCTGCCCATACGTGGGTATTAAGGCCTAAGACAATTGATACAACTTGGGCATGAATCACGTCAGGTCTTCAAGTCTCTCTGCTATACTGGAGTCAGTTTTATCCATTAGATTACAGGCGAAAGTTACAGAGGCCTAAAATGCTCAACTCCTCCCTATTGATCTCTCCTCCCTTCATTTTCCACCATTCCATACAAAAGAGGATTCTGTTTATTAAAAGAGGTCTTCAGGGGATCCCTGATTGGCTCAGCGGTTTAGCGCCTGCCTTCGGCCCAAGGCATGATCCTGGAGTCCTGGGATTGAGTCCCACATGGGGCTCCCTGTATGGAGCCTGCTTCTCCCTCTGCCTGTGTCTCTGCCTCTGTCTGTGTCTCTCATGAATAAATAACTAAAATCTTAATAAATAAATAAATAAATAAATAAGGTCTTCACTTTTGAGAAAAGTTTTTTTTTTTTTTGAGAAAAGTATTTAAGTAAGCTCTGATTTGAGGTTTCTAACATCTTCCTGTTTTAGCTGCAAATAATCTTCAGAAAATTGCCCTTTATGGACTTGTATGTTTTATTGTATTTTTGTTTTGTTTTATTTTTGGGTGGGAGGAGATAAGCATTAAAGCCTGGATCTCTGATGAAACTTTGTGGAAGCATAGCCAGGACATGCCCTATTTTGGTTGACTGGGGAAAGAAAATGCAGAAGAGTTGACTGTTATAAGGATGTGTATTCCAAACACTTTTAGACGACTTAAAAGTTCTCGCTTCAAAAGTCCATCTTTAAATCTTGATGGGAAAACCAACTATCAGAAATCGCAATATGCTGTATGCCCAGGCTTGAGTTCCTAGAAAAATTAGACCAATAAATCATCTTTTTTTCTGTTGAGTCTCTCAAAACTTCCATACAAATCATACCATGTTTAAAGACTGTACATGTACTGAAGTATTCTGAAAATGACAGTTTAAACTCAGATCTCTTGGTTATAAAACTAAAACACCACCAACACGACCTAGTAATATATCTATTAACTATATTTTCTTTAAAATGTCACAATTTGATGCAGGCAAAATAAAAGGATTGTTTTAAAGAATTCATCACATACAATTAATAATGAAAATATTAGAATAAGGATATAATTGAGGAGTCTGCTCATCCTATACTTTTTTCATACATGAGAAATCCAAGGTTCTGAAAATTTAAGTAAGACACTCAAGGTCACATAACCAATCTGTGGTGGAGCAGTGTCTTAGCCCAGTTCCCTGTTCCCTCAGGTAACAGAGATTTGGAGGGTCATAAATTCTCACTCTGTGTGAGACCAAGTGCTCTGATGTATAACTGGCTAATCTTCTCTGGACATACCTTAGCTAAGCAAACCTAACCAATATGCTGTATTTGACAAAAACACAAAAAGTAGAAGACATAAAACTGCTTTTTTCTATGTAGTGCCTATTATACTGAAGATAGTTAAACCAAACCATAATAACAAGAGAGGCAGAAAAATGGCATGTGGTTTGCTTTGATCATTTTCATGGCCTGTGTTGTAACATTTTAAGACAGTTCAAATACAATAATAGCTGACCTAAAAATGCCTAAACATTAAATTGTTAACAATAATATTGAAAACTGGGGTTGTAAATATTTATTATAATTTTATTATGTTCAAGTTTTTCCACAAGGAAATGTAAGAGTCTAAAGATGCTTCCCATTGAAGAATGTCTAACAGAGGACATAAAAGAAACCTGCAGAGAACCAAAGTCATACAGGAAAGGAGGCTATAGACTAGATACAAGTTCAAGGTGATGGAAGCGTCGGAGAAGGACATATCAACATCGATTTACCTTATTCATGACAAAACTACTCAATTTTCCAAAGAGTTTTTCAATTGACTGATTTGGAAGCTTTTTATTCTCAAGCAAGATATCCTCAGCTGGAGCAACACAATAAAAATAATTGGTAACAGCTTTTCAGCACTGTGGTAATCATCTTGTATCATAAACTTACTTAATCCTCACTACAACCCTACAAAGTATGTGCTCTTAATATCCTCATTTTTAAAGAGGAAGAAATAGTGGTTTAGTGAGATTTAGTAAATTGCCCAAGTTTGCCCAGCTATTAAGTAATGAGCAAAGATTTGAACTTAGGTAATATGAATCCTACACCCATGGTCTAAGTGCTCCCCCACCCCCCTCCATACATACCAGTATTAACAGTTGCAAAATATTTGGAATAATAACTCAGTTGCTTGACTTTCTACATGTTGTTATTAAAAACACAATAGCTAAAAATTAGTAGCAGCTCTCATGAATAATGGCCTTCATTTTGGGCAACTTGATTCATAGACCCTTCTAGCTGAATTATGGTAGCAATTATTGACTGTTTGATGTCCTGTGAATTTGTAGTAATAAAAGTATAAAATATACATATAAATATATGATTTTGTTTCTAGCATCTAGTCTAAAATAAGAGAACATACATCTGGACCATTCAAAAGTCATATCCTATCACTAAGAAATGTATTTTAACTAAAGATAAAGCATTTTCTAATACTGTTACCTGGTAAGAGATATTTTTTATTGATCTGTACCCTCTTGTATTCTGAAGATGTAGGTTCTGAACGAGCAATATCAGCTGAGGGGCTTTGTTGAGCTCCTAAAGCTCAGTCATACCTGATTCCTGTTCATAGACAAAAGTCAAAGGAAAATCCATAAAACTGAGTAAATAATCTCATGTGGTTACTGACAGATTTATCCACAATGAGCTATTTAGGCATTAAGTGTAATAAAGGAGAGCCATAGAAATATAGACATTCTGTGTCTTTGGCTACATTGTGACCTAGAGACATATAGATCGCGTACACACACACACACACACACACACACATTTATTAGGTAAGAATCAACTTGCAAGAATACTAGTATAATTTCCACTTTACAGATGAAATGACTGAGGCAAAAAGAGGTGAAGTGACCTGCCCAAGACCACTCAAATGTGTGTGTGTGTGTGTGTGTGTGTGTGTGTGTGTGAGCATGCACATATGCAAGCACATGTGTTTCACAGTGAGGAGAACGGAGGAGAAGGCAGATACAATGCCTGTATACCTAATGAATTTCTTTTTCATTTGTTTCCTTGGAGATACACACATTTATGGCCCACAATGTTGCAACCAGAAAATATGGCCTAGCCTGTTCTGCTCATGGAGAGTTAAGCTAATACAATGGGAGATTAAAAATCTGAATTAAACATCCGCATGAGGGGCAGCCCTGGTGGTTCAGCGGTTTAGCGCCACCTTGGTATGATCCTGGAGACTGAGGTTTGAGTCCCACGTCAGGCTCCCTGCATAGAGCCTGCTTCTCCCTTTGTCTGCTTCTCCCTCTGCTTGTGTTTGTTTCTGCCTTTCTCTCTCTCTCTCTCTCTCTCTCTGTGTCTCTCATGAATAAATAAATTAAAAATCTTTAAAAAATAATAAAAATAAACACTAAACATCCACATGATAAGGTCACTGTAATATATGTAAATTAATTACAGCTAAGCCATCAGATAAATGCTAATAACTCCTAAGTTTCTGGAAGATTCCCCAAAGAACTAGATTTCTCTTTAGCAGGACTGCCTTTGCCTCCCCATGATGATTTAACCCTGAGGTACTCTGAAAAAGAGAGGTGTACCTATCTTGCAGTGTTTCTCAACAGCAGGTCTATGGACATTTTGGACTTTGTCACTGTTTGTTGTAGGGAACTTTCCTGTGTGTAGAAGGGGATTGAACTGTATCTGGCCTGTTTTCAATAGATGCCAGTTGTGAAGATCAAAAATGTCTCCTAGTATTGCCGAATGTTCCCAGGCGTGATGGGGCAGGGGGAATTAGCCCAAGTTGAAAACCTGCTTCAGTACAATGGAATTTTAAAAGCTGAGCTATAGGTCCCATTAATAGTCATCACTATCTAACTTCATGCTGAATTATCATCAACTGAATCATTTTTCAATCTAATATTTATAGGGCATTTAACCAGTATTAGATACTATGTACATCCATATGTCTTGCCTTCAAGAACATTTTATATAAGTATATAAACTTTATCACTAATAATGAATCTAGATTTTTATAAGTTTTTAATCTCCATAAATGTATGGAATTTTTACGACATTAAGTCTTAATTTTTTACTCTATCATACAATGATTTTTTCATGTTTTGATGGGGCCTACATAACTTTTATTTTAAGAGCTATCTTATGATACTTCATTAGACAAACTGTTAATGCTTGTTGTCTTGTAAAATACTGATCATGGTTCCAATTATTTACTATTATAAGTAATACCCCAATGAACATGTTTATATTCGTGTTTCTTTGAGAATAGGCCTAGAGCTAATTAGTAAGCCAAAGTGTGAAAACATTTTATGATATATGATGCAGATTACCATAAAATTTTTAAGGAATATAAAAGCTCTGAGTCCAACTTCAGCATCATTATGAAAACATTGGTTCTCCTGAACCGTCTAAAGCACTGTTAATAACCATGTCGAGTCCTTACCTTGCAATGCCCTATTCAACCACTTTTGATGTGTTAGTCATTGATATTCACGTTAATCCATTATAGCAGATACTGTTATTAGCTCCACTTTACCAAAAAGAAAATTGAGCAATCAACAGGTTGACTATCTTGCTCTAGTTCACATGGCTAGCTTGTGGCAGAGCTGAGATTTAAAAAGCCTGATTCTAAAAACTTTGGTCTTAAATATTCTGCTTTGGAGGAATCCTCACACTACACTCTACATTTTATACACAGGAAGAGTATGCAGACAGGGTGGTAAGCTCCTTAAAAACTAAAGTTTCAATCTACAAAATTAACATGTACTAAATGAAATCAAATTTATACAAATGCCAATGTGCAGGTAATGTCAATAGACATTAATGTATGATTTAAGGTACTATAAGGTCACAGATATGAAGCACAGATTCCTAATCCCAAATTTAGTTTAATAGCACAGTATAGAAACAAAGTCTCCCTATGATCACTGTTGGGCTGTTGCACTGGAATAGATCTGTGCATTAAAAGAAGTTATTTTTTCATTTTAAAATGTTTCTAAATGCATTTTCTTAATATTTTATATAAGGATTATTTATTAACTGTCTAAAAAATTACAGCCGATATCACATCATATATATTACCATTACCCAACTCAGCTCATATGTAATATTAGAACCTGGGTTTATTCACATATTTTATTATATTTACAGCAAAATGTAAGCTTCTTGAGCATGGAAACTTTCTCATGTTCATTGTTCTTTCTTCAGTACTTTACACCATCCCTGGCACATAATGGCTACTCAGAAAATGTTTTTTGAGTGAATCAGTGAGTCCTTATCATATGCCTACATGATGTACTTACTGGGGGATACATCAATGAATAAAGTTCCATCTTCACTCTCAAAAGTCTTAAAGTTTAGAAGGAACAAGTATGCAAACAAGAAGTCTGAAGTATTGTGAAATATACTAAAATAGAGTATTTTATACTAATACACAATACTAATACACAAAGTTCCAAAGTAGTATAAAAGGTAAGATGATATACTGGGAAGAAAGGGTTAATTAATGTCATAGAGCTTGGCTCTGGACAGGAACTGTAAAGATGAAAAAGTTTCCCAGGTTGTCAAGGAAATACATGGAGGACATGGCCTAAAGATGGAAGACAAGGGGTAAATGCACAAAAGCATGAGATAGAATGATCCCATCAGAGAAATATAAGTAGTCCACTCTTATAACCAAATACAGTGTAAAAAAAACAAGATGGAGTACTATATAAATCAAAATATGAACTTGTCAAATGAATGGCATCAGGAAGAAAGCACATTGTGAAATTTCATAAATCTGTAAGTAATTGATTTCATTCTTTCATTTGCAAGTAAGTATTCATTGAGCATCTACTGTGGACCGCACAGGGCTAGACCCTGGGGAAGCATGGAGAGCAAGACAAACAGCATTCTGTTCGTATGGAGGTTAACTTCCAAAAGATGGAGATAGACAAGACAATGAACAGGCAAATAAGCAAAATAAACAAAGCAATTTCCAAAAGTCAAAAATACAGTGAAAATAAAATAACGATATATAAGAAGACTGAGGATTCTCCTTTAAATTGGGTTATCTAAGGCCTTCTGAAGATGTAACATTTGAATTGACCTGGATGATTTGAAAGAACCAAGTACCCGAAGATATAGAGACACACAATTCTAGGTAAAGAAAATAAAAAGTGCAAAGCCAAAATTAAAGGTAAGATTGGGCTTGCCATATTCCAGAACAAAAAGAAGACAGGGTATCTGAATTTTAGTGAGCAGAGGGAGGAAAGATAGTAAATAAATTCAGGAAGGCAATTGGGAATGAATTAAATTTTAGGCGTTGGTAGGTGTTTGGATTTTTTTCCTGAATGTCATTGAAAATCATTGAGAGATTTTACATAGAAAACTGCACTGAATAGAACAGATTTAATGGGGTGGTACCAAAATCAGGGAAACCAGTTAGGAGGTGACTTCCAGTAGTCCATAAGAGATGCTGGTGACTTGGAGGGTGGGAGATAAGATAATAGATTTGAGGCCAGGGGGTGAATGATGGCACCATTTCATGGGACTGCTCAATACTACTTCTGACTCTGGGCCAGTAATTATTTGCAAGGTTGTCCTAGCCAATTAGTTATAGATAGTTTCTTTAGAAAGGCCAATTTACTCACTGCCCCCCCCCCCCCCCCCCCCCGCCCCTTTTCTCTCTGTAGCACTGACATATCAGGAAATTATGCTTTCTGAAAGAATCCTCTCTCTGAGACCTGTTTATGCCTTAGGAAAGAGAAGCTGACTCTTGGAATCTTACAGAAACAATTACCCTCACAAAGGCTCTGGTTTTTGCATTTCTACAGGACTTGGTTTCACTATAGGGCACAGGGTATTGCTTAGCTCAGGGTCCTAGTGGAGCTCCTGGCATACTGATGAGGAGAATTACACAGTGATTCAGCAGCTCCTACAGCCTCTTCAGCTTCTGGCTTTTGAATACCTGCTGACTTGGGTTTAGAAAAGCACAGTGATTAGCCTCCAGTGTCCTTTTCAGGAAGAGCCTCACTTAACTCTCTCATAATGTCTGTCTTACATTAGTGGCCTGATCCTCACCCCTCCTGACCCAGAGGGGACAGGAAATTAAGACATAGCAGTGCTTTGAGCCCTCCCTGGTGCCATGTCTTCGCTCAGGCCCGCAGGGCACTCACTAATGTTCACAATACCGAAGACTTCAATTGCCAGTGACCTGTCCCTGAAAATCCTTTAGTAGACTTCAAATATTTCTCAGAAAAGTCTAAAACATCAGTTACTCTATTTTTGAAGTTTTTTACTATAATATATAATATGTACACATACAAACATACACACACCTCTTAAAATGCATTGTTTAATCAGTTATTTTAAAGCATACACAATTCACCAACTACAACCCAGGTCAAGGAAGAGCGCTTTGTCAGCTAACATAGAAGTTTCTTAATGTACCCTGATCCAAACATTATCACTAATCCAATTTCTATAAGCACTTCTTTATTGTTTTATTACCCAAGTGTGCATTCTTATAGCCCATAGTTTAATCTTCCAATTTAAAACTATGTTATGTCTGTTATGTCTATCTTAATAGTCTACATCTCTTTCATTTCCTCATATCTTGTCTTAAAAAACTGGGTCATTTTGGTTATAGAGTTTCCCACTGTCTAGATTTTGCTGATTACATACTCCTGGTACAGTTCAACACTTTTGTCCTCTGCACTTCTTGCAAATTAGCAGCTGAATCCAGAAGCTTGATGTGTCTGATGTTCAACCCTTTTGGCACGACTAGAGGTGGTGTAATGTTCTTTCATCATGAGGCACAAAACGTGGAGTCATCACTCTTTATGGTATCAGTAAATGTTGATACTCATGCCTGTGTCCATTAATTCATTGGGGATTACAAAATGTTGGTATTCTAATTCTGGCATTTCCTTTGCATTTACTAGTAGGAATATTTTTATAAAGAGAAAATGTTTCATATGTTTTTTGTATACTTAGTGGTACAGTGCACATAGATCAGGTAAAAAAAATATTTGATTCTTTCCTTCAACTTTTAGAAACGGGTGGGGTTCAGGATATTGCTTCACTGAGCTACCGCCTGTCTTGTTTCATGTAGTTCAAAGCTATAGCAACCTCTTTTCTAAAAACATTTGGTTTTGTTCCTTTGTACTTTATTTAAAAGTCTTCCACCTTTGTCTTTCCTATTTCTTTTTCTTTTAAAAAAATTTTATTTAAGTTCAATTAATTAACATAATGCATTATTGGTTTCAGGGGTAGAGGTCAGTGATTTATCAGTCTTATATAACACCCAGTACTCATTACATCATGTGCCCTCCTTAATGTTCATCACCCAGTTATCCCATCCCCCACCCACCTCCCCTCAAGCAACCCTCAGTTTGTTTCCTATGATTAAGAATTTCTTAGGGTTTGTCTCCCTCTCTGATTTTGTCTTGTTTTATTTTTTCCTCTCTTCCTCTATGAGTCTTAGTTTCCTTTCTTAAATTCCACATATGAGTGAGATCATATGATAATTTTCTTTCTCTGATTAACTTATTTTGCTTAGCATAATATCCTCTAATTCCATCCACATCATTGCAAATGGCAAGATTTCATTTTCTTTGATGGCTGAATAGTAGTCCATTGTATATATATATACACATATATACATATATATATACACATATACATGACACACATAAATATACACATATATATGACACACACACATATATACACACATATATAAATATGACATTTTCTTTGTCCATTCATCTGCCAATGGGTATCTGAGCTCTTTCCAGCTATTGTGGACATTGCTGCTATAAACCTTGAGGTGCAGGTGCCCCTTTGGATCACAATATTTTTATCCTTTGGAGTAAATACCCAGTAGTGCAACTGCTGGGTCATAGGGTAGCTCTATTTTCAACTTTTTGAGGAACCTCTATATTGTTTTCCCAAGTGGCTGCAGCATCTTGCATTCCCACCAACACTGTAAGAAGGTTCCCCTGTTTCACACCCTTGCCAACATCTGTCATTTCCTGACTTGTTAATTTTAGTCATTCTGACTGGTGTGAAGTGGTATCTCATTGTGGTTTTGATTTGTATTTCCCTGATGCCAAGTGATGTTGAGCATTTTTTCATGTGCCCATTGGCCATTTACTGTCTTCTTTGGAGAAATGTCTATTCATGTCTTCTGCCCATTTCCTGATAGATTATTTGTTCTTTGGGTGTTGAGTTTGATAAGTTCTTTATAGATTTTATCTGATATGCCTTTTGCAAATATCTTCTCCCATTCTGTTGGTTACCTTTTGGTTTTGTTGACTTTTTTCTTTGCTGTGCAAAAGATTTTTATATTGACAAATAGTTCAATAGTTCATTTTTGCCTTTGTTTCCCTTGCTTTTGGAGGTATGCCTACCAAAAGTTGCTGCAACCAAGATCACAAAGGTTCCTGCCTGTGTTCTCCTCTAGGATTATGATGGACTCCCATCTCACATTTAGGTCTTTCATCCATTCTGAGTCTATTTTTATGTCTTGTGTAAGGAAATGGTCCATTTTCATTCTTCTCCATGTGTCTGTCCAATTTTCCCAACACCATTTGTTAAAGAGACTTTTTTCAATTGGATATTGTCTCCTGCTTTGTCAAAGATTAGTTAACCATAGAGTTGAGGGTCCATTTATGGGTTCACTATTCTGTTCCATTGATCTATATGTTTGTTTTTGTGCCAGTACCATACTGTCATGATGATTACAACTTTGTAATAGAGGTTGAAGTCCAGAATTGTGATGCCACCAGTTCTAGGTTTTTTTTACTCCCCAACAATCCTTTGGCTATTCAGGGTTTTTGCTGTTTCCATACAAATTTTAGGACTATTTGTTCCAATTCTGTGAAATAAGTTGATGGTATTTTGATAGGGGTTGCATTGAATGTATAGATTTCTCTAGATTCAGCAAAGTGGCAGGATGTAAAATCAATGCACAGAAATCAGTTGCATTTCTATACACTAACAATGAGACAGAAGAAAGAAAATGTTGCTATTACAGCTATCTTCCTAGAACTACCTCCAATTAGTTTACATTTTAGTTCATACACAGGCATCATTGCTGAGGCTCTGGTTATGTTAGATCAGTGAATATCAAATCTGTAATCCTGATATTCCATAGGTCTCAAAGTTATCATGATATTCTCTTTAAAAATTCCTCCAGTGGGGGCACCTGGATAGCTCAGTTGCAGGAGATGTTTTAAAAACTAATTTTAGGGCACCTGGGTGGATCAGTGGTTGAGTGTCTGTCTTTGGCTCAGGTCTTGATCTCAAGGTCCTGGGACTGAGCCCCGCATCGGGCTCTCTGCTCAGTAAAGAGTCTGTTCCTCCCTTCGTGCTCTCTTCTCTCTCTCAGATAAATAAATAAAATCTTTAAAAAATTCCTCCAATAATAATTCAATTAGTTAACCAATTTAACAAGTACTCCTGGTATGCATGATATAGAACCACTGAGTACTAAAGAAGGAGGAAAATCAACACATTTATTAATTCTTTTATTTACACATTCTTCCATCAAACTTCTGTGACTAATTACAGAAACTAATTACACTGTATGGTGATCTAGTATAAGAAGACATAGCTCAACCTTCTCACTGTGTTAGATTATTCCATTCAGCACATATGTCCTAAGTACATCCTTTATGTCATTGTTTATGCTGAGTGCTGCTCTAGATTAATACTGAATGTAGAAATCCATGGCCACCTTCATCCTATCAGGATTTGTTAACTTGGGAACATCAGGAGGCTTCTCTGAGCTTCATCCTTAAGATGTACATAGTAGTATTGTTTACTTACAAGATGCTTTTAAAAATTACATGATTCAATAGTTCAAAAAGATTTTTAAAAACATTATTAATTGTCTTCCACATGCAAGACTCATTAATTTACTCATTTAATAAATATTTAGAACTCACTGTGTGTCTGGCGCTATATTAGCCTTTGAGGATATAGCCAGTGACCAAACAAGATTTTTGCTCTCATTTAGCTTCCATTCTATGGAAGAAGAAAGACATTAAACAAATATATGATACACTTAAAACAGAATGAGGTGTTCAAGAGAAACCAAGGTGCTCCTTAGGCTCAGTGGTCATGGATGCCCATGCCAAAGACTTTGTTTTTCTTCCAGGATTTCCATAATAAAAACGGAACCCTCCATGTCAAGATGATGAGGGTGTAGAGTGTGGGAGGCAGAGGGACAGTTGGTTTAAGGTTCATGGTCAGGAACACATTCAATATGATCCAGGAACAGAAAGCTGGAGAATGTGGCTAGAGAGAGTGGGAACCTGCTAGAGATAAATTCAGAGAGAGGGAGCAAGTAACTGGTTTATGAAGGCTTTATGCTTTAGAGAAAGAAGTTGGATTTTTTTTTATATAGAGAGAGATAGAAATCATGGAACAGTTGAACACTTAGGAAATTATTTCAATAGTCCAGGTAAGAATTGGTAAGATGAAAAGGGAAATGGTGGTGGCTTAGACTGGGGCCATAGCAGCGGGAAATGACAAGGAAGTTTTATTAGCAAAATGTTTTGGATATAGAGTCAAGAGGACTTGCTGATTCATTGCTTATGGAGGATTATATAAGGTGAGTAATCAAGGATAGCTCTAAGGTTTTGGCTTAAGAAATTGGAAGGAGATAGGAAAGAACAGAATGGATGAGATTTTAGAATGGGTAGGAGTAGTACTTGGGGAAGAATCAAGAGCTCTGTTTCAAATATGTTCATTTTTAGATGTATATTTGACATTTAAATGGATATGGCAAGGAGGGTTTAGGTATATGAGTCTGAACCTGTGCTTCTTGGAAGAGGTCAAAGCTGGAGATAAAAGTATTAGATCGCTGACACATAGATATCATTTAATGGTAGGTCACCTAGGGAGAAAGTGTTGAAGAAGAGGCTTCTAGATCACAACTGACAAAAGAAATGGGAAAAGACTGAGAAAGAGGAGTCAGGGAGACAGGGAAAGAATCAAGAGTATAGTGCTCTAAAAGCCAATGAAATGATAGATCTCAATAAGAATAGAATCATCATTGTAGAATGTTGTAGAGAGTTTGAGTAAGTTAAGGGTAGAGAAATGATCATAGGTTTAGGCAACATTGAGGTATTGTCTTTAGAGAGAGCATTACAAGTAGCCAGACTAGTGATAGTGCAGAGTTCAAAAACAGTATGTGTCCTCAGATTGTTTTCAGTTGTAGAGCACCAATGAACCACTTCCAAAAGTAAAGGTAAACTTGGCTTAGAATTATTATTACTTTCTAGAAACTATAAAGAGTAGAACAGATCAACAATCTGGATCCCTTATAGTTATGTCGTCCAATATGGTAGCCACTAGCCATGTGTGGTTGTTTAAATTTTAAGTTAATTAAAATTAAAAATTGTTAAAAAATCACTCATCATGTTTCAAGTTTTCAATAGCCACATGGGGCTAGTGACTACCATGCAGGACAGCACAGATATAAAAGATACTTCTATCATCACAGAGAATTCTGTTGGACAGTCCTTCCCTAGAGGATGAGGACAGATCCCTCTTTACTGGCTTTAATTGCTAAGGGAAATAATAGGGGCTTCAGTGGTTTAATTAAGGAATTACAGAAAAGGGAATCTGACTACATCTTAATCTTCTCTGCTTGCCGACAGAGCTGTGAGACACACTGACCACAACAAAGTCCTGGTTGATTTCCAAGGATGGATGAGGTGAAGAGAGAAATGCCACAGTGAAATAGACCAGCAGCTATGAGATGCCATTATCCACAACACCGGTGAGAATTACATCAAGAAATTCATCATGACCAGCTAGGTGTGCCAAGGCACTGAGACAGCTGCTGCCAAGCCACTTAGCCTTAAGTCCCAAGAAGAGTCCCAAGAGGGAAAAGAGAACGAATTGGTTCTTTCGGTCACATTAAATTGAAAAGGCACTCATTACGTGGCTTTCTGTATGCCCTTGTCTTCTCCTGCAGTGTCCTCTCCCATCCTTCCCTTCCTATTGCCATCACGATCAGATGCTTTCTTGTGCATGAGGCCTCCAGTAATGCCTCCTTCACTGTGCTTGCGTGGCACTTGTATAAGCCATGCAGAACTCAACATACTCTGGCTTTTCATGTAGCTTTTTCCAATGGTAAGAATATAGACTTTGGCAGAAAACTCTAGATTTGAATCCTGATTTTACCTGTCACCTAGCAGTATGATTCAGATAAGTTACTTTCCTAATTGCCAAATTTTCCTCTGTAAAATTGAAACAATGATCCCTTTTCTTCTCTTTTTTTTTGAGATGACTTTCTTTTAAATTGAAGGATAATTGATATACATCATACATATATTTAAATTTTTTCTATTTAAATTCAGATACCATATTATTAGTTTCAGAGGTAGAATTCAGTGATTCATGAGTTGCATACAACACCCAGTGCTCAATACTTCAAGTGCCCTCTTTAATGCCCATCACCCAGTTACCCCATCCTCCTACCTACCTCCCCTCCAGCAACCTTCAGTTTGTTCCCTGGAGTTAAGAGTCTCTTATAGTTTGCCTGCCTCTCTATTTTCCTCATGTTTTATTTGGTGCTCGGTAATTAATGCACATTGTCTCTTCTAAAACTTAACCATCTGGTTCCTCTGAAGGACAGTTGTTATTTATTTATTCATTTATAACTTAAATTCAATACACAATGCATCATTAGTCTCAGATTTAGTTTTCAATAATTTATCAGTTGCATATAACACCTAGTGCTCATCACATCACGTGCCATCCTTAATGGCCATCACCCAGTTACCCTATCACTCCTCTCATCTCTCCTCCAGCAACCCTCAGTTTATTTCCTAGTTAAAGAGTCTCTCATGGTTTTTATCCATCTCTGATGATTTCCCATTCAGTTTTCCTCCCACCCCCCATGATCCTCTGTGCTATTTTCTATATTCCACATATGAATGAAACCATATGATAATTGTCTTTCTCTGATCGATGTACTTCACATTCAGCCTAATGCCCTCCAGTTCCATCCACATTGATGCAAATGGTAGGTATTCATCCTTTCTGATGGCTGCATAATATTCCATTGTATATATATGTATATACCACATTTTCTTTACCCATTCATCTGTTGATGGACATCTCAGCTCTTTCCATAGTTTGGCTATCATAGACAGTGAAGTTTTAGATGAGATGCACCAAGTCTGACAGAGTATGGAGGCTTTAGGATGTGAGCTCAACCCTTCTGATTGCATTTCTCCCTACAGTGTGGGATGGCTTATAAGCTCCAAGTGCTCTTTGGAACTCTGCATCACCAGATTCTTTCCAGGATTTTTTTTTATATGCTATACAATGACCATTTGAGAAAAGCATGAATTAATTTAGAAGTTCCCAGATATGCATGGGATAGAGATTAGCTTTGGCTCTAAGATATGAGTATATAAGGAAACAAATGATCCCCTGGGAGCTTCAATTCAATTGGAACAGAGGTACATATTTTTTCTTCTAACTTCTATCTGACCCAACGACTTGAAGTTAAGTTCTAAATAATGAGCCCCAACGTGATGTCTCAAACTCAGCCAATGCTACTGTACAGAACTATCTATTCTGATGAAAATATTCTGTATGTTCTCTGACACAGGGTATACTAGCCACATGTGGCTTTTGAACACATGAAATGTAGTTAGTGCAACTGGGAAAGTAAAACTTTAATTTTAATTCATTTTGATTTTTTAAATTGAAATTGAATTGCTGCTACATGTGGCCAGTGGCAAAAATCTTAGAATTCATAGCCTTAGGATAATAAGATGGAGAGGATTCTGAGATCCATGAGCCCAACTTCTTCATTTTACGAAGGTAGAACAACAAAAGAACCAGTATTTCCTGAGCACTTTTCGCATGCCAAGGCCTGTACTAAAGGCCTTCATGTTATTGCCTTTTGGGATCCCTAATGGCTTCATGAAGTAAATATCACCAACATTTTACATTTATGAAAACCCTCTTGTTAGAGGCACATAGTTATGCTTATTTCAGTTAGTGTAGAATAGTGAGGATGGAGAGGTGTGTATGTAACTGATGTGGATCATCCTATGTAAATTTCAACCTCATGCACCAAGTTGGTCTTGCCACACAGGAGTCCACAAAGAATTGGTGAAATGAAAAGCCAGTATCAACATCACACCAGCAAAGCAAGTGAAGATTCCTCTCGATCACATTCACTCTCCTGTCTCTTGACTTTCAGCACCAGGAAGTTTGTCTTTATATTTCACTCAATTTCCTAGCAGCCATGCCCACCCTAATTATGCAACATAAATTTTTACTGCTAGCCTAAGCAGGACATAGTCAGGTGGTAGGATTTGCTTCAGAAATATGCTGATCACACATGGAAAAAAAAGAAATATGCTGATCACACATGGAAAATAAACACACCAATTCCTTTGGCATCAGTCAATCCCATTAGTTGGACCACAGCTCACAGATGCAAGGAAAATTGAATGCTGACAATTCTATCCAACACATTAGAAAGTTCTTTCCATTTATTCTTGTGTCCCATCTTGGGAGCTCAAACTGAGGTGATTGATCTTTGCGGTATACTGTTGTGCCACCTTACTCTTCTATCTGACCTCTATACCCATATCTCTTTTCTCAAGGCATGATTTGAATAATATCCTCCCCATCCTCATTAACCTCACATTTCAGATCTTGTAACTCTTTCAGCTTGCAGAGGGCAGAATGTGAGACTTTGGGGCTTCCATAATCATGTGATAAATTTCTATAATAAACCTCCTCATGTATATCTTATTGGTCCTGTTTTGCTGGAGAATCCCAGTAATACAATGTGATTGTATTAGAAAATGAGGTAGCTTCATTCTATCAAGAAGCCACCTCCAGTACATCCCACGTGGATTGATGAGCAGAGAGGAGCCTAGATGTAAGACCAAGAGGAAGGAGTTCCAGGGTCATATCTTCCTTCCAGAGGACAGCTTCAGACTCCCCTTGAAGAAAAAAAGAAGAGACTTTGCCTAATAGGTTAGAATTAAGAAGTCTTAGGGCCACAAACACATACTCAGAATCAAAAGAAACATTCAAGAGTGAAAAATATAGTTCATTCATACTACGCAGATCAAGAGGCTCCAGGAGTAGGAAAGTGTTCATGGTGCTGAAAACAAAATATGAATACTGTTTCTGGAAAGAAAACACTCAAGACTATCATGGGCATGGCAAGAAAGGTGTTATAAACTCAGGGAAGCAGAGACATTGCAGCTGCTTTGAGAAACAAGTAACCATCTCTGGATTGGGAAATAAGGAGCCTGAGAGAGCAGGGGCAGGAATAAGGGCAGAAGTTTGATTTGCAAGAAAAAAGAGAAAGTTTGTTTTTTTTTTTCACAACCACTGCTGACGTATGAAAGGTGGTCGGTCCCTTAGGTGTCATTACATCAGGAGTGTAGACTAGTAGAGACACAGCATTTGCAAGGTTTTCACTCAATGCACAAAGTACCCAAGGTGTTTACCTTTCTGTTACCCCAGGGGTCTGCACAGTGAACCGTCCTGACACAGCCTCCCTATCCTGTTCATGAAAGTCAATAGGCCTAAAAGTGCCCACAAAGCTGTGGTCCCAATCCTTCCAGATGCTTCTACATGAGGGAGTTGGAGACATACTAACATTATTCTGTTCACATGTTGCCCTCCCCATAGTACATTACGGCGGCCCAAATTATCATGTTAAGGTTTAAGAAGACCCAACTCTCATAACAAAGAGATTTATATAAGATCCAAGATAATTCTTACCAGAGCAAGGTGAAATCTGTCTGCATAAATGCATAGTCAGGCATTTCTCAACAGGCTTTAATATAAAACAATGAGAAGGGCCAGATGAAGGAACACCTTATCCACATGCTTATGAGATTAGAGCTTGTTATTCACACCAATTCCCTTTCATAAATTGGTTTCCAGAGTCTGATATATTAAAATCAAATCAGGCCTCTAAAATCCATTTTAGGTTGATAGTCTCAACAGCTGACTTGAATTGTTTTCTGATTTAGAAATGGAAATCTCAAAGACTTAGCTATGCTCCGCCTAGCTTGCCTAGAAACTTCACCAGAATTAAGATTTATGTGCCTCTCTTTTTGACAAAGTACTGCAATCGGTCTTTAAAGCAGGGTGAATATCTCCTTTTTCCTCGAAATCACAAGGTTTATCTTTGCACACTAGGAGAGCTAATTCACAGACCAGAGGAATCCAAAGATCTACTTTTAAAAATTCTTGATTACATTGGGTTGGTGGACAGTTTATTTCCAATTTGCCTCAGAAATAAGCCAGATGAAAAGAAGAGTTCTGGTGAAATAGATCAAGGGGCTACAGCCAACTTGAACAGTCCTGTCTGAGAAATGGGGCCATGAGAACTGGAACTAGAGATGCCATCGATGAGGGCAGTTTCTTTTTTTTTTTTAAGATTTTATTTATTTATTCATGAGAGATACAGAGAGGCAGAGACACAGGCAGAGAGAGAGAGGCAGAGAGAGAGAAGCAGGCTCCATGCAGGGAACCTGACGTGGGACTCGATCCTGGGGCTCCAGGATCACGCCCTGGGCCCAAGGCAGGTGCTAAACCACTGAGCCACCCAGGCATCCCAATGAGGGCAGTTTCTACAGTTACATGGGAAAGTCTAAATGGAGTAGACACAGAGATGGCATGAACGTGGGCTCTCAAACCAACCTTGATTAGCAGTGGGCTAATTATGTAATGCCCATGTACCTCTATTTCCTCATGTGTACTTAGGCAAAGGTAGGTTTATCTCATTCTTATGGGGATAAAATGCATATAAAATATTTAAACAGGACTTTGCAAGAACAAAATAAATATTAAGTATTTGATTTACTATCATTTTCATCATGGTTGTTGTTCTATGGGACTTCCTAAAAATGTCTGCTTAAAAAAGTTTAGAGCCATACTGAGGCCTGTCATTAGCCAACATCTTTATTTCATGGCTGTATGCTTTTCCTTCTTTTTTTTTTTTCCAATTCATTTATTTAACAGAGAAAAAGGGGGAAGCAGGAAGCAGAGAGAGAAGCAGGGCCCCCACTGATAGGGTGCCTGATATGGGACTCGATCCCAGGATCCTGAGAACATGATCTGAGCTGAAGGCAGATGCTTAACCCACTGAGCCACCCAGACACCCAGTAAGTTTTTCCTTTTAAGTTGTTTGCTCTGCCTGTTGTTAGCCACAGTGGGGTATGTCTGCCTCCGCTGCCTGCAATGCAAAGTCCCTCCTGAAGGTCCTAAGGAAAACAACTGTTTGCATAGAGCAAATAAAGACATACCTCTGAGGAGCATCTGGGTGACTCAGTGAGTTAAGACTTCAGCTCAGGTCATGATCCCGGGGTCTTGCTCAGCCAGTAGTCTGCTTCTCCCTCTACCCCCCTGCTCAGGATCTCTCTCACTATCTCATAAATAAATAAATAAATAAATAAACAAACAAACAAATAAATAAAATCTTTAAAAAAAAAAAAACAAGCCATACCCTGAGAGTGGGAATTTCAAATACTGATAGTTCCCTGGGTATGGGATTTTGGGTGGGTTTCAAATCTGTTCTGTTCCCGGAGGTAGCTGACATGCTGCTAGCTCTCACAGCTGTGATAGTTGTGACCTGGTCCATCTTTAAGGCCATCACAGAGCTGGTACAGCGTTTATCCCATGGCATTGTAACAACTTGTATGCATGTTGACATTTTCCCTGGACTCTGAGGTCTTTGAGAACAGAGATATTTTCTGATACTCTTTATTCTCAGTCCTTAAAGGTATTAGCTTATCTGTGCTCTGTCATCTTCTTATTCCAAACTACTTCCCAGAATTCCACCCTTATCTTTTAAGAGTTTATTTAATATGTATATTCTGGGCATTATATCTTTAAACCAGTGCATTATCCAAGTGTGATTTTAACTGACCAAGAAAGGGAATGCAGGACTGTTCTATGTAGACCCCCAGAACTCACTTAGCTTATTGCTAGCTTCTACCAATTTGGTTTGGCCTTGCTTCAGTCCCTGATCCCAGGATTTTATACTTCCATACTTCCATTTGAACGTGGTACCTGAGGTGTTTACTGGCTGGTATCATGATCTGGTCTCTATATTCAGTGCACCATCCCATTCTTGCTCTGTCTGCCACCCTCTGCCTGCCCTCTCCACCCACTCCCCGCAGGAGACTGGAACATTCCAATGCAGCATCAGTTCCATGGCTTGCTGGCAAGAGGCAGAGTTCCACTGGATGTTGGCAAATCTCAGGCACAGAACTGCAGCCCCTAGGGAAGGACATCAAATCTAACCATGTGCTGTGTCAGATCTTTTCCAGATCTAGACAAGGTATGGAGAATCAAAGGATCCCCAGGTAACAGACCAGTGACAATTTTAGAAGTACAGGGTGGTGGGGAGTGTCAGAGAGAGAGCCAGGATGTCCTAGAAATTTCATCTAAAATAGGGCACAGGAAATAAGAGAATCCAGTCCCCAGATGGGGCATGGCGGCATCAAGGACATGGCAAGCTTCTGAGAGGCTAGCCCTCTGGCCCCTCCTATCTGGTCCCTCTGGCCATCTACTTTCCTGAAGCCCCTGTAGGGCTCCCCATCAGTACCCTGTAAGTAAGGCTGCGGTGCTCTGTAAAATAAAAATTCCAAGCACAAGGGCTTGGAAGTTTCTTCACAGGTATGTTCAGGGGGATATTGTCACCTGGGAGCAATGAAAAATCACTGGGACCTGCCATCAGGCGTAAAACGATGACTGCAATTTGAAAACCCTTTGAATTGGAGGGATACGGCTCCTTGTACCCTGACCATGTGACTTCCCCTTAGCTCCCGTGTAGCTGGCAGGTAGCTACCTGTACTGTAGCTGTAAAGCATTCATCCGCTTGTTCATCTGCCTTTCATACAAAAATTGCTGCTTGTCAGACCAAATGTAGAAGAAGAGAATATAGTCTGTTGATTCGCTGGAGAGAGAGAGAGAGAGAGAGGAGAGAGAGAGGAATAAAAGATTCAAGTATTCTCTGGGTTGTCACTTGGCAGTTTCAAATGCTTCACTGCATCTATTCACAACAGAAAGAACCGACTGCATCTAACCAAAAGGTGCTCGTCTTTTGATTTCTGGCTTGGGGATGGTCTATTAGATTTCCTGATGTGAGCACTTGTTTCAAATGCAGAAAAACAGTGTCGATCTATTCTCTTCTTGATGTTCGCTGCCATTTGGACATAATATTCTTTCTTCCCTTTTCTTTTCTTTTTTTGTATGATAATCACATTAGCCAGTCAGTCCTTCTATGTCTGATGGGCAGGTCTGAACACAGAGGCTAAACATAAGTATTTTTGAAAATGAGAGGAAGAGACAGCCTTCTAGAGTGAAAATGGTCCCTGTAACTCTTTTATTTGGGAAAAAATGAGAAAATATAAGGTCCCTGAAGTGCTGAACGCTATTGTTTATTGCATTTTTTCCCTTTTTCTGCTTTCCCCCTGACATAGATGGTGAGATGGCATGACAAGTGTTACTTGTAGGTCTCATTTTAACCTGCCCCTAGAAGAAATTCACCTTTTTCTGTCATTGATTCACTTAAAGAAAAAAAAGAAAAAAAGATTTGAGAGGAAAACAATCTTCTCTGAGGAAGCAGATTTTCAATAACCCGAGGTCAATTTTACTAGGCTCAAGGTCAATTACTGGAAAATCAGTGAGATTTTAGACCATTGATCAGATTTGTTTGTCATAGTAAGCAAAGCACTAGAATTTTCTGAGATCTTTTACTTGGGAAGAGGATTACAGGAAAATAAATCCATTCAACTAAGAGACTCAAAATAACCATTTTATCCTAAAAACATTTTAATTTCTCTGAGAATATGGTAGCTTGATAGAATAAAGTTCCATTTATTCAGTGAATGGGGTAGACCATCCAGGGAAAGCTCCGGTACCTGGAGTTTACCCTATGAGTGCCAGAACTTTTCTTTTTGAAGATTTTCAAAAGAGAAAACTTTAACATTCTGATTATTATTGCCAAAATTCATTATCCTTTTTTTTTTCATAGGGAATTATCTTGAAATCCAGTTCCATGGCTTGTATTATGAGTGTCATTAAAGGGCTTTTAAGATGGAGTAAGTTTGGGCAGTGTTGAGTTAATGCAAAAAAGTAAAAAGGTTTATTTATTATCATATTTATTATTTTGTATGCTAATATGCAGTGTGAATCATCCAAAGGCTTACATAAAATGCAGTAGTTCAAACCCTGATCTGGCCATAAAATCCCTCTGTTTTTCAGCAATTCATTGCTGTGGGACTGGTATATCATGAAATATGCTTATAGAATCTCTTCATTATAGTCTTTCCTGCCTTTTAAAATAATGTACACTGAGTATTTCTCTTAGTGAGCAATATATTGTTGGTGATCAATATTATATTGAGTTGTAAGACGATGAATGACCTTACATGCTGTTGCGGAATATGGAGTAATTTCTCCCTACATTCAGTGCAAAACAGTAATGTGCCTGTGTGGGGGCGGGGGGAGAGGGTGGATGGATGTGTGTGTGTGTGTGGAGGGGCCAGCAGACAGTGTAGTTCTTTTATGTGTTCATAAGAAATATAATTCCACTGGCAGCTATGTCAGTCACATGACTCCAGTGTGACATTTCTGTCCCTCTGGGCAACTGTCTGTGTGCGTGTCTGTAGCAATGCCTTTACCACCTGTTATGTTTTGTTCTTCAATTGGTGTACATTAGGAAGCCAAATAAAGGGTACTTTGGAGAAATAGCACAGGGCAGGGGAAAGGGCAAGCAGGGCCATTGTGAGTCACTTAGAATCATGCAGCCTTGACTTCAGAATCTGGCTCTGCCTCTTTCCAGCTGTGAAACTCAGTAAAAGATGTGACCACTGTGAACCTCTACTTTCTCATCTACATAGTTAAAGCGATGGTCTCTACAGAACAGAAAAAGCTGCTTCTTCTCTTCCTGTCTGTCTTCTCTAGGTTCTTCCACCACCCATGAGAGGAGGATTTTGTCATCAAATCATTCTCAAAGGCTGGAATACAAATTATGCAAGGTTTACCAGTAGACAGACTAGATGTGCATTAAGTGGTCACACACATACAGGCTTGAGGGTCACTCTCGGAGCACAGCCAGCTCATTCTCTCTCCTCTTTCCTTATTCCTTTAGGGGATGAGAGGATACCTGAATTTGTACATGAGCCCTGGGGGAAGGTGGGGCCCATTGCATTTTTCTCAGGGAGCCCATATGGGCACTAACACATCTAATAATGAGGTAGTGTTTTTTCATTTCCTTTCTGCCATTATATATTGCATTTTCACGAGTTCAATCTGGAATCTCTAAGCGAAAGGGAGGTGCTCTGTAGGGCCATTCTTGCTCTTAATTTTGGTCACATTTCCAACAAATGCCGCAAATATAGTACATCTAAACACACTTCCCTCACAGCATCATGAGAGAATTAAAGGAACAGATCTAAAGCTGCTGCTGATGCTTATCCACCAGGAAGAGCTCTTCTGTTTATTATAACTCATTCTAAAGTCTGAATTCACAGACTCCGAACAAATTTCTGATGATCTCTTGCATAAACAAAGTGCAGGTGCTTTTGTGCACGGATCACAACTATGTTCAGATCAAGCACCTGAATAAACAAGAATTGCCATAATCTGCACTTGCCACTTGGTGTCCAAGAAATAGCCAAATTTTAATAAATATAATACATAAAACAGGAAAAATTTTCTTCTTAATTTAATGTGCTGTTTTACAAATGATAGCCTCATAGCACGCTGTGACACCATTCCACTTAAGATATTTGGAACCACGTAGCAGGGCTGCCTACCTGTAACACCACCCCACTTAAAATATTTGGAACCACAGACTACCTTAGGGTTGGTTCTTAAATAGTTCTAATTGCTTCACTTATTAGCTACACATGGGATATAATTTTTTCCCTCTTTAACCTGTATTGCTGAAGGCTTAAATGGCAATCCATTCAATCAAGAAGAATATCATCCCCTGGGCCATAGGTGAAAATTAATATACCATTGGCATTATGTGGGTTAGTCTGATCTGTGTATTTGGTAAATAAATGTTTAGATATTAAGAGAAATGCTCTGTCTTCCTGCCCCATTATCCTGATGAAGACTGGATTTGAATCTTTAAAAATAGAAAATATAATAAAGAGATTGAGATAGGATATTTAAAAAAAAAAGACGTCTGCTGTCCAGTGGAAAGGAAATGACAGTATTTTTTCCATTTATTTATTTATTTATTTATTCATTTGTTTATTTATTTATTTAATCTATTGCTGCCTTTAGTAATGACTTTTTGTTGTTGTTATTAGGAATTTAAAATTTCTTACAGAATACTCTGGGAGAAAAAGCTCTTTATAGTGTCCAGAAAAGTGAAAAAAATCTCAATACTCCAGAAAAGTAAACCCTACAGTACTATGCTGGTATATAGCATTTCTAATTCATGTCAATTACCTATTTGATAAGTTAAAGTTCAATGTTTTTCTTGAGAATTATTCTTTTATGACCTTAAACAATAATAACACTAAGTAATTTCAGATAAAAATCATGTGTTATTCATAAAGGAAAAGTAATCCTCCCTCACATTTGTGCCTTGCAGTTCCATTTATAAAGCTCTCACATGTGACCTTTCAACCAAACTTCCTTGTAGCCTGGTATGGACAAGTTTTATAAACACAGAGTACTTGAATACCAAGAGGTTAAGAAACTTAGCCAGTGTCATCCAGTTGCTGAGAAACATGGGCATGTATGGTAAGAGGCCTAAACTTCTGATTCTCACTTTCTTTCACTCATTTTTTGAAATTTAACAACACGCAGTCATACATGTACCAGTTACTCTCCTAGGCCTAGAGGTCTCAGGAATGTCAGAGGCAGGCTGATCTCTGCTTTAGAGGAGTTTCATTTCAATAAGGGGAAGGTAGACTAAAACAATTTAATAAACAAATGTAATAATATCAGGTAATTACAACTGAGGAAGAAAAATAAAGTAACTGGGGGGTGCGGGCAGGTATTTGGCCCATATACCTAGATCAGTCACGGAAGCGTATCAGCTAAGAATCATACAAAGTGAAAATCCCAATTAAAGTAGCAACCTTTAAACCCAATTAAAGGTTAGAGTATAGTAACATCACCCTGCATAATAAAACATGGAGTAGGCAGCCGGAGGATTGGTTGACGCAGCAATGCAACAATGTCAGGCTCTGGAATGTTTCTGGCTTTTCTCTCCTGGTATATGATGGCTGCTACAGTTTCAAGCATTAAGTCCTCACTTAATGACAAAAGAAAGCATGGACTTTCTTGTTTTCTTTGTGAAAACAAAGCAAATGTCTTTCTTTCTCTCTGAAAAATAAAAAATAAAATAAAAATAAAAAAAGAGGCACCTGGGTGGCTCAGTGGTTGAGTGTCTGCCTTTGGCTCCAGTCATGATCCCGGGGTTCTGGGATCAAGTTCCACATCAGGTTCTCTGTGGGAGCCTGCTTCTCCCTCTGCCTATGTATCTGCCTCTCTCTTTGTGTCTCCTATGAATAAGTAAATAAAATCTTTTTAAAAAGAACAAAAAAGAGAGAGTATTATGTGGCTCAGTTGGCTAAGCACCTGACTCTTGCCTCAGGTCCTGATCTCAGGGTTGTGAGATTGAGCCCTGCATGGTCTCTGTGCTGGGTTTGGAGACTACTTGGGATTCTCTCTCTCTTTCTCCCTCTCCCCTTGTTCCTCTGCCCCCTCCCTTTACCCTCTCTCTTGCCTATGCACATGCTCTCTCTCAATAAAAAATAAAAAATAAAAATAAATGTTATAAAAGGAAATGTCTTAAATACCCTAGTTTCATGAGGTTGGATGGCGTCACATAACCATGCCTAAACCCATCCCTGACAAGAGAATTGAGATTATCAAAATTGGGTTGGATTAATCATCAGTCCTACCCTGGAACTGCAGAGGGCTCATGGAAACACATGGAAACACATCTGATACCTGCGCAAAAATAGTAGAGAAGCTTTCTGAGGCAGTGGTATTTGAACTTAAGTTTGAATGAATTAAAGGAGGCCATTGGTAAAAAGTGAGGAAAGCATATTCAAGCAGCCTCATGATACCCTACATGTATTGAGCACCTTGTAAGGTCTAAGCATTGAGTTAACAAATAGTTTTAATTCATTTAATGCAGCAACACTACTATAAGGTATTTCCTACCATTATTTCCTTTTTACAGATTAGAAAACTAAGGCACAGAGTGATTAGGTGACCTATCAAGGTCATGGGGCTAATAAGCAACAGAGCTCTGATTTAAATCCAAGCAGTCTGACTCGAGGACATACATACAAGTACAAAGGTCTGAGGCAGAAAATGTCTGTTGTGCTCAAGGAACAGGAAAAAGGGCACCATGATGAGAATATAGCAAGAGAAAAGGTGACATGAAATGCGATCCTTTTTTGAGGCAAGGGCTACATCACATACGGTCTTGTCGATCAAAAGCGGATTTAAAGTTTTATTCTCAATGCTGTGGAGAGCAACTGGATAGTTTAAGCAGGGAATAACCTGTCATGATTCACCTTCAGAATTATAGATGGTTGTATTAAGGTATTCCAAAGAAACATAACCAATTGGAGATCTCTCTATCTCTATCTATCCACCATCCATCTAATCTATCTATCTATCTATCTATCTATCTATCTATCTATCTATCTATCTATCATCTATCTATCTAGAGTTATTTTAAGGGATTGGCTTATGCAATAGTGAAGACCACGAATCTGAAAGTCTGAAATATGTTGGGGAGGCAAGCAGGCTGGAAATGCAGGTAAGTAAGAGTTGACTTAAATCCATATTCTGTTGAGCAATAGGCTGAAAACTCAAGCCAAGTTTCTATGTTGCAATCTTTGCGGAGTACTCCTTATTTGGGAAGCCTTAGTCTTTGCTCTAACGGCTTTCAGCTGATGGGATGACACCTACCCACATTATGGAGTCTACTGATTTATATGTTAATCCCATCTAAAAATTACCTTCATAGCTGTAGCTAGACTAATGTCTCACCAAACAGCTAGGCACCATAGCCCAGCTAAGTTGACATATACAATTAACAAGCACAATGGTGTATGACAAAGCAACCTATAAAATGTAAATCCCACTCTTGAAGACCATTATCTCCATCCTTCCAACTTACCCTATAATTCCTACACCAGCATCCCCTCAACCACTGATCCCATAGAACTTATACTTTCAATCCCTCCCCACGTCCTTATTCCTTCAGTAATCCAGTTTAGATTCCATGGCTCAGCACTATAAATATCCTATTACAAACACTCTCACTTCCTCTGCCCCATCTTCCTTCTGCTGTGCTTGACTATCAAGGACCAAGTTCTGGTGAAACCTGACTAAGCACTCATTTCACTTCTGAACTTGAATTATTGAATGTTAAGGGATTGAAATCATAAAGCTATATTGACAAGAATTACATATCAATGACTGCGTGTTTCAAATGGTCACTCAATACTGCTAGATGATGTCACTCCATTCCTCTACTGATTTCATTCTCCCACTCTGCAGGATGGCTATTTCACACTTTTTTTTTTTTAATTCTACTCACAATTCTAAGACTAATCACCCTTGTCAGCTGATCATCTCCATAAAGAAAAGAACTGCACTCAGATGAAAGCTACATCATTTTCACAGGACCAGCCTATTAAACCACCAGCATCTGAACTTTTTTTTTTTTTTTTGACATCTTAGTAAATGGAAGCAGTAAGCTCTGATTTCAGTCTAAACCCTGCACTTATCTCTAACTCCACCCCATCTTACTTTCCGTGGATCTGCAATTCTACATTATATATTTCCTCTCTAAAAGACCACTCCAATCAGCACACCAATGTGCTTCTGAAACTCTAAGTCACACTCCAGATACAATTACATTTTTCTTCTGTTCTTAACGTCAAAACCTTTCAAAAGTGATGTTTAATACTCATCCTCAATGTTGTCTCCTAAAATTACTGTCTCAACCTACTTCTAGGTTTTTCCATTCTCCATTCCACTGAAATAGTTCAATCATTTTACCCAAAACTACATCTTGACAAAGACAACGATCAATTTTCATTCACTTTTATTTGACTTCTCAGTAGCATATGACTGAGTTGATCTGAAACACTCTCTTTGAAACATTCTCTTACATAGGGCTCAGTAAAACTGTCCTCAACTCAGTTTCCTTCTATCCTAGTATACCTTTCTTCTCAACCATCTTTCATGCATCTTTGTCCTCTTCTAAGTTGTGTTGGGATGACCCAAGAATATTTACTCCACCTCTATCTTTTCTCTCTTTATTTATGCCCTGTCCTAGGTAATCTAACTCAATCTCAGGCACTAAATTCCCTCAGACCAAACCTCTTCTTAGATTCCATGCTTTCATATCCTACTGCTTACTCAACATCTAAGCTTTGGTGTGTCATAATCATCTCTGTGCCACTATACCAATAACAGTGACAATGTTTCCACTATTCACCAAATCTGGTTTTCTTGCACCCATTCAGCACCACCTCCAATCCCATTTCAGCATTTCCTATCTCTCCCATCCAGTTGCTCAGGCTCAAAAGTTCACTTTCATATTTCTCTTTCTTGAATACCCCAAATTCAATCCAGCACTAAGCTTTGCTACTATGACCTCTAAAACATAACCTACCTCTGACCATTTCTCACCATCTGCCAGTCTGAGACTAGCACAAATTATTGCCATGTCTTCCTGGCCCATTTAATTGCCTGTTCTTCCCCTGAGAGCCATTTCTCTCATAGCAGCCACACTGATCTTTCAAAGAACAAGTCAGGTCTGTTTGCTCCAATAGCTATTGTGGAGTTTTAAGCAGGCACTTGGAATATGATCCAAACTCTGTCCTGGCAAGTTGCTTCTTGATCTCTCTCCCCTACCTCTCTGTCTGATATCATCCCCTCCACTTTTCCCTTTTTATTCACTCTACATTTTTCTATTTTACCTTTGTTATAACACTTTCTGGGGGCACCTGGATGGCTCAAGCAGTTAAACGTTCAACTCTTGATTCTGACTCAGGTCATGATCTCAGGTTCTTTTTTTTTTTTTTTTTTTATGATCTCAGGTTCTTAAGACAGAACCCTACACTGGGCTCTGAACTCAGCAGGGAGTCTGCTTCTCTCTCCCTCTGCCCTTCCCTCCACTCATGAACATGCACACACTCTCTCTCATAAATAAATAAATAAATAAATAAATAAATAAATAAATAAATAACACTTTCTGTTCCCTCAAATTATCTTCATTATTTGTTGTTCATTATCCATAAATATAGTTTATTGTTTATAGATCCCCACTTGAGTACAAATTCCATATGCATATTTCTTTCATATTCTCTGCTATCCCCCACATACTTGGATTAATCACTGACACCCTGGAAGCACTAGTTAAATATATGTCACCACATATCTTCTGTTTTGTCATTTGGTAGAAGTGTAGATAAAAGAACTAGATTCTTTCCCTCTGAACTTGACTATAAGAAGACAACAACTCAATGTTACAACAAATGAAAATCAACACCCAACCTTGCTGTGGGGCCCCTGGGGATTGGAAGGATCCATGGTAGTGAGGAAGGTTTGCATCTCATGCAGAGGGGATGACTGCTATTCAGCATCAGCCATCAGCCACCGTGAAGAAAGGTGAGTCCACAGTCACAACATGCTTAATTTTATTTTCTTTTAAGTAAGCCTTCCATTCTGACTTTAAGTGTTATATCCAGACTTATAAATATTCAAAATTAACTCAATTCTTTTAAGACCCTTTATGAAGACCAAACACAGCCCATCTGCAGAATGGTTTTATTTTGTTGACTTTTATTGTGCAGCTTTTGCTGTAGATAATTTCATGGACAAGGAAGAAAAGCCTAAAGAAACTTCATTGAGTGTCATGGCTGATGATGAGGAAGATAGTGGAATCTGTAGGCCACTCAAAGAAGTTTCACCAGTTTCAGAGTTTTGCCCCTAAATATGGCCCAACTAAGCCTTTTAGAGTCAGTCCAGTCTAGGGCCTAAAGCCACAATCTTCACCAGCAACTTTTAAAATGGCGGAGATATTTTCTCTTCCTGCAGGATATTGGTTGCTGTGGTTCATGAAAATAAAAATCACACAGGGAAAAGAGGAGGGCGAAAACAGGCAGAGGCTTACAGGGCTGGAGACAGGGGCAAAATTTCTCAACTACGGTTTGAGGGGACTGGGAAACTCATTTAATTCAGCTCATACTTAGGTTCAGCTTCTCTCTTCTGTGACCAGAATGATGCTGAAAATTTATCTTGAGAAACATTTAAAGTCACATTTATAAAGAACAGTGAGTATATATTTCCTCCTCCATTTAGATAACCTACAAAGGTATAATTGTTATAACTCAGTACTATTCGATTTAAATAAGCCTATGGGCTATGCACAATGTTTGTTGTTGTAAAAATTGCTGATTTAAATAGTATATAGACAGTCCCCAACTTATGATGGTTCAACCTACAAGTTTTTGACTTTACAATGCTGCAAAAGCAATATGCATTCACTGGAAATAATACATCAGATTTTGAATTTGGATCTTTTCCTGGGCCAGCAATACATGGTACCACCCTTCCCATGATGCTGGGCAGTGGCAGTGAATGCACCTCCCAGTCAGATCACGAGGGCAAACTACGGATACACTGACAATACTTTCACGCCCATACAATTATTCTTTTTCACTCTCAGTACAGTATTCAAGAAATGATATAAGATATACAACCCTTTATTATGAAATAGGCTTTGTGTTAGATGATTTTGCCCAACTGTAGGCTAATGTAAGGTAGACTAAACTCTGATGCTTGGTAGGTTAGGTGTATTAAATGCATTTTAACATAATATTTTCAACCTATGATGAATTTATCTGGATGTAACCTCATTATAAGCCAAAGGTTATCTAAATAGACTTTGCAGTTCATGAAAAAAATATATTCTCTACCCTTTTTCTTCCATGTCAGTTAGGATCACTCCCTCATCTTTAGAGTCCCTTTGAAGGAGAGTCAGAGACAATTGGTGGCAGTTAGCAAAGACTTCCATAAAGGGCTAAATGATTTATTATGTCCATTTCATGTTTCCATTACCATGATTGTAGGCTTTTGGAAGGGAAGAAGTGAGTTTCAAACTTCTTTCTTTCACTTCAAGGACCTAGCACATGTTGGGCTTCCAGGATTTGCTCAATTATGCCATGTTAAAGTTAGGACAGCTTAAACTTTTGTCCTAGTTAAGGACACTTATCCCTGGTTTTCCCAGGAAATGGAGTGAGTGGACAATTGGTCAAGCTTCATTTTTTTGTTATTATTCCTCCTAAGGTAGGAAGAAGAAAGTCTGTACTCCTGCATGGAAACCATGATGTATTTTTTTTTTTTTTTTTTTTTTTAGCCTATCTGGATGTTTTCAGAATTTTAGCAGAACTCTCCCCAAAAGTTATACCTTCTAGAGTATAAAATCCAAAGAAAATGACATTTGATTTCACAGTTGAGAAGTTTAGGAGAAGCATGGGTTTTCTTAGGTCTATGAAATTCAAAAGAATCTTAGTGGTATGTTTCCCACCTCATTCCAACCTTAAACACTGATCATGAATTCCACCGTTGGAGAAAATGAATCTTTCAAAATTTATTGAGATCGAGTTTCTCACTATGTAAAAATGGTAGGATGAGCCTCCCAAGATGACAAGAATTGTTTCTGTATTGAAATAGGCAGAAAGTGTAATGGAGCAACATACTGGGAACTCTGTTATGGGCTGCCCACCAGGGAAATATTGTGCATTACCAAAGTTCTTAGTTAACATAGTTAATATCTCTGATAGGTAGTTTGATTAGTCTGTTTAATCTCATTTATGCTGAGAGGCACAGAGAAATTAAGTGGCTCAGAGTCATAGAAGCTGAGAAATAGGCTGAGCCAGAAGTCATTCTTACTTGGACCATTTGCAGGAACAATCCTAAGTCTTCCCCCCCCCACCCCTCTCCAGAATCTATTTCAAGAAACTCCCCCTCTGATGTGCTGGTCAGTGTCCCTTCTGCTGCTACACATGAGGAATGGATGGGAGCCTGTTGAATGGACCTAGGATCAAAGAGAAAGGAGGCTTTGTAACTCTTCAAGTTTCAACAGAAAATAAAGGCCCAGAACTCTCAGATGACCTCAACAGAACTGAGCTTTATTTTTACACCTGCAAAGGAAAGAAAGAAGACCTAAGCCCCCAGATTGTCTCACTAGGCAGCTTCATGCATTATCTCATCTGATTCTTTTCTTTTTTTTCTCATCTGATTCTATTCTCTCAACAACACTCTGACATAGATATATGAACCATATTTTATGGATGAGTAGGACATAGCTCAGAGAGGTTAAATAAATAGCAGAAGCTATTAAGTAACAATATGTGGCCTGAAATGATTACAGAGTCTATCCTTTGCAGGACCCAGTCCTGCTTCCACACAGCAAGTAATAAGCTGTGCAACCTTGGAAAAATGATGTAGTCTCTCTGGATCTCTTTAAAAATGAGGAAGCTGGGATAATATACTGGTGGCCATTAAATGTCTGAAGTTCTGGAGGGGGATTCCTTTTCTATTTGGGACCTTAGGGGCCATATAAAGAAATGTGGAGTATCTGAGATTTCACCCCACTTGAAAGCCAACAAATGAGGCTATGACCATCTCACAGGTACTGGCAGGAAAGATGAAATTTCTGAGTCAGAGACAAATAACTTTATTATTCACAGCACAGCAGATGCCATGAGCTTCATGTTTTTATCAGTTCCCCTTGCTTTCCAAGTCCTACAGGGGTGATACAGAGGGACCCAAGTGGATGCTTCACACATGATGGGTTTGTGTCACTGCTAGGAACCTGAGCTTGGGAAACTCTGATCTTACAAGGGTCTGCCAGCAAATATCCCCAACACTTATCCCAAAGGACATGCTGGTAAGGAAACAAATTTGCCCTCTGTCTGAAAGAGACATTACCAATATTTTCTGAGGTTGTTTGCTGCACAGGCATTCTTGAAGGGATAGAGGATCATCTCTCTCCATGGCAAATCATCTCTCCACAAACTGTGCATACAAACTGTGAAGTGCTGTGGCCATTTCTGGGACTAGACTGAGCCTTCTCTGGTTCACTCCAATGTCATTTGAGCAAAACCTAACTGAGAATCTACTCTATGCCAGGCACTGAGTTATACACATTGTGGATAAAGAGATGAATAGGGTAATGGGATCCCTGGGTGGCGCAGCGGTTTGGCGCCTGCCTTTGGCCCAGGGCGTGATCCTGGAGACCCGGGATCGAATCCCACATCGGGCTCCTGGTGCATGGAGCCTGCTTCTCCCTCTGCCTATGTCTCTGCCTCTCTCTCTCTCTCTCTCTCTCTCTGACTATCATAAATAAATAAAAAAAGTTTAAAAAAAAATAAGAGATGAATAGGGTAACTTACAGCTGGAGAGACACATGAACAAAAGTACCAGGCAATAATGCTTGGGATAATGTGTAGCGCAGGCCAATAAGAAAGGGAAGAGATGCATTTAATATAGCCCAAGGCTTGGAGAAAGCTGACACCTGAGCTGAGCCTTTAGAACTTGTAAGACTCTGGTGATAAGGTGAGAAGGATTTTCTAGGTAGAGGGAAGAGCTTGAGCCAAAGGTGCTGAAGGATGCTCAGCTAAGCATGTCAAGTGTAAGGTAGGGAGGGAGGTGGATGCTCTTGGCCAAGGCAGTATGAAAATGAAGGTTCTTGTATCCAAGAATGCTTAGATGTTTTGCCCTGAAAGAAAAAGGAACCAATGGAGGGTTTTAAGCTGAAGATAATCCTAGATGCTGTAAGAAGAATAGACCGCAGAATTTGAGACTCCAGGCAAGGAGACCAGTTAGGTGGGTATTGCTTTACTCCAAGAAGGAAATGAACAAGAACACCAACAAATGGGCAAGGAATAGAAAGAAGGAAAAAGACATGATGACCTGCTTAGAAAAGGCATTCTGTTGTGTAGATGGAATTGGGAAATTATGGAGAAATTGGGGAATGACTGAAGCCAATAGGATTTGGAAAGGATTCTTAATACTTTGAGATATTAACTGGCAGTCAAGCATAAGGGGTCAGGGTTCTGGCATCAGGGAGACGAGTTTAAATCCAACTATGGCTACTCATCAGCTTTGTGATTGTTAAAATGTTACTTAACTTCTCTGAGCCTGAGTCTTCTCATATGTAAAATGGGGAAAGGTAGTGACACCTATCACATGAAGCTGTTGTAAGGATTAAATAAGGAACGAAGTAAAAACTTGTAAAGTACTTGGCACAGTGCCTGGCACATAGTAAATGCTCAAAAACATAGTTTCATTATGATGAGCCAGAAAAGTCCCATTACCCCTACACCCCAAAATCCAAACAGCAGCAGGAATGGCATTTATATATACATCATCCATGAGCACTGCTCATTAAATTCATCAAGGAAAGAGTTCTTTTGAAACTTCTGAAAACTGTTTTTGTAATGAATTGACTGCAGCAATGTCCACGGGCAGTGCATACATTCCAGTTTGATTACATCTTTGTTCATATTGGACGTTATAATTTCAGTTCCTGTTTTCCCTCTTACTCATCATCATAGGTCTTTCAATATGAAAAACGTCCCTGTGCCCATTAGCTGACTGTATACATACAAATAACAGGACAGAATAGGAAGGTGCTGGTGAAAACCAAAGTCAAGTGATGACTCTAGAGATTGATCTGAGTCAGCAGTTAAAAATAAAGAAGAGGGAAAAAATCTCATAAAGAGTATCTGATTTTCTAATTCCACCAAGACAGGTCTGTACAAACTGTGCACAGCCTCAAACTTAGTTACTCTGGCTCTGTAGCTCCAAGTAGGGAATTGACAAAATGTTATCAAGTATTATTCTCCATTGCATTGTGGGAGTTTCAGCCTTTATCTAGAATGAAGGAGGCAGAATTGGAGGAAGTAAAAGCCTGATTGGAATTTGAAGACAGGCACAATTTGTTCTGAGACTGTCAGGCAGCTTTTCAGAGAAGCCCCACGCCACCTGATAATTAGCTTATAACCGAACTGTTCAGATCCGTGATGAACTTTATCAAGTCCCCTTCTCTCCAAGCTCTACTAAAGATGACTGATTACATTTATAAAGTTTGAATCACTAAGATTCTATCCAATTCTGATATGTAATTCATAAAAAATGCCACTTGAAAATCAAATATAAAAGTACAGGTACCTCCAAGGATAGATTACTAAAGTTAACTTACTCTATAATTTTTTTTTCAAATAAGTGTTACATAAAATACGTTAGACTTTTAATCAAGCATCTGAAAATACTCTTCTAACTATATCCTTGCCTAAAACTTTGATCTAACCCTCCAACTTCATCTCTTCCATTATTAACAGTATTCTCACTGGAATATCTGCCTCCACACTGGTTGCAATAAGCAGAAATTATTATTATTATTATTATTATTATTATTAAGGCTTTTTAAAAGATATATTTTAGGTTCATAGCAAAATTGAGAGGAAGGTACAAAGATTTTCCATATATTCATTGTCCCCACACATGCAGAGCCATCCCCATTATCAACATCCTTCATCAGAGTGGTACATTTGTCACAATTAATAAACCTACACTGAGTGACATAATCACTCAAAGTCCATAAGTTTACATGAGAGTTCACTGGTCATATTGTATGTTCTATGAGTTTGGACAAATCTATGACATGAATCCACCAGGCAGGCTTCTCAAGAACAAATACAAGCAATGTTACCGTGGGAGTTTTATAAGTAACTCAAAGACATTGGCCAAAAGATCATTCAACTAAAAAGCCTATAGGAAGTTAGTTTTTAACATGTAGGGCCACAAGAAATACCATATTCTCAAGTTCTTTCTGAGGAATATGTTAAAGGATGGGCTCCAACCAAATAAGGGTTAATTGGGGGGGAATTTTAATTTATCCCAATAAAAATTAACTTTTTTTTTTACTATAGCTAGATAAATTGATACTAAAGACCATATGGAAACATTTAACATAAAATAACATATAATATTAGTTATAATATACAGCAAAAGAAGACCAATGAGGGAAGGAGAATTAGTTTTAATAGATATCAAAATATACAACCACACTTACTAAAACATACTAATGCATAAATAGATAGAAGACCAATGGAATGAAATAGAAGGTCCAGAAACACAATGAACTACATAAAAAATTGAATGTTCATGTAGCCAGAAATCCACTAAGAATTTACCTCTTAACCCCAAAATCTTCTAAGAGTGTATCTGACAATACAGGTCCAACAACAGGAAAATAAATTTGCATGAAGTTATTATTTGCAATATTATTTGTAATTGCAAGATGTTGGGATGAACCTACACGCCCTAATATAGAAGATTCACTAAATAATTATGTTGCATCCACCCCAATGAGTGCTACACAGCTGTAAAAATGAATAAAGAAGCTCTCCATGAACTGATACGGGGTGAATAACAGGACATATCATTAAGTGAAAAAGCCCCGAACTATACATAGTGTGTTAACATTCAGGTAAGAAAGAGAAGATAAGATAAAATAAGACGTATATATATCCACTTAGGGTTGCAAGATGGAACACAGGAATGATATGTATATAAACTGTTTTATTTTTTTTTTTATTTTTTACATATTTTTTTAAATTGGAGTTCAATTTGCCAACATATAGCATAACACCCAGTGCTCATCCCATCAAGTGCCCCCTTCAGTGCCTGTCACCCAGTCACCCCCACCCCACACCCACCTCCCTTTCCACCACCCCTTGGAACACTGGAATGATAAACCAAAAACAATGAAATTGGTCATCTGCAGGGGATAAAAGGAAAAGTGGACTATGGTACATGGTAGAGAAGACCTGTCTCTGAGTATATCTTTTTTGCAACTGTTTTCAGTTTTGAAAGCACACTAATGCTCTACACATTAGCAATATACAACAAAATCAACAAGGCCAGGATAAAAGAAAAATTGACAAATGAAAATGAACAGACGAACCCTATTATATTTCAAAATTGGTAACATAACACTCAGAAACGACATCTCTGGTATGAAAATGGCAAGAGTGAACAAGGCTGTTTTCCTCATTTGTAAATGAGAGCCCATCCATTTTCACAAAGAATATGAAATGTTCACTGTGCATGTGTCAAAAGGGCACACCGAGGGAGAGGGTGCATCAGGGCAGGGCCATGCGTATGCCTTTCACATGTGAAGCACACTCATGGGAGAAGGAGTAAAGGAGACTGAAGTCTTCAAGTCGCAGATGTGGGATTTGGAGAGTTTGATGTAACCTCTAGTTTCCTCATATACAAAATGCAGTGATTAGTGCAATCACAAGGGAAGATTGCGTGAAGAATTCAATGAGACAATGTGGTTCAGAACACAGGTTGTGGATTCCCATCCCTGGGTGCGAATCTCAGTTTAATCGCATTCTGATTTTGTAATGTTGGACACAATATTCCACTTTTTTGTGTCTTAAGTTTCCTATTCTGTGAAATTAAAAGAACTAGTCATACCTACATCCTAAATGTAGGGCATGGACTGAGTGCCTTTATGCAATTGATGAGGTAATTCATGGGAAGGATTTCACTGAAATGTCAGTGCCACAAAAAGGCAGAAACTTTTGCATTTTGTTCACTGCTGTACCTTCAATCCTAGACCCTGCCTGCCCAGCACATGTTAAGGGCTCGTCACACATCTGTGGAATGAATGAACAAAGGCCTTTTCCTGGCCCCTGACACATAAGAGCTATGCAAATGTTAGCTGTGTTGCCATTATCTTCATAATTATGAACATCCTCATTATTATTAATGTATGTACAGGTGCTTTGTCTCCAAAAATAAGTGGGAAAATGTACAGCCCCTTTTACTTTCAACATGTAATATTGCATGTCACTGCATAACATAAAGAAGATTGACAACTGAGGAGTAATCTGGAAAAAGAAGCATAATTGATGGGAGAAAAGAATATATGTAGCTTGCTTGCTCACCTTTCTCTCTCTCTTTCTTTCTTTCTTTCTTTCTTTCTTTCTTTCTTTCTTTCTTCTTTCTTTCTTTCTTCTCTCAGTTCTTTCTTTTTGTTTTTTTTTTCTCAGTTCTTTCTTGATTGATGTTTCCACATTGGTGCCTCCTCTCCCTTCTCTAGCTTGAAAAGGGGAAAACAGAGGGGAAAAAAAAAGGCATCCAGAAGCTAAAATTCTCCATCTGAAACTATAAAAATGAAGTCTCAGTTCTCAGCATCAGTAATTGATCCCTTTGATGTTTTACGTGAGGAGAAACTCAGGCGCCCGACAGAAGCTCCTGATCTCATCAGGGGGAAAGTAAATCCTTTCGAAATAAGTCTTCTTACAGCTTAATAACTTAGGTTTCAGTTCTCCTTGAGAAAAATTCTTGGCTAGATTATACCCCAGAGCCACATTTCTTGCACACTCTGGCATCTGTACCTCTGCACCAAACAATGAAACAGTTGAGGGAAGAGAAGGGAAGTTTATAGTTAGAAAAGGCAATGTCTTTGACGGAAACTCAGACCTACACTGTGCATTGTTATGCCAGCAGGATTCAAACCAGGAAGGGTTTTACATGGGCTCTGCTCAGTCAAGAAATGATTTACTTTGGGGGAACCTGGGTGGCTCAGTGTTTGAGCACCTGCATTTGGTTCAGGTCCTGATCCCAGGGTCCTGGGATGGAGTCCCTCATCAGGCTCCTCACAGAGAGCCTGCTTCTCCCTCTGCCTATGTCTCTGCCTCTTTCTCTCTGTCTCTCATGAATAAATAAATAAAACCTTTTTTAAAAAAAAAAATGGACAATAAGAACTTTTAGAATAAAAACAACATGATTCAAATGACAGGTGGAGGTTTGTGCCATAGGGCTCCTATAATGCAAAGACTACATTGGGCTCTTGAGAATTTTATCCAGAAGGAATCCATGTCTAGGTCCAGTTCTGGTGTTAAAGAACTGGCTACATTAGGCGGGTCACTTCCTCTAGACTAGTCTCCTCGTTTTAAAAATACCAAGTGGACAAAGGAGGCGAGTTGGACTGAATATTTCTAAAGTTCTTTTCCAGCCATTTGATAACTACACTGGGGTTGACCCACGGCACAGCACAGCACACTGCAGCAATGGCCTGCTAGCTCCTCCTGCACTGGGGACAGGAAGGGCCATGGCCACCCTTTTTAGAAATTTCATGCCAGTTAGATCCATTTCACCTGAAGAATTCTGATTTTCCAAGCTTAAATCTCCATTCCTACCATGAATGCCAGAAAGCCTTTCTAGTTCTGGACAAAAGGCTCCCCGTGCCCGCATACTTGTGCCCTCATTCTGCACTTTACACTGGACTGTCCCCTTCCTGCCTGATGGTCCCAGAAGAGCAAACACTGCGCATTTGCTACTGTGCCTGGCACAACTCTGCTCATATCAGTAGCTTCATACTCAGGTGTGCGTCTAATTTCACAGTCTAATTTCAAGTTGGTGGGGGCATTGAACTTGATGACTTTGTGTCCACAGTCCAGGCAGTGGCTGCTTTTGGAATGAGGTTATCCCTCCTTCTCCCTGCCTTGACAATGACTGGTGTGAAGCTGGCATCAGCCTTTCTTTTTTTTTTTTTTTTCCCCTAAGATTTTAATTTAGTTATTTGAGAGGGAGAGACAGAGAGCACAAGCAGGGAGGGGGGCAGAGGGAGAGGAGGAGCTGAGCAGGGAGCCTGAGCAGGGAGCCTGATGCGGGGTGCGATCCCAGGACCCTGGGATCACGACCAGAGGTGAAGGCAGACACTCAACCGACTGAGCCACTCAGGAGCCCTGTCATCAGACTTTGATCATGCAGCAGCATGGGAACTAAGTTTCAGTTCTGGGACATAGATCTCTTACTACCTTTGTATGATTTACTGCATGTTCCATCATACAGATGTGGAGTATGATGTAGGTAAAAACAACATCAGCCCCAGAAAAAGCCCTATTCTCACTCTAGCTTTTTTCAGAGAGCCCTACATTTATGGTGGTAAGAGTAACTGATAGTCTGGGCTACCATGTGCTTCTTACCCATTAATGAAGCTGGTTTTCCTTGGTTGTACCCTCCCCTTGCTAACACTTTTGAGGGGAGAACAGATGAGCTATAGGCTGACTTTCCAAGAAGCGATCATGAGAAAACCTAAAGCTTTCTCTTATGCCGTCTGGACCCTATAGCCTTTCACATCTTAACTGTCTTATCAGGTACTACAGGCAGAGCCCTGACCTAGAAGCCAGGAGACAAGGCTCCAATCCAGCTCTTGACCTTCAGATTTCCTTCACTTAGCGTAAATGAGAAGATGAGAAGAAGAGATGCAGTGTCCAGTTTCCTAAATAACTAGGTCTGGATACAATAATCTGAATTCTCTATTACTCCATAGAGTATTTCTAGGAGTTTGTTTTGGGGAGACTAGGAATACAGAAGGCAATGATTTCCAAAGATGAATTGATACCTGTAGCAGAGAGCAGACTGTTTTAATGGTTAAACTACTTTTATTTACTAGAAACAAGCTTTCCCTTGAACCTACAGTTAAAAATAAGGGGAAAATGCTTAGTAAACCCTAAATCATTGAATTATTGGAGGGAATCAGAGTAGCTCTACACCCCCTTAATTAATAGGGAATGAACAAGCAATTCAGCTGTGGGTGGAATTTTTACTTTAACTCAATTTAAAAACAAAAAAAATACATATTTCTCTGGTAATTCTAAAATAAATGCACTTATCTCCATAAATCCTTGGAGTATGCACCACACTTACAGGACAACATTTGATAGATACACTATACATAATTATAGATGTAGCGGACTGAAATCTCTCCTCCTCACGCCCATGAATTCTTAAGTGACAGGTTGTTAAGGTACCTGACAAAAGGATGGAGTCTTATGGAAATATGTATGCTGTATTATCTAGGACAATGTCCAAATGATGTGTGAATTCCTGCATCATTTTCCCCCCAAATGTTAATCCCATTTATGACTGTTTAAGCAGTGCTGCCATTACCATGGCAGGATGTTATGTATTCCAACAGCGGTAATTATTATGTTGTTCTAAATAGTGAGCCAAACATTGCCTCCCTGCAACTTGGCAACCCACGATCTGAAATCTGCTCTTTGGGTTTGCCAAGTTCTACTTTTTCCAAACGATGACTCTTGAGATATTTGTTAACATTTCTTACTTATTCTAAAGATGAAATCTTCTCATATCTTTCAAGAGCTTTCTTAAAGCTCTTAATTCAAGTAATGGTCCTGTACGATCATCTTTTGAATGTGTTCCCGTTCCCTGGATGTCCTCCTCTTCTGGTTTGAAAATGAGTTTATTATTTAATTTAAAATCTAGATTCCCGCTACCTGATATGTTATTTAACTGTCGATTGTCTATTTCTCCCACTAGGCTCGAAGTGTCATGAAAACAAATATTTGCTGTGTCCCTTACTATCCATACTGTGTAGAAGAATGCCATCGCATCGCAGGTGCTGAACAAATATTTACTGAATAAAATAAGTGAATGTATCATTTCTCATCAACATGTTAAATCAAAATGTTCAAGAAAAATGATGAAACTATAAATCATCCACAATTCCATAACCCACAAAAAAACTGACAACTTTCCGGAACTTGCTCTGAACCATAAGGGATGAAAATATAAATAAGTGATAGTTTTTTTTCTTAAAGGCATGATAGAAATATTTAGCAATGAAAACATCTTTAAGTTTATAAAAGTCTTATCATAAAAATATTTAACTTAACTGTAATAAATCTAACAAATGTTAAAGAAAGTGAAGCAAGTAATTTCCAAAATAGGGAAACGTGGCAAAACAGATAAATGTCTCCTCATCTCAAGAGTTATTTTTTTTAAAGTTCCCTGAAGTTAAGGAAAATTATTTTAAGAGCATCAGTTGACTCTCGTAGCAATTTAAAAACAAAAACAAAACAAAACAAAAACCTTTCTGAGTTAAATTTAGGCTAGATCACTGAGCTTCCTGATACGAAAGAGCAGAGTGGTCACTTTTGCACATGGTGCAGTTCTGCTCCCAATTTCACAATCTCCTTGTTTATGAAGTTCAGAGTTTCTAAGATGTATATTTTGTTCACAATTCACAATTCGTCCTATGTTTTTGGTCTTTTTTTCTACACTTGATGGATTCCGGTGCTTTTATCATGGTTTCTCCTCTCTCTTAGATCTTTATTTTGAGTTATCTCTTGGTGGCTTTGGCTGTCATTAATGACAGAAGTCTGTGTTCCCGTGTTCTTTCATGCCAGCGAATCCTTCCTTTGTACTTACATAGCGACATGACTGAATATGATATTCAGAGATTGTATCTTCTTTTCCTCAAAGTTTTGACATTGAGCCATTATCTACTTATATTAAATTTTTAGGCCGGCCAGCTTCTCCCCTCTCTTAGGTGACTGCTTGGTTTAATCTACATACAAGAAGAAATTTTCTTTGCTCATTAAATCTAGTAACTTATCTAGAATATCACTCACTCTCAATTAAACCACATCATTTCTTTCTGTTTCACGGAGGATATTCTTCATCCGAAAGTTAGATATTTCTCTAATTTCCAACTTCCTTACTTACAAAATAACTTTTCTGTATGATATATATTTTTTCTATTTTATTGTGCTTAGCATTTTTCCTATATTTTGATTTTTTTACATTCCCTTAGATTTTTCAAATGCTTTCTTTCTGCTATTAGTTTGATTAATTTAGTTATTCTATATTCTTTTCTTAAATGTATACATTAGACCAGTTATGAGCTGGTCCTGGATTTTAGTATGTTCCCTCAAGTAGTAATAATCCTGTCTTTGAACTCATGTCTTATTGAATTCATTTTCCTAAGTTCTTATGCATTACAAGCATCTGACAGTGTTCAGTTTCTTTCTCAGTTTTGTTTTCCTCCAAATTACGTTCTTCTTTCATTTTTTATATGCTACCATTAATTTTATGTTTTTTAAAATTTTTTTATATTTTATTTAAATTCAATTTGCCAACATATAGTATAACACCCAGTGCTCCTGCCATCCTGTGGCATCAAGGTACACCACCACTAATTTTGAAATATGTTTCTGTGGCATGTTTGCCATTCCATTCCTTCTGATTTCTGTTATCCCTGCCCAGCCTTTGTATTTGTTCAGTTGATACAGGTTCTATTTTCTTTGACACATTTCCTACCTTATCTGGGATTCTTGCCTATCTTTTGATAGTAAGTTTGAGGATTTGTGGTTACGTTCTACTTACCTTACTGACATCTGAGCAAGAGTAGTCAGCATAAATTGTAACTCTCGCTTCATCAGGTAGCTGCCAATGGAGTTTTGGCTACGCTTTATCTCATTGTTCCATGTTTATCGTTTCTCATTCATTAATCGCCCACTGGGACATGGAGTCTGGGATTTGGCTTCATTCTGACACCTTTACTCAGAGACCTGGCTTCTCTACTCAAGTCTCTTTTAAACCTGGCACTGAAAAATGAACATAAAGCTTAACTGCTCTGGCCATGCTATGCACATTGATGTGTTCACTTTCTTTGCCCTAGACAATATGCTAATGTTTCTGTATTTTCTTTCTAGGTGATCTCATCTGCTCACATATCACATGAATGTGTGTATATGCATACACACATACATATATATACACACATATGCATATATATATATATACATATTTATGTCATAAATGATTACTAGTTCCTTATCTTCAGCCAAGACATATATTTTGGATTTTAAACTTGCAAATCTAATTGTCTCTGGGTTTCTTAGCCTGGATGTTTCCCTAGGCAATCCATACTCAATACCCATTAACTTTAACTCTTTCTCTCTTGAGCTCCCCAAAGCTGCTTCTCCTCTCTACTGCCTATGTTAGGGCCTATTAACACCTTCCACCCAGTCACCTGATTCATCTCTGCTTATCCCTCTTCCATATGCTCTTTACATTTAATCAACCATAAAATACTATGTTTTACCTGTAAAATGTTTGCTGAATTTATATTAATTAAACTTACTTGGTGTACAAAAATACATTTACACAAGCATATAGCAAAGCATTTTTATGATAGAAGACTCTGGGAGAAATGCCAAAGTATCACGGGGAAAGCACATAAACTGTAATATATTCACACAAGGGAGAATAGTGGAGCCATTAAAATAACATTATGAAAATATTCAATGGCACAAATATCTCTGATAAAAAAAAACTGCATTTAAAATCAGGGAACAAAGTAGCTTACAAATTATAATTTCAACCGTATTGATTATAATTATTCATAAACATTCTAGAAGAAAGTATATCAACAAGTTTTTCACAGGCTGCTTTTGTCTTCTCTCTGATGGTTATCTCCCATTTTACTCTTTTCTACATATTTCTTATACCAAAAGTGATAATTTATTGGATGTATACTATATACCAAGCATTATACTAACTGATTCACTTATAGGTTCTTAGTAAATTCTCAATTGCCATGCATTAGTATGTAAGAGGAAAAAAATATTATAATGGTGTTTCTTAAATCAATTCCTTTTCCTCTCTCTCTGTAGTTATTGCTTTAAGTCAGGACCTAAATCTGAAGGGCAGTGATTCCCAAAATTTTATTGGTTTTCCATAGCACACCCAAGCCAGAAGAAACTCCTCATAATTACATTTCCTCAATATTTAGGTCCAAAATTTAATAAGTGTTTATATTCTAACAACTAAGTGATCATTTAGAAATAAATACGAATGAAATTGAAAGAGAAAATATTTTTATTTCATTTTTATTTTTTATTTTTTATTTTTTCAAAGTTTTTTTTTTAATTTTTTTTATTTATTTATGATAGTCACAGAGAGAGAGAGAGGCAGAGACACAGGCAGAGGGAGAAGCAGGCTCCATGCACCGGGAGCCCAATGTGGGATTCGATCCGGGGTCTCCAGGATCGCGCCCTGGGCCAAAGGCAGGCGCCAAACCGCTGCGCCACCCAGGGATCCCTATTTCATTTTTAAACAGCCAGTTACTTACTAATGGAATATGTACACCTGTTGGGCTCGAGCATCTTTTTCAGCCTTCCTACCCTTGCTTCCTGTCCCATGTTGATTTTCACATGATGCTTGCTTTTTATCCCAGCAGCCTCCCCAAACCCAGCTTCACATACATATAACATGATGGCAAGAAATGTAGATCTGTCTCATGTCGAAGCTGTGAACACAAGCTCTGTTTCCCTCACACACCCTACAGTGTTTCTATGAGCACAAGTGTTGTGCATATGTATTTCCCAACCATCCTTACTTTCCTCTACCTGGGGAATTTTTATTTCTCTCTTTGCCTTGACCTGAAATAATGATCTTTAGTTTTTTCAAGGCTCAATGTCAATTTTTTTAGATTTGCCTCAGTATGTTCATTATCAATAACTTTGTGATCTTGATTTTTCTATCATTTCTATCCAATTTTGGCTGAACATCTAGTCTTTATCCAAATTGTTGCTGGACTATGGATTTAGGATCCAGCTACTATCATCCTCTCTCTAATCGACTCCAAAGGAAAATTGAAGGAATTCACCTTAATGTATTAGGCATGAATCCATTTTTCTCCTTGTTCCCTAGGGGAGAGCACAAAGTCCTCACTAAATGCCTTGCTATATTTTCTAATGTGTCAGACTAGTTACATCATTGGGAAACAAGTTGCATTTTTTCATTCACTAAAAAAAAAAAAAGTTTTGATACCTGTCATGTCCAGGCACTATTTTTGGTTGTAAAGAACAGGGGGCAGAATTTATCCCTGCTCTCACATTGCTTAAGGGAGAGAGATAGTAACAAAATAATCACACAACTGCATGGAAAAATTTACCTGTCACAAGTGCTACAAAGAATGGGTGTGTGGTATCACAAAGATATTAAATAAGAGATTTGAGCTAATAAAGAGTTCAGGGTAGGAATAAGAGGATATGCTAAAGTAATGAATTTACCTGAGGTCTGAAGGTTGGGCAAGAATGAAATTACAAGAGGTGGGGAGGAGCAGCACATTTCAGAGGAAACTGTGTGAAAGTGCTGCTGTGGCAGAGGAGGTGATGTACCAGACAGGCCAATGGCAGGGGTCAGGGGAAGCCAGGTGCTAGCAGGAGGGGCAGGCAAGGGCCTTGACAAGGCAGAAAAAAATCAGTCACATACTCCTTGTTAAGAGCTTTGTCTTCGGGGATCCCTGGGTGGGGCAGCGGTTTGGCGCCTGCCTTTGGCCCAGGGCGCGATCCTGGAGACCCGGGATCGAATCCCACATCAGGCTCCCAGTGCATGGAGCCTGCTTCTCCCTCTGCCTATGTCTCTGCCTCTCTCTCTCTCTCTCTCTCTGTGACTATCATAAATAAATAAAAATTAAAAAAAAAAAAGAGCTTTGTCTTCATCCTTTGAACCACTGCATGCTACTGAAGTGTTCTACTGAGGGGGTGCTTGGACCAATCTACATAAAAATATCCCTCACATCTTAGAGCACTAACTAGAGACCCCACTATTGTCTACATATCTTCAAGGATCCATCCCAGGAATTCAGTGACCCCCATTACACAGGCCTCAGATGCCTTTCATCAGGGTCAAGTGGCTTGAGCTACTTTAAGGCAGCGGAGAGGTCTCTTATAGCCCATCTGTGTCTGGGAGGCCTTCTCCCTGCCTCACAGAACTGTCCTCATCTTGTGCTTTGAAGATCACGCTCAAACTGGGGACTGTGGTGGGTGCCTGTGGATCCCCCTGTGCTCAGCAGCACTGGCTTGGCAGCTCTCCTAAGTTATTACTATGCCCACTGAACCTTGGGGAGACCCCCGCATTTCACCAAATCTGACTCTCGTGGAACATTAGTTTGGTCCTCATGACCAACTTGTAGAAAAGATATCACTGTTAGCCCTGTTTTTAGAAGAAGCAAAGATTAGAGCACTGAGGTAATTTGTTCAATGCCATCGTTGAGAATGGAACCAAGAAAGGATTCATACCTGGGTCTTGCTCCAAACTATATCATTTCTCCATGAGCCAATGATGTGGAATATCCTCCCTGGGTCTGAGGATTTTCCACCACAGACTACCGCATTTCAAAAATCTCCTTTTTTATTTAGATGAGTATCAAGTGATCATTTTACAAGAGCCTTAGGTAGGGAGAGACACTGCAGTAGGATTGAGGATCTCTGGGTCCTTGTCCTTGCTCTGCTACCAAGTCACTGCATAACCTTGAACAGGTCACAGCAGAGCAGATTTCTACTCTAATAAATCATGAGTTCATTGATCAGGTCTTTATTTTAACTCAGCCAGTGCTGAAGTAGATGTTCTATAGTCAGTGATAAAGCCACAGAATACTGCTGAGAATGACCTAAACCAATCAGTTATTTTATTGATTCAGAAATTGAGGCTGAGGGTGGGAAAGTGACTTATTCAAAGTCATCAAACCAGAACCAGAGTCAGGACAAGAATCTTTTATCTCCTGACTCCCAACTAAGTATTCTTTCTTTTACTTCACACTGGCTTATGTTCCAAAAAAAAAAAAAAAAAATCGTAGATATTACCAAGAGCTTCCAGAAATTCTTATTAAGGATTTAGGATTTATCATTATCAATACTGAAACTGCACATTATTCACTAATAGGTATGATTCTGGAATCCCTATAATCAACATCAGCTGTACCTCATTCGATGGCATGTCTGAAATACCCAGACTCTAGGCAAAGATGCTTTTATAATCTGGGTCATATTGGCAGAAAAATGGTAGCATCTAGCTGTTGAAATTGGGTTGTATCCCTCATGCACCTTTGGAAATGTTTAACTTTTCTTGCTTCAGTCTCATTATCTTTAAAAACAAAATAAAGGGTTGCATGTAATAAATTGGTTAATGTTTATAAGTAAATGCATCTAAGTCCAGTAACAGTGCATCTGGCACAAAGTGTGTACTTTGTGCACAAATGCAAATGTTACGCTTTGGGAAAGAGATTCAGCATGTTTTCCTTAAAGGACTTCTAGTTACTTTTACAGGGTGATTTGGTATAAGAAACAGGAATGACATACAGTGGTTATGAATGAATATACCCAGGAGCCCTGCCACTGCTTTTATTTCTCTGTCTTGATGTGCAGCAACCGGTACTACCATGTGTCTCCAACAGAACTGAAGAAAAATCTTATTCTGCACCGAATATCTAAAATATTACCTAACACAGTAAAATTCTGAAAAGCAAAATGGGCCTCTTGATAGAAAATGCTGCCAAACCTACCAGAGACCAGTTATTCATTCTGGGATCCCCCATTACCACTGGTCATAGCCCTCTGTTTAGACTTCTCACCAGTCACACTGTGCTCTACGGACCAAGAGCATCCACACCACCTGACAGCCTGTTAGAAATCCAGAATCCCAGCTCCCTTGTAGATCTACTAAACCAGATCCCCAGGTGATTCATATACACATGGAAGTGTGAGGAGTTCTGCTTCAGAACACTGGTTCTCAAATTTTGATGTGCACCCCAATGTATGTGGGCAGGTAAGAGAAGTGGGATAGAGCCCATGCACTAGTATTTTTACCAAGTTCTCCAGACAATTCTCATAGAGATAAAAGGTGGAAAAATGTGGCTTTAGATGACACAGGTGTGTAGGAGAGAAGGTGCTATGGTGGCAACAACCTTTTGTTTTGTTTTGTTTTGCTTTTAAAGGTGTGGAGCTTGATGAAGTTGCAGAAGGAACTGTCATCTGTGGGAGGAGCACAACGCTGTGCACTGGAAGCCTAGATGAACTGCAGGAAGGGGCATGACAGGGCAGTGGCCATTCTTCTTATGCGGGGCTCGTGGCTGGTGTTGGTGGTCTAGCTCCCAGGTTCTGAGCTGTGGTGGATGTGCTCAGAATTCTGGCATCCGGGCAGCCCGGGTAGCTCAGCGGTTTAGCACTGCCTTCAGCCCAGGGCCTGATCCTGGAGACCCAGGATAGAGTCCCACGACCTGCTCCCTGCATGGAGCCTCCTTCTCCTTCTGCCTGTGTCTCTACCTCTCTCTCTCTCTCTCTCTCTCTATGTCTCTATGAATAAATAAATAAAATCTTAAACAAAAGGATTTCTGGTACCCAAAGGGTCATGTCCCCATAGAGACCCACCTCCACCTCCTGGTCTTCTCTCTTTACTAATTCGCTCTCTGAGCCCTACAAACTTCCTTAGAACTTTGAGCCTCAGTTGTACTTTAATGAACATGAAAATTAAAGATCTCTGATCAGCCTACCTCACAAAGTGTATGAATAAATACTATAAAATAACCAGATATGGCCCCTCCTGGGGCCCTATATCTGCTCTTCCCACTGTCTGGAATGCTCCTCGCACCAGTCAGCTGAAAGTTCTACTTTTCAGAGAGACTCCTCTGATATTAGATTCCCTCCAGTTGATATTAGATTCCCTCCTATCATTTTGATTCTCTACCATTGCATTAAAAAAAATCACAGACCTTATCTTTTAAGTTTATAGAAAAGTGGAGCAGAAAATACAGAGTTCCCATACAGTGCTCCTTTTCCCACTGCACAGCCTCCTATTATGAATCTCTGACGTTAGTGTGTACATTTGTTCCAAATGACAAAACAATATTCATTTATTATTCACTAAAGTCCATAGTTTGTATTAGGGGTCACTCCATGAATTGACAAAGGCATAACACCATTACAGATCCATACAGAATGGTTTCATGGTTGTTGAAATCCTCTGCTCTCCACCTATTCATCTCTCTCTCCACCTAACACCCTAACAACCCCTGACCTTTATACTGTCTTTACAGGTTTGCCTTTCCAGGATATCATGCAGTTGGAAACATACCATATGTAGCTTTTTCAGACTGACATATATATAATTTCTGAATATCCCATTATATGAATGCACCAGAGTTTAACCTATTGAAGGACATCTTGATTGTTTCTAATTTTTTGCAATTATGAATAAAGTTGCTATAAATATTTGCATGCAATTTTTTGTGTGGACATATGTTTTCAACTCATTTGAGTAAATAAATACCTACTAGTGTGATTGCTGTATCATATAGTAAGTAAGACTATGTTTAACTTTCTAAGAGTCTGCCGAACTGTCTTCCAAAGTGGCTGCACCATTTTGCATTCCCATCAACAATGAATGAGAGTTCCTATTGCTCCACTTCCTCGCCAGCATTTGGTATTGTCAATGTTTATTTTTTTAATTTTTATTTTAGTCATATCACTGCATTTTGTCCTAATCAGAAATTATCCAGTTGATTTATTTGGTTATGGATTTAATAGCTGTCTTCAACCCACCACTAGGTCAAAAGTAAAGATTTTGTCTGTCTTATTGACTGGTCCATTTGTACACAGAGTTAGAAAAAGAAGACCTGGCTCACTGGAGGTGTGCAATAAATACATAACTAAAGAATGACTAAATGGAAAAATCTGCCCTAAGAATTGTGAAGGAGTTGACTATTACCTTCATTGATTCCCACACCTACTTTGTTTAGTTCCAACCTCCATCAACCTTTTCATCTTAGTCTCTCCCTACACATGTCCCTCTTCTTACTATTTTTTTAATTTATTTTTTTTATTGATGTTCAATTTACTAACATACAGAATAACCCCCAGTGCCCGTCACCCATTCACTCCCACCCCCCGCCCTCCTCCCCTTCTACCACCCCTAGTTCGTTTCCCAGAGTTAGCAGTCTTTACGTTCTGTCTCCCTTTCTGATATTTCCCACATATTTCTTCTCCCTTCTCTTATATTCCCTTTGACTATTATTTATATTCCCCAAATGAATGAGAACATATAATGTTTGTCCTTCTCCGACTGACTTACTTCACTCAGCATAATACCCTCCAGTTCCATCCACGTTGAAGCAAATGGTGGGTATTTGTCATTTCTAATAGCTGAGTAATATTCCATTGTATACATAAACCACATCTTCTTTATCCATTCCTCTTTTGTTGGACACCGAGGCTCCTTCCACAGTTTGGCTATCATGGCCATTGCTGCTATAAACATCGGGGTGCAGGTGTCCCGGCGTTTCATTGCATTTGTATCTTTGGGGTAAATCCCCAACAGTGCAATTGCTGGGTCGTAGGGCAGGTCTATTTTTAACTGTTTGAGGAACCTCCACACAGTTTTCCAGAGTGGCTGCACCAGTTCACATTCCTACCAACAGTGTATGAGGGTTCCCTTTTCTCCGCATCCTCTCCAACATTTGTTGTTTCCTGCCTTGTTAATTTTCCCCATTCTCACTGGTGTGAGGTGGTATCTCATTGTGGTTTTGATTTGTATTTCCCTGATGGCAAGTGATGCAGAGCATTTTCTCATATGCGTGTTGGCCATGTCTATGTCTTCCTCTGTGAGATTTCTGTTCATGTCTTTTGCCCATTTCATGATTGGATTGTTTGTTTCTTTGGTGTTGAGTTTAATAAGTTCTTTATAGATCTTGGAAACTAGCCCTTTATCTGATATGTCATTTGCAAATATCTTCTCCCATTCTGTAGGTTGTCTTTGAGTTTTGTTGACTGTATCCTTTGCTGTGCAAAAGCTTCTTATCTTGATGAAGTCCCAATAGTTCATTTTTGCTTTTGTTTCTTTTGCCTTCGTGGATGTATCTTGCAAGAAGTTACTATGGCCGAGTTCAAAAAGGGTGTTGCCTGTGTTCTTCTCTAGGATTTTGATGGAATCTTGTCTCACATTTAGATCTTTCATCCATTTTGAGTTTATCTTTGTGTATGGTGAAAGAGAGTGGTCTAGTTTCATTCTTCTGCATGTGGATGTCCAATTTTCCCAGCACCAATTATTGAAGAGACTGTCTTTCTTCCAATGGATAGTCTTTCCTCCTTTATCGAATATTAGTTGCCCATAAAGTTCAGGGTCCACTTCTGGATTCTCTATTCTGTTCCACTGATCTATGTGTCTGTTTTTGTGCCAGTACCACACTGTCTTGATGACCACAGCTTTGTAGTACAACCTGAAATCTGGCATTGTGATGCCCCCAGATATGGTTTTCTTTTTTAAAATTGCCCTGGCTATTCGGGGTCTTTTCTGATTCCACACAAATCTTAAAATAATTTGTTCTAACTCTCTGAAGAAAGACCATGGTATTTTGATAGGGATTGCATTAAACGTGTATATTGCCCTGGGTAGCATTGACATTTTCACAATATTAATTCTGCCAATCCATGAGCATGGAATATTTTTCCATCTCTTTGTGTCTTCCTCAATTTCTTTCAGAAGTGTTCTATAGTTTTGAGGGTATAGATCCTTTACATCTTTGGTTAGGTTTATTCCTAGGTATCTTATGCTTTTGGGTGCAATTGTAAATGGGATTGACTCCTTAATTTCTCTTTCTTCAGTCTCATTGTTAGTGTATAGAAATGCCACTGACTTCTGGGCATTGATTTTGCATCCTGCCACGCTACCGAATTGCTGTATGAGTTCTAGCAATCTTGGGGTGGAGACTTTTGGGTTTTCTATGTAGAGTATCATGTCATCGGCGAAGAGGGAGAGTTTGACTTCTTCTTTGCCAATTTGAATGCCTTTAATGTCTTTTTGTTGTCTGATTGCTGAGGCTAGGACTTCCAGTACTATGTTGAACAGCAGTGGTGAGAGTGGACATCCCTGTCTTGTTCCTGATCTTAGGGGAAAGGCTCCCAGTGCTTCCCCATTGAGAATGATATTTGCTGTGGGCTTTTCATAGATGGCTTTTAAGATGTCGAGGAATGTTCCCTCTATCCCTACACTCTGAAGAGTTTTGATCAGGAATGGATGCTGTATTTTGTCAAATGCTTTCTCTGCATCCAATGAGAGGATCATATGGTTCTTGGTTTTTCTCTTGCTGATATGATGAATCACATTGATTGTTTTACGGGTGTTGAACCAGCCTTGTGTCCCAGGGATAAATCCTACTTGGTCATGGTGAATAATTTCTTAATGTACTGTTGGATCCTATTGGCTAGTATCTTGTTGAGAATTTTTGCATCCATGTTCATCAGGGATATTGGTCTATAATTCTTTTTGGTGGGGTCTTTGTCTGGTTTTGGAATTAAGGTGATGCTGGCCTCATAGAACGAATTTGGAAGTACTCCATCTCTTTCTATCTTTCCAAACAGCTTTAGGAGAATAGGTATGGTTTCTTCTTTAAACGTTTGATAAAATTCCCCTGGGAAGCCATCTGGCCCTGGACTCTTGTGTCTTGGGAGGTTTTTGATGACTGCTTCAATTTCCTCCCTGGTTATTGGCCTGTTCAGGTTTTCTATTTCTTCCTGTTCCAGTTTTGGTAGTTTGTGGCTTTCCAGGAATGCGTCCATTTCTTCTAGATTGCCTAATTTATTGGCGTATAGCTGTTCATAATATGTTTTTAAAATTGTTTGTATTTCCTTGGTGTTGGTAGTGATCTCTCCTTTCTCATTCATGATTTTATTAATTTGAGTCTTCTCTCTCTTCTTTTTAATAAGGCTGGCTAATGGTTTATCTATCTTATTAATTCTTTCAAAGAACCAACTCCTGGTTCTGTTGATCTGTTCCACAGTTCTTCTGGTCTCGATTTCGTTGAGTTCTGCTCGAATCTTTATTAACTCCCTTCTTCTCTTGGGTGTAGGATCTATTTGCTGTTTTTTCTCTAGCTCCTTTATGTGTAAGGTTAGCTTTTGTATTTGAGTTCTTTCCAGTTTTTGAATGGATGCTTGTATTGCGATGTATTTCCCCCTTAGGACTGCTTTTGCTGCATCCCAAAGATTTTGAACGGTTGTATCTTCATTCTCATTAGTTTCCATGAATATTTTTAATTCTTCCTTAATTTCCTGGTTGACCCTTTTATCTTTTAGCAGGATGGTCCTTAACCTCCACGTGTTTGAGGTCCTTCCAAACTTCTTGTTGTGATTTAGTTCTAATTTCAAGGCATTATGGTCTGAGAATATGCAGGGGACAATCCCAATCTTTTGGTATCGGTTCAGACCCGATTTGTGACCCAATATGTGGTCTATTCTGGAGAAAGTTCCATGTGCGCTTGAGAAGAATGTGTATTCAGTTGAGTTTGGATGTAAAGTTCTGTAGATATCTGTGAAATCCATCTGGTCCAGTGTATCATTTAAAGCTCTCGTTTCTTTGGAGATGTTGTGCTTAGAAGACCTATCAAGTATAGAAAGAGCTAGATTGAAGTCACCAAGTATAAGTGTATTATTGTCTAAGTATTTCTTCACTTTGGTTAATAATTGATTTATATATTTGGCAGATCCCACATTCGGGGCATATATATTGAGGATTGTTAAGTCCTCTTGTTGAATAGATCCTTTAAGTATGATATAGTGTCCCTCTTCACCTCTCACTACAGTCTTTGGGGTAAATTTTAGTTTATCTGATATAAGGATGGCTACCCCTGCTTTCTTTTGAGGACCATTCGAATGGTAAATGGTTCTCCAACCTTTTATTTTCAGGCTGTAGGTGTCCTTCTGTCTAAAATGAGTCTCTTGTAGACAGCAAATAGATGGGTCCTGCTTTTTTATCCGGTCTGAAACCCTGCGCCTTTTGATGGGGTCATTAAGCCCGTTCACGTTCAGAGTTACTATTGACAGATATGAGTTTAGTGTCGTCATGATATCTATTCAGTCCTTGTTTTTGTGGACTGTTCCACTGAACTTCTTCTTAAAGGGGAATTTTAAGAGTCCCCCTTAAAATTTCTTGCAGAGCTGGTTTGGAGGTCACATATTCTTTTAGTTGCTGCCTGTCTTGGAAGCTCTTTATCTCTCCTTCCATTTTGAATGAGAGCCTTGCTGGATAAAGTATTCTTGGTTGCATGTTCTTCTTATTTAGGACCCTGAATATATCCTGCCAGCCCTTTCTGGCCTGCCAGGTCTCTGTGGAGAGGTCTGCTGTTACCCTAATACTCCTCCCCATAAAAGTCAGGGATTTCTTGTCTCTTGCTGCTTTAAGGATCTTCTCCTTATCTTTGGAATTTGCAAGCTTCACTATTAAATGTCGAGGTGTTGAACGGTTTTTATTGATTTTAGGGGGGGATCTCTCTATTTCCTGGATCTGAATGCCTGTTTCCCTTCCCAGATTAGGAAAGTTTTCAGCTAGAATTTGTTCAAATACATATTCTGGCCCTCTGTCCCTTTCGGCGCCCTCGGGAACCCCAATTAAACGTAGGTTTTTCTTTCTCAGGCTGTCGTTTATTTCCCTTAATCTATCTTCATGGTCTTTTAATTGTTTGTCTCTTTTTTCCTCAGTTTCCCTCTTTGCTATCAACTTGTCTTCTATGTCACTCACTCGTTCTTCCACCTCGTTCACCCTCGTCGTTAGGACTTCTAGTTTGGATTGCATCTCATTCAATTGATTTTTAATTTCTGCCTGATTAGCTCTAAATTCTGCAGTCATGAAGTTTCTTGAGTCCTTTATACTTTTTTCTAGAGCCACCAGTAGCTGTATAATAGTGCTTCTGAATTGGCTTTCTGACATTGAATTGTAATCCAGATTTTGTAACTCTGTGGGAGAGAGGACTGTTTCTGATTCTTTCTTTTGAGGTGAGGTTTTCCTTCTAGTCATTTTGCTCAGTGCAGTGGCCAAAAGCAAGTTGTATTGGGAAAAAGAGAAAAAGAGAGGAGAGAAAGAAGGAACGAAAAGAGAAAGAGAAGAAAAAAGGGAAGAAAAAAAACGAAAAAAGAAAAAAAAAGAAGAAAAAGAGAAAGAAATAGAAAGGAGAAAAAAGAGGGGGTGGGGGAAGGAAACAAATCAAAAAGCAAAACAAAAAAAAAAAAAAAAGAACCACGGGGGAGTATCTTCTGATTCTGTGTACTTTAAGTCCCTTGGCTTCTCCTGGAAGTTGTCCGTCCAGCTGGTGTTCTGGGGGAGGGGCCTGTTGTGCTGATTTTCAGGTGTTAGCAGTTGGGGGAGCTGCTGTGCCCCTGCCTGGTGCAGGGCTCGGTGGGGGTTGTTTACCCCGTGAGGCCGCAGGAGGAACAGCCCCAGTGGCGGGGCAGCTCTGGAAACCTGGATTCAGCTCCGGCAGGAACTCCGTCTGCAGGGCCTGGAGGCTCCGGGCGGGGCCGCTGATCTGCTCAGCTGGGGCAGGAGCGTCCTCGCTGTCCTGGGCCCTCCCGGCCTCTGCCTGTCCCGGGGGAGGCGGGATCCTGGGCTGTGTCCCGGCGCCCTGTGCTCCGGGGCCTGCGCTGGTGGATTCGCGCTCCTGGGCCGCGCAACCCCCTCCGCGGAGCCGCCGCCCGAGCCCCTCCGAGCTGCTCCTGGAACCGCGCAGCCCCCTCCGCACGGAGCCTCTCCCTCCGCCCGAGCCCCTCTGAGCTGCTCCGGGTCCCGCCGTGCGCGCTGCAGCCCTTGGGGAGCTCGGCGCACTCTCCTGGGCGCGCAGTTGCTCTGTTACTGTCCCGGGGAGCCCGAGGGCATCCTCGCCCTCCCGGGTCCTGCTCCACCTCCCCACGAGCCCCTTTCCACCTGGGAAGGTCGGTGCAGCTCCTGCGTGTCCGGGACGGGGCTCTCCTGTCCTGGGGACACTCGCCCCGGCCTCAGCCCGGCTCCTCGCGGGGCCCCTCCCCCTCGGAGGCCTTTGTTCCTTTATTTCTTTTTCCCCGTCTTCCTACCTTGATAGATGCGCGAACTCCTCTCACTGTAGCATTCCAGCTGGTCTCTCTTTAAATCTCAGGCCGAATTGATAGATTTTCAGGATAATTTGAAGGTTTTCTAGGTAATTTGGTGGAGACAGGTGATTTGGAGACCCTACTCTTACGCCATCTTGCTCCTCCCCCCCCCCTTCTTACTATTATTGCCAATTCCCTGTTTTCTACTTTGGACTTGCTATTTGAGTTGGGGGGTGGGTACTGCACTATTTTTTATCAAATATAAATGCAGCTCCAGAACTTTGAGACTAACTTACTGCTTTTTTTTTTTTTTTGAAACTAAGGTTTCTATTTATTCTCTATGTTATACTTTGATAGGAAGACATAGCCTGGTTTTCCCTTATTCCTACTGATTTGCTATTTTTGAGGAAAAAATTGAATCAGCAACATGAATAACTTATTGTGCAGATCCCCAAGAGCTCATAACTACTACAAACTGATGACATGAGAGTGCTCTCTGTTCTTCATCCATCAGAGATAGTACACATATTCACCAATACCTTCCAGGGATCCAACTGGGTAAGACTCAGAGAGTAAATATTTGGAATGGTCATTGGAGCTTGGGATAATCGTACTGATGAATCATCATTCATTTCTAGAGTCATGCTATGGCTAGCCTAGATTGCAGTGGAATGTAAGTTGAGACCATTGAGATCAACCAAAGATATAGAAAAGAACTAAGAGGAGAAAAAGTTAAGAGCCAAAGACACTGGGCAAATTTATTTGTCCATTTATCTGCTTTGTGCAAGCTGTTCCTCATCTATTGTGGCTTTCATAGAATCCACTTGATCAACTCAACATCCTTCAGCAGGCCACGTGGTAGATGAATGAGCAGTGAAATAGGATTTCTGCTCTGGCAACAACTTGCAGTGAGACTTTCAAAAAGTCATGAAAATCTCTATGATTAAGAACATTAATGTCAGGGATACAAGTGAATTCTTCTATATTGCTTCCTCATGGATTAGCCAAATGCATTTACCATTAAGAACTTAACAGCAAGGATGAATCCAGTGCAAAATGCATGATGGTGAGGCAAAGGTATTCAAAAGCGAAATGCATCCATTGCCCTAGCATAAACAGGATTCATCAATAGTTCTTTAGGGATGGTCCGTCACATGTGCTGCTAATTCAGAGAGTGTTTAAGGTAGCCTAGGTCCTATCTCCATTTTGAGATAGCATGAACCTCAAGGATACTTTATTCTTCACAAGATACCAAGTCCACCAGTTGTTCTGTACTTTGAGTGAGACTTTTTATAAGTGCCTTTGGCTATCCAACAATAGCCTGTAAATTTAAGAACCATAATATTTAGGGAAAGTACTTAAATTTGGGGCGTTTTAAAAATGGGGTTAGCTCAGTCAGTGAACACTTTTGTTGTTGCTGTTGTTGTTAGAGATTTAATTTATTTGAAGAATTTGGCATATTCCAAATTCAGAAAACTTCAATATACAAAAAACTGAATTTCAAAATCAGGCTTATTCTATTGATGAAAGCATTTGCTTACATCCTAACCTTCTTGGAATTCCTTGGAATACTTGAAAGCAATAAAACTTTATTGAAAATGTTCTTCTCAGAATTTTCACTATTTCAAAATAATCTCTGTTCAATTAGTACAATTTTGCGAAGCTCTTCCATGATAATGCACTTTCCACATGTAATCATATGGCATCTTAACTTGAAAACATCTTGGTAATCATCTTAGTTTCTCTTGTGGGGCTGGACTAGAGAAGATGAATAGCTTGTTCAAGGTCACTTAGTGAGTTTCTTGGTAGAATAATTGACATTTATCACAGCCTTGGATTTGCATATAATCACTTTTAGAAAGGCCATTTTATTTTTGTTCATGTTTTGTTTTTTTGTTTCAAGTTTTTATTTAAATTCAAATTATAGTGTAATAATAATTTCAGGAGTAGAATTTAGTGATTCATCACTTATATACAACACCCAGTGCTCATCACAAGTGCTCTCCTTAATGCCCATCACTTATTTAAACCATCCCTTCACCCACCTCCCTCCATCAACCCTCAGGCTGTTCTCTAGCATTAAGAGTCTGCTTTATGGTTTGTTTCTTACTCTCTTTTTTTCTTTCCCTTATGTTCATCTGTTTTATTTCTTAAATTTCACATATGAGTGAGATCATATGGTATTTGTTTTAGAATGGCCATTTTCAAGAGCTCATGAGACAGCATAATCTCCATTTCTTTTCAAAGATCTGAAGCCTTCCTAAAGAAATAAGAGGATCCAAACAGCTAAATACATGCACAGAGTTTGGAATCTGCTGTCTCTGAGTAGCACATATGTAATGACTATAGAACCCTGTTTGGTGAGTTAGCAGTATTTAAAACAAAAAAACAAAAGCCCCAACTTCTCTCTTCCTTTTACCTCTCCTCCTTCCCTAAACCCTCTCATTTGAGAGGAAAACTTTGTGTCCTTGTCCAAACCATTTCCTTGCCTCTTTCTGACAAATTCCTCTTTACACTGATGGGTTTATCACAAAGGAGATATCTTCTGTGAAGAGCTCTACCCTTTTCCTTGCCCCAGGCAGTTATTAGTCTCTTCTCTCTACTGTCCCTGAACTTTGTATGTATCTCTGTCACAGCACATTGCACATTATTTTGTATTTATTTCATATCTGTCACTGTCTCACTGCAAACTGTGAAATTCAGGAGCCAAGTCTTATCTATCTTTTATCCCAAATGCCTAGGACACTGCAAGCAACATAATAATATGTGCTCCACAAATATTGTTGAATTTCTATCAGCCTCCATTCATTCATCTCCGAAACATGAAACAAGCCCAGGCACCACTATGAGGTCTCATTGACAGGTTCCCTTCTGAGCCTTTGAAATTGTGAAGGTAAGGAGAGGTACAGAATTATCCAGCTCACACTCCAAAAATCTCATCCTCTAAAATGAGGCAAAGGGATACACAGCCTCTTAGATGTTGCTTTCTAGCCAAGACAGAAATTGACCTGTAGCCAAAATACATGGGAAGGAAATAATAAAAGTGTTCGGCAGCTATGAGCTTGGAGTCTCAAATTAGTTCTTGTTATAATGCTGTCCCCCACCTTCATTCCATTGTTCATCACTCAACAAATAGTTACTATACGTCTACTTTTTCACAAGACAAGGTGAGAACAGAGAAAAGGGATTAAAATGTTCTCAACTGGTTTTCCATGCCATGGATTTGCTGCTATAAACCAAGCGTTTAAGATAAATTATTGCATTTGTTAGACATAATTTTCCTGTTTTTACAAAAGGTAGCACTGGGACATAGAGGGACACATTAATTCGTCAAGTATTGTACAGCTCTTGATTGCTAGAGACAACTCATTCTTGTCTGAGTTCAAATTCTGTGCTCATTTCACTGCAGCTTCACATTAAGAGTAAAGACACAGCTTCGTTCTGAAGGGGTTTGTGATCTAAGAGTGGGCATCCTGCAAATAGCCATCAGGTAAAAGCTTGCCTTCTATCACTTGCCCTCCATTATGGGACTGTGTGGATCTCAGTTTGGAGAAACTACAAGAGTCATAGAAGGTTACCAGGTAATTTTCCTTAGGGGGCAGGCTGGCCAAGCCTTCATTCTTTAATTAGTAGACAGGACATTAATTATCACAACCCTGGGGCAGAATCAGCTCTTCCTCTACATCTGAGACTTTCTCCTGGTAGCATGAAGGGAGTCAGAATACAACCTTATGGGCTCAAAGTGGTCTCTGTCTACCAGTCCCACTGCAAGGCCCTGACTTCTTGGCTTCTGCATCTGCTGTGTTCCCCAAGCTCGGATAGTTCATGGTCCTGTCAGTGCTGTATGTACTGAAGTAGCTGCTCTCAGAGAGAAGCAGCTTGACACAGAATAAACATGAAGGAGCACAGAGGATGGTGGAGAGGAATGGTGTTGTCAGCCTGTATGTCTAGGGTTATGGACTGAATGTCTATGTCCCTCCAACTTTATATTTTGAAGCCCTACCCCTCAATATGATGGCATTTGGAGATGGGCCTTTGGGAGGTAATTAGGATTAAATGACATTATGAGGGGAAGAGGCCTCAAGATGCCTCTTCATATGAGAAGAGACCCCAGAACACACTCTCTCTCTCTCTCTCTCTCTCTCTCTCTCTCTCTCTCTCTCTCTCTCACACACACACACACACACACACACACGAAGAAGAGATCATGTGAGCACACAGCAAGGTAGCATATACCTACAAATCAAGAGAAGAAGTCCCCTAATAACATTTACATTGCTGGTGCCCTGATCTTAGAATTTCTGGCCTCCAGAACTGTGAGAAAATAAATTTTTGTCGTTTAAGCCACCGAATCAATGGTATTTTGTTATGCCAGCCTGAGTTAACTCAGACAACTGGACAGATAGATGGGGGCAGGATTGTGTGTGTGTGTGTGTGGCTGGTTAAGTCAAGAAGTCTGGACGGTACAGCAAAGAGGAGATGTTTAATGAGAAGAATGACAGGGTAAGATCTAGAATTTCTGAGGACCCAGAGGAGAGTGGCCACAGCTGATAGTTTATAAATCAAAGATCCTCCCTGCTTCCTTTGTATTTTGTTTTGCCTAGTCTTTATAGAGAGCATCTCCTCTGGGCATGACAGTGTTAGGAATTGGAAGACTGAGGGTCAGATGAAACACAGACCCTGACCATCAAGATGGCGTTCATAGAACAGCAGGAGAAAATGGGAGGGGTACACTTGGCGGTTTCTGAGTGTGTAAGTGTCTCCCTGGGGTTTTAGCTTAGAGTGCTGCTTTTCAAGACCCACTCTTATTTTCAGCCACACTGTCTACATGTGAAGATCCTGGGCTCAGGTGGAAAATAAGTTGCCATTGTCACTTAACTCTGGGTATGCTGAAAGGACCAGGCAGTGACCACTCTTGACATTCTTCATAATAGGTATTGCTCCATGTCAGCAGAAGTTCTTCATAGATCTTGGATACTAGCCCTTTATCTGGTATGACATTTGCAAATATCTCCTCCCATTCTGTAGGTTGTCTTTTAGTTTTATTGATTATTTCCTTCACTGTGCAGAAACTTTTTATCTTGATGAAGTCCCAATAGTTCATTTTTGCTTCTGTTTCCCTTGTCTCCAGAGATATGTCTAGGAAGAAGTTGCTATGGCCAAGGTCAAAGAGGTTGTTGCCTATGTTCTCCTCTAGGATTTTGATGTTTCATGTCTCACATTTAGGTCTTTTACCCATTGAATTTATTTTTGTGTATGGTGTAAGGAAGTGGACCAGCTTCATTCTTCTGGATGTGGCCATACAGATTTCCCAACACCATTTGTTGAAGAGACTTTTTTCCATTGGATATTCTTTCCTGTTTTTTTGAAGATCAGTTGACCATATAGTTGTGGGTCCATTTCTTGTTTCTCTATTCTGTTCCATTGATATTACTTTAAACGTGTAGATTGCTTTGGGTAGTGTAGACACTTTAACAATGTTTGTTCTTCCAATCCATGAACATGGAGTGTTTTTCCATTTTGCTGTGCCCTCTTCAATTTCTTTCATAAGTGTTCTATGGTTTTCAGAGTACAGATCTTTTATTTCTTTGGTTTAGATTTATTTCTAGGTATCTTATGGGTTTTGGTGCAATTGTGAATGAGATCAATTCCTTTATTTCTCTTTCTGCTGCTTCATTATTGGTGTATAGAAATGCAATGGATCTCTGTAGGTTGATTTTTATATCCTGCAACTTTGCTGAATTTGTGGATCAGTTCTAGTAATTTTTTGGTGGAATCTTTTGGGTTTTCTACATAGAGTATCATGCCATGTGTGAATAAAAAAGGTTTGAGTTCTTCCTTGCCAATTTGGATGTCTTTTATTTCTTTTTGCTGTCTGATTGCTGAAGCTAGGATTTCCAGCACTATGTTAAATAACAATGGTGAAAAAACAAACAAACAAAAAACAAATAAAAAAAAACACAAACAAACAAAAACAATGGTGAGAGTGGACTTCCCCATCTTGTTCCTGACCACAGAGAAAAATCTCTCAGTTTTTCCTCATTGAGGATATTAGCTGTGGGTCTTTCATATTTGGTCTTTCATATTTGGCCTTTATGATGTTCAGATATATTCCATCTATCTCTACTTTGTTGAGGGTTTTTTATTAAGAAAGGATGCTGTATTTTGTCAAATGCTTTTTCTGTGTCTATTGGGAGGATCATATGCAGGTAGCTAACAGACACATGGAAAGATGCTCAATATCACTTATAATCAGGGAAATACAAATCAAAACCACCATGAAGTAAGTACCTCACACCTGTCAGAATGGCCAAAACTAACAACACATCTGTTGGAAGCAACAGATGTTGGCAAGGATACAGAGAAAGGGGAACCCTCTTACACTGTTGGTGAGAGTGCAACCATTCTGGAAAACAACATAGAGGTTCATCAAAAAGTTAAAAATAGAACTACCCTAAGACCCAGTAATCGCACTACTAGGTATTTATCCAGAGGGCATAAAAATACTGATTTGAAGGGACACATGAACCCCCATGTTTACAGCAGCATTATCAACAATAGCTAAACTATGGAAAGAGCCCAAATGTCTATTGCATCATAAATGGATAAAGAAGATGTCATATATGTGTGTGTGTGTGTGTGTGTGTGTGTGTGTGTGTACACACAGCAGAATGTTACTCATGCATCAAAAAGAATGAAATGTTGCCATTTGCAAGATGTGGATGAAGCTAGACTGTATGATGCTAAATGAAATAACTCAGCCAGAGAAAAAATAAATTCTATATGATTTCACTCATGTGTGGAATGTAAGAAACAAAACAGATGAACATAGAGGAATGAGGGAAAAAAGAGAAAGACCAAAACAAACCAAGAAAATCTTAACTATAGAGGACAAATTGAAAGTTGATGGAGGGAGGTTCCTGGGGGGATGGGCTAAATAGCTGATGGGCATTAAGGAAGGCACTTGTGATGAGCAGTGGGTGTTATATGTAATTGATGAATCATTGAATTTTCACTTGAAACTAATTTTACCATATATGTTAACTATCTAGAATTTAAATAAAAACTTGAAATAAAAAGAAGGCAACACATTCACTGTCAATTAAAAATGATGCTAGAACTTAAATGGGAAGGAGGTCCCCTGGGTGGCACAGTCAGTTAAGTGACACTTGGTTTCAGCTCAGGTGGTGATCTCAGGATTCTGAGATTAAGCCCTGCATTAGCACAGAGTCTGCTAAAGTTCCTCTCTCTCTCTCCCTCTGCCCCTATTCACACTTGTGCTCTCTCTCTTTCTAAAATAAATAAATCTTTAGAAGGTGGGAAGGAAACATGGAACAGAGATTTCATTTTTAACAAGAAATAACAAAGAAAGGAAATTATAAAATACTTAGGAATGGACTCAAGGAGAGATATCTGGAAACTTTGGGTAGGTAACTATAGTTCCATATGATACTATTCACAAGACCATTTGAACCAATGAAGGGAAAATTATGTTACTGAATGGGGAAATTGAATATAATAAATATTTATTTTAATGCAAAGTACTTTATCAGACACCAATTTTACATTAATATCACAGTATTTTAAATGTTCAATAAAAATTATAAAAATACACTTAGGAAATTAATGTTAAAGAATTAAAAGCTCAGATAAAAGTACAATAAATCAGGATATGGTGATGGTAAAACGAGAAATATAAGTGGATGCAACAGAAGAGAGAATCTATAAATAGAACCAATTCTCTATACTAACTTTATGTAAGGTAAGTATTCTCTCTAAGTATTCTATAGAAAAGGGTAATTCAACAAGGTGATATATACATATATATATAATCGCATTGTGGAAATCAAATAATAAAATAGAGTATTTATTAAATTAGTGGGTAAATCACAATTTTTCATCTATGAAGCAATAGATAAAATTTCAAATAAAAGTAATAGCAACATCTATGGGAATAAGATTTTAGAAGTCAAGGTCTTTAGTCATGATAAGATTAAGAGAGCCAGGTGTTTATGTTGGTTCTATGGTATTACAGAGTTTAGGTATGATAAAGAGTTCTCTTAGGCTGAGTTAGGAGCAACACAGTGACCTAACAAAGCTTAGGACATGACCAGCAGACAGCTGAGGAAAGCCACATGCCTGTGGGATTCAGGGCCAGGTGAGAAGATGGTCAAGTAAGATGGTGGGGAAGTGGCATTTGAACCAAGTACAGGGGCAGGCATTGAGGAAGAAGTCCAGTGGAATCAGGAGATTGATTACATGTAGGGAGAAGGAGCAAAGAAGATACATTGGGGATAATGAGGGAAGGATGGGAAAAAATCAAAGTTGGAACGAAGCTCATAGTGTTGGATTGTAATTTGAAGTATTAGTGTGTAGTCATGGTTCACATGGGCTCAGAACTTCATATTAATTGGTGAATTCTCTCTTATATCTCTGATATCTGTTTAAAGGAATATATGTTGCCCAATTTGACAGACTGAATCTGACTTAGGGGAGGACAAAGTGGATATGAGGAGAAGAGAAAGAATGAAGAGAGGGAAGGGGACTCACATGTAACTTGCAAAGCAGATGCTAAATGTCCTAACAGGTAAATATCCTTCATATTTGCCTAGATGCTTGAAGATAACTCCCTCACTTCTGAGCATGAAAGCATTCCTAGGGAGTATAAGCCAGGACTGACTTCCTGTGTGTCATTCTTTTTTCCCCTATTTCCAGGAGAAGTTGTATGTGAGAAAAAGTGAGCCTTACTCCTGCCATCTTCCCTCTTAAAGGAACAGAGTTTGATAACTCAATCTGGAGATGCTGGAAATGGGAATCTGACCCTGAGGCTGGGCAGAGCAATATCTGAGAATATTCTCACACCCCTCTGCCACATCACAGAGATGCTAGGGTTTGCAATTCCTGGAAATAATGAAGGCAATAACTCCAAAGTCTCCTTTCTGAGAAGGAGCTCTAATGATAACCATCTCCGACTTATTTATGCCATGTCACTGTTGATGAATTCATAATCTCCAGATCTTTTTTTCAAAGTTTTTTTAATAATAAATTTATTTTTTATTGGTGTTCAATTTGCCAACATACAGAATAACACCCAGTGCTCATCCTGTCAAGTGCCCCCCTCAGTGCCCATCACCCATTCACCCCCACCCCCCACCCTCCTCTCCTTCCACCACCCCTAGTTCATTTCCCAGAGTTAGGAGTCTTCATGTTCTGTCTCTCTTTCTGATATTTCCTACCCATTTCTTCTCCCTTCCCTTCTATTCCCTTTCACTATTATTTATATTCCCCAAATGAATGAGACCATATAATGTTTGTCCTTCTCCGATTGACTCATTTCACTCAGCATAATACCCTCCAGTTCCATCCACGTCAAAGTAAATGGTGGGTATTTGTCATTTCTAATGGCTGAGTAATATTCCATTATATACATAAACCACATCTTCTTTATCCATCTTTTGATGGACACCAAGGCTCCTTCCACAGTTTGGCTATTGTGGACATTGCTGCTATAAACATCTGGGTGCAGGTGTCCTGGCATTTCATTGCATCTGTATCTTTGGGGTAAATCCCCAACAGTGCAATTGCTGGGTCGTAGGGCAGGTCTATTTTTAACTCTTTGAGGAACCTCCACACAGTTTTCCACAGTGGCGGCACCATTTCACATTCCCACCAACAGTATAAGAGGGTTCCCTTTTCTCCGCATCCTCTCCAACATTTGTGGTTTCCTGCCTTGTTAATTTTCTCCATTCTCACTGGTGTGAGGTGGTATCTCATTGTGGCTTTGATTTGTATTTCCCTGATGGCAAGTGATGCAGAGCATTTTCTCATGTGTGTGTTGGCCATGTCTATGTCTTCCTCTGTGATATTTCTGTTCATGTCTTTTGCCCATTTCATGATTGGATTGTTTGTTTCTTTGCTGTTGAGTTTAATAAGTTCTTTATAGATCTTGGAAACTAGCCCTTTATCTGATATGTCATTTGCAAATATCTTCTCCCATTCTGTAGGTTGTCTTTATCTTGACAAAACTCAAGGGAGATGGTAAAGAAAAAAATGAATTTGCAACATTGGCAGGGTCTGCTACAATTTGCATAGCCAACAAAGACACTGCATGATGATCTCTGTCTTTCTCCAGGAAGGCAGATGGATTCCACCAAAATGGTGCATCTCCAAGCTTCCTCTTTAATGGAGAGAATGGAAGATGTAGCCTGGACTTGAAAATCTCATCAGGAATCTCAGAGCACCAAATCTCTAGAGATGGAATATTCTAGCTCACTGAAGCCTCAATATCTTTTGCAGGCAAGATCACAGCCTTTTTTTTTTTTTTTTTTTTTTACTTGATGAGAGCCTGAGTTTGATGGATAGATTGAGAAAGCAGGAAGTTGCTGGCTGTCATCACAGGTGGGAAGGAGAAGTAGAAAGGAGTTCTGTTTATTTGATTTTGGATAATAATGCCCAAATAAAGTCTTTCTGACATGTCTGCTGAAGCCTAAAAGCCTTTTATCAAGGGATAAAGTCTTAGTGAGAAACTAAGCTTAAATGCAAATTCCAAGGAATAGATCTATATGAGAATATCATAAGGAACTGAAAATGATTGACTGGAGGATATTTTCCAAGTGCAGGTTAGAGGGATATAATAGGAAATACTAAGGATAATAGAATTCGGAGTTTTGAAGCAACAGACATAGCATGTCCTTCCACTAAGAATTATATAGAAAAAGCAAATAAAAAACTGAAGAATAGAAATGAAATGAGAAAGGGTAATATAAAACCATAAGTTTCAGAGTTGACTTTTATTGAAACTTTAAAGAACAGTTCATTTCAATGTTATCCTATCCTGAACCATAGAGGAAAAAAATGATTTAAAAAACCCTCCCCAATTCATTTTGTGCCGATAGTATGACTTTTTTATTAAAAGCTAATAAAAGTAGCACAAAGGAAAAAAAAGTCCTAGTTCAGTTTAACTTACTAAAATAGGTGCAATAAATTTAAACAAAATATTTTTAAATTAAATCCAACAGCATATTAAAGAATAACATATCAAAATAAGAGGACTTATTTCAGGAATGCAAATTGGTTTACCATCAGAAAAATCTATAAATATAATACTTTACATTAAAAAGAGAGAGAATAATCATAAAATTATGTCAGTAGATACTGAAAAGTGACTTAAGTCTAGCAGCCTTTTCTAATAAAAATGCTGAGTAAATTAGCACAAAGCCCCAAAATTTCCAAACATTGGCATAAATCGTAAAATAATAAAACTACTTCCATAAAAATCAGAAATAAGACCTGCTTCCACCACATATAATACAGTTTGATGTTCCTAGCTAATAGAGTCAGAGATAAAAATTAAATTAACTAATACCATGAAACAAAAATGTACTTTCAGATAGTATGATTGTATACCTAGAAAAAAATGTAAAATGCCAGCCAAAATAAAATCTTAAAAAAATCTTACTTGAGTGATAATATAATCATATACAAATGATGTTATATCGAATAATTACACATAAATCCACTGTTTTTTTATTCAAAAAATGTTTGAATAGCTATTTTATGCTAAGCATTGTTTTTCATACTATAAATACAGAGGCATATAGAAGATTCTGTAGAGCTTATGTTCTAATGGGAGGGAAATAGGTAATAAACAGCTTTTTAAGATCAATAAAATACTGTGTAGTGAACACTGGGATGGAAATAAAGCAGGTTTGTAAAATGAGCATAAAAAGAGAAAGAGAGAGATTGAGTAAGAGGGGGAGTTCTTTAAGTGGGATGATCCTGGAAGGCTCAGCAAGGAGATACTATTTAGGTTAACATGAATGGCAAAATTCTATCATGTGATTCTTAAGAATAACATTTTAGAAGTCAAAAAGGAAAAAAGTCCCTATACATTTGCAACAAATTTTGAAATGTACCTTAAATTAAAAAAAAAAAATGCTTTCTACTCTGGTATGGTCTACTTGTTTATTTTGTTCTTGTGGTCAGCATTTTTTGTGTTGTATCCATGAAATCATTACCAAGACAAATGTCACGACACTTTTTTTCCTATTTTTTTAGAAATTTTACAGTTTGGGGTCTTAAGTTAAAGTCTTTAATCCATTTTGAGTTGGTCTTTGCGTACGGTGTAAGCTAAGGGTTCAATTTCCTTCTTTTTTTGTATGTGGATATTCAGTTTTTCCAGGACCTTTTATTGAAGAGACTATCTTTTCCCCATTGTTTATTCTTGGCACTATTGTTGAATATTGGTTGACCATATACGTGTGGGTTTATTTCTGGGCTCTATTCTTCTCCATTGTTCTATAGGTCTGCCTTCATGCCAATACTATAATATTTCAATTACAGTAGCTTTGTAAGATGTTTTGAAAACAAAGTATTATGCCTCCAGCTTTGTTCTTTATCAAGGCTGATATGACTATTAGAGGTCTTTTGTGGTTCCATCCATATAAATATAGAATTGTTTTTCTATTTCTGTAAAAAAATGCCACTGGCATTTTGACAGAAATTATTTTGTATCTGTAGATTGCTTTGGGAAGTATGCATATTTTAACGATAGTAAGTCTTCCAATCTATGAACATGGGAAATCTTTCCATTAGTTTGTGTCTTGTTTAATTTCTTTCATTGACATTTACAGATTTTAGTATATTTCCTTAGTGAAGCTTATTTCTAGATATTTCATTCTTTCAGTTGCTATTATAAATGGGACTGCTTTCTTAAGTTCTGTTTAGTTTGTTATCAGTATTAGAGACACAATGATTTGTATATGTTGAGTTTATATTCTGCAACCTTACTGAATTCATTTATTGGTTCTAACAGATTTTTGGAGGGGGGAGTTGTTAATGTTTTCTATATATATAGGATCATATCATCTGCAAGTAGGGGTAATTTTATTTCTTGCTATCTGATTTGGATACCTTTTATTTCTTTCTCTAGTTGCTCTGGCTCAGATTTCCAGTATTATGTTAAACAGAATTGGGGGTAAGAGTTGGTATCCCTGTCTTGTTCCTGCTTTTGGAGGAAAAGCTTTGAGTATTATGCTATCGGTGAACTTTTAATAGATGGCCTTTATTTTGTTGAAGTAATTCCCTTCCATTCCTACTTTGTTGAGAGGTTTTTTTTTTTCTTGTCATAAAAGATTGCTGAATTTTGTCAAATGCTTTTCTGCATCAATTGGAGATAAAAAAGAGAGAAGACTAAAATAAATGAGATCAGAAATGAAAGAAGGGACATTACAACTGATCCTGCAGAAATAAAAAGGATGTAAGAATGCTATGAATACATATAGGTTAATAAACTGCATAACCTAGAAGAAATGGATAACTTCCTAGAAACATACAACCCACCAAGACTAAATCAAGAAGAAGTATAAAATCTGAACATACTTATAACTAATGGAAATTGAATTAGTAACCAAAACCTCTCAATAAAGAACAGCCCAGGACCAGATGGCTTCATTGGTGCATTCTATCAAACATTTAAAGAATAATTAATGCCAATCCTTCTGAAACTCTTCCAAAAAGTGAAGAGGAGAGAATGCTTCCAAATACGTTTTTGAGGCTGGGATTACCCTGATACCCAAGCCAGAAAATGATACCACAATAGAAGAAACTACAGGCCAATATCCTTGATAAATATGGGTGCAAAAATCCTCAACAGAATACTAGCAAACCAACAGTACATTAAAAAAAAATCATACGCCATGACCAACTATGACTTATCTCTGGGATGGAAGGGTAGTTCAACATTTGAAAATCAATTAATGTGATAGACCACATTAGCAGAATAAAGAATAAAATAACAGCTGTTTCTTTTTTATGGCATATGTTCTCAACAAATTGGATCTCCAGCAGTCACAAATAGAAGTAAGTATCCAAGTTTCTTTGAAGAAACCAAGGAAGACATTTTGCATATTAAAATCAGAACAGACTTACAGAAAATCACCCAAAGTACCTGCTAGAATTTTGAGTAGACCTAAGAAATATTGAGGAGTCCATTTGGCTAGAAATCCTGTGAGATTTTTTTCAAGCCTGCCCATCAGTAATTACAAAAGTTTCATGGGAAATCTTGCCTTATACCAGACTTGGTGCAATGCTTAAGGAGAGTTGCAAAGACTCAGGCCTCTTTGTCCAGTCACACTCTTAATCGAGGCTGTATTCTTTATTCAGAGTTCATTTTAACTGGGCCCTTCAGCTGAGGTCTCTCTCAGGTATCTCTGCAAGAGCCTTCTTAAAGCAGTAGGGCAACATTGAAGACACTTTTCTTTACTCTGATTCAGTACTTAACCACCTTCCCACTCTTAGCCCTCTCCTATCACTTTCCACCAGCCACTTAATCCATAAAACAACAGGATGTTTTTGTTGGGGGTTCCTTGGCAGTGAGTTGACTCATCTGGTGGTACTGGGCCACAGGTAAAAAGGAAGAGTAGGAAGTCAGCATTTTCTCCAGTTTAGCCTCTTGTTTATACTATCACAGTAGTGATTAAAACCTTAGTTTTTACTTTCATTTTTTGCTTGTTTTAATCAACTACTCTGACACTTGGCAGGTTCAGCTGAGCTTCCAGAAATCAAACCTAAAACTTGCTTAGGAAAATGTGCTTACTTAGGAGGTTGGAAAGTCCTTGGGGCTTGGGACTTATATGAAGGCTTAGGAGAGTTGCTTTTTTTTTTTTTTTTTTTTGAGTTGGAAGCCACTATGGGCTTTTCACTTTTTGAACATGAATGAGTAGCACTATCAAAGCTGGATAGGATGTGGAAAACATATCCTCCAAATATTCTTTTTAACAAGAGGAAAACTAATGCCCAGAGTGGTGATGAGTCAATAGCAGGAAAAGGACAAAATATACATGGAGCACCATGCTTATGATTTATCTTGGGGTAGTAGCCTAGCCTTTTTAGAGAAATGGGATTGACAACAGTTTAAACTCTGACTTGACATTTTTCTTGACCACCATCATGATCTCTCCCTCTCTTTTGAGCCCTGTCAGTTGTCTATTTCCTAATGAAAGTCTGCTTGACAAGTTTAGAAATGTTCTAATCCAGCATCAAATGCAGAGAGACTACAGGGACTCTTTACTCAAAGATAGGCTCATCATCAGCCTATTTTAGATCAGTAGTTCTCCAGTATGGGTGATGTGTCCTTACAAGATTTTGGTGATATTTGGAGATATTTTTGGTGGTTGTGTCTTTGGAGGGGTTGGTAATAGGAATTCAAAGGGTAGAGGCCAGGAATTTTGCTAAATAGCCTACAGTAGGCAAGAAAACCTTCCAAGACAAAAAAAAAAAATCACAGTGCCAATTATGATCATGTTGAAGATGAAAAACTCTGTACTATGGCCTTCCAGATTAAGGATCTCATCCACAAAATGTGTACCCTGGGAGGACCCTTCTCTCTTTGCCACAGTTAAATGCCTGGGTAGGTTGATTTCTGAATTTGCTTCCCATTCCATTGCACTATAATTATACTACATTTTCAGAAATTGAGAGTGGTTTAGTGTTCCAGAAAGCATTTTTTTAAAACTGTACTTCCTACTTTTTTCTTCTATTTCTCACAGTCTGATTTTTTGCTGATTAGCCCAGCCCCTGAGCAGGCCAAAGGAGCTAATCAGTACTTCACACACTCACTTGTTTATCCAGCTCCACCTCTCACACAGGGCCATCCATGTTGTAGAGGCCCCCTCATTAACAAAGAATCCTACCACCTGTTCCAGTCTAGCTGTCAGCTCCTTCATTTACATGTCCTGATTCAGCAGAGAAAGAACTGTGTTTCATGGGCATGTGTCTGACTGCCAAAGTGCAAGGAAGTTAGCTGCTAATAGGAAGTGTTGACAGGCCCTCACCCTGGGGAGCTGGCTTGCTCAGCAGGATTTTGCTAAGTGTTGGGAGTAACAAAAAGCATTTTCCAAGTCTCTTTAAAGACAAGCATGAAGGACTGTAAAAAAATGACGTGAGGATAGGGCCATTACCTTAGATCCAGCTGAGTGCAGATACTAGGGAAACAGCAGAAGGGAAGAAAGGAAAGCAGAAAAATATAATTAAATTTTATGCTTTTGTTTTCCACGCCTCCACCCTATTATTTTATGTCTGTGTTTGCAGGGTAAAGTTAAGTGTGAAAGAGCCTATTCGGATTTCCATTCCTGCCCTTCATGCGGCCTTACCCAGGGTCACTGAATGAGAGAATCATTTAAACATCTGGCCTAAGATACAAAAGCTTATAAAGACACATAACTTTTTCACTAGTCACAATTAAGTGTCCCTTACAGGTGCTGGCTTCATGCACCATAGCACTGAGATGACTGAATATTTGTCAACTATATGTCCTTTCTAACCAAGATGACTCTCTCACTGAAGCTGGGTATATTCCGAATTGTGGCGTTTATGTATCATCATCTATATGCCATTTTCAAATATTTTAACACCGAAAGGTCTATGAAGAAGAGAAAGAGACAAAGATATGCAGGCAAGCAGGTGAAAGGAAGGAAGGAAAGAAGGAAGGAACTTTCAGAATTACCATGCTACGTATTCAATCATCCCTGAGTCCTCGAACAAGATTGTAATGTAAAATATTTTGAAAAAAAAACCAAAATTATTTTTCATATTTCAAGTTCATATTGAACTTGATTTCTTAGGGCAGCAAAACATGCAGAAGCAACTGTGAAACTTCCTGTCTATAAAAATGTCAGTCTGACATTTAACGGAAGTCGGTGGAAGATGGCTCCAACTGGGCAGAGCCAGCCTCTGCAGTCAGAGGGTCATCTGAACCAGAGCTGAGAAGGAGGCAATATCAGGGCACTGGGAGGCAAGCTGTGGCCTTACTATGGAGAAGGTGGAAGGCAGAAACAACAGATTTTCACTCAACACTTTGAATACATTCACATTAGTTTTCCCATTTTGCCAAGTGGTATAGGAAGGGGTAGATATTTCTGTGCCTGGTAGTTAGGGTAGTGCATTGTGAGTGGGCAGGAAAAAAAAGCAATTTTAATAATAATAAGTTTAATAAAACTGGTTTGCAGGCTAATGATGTCCTAGACCAAAATCACTAGTGATTCCACCTCTAGTTCCATGGCTGAGGTGGAAATTATTATACTCTCTGCTTTCTAGAGTAAGAAGAGCTTCAGAAACCATCACCAAAATAATCTATTCTAATGGAATACCAAGAAAAGTATTCTTTTAAATGAATTCAGATTTTCATATTCTTTAAAATTATGTTTATTTTTTAACACTGTAACTAGAAATAAAAAGCTATAATTCCAGATATAGTCTGATATTGAAAGAAACGAGAGGAGAAAGACTGCATTGTGAATGGCCCTGTGACACCGGTCTTGGTTGGCTAAAGATCAGTAAGGGATTAAAGGCTTCACTTAGAGACACCAAAGGGTCACAAAGAGAAGTCTCTCACCTGAATAGACTCTGCTTCTTCCTTCATATATATTCCTAAAACGAGCTACCCAGAAAAAACAAAAAACAAAAAAACAAAACTTTGGTCAACAAAGAATAGTAATGACAATAGTAATGACAATTCTCTTTACATTAGTAAAAATCGATGCTATGATAAGGTGAAATAAAAGGAAAAGGAGAATAGGAAAAAATATGAGATGAAGAACAACCAACAGAAAGAAAATCTATTGTGACAAAGAAGGTGAAAACTGTAACGGAATAGATAGATCCCCATGGCTTAAAGAAATACTATGAAGCAATCACGACCAAAATATGAGAATACAATCAGAGATATATGAACCTAGGGAAAGTATGATATGACAACAGGAAGCAACAAATCATAAGCCAACTGGGCCAAGGGCAAATAAACATGTAAGTAACTGGGAGCAACCCAAGATGGAGATGAAAAGGCCAAACATACTAAAAGGAATTAGACATGAAAACAGAAATGATGAATGTAAACATTTAAACAGAAAGAAATGATAGCTATACTAAATGGAAAGAGACAAACCGTATCTATTAATAGCCTCCAAAAACGTTAATAGACCCAAAGAAGAGAAATAAACAATGGCACACACAAAAAAACGATATAGGGCAGCCCCGGTGGCTCAGCGGTTTAGTGCCGCCTTCAGCCCAGGGCGTGATCCTGAAGACCCGGGATCGAGTCCCACCTCAGGTTCCCTGCATAGAGCCTGCTTCTCCCTCTGCCTCTCTCTCTCTGTCTCTAATAAATAAATAAAATATTTTTTAAAAATCTAAAAAAAAACCCAATATATAAATCTAATATGTTTTTAGAAATAAAAACCTATACAGATTGAAGGCAATGAAGAACATATACAGATTGAAGGGCAGTGATCAATGGGAGTTGGGAAAGAAACATTGTAAGCCCTATAATTGTCCAGCTTCCTGCCTCAAGAGAGTATCAGACCACGGAGCATGGAACAGGATCCCAGGCAAAGCCCTCTGTGCTTCTTGAGTTGAGGAGATAGAGCCAACACTTTGGGGAGACCATGGTGCCTAGAGCTGGCATCGCAGAATATCAGAGAAGAGACAGCAGCACAAAGGACTCTGTAGATCCACAAAATGCCTCCCAACATCCTGCAAAATATTGATCAGTGCAGGAATGTGAGAAACTTCTTGAAGCTGGAGATGAGCTCACCTGAAAGGACCACAGTGCCTGATGCTCAAATGTTCAGAGAGTCAAAAACACCTGTTTCTACTACCTAGACTTGGATCACAGAGAAAAAGAAAAAAAAAAAAAGAAGAATCTAAAAACTAGAAACCTTTCTTATGAAATATGAAAATGGGTTCCAGATGAGAGAGTAAATCTAAATCAATCCATTATCACAAGAAATAGAGAAAGTTATCAAAGATATATCCACCAAAAAATACTAGATCCAGATGATTTCATAAGGAAAATATGTCTAAACTTGAAAAGTGAACACCTCTGGCTAAAATCAACACAAGAAACAACATGTGTTGGCAAGGATGTGGAGAAAGGGGAGCCCTCTCACACTGTTGGTGGGAATGCAAACTGGTGCCGCCACTCTGGAAAACAGTATGGAGTTTCCTCAAAAAGTTAAAAATAGAAGTACCCTAAGATCCAGCACCTGTGTATTAGGTATTCATCCAAAGGATACAAAAATACAGATTTGAAGGAGTACATGCACCCCAATGTTTATAGCAGCATTATCAAAAATAGCCAAACTATAGAGAGTACTCAAATGTCCATCAACTGATGCATGGATAAAGAATATATGGTATATCTATGCAATGGAATCAAATCAGCCATCAAAAAGAATGAAATATTATCAATTGTGACAACATGGATGGAGCTAGAATGTATTGAGTGAACTGAAATAAGTCAGTCAAAGACAGATATGATCTCATTCATGTAGAGTTTGAGAAAGAAATCAGATGAACATATGGGAAGGGGGCAAAAAAAGAGAGAGGGAAACAAATCATAAAAGATTCTTAAGGATAGAGAACAAACAGGGTTTGTGGAGGGACCTGGGTGGGGGGATGGCTAGATGGGTGATGGGTATTAAGGGGGACACTTATTGTGATGAGCGCTGGGTGCTATATTTAAGTGATGAATCACTGAATTCTACTCTAGAAACCAAACTTTACACTGTATGGTAACTAAGTAAAATTTAAATTAAAAACAATAAAAGTGAATATCTCCAATACTATTTAAATTCTTTCACAGCATAAAAGAAGGAAAACATTTCAAATTCATTTTACAAATTTAGCACAGTATTGATAACAAATTCTGTCAAAGATGATGCAAAAAGAAAACTACAGAAAAAAATCACTTATGCATATTGATGAAGAAACATTTAAAAATTGCAGTTAAAATTCCACACTTAGCCAGATCAATAGGCTATACCAGAATACACATTAAAAAATTCTAATTACAAATGGGCATTTACTATAGAATGAATTTGACATTTCAAATCACTAATGAAAAGATGGGTTGTTTAATAAATGGTTATTTAAATAAATTTAAACTAAAATTATTAAAAAGCAATCTGGGAAAAATAAGTAGGACACATTAAATCACAATAAATCCCACAAATAATTTGGATGGTTATTTAAATTTGTAAGATAAAACTACAAAAGTAGTAGAAAGAAACATGGATCATTATTTTTTAACAACTATTTTTTAACTCCTCTTGGAGCATAATACAAGTCTGAGAAAAGCCCATTTAAGCATAATACAAGTCTGAGTACCCACAACATAAAAGACTAACTGACCCAGTGATGAAGCCATGAGGGGTGGAGTAGGCCGGAAGTAAAGATGGAATAGAGTGGCCATAAATTGTTGGTTGCTGTAGATGCATGATAAGTTCGCGGAAGCTTATTGTGTTATTTTTTTCTGTTCTGGCAGAAGTTTAAATAACAAAACATTTTTTAAGAACACAGTGTTATACCATAAAAAAGAATCAGTCTAAAGTACACATTATTTTATATCGTCCAACAGATTTATTACATATGCTTCTTCCCATTAGAAAGAGAATATATGAGCCCATTCTTGAGTAATCAAAGGAAGATTACATGTCTTTGTGGAATAGTACTAGATACTAAGTTGCATAATAGGATATCAGTGGATTAAACTATTATCTGGAGACTTGGAGAGGAATTAATAATCATATATCATATATGGGAAAATGCAAGGAGCTATTGTAAGATTAGAAGAAGACTACTTTAACTTGTCAACATAATCACATAGATTTTAATAAATCATTTTTGAAATCAAATGAGCACCAGAGGTCCAGAACAGTTCTCAAGACAAAAGACAAAGCGAAAGGACAAATGGTAAACTGGGTAAGAAAACAAATGCAAGCCACATCTCAGATTATTGTGCAAAAGGCTCAGGGCAAGTCCTCTTTGCATTTTTGGTGATCCACAGGCAGAGGGGCAGCAAGTTGAATGAATCCTGTTCTCTTGATAACTGGAAGGATCCATTTTTAGATCCGGTGCAAATTCGATTCTCTTTGGGGCTGTGCTGAAGGAGAGGAGCCTTGCTTCCTCGTTGCTCTCATACTCTATGAGGAAAGTATCAGGACAGTCCTGTAAGTCCAAGGAAGGACAGTCTGAGCTGCTAAACAGGTGCCAGGTGTTTAGCAGAGTTGTGTACTTTTACTGGGTCTGCCAGTTAGTTCTACCTCACAACCTTGTAGGCAGTTATGACTGAACCAAGCCCATGCTACTCCGGAAAGGAGAAGCTACTAACTCATGATCAGGCAACCAATAGAGAACCGTCAAGCATTCTCTTTTGTCTTTCCATACAAAAAGGTCATTTCACTAATATATAAAGAGTTCCTATACATCAATAAACTACTGACAATATAATAGAAGGTGAGCAAGGGTTATGAACAGAAAGTCCATTGGAAAAGGAAAAGCGTAAATGGTTCTCAATACAGTTAGTATCACTCATCCCTAGTAATAATTGTACCAATGCTCATCAAATAAAGAGGCAGGTATGTAATGGAGAGGGCTAAACATAGGATTAAACTACATTGTTATTATATTTCTGTGGCTGCTGGTGGGCACAAAGATTCTTGTTGAATTATTTTTTATGACTTTTCTTATATTTAAATGTTTCATAATACTTTACAAAGAAAAACACTACAATAGATAAAATCCTGTATAGCATCTATATTTTTTAAACTAGGGAAATAATCGATAATGTCTGCCTTGAGTGTTGTTTAAATAAATTACATTGACTTCATTCAAATAATAACCAGTAGTTCTAAAAGAATGAGGCAGTTCTCTATGTCCTGACAAGATATAATCACTGACATATAAATATAAAAGTACTGAATAACCTTGCATGTGAGATGTATTTGTATAAAAAGTAGAAATTATATATAAAAGTAGATATACACAGGCATGGGCACACACAGTCTCTTGATGTATCTACAAGAAAGGAGTAACAATGATTGCTTCTTGGAGGGGAACTAAATGGTGCAGAGACAAAGATTTGGGAGTCCAGAGGAGAAACGTATTTTTCCATATATTTACTCTTCTAAACATTTTGTATTTCCTGAAATTTGCATGTAGGCCTACTACATCTTGAATATCTTCTATGGCATTCTTTAAGAACATTCAATATAATATTCTGCAAATACATGTTAAACGTCTATTCTATACTTACAGTGGTGGGTACTAAGGACAAAGCAGATCCTACCTTTATGAAATTTGCATTCTAATAGTGGGAGCATTTCTAACCAGTCTCCCTCTCTCCTCAGTCCAAAGTCTTCAGTGGCTCCCCAGTCTTCAGTTCTAGTCTCCATCCTTTCCAGTTTATTACTTCCTCTGCTAGAGCCTATGCAGACTTGATGGCTTGGTGCCCCTAGTAGACACACATCCCTACTCCTGTACATCTCTCTGCTCATTTTGTTTCCTCTAATTGGGACCCACTTCATTTCAACTTCTTTGTCCTTTTTTTTTTTTTTCCTTATTATGGTCCAGTCCAAAGACCATGACTTCTGAAAATCCTTGCTTTTCCTCTCTGAAAGGAAGCCTTTCTTTCTATCACCAGTCTTTTACTTTCTCTTACTGCCTTCTACCTTGTATTACTTTTTTAAAAAAATATTTATGAAATCTGTATTAGTATCCATTCTCTTTGAAGGCAAGGACTATTTCTTACCCATCTCTTTATCTCCCATAGCCCCCAATATGTTGTAATTAGTCAACTTTCAATCACTGAATCAATTATTAAATAACTAAAATAAAGAACAAATAACTGAATTAATGAATGAAAAACATTATGAAAGTCAGTAGTATTTGCATATCCAGACAAGAAAAAAATACCGTGCAGCTGGTAAGTGGCATTATCTCATGGCAACAAGATATCTGACAAGAGAATGTATTAAATCTGATTGACCAAGAGAAGTACTCCAAAGAGCATGAGGTGGAAGCAGAAATCTTCAAGCAGACTGCCTCCACCTACCTCCTAATTCAGAGCAAAGCAAGTGCTCATCATCTATAATTTATTAAGCTGCAGGACTCTGTCTGTCAGCCTGGCCCATCCATTGACTGTTTTTTTTTTTTTCTTTTTTTTTTTTTTTTTTAGGACTCCAAAAGTCTTTATTTTTAGATATAATGAGGTATAATCCCAGTACCTATTCTAAACTAAATTAACATGTCTATTACTTTTAGGTAACAGCATTAGACTGCACGCTACCCATTTATTTCAGCTGGAAAACTGAGTATAATACTCATTTTAAACAAGACCAAAAATAACTCCTGTTTTAGACTATTTGGCTTCCCAGGTGGCGCCTCGATCTGTGCTATCAGTGATCCTGTTGAAGTCGGCCGTCCTGCTTATGATACACTGTCCACAGTGGCACCTCAGTGCTTCCTTAGCCTGAGACACACTGTATTTTCTTGGATGAGAAAGATTCAAGCTGGGAATCCTAGAGTTACTGAACCATTTTATGTTCAGTATATTTGACAGTCCCTGCTGTTTTTTCTTCTGCATTGCTAGGTATATGCACTGGATTTATATTTGAAAATATACTTGGTACACCAGAGAATCTGTCTTTTTAAACTTCTCTTTTTTAAAGGGGATATGACCCTGGGCACCTGGGTGACTCAGTTATTTAAGCGTCAACTCTTGATTTTGGCTCAGGTCATGATCGCAGGGTCATGAGATGGAGACCCACATCGGGCTCCACACCGAGTCTGCTTAAGATTCTTTATCTTCTGGGACGACTGGGTGGCTCAGTGGTTGACTGTCTGCCTTCGGCTCAGGGCATGATCCTGGGGTTCTGGGATGGAGACCCGCATCAGGCTCCCTGCATGGAGCCTGCTTCTCCCTCTGCCTGTGTCTCTGCCTTTCTCTCTCTCTCTCTGTCTCTAAGGAATAAATAAATAAAATCTTAAAAATAAAAGTTCTCTCTCCCCCTCTCTCGGTGCCCCTCCCCCTGCTGCTCATGCACTCTTTCTCTCTCTCTCAAAAAAAAAAAATTAATAATAATAAATAAAGGGGACATGACCCTTACAACACTTTCAGTGAACTCACTGTTAATACAACTTGAGAGGAACTTCAGAATTGGAAATCTGACTATCTTTTTCCTCCAAGCTGCTTTAACTCTTTATTTAAAACCTCCCTCCCTTCCTCCCTTTTTCTCTCTCTCCCTTTATGTGTGTTTGTGTTTATTTAGCTTGATCAACTGACCAACATAAAATATACAGAGACAAAAGAGCATATAGATCAGTGAACATTCTCAAACTGAACTCACATAACCACATCAAGAAACACAGTTGGCCAGCACCCTACGAGTTTTCCTCCTACTCCAATTCTGACATTACCTTCTCTTAAAAGTAACCACTATTTAGGCTTTAGACAGCATAGATTACTAGTGCCTGTTTTTGTTGAAATAAATGGAATAACACTTATGTGTTCATTTGTATTTGCTCCATTTAATCTAGAACTCTATGTGTGAGATCTTTCTATGTGACTGAGAATGATGGTTGTAGATGAGTCATTTTCATTGTTGTATAATATTCTCCTATGTAAATATGTCACTTTTTTTTTGTTGTTCCACTCTTGATGGGCACTGGGTGATTTCCAATGAAGAACTACAGGAGGGATCCCTGGATGGCGCAGCGGTTTGGCGCCTGCCTTTGGCCCAGGTCGCGATCCTGGAGACCCGGGATCGAGTCCCACGTCAGGCTCCCGGTGCATGGAGCCTGCTTCTCCCTCTGCCTATGTCTCTGCCTCTCTCTCTCTCTGTGACTATCATACAAAAAAAAAAAAAAAAAAAAAAAAAGAACTACAGGAGCTATAAACATGCTAGTATATGTGTGCTAGTAGAATATTTGAAATTTCTTCTTTATTCAGAATATGTAGGTTTAGCTTATAATCTGTCCAATAATTTGTTAGCATCCCACTCTCATCAATGATATATGAAAGTTCAGTTACTCCAAATATTTGCCAATACTTGCCATTTTACAACATTATTGCATTTTCATTCTGACTAATGAAGTTAGGCACTTTTCATTTATTGGTTGGTCATTTCAATGTCCTCCTTTGTGGACTAATCATTTTAGTTATTTGCCCATTTTTCAATTAGACTAATGTTCTTATTGACTTCTAGATTATATATATATATTTGTTCAGGATATGGGTCCTTTGTTGAATATATGTACTGTAAATGTTGTCTCCCATTCTGTGAGCAGCTTTTACGCACTCTTAATAGTTTGTTTGTTTGTTTGTTTTTTAAAAAGGCCCTTAATTTTAATATAGATAACTTTATCAAGTTTTTCTTTTATTTCATATGTCCTATTTAGAAAATATTTGTTTACCTCAAGGTTATACAAATATTTGCCTATGTTTTCATCTGAAGCTGTATTGCTTTGACTTTTACATTTAGATCTACAATTGATCTAGATAGCACATGTCTTATTGTTAACAAATAAGAAAGAAAATCATGGACCAGCTCTCCTCCAGGAACCATACTTTGAATTGGTATAGAGGTTCTGTACATCTTTCATTAGTTTTTTTTTCTATCTAATTTTTTTATGTTTTTGTAAATGGTGTCATTTTTAAATTTCCAGATATAATTTTTGAATTGATTATTTCCTTCAGCATTTTGCTTCCCTCAAAGAAATAAATCTTCAGATGCCTTTGCTTCCAAGAACATCTGTTTCTAACAGATTCCTACTTCTTTTGATCTGCCATGTTTGGAAAAACAAGCTAAGTTATCTTGACATCAAACCTTTTCAGAAAAAGGAAAAATGCTTTTCTATTCTCTATGCCCTACTCGATTTTGGTGACATTGAGCTGACATTCACTCACATTAAATATAAGGATGATATTTCTTTTTAAATGAGTTTAATAAATTGATAACTTTTCTACCTATGTAAATTATAGATTAAAACTCATGCATCCTGTGGAAACTTGATAATGATCTATTGAACAAAAGAGAAATAACAGCATTAGACCATGCATTACTTCTCTTTTCTACCTGGAGGGCTGATTATAATATTTCTTTTAAATCAAGGCCAATAATAACTCATATTTTAGAAGGTATTTTCTCTAAAATATAAGACAAAATCTATAATGCAGGAAATTTAAATGGTTTTTCTGAAGCTCTTCAGATTGTCAAAAGCTGAATAAATCCAGAACTCCTAACAGCCACTCCTGCACTTTCCCTTCTCAGTTATATAGTTTACAGTTTATGACAAAGTCTTTCTCCTCACCCTCTATATAGACTATTTGTAGGTGTTGTCTGAAAGGATAGGGCAGTGGAATAAGTATTGCTTTTTGGTCTTAAACCCCCTACTTCCCTCCACTGACACAAATTCTTACTTCTCTTCCCAGTTGTCCTTTCTCCCTGGACTCTCACATATAGCTCTTCACCAAAAACTCAGGTACATATGTGATCCGTTTGCAAAAAAAGGCATCTCTGTGTTCATTACCTGTGATAGATAAAACAACTTTAAGTTTGCAAATAAAATTTTGATTTGCCATTAAATGCACGATCACTCTCAAAAATCAATATCTCAAACAAAACAAAACAAAACAAAAATCAATATCCAGAAAAGCCTAGGAGCAAATGTCTCATTAATCATAAAATATGACCTGTAGCAGCACCCTAGAAGTCATTCATCAGAAAACAATGAACGGTAAATACATGGTAATAAATATGCAAATTCACTAGAAATCATACAAACTAAAACAAGAATTGATTTTTGTTACTCTCTTTGAATACAGATGAGTTACATAATCTTTCCCAATTTTAGTGTTTGCCTATGTTAAATCAAGAAAAATATTAATACTTACTTAGAGTTTTTGTAAATAATAAGTGAGACAATGCCTGTAAGTTTCTACATGATGGCGGCATACAATATGTACACAGTAGATATTAGCTCTTACTTACAAGATATTACAAGGCACTGGAGATCAAAATCATGTGTTACTCTTTACCTCACCGTACTCCTTGTAGTAAGGCTTTGTAATACACCACTGTAATTCAGTCACCCTGTTCCCTTTCAGAAAGCTTGTACCTGTACACTATCTCTCCATGGACACAGTAAGCGTGGTCTCTGGGACAGAGATTTAGGCATTCAAGGAGATATGAGTAGAAACTCTGCCTGAAGTCGAAGATGTAACACAGATATTCACCCACTGCATTTGCTCACGTGGAACACCAGTAGCATTCTGAGTATACCCAGCCGTAAATACCTACTAAAGAGATTCTGAACTTCAACTCTTTAGTAAGTTTTCCCCGAGCTCCTTCTGTGTTTTCAGGTCTGGACTGTAGATCTTTTGGACAATGAGAGGGGGAATGAAAAAGGCTACACACCTGCCCACAAAGAGTATAATCCAGAAAAGAATCAGGGAAGAGGATGAAGACATAAGCAGTTTAGTTGTAAGAGATTTGATTTATTTCTGATCCTCTTGGACGCTTTCCTGTTTTATCTACAGCACAAAGGAAGTACAGAATACTAAGGACAGATCAGCTGTTCTTGGAACTTCTTTCTCAACGAATTCAGCTCCAGTGGAAACATGGCAAAGCCCTCATCCTCCCACTGGAGGATCCACAGAGTGTCCTTAGCATATCTGCAAATTCTTCGGCAGGCTCTGCAGACTGCTCTTTTGACCAATGGCCTGAAGACACTGGGAAATTTACTGAAGCACCAAGTTCAGATAAATCTGCAAGACAGTCACTGAAGAAGCCAGTGAGTGCGGCCAGCTGACCACACATCATCTGCATCAGTCCAACACTGCTGTTTATTTACCTCTAATCAACTAGTTTGCATCAATTTGAATTCAGGACCTAAAATGGTCACTTGAATTGCTCATAGTTTACTGTAATTTTGTAAAGGAAATTATAGACTTTCAGGGTATTTGCAAATTAGAAAATGACACCTGTGACAAGCAAGAATTTAAAAAAATTAAAAACTGAGACATTCCATAAGTGATCATGTGTACTTAATAGCAGTTTGCGCCTCTTCAACATTTTGCAAAAAACCAAATGGTAGCATCCATCAGTGATGCTACATGGTGCTAGCGTGTGTCAGCTCAGATATTGCCACTTCTCCCTGCTACAGCCATTCTCTTTCAGAAAGCTCACATGAGTCTCAGTGGGCAAAAATCAGCTTCATTCTCATAGAGCTACTTAGGAAGCAGATGTAATTCATAAGCTTTTCTTTTTCTTTTTTATTTTATTTTAAAGATCATATTTATTTATTTGAGAGACATAGTGCGCACAAGCAGAGGGGAGGGCAGAGGGAGAGGGAGAAGCAGACTCCCCACTGAGCAGGGAGCCTGATGCGGGGCCTAATCCCAAGACCCTGAGATTATGACCTGAGCCTAAGGCAGATGCTTAACTGACTGAGCCACCAGGCACCCCTTTTTAAAAAAAATTTAAATACATATTAAGCATGTTGCTTTCCAACTCAAAGACGTTCAAAAATTGCCTATTTTCAAACTTCTTAGCTTGGCACTCAGGATCTTCAGTATGTGAGTGTACAGCATATGTTTTCTACTATAGTTCTGGAAAGTACAATCTGTTCCTGAACCGCATAGCGATACTTGCTCCTTTGAACCTGTTACTTACACCTCTAATTTTAAGTTCTACTCACATCATTACCTGCATCTATAATTTTCACAATTTCTTTCTCTTCAACTCTTGAGCAGCTATGCTGTTCAACGAACAGCTTAAATCTTGCCTTTACTATGGAAATTTTTCAGGATCCTTCAGCATTCCTTGAGTCTTCCTAGTAATTATCTGTCCCATTATTCCCTTGGTACTGTTACTGTCAGTTGTTGTTCTTGGGAGATCATGGGTGCATATCATTTATTCAACTGACATTTATTAAAGGTCTCTTCTGACACTGTCTTGGGCCCAGAGGGTACTTCTATGCCCCTAAAGATCACTGAGTTTGACAGAGAAAGGTTTAAGCAAAAAAAATTATCAGAAGTACTCACAGAGATTTTTATGGAGCCCAAATAAAAGGTAAAATGAATAAGAATAATGGATCTTGTCAAGATCACAGGAAACTTGACAAGAAAGTTGCCTCTTGAGGTATACCTTGATATAGAATAAAACAAATAATAGTAATACTTATTCAGCACTTAATATTTATGGCAGGTCTAACTGCTTTACATGTATCACTTCACTTGATCCTCACAGCATCATGTAGGCATCATCAACACACCTCAAACTTCATTGTGCATATAAATATCCTAGGGATCTTGTTAAAATCTGAATTGAGGTTCAGTAGGTCTGAGATTCTCTATTTCCAGCAAATACTCATATCAGCTGGAGCTGCTGGTCTGGGGTAGCACTGGGGTAGCAAGGCATATCATTATGTTTTCTAAATTTATAGATAAGAAAACTGAGGCAAAAACAGGGTACATAATGTGTCCAAGGTTGCACGGCTAAGTAGGTGATGAAGCCAGAATTTTATCTGAGTCTGTGTGGCTTCAGAATCCACAGTAAATAAGATTATGTAGGCAGAGATCAATATGATCACAATCAAGACAGTATGAAAATATTCAACCAATGTGAAGTACTGTAATAGTTTACTTGGACTGGAAAATAGAGTAAAAGGAGGAAGATGCGCCTATATGATGAGCACTGGGTAAACAGTGATGGACAGTTCTCAGACCCTTTCTCTTCAGGGCCTCACCATCCCCTACTTCCTGAACCTGTACTATTTCAGCCTTTTCTGAGAACACCAGCATATTTCTCTTTTCAGGAGCCTATTTCCTGGGAAAATTTGAGAGGGAGGCCCATGAAGTGGATGCATTTAAATATCCAGTCCCTTTTCTTCCTTCTAGGGACAGAGAGTTCAGTCAGAAACAGAAGGCCGTTTTCTGTCACATGTCACATTCTGATATACCATCATCAGTGGGCAGTTGTTCACCGGTACATGGGTGAGGGCTTCCACCAAGTGAAGGAAAAATAGTGAGCCACTGTGTGGGAATTCCTCAGAATGATCAAGTATTCAATATAAAATTAGATGGCACCCTGAGGACATTGCTCTAAGAGTGAGCATGATGTCCGGAGTAACAGAGTTTCTTCCTTTCCTCCACAAATCAAAAACATCATAATAGTAG